>NW_028275161.1:6650381-9050381 GCF_013281855.1 Momordica charantia | reverse complement strand
CAACACTTGATCTTTAGTCTTCAACATATAGACCCAAGTTTTCTTCGAATGATCATCTATAAATGTCACAAAATATGAGGAACCTCCAAGTGTTTTTGTCTTCATAGGACCGCATACATCAGAATATACCAAGTCAAGTATATTTGGCTTCCTCGAGTGTTGAGACGCCTTAAAGGAAACTCTAGTTTGTTTCCCAGCTAAGCAATGAGCACATCTTTTCAGAGGTGTATTCTTTGTACCAGAAAGATGATTTTTCTTGGCTAAAATCATCAATCCCTTTTCACTAATGTGACTGAGTCTCTTATGCCATAATTCAACACTCTTTTCATCATCTACTGTATTTATTGCAGAATCAATAACCATTGCTTGCATCAAATACAGTGAGGTACACTTCTCTCCCTTAGCTACAATCATTGAACCTCTAGTAAGCTTCCATTTGCCATTGTAGAAGGTATTGCAGAAACCTTCGTCATCAAGCTTACCTGTGGAAATTAAATTCATGCAAATATCAGGGATATGTTTCACATTCTTCAAAACCAGCGTAGTACCATTCTTGGTCTCCAAGTGTACATCACCAATACCGATGGCTTTTGCTGATCCATCATTACCCATCCTAACACAGCCGAAATCACCAGATGTGTAGGATGCAAAGAAGTCCTTCCTGGATGTAGCATGAATTGACGCGCCACTATCAATCACCCAATTGCTCTGCTGTGTAGCTAGATTAATAAAATCTCCATCAAATAAGATAAGGAAATCCTCAGTAGCTGCAACAACTCTATCTGCGTCATTACCATCATCATTTTTCTTTTTCTTACCTTTATCATTTTTATTTTCTCTTTTCAGTTGTCGACAATACTTCTTTATATGCCCTTTCATGCAACAATGATAACACTCAACATTCGATGACCGGCCGTTCTTACTTTTGCTTCTGTCTCTACCCTTCGGACCTTTACTCTTACTCCTTCCCTTCCTTTCAGTAACAAGAACCTCTGACTGTGATGAAGAGCCCTGTGATTTTCTTCTCATCTCTTCATTTAAAACACTGCTTTTCACCATGTCCATACTTATTACTCCATTTGGGGCTGAGTTCGATAACGAAGTTCTGAAAGTCTCCCACGAGTCCAACAATGTACCAAGAAGCCATAACCCTTGTATCTCATCTTCAAACTTAATTTTCATTCCAGCAAGCTGATTAATGATACCTTCGAATGTATTCAAGTGATCTGACATAGGTGTTCCATCTTGATACTTCAAAGCCTTCATTTGCTTTATCAGAAACAATTTATTATTGCCAGTTTTCGGGGCATATAACGACTCAAGCTTGTTCCACATAGTCCGTGCATGTGTTTCTTCTCCAATATGATTTAGAATATTTTCTTCTACCCAATGTCTAATAAAGCCACAAACTTTTCTATGACATATTTCCCATTCTAAATCAGTTTTATCTTCAGGCTTCTCAAGTGAAAAAAAAGGAAAATAAAAATCTTTCACATATAAAACATCTTCCATCTTCCTTTTTCCAAACTTGATAATTTGAGCCATTCAAAGGTCACCATTCTACTTGTACTAGTTTCCATTGTTCAACACAAGGCCTAATTAATTTTTAACCTCGCTCTGATACCACTTTGTTGGGATAAACACTTAAATTTATGGACCAATTATCCCCTCTTGTGTGAACCTAGTAGGAAATAGTAAGTAAAAATAATAATCCAAACAAGCACAGGACACAAGCAATTTTAACGTGGAAAAACCCCCTCAATGTGAGGAGTAAAAAACCACGGACCGAAGTCAAAATCTCCACTATAATCAATAATGGGTACACCAAGTTCTCCCTAGCAACAACTAGAGTCATACAATAATAATATCTCGAGACAATAAATCTCGGTAAACAAAGGGAATAAATCGGGGAAGAAAATTAGAAAGATCTTACTTAGAAAGTGGCACCAACTACCCACTGTATCTGACTGTAGGCAGCTCCAAAAGAAATATCCACCGTCCAGATTGAAGACCATCGTGTTACGAACACGCTGTCAAAATTTCACCTAGATCGGACCACGGATCGATCTCCGATCGTGCAAAAAACGTCACTGTACGGAATGAATTTCTTTTCCTTTTTTCTTTTCTGTTTTCTCTCCTCGATCTGCGTGCAGCTTTTTTTTCCCTCTGTCTCCTTGTGTCATACTGCTAGGTTAATAATATATATATATATATATATAGATATAAAAAAAAACCTAAAACATTAATGGCCCATATGGGCCTAAAGTTGGGCTTTTCACACAATGTGAAAAATACCCAACATACCTTGTGGGTGTTCCATGGACTTGTCACTTCTTTCTTCTTGAAAATTTATATGGCCCCTTCTTGTTTGCCTTCTTGATTTAACACGACTTTTTGACTTCCTTGAAGTGCAATCTTGAAGTCTTGATGTAATATCATCCTTCTGAGTCTTCTCATGTTTGGACTTGGACAAATTTTTTGTTCCTTCCAAAAGTGCTTCCAAACCCAATCACTTGGTTTGTTTACATTTTTCTTGGATTTGTTTTTCCTCCATTTGGTACTTTGCATTTGCATTCTTCAACATACAATTCTGCGTTCTTGGCCATGGAATTCTTTATGCGACTTCTTAGACAAATACCTTCCCACAATGCCTTTCACTTTAGGTTTCTTTTGTTCATGGTTACCTTGATAGTAAGGGTCCTTATGCAACAATGTCATAAGATTTGGCTTATATAGACAAATGGATTGGATCTTGCTCTTGTCCTCTTCTTTCTCCTCTGAATTCCTTTCTCCTTTGAATTCCTTTCCCTTAACTCTTCTCTTTCTCTCTTTTCTTTCAACTCACTTTCATCAACATCAAAATGTTTGCTATCTTGTTTAATAAATTCATCAACATGTGCTTTAGATTCTTCCTCAAATTTTGCATCATATTTCTCACAACCATCATTTGAATCAACGACACCATTTCTTATTACCATGACTTCTTTATTGACACATTCTTTGCTCATGTGTCCAAACCTTTTGCACTTCTAACATTTAAGAGAACTAGTCTTCTCCCTTACCTCTTTTGGAACTTCGTTGTTTTTGGCATTGGAGCTCTCGGCCTTCACTCTTTTGGCAGCACCAAACTTCCCTTTTGGTTGCGTGAATTCATTCCATTTGGAATGCTCATCTTCTTTCATCAATTGATCTTCAATTTTGATAGCATGGTGATACATATCTTCCAAGTAAGGTGGTGGATTTCTATCAATATGATGAACCATTTCCAGATTCAAACCTCCAAGGAATCTAGACATGGTGTCTTCCTCTTCTTCTCGAATGTGTGCTTTTTCCATTAAAATCACCATCTCTTGATAATACTCATCAACACTTTTTGTTCCCTGCCTCAAAGCTTGCAGTTTAGTTTTCAAATCATTTTTATAATGTTTGGGAGCATACCTCATTCTCATGGCTTCTTTGAGTTTTTCCCAAGTTTCTATTTGATCCTCATCTTTCCTTCTTTTCTCAGATTTGAGATGTTGATACCATTCATTAGCATGATTAATGAATTCGGCAATGGCAAGTCTCATCTTCTTATTTTCACTATATGTAGAGCAATGAAATACACGTTCTATCTTCCTTTCCCATCGCAAGTAAGCATCGGGGTCCGCCGTTCCACTAAATGGTGGAATTCTGAGTTTAGCTCCGCCATCTCTCTTTTCATTTACTCTTTCCCATCTCCTCGGTTGCATAATGTTGGCAAAGTTATTCCTTCCTCTATTCCCAACTTGTTCTTTTTGTACATCGAAGTCAAACATACCTTCATCTTCCTGTAAGACTCGTTTTTCTCTTTGTTGTTGCACCCTTCTTTCCTGTCTATCTTCCCTCATCATTTCCACCATACCTTGAATTGATTGAAGAGTAGCCATAGTAGGATCTTGCGGTACTTCCTGTGATATTTTGTTAGAAAAATAAAATAACAAAATAAAGACCTTTCCACTCCTCTCACTAGGATTTCACTCAAGGACACTCGTGTTTCTCACTCGAGGGTAGGCTTTTGGTACTAGGTCAAAGATGTAAGGGTTGGCTTAAATTTTGGTGCAATCTTGCTTAAAGCTTGATATAACTAATTCAATGATCAACTCTCACAAACTAAGGCTACTGCAACTCAATCTTAGGATAAACAACTTGATAATTTAAACAAAACACAACATAATGAAAAGAACTTTTCGTGTGCCTCGGATCTTCGAATGCTTTTTTTTTTCTACGGGTTTCTTTCTTTTTGCTACTGTTTTTGTTTCTTTTTGCTACTGTTTTTTCTTTCTTTTGCTTATGTTTTTTTTTCTTTTGCTTCTAATTTTTTTTTGCTAATGATCCGAAAGCAAAATACAAGAATTTCAAGACAAGTTATGTCTTGTTACACTTTGTAAGAAACTACTTTCGAAAAAGGAAAATAACAGAAAAATAAAATTACATAAAGTAAAGATATTTCACCTCTAGAGCCGGCCAAAGGATGTCGACCAATGCTCTGATACCAAATGATAAGCGCCAAGGTTGCTCGGGTTTACAAAGCTAGAGGTCCTTCTAGGATCCTTGCAAACATTCACAAAAACGACTAACTTACCGAATGATTCCAACCAAGAGTAAGGTTAGAAGATGAATCACTCTTAGATCGAACTTAGAATCTACGATGGTCACTCCTAGATCCTAAGACGACTCACTCCAGAATTAGCTTGATCGAGACTAATCCAATGAATCAGTTTAACATCAAACCTAAAGAAAGATTTGAAAGAAGCAACACCAAAAGTGTTAAGGAACAAAAGTTCTTGAATTTCAATATGTTTTAATCTTAGGTTCTCCCCATAACAAGAGCATTCCAAGCCTTTAAATAGGCCAAATGGTTGTTCAACAAAAGAACACCAAAAGTTTTTCAAAATACTACTTAATGCAAATTGTAGAAAATAAGACATGCAAATTGAAACTTGATTGCACATCATTCTAGTCACTTAAATGCAGATTAGAAAACGTAGTCACGCTTCAAATGGTTTTATCTATGTGCTGTAGGAGGCGCTTTACATTTGGATGACATTTGACAAGCTTTGACTTCACAAACTCCCAAGGGGTGCAATCTGCAAAGGCACCTGTTCACAATTATGCACACATTTTTTGTCCTCCGTGCCATCTCTCAAAATAGACAAAAACATGTGTCGGTAGCCCTGTTTGACAACGTTTTTGACCTCTTTCTCATTATTATTTTCCAAAAAGGACCACATATTCTTAAAGTAGAACATGCATAGATTATTTCTACGTAAAAGTCAAACTATGATACTTTAGGAAAAATATGAGAAAAATGCGGTCAAAATTGGAAGAAAATAACAGAATGCTGTTTTTTGTAGAATTGCGCTCGACGTATTTTTGGAGGACAAAATGTCAAAATGCACGTTTTGACTAATGAAGGGCAATGAAGAAATTTCCCACATATTTAAAATCATGAGTCCAAGTCCAAGTGAGGTGGTTAGGTGAATCTCAATCCATTTCCACCTAAAATAGAGGGGAGTTTCGACCAACCTATGGTGCTATAAGAGGAAGCCATGCATCCAGCAGAATTCCATCCCTTCCAAGCTTCATTTCATCTTCTTTTAGATGCTCTCTAGTTGTAGAAGACGTTCTTAGTGTTTATGTTCATGTTTTAGTTGTCCATTTCCTTGTTTTTCACGCTTTTACCTTTCGTATTGCTTTTAATTCAAGTTCTTACTTTCGTTTTTTGTTAATTATGTTGTTTTAAAGTTCTTAGCGAGTTTTAACTCCCCTCATGCTCGAGAGAGAAGAGGGTCAAGCTAGAACTCCTTGTACGGCTTATTTATTCATTTAAATTCAATGAAAAAACTTTATTTATGTTTTCATGCATTTACTTTCATTTAATTATGTTCTAAATTAGTTATCAACCTCCTTGTGGAATGCCTTAGTCAAATGATTTGATTTTCAACAGCTCGAGATTTTGGCCAGATTCCACCTGGTACTTTTTTGAGTTAGTTTCTAAAAACTTCTCTTTACGTCATTTTTCCATTTGGCCAATGAGAACTTGATTTATACACCAAAGCCCACCCTTGACAAAGGTGAGTTAGGTAAAATAATAGGAAACCAATATGGGATGTGACTTAGGAATAAGCGCATAAAACATGGTCCTAGACATAGGCCCTCTGACCCAAAATGCAAATGAGTTGGTAGATATTCTCTAGCATTGTAACCATACATAGGCATATGATTGTAGGTTACTCTAGCTTCTACAGCAACCAAAAGAGGTAGTGAAATAGTAGAACTCAAAGCCCAAGAAAAGTCAGAAATTGCACCTGGTGCATTTTCCCAACATAGTGTGTTTTCCATGTTTTGCATCAAAACTAAGGTAGGAGACAAGAAGGTTGAGGGTTATTAAATTGCTTGTTAGTTAAAACCCTAAACAACAACATTTCACCACTATTTTCTTCCTAAATCACAATTGCATATTTGAACTGTTCACTTCTTAAAAAACTGTTTTGAAAAGCAACAAGTCCCTAAGGATTCGACCTTGGATTACTTCCGAGTATTACTTGCCACCATGTGCGCTTGCACGAGTCTTTGATCTTTTTAAAGGTAAAGAAAGTCCCAAAAAGTTTTCGGCGCCGTTGCTGGGGACTTATTTTTCAAAACCATATTCTTTTCAAGTGAATTGTTTCATGTGTGATTGTTGCATACCTTTGTCATTGGACTTAATTGTTATATCTAACCTTTAAGGGAGTTGTGTATGACCACAGGGTCTGGGTGGTTGACATTTGATCCAGAGATTGAAAGAACCCTTAAGAGGATAAGGCGTGAGCAGAGGTTGAGAAAAGAAAGAGAAACTCGAAAAGAGAAAGAATGTGAAGAAGAGACCATCGAGATGAATAGAAATCCGCAAGATCCTCCACCTCCACAAAATCCACCTGTGAACTGAGATATGGCAGGTGAACGACCAGCAAACCGAGCAGTAGAAGTTCCTAATCTGATTTTTCTAGCAAATAACCAAGATGTAGCCATGCGAAATTATGCCACTCATGCGTTCCACAAGTTAAATTTAGGGATAAATAATCCTTTACCCTAAGCTGCATAGTTCGAGCTTAAGCCAATGATGTTCCAAATGTTGCAGACAATGGGCTAGTTCGGAGGATTGACTAACGAAGATCCTTACTCCCATCTTAAATCTTTTATTGAAATATCTAATACATTTCAACTTCCTGGTGTCTGTGAGGATGCACTAAGATTAAAATTGTTTCCTTTTTCTCTCAGAGACAGTGCAAGGACTTGGCTAAACGCACTAAAACCAAATTTTATCAACACGTGGGTAGAACTAATGGAGAATTTGACGAAGTACCATACTTTGACTAGGAACGCAAACCTTCGAGAAGAAATTGTGTCTTTCTGACAAAAGGAGAATGAAGCAGTTCAAGAAGCTTGGGAGAGTTTTAAGGAGTTACTGAGAAGATACTCGAGCCATGAATTGCCCGCATGTGTGCAAATTGAACAATTCTATAGAGGATCGGATCGTTAATAAAAAATGATGTTGAACACCGCAGCCAATGGCTCATTATTAGAAAAGTCGGTAAATGAGATCGTTGATATCTTAAACAAGATGACAAACATTAATAACCAATGCGAAATAGAGAGGTCATTGCCAAAGAAGCAAGTATCAGCCGGAATCTTTGAGTTAGACACAGTAGCTTCAATGCAAGCCCAAATGGCGGCTATGAACCAGATGTTAAAGCAACTGACAATGGAGAAGGAAACCAAAACTGCCACTTAGGCGATGCCTGAACCTTCTCCTATTTTACAAATTTCAGATATATCTTGTGTCTATTGTGGTGATAACCACTTGTATTAGAACTGTCCAGCTAATACAACATCTATTTTCTATGTAGGACAAGGTGTCCAGCATAATTTCAATCCATATTCAAACACTTACCACCCTGGATGGAGGCACCATCCAAACTTTTCTTGGAGTAACCAAGGAGTAGCTAGTAGCAGTGCGCAAGCACCCGTTCAGCAATACAAGCAAAACTACACTCTTCCTGGTTTTCCAACTCAACCGGTGACGCATCCACAACAATACAATCAACAAAGAGTTCAAAATACTACTCAACAAAGTAGTAGCAACACAAGTTTAGAGGCCATGATGAAAGAATTCATGACAAGAAGCAAAGATACAACAAAAAAATTCATGACAATAAGTGAAGCTTCAACAAAAGAGTTCGTGACAAGAACTGATGTTGCGATAAGGAGCTTGGAGATGTAAGTGGGGCAGATAGCAAATGAGCAAAAATCCTAGACCCCAAGGTACATTTCCTGGACACATAAAGAACCCGAAGCGAGATCGTGAGGGAAAGGAGCACTGTAAGGCGGTTATCACGAGAAGCCGACTAAGTTATGAAGGACCATCACTCCCAGACGAAGGAACTGATGCAGTTACACCTGCCCCTGCATCTACCTCCAATCCACAACAAGAAGAGAAAGTATAACCCATAAGTTCAGAAGAAAAAGGTAAGAAGGCGAATAAGGGTAAGCAAGTAGTGCCTTGCACTACTCCACAGGTAGGTAATATTAAGATTCCTCCACCTTTCCCCCAAAGGTTAGTAAAAAAGAATCAGGATAGTCATTTTAAGAAGTTATTTGAGATTTTAAAACAATTGCATATAAATATACCTCTCATAGATGCTTTAGAACAAATGCCTAACTACACCACGTGTTTTAAAGATATCATACATAGGCGTAAGAAACTAGGTGAGCATACATGGTAGCCTTAACAAAGTGTAGTAGTGATGCTCTAGGGAATCCATTGCCTGTTAAATGTAAGGACCCAGGTAGTTTAACTATCCCTTGCTCAATAGGTGGTAAGAACCTAGGAAGAGCATTGTGTGACTTAGAAGCAAGCATTAATCTTATGCCTGTTCCTGTCTTTAAAAAGTTAAATATAGGAGAAATTCGTCCCACTAGCGTTACTTCGCAACTAGCCGATAGGTCTATTAAGAAACCGGAACGGAAAATAGAATACGTGCTTGTTAAAGTAGATAAATTTATTTTTCCCGCCGATTTCATAATTTTGGATTATGAAGCAGATCTTGAAGTGTCGATCATTCTTGAGAGGCCATGTTTTGCAATTAGACATACGATATTAAATGTTAGGAAGGGAAACATCACTATGAAGGTTAATGATGAGCAAATCACCTTCAACGTCCTTGATGTAAGGAGGCTCCCGGATGAAGTCGAAGACTGCTCTGCAATAGGGGCAATAATGGAGGAACTACAGGAAATGATTGTGGAAGACTTAGAAGCAGATTTGGAGGCTGCAGAAAAAGAAGCTGGCGTAATTTTGCCATCATTTGAGCATTTTGAGCATTTTCAACCGACAATAGCTGATTTGAAGGTCTTGAAACTTTCCATCATTAAACCTTCAGAATTGGAGAAGAAACCCCTATCTTCTCATTTAAAATATGCTTATTTTGGTTTAAACGATTCTTTGCCGGTTATCATTTCTTCGTATTTGTCTAGTGAACATGAATCTATGCTTTTGCAAGTTTTGTTTAAGTATAAGAGGGCTATTGGATGGACCATAACAGACATAAGAGGAATTAGCCCTACATTTTGCATGCACAAAATCATCTTGGAGGAAGAAGCCACCAATTCTATCGAGTGCCAAATGAGGCTGAACCCCAAAATGAAAGAGGTGGTCAAGAAGGAGATCATAAAATTGTTAAACGCCGGGGTGATCTACCTCATCTCAGATAGCAGCTGGGTTAGCCCGGTTCAATGCGTTCCCAAGTAAGGTGGTATGGCAGTGATTACAAACGACGACAACGAGTTGCTCCCAACAAGAATGGTAACTTGTTGGAGAGTGTGTATCGACTACCGTCGCTTAAACAAGGTAACTCGAAAATACCATTTTCCATTACCCTTTATTGACCTAATGCTTGATCGTCTTGCAGGGAAAGAGTGTAATTGTTTCCTAGACGGGTATTCTGGTTACAACCAGATTACTATAGCACCGAAGGACCAAGGAAAGACTATGTTCACGTGTCCCTATGGGACATTTGCGTTCCGGAGGATGCCGTTCGGTCTTTGTAATGCGGCTGCCACCTTCCAAAGATGCATGACCCCTATTTTCTCTGACATGGTAGAAAGCACGGTAGAAATATTAATTGATGATTTTTCTATGTTTGGTGAGTCGTTTAATGTTTGTTAAGAGAACTTAGAGAATGTTTTAAAAAGGTGTGAAGAGACTAACCTTGTGCTTAATTGGGAGAAGTGTCATTTTATGGTACGTGAAGGTATAGTCCTAGGTCACAGAATTTCAGAAAAAGGAATTGAGGTCGATAGGGCTAAAATAGATGTAATTGCAAAACTACCCCCTCGTACAACTATAAAAGGTGTTAGAAGTTTCTTAGGACATGCGGGTTTCTACCACCGTTTTATAAAAGATTTTGCTAAAATTTCTAAACCTTTGTGTCAGTTGTTGGAAGTGAATGGACCGTTTGTTTTTTATGAACATTGTTTGAAAGCTTTTGAGACATTTAAGAATGCACTTAACTCAGCACCTATCATAATTGAACCAGATTGGAACTTGCCATTTGAACTAATGTGTGATGCAAGTGATTTCGTTGTAGGTGTGATGTTAGGCCAAATAAAAGGTAAAGTTCTTCATCCTGTTTATTATGCAAGTAAAACCTTGAATAGTAGTCAGTTAAACTATACTGTGACTGAGAAAGAACTGTTGGCTGATGTTTTCGCATTTGATAAGTTTCGTTCATAATGATTGAGACTAAAGTGATAGTGTTTACTGATCATTCTGCACTTAAATACTTGTTTGCTAAAAAAGAAGCTAAGTCTAGGTTGATTAGA
Organism: Momordica charantia; assembly: GCF_013281855.1. Lineage (NCBI taxonomy): Eukaryota > Viridiplantae > Streptophyta > Magnoliopsida > Cucurbitales > Cucurbitaceae > Momordica > Momordica charantia. Next base: position 9,039,497 of record NW_028275161.1, on the reverse strand, counting down.
TGGATCTTGTTGCTACAAGACATTGACTTAGAGATAAAAGATAGAAAAGGAACAGAAAACTAAGTAGCGGATCATTTGTCTAGGCCAGAGTCTTCTTTGCAGCATGATAGTTATGAGATTAAAGGACATTTTGTGGATGAGTATCTTTTAGCTATTTCTGAAGTCCCTTGGTATGCTGATTATGCGAACTATTTGGTTAGCAAAATAATTCCTAATGATTTGAGTAAACACTAGATAAAAAAGTTCTTTCATGATGTTAGGTTTTATAGATGGGATGAACCTTTCTTGTATAAACTAGGACTTGACAATATTCTTCGCAAGTGTGTTGTTGAGCATGAACAGAAGGAGATTCTAGAGGTGTGCCACAAATCACCATATGGTGGACATTTTGCTGGATGTAAGACTGCAGCAAAGGTCCTCCAAAGTGGTTTCTTTTGGTCGTCCCTATTTCGAGATGCTCACATATTCGCTCAAGGATGTGACTGCTGTCAAAGATCAAGTAACTTGACAAGGAAACATGAGATGCCCTTAAACCCAATATTGGAAGTTGAACTTTTCGATGTTTGGGGCATCGACTTTATGGGTCCGTTCCCACCTTCATTCGGTAAGAATTACATTCTCTTGGCTATTAATTATGTCTCGAAATGGGTTGAAGCTTTGGCCACCCGTACTAACGATGCCAAGGTGTAGTTTCTCTCTTCTTGCAAAAGTTTATCTTCAATAAATATGGTACACCTAGATGCTTGATTAGTGATGAGGGTACGCACTTTTTAAATATGGCAGTAAGTAATTTGCTTACGAAGTATAACATTCACCATAAGATTGCTACTGCATATCACCCTCAAACTAATGGACTAGCGGAGGTATCAAATAAGGCCATAAAATCGATTTTGGAGAAGTCCGTGAATGTGAATAGGAAGGACTGGGCTATTAAACTTGATGATGCTTTGTGGGCTTATAGAACTGCTTATAAAACTCTGTTAAGCATGTCCCCATATCACATTGTTTTTGGTAAGACATGTCATCTTCCGTTAGAGCAAGAACATAGCGCATTTTGGGCTACACGGAAACTAAATTTTGATTATGTTGCTGCAGGTGAAGCGAGATTGCTCCAGTTACATGAGTTGGATGAATTTCGTCAATTTTCTTATGAGAATGCCAAGATGTATAAAGAACAAACCAAAAAGTGGCATGATAAAAAGATAATGGACAAGAATTTAGAACCTGGAAACTTAGTTTTGCTATTTAACTCTAGATTAAAATTGTTTCCAGGTAAGCTTAAGTCTAGATGGTCGGGCTCATTTGTTGTTGAACATGTTTATCCACATGGAACGGTGGATTTAAGGGGTTCCAAAGGTAATATCTTTAAGGTAAATCGGCATCGGGTCAAGAAATATTATGGTGAGTATATTGACAGAGGTAAAACTTCTGTATTACTGAAAGACCAATGAGAAAACAGTGAAAACAGTCCCTCGGATAGTTTGGGGGGCATTTTTATGTAAAATATTTTTTGTCTTTTTTTTTTGCGAAATTTTTACATTTTCTTTAAGGCATTTTTGTGTAGATTCCAAATCTAATTTTTGTTTTTGCATTTGAATTTTGCAGGATCAAGATCCGACCCTCGTCAAATTTGCGTCGGGCGCAATTTAAGAGAAAAAAATCGATTTTTGAGTTATGGATAATGGCTTTCGTGGGCTTTATGTTGATTATGTTTAAATGGGCTTTGGGTTGTTTTTAAATCTAAAAGAGGCCCGATTTTAAACCCAATTAAGTTTTTAATATGTTTTAAAACATAGAACAAAAAGCCCTAGGATTTCAAAACACCTCATTCACGATTTTTACCAAGATTTTCTCACTTGTTTTCAAATTCTCTCTCAAGAAATCTTCAAATAATCTCAAAGTCTCTCTCTTCTCTCTCTTTCTCGGCACACTTAGGGTTTATTAGGGGGTTTTTCATGTTGTTCGTGAAGCAAGATCAAGAATCATGGAAGGTTCGTCTTCCTCCAAGCCATACGACAAAGAGAAGGAGAAGAAGAAAGTGTTGTTGCCTCCACCAACTAAACCGGGTATGATTCCTCTTGAACCTCCTAGGATTTCTCATGAAAAGCTAGCTTTTGATCCTAGGGAACAAAGAAGAAAATATGAGGAAGTTATAAGAATGAACCCTAGGAGAAATCTATCCATAGGTGGTACAAATTATGAAAAGGTCAATATGGAATCTAATGATGCTAGGGTTAATAAAAAAGTTCACTGTGAAAAGAAATTAGGAAGAGTTTCTAGGCCTAGAACCCAAGCCGCTATAGCATGTTTGGCTACACAAAAAGAAGCCGAGGCTGGTCCATCTAAAAAAGCCAAGAGGGCTAGGCTGAAAAGAAGGGTAGAAGAGCCACTTGAGAAGGCCAATGAAGAGGAGCCCGATTTTACCGAACAAACACCATCAAGAGTAAAAAAAGGTGAGATTGGAGGTGTGAAGGCCCAACATCACAGCACGTGATATCCTCCTTGAGAGGGGTTTTGATGAGGCCCAAGAGCCGGTGCCAGAATATGTTAGGAAGAGGCTTGCGGAGAATGGTCGAGAGACGTTGTTTGCCCCAACTACGCGTGTATCCGAGGCATTGGTAAAGGAGTTTTATGATGCCATCAACCAAACTGAGGAGATATAGTGAGAGTACGAGCTAAAGTGGTAAAATTCTCGCCTTCCATTATTAATACTCAATATGGTTTATTGGATGTTTTTAATGCCATAGGTAATGAAATTTTGGTGCATCCATCCGGCGAGTAAGTGGAGGAGGCACGTAGACTTATTTGTAGACCACACAAGACTTGGACCATCTGAACCACGTGGAAGCTTTCCTTAAAGCCCCTCGACATTAAATGAGCAAGCAACGGTTTGAACGTATGTGGTGAAGAATCGATTGATCCCCACTTCTCACGATTCGTCCATTAAGCGCAATACGACGATGATGGTGTACATCCTCATGAAAGACATTAAGTTCAACTTCGAGGAGCTCATAAAAAACGATATACGAAGTTGCTCCGAGAAAATGGTAGGTCCTCTTGTTTTTCCTAGACTAATAACTGAGTTATGCTTGCAGACGGGAGTAGAGACCGATGATGCAAATGTAGTGACGCCCAAGAAGCCGGTCACATCCCTTAGGAGAGTTCGGGGATATTCCATTGTTTGAGAAGAAGATTCTCCCATTATCGCCTCGAATCCCGAGACCCGAGGGGTGGTGACTAGGGAGAAATATGATGAGCTTAAGCATAAGTACGAGCTTCTTTTGGTTTCTCAACGTGCCACATGTGAGTTCCTCAAAAAGATATATGGTGATCAAGCACCTTCTTTCCCAGATGAGCTTGCAGCCGACTTACCATCTTCTTTCCGTTTTCCTACCAAGTCCACCGACGATGAGTCTTTCGATGATGACTAGGGAGTATCTCCCTCTCTTTGCTTTGATATTTGGATCTTGATTTTATATGTTAGGTTTGTTACTTTAGGTTGTTTAGATTAGTTTGCATATTAGGTTGTGTAGGTTGTTTTTTTTTTCTTTTCGTTTGCATGATAGGTTGTTTAGTTTTAGTTTTAGGATAGTTTTTGGGATGTTGTTTAGGATAGTTTGGATAATAGGTTATTTTTTTCTTTTAGTTTGCATGATTGGTTGTTTAGTTTTAGTTTTAGGATAACTCCATAAAATCATTTTCTACTTTTTGTTTCGGTTATAAAACTGTGTTCTGCTTCTTTTAGTTTTGAAACCTCAACTTTTTCATTGCTTTGGAAGTCCTTGTCCTTTTTGTGCGAAAAATTGCTTCTCTCAAAATTTCTTTCCCTAGTGAGGACACTGTTTCCCTTAAGTTTGGAGGGGACAATTTGTGTCTTTTTGTTTCTAGAAAGAAAATGCATTTTATGTTTTGAAAAAAGAGTCAAGAAAGAAAATGCAAGCCATAAAATGAGTCTTATGCAAAAAGAGTCACATGCAAGAAAAAAAATTTTCGAAAGAAAGAGTATGAAAAGAGTACAAAAGAGGAAAAACAAATAAAAAATAGACTTAGAGAGAAAATAAGAGTGGGGGAAAGAAAAGAAAAATAAAGGTGAGGGAAAGAAAGGAGTGGTAAGAAACATAAGAAACATGGGTGGCGTTAGCTTCTTAGAGGGTAGTAGCCTACATAGCGAACACACCAGGAAGCGCCGCACTCTATGGCAGAATTTTGCAGGTCGACGTACTCCTGAGTTTTCCTGAATTCTCCGGCCAAGAATTCAAAGTTAGAGAGCCGAGCGTTGGCCTCGTCAAGTCTCGTTTGACGGTTAGCTACCTCGTCTCGAGATTTTCTCTTCTCCATTTCCAACTCACGTTGGGTACTCTCCAGAAGGCTGTTGGCCTGGTTCAACGAAGAAATGGCCTGTTCCAGCTCCTCCCGAGGGGCATAGTGGCAGTGGAGGTGGTTAATTTCATCAGCAACCCGACCCGACAATACCACCAGACTATTGAAAACCTGCTAAGGACAGAATTCGACATTAGACTATGGAAAATGTAAACATTTGACAATCCCAATAAGAATAAATGATTCAGATTTCCTAATTTCGGAAAGCTCGCTGGTGGGAAAGTAAATGCAATTCTGTCAGTTGAACTACCAAACCCTACGTATTCAATGTGTATATAACGTATGAGAAGCCACAGCACTTCCAACCCCTCGGCGTAGACATCTGATGTGGCAAACAACGAGGCAAACGTTATAAAGAAGGCAATGGATGCCCTACGAGCGATCGAGAGGAGAATAAAGGACGTGCATATGAAATTAGCATTGAATGAGTCAATGCTTTAGATGGTGAGGGAAGAGGAACTCGGAAGGAAGGAGGAGGATCTTGAATGTCGTCTAGTTGATGCGGGAGTCAAACTGGACGACGAGGAGGCCTAGACAAACTACTAGTCCTTAACTTTTTAATTACATGTTTCCTTCGCTCTCCCATCTAGGTGTTTGCTTAGACGTGTATTTTTTACTATTTCAAGTTTTTCTAAATTGTATGTTTCATCACGTTTATCGTTCGGTTCAACAACTTGGTCATGTAGTTGCTTCTTTCTTTACCCTGCATTGTTACTGTACCTATTGCACCGCAATTTCGAATGCCTAAGTTACGTCACAGCTATGTAGTTTACGCCTTTACTATGTCAGGCTCATGCTTCTGAAAATTGTTATTTCGTACTTCATACATATCAGGATCCGTGAATGACCATATTCGTTAACAACGAACGCATACCAACTATTAAGTGAAGAGTGAGTGGACACAAGTCGGTTGAACAATATCTGGTTACCGATACGATGCGTCGATAGATGGACCTATATCATGGGAGACCTAGATAGGATATCCAATCGATTACGGTGACAAAGTCGATACATATCGCTTGAACGATATAGCGATCATACTAACGTGCGAAGCACGGTGTAACGAGTTAGTATAATAGTAAGAAAATGTTAAACGAAATCAAGAAATGGATGAATTGGAGGATTAGGTATAGTTGCATGAGTGTCTCTTATTAATAAATGCACTGCTGGTGGTTCACCTACCGAACCCTACATTATCAATGCAACCAATACTAGTTCGGCTTATATAGGACTATCGATCCTAGTACGCGTCCAATGCATCGGTGGATACATGTGGTATAGCAGGTTTAATTTTATGTGTACAACATGCAGGTTTCAGATCGATTTGCTATGCTCTTTTTTTTTTCCGACACAGTCCTGTAGCTAATATAGAATAGTTTAAATAAAAGACAATAGAAAAATTGATACCACATACTCCAAGCGAACACCATTTTTTCGGATTATACATTTACAAAACGGCCACAAAACCAAGTAGTTTGTACTAGATATCACATTAGCATTAAATAAAGGACGAATATAACAAATATGAAAATGAGTAATGAAATCGGTTTACATGTTATGTGATGTATGAGACTCAGACGCCTGCTTTCAACCTCCAATTCGGCAACCCTGTTCATCAGACGCATGTTTTGCATCGAAAGAGCGCGAACGTCATCGCAACATTGCATCATCTCTGACACAACAGCCTTAGCCATCACGTAGTTTGCACTCTACTTCCAACCGACAAACAAGGGACTCGTCGACCGTCTCAATATAGTCGTACTCGCTTGATATGTTAAAGTGACACTCCACCTTTATCGAACCATTCCAGTCTTGAGTGATCTCGTCGTACAAGAAAAGGAGGACCATGCACCGACTAGTCGCTTCGTCTGACATGGCACCATCTGAACTAGAAGAAATATTGGTGAGCGTAATATGCGAACTCTGGAGTTGTGAGGACGTGCAGTGTGTTACCTATATACATGACATGTGACTAATTGGTTTGATGATTTACAGATTTGTGTTGAGCAAATGGCATGTGAGCACGATTCAAGGTAGATGTAGCTTAGTATTAATGTGATGTTGACCCGATTGGACAATAGTGGTTAAACTGCACGTAGTTGGCAGTCATAAACAAGTATGTATGAAGGCGGATGTGAGAATGGTAGCGAGAGCGCTGTAGAACCCTATTGGTTAGAGTCATACCACATAAATATTATTATCATTTTTATCGAGGATAAAGGTACAGCTGCGTGTGGGGAAGACAAGAGACAATCAATATCGATATCTTTAAACTGTCGATGGAGACGTTGCTAACGACATCGACATCAACCATTGCGTCTATCCAAAGCAATTGGTACGATCATATATGATATATGCCTCTAATCTTTCCTAATATCAACGACGACATAACTACGAGTGGGACCGTATGTCGATGTCGACGTCGCGATCGCGGGATTGACAACTCATGGTATGATGATGCTGATATCGACAATGATGTGTATGTTTGGTCATTCGGACTATCGAAGTAATCGTCGGCATGTCAGGTTATATACTAGATGCCTTAAATTCGATTCAAAATATAACCACCAAGCAAGGTGATCATGACTCAATGTTTAATACAACAATTTACTAAGATTCGGCCAAACTACCCACTTCTTATAATAAATGAGGTGCGATCAATGCGACGTTGTCATGCACAAGTTTCTTGAAATATTTTTTTATCATTTTTCCTGTACGACGGAAGAAGACTGTGACATCGTGTACCGGATATGTAACCTACATTATGGACAGCTCAAATAATGGTAGACATAAAGGAACAGATTAAAGGATCACAAACGATCTACACGATAGCGGAAAGTATCGAATACGGATCAGACTCCATTAGTTCTATGCAAATAAGCCGGCGATGGTTGGAAAGGGGACTGGATGCACTGGAACGAGCCCAACTACTGTTATCCAGGATTCAACTTGAATCCATGGAAACCATGCAGAAGTACGAGGTAATCTAGATTAAATAATAATAAAGACGTGGATGTCGCAAATGGAGACTTGTCTTCCAGCTATAGAGTGACGGCCTTCGGGAACGACCCTTACGGTTGTGGGGCGTTGGGTTTTATTTTACAGTCTTCAATACTTGTGTTTCGTTTCCTTAGTTTTTTTATCCTTAGTATGTCTAATTTATATCTATCAAATGAACGATCTATTTGCCCTAACCTAGTGACCAATGTAATGTTCGTAAATCGACAACAATGGGGATGCATTTATAATTCAGACATTTCTAAAAAAAAATTAATTGCAAGATTAATTAAAAAACACAATATAGATTAAAAGACTCACCGAAACCTAAACCTAATGCTTCAGCATTTTGTCGATCCTTATAGAATCACAATACTTCATATTTTGATCCAAATAGAAATGGCCATTAAAAATATTGATATCATACGTTAACGAAATCTAATATATACAACTTTGGCAGCATGCATAATGTTTAGCACACATTTGAAAGGAAAGTTTAAAGGTGTGTTGTTCATCGGTGTAGCTATAGCCATGATAATTAAATATATTTAATCCCATTTGCGATTGTGGATAATGAAAGTGATGGTTCGTGAAAGTGGTTCATGACAAACTTGGATAGCATATTTGGGAATGGGCAAACTTGGTAATCATATTTGATCGTCACACAGGCATAATAAATGTAGTAAGTGAAATATCTCACAAGTTGTTCCATAGAATGTGCAGTTACCCTATATCCAAATAGGGGTGAGCAAAAGATTTCGAAAAACCGATCCGACTGACTAAAATGGACCGAATCGAAGTCGGTCGGTCGGTTTGATAAATAGATCGGTCGGAGTAGATTTTTTCTTGAAAAAACAAACCGACATTGTTAAATATATTATATTAAAATTAAAAAAAATATATTGAAAACATTAAATACCTGTAGTCTGCAATTGCAAACTGCAGGCAACGCATTGGGAAACAATTTTGGCTTTCGGTTTCCTATGCGTTATCATTACCTTTTGTTTTTAGCTTAAAAAATTTTATATATCTCTATTTATATCTTTTTTTTTTATTGATTATTATATATATTTTTTACACTTTTTCCGACTCTAATTATGTGGCTCTTTATTAGCCACTTTTTTATTTTTTTTTTTATTTTACTCCATCTTTCTCCTCCCACTATCTTTTTCATTTTCACTCTTTTCCATTTTGACTCATCATCTTTTTTCTCCTTCTCTCTCCCTCCTCACTTTTTCACTCCTTTCCATTTTCATTCTTTTCCATTTTCACTTTATCCTTCTTCTCCTTCTTTTTCCTTTATTTTCCCTCCTCTCCTTCATTCTCCCTTCGCCAAATGGTCGATTTTTGGTCATAATAAATAGTCGATTTTTGGTGTCGATTTTGTCCAAAAATCGACACTGACAAAATCGACACCGACCGACCGATTATCACCCCTAGATCCAGAAAGCTAAAATCTCGGTTTAAGAATCCCGTCGCCAATAAGTTATTTAAAAACGCAACCTATGTCTTCCGCGAGTCTTAGTTCTAGTACTTGCTATCAAATTCTAACATGTAGTGGTTGTTATGTAGCATAATATTTAGAAGAGATTTGGATCGAATAGTGGGTCCGGTGCTACCAGATTAAGAGAAGGTATGTAAATATGAAGACGAATAGGGTGGAGTTCATGAATGCTATTATGAGAGAAGTAAGGGAAATACGTGTAATATTAATTACTATTTGGTTTCACTCCAATCCCGTTAAAGGATTTAACTTATTTCAGACCTACCTTTGTACTCGGTCATTTAACCCTTTTTAATACATCTTTGCTAACATGGCTATCATCCAAATCCTCGTCTATATATATATATCCCTACAATCAATTTCTTTTTATTAAACCCAAGACCACCAACACTTCACAATTGCTGTCATTCAATCTTATTTCTCATTTGTCATATGTTTCCTTAGAATAAAATGTCAAACCAGGCAACCAGTCTAGCTAATTAAGCTTTCTTCGTCATCGTCTCATATTGAAAGTCGTTTCGAAGCTCCTATCATTACTCAATTGACATACTTAAAAAACCAGTTCGATGTTATGAGTCATGATTTATCCTAGGCGAAGGATCAAATTGTCAGATTAGAGGGAACCTATACCTACGTCGAAATGATGTTAAACGAAATGACTGCTCAGACAAACCTTCTGGAAGATGAGAAAAGGAAGCTTCAGAATCTGGTAACCCCATTGGATGTTTGTTTCCGAGCCATGGGGGAGTAGTATTATTAAAGTAAAGTTCATCCTTTTTTAGAACATTTCCCCGTATATGCATTGTATCCTACCAATCCAGCTTCATGTATGGTTCTTTTTATTTATTTTTGTTTGAAAGTTGCTACACGTATCTCGCTTTCGATCTCGCACGCGTCTTTTTGCTGTCTCGATACAGTCATGACCTCTCAAATTCCTAATGCATAGGAAATGCATACAAAAAAAATGAAATGTAGATTCGTTCTCCCACACAATTAATATATTAAAACTTACATTTAATGTACCTAAAGAACCATCCATCTTCTCCCTCTTAGATATAATAATACTTTGGAACATAGTTGTGAAATCATTTTAACCTTTCCACTATATCGCTTTCTGTAAGAAATACCTTCTGCAACTAAGAAATGTCATCTCATGAGGCAATAAGTCCACTAATGATACTGTCTTCATCAGTGGGAGAAAATTCTCACGTCGATCCTACTATGCTTAGATTACGAGAAGCGAAGGAAGAAATTAGAAAACTGAAGAGAGAACTTCTTATAGACTGACATAAACTCAACAATGCATGATTTATATCAAGGGGGACCGAGGAAACCTATTCCTTACTAGAAACAATAGTTAACGAAGAGCGTGACATTAGGCACCGACACGAGATAGAGAAAAGACACAACTCACAGATAGAGTCGCCGAATTGGTGGTTCGTTTGCAATTCATGGGAAGTGTTCATGCTGTTGGGATCCCTCTCCGTTTATTTACTTTCAATCATTGTAATTTTATATGTTCCTCATCTTTTATGAATTGTTAGTTAAAGTTTTATTAAAAATCAAAATTATTTGAATCATATACGGCTTTCACTCTCGCTCTTAATCATGAAAACACTTTGAACTTCCCAATTACTAGAAACGTGCAACTAATTAATTGTGTTTCGAAATGATCACACGTCATTACACTAATTTAATGCTCACCTGACCACATTCGATGGATATTACTTTCAAAACTCCTGTTCAGCTTATATATACATACACATGCATTCCAATTATATCATTTCTGTCATTTTTTCTTTTGTACGTAATAAATATAAAGAAATAAGGAGACTACTAGTAGGATGAGAGTCTTTGCATCGTCATCATAGGGGAAAAGCCATATGAAGATCCTACGAGATGTGAGTTGGACGATGAGAAAAGAAGGCATTGCAAGAATAGGCAGTTGCTGTATTCGACACAACAATAGTTACGCGTGCAAGAAAAACGATGTACAATCTACGATAGGATGGCGAACAAAGAGTTAATGGGCAGACTAGTTGGAGGAAGTGTTATGATTTTAGATAAATTCCAGAATCGTTTTCCTCTTTAATCTTTACCACCTAAAAACAATATTTATAAATGCTAATTATTAGGTAAATATTCACAAAAATTTTCCAACAAATTTGTGATAATTTTCAGCAATTAAACAATATTTAATTATTATGCGTTGTGAACGTATGTTTAATTAAATGTATGATGCATAAAGTATGTCATTTAGATTATAATCTCACCATAGGTTAAAGAAAGATCATGCATTGTATTAATATAAGTGTTATATGAAGCATGTTGTATTTTTCTTGTAATTAATATAATTGTTATGTTAATTAATGGAAAAATAAGTTGCATTGTGCATTAAATTTTTTTAGTAAATATAATTGTTATATTTTTATTGATGTCATTTGATGCATGCCTATAAATTTAATTATATGTATAATTGTTATATAAATTTAATTATATGTATAATTGTTATATGTATATTTAAAGTTTAGTATTGCATGTTTAGGGTTAATTAATTTGTTTTAAAAAGGTTTTTAAATTAATTAATTAAACCTTATGTTAAAGTTTTTTTCCTAATAGGATTAGAGTTTTTTAATTAAAAAAAAACAAAAAAAAATAATTATAAAATATTGTCTATAAGGGTACCATGTCTTAGCAAGGTTTTGTCTAGATTGAAGTACTTAAGCTGATCGTACGGAAACACTACTACCTGAGAACCGACCTGGGGGTTGAATTAGTCAATATTTTATATGCATACAATAATGTCATTAGTTTATTAAAACGTTTAGTAAACTAAAACATTAGTGTACAACTATCAATATAAATAGTATATTGGCCGACTGAAAATTCACTTAATTAATTTCACTTAGCGGAGATTTACCTAAGTTAACGTAGTCTTAGAATACTAAGTGGGAAAAAAAAAATATGTAATATACTACATATATTTTGATATACGAGGTATATATGACATCTTTTTTCTCACGTTTCTCCTTAATGTTCACACTGTGAGTTCCATGCTCGGCCTCGTGTTGCCTTGGGTGTGGCCTCTTTAGAGAAGGTGTTTGTATGGTTCAATATCAAGGTGAAAGACGTGTGACAGCACATGCTACGGTCTCTACCATTAGTTTGCATCGTGAGATTTCATACATGACCTGTGTGTTGTCCTGGAGCGACCATCTCTACAGAGGGTCCATTGTATGGAATCGAAACCAAGGCAAACTCCATAAATGGATAAGGGTTTCTTATGTTTTGCTCCAATATTGTCCTTCTCTACAGCGGGATTATTGGGGCGGACCTTCGAGGTTTGAAAATGGTGGGTCACACTTACGGGGAATTGTTAAGCTAATTAGCAATTTATTGACCAAATAAATGGTGACTAATCTTATACAAGAGAGCAAAGCCCCTAAGCACTCAGACTAAGCAAAAATTTAACAATTTTAATTGCTCGACATAAACCTGACAGACAAACAAAATAACTTGTCCTCCGTAGACAAGTAATACAATTCTCTTCTACTTGAGTTAACTCTAAACAAGTTCTAGTTTCTCTAACCAAGTTATTATCAAGTAATGCTCCAGGCAAAAGAGTTTTCACCTACCTACGTTAGTTAACTTGGTGTCCTTACTTTTCTTTTGCTTTTAGTGGAGTTGTTTAACCCTTTTATAGACTTCATCTAGAGAGCTTTCCCCACCTTCATTATTTAATTGACAACTAAAATCGAGTCTGACGGTGTGAGAACCTACAACGAGCAATCTAATGGTTCCAACTTAAACTCGCTTACCAAACACTAGCAGAGGGAACAAGAAATGACCCAACGTCTACTTCTCTTGGTGGGTCATCAATTCTACCATAGACCTTGTACGAAAATCCTAAACTCTGATAGGTTCAATTAACAACAGAGAACTTTTTCCATTTCCACTACTTAAATAATAAACAACAATAATCCAACAGTTCTAACTTCAGGCTCACTTTGCCAATACGCAACAAGGAACAAGGAAACGACTCATCCTGAGCCAACAAAATACACAAGCTAAAACTTAGCGAACTAAAATACCTCCAACAATGGCAATTCCAAGGAAAATAGCAGAGTCTCAACAAGCACTTAAAAAGAGATAAAACTTAGTGAAAGAGTACCTGTTGTAACAACAACTGCAAGAAGCACACACGAAGTTGAACATAAAATTACCTAGTCATCTAAGGGAGCATCCAATGACTAACTAATCATCAATAATAATAGTACATAAGGCAAACAAATCAAGCATAACCAGATAAAGCCAACCATAATTAGGAAGTAAGTCAATATGTAACGCCCCAAAATTTCAAACGACTTAAATAGGGCACGTTACTAAAAACCTCTTATTCACTCAACACCATCAACAGAGAATAACCACATTTTGTCCAACAACATTAATGAAAGCAACTTAATCAAAATTTTTACCACTATAACCTATCCAGTAAGATAAACTTAAATACTCGAATGGCAATGAAATGAAAGTTACTAATTTAATTAATGTCAATCTCAATAGTTCAAATTCTCACAACTCGAACTAATAATCAAAATTAGGGTTCTCAAAATTGTAAACCAACTTTAAAGCGTTCTTTAGGTAGGAAACTAAACAAACTAAACCATTTACCAAGCAACAACTCATACTAGAAAGTAACACTCCAACTAACCTATCCAAAAAGGAAAAGAAAAATAATGCAGCACTAAATATGGTCTCTCTGGTCAAGCCTCCCCCTCGCCATCACCGTTCCCGCGAGTGACCTTGTTACCTGCAAAATCTGGAGGGAAAAAAAGGGTGAGTACAACCACGGTACCCAGTAAGCAGTTATACTTGAAGGTCAAGAACAAACAACATGTTTCACAAAAAGATTCAAACGATGTGTTTATCAATTCATCAAGCTTTCCATAATAAAAGAATAGAGACATATCTAAACATGCAACCTACATGTCATACCCATCCTCGTATCTCAACTCACTGATTTTCTTTCCTGTTTCTCCATGACTTTCACTCTCGAGTCGTACTAACCCCTGACCACGCATAGCCAAGGCAGCGACACTTCTCTAAACTCTAGTTTTCCTTCATTTACCACCAAGACTTACTCCTTTGAGTCGTACTGATCCCTGACCAGGCATAGCCAAGGCATCGACACTTCTCTATGGTGCTTGGCGTTCGACCCGTGACCACGCATAGCCAAGGCCTCAAACTGTCGCACCAACCCCTGACCACGCATAGCTAAGGCATCGATGGCTTCGCAACCTACTGGCCCTTGTCCTTTCTCTCAAGGCCCCAATACTTGCCTTCTACTAAGACTCACTGCGCCGACCCTTAACCACGCATAGTTAAGGGCTCGACACTCATCTTTATCCAAAATTGGCGTATCAATCTCTGACCTTTGTACCCGGAGCCTCGGCACCCAACTAGTGACGTATCAGTCTCTTGGCCCTGATACACACCCATTCACTTCACTACAGAACCAACCTCTCACTAAAGTCGGACTACATGTTTCTAGGCCACGACCCATGCAGGACTCAACTCACAATTAAACCAGCATGCTTCCAGAACCAAAAAAACTGTAAGCTAATAATGAAACGATATGTTTAACATGCATGCACAACACAACAGATTTCTCCCACATTATTTCAGTATGCTTTTATGAACGCAACTATACAACGATAAAACCATTCGAAATCCATAATGCTTGCATAAATACCAATAAGCATCAAATCCAACGACGCAAACGCAAATCAATTATAAACAACCAGAACCAACATGGTTTCATTCAAACACTCATAATCATTAGCCAATATTCACAAAGAGACAATCAACTTACATATCAATGAATAATAAATACTCCGAAAGCACCCAACAATTCATACATATTCAAAAAACAAACATCCCCCAAGTAAGAACTACTTACACAAATGCGATTGGAGCTGTCCTATACAATGAGTTTGTATAAGACCGGACCGCGAAATAATCGATCATTGGCTCTAACACCATTAGTCAATAGATTGTTATCTTATAGGATGACCAGGTAACTCGATCTTAATCCTAAGTGAATTATGGACTCCTGACTATAAGGAATCGTTCTTTAATTTCTATGAGTGACAGTGGCTCGGGTTGCCGACTCAATAATCCTACCATTTTGTAGACGAGACCGAGTGGGGAGCTGAGAACATAACTACGCAAGATGGAATTCACTCCTTCACGACTTTACGGAAGTAGATGAGTTTTCCCTTACATGCTGACTCTGGGACTTGAATAAGGGGTCCCACCCTCTCACTAGCCCGAGAGGGACTTCTAGCTATTGGTTGGACCATACTCGGATTTTTCAGGGGTAAAACGATAATTAGACCCATCTCAGCTAGAGTTACGAGTACTCGTGGAAGATTGATTGTCGTTAATGGTCGTACATCCGTGGACACAAAAATATTCTGCAGTGAGAAGAGTGCAGTTGCGATTTTTAGTGGAGTGACTCGCAGTTAACGAATGTTGGTTAATTTGGTTAATGAGTTTAATAAATTAACCTCGTATCGTCGGATCTTCTGATCTGTAGGTCCATTAGGTCCCCTTACTAGCTCACAACGGGTAAAACGAGGATCAAGATTTTGAGAGAATTTGAAATGTTCAAATTATATATCAGGAAATGTATATAATATATATTAGATACATTATATATATAGTTTATTTTTTAATAAAGATTCAATAATTAAACTATATGTTAGGAGAGAAATATTTGAATATGACTCAAATAATTAATATGAATTGGATTCATAATAAAACTATAGGTTATACAAGAGATGCATTTGAATATGATTCAAATATATAGTTTTAATTAAATATCTGATATTTAATTAAAAGTTAAATAATTAATTGTTAATTATTTATTTATTTAATTAATATTTGTATTTAAATTAATTAATTATTAATTAGATTAAGTATCATTAATTAATTAGATTAATAATTATTAATTAAATTAATTAGTTTTTAATTGATTTAATTAATTTTATTTATTATGAATTAAATAAAGAGAATAAGATATTTGATGATCTTGTAATTTCCCCTAAATTTAGGAGAAGATATCACACATCCAAAAGGATAAATCTTAATGGTCTTAGGATTTTCTCTCTCTATAATTATAACAGTAAGCTGAAACCTAAAAAAATACAAAAGGCTAAAAAATCTCTCAAGTCTCTTACTCTTTCAATCCTTTACAATTGGATTCCACAATCTGAATTCTCGACTGAGAGACATAGCGAGGAAGATCAAATGGTGTTGTCTCATTGGGATTACACGAAGAGAAGTCTTCAAAAGTAAAATCCAACATCCTTACTGTTTTATATTTTTCTATGTTTTAAATTTCAAAAGAGATTCAAGAACGTGTTCTACTACTTCCGCTCCGGGATTCACATCCCCTTCAGTTTTAGCTTTCCCTCATTTGTATGAGCATAAGCTAAACACCTACAGACTTTCATGTGTGTGAAATATGGGGGACTACCTTCCCAAAGTTCTTGAGATGTTTTAAGTCCTATGGCGGTGGCGAGGCTCCTATTAACTATGTAGCATGCAGTCACCACAAATTCACCTAAAAAACTCTTGGGAAGCAGTGCATTGGACAACACACACCTCACTTTTTCCATTAGGGTTCTATTTATCCGCTTGGCTACCCCATTTTGTTGGGGGGTTCCTACAACGGTCAAGTGCCTAACTATGCCCTTAGACTTACAATAATTAGTAAACTCATGATTACAAAACTCTAGGCCATTGTCAGTTCTAAGCTTCTAACTTTTAGGTTAGTTTGATTTTCTAGAAGATTTACCCAAACAACAAATTCATTAAAAGTGTTAGTTTTATTTTTCAAAATATAAACCCTCACTTTCCTAGTGCCATCATCTATTATGGATAAAAAAAAATATTTAGTCCCTCCATTAGTAGCTACAATAGATGGCCCCCATAAGTCGGCATGGACATACTCTATGCATATTACTCTTTTTTTTTTTTTTTTTTTTGCAAAGGTAAAGTAAAATATATAAAACAAGAGAAAAACATAAGGAGGATCTCACAGCCCGAGATCAAGCCACCAAAAGAAAAAAACCACAAAGGCAACCAAAACAATCAAAAAAACACTAAAATAAGTCCCACGCAGAGATTAGCATAGGCTCAGAACTCCTACAACAGCTCTCAGGCCAAGAAGTGCAATGAAAATACACCTCAGCCTTAATGGCTCGGAGAAGCACAGACGACGAGATACCCTGACCACCATGAATCTACAAATTTCGCCCTCTAAATTAGAAAAACAGTCGATGTCCAAGCTAACCGCCACACACGACGACGAGAAGACGATCCAGCACTAACATGACAAACCCAAGTAAGCTCAGTAGTCCAGTATAAAACCTGATGGGATGAACCAGCCCACGAAATCATACTATCCCAAACCTCCCTACTATAAGCATATTACTCTTATGAATCCTATTTTGATCATTTCTCAATTTAAAGCGTCTAATATGACCTTTAACATCACAATAATGACATATTGGCACAAATTTAGCATTATGCATAAACTTAGACTTAGCACGAAAATGATTAGGCACAGATTTAGGTACATCATGCTTATGCACATCACATTTCGGAACAAGATTAGGCAAAACATTGACCTTATGTAGAGTAGAAGATGCTTTAACAAAAGTTGTTCTGGAACTAAATGGAGTAACACTCTCATCAACATAACCAAGACCTCTTTTGTCATTTAATGGTTTGCCCATATCAATAATGTTATCTAACTTTTGTGCTCTTATTGTCAATTTCTTAATAGACTCTTTAGCACAATTAAGCTCATTTAAAATATTTGACTCTTCTCTCTCTGAGATCTTTAATGAGTTCATTCATATCAAAAGCATCATGTTCAAGAAATTTTATTTTATCTAATAAAGCACACTTTTCTTGATCACATGAATTTTCAACATCATGTTTCACAACATTATTGACATTACTTTTCAAGCATGCATTTTCCTCAACCAATGATTTATTTTCAACAATTAGAGCATTCATGTCATTTTTAAATCCTAAAGAAATTTTCTCATTTTCTTGCTTTATATTTTCTAGCTCAGTTAATAAATTATTGTTCTCACAAGCTAACCTAGTATTTTTCTTTCTAATAGACATGTATTTACAACCCAATTTTTGAAATTCATCTTTAATCTCATTATAGGTGTTGATGTAGAGATTTGGCTTCCCGAGATCTCGCCAAATGTGTTCCAATCCTCCAAATACAAAAAGGGATTGACGGACCTACGTGACCTGCAAAACAGATTGAAACTAGGACCGGTGTGGCTTTTACCACACAGGCTCTGATGCTTAAGTTAGTATCAAAAATCGAGTGCAGAGAATAGGATGTCAAGCGTACCTTTTGGGGTTTGGTTCATCTCTTACTTATAGTCGTCCAATCTCAATCCTCTCCAGATTTGCCCTAGCCGAATCTTAAATCTCCAGACCCGTTATTTCGTTGTCGGTTTTTCGTTGAATTAAGAATCAAGGCGAGTTAATACGGGTGTAACTGCAAAACGGTCGGATGGACTGTTAAAGTTCTCTGCCCTTGGTACCGAGGCCTAGTCGGTCGGGTGCCGGCCCCTTTCCTGGTTCGTGCTTTCTTCTCGGGTTCCTTTCAGCTTCCCGTCGCTTGGTCTCTTCTAATAGTAGTCTCCACTCTCAAAATAGAAAGCAAAAGCATGTCAAAGATTCTATATTGAGAGTACTTGTTGCTTGGTATGGATGGCTATTTTTTTTGGAATAGCCTTATTTTTAGTTGCTATTGGTTGTTGTTCTATAGGTTGACTTTCTTAGCCCCCATTCTCATTTATTGTAGTTGTCTATAATCAAGCCACTTGCGCTCTACCATACGGTTAGTTTTAACCGTCAGGTTTTGTCCTTGGGATCTAACTTTTCAAACCTATGCCCCAGGATTCGCTCTAGGGTTTCAAACATATTTGACTTTCGCCAATGGTTTTTATACCCTAAGTCTAGTCGGCCTTGGGTTTCTAACCTTTTTGCTTTTACCGGTTTTCTACCC
Source organism: Momordica charantia (assembly GCF_013281855.1). NCBI lineage: Eukaryota > Viridiplantae > Streptophyta > Magnoliopsida > Cucurbitales > Cucurbitaceae > Momordica > Momordica charantia. The sequence continues at coordinate 9,020,508 of NW_028275161.1, read as the reverse complement.
TAAGTCAATCAACACCCCTGAGTTTTTAACCTATTTTGGCTTTTACCAAATGGTTTTCTACTCCTGGGTTTCATTGATTGGTTAGGCTTGCCTGCTTTTTGTATTAACCTTACTGGGCTTGTACGCGTGTCTTTCAGCACCTTTGAGATTTTTCCTTGGTTGGGATTTTTCTTTGGTTTTACTGACTGACTTCTCACTTATCGACTTGCTTCTGGGTCTGTCCCAGTTCGAGCTCCTTTTTGATTTACTTACTCATATGGCCCCCACTTGAAGGTCTTATATTTAGAATAAAAATAAGTACTCACGTAAAAGTCAATAAAATAAAAGCACCTATGACTTTCAACGTAAATATGCAATCATCATATGGGAAAAAGTAAAAGTAACCTACCCTATTTAAACATCCAAGTCTTATATAAGGTAAAAAATAAAAAATTTAATATGGTCCTGAAGCGCAAGCCCTATTAGCTTCCTTAGTTGTTTCTCGGCGAGGTGTAGTAACATTTTCGCGTTGCTCTCCTTTAACTTCACCTATTCCTCCTACGATGGTTTTTATCTCCCTGATAGGTGACGTGTCGTTTCGATTTCTGTCTGGAGTTGCCTTGGACTCTTCTACATACTCTTTGAGGTAATCTCTTCGCATGAGGTCCTTTATTTCTTCTTTGAGGTCGAAACAATCATGTGTCGTGTGACCATGATCTCTAAGGAACAAACAATACTTTCTTTACTCCTTTTACTAGAGGATGCTTTCATCCTGTCAGGCCATCTTAGTAGTCTTGTAACACCCCGCATTCTCTGACTCGTTTATTTTAAGAGATAATTAGTGTCTTTGGATTTTTCCCTAAGTTGATAACTTTAATTATTGGATCTTCTAACTTTGAAATTCTAATTTTTGGCTAAATTAGAATTAAGTTTAATTTCATTGGATTAAGATAATTTAAGTTCTCGACCTGTGTAGGAGATTTTTAATTAAATCTTAATTTCAGGGGTTTTATGATTTTCCTTCATAAATTCTATTTTCTTTGAATTATTATTCTTGGGTTTTAGAGTTAAGTTAACTATTTTGTTTAGGGTTGTGGGTTTTATTTGATTTTTAAACTATAATTATTGGGCTTGTTGTTTTGGGTCATTGTTTTATTTAGTTGGGTCACCTTCAAGAATAAGGGTTTGGGCTTTTAGGTTTTAAAACAAGTTAAAGAAAAGGGAATTGAAACAAAATAACCCTAGCCCCATCTTGTTCTTCTTCTTCTTCTTCTTCCCCAACCTTCCCCCCCCCAGCTCCACCCGCCGCCCCAACAACCTTCTTCTTCAGCGACTCGATCACCAACAGCGGCGACAACGTCCGCACTGCAGCAGCGGCAGCTTGACCCAGCGGCAAACGACAGCAGCCCGATTTCATTTCCTTAGAAGACAGCGGCTTATCTCGAGCAGCGGTGGTAACTTCACGTGGTGGGTGTCCTTGCGGCAACAACGCTTGCGATTTTCGGCGTGGTCTGCACCAAACCCGACGACCCACGACCCACAATGTTGTTCTCTTTACGTGCAGCAACTTCGATGACCCCGAACCCAACGGTGGCGATGCTTATTCCGTGGCCAACACACGAATCGACGTCTCCAACGACCTGTGCTATGATTCTGACGAAAACATTGGCGGATTGGTGAGGATTTCTTCGTTCCAACAACTTTTGACCCCTACCCACACTCAATCGACGCTCAACTCGAGATACCCACCCTGTTCGACATCTATTCGACACTGACCCACACTCAAATGAAGGTTGCTTTTAGACACTGTTCGAGCTTTTTCAGACACCGTTTTAAAGTGTCGGACACTTTGGACAACTACCCACCCTTAGTCCAAGAGGTTCTAGTGTGAGTTAGTAGGTAACAACTCACTTTTATTGGATTTTGATTTAATTAAAGTGGTTTTAGTTAGTTTCTAACTTAAGTCTGGTTGCCTATGGTGTAGGAAACCCTTCGGCAAGCTTAATAACGTGTCAGGGCACTTGTGTAAGTAGTTTCTTACTGGAGGGATTGGTTGTTGTGTGCTGATATGATATGGTTGTTTGCTCATGTGCCCATGTGTGATATTTGCATGATTGCTTATCGTTGTTATAATTTAGTAAACGTCATTGTTGATAAAACTGTTGATACATCTCGGAAAATTATGTAGTTGTGTGAATAAATTGTAACCAAGAAATCTTGGATGACTATGTTTGAATTGTTGTTATGTTTTAATTGGTTTTCATGATTAAAATTGCATACTGGTACTATAATCTGTTGTTTCGAAAGCATATTGAAGATTTATGAGAAATCAGTTGCGTTTGATGTATGCTGGGTATCTATCGGTTATATTTTGGTTAAGTTTTTGGTTGTGCCTCTTCTGTGAAAGATGCCTGTTGGAGCTGTTGGATCATGTTGGACTACTTTAAATTGATTGGTTTTTACATATGATCATTTTGGTGTATCGCATATTGGACTGTTATGAGATTATTGATGCATGAGGCATGGCGTAGTAGCAAGTAGGACTCTTGTGAGAGTTTTGAGACATAACAAAGTAAGTAGACAAGGGGCGTGTGCGTGCATTAATGTGTGTCAGATGGCCTCTAATGTGCTGTTTTTGTGATGTTCGATATTATTTTTGATACGCTGATGTGTTAGGTAGCTCTCGGGGTTGGTAATCTGTATACTTGGAGTGTTGTTGAATCTTTGTCGGTGATAATGGTGTAAATTCTGCTTTGCTAAACTGCTGAGAATTGCTGTGGGGATGTTTGCTGTCTGAATATGCTGAATTGTGTTTGTGAGCTGAAAGACGCATGGGTCATGGCTTAAGAAAGTATATAGTAAGATTCTGGTGAGAGTTGGATTCTTGGAGAAAGTGAATGGGTGAGTGTCAGGGCCTCGGGTATAAATGGTCGGGGGCTGATACGTCACTAACTGAGTATCGAGGCCTCGGGTAAAAACGGTCGAGGGTCGATGCGAGCAGTCTTTTGGAAGGAATACTATTGGGACCTTGTGTAAAAATGGTCAAGGGTCGATGCACAGTTCAAGGCCTTGGGGATAAATGGCAAGGTCGAACGCCAAGCCTCTGTAGATGAGTGTCGGGCTTTGGGGATAAATGACAAGGGCTGATGCAATTCGAAGAAGTAAGCCTTGGAGGAATCAAGAAAGAGAACTAGTGTGTTAATGTGTAAGGATGAGTTTGACATGTATGGTACATGTATAGTTAAACATTTGCATAAACTACTTCTTGTGATATGTTTCTATCTATTCAAAGCTCGAGAGTTGTGATAAGCATGATATGTTGATTCTTGATAAGCATGATACGTTGTTTCATTGATAAATATGCTGTTGTGCGTGACCCTTCAGATAAGGGCTGCTTAATGAGTACTGTGGTTGTACTCATCCCTCTTTTTCCCCTCCAGTTTGCAGGTATCGAGCTAGCTTTTGGGATGGTGATGGCGAGGAGGAGGCTTGATCGGAAAGACCATTAGCTATGCTGCGTGCAATTAATTTCTTTTAGTTAGGATAGTTGTGGCTATTTAATCTTGTAGTTGAGTTGTTAGCGGTTGGTTTTGTTTAGTTTTATTGTCTAAAGGATGTTGTAAGGTTGCCGATTCATTATTCTTTTTAGAGCATTAATTTTGTTAGCTTATTGAACTACGGGATTGTAACCTACTTAGGATATTTATGAATACATTTGTTTAAGTTGATCGTACTTGAATTAGTTTTTGCTTCATTGCCATTCGAGATGTTAATATTCATTTAGTGGATGGTTTATAGTTAGTAGAGGTTTCCTTGAAGGGTTTGGTTAATGTGAAGTCGGTATTAAATGGTTTATCTGTATAGGATGTGAGTTCCTCTTAAATCTTTAGTGTTGTTGTTCTAATTGTTCAAGCTCTCGTGAGTGTTGAAAATTAGAGTAGCGCAGGAGAAGTGTGGTAGCTTTATTGCTTAGTATTGTTGTGAAGATAATTCTCTTGTTTATGTGAAAATTTTTGGTAGTCTTAGTAACGGTCCCTGTTTGGAAATGGTGAAATTCTTGGGGCGTTACAAGTCTCTAGTCTTTTATTTCCATCAAGATCTGTTCGAGTGGGACCTTTGTTGGTGTATATTTTACAAATTTTCATTGAGGATCCTACTAGAGTGGTCGACCCTGTCCACTATATGATCTTTCCCACCTCGGTCTGTGTCATTTTTCTCCATGCCTCTCTCCTTTTGTATTATAATATGCACATTCTTCTTCGGGGTCATACCTCGAGTGAATCAATTCTCCAGCACCCATGTACCACTAGGCTCGACTTAAAGCTTCCAAAAAAGTTCTTGGAGTTCTCTTCCCAAAAGAGAATACCAAGTGTTCGTCTTTCACACCAGATATAAAGGCTAGCAGCGCCACTGCATCTGTTAAACCCTCCACTTGTAGCTTTTCTTCATTCAACCGAGCCATATAGTCTTTGAGGCTTTCTGTCGTCTTTTGCTTAATAGTCAGTAGGTATGTTACAGGCATGTTTCTATTCCGTCCTCCGACGAATTGGATAATAAATGCTCTTGCCAATTCCCTGAAGCTTGAGATCGATTTTCTTTTTAACTGTCGGAACCCGATGCGTGCCAGCCAGTCAAGGTGAGAGAGAACACTCTACATCTAATGCCTTCCGTTATGCCATAAATATCCGCCCATTCCCTGTATGCGTTGAGGTGATCGATGGGATCTGTCGAGCTGTCGTATTGTGCGATGGCAGGCGGCTTGAACTTCGGAGGAACTTTTCCTTTCATTATTTTCTCCGTAAAGGACAACTCTGCTTGCTCTACCAGTTCCTCGAGATCAAACTTCTTCAGTTTGCTTCGTGCCTGGTTGGTTGTCTCCCCAACTCATTCAATCATCGGGGCTTTATTCTTCCATGTATCGCAAACAAGCGCTGGTTATTCCACTTCATGTTGCTCGAGTTTCTGTAGAAGCAGAGATATATTTCAGTGCATTCCCTCGACCTTCTCTTCCAGGGTGGCCAATTTGTCATCTTGTTGAACCAAAATTCCGATCAGTTTATCTCTCTGTCCGAGAACTGGTCGGCCGGTATCCCTAAAAACTGGTCGGGCGACATTCCTCTGTCTGAGAATTGGTTGGTCAGTTTCTCCTTGTTGAACCAGAATTCCGACCGGTTTATCTCTCTGTCAGAGAACTGTCGGCCGGTATCCCGAAGACCTGGTCGAGCGGCATTCCCCTGTCCAAGAACTGGTTGGTTAGTTTCTTCTTTGATTGTCTCGGGTGGAGGTGCACCCTTATTAACTTTTCTCCTAGGGTGGCGTTCTTCATCAGAATATTGTGAACTTCTTCCCGAACTCATGTCGATACGTCTAAAATCTCTAGTCGTCCCCACAGACGGTGCCAATTGTTGAGGTAGAGATTTGGCTTCCCGAGATCTCGCCAAATGTGCACCAATCCACTAAATGCAAAAAGGGATCGACGGATCTACTGACCTGCAAAATAGATTGAAACTACGACCGGTGTGGCTTTTATCACACGGGCTCTGATGCTTAAGTTAGTATCAGAAGTCGAGTGCAGATAATAGGATGTCAGGCGTACCTTTTGGGGTTTGGTTCATCTCTTACTTATAGTCGTCCAATCTCAATCCTCTCCAGATTTGCCCTAACCGAATCATAAATCTCCAGGCCCGTTACTTCATTGTCAGTTTTAGGTCGAATTGAGAATCAAGGCGAGTTAATACGGGTGTAACTGTGAAACGGTCGGATGGACCGTTATAGTTCTCAGTCGGGGGGCCGAGAACTGCTCCTCGGCGTCGGCCACTGGTCGGCCGGGGGCCGGCTTTGGTCGTCGGATGTCGACCCCCTTTCCTGGCTCGTGCTTTCTTCTCGGGTTCCTTTCGGCCTCCCGTCGCTTGGTCTCTTCTCTTTTTATCTTCCCATAACAATAGGTATCCATAAGTTCATCATAAGAGACATTTTCGTTACTTACCTCTTCGTTTTCACTTTCGTCATCCGTATGAGCCATCAAAGACCACTGAGGTTCAATAATATTTTCTTTCATCAATCTAGGGAGTACGGTCAAGGTGATTAATAGTAAACTAACCCGTAGGCAACTTAGTATGTTTAGGAAGACCATTTTTGGTCATTTGCTAGATGTACACCTTGTGCTTAACACCTTTGGCCATTTATATACAATTTATTGCTTATGAAAGTGGAGGATAGAAGAGACGAGGTGATTACTATGGACGTGCTTGGTAATAGGGTATCTTTTCGGTTGAGGGACTTTAACCTGATCACGGGCCTAAAATATAGTAGGCGGCTGATTAGTAAGGACACTTTTCCCATGAGGCTGAGGTCGTTATACTTCGATGACAAAGTTGACATTTTAATTAGTGAGTTAGAGACGAAGTATATGGAGCTGCAGTTTGAGAATGACTTGGATGTGGTGAAGGTATCAATGGCATTGTGGAGCTTGTGTTGTTTGGCAAGGAGAGAAGTCTGAAGTTCGACATGAGCCTATTAGGAGTTGTGAAAGGACGTTAATCTCGCAGCGGAAAGATGGATCTTTGTTCTTGAATTTTGAGGAACAAAACCCATAAATGAAAAAGGAAAATGCAGGGAAATTGGGTATTACCTTTGCTGAACAGTTCTTCAACAAACCCAATTGACACCACCAAATGATCTTCCTTGCTATTCTCTGGACAAGAGAATGTGCTTGTGGGAGCAATGATCTTGGAAGCCAAAAAGAAAATTGAGAGAGCATATGAGAGAATAAAATCCAGGGGTGATTTTTCTTTTTCCCGTGTTTGTTCTTTTTGTGTGCAGAACAGTTCTGCAAAAAACCAGATGACGTGGGGAGTTACCTCACATCATCACAAACCACCCACTCCCCTACAATTAAGTAGGGAGTGATAAATATTAAATTAATTAATATTAATAATAATCTTATTAATTAATTAATTATTAATATAATTAACAATTAATTAATTATATATAAATTAAATAAATAATTAACATTTAAGTATTTAATCCCAAAATAGAATCATATTCTAAAACAATTCTCTCATATAACCTATAGTTGTAATGTATGTCTTATGCACATTATTTTTAACCTATAGTTTTAATATGAATCCTATTCATATTGATCTTTTATTTGAATCTCATTCAAATAAGTTCTCTCATAATATATAGTTTCAATTTAGAATTAACTATATATTATAATGTATCAATGTACATATATTCTTTTGAGAAATTTGAAAATGTTCAAATTTGACCAAAAACTTGATCCTCGTTTTACCCGTTGTGAGCTAGCAAGGGGACCTAATGGACCTGCAGATCAGAAGCTCCAACGATCTGAGATTAATCAGTCAACCTCATTAACCGAGTTAATCAACATTCGTTAACTATAGGTCACTCCACAAAAGACCCACAACTGCATTCTTCTCATTGTAGAATGTTTTCGTGTCCACGGATATATGACCATTAATGGCAAGTCAATCCTTCACGAGTGTTTGTAACTCAAGCTGGGTCAAATTACCGCTTTACCCCTGAGTCACATCTTACTCCTTAAATACCACTACTCCTCTAATGAACAACTTGGTTATTGTCCGACCAATAACCGGAAGTCCCTCTCAGACTAGTGAGAGGGTGGAGCTCCTTGTTCAAGTCCCCAAGTCTGCATTGAAGAGAACACTCATCTACTCCCCGAAAGTCGAGGAGGAGTGATTCCAATCTCATGAAGTTATGTTCTCAGCTCCCCACTCAGTCTCATCCCTAAAATGGTAGGAATATTGAGTCGGCGACTTGGGCACTCTCACCCATACAGATCAAAGGACGAGCTCTAACGGGTAGGAGTCCATAACTCACTCAGGGTTGAGAATGAGTTGCCTGGTCATCCTATGAAATAGCAATCTGTTAATCAACGGCGTTACATCTAAAGATTGGTTATTTTGTGGTCCGGTCTTAGACAAACTCATTGTATAGGATACCCACACTCGAATATCTCCACACGAACGACCTGGATCGGGTCATCTGTAACATTTACAAAGTGAGTCGTATCCATAGTGTTGCCAGGATAAGGTACCCAGCCTTACCCATATACTGTAGACCCTTTAGGTTATTCCCGGGGCATTATCCACTTGTATATTGAGAAATGTCAAATAAATACCCAGTATATATACTGTCTCGGTTACATGATAATAACCTTGGATGTTTAGTTTATTGGATTTAGACAATGTAATGTAATGAATTCAACAACAAATTGATTGAATAAAACTTTATTGAATATAAATTTTGTTTTTACATAAACACAAACTACGAGTTTAGGGCAACACACTTAACAAGTTATGGATGACCTAGAAGTATGTTATAATTATGATTGGACTGAGTTGGCTTTCGAGAAGACAATAAAAAGTCTTAAGCAGGCCCTGGTGAAGAAGGGAAAAGATGGGGATTGAGAAAGACTTATAGTCTTTATGGTTTCTCATGGGCATTCTAGGTATTTCCATGCATTGTTCATGTTTTCCTTTCCATTATTTTTTAACCATTCTTCGTGACATTGTACGGCCATTGATATAAGTGTGGAGATATGAAACGATTTCTACATTGACCGGGAGGGTTATGCATCCAATACGACCTGATGTTGTCCCACGCATCCTTAAGTGGAAGTGTGGTCATTCACATGTGTGGTTGCTATGGAATAGAAGATATTCCAGTCGACATCTGTAAGTTTCAGACACATTTGTATGTAACGTTCAGACTAGTTTCTTTTCATATAATGTGGGCTCGCACCTAGACCCATGTGCAGGCCAAGGTTGCTATGAGACTGTTCGAGACAGAAGCAGCGCAAAGGTTCATGGAAAAGGTGTCGCAACGTGATCGCGAAGCGGAGCGGCCGACGTCCTCTTTTAAGGATCTCTCAAAGTAAAAGATTTTGGAGTCACCACCAATCATGTTGAAGGTGTGATTGGTCACCCAATTAGAAAGAAATTAAAGAAAATTGGTCTGCATAAATTAGATCGAGTTCGGGAGTCGTTTGCAGGTAGGGAAGGTATTAGCACCTTACACACCCGTTTGTTAAAACGGTTACCAGTATTTTATTTTTTATTATCCAATTTATTAAATTATTGAACGTCCACAAAAAGTTTATTTTATTTTATTTTTAAATGTCTCATGTTTATTAATCCATATTTTAGAAATAAAATATGAATTAATTAGTATGGATGGCATAAATGCCATTCAAAATATGAAATTTTAATTAGGGAGAAATTTCATGTGTTTAAGAATTTTAATAAATTCTTAAAAAGAACGTTACTCAAAATCCCTTTTATTTGTTTGGAAAATTCTGAGTCACTTTTGAAGTTTGTTTAAATTATTTATGATAATTATTTTTAAAATTTATTTTAAAACGAAAATTTCATGTATTTATGGAATTTATAATATCCATAAAGAGAACACTACTTTTTCCAAAATTATGGAAATTAATATTTTTATTTGCACGAAAATTTTCATGTATTTATGAACTTAAAAAAAATCAACAAAGAGAACACTACTAATTCTAAAATTATGGATTGTTATTGTTGGTAAAGTAATTGGCTTTTTGGAACTTTGTAAAATTATATTTTGGGAGGAATTTCATGTATTTATGATATTTTAATAAAAACTCATAAACATAATACTACCCAAGCCTCAAAATTTTAATATTTATTTTCTCCAATTTATTTTGAAATTATAGGAAAAAATTGTAGTTTATTAATTTTCTATTTTTTATTTTGACATTTTATGTTTAGATACATGGAATTTCATGGATGTAAGGAATAAAATAATAATTAACAAGAAAATAAATTAGATTTTCCATGTTATCTAATAATAAAACATTTAAATGAAACTAATAGTAAACAATAGTTCAATGGATACATATTACAAGATAGAAAATATGTCAATATCGCAAACACAATAACTAATATGTGAAATTAAAATTGTGATGTAAGTCAAATTACATCAAAATATATTCCACAAAATAATACAACAAAATAACAGTGCAACAAAATTGCATTTTTTCCTATTCTAAATTATTAAATAAAGAAAAGGAAATGGAATTTCAAACCTTTTGGGTGGATTAGAGATTGGCAACTAAGAGAAGAAAGAGATTTTCACGAGAATACTTTATGTATCTATTAGGAAAAAAAAATTATACTAGGAGCAGTGATGAGAGAGATTATGGAGAGATCTCTTGTGTATTACAGTAGATAAAAAATGAGGATATTTTGGAGAGGATTCTCATATAGATTTTGATATTCCACTAGAAATTGACAGAGACCTCCCCTCTCCCTCCCTATTTATTTTTCCTATGGAGAAATTCAAAATTATTGTTGATGTGAAGCCCATTTATAAGAAAGAAAGAAAAAAAGAATGTATAGAGTTTTGACGGGAGAAAAAGATATTGTTGGTAAGAGGGAGAATGTGAGAGGAAGGAGATATTGTTGGGGGAGAGGGAGAAGTTATGAGAAAGTGGGGGAGAGAGAAACAAGGAAAAAAAAGGGAGCGGGAGAAAGTCAGGGAATACAGAGAGGATTTTTAAAAGATATTTTATATTTTTAATTTAATTTTTAATACCAAAATCCAATTTTCAAAATCCAATTTTATAATTACTTTTACTTTTTGTTATATTTATATTTTTGTGTAATTTTATAACAAATAACAAATAGCACACAATAAATATCAAATAAAATTAAAATGACTCAGACAAAATATGGTATCTACAAAGGGTATTCGACCCACCATCAGCTAACGATTTTGTTGAGGAGGAACAAGTGGTGCCTCCAATGGTAGGTGATGCCATGCAGGATGGTGCCCCTCGTGTTGATCATGCTGTCGAGACGATGGAAGCAGATGTGAAAGGTAAGATGAAGACGAAAACTAGTAAGAAGTCTTTCAGTCGATGCAAATGCAAGTCCAGGTTGAGGGCTCTCACTGAGCAGGTGACTACAATGGATATGCGGCTTGCCGGTGTAGAAGAGGTAGTCCCTTCTATGGATGATCGGGTTGCCAGCATGGAAGGAGATTTGAAAACTATTCGGAAGTTCTTGTGTTGCCTAGTTAAGGTGCGTACCCTACTAATGTTATCTCTTTGTGAAATTATTTTGCTCTACTCTGACACTACGTTCGATGTATCCAGAGGCTACTAGTTGATACCATGAAGCTTAGAAAAAACAATGTTGGAGATAGCGATGGCAATTGCGACGGAGATGCCGAAAGAGCTGGAGACGGTAGTAATGCGGACGCGAAGGTGGCGAAGGAGCTGGAGTTGGTAGTAATGCGGTATAGTAAAATACCGATGCGAAGGAAACAGAGCCTACCGAACAAATTTTTGAGTTCCTGGAGGTCGGAGAGGAATTTAAGGAAACGGATCTCATGGGCGATTTTGTTGTAGATAGGAAGGTGCCCGATGAAGGGGTGGGTTTGGGTACAAAGCAATCACATGCTCATGAAGCAGCATGTGCATAAATAACGGAGGTTACTGGAGCTGCTGGCGAGGTATCACCTCCACAGACACCCGATGTAAATATAAATTAAAATGTATTTATGTGTTTTATTTACTGGGATTCAACTTACAAAAAAAGTTTTTTAGGACCTAACGGAGGACTTTCAGAAACATATTTGGATGAACTTATCATAGTCCAGTCACAATTGCCAGAAAGCTCGTCTACAATGGTGCAAGATGATTCAGAGGACGTTCGAGTTCTATCCCAGCCATTTCCTCACCCTCCACCACGTCAGGGTGAATGGAAGAGGAAAGCACCATGGAAGCTTGAGAGTCCTTCGAAGATAAGGTGGGCGGTAAAGGAAAGAAAGTAATGGTTTACAATCCGTTGGTCGAGATCCCGGAGGAACAAGATCTTAAATTCCATACGTGGCTAGATGACAAGAGCAAACGTCGTTCAACGCGGAAGACTGTCTACGTAAACTGAGGGAAGCAATGGTTCTGCAACATTCTAAAACCACATAAATGGTGTTCATGCGAGGTACGACTGTTTTCCATATAAATATACATAACACCTGCATCGAACCTCCTAACTATGTGATTGCTTCACAAGTGATCGATTCGTTGGTGATGTTCGTGCGTAAAAAGCTCAAATTGCGACCAGACTTATGTCGTCGCAAGTTCCCCATCGGTGACGTAGTACTTGCGGTAAGTTTCCTTGTTCAATAATTGTTCAATGAATGTAAGCCCACCTGTTATTTAATTGTCGTACTGGTTACAGGACTTCCTTAGATGAACGACAGTGTCTATGCCTGCATGCAATCTCCTAGCACCACTACTTCGTGGGTTGCATCAGAATATGATTAGGAGGGAAGAGTGAAGACTGTGCTCAACTACATTGATGATACTCACTCAGACTACGATACGTGGTGGATGGATGTTGATGTCGTATATCTATCCTACAATATTGGTGGAACGCATTGGATAATGGTGTGCATCGACTTTGACGAGAGTGAAGTTATCATGTGGGATTACTTCATGGCCATGACACCACTACCAAATTTGGAAGAGGAGTTGAAGCTGATGATAACTATCATCCCGGCTCTTATTTGCAGGGTCAGTGTTGCGATAAAGAAGCCGAACATACCACTCACACCCTAGCGCATCCGTAGAGTTTCATCGGCACCCAGAAGGAGGGAGATGATGACTGTGGTATCTTCTGTGTAAAATACTTTGAATATGATATGACTGAGTGTAGCTCGATACATTAACACAGGCTAAGATGCCCTACTTTAGGCGCAGCAATTCACTGTTCAGCTTTGGGCAAACAAATCCATTTTTTGAACGGTAGAATTGTAATATTTCAGCTTTTTATTTAGTACATTTGAATGATGCTATTATAATCATTGAAGTATTTGTTGAATGGTAGTATTGTACTAAATTGAAATCTTTAGAAACTTTTTGGTTATATTTGGCTCCTGTTTTATAATATGTTTGTTATTGTGATTAAGTAGATGTATTGAGGATTATCATATTTCATATATTTTATGTCTCCTCCTTCAAATACCTGAAATTTGCTCATAAAATATTGAAAGGACATTCTAAGTTGTTGAACAAACACACCAACCCCAGTTGAAGTATACATACACCCCGGCCGTGAATTTTCTCAGAATACCCCTACCCTTGTACCCACCTCGGTCGTGGTCGTGAGAATTCACAGCCGTGTTTGTTACTCTACTCTACTCCAGCCGTTGTTGAAGGAATTCACGATCGTGGTCTCTTCTAGAAAATATTCATTCAACCCTAATTTCGACCCCACACGTGTTCAGATATATCTCGATCGTGTTATTTTGCAGAAGTGATGAATGAAATATATCTGCACTAATTCGTTCGATTAATACAAAAGTGAATAAGAGTACAATATTTTACAAAAGCATGTAAATAGTTCAGCTAACGTTTTACATGTCTCCATCCATAATTCTAATTGGTTGGTGGCATGTTTTTCTATTATGTCCCATGTTACCACACCAACCACATTTAAGGACTTAGCGGGTCTCTCCAGCAGACAGTATTCGTATAGTTTGACGTTGGCCAACATGTAGAACATATTTTGGGGCTCCACTTTAAAGTTGACGAAGTCATCAGGTAAAATTCAATCCTCTTCATCATCGAGAGGGTACACAGGTTCGACATATGTGTTAATGAGAGTCTGCAGACTATATGCAGGTGATCATAGGGTGTACATGTTCAAGTTCTGATGGGTTGTCGCTGCAATAGTGTGGGAGCATGGAAGCTGGAAGTAGTCAAACTCTTTACATCCACATTTCCTTGCATTTAAATTCACAGGCACTCTTTTTAATCCATCGCTCACTTCCAACTCGTGGTGGTCAATGGGTGTGATAGAGTGTGTACGGGATAGGCTCTCCGCAATAGGCATCTTAGTTTCACAATAGTCAGTAAGAATAGTTTCGCGACTAGATGCGTAGGTTCGCCTCTCGTAAAACCAATGCTGTAAGAGCGCTTGAGCATGTTCAAGGAGTGCAGTGACTGGCAATGAACGGCATGGACGAGGACTGCATTCATAGACTCTGCAATATTAGATTTCATTTGATCGTACCTCAAGCCCAGTTGAAATGCACCTATCCACTCCTCAAAACCAAGTCTTTCCAAGTACCTTTATACCTCTAGAAATCCTGCTAGTTGGGAAAAATAGTACCTAAACTCTGACTTCTCGAATGCCTTTGCTGTCGTTAATAATGTTGACCTTATAGTTCTTTCGCATGTCGTTAATAGTGTCCTTAGGTCTGTACTAACGACTTACATCCTCCAAATTGGACTTCAATAACTGACCAACCACCCAACTCCCAACTTGTCTGTGATCATGGTTCAGTAACTCACGTTAGCACTTGTGGACATCAGTAATGTAACGCTCCAGACCCAAGATTCGGAATCCAGATTCGGCACCTCTTTGCCCCAGCATTCCCCTGCGACCTGGCCGTGCCACCGTCAAACTCTAAGCCACTTAGAAGAGTGTAGACTATCTTTACAAACTAACACGTGTCTTTTCAGCATGCTTTGTCCTCACTCACATGCTTCTTAACTTTGGAGTTCTTACGATTGAGTTATCGAAAAGGAAAGTGCATCTTGTTAGTATAGGTAGTGACTATTATTTCTTTTAAGCCTTTCTTAACCATTCTTTCATGATCTCAAGATCCCTCTCATTCGGATATGGTATCGGTTCATTCATATACCTCTCTTCTCAACTCGAGCGTCACATGCAACTGTAACGCCACCAAATTTCAAACAACTCAAATGGGGCACGTTACTAAAATCTTTCACTCAGCTCAACATGAACAAAATAAAATAACTATATTTTGCTCAACATTTTCATGAAAGAAACTTTATTAACTCAAAAAGTTCCAGTACCACAACCAAATTAACTAAACATGTCTAGAGTTTTCAAAAGAACAATGAACTGATATCTTAAAACATCATTTGAACATAAAACTTAAACAAATCAATCTACTGATCAAATAATAGAACAACTAAAAAGTAACAACTAAAAAGGAACAACTCCGACTATCCTATTCAAAGTAAAATGACGCAGCGCTATATGATCTTTCTAGTCAAGTCTCCTCCTTGCCATCACCGTTCCTATGAGTGACCTCGTTACCTGCAAAATCTGGGAGGGGGAGGGGGAGGGGAGGAGGGGGTGAGTACAAAAATTAGGAATAACCCTCACCTAAATGGTCACACGCACAATCAACATGCTTTACAAGGATTTCAAACGACATGCTTAACAATTCATCATGCTTTATATAATATAAACTCAACTAAACATGCAACTACATGCCAAAACCCAATCCTCACAACATAATTCACTAGCTCTATTTCCTATTCCTCCAAGTCTTACTCCTTCTAGTCGTATCGACCACTGACCATCTACCCAGAGCCTCGACACTTCTCTACGGCGTTTGGCGTTCGACCATTGACCATTTACTTATTTCTCTCTTTAAAATTTTTATATTTTGAATATTTATTGTTATTTGTCTCTTTCCAAAGTTTTTTGTATTTTTGTTTTTTTCCTCACATACCAGTTTTACTTCTGTCTAAAATTTTAATACTTTTCCTCATGTTTTACAACTTTTCTTTCCCTTCGTAATCTATTTTTCCTCTAAAAATTATATTTTATTTTCTCGTTCAATTTTCTTTCGCTGTAACTTTAATTTATCTTTGTTTTTATTTATTTTCTCTAAAAATTATATTTTGAATCTTGTTTTTATCTCTAAATTTGTTTCTACTATAATTTTTCTCCTTCTTTATAATTTCTTTTTTTTCTTTAACATATCTTTTCCTCTTGACTTTATTTTTTTTCTCTAAAAATTTTATCTTTTTGTCTTTAACTTTTCTTTAACTATTTTTTTCTAAATAATTTTATTTATCTCATTAAAATTTATCTTCAAAAAGTTTATTTAGATCTCTCTAAACTTGTATTTTCATGTCTCTACATTAGGGGGGAAGACAAAAATTTTCGCAGGGTCGGGTCTCAAAAATTGGAAATGACCCCGTCCACGATTCTATTTTTTAAATAATTAATATATATTTATTACATTTTTTATACTTAAATTCTAAAAATAATTATAAACAATTATAAAACCGATAATTTTTCTCGAGAACATCTCTCAGACCCAAGAACAAGGTGGAGACGGAGACTAAAAATTTTCACGAACACGAAAATGGGAGAGAGCATCCTCACTCGCACCCACACCATTGTTATCTCTACTCTAGATAAAATTCTCTCGTATTTTCAATTTTCTAACTTTTTAAAAACAAAAAATGGTTATCAAACATATATGCTTTTTGTTTTTTAAAAAGAGAAAACAAAAAACCAAAAATTAAAATGGTTATCAAATAGACCCTAAATTTCCAAAACTTTGGATTAAGATTTAATTAAATCTCTTTCCAAAATTTGAAAACTTAATTTATCTTAATTAACGAAATTAAACTTAAATTCTTATTTACCCAAAATTAGAACTCTAGATTAGAAAATTCAAGAATTTAAATTATTAACTTAGAGGAAAATCCAAGGACTCAATTTAAATCTTAAAGTAAAATTATTCCGAAAACTCGGGGCGTTACAAGTAAACTTTGACAAGATGAATGAGGCACCACCTCGGATCCTCTTGGCACGCAAACCCCATTTGCAACCTTCTTCAATATATCCGACGGTATACAATGTCTTTGACGATTTTTTAACCTCAAATTGAAAATTAAGCTTCATAGCCAACATCGACAGCTTGAAGCGTAGTTCTTCCTTCGAACGAAAAATACAGGAACAACAATTTCATCTACATACTCAATCTCATTGCCAGTTATGATATTCTGCGTTGGATAGGAAACTACTACTCCAACTCTTTCACAAGGTGCATTCTCACTCAATGTATATGACTCATTAACAGGTTGACCTTCATTCTCAAAATGATCTTCAAGCACATCCTCGTTCTCATTGTCATACTCATTCCCATCATCATTCTCAAACTCTGTTCCAATATCCTCATCCTGAACTTATCCTTAGTATGATATTCATCATAATCATACTCATCATCGCTCTGAATCTCGTACTCAACCTTATTCTCGTACAATTGACCATAATATGGAGATTCGTCGTCGTCGAGGTTATATTAGACAACGTTATCGATCAAGGGTGTAATATGTGGGACAAATAAGGGGGACCAACTTCCTGCAGAGGAGAGTGAATAGAAATTGAAGAGCCAAAACATGGATCATTCTTCCCTAGGTAGTATGTGAATGAAGACGACGTATCCCCAAAATTATATTTCCTATGTTGCTCTCACTACCATATGATGGTTTCGGTACGACAGTTATGTACAATGGTACTTGAGATAGATCTGGAGGGCCATTCAAATAGAATCTCAAACTGGTATCATCCAATATCAGGTAGTTTGGGACTTTGTACTGAAAATCAAATTTATATACACATTGTATAACAAGGTCAAATTGGTCAGGATCAATTCTAGTAAACCTGTGCAGAACATTTACTAGGTCGCCATATGTTATCGTTTCATCAATATCTAGCCCACCCATACGCCACCTTCGTACAACGTACCAGCTTCATTCCACTTGCCACCGTAGATAACAAATAGTCGACGCATTTTACATGGATAATAACAACACACAAATTAATTAGTTAAAAAAATTTGCACATCCCGACCAAGTAGGTTTAAATCACACCCGGGAATACAACAATCGCCGACCTCGACCGGGGTAACCTCGAAACACAAGCAGGAACTTAATTACACACAACCACGGTCGGGGAACCTAGAATCACAGCCGAGAATCGAACAATATATGATCACGATCGTGAGACGAAGAAACACGATCGAGTTTCATTGACTTTCGACCATCAAAAATACACATAAAGGTTTAGATATTACATTCACTTTGGACTCCAACTATATAAATCATACATATTTTGAACCAGTCAAAAACAATATTCTGTACAAATCAAAAAGTAACCTCGTTGAAGTTGTCAAAGATGAACAAATGGCTTACTTTAAAATGTTGAAGATGTGAAAAATGTTGGAAAAAGTATGTAAGTTATTAAAAAAACATGGAAGATGTGCATGAGGACAATAAGGACTGAAACAAACTTTTATTCTCTGCAATTAGTGTCAATGTGTGGGTATGTATTAGATGATAGTACAAAAATTTGGTGGGGAATTAATAAGTTGGTGGTATTTTAATTAAAACCCGACCGAGTAGCAATTCGAACTCGTCCGAGAATTTAATTTGTTCAACCTCTGTAATTCGAAATCTTCCCATATAAGTCCGGGGCATATTTGTCTTTACAACCTCTAAGAAATGTCAGAAAAGTTAAAATTGGATCAGAAAATTGAATTTTTTAGATTTAGGTCATTTGTGAAGGGATGTGAATCCCGGAGCGGAAGTGGATCTTCGTTGATGATTTTTGGGAAAACAAAATCTAAGTGTTGAGATGAAAAATACACGGGAAAAACTTGTTTTCCTTACCTTTGAAGAACTCTTCTTCAACAATTTCCCAACACTACCAGTGATTCTTCCGTGCTATCCTCTTGGGTCTCAAGACCGTGCTTGTGGGAGCGCTTCGTTTTGAATGTAAGGAAGAATTGAGAGAACCTTAGATTGAGAGAAAAACTTTTTGGGAGATCTGTGTTCATACTTTCTGCAGAACACTTCTGCATACAAAAACCAAATGACGTGGGGAGTTACCCCACGTCATCAAACTCCCCACTCCCCTGCTAAAATGCAGTGGAGTTATTTATTAATTAATATAATTAATATATATATTAAATAATTATTAATCAAATTAATAATTAAATCATATTAAATAATTAAATGTAATATTAAATAATTAATTAAATATGAGATATTTAATTAAACCATATTCAGTCTTGTATAACCTATAGATTTAATGTACATCATTAACCTATAGTTTTCATATGAATCATATTCATATTAATTTTATTTGAATCTCATTCAAATAATTTCTCTCATAATATATAGTTTTAATTTAGAATTAACTATATATTATAATGTATCAATATACATATAATCCCTTAAGTAATTTGAACAATTCAAATTCTTCCAAAACATTGATCCTCGTTTTACCCATTATGAGCTAGCTAGGGGACCTAATGGACCTACAGATCAAAAGCTCCAATGATACAAAATTAATCGGTCAAACTCATTTACCGAGTTAATTAACATTCGTTAATTGCGGGTCTTTCGGGTCACTCCACTAAAGACCTGCGGTTGCAATCTTCTCACTGTAGAATGTTTTCGTGTCCACGGATATACGACCAGAAATGACGAGTCAATCCTTCACGAGTTCTCGTAACTCAAGTTGGGTCAAATTACCGTTTTACCCCTGAGTTACATCTTACTCCTTAAATACCACTGCTCCTCTAATGAACAACCCGGTTATGGTCCGACCAATAACCGAAAGTCCGTCACGGGCCAATGAGAGGGTGGGGCCCCTTGTTCAAGTCCCGGAGTCAGCATTTAAGGGAACACTCATCTACTCACCTAAAGTCGGAGAGGGGTGAATTCCATCTTGTGAAGTTATGTTCCCAGCTCCCCACTTGGTCTCGTCCCCAAAATGGTAGGAATGTTGAGTCGGCAACTTGGGCCACTCTCACCCATACAGATCAAAGGACGAGCCCTCATGAGCAGGAGTCCATAACTCACTTACGATTGAGAATGAGTTGCCTGGAAATCCTAAGAAACAACAGTCTATTAGTTAACGGTGTTACATCTTAAAATTGGCTATTTCGTGGTCCAGTCTTATACAAACTCATTGTATAGGATACCCCCACTCGCATGCCTCCACACGAACGACCTGGATCGAGTCGTCTGTAACCTATACATAGTGGACCGTATCCATAGCGTTGTCAGGATAAGGTACCCAGCCTTATCCATATACTATAGACCCCTTAGGTTATTCACGGGACATTATCCACTTGTATATCAAGAGTATATCAAACATATACCTCGTATATTAGGGGTATATCAAATATATACCCAGTACATATATTGTCCCGGTTACACTAAAATAACCTCGGATGTTTAGTTTATTGGATTTTGGACAATGTAATGCTATGAATTCATCAACAAATGTATTGAATAAAAATTTATTGAATATACATTTGTTTTCACATAAAGACAAACTACGAGTTTAGGGCAACACACCCAACAAACTCCCACTTGAACTAAACTCGAGTGGGGTGTAAATTATCATAAAGCAAAGGGAAAATACAATAAACTAGGGCATACACTATACCCTTTACATTTCTCCCACTTGCCCTAGACTAATCGTACAAAGCTCGTAGACTTAGACTTTCTAGGTGGCCCTCAAACACTTTAGCCGTGAGTGCCTTCGTAAAAGAATCAGCAATATTGTGCTCCGAAGCGATCTTTGTGACGATCACATCTCCTCGTTGCACTATCTCCCGTATAAGGTGGTACTTCATTTCAATGTGTTTGCCTCTCTTGTGGCTTCGAGGTTCTTTAGAATTTGCCACAACACCACTGTTATCACAATAAAGTGTGATGGGAAAGTTCATATTTGGAATGACTTCCAAATCTGTCAAGAACTTTCTAAGTCAAACTGCCTCTTTTACTGCTTCACAAGCTGCAACATACCCAGCCTCCATGGTAGAGTCTGCGATGCATCCTTGTTTGATGCTTCGCCAAACTATTGCTCCTCTGTTAAGAGTGAATACTGACCCCGACGTGGATTTCCTTGAACTCTTGTCTATTTGGAAGTCAGAGTCAGTGTATCCTGTAAGGATCAAATCCTTAGCGCCATACATGAGCTTGTAGTCCCTCGTTCTCCTAAGATACTTAAGGATTCCCTTAACAGCAGTCCAGTGATAATATCATGGGTTGGATTGGTACCTACTGACCATCCCTACTGCATAGCAAATGTCAGGCCTAGTGCACATCATAGTGCACATCATAGCGTACACCAGACTGCCCACTGTTGAAGCATAGGGTATACGTCTCATATCCTCAACTTCTTGAGGTGTCTTAGGACATTGTTCCTTAGACAGATGAATTCCATGCCTAAAGGGTAACAAACCTTTCTTGGAATTCTGCATCGAATATCGAACAAGCATCTTGTCGATATAAGTTGATTGAGATAGGGCTAACGTTCTGTTCTTATGATCCCTTAGAATTTGGATGCCAAGAACATACTGAGCTTCTCCCAAATCCTTCATTTGGAACTCAGTTGCTAGCCACTTCTTTATGTCAGTAAGGTATCCTACATCATTCCCAATGAGTATGATATCATTCACATACAACACTAAGAAGGCTACAGTGTTGTTGACGACCTTCTTGTATACAAAAGGCTCATCAACGTTTTGGTCAGAACCATAAGATTTTATCGTAGTATCAAATCTTATGTTCCAAGATCGAGATGCTTGTTTCAGTCCATATATGGACCGTTTAAGCTCGCAAACGTTTTGCTCTTGACCTTGAGCTATGAAAACTTCAGGTTAAGACATATAAATACTTTCTTCAAGATTGCCATTCAGAAAAGCAGTCTTTACGTCCATTTGCCATATCTCATAGTCATAATATGTGGCAATAGACAAAAGTATTTTAATGGATTTGAGCATAGCTACAAGGGAGAAGGTTTCTTCATAGTCCACCCATTCCCTTTGAGTGTAGCCTTTTGCCACAAGTCTCGCTTTATAGGTATGTACCTTTCTTTGGGCGTCTCGTTTTCGCTTATAGATCCATTTGCACCCTATGGGTTTTACCCCGTCAGGTTGATCTACAAGTTCCCAAACGGAATTGAAGTACATCGACTCCATTTCTAGGTCCATTACTTTGACCCATTTGTCCTTGTTAGTATCTTCCATTGCCTTTTTGTAGGTCAATGGTTCCTCGACACCTTCATCAGGTATGACAACTTGGGTTTCAGTTAAACCCACGTAGCGGTCAGGTTGTGACACAACCCTCCCACTACGTCGAGGCATCTTCAATACTTGAGGTGGATGTGACTGAAGTGATGTACTGGCTTCATCAACAACTCTTGTTGTAGAGCCAGTTTGATCAACAATTCTTGTTGACGTGTTTGTAACCCTTTTGGAAATCTCGTTAATCACTACCTTACTTCGTGGTTTATGATCTCGAACATGGTCTTCTTCCAAGAAAGTAGCATTTGTCGATACAAACACTCTGTTTTCTTGAGGATTGAAGAATAGACCACTTCTCGTCTCTTTAGGGTAACCTACAAATAGGGATACTTTTGAACGAGGTTCCAGTTTCTTTGGGTTAGTCATGAGCACGTGTGTCGGGCATCCTCAAATGCGGAAGTGACGTAAACTAGCTTTACGATCTTCCATAGCTCAAAGGGTGTTTCAGAAACACTTTTTGATGGAACTACGTTCAAATTATAAACCGCAGTCTCCACTACATAACCCCAAAACGAGTTAGGCAACTGAGCATAGCTCATCATTGATCGAACCATGTCCAACAGGGTTCTGTTTCTCCTTTCTGATATACTGTTTTGTTGAGGTGTACCGGGGGTTGAGAGTTGGGACGTGATTCCATGTTCTATCATATAGTCCTAGAATCTCAAGTCCATATACTCTCCACCCCGATCTGATCGAAGTGTTTTAATGGTTTTACCTAATTGATTTTCAACTTCAGTCTTGTACTCCTTGAACTTTTCAAGAGCTTCAGACTTATGTTGCATTAGGTATAAATAACCATACCTTGAATAATCATCTATAAAAGAGATGAAGTATTCATACCCTCCTCGAGTTTTAACATTCATCGGACCACAAAAGTCTGAATGTATAAGTTCTAAGGGCTCTTTGGCTTGGTAACCTTTTCCAGTAAAAGGTCTTTTAGTCATCTTGCCTTCAAGAGAAGACTCACTTGGTGGTAAAGAATCGTCTTCTAACTCACTTAGAATGCCATTCTTAACCAACCTCCCAATCCTATTGAGATTAATGTGACTTAATCTTAAGTGCCAAAGATAGGTATTTTCTTTTTGAGAAACTTTTTGCCTTTTATTTTGAGTTCTAGCATTTTTAAACAACTCGGTATTTAAAACTGCTTTAGTTATGGTTGGTCTTAGCACATACAAGTTGTTTTCAAGCAAAGCAGAACAAATATTAACACCATTTCTCGAAATGAATGCTTCATTCAATTGAAATGAAATGGAATACATATGTTCTAACAAACAAGAAACTGAAATTAAGTTCCTTTTAATTTTAGGAACCACGTACACATTATCTAATAATATATACAAATTCTTGTTTGTAAACAACTTGAGCTCCCCTACCGCCACAGCTGAGACAACTTCTCCCGTTCCGACCTTGAGAGTCATCTCTCCAGCGTCAAGCTGCCGCCAGGAACTAATTCCCCGAAATGAAGAACAAACGTGATTAGTGGCTCCTGAATCCAATATCCAGGCAGAGTCATCGTTCTCCATTAAACATGTTTCCAAAACAAGTAAATCATATTTACCTTCGTTGGCTTTCTTCTTTTCAGCCAAGTACTTTGGGCAGTTGCGCTTCCAATGCCCATCCATATTGCAGTGGAAACACTTTCCTTTCTCTACAACCTTGTCCTTGCCTTTCTTGGCAGCAGCAGCAGTGAAGTCAGGTTTAGACCCCTTACCAGCAGCCTTTTTCTTAAAAGTCTTACTTCCAGAAGATGAGGGCGCAGACTTGGTTCCAGAGGATGAACCTCGATTGAACCTCTTTGAGGTGGCAACATTTGCCTCCCCTTTTTGTCCCTTACTCTTCATAAGAGACTGGTAGGTCTGCAGCTCGTTTAAGAGCGTGGTAAAAGTGTACTCCAGCTTATTCATAACCGCATTGCTGCGGAATAGAAGGAAACTCTTCAGAAGAGATTCTAGAATGAAGCTGACCTGACTCTGCTCGTCTATGATAGCCCCGTTCGACTCAGCCACATTGAAGTGGACCATCAGGTTGAGAACGTGTTCTCGCACTGAGGAACCCACCTTCATGCGGGAGTTATAAACGAACTTAAGGGCTTCATGTCGAGCTTGTGAGGATGGTTGTTCAAACATGCTCTACAGCGAGTCCATGATCTCCTTAGCGGTGACCGTGTCCTCGTGCTTCTTAGCAAACACATCAGATATGCTCGTCAAGATGTTGACCTTGGCCTTGTCATTGGCCTTGATCCACCTGTCATAGACGTTGCGCACCGCCACAGTGGCATTAGGCGCAGGAGTTTGAGGACAATCCTCTTGCAAGACGAACCTAAGATCATCTATCATGAGAATAGTGTTTAGATTCGATTTCCATTGTTTGTAATTCTCGCTGTTAAGTTTTTGGGCGGCTAGGAGTGTAATAATGGAAGTAGACATGCTGAAAGTAAAAACAGACCTATATCAGTTTCATGCATTAGCCTTTAAACCCAATCAAATTTTAGCAAAGTAATTAAGTACTCTAACAAAATTGTTTTGCAACGACCCTTCAGTGATTTAGAGCAACAGCTACCGTAGGGCAGACAGGTACTCCTTCACTGAATTGAGATGTTCTCAACTAAATTTTACACCAGAATAACTCTTATTCCTAGAAACTTTAGTCATTGTTAATTTGGTCAGGAAATTGCTAACTAACTTAACAACTCCTCGTAAGTGGTGACCTGTCATTTTCGGACCTCAGAGATCCACTCCAATAATCCCGCCTTAGAGAAGGAAAATATTGGAGCAAAACCTAAGAGACCCTTATCCATTTCTGGAGTTTGCCTTGGTTTTGATTCCATACAGTGAACCCTCCCTAGGGATGGTCGCTCTAGGACGACACGCAGGTCATGTATGAAACCTCACGGTGCAAACCAATGGCGGAGACCGCAGGATGTGTTGTCACACGTCCTTCTTCCACTTACTATGTATACTATCTCCATTCACCTAGATATTGAACCATGCAAACACCTTCCGTAGGGAGGCCGCGCCCAGGGCGACACGAGGCCGAGCATGGAACTCATAGTGTGAATATAAAGGAGAACGTGATAGAGAGAGAAAAGTATGTTATATATACTTTGTATATCAATTATATACGTTGTATATTACATATTCTCTTTAGCTCCCACCTAGTATTCTAAGACTAGGGTATATTACTTAGATAAATCCCTGCTAAGTGAAATTAACTAAGTGATTTTTTAGTCGGCCCAATATAACTATTATATTGGTAGTTGTACAATAATGTTTTAGTACATTAAACACTTTAATAAAACCAATGACATTATTGCATGTATATAAAATATTGACTAATTCAACCCCCAGGTCGGTTCCCAGGTAGAGGTGTTCCCTTACGGTCAGCTTAAATACCTCAACCTAGACAGAACTTTCCTTAGACAGGGTTCCCTTATAGGCAATATTTTATATTTAGTCTTTTATCATTTCATTTTAAACCTAGTTAAAATAAAATAAAAGACTACCCCCTAATCATATTAGAAGATATAACCTAAGGTCTAATTAATTTTAAACCTCTTTAAAATTAATTAACTTAGACCCTATGTTTGCATGCAATTCTTTATTATAGATTTTAATTTCTTTCTACCACATTTTATAACTCTTATAAAATTAAAGAAATTAAAACTATAATCATGCATTGTAAGCATACATTAATATAACAATTATATTAACCAAAGTAATGTCATGCTCAATGCAACTTTATTTTCATCTAATTAATACAACACTTATATTAATTATGAAAATAAAAAACATGCATTCATACATTATAACATTTATAACTATATGATGCATGACAATACATACATACTATATATCAAACATACATATTATGCATGTAACCTATGGTGGGATTTTAAAACTATATGGCATACAATATGCAATATGATTTTAATTAAAATATACATTCATAATGCATAAAATAATTAAATAGCAAAGTTGGAACGGTTTTTGGGACCCTAAGAAAGCAAAATAATACAAAAATAAGAAAACGACTGCAATCCCCGTCGAATTGCGAACCGGAGCCACGGAAATGCACCGAAAAACACCCGGCACAGCGCCTCGGCGCCTAAGGGCAGCGCCGCAGTGCCCAATCATGGCGCCACGGCGCTTTACAGCGCCGCGGCGCTACAGTGCAGTGCTGTGGCGCTGTGGCGCTGCTGCGCAGTCTGCTTCGTCTTTTTCGCTGTTTTCTGCAACTTTTGTCCAATCCGACGCCACAAACGACTTTCAAGGCGACCCGGACTTACAGAATCAATACAAAAACAATATGCCCAAAACACCGAGCCTTACATGATCAAATCAAGAAGAAAAACACTATCTAAATGCCAAAAACCAGAAATTTTCCAACCCGCAAACCCATATTTCGAAAATATGAAAACATCCACCAAAAACACGGATTTTGATCCCCAAAAAAATCAGAACATCAATCTGGCTCTGATACCAATTGAAGGGATGTGAATCCTGGAGTGGAAGCAGATCTTCGTTGATGATTTTTGGGAAAACAAAATCTAAGTGTTGAGATGAAAAATACAGGGGAAAAACTTGTTTTCCTTACCTTTGAAGAACTCTTCTTCAACGATTTCCCGACACTACCAGTGAGTCTTCCGTGCTATCCTCTTGGGTCTCAAGACCGTGCTTGTGGGAGCACTTCGTTTTGAATGTAAGGAAGAATTGAGAGAACCTTAGATTGAGAGAAAAACTTTTTGGGAGATATGTGTTCATACTTTCTACAGTACACTTCTGCATACAAAAACCAAATGACGTGGGGACCCCACGTCATTAAACTCCTCGCTCCCCTGCTAAAATGCAGAGGAGTTACTTATTAATTAATATTAATTAATTAATATAATTAATATATATATTAAATAATTATTAATCAAATTAATAATTAATTAATTAAATGTAATATTAAATAATTAACAATTAATTATTTAACCTTTAATTAAATATCTCATATTTAATTAAATCATATTCTCTCTTGTATAACCTATAGATTTAATGTACATCTTATGTGCATTAATTTATAACCTATAATTTTCATATGAATCATATTCATATTAATTTTATTTGAATCTCATTCAAATAATTTTTCTCATAATATATAGTTCTAATTTAGAATTAACTATATATTATAATGTATCTGTTTATGCAGGAATTTCAACAACGGTTCTGCACGAATCGAGCTCGAACCCAGTCTCCAGTTCCGACCTGAACACTAGAGTGGACCTGCACAAGAGGGTAAGCACTCCGACGCTCAAGTCAGTATAGATCGGACTCCGTATTTTGTTCGAGGTGAGATTCAATACCTGAGCGTGAAATGAAGCCCTCTATTTATATGTGATGGATCCGACAATACACACGACCGGCGGTTATGTGTCTTTTCTCATATCGGACCTGTCGGGTTCCGAGCAGGTTGGACCCCAGTCAGGTCGAACCTTGGTGCCCATACTTAGTCTTTTATAGCGGGCGAACCCGGTCTCCTCGGCGGGGCCGAGGTGGACCTAAGCAATCCTTTTTCTTATTTAGTTTCTTCAAAACACTAATAAGGGTCCTCCACGTGTCTTGGGTATGTCTACCCCCAAACATTGGCCCCCTCTCTGTCAGGTTCGATCTCGACCTGGCAGAGAAGTTCATTCAAATCTATTTTGGTCACGTGGCGACTTTTCATTTGCAGAGGGAATATGACCGTTGCAGAAGACGTTTCGACCTGCCAGGTTGTTGGAGCACTCAAGTGTTTCGCCGTTGCGTATCTCGAGAAAATCCCAACCGCTCGTTGATTACACGTGTACGGCGCAGAGGTTTTTCCGATCAGCTATAAATAGTCCCGAAACTTCAGGTCAAACCTTACGTTTCCTGAATTTCTGGAGTTCGATCTGAAACCAGCTCGAACCCTTTCTCTAGGTCAGTCACTTTTCCTTGCTCTTACCCTTCTTTCAAACATGGTAGTTTTCTTGTCTTCCCCCTCCAGTAGTGATAGCCTGGGTAGTGTAGGTCGGACAATAAGTAGTTCGCCCCTCAAGCCAAGTGACTCTGGGGAGGTCTTAGGTCATAGGTTAGAGTCCGAGCTGGAAGAAATAGAGAACTTTAGGTTCTCAGATGACGGAGAGGATAGCGATACCTCCACCTCGGGCCAGGGTCTGGAGTACCCTTCTAGGATGCTCGAGCACTATCTTGGACCCCTTCGTAGGGGGTTTAAAATTCCGAATGACATCCTCCTTAGGATTCTGAAGGAAGAGGAAAGAGCTGACAATCCTCTAGAGGGATGGGTCACTCTTTATTTGAAGATGTTTGATTACGGCCTCAGACTTCCCCTTCATCCCTTTGCTCAGGAGTTCTTAAACCAAACTGGACTGGCTCCTGCCCAAGTGGCCCCCAATGGGTGGGGTGTCATTTTTGCTTTAGCCATTCTTTTTTGGTTGCGAGCTCGGGACGAGGATGAGGCCGAGCTGCTAAGTGTTGACCAGCTTCTTGGGTGTTTTGAGGCCAAGCGGATAGCCAAAAAACCAGGTCGGTACTATATGTGCGCAAGGAAGGGTGCGGGTGGTATAGTCAAGGGGCCGACCTCCATCAAAGGATGGGTAGGCAAGTGGTTCTTTGCCTCTAGAGAGTGGCTGGCAAAGAACGAATCAGGTCGTGCCTTTTTTGATGTTCCCACTATGTTCGGGAACTTAGGTATGGAGTCTTCCTTGTTTTCTTTTCTTTTAATTTCTTGATATTCACTTCTAACTTCGAACTTTTGTTTGTTTTGTGCAGTATCAATCAAGCCGATTCTCGAGCTCGCTCAAGCCACCTTCGACACCCTCAAATACTACAAAGACAACTTCCCAAAGGGCCGGAAGATCGGGACCTTGGTCACCGACAAACTGCTCTTAGAATCAGGGCTATTGGACTACAACCCTTTAGTTCGTCCGATTGAAGCTTCGAGGCCAAACTCCGAGCTCGGTAAGCCGTGTTCGATCTTTGACTCCTATGTCAGCTTCAAGTTTTCACTTCTGACTTTTCGTTTGTTTTTTTTTATTGCAGCCATGGTGTGTGGATTCACGAGCAGTGTGAAACGTAAGTCTAAGGGCCGTGCTCACGCCCTTAAGACAGTCCAAAGCTCTGAGACCCAGTTACTTCTGTTGTGGATCAGCGTGTAGCTGAGGACCAGGCGGGTCCATCTTCTAAAGTTCCAACTCCGGTGATCGAGTTGGATTCTACTAGAGAGCGCTCCAGGGAGAAGCGCTCGAGGAGCGAGTCCGAAGCATTGGACATGTCACCTCTTAGCGAGGTGAGAGAGGGCTCTTCTGTGAAGAGGAGGAAGAAAAAGAAGAAAGTCACCTCCTCCTCGGAGATTGGACCTCGTGGCCCCCTACCTTCAAGCCACGCCGATCTGGTGGACGACCCGGAAGCTCGGATGGGGGGGACATTCGACGTGAAGATGCGGTTCAGAATGGAACCGTCGAGCTCCGGGGTGAAAGACCAGGTGTCACGCATCTCGGCTGCCTGCTTGGATCGCTGTCTCAGGAGAGCATCCAAGTTTGTGAGCGACCTAGGGTCCGTGCTGCAACAGACTATCGACCACGCCGTCGAGGTAAGACCTGCTCTTTAGCACTTGGCTCTCAAGGCGAGCTACCTTCTCATCTCGGGAGCGGCTGAGTCTCCTCATTAGCTTTGTTGTTGTTGTTTCTCCCTTCTTTTGTAAGCCTTTGGGCTGGGCTACAAGGTATACAAGCTTTGACTCTGCCCTTTTGATTAATGAAATTTCCAATTCTCCATTTCCATTTGTTCTTCTGCTACTTTTTCCTTTAGGCTTTTAAACTTGCTTTTGTAAGTTGGAACTTACAAATGAATAAATTCATCTCGCACCTCTAACTTAAAGGATCGCACCTCTAACTTAACTTTGGGCTGAGCTTCAAGATAACTCTTTTCACATTGTACCTCTTACCTAAGGTTTGAATTTGAGAGTTTCTTTTATTAATCTTTAATATTTCTCCTCGAACTCGGAAGTCCGAAAGAACATTAAGCAATTGGAACTTTCTACATCGTACCTTTAATTTGTACGTTCAAAAGGTTGAATTTTGAGTCCATAGTTATTATTCACATCGCACCTCGAACCCGTAGGTTTAGAGGACCGAATTTCTTGAACCTTCAACATCGCACCTTTAACTTTATCGTTACAAGGATTGAATTTTGGCTCGTTACTGATTTTGACATCGCACCTCGAACCCGTGGGTTTTGAGGTTGCCGATTTTAAGTCTTATGGGAATCCGTGGCCCCCATTTAATTTCTAATCGAACTTGGAGTTATGAAATTAAATAACCCCATTTATTGAAAGTTTCGCACCTTGAAAATTTTTACAAGCCCATTTTGGGATTATTTTGACATTTCAGGGGTAATAGCGCTTCAAGTGCTCCGCGTTCCATGGATGCACAAGCACTCTTCCTTCCAGGTCAGCCAGCACATAAGTTCCAGGTCAGACTATGCCTTTGACTTCGAATGGTCCCTCCCAACTTGGGTCAAGGGTGCCGACATGACTCTGAATTTTTCTTAAGACTAAATATCCAACTTGGAAGCTTCGAGGTCGAACTCGGGCATTGTAATGTCTGGCCATTCTGTTCTGATACTCTGCTAAGCGCAGCTGAGCCATTTCCCTTTTCCCTTCCAATAAGTCCAGGTTAAGGAGTAGCTCTTCCTCGTTCTTTGTTGGCTCGTACTGTTCTACCCTGTCTGTTGGTATGCCGATCTCGACTGGTACAACAGCTTCGGAGCCAAAGGCTAGTGAGAACGGAGTTTCGCCAGTTGATTCTCTTAGGGTGGTTCGATATAACCACAAAACTTCGGGTAGCTCCTCGGCCCATCTTCCCTTTCTGGAGTCCAACCTTAGCTTGAGTCCTCGCTTTATGATCTTGTTTACTGCTTCAACCTGCCCATTTGCTTTTGGATGCGCAGGGGACGAACTGAGGTGGCTTATACTCAGTTTTCTGCAAAAGTCCTTGAACTTTGCATTGTCAAACTGTTTTCCGTTGTCCGTCACAATAGCATTGGGTATGCCAAAGTGGCACACAATGTTTGTCCATATGAACGACGTGACTCTGGACTCTGTGATGTGGGATAGTGCCTCGGCTTCGGCCCACTTAGTGAAGTAGTCCACAGCGACAACGACAAACTTTGTTTGTCCTTTGCCCAGAGGAAAAGGACCTATGATGTCTAGCCCCCATTGCGCAAATGGCCATGGGGCCGAGATGGGGGTGAGCAGTTCGGGAGGTTGATGGATAATGTTTGCGAAACGCTGGCAGTTGTCACAAGCTTTCACAAACTGCTTTGCATCCTGCTCGACACTGGGCCAATAGTACCCTTGTCGAACCACCTTGGCTGACAACGACCTGGCGCCAGAGTGGTTTCCACACACCCCTTCATGAACTTCCCTAAGAATGTAAAGGCCGTCTTCGGGAGTCACACACTTGAGGAAAGGCAGGGAGAAGCCACGTCGGTACAGCATTCCTTCTCGGAGTGTAAACCGAGTTGCTCTTCGCACCTTCTTCTTTTGCTCCTTCGGATCTTGCGGTGGGTTTCCTTTGATGAACTCCACGATTGCGTCCATCCAGGTGGGTGATGGAGTATCAACCTCCATTACATCTGGCTCCAAGATTGAAGGAGTGTCCAAGATTTTGATCGGGACCGATCTAGCCAGGTCGGTCTCATATGCTGATGCCAATTTGGCCAAGGCGTCCGCATTAGAGTTCTCAGATCTTGGAACTTGACTCACCTCGTAAGTCCCAAAATGGGTGAGGTGCAATCTGACCTTGCTTAGATATTTTTCTATCCGGAGGTCCTTCGTTTGGTACTCCTCCTTAATCTGATTTACGATTAGCTGGGAGTCACTAAAGACCTTAATGTGGTTGGCCCCCAGCCCTTTGGCAACGCGCAGGCCTGCCAGGAGTGCTTCATACTTGGCCTCATTATTCGACGTCCGAAAGTTGAATCGCAGAGCATACTCGAATCGCTCACCTTCTGGTGTGAGCAAGAGGATTCCTGCCCCGCACCCCTTCTCGTTGGAAGATCCATCGACGTAGATCGTCTACGGGAGGTTGGACTTGGCCAACTGAGGTGGTGGAGTGAGCTCTGCGATAAAATCGGCCACTGCTTGCCCTTTTAACGCAGTTCTGGGCTCGAATTGGATGTCGTACTCGCTCAATTCCAATGCCCACTTCATCAGACGCCCTGATGTTTCAGGCTTAAGGAAGATATTCTTCAGGGGCAAGTTTGTAAGTACTACGACCGTGTGCGCTTGGAAGTACGACCTAAGTCTTCGGGTCGAGGTGACTAAAGCGAGGGCCAGCTTCTCCATTTGGGAATATCTGGTCTCGGCCTCGGTCATGGCCTTACTGGTGTAATAAATAGGGCTTTGGCGCGCACCCTCCTGCTTTATCAGCGCCGAGCTAACGGCGCTATCCGACACTGCCAGGTACAAGTGGAGCTTCTCTCCCGGCAATGGTTTTGCAAGTAGAGGTGTCGAGCAGAGATAGTTTTTTAACTGCTCAAGTGCTTGCTCGCACTCTACCGTCCATTCGAACGATCCTTTCTTCCTAAGAACCTTGAAGAAAGGAAGGCATTTGTCCGTTGATCTTGACACGAACCTATTCAAGGCTGCAATCCTGCCATTGAGGCACTGAAGCTGCTTTAGAGTCTTGGACGCCTCCATCTCGAGCACGGCCTTTATCTTTTCTGGGTTAGCCTCAATCCCACGGTTATTTACCATAAAACCAAGGAACTTTCCCGAGGAGACTTCAAAGGCACACTTGGTCGGATTGAGCTTCATTTGATACTTGCGTAGCACTCCAAAGGCTTCGGTCAGATCGGAAAGATGCGACTTTGACTGCTTGCTCTTGACAAGCATGTCGTCCACATACATTTCCATATTCCGACTGATTTGCTTGGCGAACATTTTGTTCACCATCCTTTGGTAGGTCGCACCCGCATTCTTTAGGCCAAAAGGCATCACATTATAGCAGTACAGACCTTGGTCTGTAATAAACGCGGTATGATCTTGGTCTGGCAAATGCATTTTAATTTGGTTGTATCCGGAGTAGGCATCCATGAAAGTGAGTAGTTCGTGCCCGACTATTGCGTCCACGAGCTGGTCGATCCTCGGAAGGGGGAAGCAATCTTTTGGGCATGCCTTATTTAAATTAGTGAAGTCCACGCACATCCTCCACTTCCCGTTGGACTTTTTAACTAATACTACATTAGAGAGCCACTCAGGATACAGAATTTCTCGTATATATTCAGCTTTTAAGAGTTTGTTTACTTCCTCAACAATTACATCACTCCTCTCTCTATTTACAGGTCTTCTTTTTTGCTTTACAGGTCGGAATGATGGGTCTATGTTGAGGCGATGCACCATGATCTTTGGGTCGATGCCTGGCATATCTTCGTGAGACCATGCAAAGATGTCCGAGTTGGTCCTGAGGAAGTTGATCAACTCCTCCCTGTCAGTGGCCCCCAGCTTAGTTCCTATGCTTACTTGTTTTTCAGGGCTGAGTAAAGGAACAAGCTCGAGCTCTTCTGTTGGCGGGGAGAATTGCCTTTTACCTTCCTTTGGCAGGTCTGCCTCGGATTCTTGCAACTTGCCACGATTGGTTTGCTCTTCCAGGGCGCATACCGCCGACCCTTTAAGCGCGGATGCATAACACTCCCGTGAAGTTTTTTGCTCACCTCGGACCATGCCCACTCCATTCGGGGTTGAGTACTTCAAAACTTGATGCAATGTGGAGGGGACAACCCGAAATGAGTGGATAATGGGTCACCCAAAAATGGCGTTGTAGGCCGATCTGCCGTCGATTACCACGAACTCGGCCATCTACGTTACTTGGGTAGCATCTTGCCCGATAGTTACCGGCAGGTCAATGCACCCTTCTGGGGAGACCGATTCTCCAGAGAATCCAACCAAGGGTGTTGGACTCTTCTTCAATTGTGACCTGGTCCATCCCAATGCTAGATATGTTGGGAGGGACAAGATGTTGGCAGATGCGCCTCCATCGACCAATACTCTTCGGACCAGGACGTGATCAATGAGAGGGGCGATCACGAGCGCATCATTATGAGGCAAATGGACCTCCCCCAGATCGGCATCGCCGAAAGTGATGGAGCAAGTAGGTTTCTGCTCCCTTATGACGCATACCTCGCGCCTGGCCTCGCGAGCTAGCTCCTTCCTCTTGTTCCCGGACTGGCCCCCGCTCGGACCTCCGAAAATAGTGTTGATGACCGCAGGTCGGTCATCCCGGCGAGGCGGCGTTTCTTGAACGCTTCCTCTCCTCTTTCTTTTCAACCGAGTTAGACCTCGGTTTGCCCACGAACTTTTTGAAGTAGCCGTCTTGAATGAGGTCTTCAATCTGGCGCTTCAATTCCCAGCAACTAGTCGTATTGTGGCCGTGATCGCGATGAAAACGGCAATACTTGTCTTTGTTACGTTTTTTCGGGTCTCCTCGGAGCTTCTCAGGTCGCTTGACGAGCTTTTCCATCCCGCTCTCCTCGATGTTCGTGAGTATCTCGGAGATGGGAATGGTGGTTGGAGTATACCGTTCATAAGGTCGGCTCTGGCTGGGGCCGCTCTCCGACCTATGGTACTCTGTTCTGCTGGCGGAAGAGGACGATCCCTTATCTCTAGACTTGGAATCAGCCTTCCTCTTCTCTTAGCTCAACTTCTTCTGGTCGATCTGCTTCTCAAGTCGGCCAGTTTTGGTTCGGATGAGCTCTTGCCCATCAATGACCTTCTTCGCCTTCTGCAGGACTTCGGCGAAGGTGGTTGGAGCCTCCTCTCCAAGTTTTACTGTTAAGGTCTCATCGGCCAGGCCGGTGAGGAAGTAGCACATGGCCGAATCATCGGAGCAGTGCGCGACCTTCAACTGCTCCTCCTGGAACCTCGTGATATTCTCTCTCAGCGTCTCTCCTTCCTTCTTCCTGATAGTGGCGAGATGAGTCGCTGTCTTTCTGCCATAATGCCGAGAAGAGAACTGACTGATGAACTCCTTTCTCAGCTCAGAGTAGGTCGAGATCGACCTAGTCGGCAGTCTTCGATACCACAGGCGCGCGCTACCGGTGAGCGCGATCTGAAAGGCGCGGCACTTGATTGCATCTGTTGCCGCTTGAAAGTCCATGAGGCCTTCGAAGACCTCAACATAATCCTTTGGAACCTTAGACCCATCATAAGGCTTCATCGTGGGAGTCTTAAACTTTGGAGGAATTGGAGCCTCCATAATATCCGAGGTGAATGGTGATTCTCCCAAGTCGCCATCGTCGAACGAGCTCTCCTTCTTCTCACACCTGGCTTTGAGTGCCTCGACCTGCTCATCGAACCTGTGTTTTATCAGGTCGAACTCTTCCCTGGTGATCACAACTTCTGGTGTTAGAGGCTTATACTTTGACTGAGCCTTAAGGTCAGAGTTGGAGAACTCTCGGGAGTAGGACCGAGAGTCTTCCGGCTCCCGAGAGGCTTTCTTCTTCTTTTCAGTGAGGTGCTTTCTAAGATCGTTATCTCGCAAGCTGTAATCCACCCCTTCATTGTTGGGAATGGGCTCGCGATCGCCAGGTTGGACAGATGGAGCTCCCTTTTCACCGGGTGCGCCCGGGGCCCTAGAGGGAGACGCAGTTCGGTTAGCACGCGTTGCCTCGGCGTACATTTCTTCCATTGTGCACAATCGATGGCGCATATCATCCAACTCGCGCTGGAGAGTAGACAAAGCTTCAGGGTCTGCTGCCTGGTTGGCCCTTTGGGAGGTCTTTCTCGAGGTCCCTCCTCGGCCTCTGTTGGCTTTTGAGGGTTTCGGGTGAGCAGGTGGTAGCTCTTGGTTCGCATGGCGGGCAGATCTGCGCGGCAGATCTCCCTCTTGTCCTGCTCGGACCTGGTCCTCGACTATTCTTGAATCGAGGTCTCGCTGAGGGCTGTTATCAGCGTTAACACCCCTCCGTTCTGTTGTATTGGCAGAGTTTGCTGGATGCACCATTCTTGCGTATATTTTCTAGATCGGGATGACTTAAGATGTCCCTCCCCACAGACGGCGCCAAATGTTTATGTAGGAATTTGCACAACGGTTCTGAACGAATCGAGCTCGAACCCGGTCTCCGGTTTCGACCTGAACACTAGAGTGGACCTGCACAAGAGGGTAAGCACTCCGACGCTCAAGTCAGTATAGATCGGACTCCGTATTTTGTTCGAGGTGAGATTCAATACCTGAGCGTGAAATGAATCCCTCTATTTATATGTGATGGATCCGACAGTACACACGATCGGCGGTTATGTGTCTTTTCTCATATCGGACCTGTCGGGTTCCGAGCAGGTCGGACCCCAGTCAGGTCGAACCTTGGTACCCATACTTAGTCTTTTATAGTGGGCGAACCCGGTCTCCTCGGCGGGGCGAGGTGGACCTAAGCAATCCTTTTTCTTATTTAGTTTTTTCAAAACACTAATAAGGGTCCTCCACGTGTCTTTGGTATGTCTACCCCCAAACAGTATCAATATACATATAATCCCTTAAGTAATTTGAACAGTTCAAATTCTTCCAAAACATTGATCCTCGTTTTATCCGTTATGAGCTAGCAAGGGGACCTAATGGACGTACATTAGGTCACATGTGTCAATTTCCCATGATATCAACAAAAGGTTAGAAAACATAGGTTTTAAAAAGAATGATATAAATCAAATTTGCCTTCTATTCAACCCCGAAACCCACAATATCGTATTTGGGTGGAAATTTTAGTTCAAAATGAAGTTTAAGTTGTAATTTTTTTCTTTCTCCAAAAAAATTAAAAAAGCGTTAACGTTGGGGGGGTTAATTTTAGGAAAGTTTTAATGATTAAAAAATATTGGGGTTTAACCCCACAATAAATTGTTTAAGGTTAAGGTTTACAACTTTTTGGTACATATGTGCATGTCATAAATAATTAAATAGGGAAAAAGTTAGTATAAAGTGGAGAGAAAATGGACCAACTAGTTATTGCTTGAAGCATATACTGAGAAGATCCCCTTCCCCCACAACCTAAAAACCAACCCGCCCATCTCTCCCAAATTCCACAAAGCCTAATCTAATCTATAATCTCCCTCTCTGGTTCTTGTCACACCATCCATGGCTATGGCTTCCCCCTTGATGTTGCAGGCCAAATTTCTGGTGGCTTATCGAACGTCCTCCGGCAGGACCGATGACTACAAAGTGAAGAAACGAGAACGTGGATCGTGATCGCTATGCGGTGGTGGTGCGAGAACGAGCATCATTTTGGGCAACGAATACTCTTTGGCATAAATATTTTAGGATGAATTAGAAGAGAATAATGGAATTGGGGAAAGCTACTTTTGTAGGGTAAGAGGGGCCTGGTATTTTGTTTTCCTTACTATATGAATTGGACAAGAAATCCAACACTTGTTTTGGGCATTTTGTTGTTTAACCTATCAACAGTTTATATGCTATATTATAGTGCAGTTCTCCTTCTCTCTCTCAATAATAATGTTTTCCCTGAGAGAATTTTGGACGGCAGGACTATCTTTTTCCTCAATAGTTGCCTTTTTGGTCACTCAGATGGCAGAAACTTCGTTTGGAATTGTTAACTTTGAATTAAGGTTCACCTATTTTATCTCCTGTTTGTAGTTTTTCCTATTTCTTATTTTTCGTTTCTTTTTTCTCAATTAAGAAATATAGAATTGTGTTTGAATAAATGTTTCTTGTTTCTTTCTTTTTTAAATTAAGAACAAACTAAAAATTTGTAACGTAATCAATTTTTTTTTCTTTAAAATTTTAAATTAAAAAAGTTAAACGTGTTATATGAAAATTAATTTTTCAAATTAAATATTCAAATTTTTTTATGTTATATTTAATTTTTTATATTTATTATGCATTTTAGCGTCAAAATGAACCAAAAAAATACTTTTACCTATATTTTGGGGTAAAAGAAGACAAAACAATAAATAATAGACTAGATTTTGTGGTTTCTTGGATGAGAAACAAGAAACCCACACAATTACCAGATCATTGTTTCTAAAAAATTAAAACCGAAAATAGAAATGTTATCACCCACACAATTACCAAATCATTGTTTCTAAAAAATTAAAACGGAAATAGAAATGTTATCAAACAGCTTGGTTTTTGATTGAATACTTGAGAGATTATTTTGTGTAATAGTTGTGCAAGTGTGGAATATTGATACTTCTAAAGAAACTTTCCTCCTCCTAAACATATCAACATTTAAAATAACCATATAGCTAAATTCCTTAAGATACTTATTTCCGGATGAAATGGATGAAATGTTGTGAGTTCAAATTCTTATCTCCACGTATTCTACTTAAAAATAAAATAAAAAAGATTCAAAAAAACTGTCCCTGATTTTATTAATTTTATACTTTCATGGTTTAAAATTTTCAGTTTTACATATTAAAAATACTAAACCAATTCCTTCTGTCAAAAAAATTTTATACGCATATATCTACGAAAATCTTTTTAACAAAAAGTTGATGGTTTAATGTTAGAGTGATAAAATTCGAGTAATCACGTTGACACGTCATTTTTTTTAAATTATTGACGAAATTACATATTATTAATATGAGACCAATTAATAAAATAATGCCGAAGTTACATTTTATCAAGTATGAGACCAATTAATATTCAACAAGTGTTTCAACTAAAACTAAAATACCAATAAAGTGTCCAAATTATACCACATATCAGAGATTAGCCTGGTCAAACTTCCCGCCCAGGATCAAATGAGATAATCTAAATTCTTTTAAAAAAAATTTAAAATATAAAAAAAGATAATCTATATTCACCCTAAGAAATAGATAATGTATCCATTTACTAACACTTCTCAGAATATTTTTTTAGAGTTTTAATTATTTTTTTAGTTCAAACTGATGTTTTAGTCAAAGTTAAAATTATTCTTTAATTTTTAAAATTTAACTTAGAAATCAAAACATTTTTAGAAAATATATGACAAGAAAAAAAAAAGTTAGTAATATTGTCCAAAAGCTAAATTTTCGCAGCATAAAACCAGAAATTGTTTCATTAATTTTTAAAAAACATTGAATCAATTAGAAACATGTGAAGTCAATCAAGCATATAGATCATGTGTATTACTACCATCCCAGAACTACTACTACCATCCCAAAATCAGTAGTTCAATCCCCGCTCCACAATTCTTTTTAATTTAAAAGAAAAGTTAGAAACATTTGATACATAATCACCTAAAAACAACTAAAAGCACTTCAAAAATGCTCTGCTTTGAGAGAGCACTTACATTTTAACTATTCACTATCCGTCCCGATATATATTCTATAGATTTAGTCCTCTCCATATATATAAATAAATGTATATAACTAATTTAGACTACAAAAATAACATAAATAACAGATCAATTGCAGTCATACTTAAACCGTTTAATCTACCAATATATTTGGGAATCATCCATCATTGCCCAATCTCCATTTTAATTTCTCATCCTCGCAATTCACAATTCCATGGTAATTGGGACGAGAGCCAACTTACAAATAACATTTGGTATAATTTCTCGTCCTCATAATTTCGTGTTAATTGAGACCAGAGAGCGAACACATAAAAATTACTAATTCTTAAGATACGTAGCCAACCATGGGATTGGAACCCATTCACTATCAATTAATCATAATTCCTTTAGACCAATGGTTTAAGATCCAATTTTTATCATTATGAATTCAAAAGTTCCCTGGAACTCCTCACTGGATACTCCACCAATTGAAGACATTATATTAACTATTTTAAATCATGTGGAGCATTCACAACGGAAACAATGAACTGCAGCTGAAACATTTAAACCGATCTGCAGGGTATTCGACACCATAGAAAGAAACTTAGAGGAATTAAAAAGCACTTGTTCTCTTCCAATATAATTAAAAACCGAAATGTCCTCACCGAAACAATAAAATTTTCTTGGAATTAACTTAAGAGATGAGAAACTGGCAACACAAAATCTAATAATTATAAAATGCGATCTTTCTTTACCGAGAAAATGTCTGTTCTATTTGAAAGCTGTGTCAAAATTCCATAATGGATCCTTTAAACCATGTTCAATAGAAGAAACCAAGTACTTTTCCTCCGACATTCTTCCTTCTAGCCTCTTCATGATCCATAATTCCAGCGGATGTTGTCAGCACAATAAATCCAAACTGCGGGTATGAATTTGATCAAACAAATCATTTTCCATGTATTTTTAGACCATGTTACTCAACAGGTCTGTATATAATCAATACCCACACAAAAGGCAAATAACAGATAACACTTAGTTTAACAATTTGGGGGTGGGATAAAACCGGCGACATTTGTGATGTTAGTAAAGTAATAAGTGCCTTATAGCTATCATCGGATTAGCCCAATAAAAGATAATTAAAAGCAATATAGTGCAAACCAAATCTCTAAACATTTGCAAAACTTAGAAGCTGGTTTAATGCACTGCATTGTGAACTTTGTAGCCATCGGAAATATACTCATATGATGATCTATTGGCATCCATTCAGATACATAAGTACTATAACCTGGTTTACCATAAAAATATAATCTAAGAGACAAGATGAGCTTACTATCACTTATATCTCTTTCCAAGTTTCTTAAATTCCATTTCAGGTAGATTTTCAATCTCAAACTTCAGTATCACATTGTACAAAATTAACAAGTTTTCAACACTAACCTGTCTGGACGGGAGCAGCCTAGCAGTCCAGCCTTCAATCTCCTTGACACCCACGTCAAAACGAGGACTAATAACCCCACACTTGTTCAGCCTGCCGTTCAGCTCGACAACAATTTTCCCAGATCTATGATCGTCAACGTACTCAAATTCCCCAATATATCCTATAAAAAAAAACCCAAATGACAAAATTAGAAGATCTCGGCAAAACTTGTTGCCATGAAGTCAAATCAGAGAGGTGGAGAAAGCAAGCAAACCGTGCTTCTGCATAACCAGAAGAAACTTGATGATCACTTTGGAGGAAGGCCTGATCATGACCTGTCGTTTGCCCCTCTTCTCTGCATTGTACATGCTCTTAAGAGCATCGTTCAAGACACTAACTCTGACCATCCTTACAAATTAAGGCTTCATGGGGTGGAGGGAGCAAAGAGATAGAGAAAAGCAGAAGAAGTCAACAATTACGAAATAGAAACTTAACAATATACCACGGAAAGAAAAATACTTCAGTTTCAAGCCCTGATCGTCGAATCTAAGACATGTCAAGAAGAACAAGTGCACCAAAAGTAAACACTCCAACCCATTGAAAATCCGTTGTTCACAAATATGTTCAAATCCGAGTAAGAACTCACATAAACTACTAACATCTAAACCTATTTTAAATCTGTATTTTCACCAATCAAATGGAGTCCCCATCGATGAACTAGTGATTCAAAAAAAATTATAAAAAGACACAGAATCAGATCCATCTAGGACAGCAGAGATGGATCTGAAACGAGATGGAGAGATGTACCTGAATCGAGGATGGCGGCACCGTCGGCTTCAACGAAGAGGGTAGGAAAGGGTACTAGGTTTTTCGGGTGAAGATGTTTATAAATCATGGAGGCAGGAACCCTCACCCTCACGTGGGCCTGAACAACAAATGAGTAGGGATTGGGCCCTTTTCTTGGGCTCGGCTTTCATACAATAAAGATGTGTCCAAAATGTATTTGGAATGACATTTAAGAAAAACGAAAATGGTCTCTAATAGGTCTGACCTATTAGATATAATGCTTCACAAATATTAATTTTTTTTAAGGTAAAAATACACTTTGGTTTAGAGTAAGTGTCTATTTAGTCTTAAAGTTTTAAAATAAATACTTTTGGTTCTTTTAAGTATGGATTTGATGTCTATGTGATCCTAAAGTTTAAAAATAGACATTTTTAATCCTTGAAATTTAAAAAATATTTTTAAATGATCTCTAATTTAAATAATGTTAAAAATGATGTGACATTTTAATGGTCGATTAAGTAAAAATGTATTAATTTAATAATATATTTATGGGTTATTGGACTTTACTTTTTTGTTTTTCTTTCTTTATTTTTTTTTATTTTTTATTTTGAAATTATATCCCCTTACACCTTGTTCTTCCTCCC
Organism: Momordica charantia; assembly: GCF_013281855.1. NCBI lineage: Eukaryota > Viridiplantae > Streptophyta > Magnoliopsida > Cucurbitales > Cucurbitaceae > Momordica > Momordica charantia. The sequence continues at coordinate 8,978,434 of NW_028275161.1, read as the reverse complement.
CTTCTCCAGCACCTTCCTCTTCCTCCCTCCTCCCGTGAATCTCACCATTGGGGCCCACCAACTTTCGACGACCTTCGCCGACCACAAAGATCGTAAGCTCCAATCATTCATAAATGGCTAGGGCATTAACCTTCGTCACCATCGGGCATAAGCTCCGCGCTCTAGGGATAAGATCAGCGCCTGAGTCCCAAATTCCCTTCCCCATCAGCCTTAACTGACAGATAAAGCTGCTGAGCCACCATATTTTGACACTCCTTCAAGCATATTTCCAGATCTTCACATAGTGGTTTAGAAAGAACCCTTCCAAACTCTCTTCAATATCCTGCTCCTATACAAATCCAGCAATTTCGACCCAGCAGCGCCCTTTGAAATCGCTTCAAGAACAGACCCACATCCAGACCGCTTTGTGGGCGTAAATCACCCCCTCCACCAGCCCTACCATGGTCGAGGCAAATATGCTAACAGAAGATCGTTGGAAGTTGACGGGCTGGTAGTGAGTTTTTCACCAGAGAAGAGGAGGAAGAAGAAGGATATAAAGGAGAGAACTTTTTCTAAAAAAAAAAAGAGAAGTACAATAACTCATAAATATATTATTAAATTAATATATTTTACTTAGTCAGCAATTAAAATTCCACGTCATTTTAATATTAGTCAAATTAGGGATCATTTAGAATTATTTCTTACACTTCAATGACTAAAAAGGTATATTTTGAAACTTTAGGACCACATAGACACCAAATTCATACTTGAAGGACCAAAAGTGTTCAAACTCCAACGACCAAATAGAGACCTACTCCAAACCGACCAAAAGTATATTTTTCCATTTTTTTATAATATTAATATTGATTTTTATTTTTTGAAACAACATGATTTTTAAGCTTAAAATGAATTTTGTTTGTTTTCTAAATTGCCTTCGATAAATGTTATTATATTATATTTATTATTATATTAGAATGGAGGGTCATTTAATATTTACCTTAATAATTAAATGATAATATTTTAACAAATATAGTGACTAATCAATGCATTTATTTTTGTTTAATTTTTCGATGGGTTCTTTTTCCTTTAATGACATTTCAACAAAGGAGGCAAATCAAGTAGCTGTCGTTTAAAAACTCCATTTTAAAAATTGGTCAAATTATATTTGTTAATGGTCTATTGCAATTTCTCTAATTATTTTTTACATTTTCTTTTGACCTTTTTACTCTCTCAAGTCAACCTCATCATCGGACTCAAAGTTCAAAGGTCGGTCCAAGTCCAGCCCAGGCCCAAGTCCAGCTCAAGGTCAACGTTTGACCGATCCGGTCCAGTCCAACCAATCCATAAATTAGATTGGATATGGATCTTTGTTTTTTAAATTGGGCCGGCCCGTTTGGGTCATATTTGGATCGGCCCATTGGACCGGCCCAAAGGTCCGATCCAATATTTATTAATATTTATATTATATAATATTAATATATTATTTATTATTTATTTATTATAAAAAAATAAATAACACATATGCTAGGCTGACATGCAACAACAACTTGGTTTCCACCCTATTAAGTAGAAACATATTACTAACAAACTCTCCAACTTGGCAATATCGTCTAATTTAAATATTTGTTTTGAAACAACTTATGAATAAACTCTCCAGCTTCCAATGTCTTATTTAAATCTTTGTTTTGAAAAGTACAAAAGATGTGAAAGTTTCAAACTCCATAATATTTTAAAATTTAAAATTTAAAATTATTTTAAACATATCTAATATTTAAGTTGTAATTTTTTAAATTTTTTAATACAAAATTTTGTTATAAATATTAACATTCTCCCCTTTTTCTACACTCAAATTCTACTTCTCAATCTCAATTTCTTTCTAATTCTCAATCTCAAATTCTCTCAAGTTCTAATTCGAAGTGTTTAAGTTTTCAATTTTGCTTGTATTTAATCTCTATTCATCTCAAATTATTTCTGTTTCAAGTTAAAAAAAAATAACAAAAATATGTACCAAAAATTATATAAAAATACATACTCTAGAATTTAAAAAAAAAACTTAGTTTGGAAATTATTTAAATTTTAAAATTTAATAATTAAAACTATATTAATATACGGGCCGATCCAAGCCCGATTCAAAGGGCCGATCCAAGCTTAATCCAATTTTGGCTCATCAACTTAGGCCCATGGATTGGGTTATGAGCCTAGGTTTGAGTGGTTGGGCCGGGTTTGGGCTTGGGCTAAGCTTGGGCCATTACTTTTTTGGGCTGGGTCGGTCCGATCCGGTCCAATGATGAGGTTGACTCTCAAGTGAGGGAAATTGACACAAACGACCTAAAAAAGTTTTCACTTTGCTTAGATGACCTAACATTTCAAAAAAAAAAAAAAAAATCTAATCTAAATCAATATTTTATTCCATTAAAAGAACCGTAAAATTACAATGATGTCTCTCCTTCCTTTTCTCCGTTCCCTCCCCATTTATTCTCTTCCATTTTCAAACTTCTCTTCTTTCTCTTTTCCAATTCCATTTTTTTGATATAATATTATTACTCACTTTCATTTTGTAAAAGTAATTTTAGCAATAACTTTGATTCGAACTATTATGCCCTTTCACATTTTCTTTATTTATTTTTACTCTTGTTTTTCAATTTTCTCTCTCTTCTTCTATTTTTCGATTTCGATTTTTGTCACTTTCTTCCGACTCGAATGGGGATTGAAATACAACTCTAATCTGGAATGATTTTTTTTTTAATTTTGAGTCCGTTTAAATTAGAATGGACATAAATCTCGAACTTGTATCCATATTGCATAAATCTCAGCCTCTTATTTTTTTTTTTCAATTTGGGTTATGACCATTCATATCAAGCTTCAATCTCACCCCGAGATGGTAAAATCTTGACCGAAATTCATAAATCTCGCTCGAGCCTCGTGCAAATTCACCTAGGATTCAGGCAAAAGCTCGAGTTCGAAGAAACCTCGCCCGAGTTATAAAATTGCGGATTTATGAGCAAGTTTGAATAATTTGCTAGATAAAGTTAAATTGATATTAAATTATGTGCAATTTGTTTAAATTGATCGTTCTTGGTTAATTGGATATGTGTGCGACCCAACATCTTCAATACGAGTTTTGGTCGTTTTCCAATTTTTATCCTATTTCTAATTTTTAGGAAAAAACCTAACAATTTTCATCCCACAAGAATGGAACTCAAGAACTCAATTATAAGTGGGTAAACCTAGATCCAGTGGGCCAAATAACAGTTTTTTGGTTGTTTGAGATTTTGAAATAAAAATAAATGATGGAGCGCAAGTGTACACCCATCACAAGTAGTAAAATGGGACGAGTATTCCGAGTATCGATCCTTAGGGATAAATGAAGTCTCTTTAATGAAAATGATGTTGATTGGTGACTTTGTAATTGATTTTTGGGTAACAAATAATAAAGATAATGTTGGTTTTGATATTTAAATACTCAATGCAATAAACCCAGCCCAATTATTTCAAATTAGCTAAGAATACAACAATTTTTTCCAACTAGGCATCAGACGCCTCTCATAAATTTTCTTCAGTTTTACTTCGTCATATTCTTATGTCTAAGTGATTTTGAAGGTATAAGTCCATTCCTAATTTGTCTATTAGAAAAAAAATCTTAATTTAATAAAAACCAACCGTAACCTTAGGTCAAGATCCTATGTCTAGGCTACCCGAGCGAAATCTTTATGTCTAAAGTATTTCTCTCCAAAGCTAAATCATTAAATAGGCCATATAGCCTAACCCTAAGGTAAGCCAAATTCGACTGTTGAATTCTATTACTCTACTGCTCCCCCTTGCTAACTTAGGCATCAAAGCCCGTGTGACAAATGTCACACCGGTCTAGCTTTGTTCGATTTTTCAAGCGTTCGAGTCCCTAATAATCAAGCTTGGTGTGAACTTGGGGAGAGCATAATCCACGCATCAACAATTAGCGTCGTCTATGGGAACGACTAAGATTTAAATTCAACAATATGAACTCTGGAGAGATCAATACGTTCCGACAATGATTGTCATTCCAGGAGTATGGTAAACTGAGAGTTATTCTTGCTCAGGATGGTTGAAGGTGATGAATTATTAAATAAAAATTAAGCGTGTTGTTTATTCTACTATGATGTTCATTCCTATGTTTTATACTTGAGAAAATTATTTGTTTGATGCCCAAATAAAACCTCCTCAAGTGGGAGCATGGGTAAGCTAATGAACAGCTGGTCAATGAACTCGAACTAGGACAGACTCAGAAAGTAGGCATTCCAAACCAGTCAACGAAACCCAGGGTATAAAACTATTTGGCAAAAACCAAAATACGTTAGAAAACCAAGGGTATTGATTAAACTCAGAGTAAAAAACTGGCAGAAGCCAAATAGGTTAGAACCCCAAGGGTGCCAACTAAACTCAGGGTATAAAACCATTGGCGAAAGCCAAATAGGTTAGAAACCCAAGAGTAAACTCTATGGTATAAAACCATGGGCCAAAGCCAAATAGGTTGGAAACCCAAGAGTAAACCCTAGGGTATAAAACCATGGGCAAAAGGCATAAAATAGGTTAGAAACCCAAAGGAAGTACCACTGGCCCTGTTTAAAGTTAAATCCCAAGGCCAAAATCTAACAGTTAAAACCAACCGTATAGCTAAGCCCAAGAGACTTGATTGCAGCCAACTATACGACAAAATACTCTCAAAGCAGAAGTCTGATAATCTTCAACTTTGAGAGTGGGGGCTATTGTTATGGATGAGAAAATCTCAATTCCCTTTATTCAAGAAATTCAAAAGGGAAGATATCTTGATGGTCTTTAGATTCAGGAGAAGATATCCTATATTCAAAAGGACAAGATCTCCCTAGATTCAAATAACCAGATTTCCTAGATGTATCTGGATTCGAATTCCACAATCCCTTAAAGGGATCATGATTCAACTTCTATAAATAGAGAAGTAAGTCAAACCCTAAGGGGGAACAAATCTCTACTTTTTGCTATGCTCACAACACCCTACACTTTATACTAAACTTCTATGATTCTGACTTAAGCATCGGAGCTTGTGTGGCAAGAGTCACACCAGTCTTTAATGCTATTCTGTTTTGCAGGCTTGCCGATCCCTTTTATTATTGAAGATTGGTGAGAATTTGGTGGAATCCCAAAAGGCATTTTTGCATCAACAATTGGCGCCGTCTGCGGAACGATACGAAATTCGAAGCAAACTTAGCCGAAAAAACCCAGATCCAAGGAGATTGAAATGGAGCAAGCTGATATGAACCCTGGTGGGGGTCAACGGTGTTTCGGAAAGAAGAGCCCGAGTAGGGCAATCGACCACTAGGGAGAGATATGCCTGAGCCCTGCTCATCCACTAGATCCGTTCATCGGAGAGAAGAGACCGAGCAGGGTAATCGACCACTTAGGAGAGATATGCACGAGCCCTTCTCATCCACTAGATCCGTCTGCCCTCAGAATGGGAGAACCGGCTGAGGAGGTGGAGTCTGCATGAAGACATCCATCCAGGAATGAAGGGATTGAATCTCAAGCGGAAGCGGTCGATCGCTTATGATTCAATTCGGTTTTAGAAATGGAACGATATCAGTTTCATAAAAAACATAACCGTTCTATTTAAGTGTAGAAGTTAAGCCTCTTGGGGAAGAAAAGGACTTACATTTGAAGACCGTTGGCAAAAGTTCTTCCCCGAGCACAGATCTTGTGATAGCACGAACTGACGCTCCCATATGCGTGATTGAACACCACCACTTTGTAACCTTGCTTTCCTCAAGGATTAAGAACCGGATTGTGGGATCTAGGTTATTGGAGAGAAAAACTCAAGGAATTAAATTTTGAGATCGTAAGAGAGTGATCTAATGCTTGATCGGATCATTAACCAAAACACAGGGAAAATCCTAATGTTTATGTTTTATAAAGGATGAAGGATGAGGGAGAGGGGAAGAAGCTTCCCATTCTCCACCTCACCACTTTCCCAGCAAAATTGGTGGGAAGTGGTGAGTTTGTTAATTATGGTAATTACCATAATTAACAAATATATATATATATAATTATATATAATTTAATAAATAATTAATTAAATCTTAATTAATTAATTAATTAAATAAACATAATTTTAATTAAATCACATTTAATTAAATTAATTAATATTTGAATCATATTTAAATATACATATTCCTTATAACCTATAGTGTTCAATATGAATCCAATTCACATTAAACTTTAAACTATAGTTCTAATGTGAATCTAATTCACATTAAACTTTAACTTATAGTTTTAATATGAATCCAATTCATATTATTCTCTCATAATGTATAATTTTATAATGCATCATCATACATTATATTAAATTGTGTCATACACAATTAACTCAAATTCCTTTTAATTAAATTTGAAAAATTCAAATTCTTTCCAAGACTTAATGTTCTTAATTACTCTTTACGAGCTAGCAAGTGGACCTAATGGACCTATAGATCATAAGCTCTAACATTATGAGATTAATCGGTTAAACTCATTAACCACCTTAATCAACATACGTTAACTACGGGTTACTCCACTAAAAACCCGTACCTGAACTCTTCTCACTATAGAGTATTTCTGTATCCATGGATATCGACCATTGACGGCAAGTCAATCCTTCATACGTGTTCGTAACCACAGATGGGTCAAATTACCGTTTTACCCCTGTGTTACATCTTATATCTTAAGTACCGCTGATCCTCCAATGAACAATCTGGTTAAGGTCCGACCAATAACCGGAAGTCCCTCTCGGACTAGTTAAAGGGTGGGGCCCCTTGTTGAAGTCTCGAAGTCAGCACTAAAGAGAACACTCATCTACTCCCTTAACGTCGAGAAGGAGTGAATTCCATCTTGTAAAGTTATGTTCCCGCTCCCCACTCGGTCTCGTCCCCAAAAATGGAAGGAATGTTGAGTCGGCGATTCGGGCGACTCTCACCCATACAGATCAAAGGACGAGCCCTTACAGGCAGGAGTCCATAACTCACACAGGATTGAGAATGAGTTACCTGGTCATCCTATGAAATAGCAATCTCTTAGTCAACGACGTTACATCTAAAGATTGGCTATTTCGTGGTCCGGTCTTATACAAACTCATTGTATAGGATACCCCCACTTACATGTCTCCACACGAACGACCTGGATGGGGTCGTTTGTAACATTTACAAAGTGGGTCGCATCCATAGTGTTTCCAGGATAAGGTAGACCTTATCCATATAATATAGACCCTTTAGGTTATTCCCAAGACATTATCCACTTGTATATCGAGAGTATATCAAATATATACCCGGTATATATACTGTTTCGGTTACATTATGATAACATTGGATGTTTAGTTTATTGGATTTAGACAATGCAATGCTATGAATTCAACAACAAATTGTTTGAATAAAACTTTATTGAATATAAATTTGTTTTTACAATAAATACAAACTACGAGTTTAGGGCAACACACCCAACAAACTCTCACTTGAACTAAACTCGAGTGGGGTGTACATTATCATAAAACAAAGGGAAAATACAATAAACTAGGGCATACATTATACCCATTACATTTCTTCCACTTGCCCTAGAATAATCGTATAATGTTCGTAGACCTAGACTTTCTAGATGGCCATCAAACACTTTACCCGTGAGTGCCTTCGTAAAAGGATCAGCAATGTTGTGCTCCGAAGTGATCTTTGTGACAATCACATCCCCTGGTTGCACTATCTCCTGTATGAGATGGTACTTCCTTTCTATGTGCTTGCTTCTCTTGTGACTTCGAGGTTCTTTAGAATTTGCCACAACACCGCTATTATCACAGTAAACTGTGATGGGCAAGTTCATATTTGGAATGACTTCCAAATCAGTCAAGAACTTTCTAAGCCAAACCGCTTCTTTTGCTGCTTCACAAGCTGTAACGTACTCAGCCTTAATCGTAGAGTCTGTTATGCATCCTTGTTTGATGCTTCGCTAAACTATCGCTCCTCCGTTAAGAGTAAATACTGACCCCGACGTGGATTTCCTTGAATCCTTGTCTGTTTGGAAGTCAGAGTCAGTGTATCCTGTAAAGATCAAATCCTTACAGCCATACACAAGCTTGTAGTCCCTAGTTCTCCTTAGATACTTGAGGACTCGCTTAATAGCAGTCCAGTGATCATATCCTGGGTTGGATTGATACCTACTGACCATCCCTACTACATAGCATATATCAGGCCTAGTGCACAACATATCGTACATGAGGCCGCCTACTGCTGAAGCATAGGGTATACGTCTCATATCCTCAACTTCTTAAGGTGTCTTAGGACATTGTTCCTTAAACATATGAATTCCATGCCTGAAGGGCAATAAGCCTTTCTTGGAATTCTTCATCGAATATCGAACAAGCATCTTGTCAATATAAGTTGCTTGAGACAGGGCTAGCGTTTTGTTCTTGCGATCCCTTAGAATTTGGATGCCATGGACATACTGGGCTTCCCCAATAACTTTCATTTGGAACTCAATAGCTAGCCACTTCTTTATGTCAGTGAGGTATCCTACATCATTCCCAATGAGTAGGATATCATCCACATACAATACTAAGAAGGCTATTGTGTTGTTGACATCTTCTTGTATACACAAGGCTCATCAACATTTTGGTCAAAACCATAAGATTTGATGCAGTATCAAACCTTATGTTCCAAGATCGAGATGCTTGTTTCAATCTGTATATGGATCGTTTAAGCTTGCAAACTTTTTTCTCTTGACCTTGAGCTATGAAATACTTTCTTCAAGATTGCCATTCAGAAAGGCAGTCTTGACGTCCATTTGCCAAATCTCATAGTCATAATATATGGAAATAGACAAAAGTATTCTTATGGACTTGAGCATAGCTACAGGGGAGAAGGTTTCTTTATAGTCCACCCCTTCCCTTTGTGTGTAGCCTTTCGCCACAAGCCTCGCCTTATAGGTCTGTACCTTTCATGTGGTGTCTCGCTTTCTCTTGTAGATCTATTTGCACCCTATGGGTCTTACCCCGTCAGGTTGGTCTACAAGTTTCCAAACAGAATTGAACTACATCGACTCCATTTCCAGGTCCATGGCTTTGACCCATTTGTCATTGTCTACATCTTGCATTGCCTATTTATAGGTCAATGGATCCTCGATGCCGTCATCAGGTATGACAACTTGGGTTTCTGTTAAACCCACGTAGTGGTCAGGCTGTGACAAAATTCTCCCACTACATCGAGGCACCCTCAATTCTTGAGGTGGATGTGGCTGACGTGATGTACTAGCTTCATCAACAACTCTTGTTGTTGTTCCAGTTTGATCAACAACTTTTGTTGACGTATTTGTAGCCTCTTCAAAAATCTCGTTTATCACTACCTTACTTCGTGGTTTATGATCTCAAAGGTGGTTTTGTTCCAAGAAGGTGGCGTTTGTCAATACAAACACTCTCTTTCCTTGTGGATCAAAGAAAAGACCACCTATCGTCTCTTTAGAGTAACCTACGTAACCTCAAAGCGTGATTGAATCCCAAGCGGAAGCGGTTGATCGCTTGTGATTCAATTCGGTTTTAGAAATGGAACAATATCGGTTTTCATAAAAAACAGAACCGTTCTATTTAAGTGTAGAAGTTAAGCCTCTTGGCGAAGAAAAGGACTTACATTTGAAGACCGTTGGAAAAAGTTCTTCCCCGAGCATAGATCTTGTGATAGCACGAACTGACGTTCCCGTATGCATAATTGAACACCACCACTTAGTAACCTTGCTATCCTCAAGGATTAAGAACCGGATTTTGGAATCTAGGTTTTTGGGGAGAAAAACTCAAGGAATTAAATTTGAGATCGTAAGAGAGTGATCTAATGCTTGATCGGATCATTAACCAAAACACAGGGAAAATCCCTGTCTTTTATAAAGGAAGAGGGATAAGAGAGAGGGGAAGAAACTTCCCACTCTCCACCTCACCACTTTCCCAGCAATTGTTGGGGAGTGGTGAGTTTGTTAATTATGGTAATTAACAAAAAAAAAATATATATATATATATTTATATTTAATTTAATAAATAAATTAAATAATTAATTTAATTAAAAACTATTTTAATTTAATTAATAATTAAATAAACATAATTTTAATTAAATCACATTTAATTAAATTAATTAATATTTTAATCATATTCAAATATACATATCCCTTATAACCTTTGAATCAAATTCATATTAAACTTTAAACTATAGTTCTAATATGAATTTAATTCTCATTAAACTTTAACCTATATTTTTAATATAAATCCAATTCACATTATTCTCTCATAATATATTGTTTTATAATGCATCATCATACATTATATTAAATTGTGTCATACACAATTAACTCAAATTCCTTTTAATTAAATTTGAACCATTCAAATTTTTTCCAAGATTTAATGTTCTTAATTACCCTTTACGAGCTAGCAAGGGTGATGTATTATCATTGAGGTCCTTTGTATTTCTTAGTCAGTTGGGTTATTCCTTCAAGTTGTTAGTTAGTTATATTAGTTAGAAGCTTTTAAATAACAACAATTATTTTAGTAGTCGTTATTAGCCGTTGGCCTTCCTCTTTACAAAAGACCAACCATTCGTGTTAAAAGGTAGATTTTTGGAATAATAAGATTTCCTAATTGGTTTCACATTAAAATTGGTATCAGAGCCCTTCAAAAGTTTGAGGACCTGATGGCTGGGAAGAACACCACGGCTTCCGACAAGGGACCCGTCGTGGATCCCGTAGCAACTCAACCCTTGTCACCAAAGATTGCCACTAATCATTTATTGTTGGTGGAAGATTCTCTTGGTGAAGTTCGATCCAGTGTACAGACGATTCACGGCTTGCTCAAGAACTTGATGAAACACTTGGAGAACATCGTCGTCGAGCAAGAAAGACTACGTGACGATCTGACACACCGCAGAGAGGGACGTTGGGAACGTCCGCGACATCGTTCGCAATCACCTGTGGCGGAACGAAATATTGACACTCGTGGTCGAAGGAATCAAGAACTCCAAGTTCGGTTGCAAGAATCGGACTCTTCTGACGATGATGATGGTTTCTTCCAACAGTATCCTTGGTTTGCTCGGGAAGATCATAATGGTGGGAGAGGTGGTGTTCGAACAAATTTCAAAATGAAGATAGACCTCCCTCCATTTAACGGTAAAATGGATGTTCAAGCATTTCTTGACTGGGTCAAGAATGTTGAAATTTTTTTTGACTACACAAATACTCCAGAGATAAGAAGGTTCAACTGGTGGCCTTCAAATTACAGTTGGGTGCGTCTACCTGGGGGACCAATTGGAGATCAATTTGCGACGACTGGGGAAGCGACCTGTTCGCAGTTGGCCAAGAATGTTACGCCTTATGCGTGAACGTTTCTTGGCTACACACTTTGAACAACTGCTATATCAACAATATCAGAGATGTCACCAAGGTACTAAGACTGTTGCAGACTAGGCTGAAGAGTTCCATCGTATGGGGTCACAAACAAATCTTTCTGAATCTGAAGACTATAAGATCGCGCGTTTTATTGATGGCCTTCGGGAGGATATTCAAGATCAGCTCGATGTACAACCTATTGGCTTGCTCACTGATGCCATCTCCATGGCCACCAAGATTGAGGATAAAATTGACAAGAAGCGCCTGCGGACTCCTATTCGTCGTATTACTTGGGACAAACCTTCTTCTTCTAGATTTACCTGTACCGACACGGGTAAGATTGTGGCGGGTAGTTCTACATCCACGCCAACCAAATCCACGGATGAACCAGCTAAGTCTTTTCCTCCTCTTAAACCTTTTGATTCCATTACTAAACGAGGTCCTAATCCATATATACGTTCTACTTTGGGCAAATGTTTTAGGTGTGTCCAAGTCGGACACTTGTCCAATTTCTGTTCTCAATGGCGCGCTCTAGTTTTGATCGACGACGACAATATTACATAGGAGGAAGAGACTCTTGTACAGAATGACGATGACACTACCTACGTTGAAGCTGATGAAGGTGACTTCCTTAATTGTATCATCCAAAAATTTCTTCTTGCTCCTAAGGTCGACTTACACCCCCAACGAAATTGTATTTTCTGCACACACTGCACCATCAATGGCAAGGTATGTAACATTATTATTGATAGTGGCAACAGCTAAAACATGGTGTCACAGAGGTTAGTTAATGCTTTAAATCTTAAGTTAGATCCCCATCCTACACCTTATAAGGTTTCCTAAATTAAAAAGGGCGGTGAGGCAATTGTTTCCTCTGTATGCACCTGTTCCCCTGTCTATAGGAAATTAGTACAAAGACCAAATCATCTGTGATGTATTAGATATGGATGCCTGTCACATTCTTCTTGGCCGCCCGTGGCAATTTGACCTTCAAACCATCCATAAGGGTAGGGGAAACACATATGAATTCACTTGGATGGGCAAAAAGATTATTCTTCTTCCTTCAAACATGGATTTCAAAGTAAAACAGGACAAAACCACTAATACCAGCGAGCTTTTTTCTATTATCAATGGGAAACACTTTATACAAAAGGATGATTCTATTCTCTTCGCTCTAGTCGTTAAAGGAGACAACTCCACATCTAGTCCTACTATTCCCCACCCAGAAGTCACCAACCTCTTGAAAGAATTCCCCATCCTCGCACAAGACCCCACAGATCTCCCTCCTCTTCGGGATATACAACATCGAATAGACTTCATTCCAGGGGCCAATCTTCCTCATCTTCCTCATTACCGAATGAGCCCCAAGGAATATAGCATCCTCCATGACCAAATACAAGAACTATTAACCAAAGGCAATATTAGACCTAGTTCAAGTCCGTGTGCAGTCCCTATTCTTTTAGCACCTAAGAAAGACGGATCTTGGCGCATGTGTGTCGATAGTAGAGCTATCAACAAAATCACGATCAAATATCGCTTTCACATACCATGCTTATCTTACCTTCTAGACCAGCTCGGGGGCGCCCAACTTTTTTCTAAAATTGATCTTAAGAGTGGGTATGACCAAATCAGAATTCAACCCGGAGATGAATGGAAGACAACATTCAAGACAAATGAAGGACTCTTTGAATGTCTAGTCATGCCATTTGGAATATCTAATACCCCACGCACATTTATGCGGTTGATGAATCAGATTTTTCTTCCCTACCTTAATCATTTTGTAGTTGTTTACTTTGATGATATGCTAGTTTATAGCAAGTCTCAAGAGGAACACTTACATCATTTACGCACCATTTTTCAAACTTTAGAACAACATCAGTTACACATTAACCTCAAGAAATGTTCTTTCTTAACATCCCAATTATTTTTCTTAGGATTTCATATCTCTAAATTTGGTATATCAGTTGATCAATCGAAAATTGCAGCTATACAACAGTGACCAACCCCTACTAATGTTAGAGATGTTCAATGCTTCTTAGGCTTAGCATCCTTTTACAGAAAGTTCATTCGCCACTTTAGCACTCTAGCTAGTCCTCTCACTGAATGTCTTAAGAAAGGGCAGTTTAAATGGGATACGGAACAAGTCACAAGCTTCAAAAACCTTAATGACAAACTCAGTACAACCCCTATCTTAGGCCTCCCAGATTTCACTCAACCATTTGAGGTGGCTGTGGATGCCTCCGGAATCGGTATAGGAGCAGTGTTATCCCAAAGAAACCACCAAATAAAATATTTTAGTGAAAACCTCACACCTTCTAAATAAAAATGGTGCACTTATGAGCAAGAACTTTATGCCTTAATTCGAGCATTAAAACAATGGGAACATTATCTCATTGGCAAAGAATTTATCTTATTCATCGATCATTTCTCACTAAAGTACATCCAGACTCAAAAAACAATTAACCGAATGCATGCCCGTTGGATTGCCTTTATCAAAAAATTTGACTTTGTTATCAAACATAAAGCAGGTACTTCCAATAAAGTAGCTGATGCCCTTAGTAGAAAGGCTAGCCTACTAACTTTATTGTCTAGCCAGATTATAGCATTTGACCACCTGCGTACATCTTACCAACATGACATTGACTTCTCTGATATATGGTTAAAATGTCAGCAGCATATTAATTGTGATGATTACCACATTATGGATGGATTTTTATTCAAAGACGATAGATTATGCATTCCATGTTCTTCTCTAAGGGAAAGTTTGATCCAAGATTTACATTTGGGAGGTATGACGGGCCACTTTGGCAAAGACAAGACATTCGATCTTGTGGCCCAAAGGTTCTTTTCGCTGCAAATTCGAAAGGATGTTCATAACTTTGTTAGCCGTTGTTTCACTTGCCAAAAAGCCAAAGGACAGACTCAAAACACAGGCCTATATACTCCCTTGCCAATACCGAAATCTATTTGGGAAGACCTTTCTATGGACTTCATACTTGGTCTCCCAAAGACACAATGAGTCGATGATTAAGCAAAATGGCTCATTTCCTTCCTTGCAAGAAAACATCAGATGCCATCTATATTGCAAACCTGTTTTTCCGCGAGATAGTACGATTACATGGTATCCCAAAAACTATTGTTTCAGATAGAGATGTAAAGTTCTTAAGCTATTTCTGGAAAAATCTATGGAAAAAATTCAATACCAGATTAAAATTCAGCACACTAGCCACCCACAAACCGATGGGCAAACCGAAGTGAGTAACAGAACTTTATGGAACTTAATCCACTGTCTAGGGAGCAATAAACCGAAGCAATGGGATCTCACATTCGCACAAGCTGAGTTCGCATATAACCACATGAAGAACCGGTCCACAGGGAAGTCCCCCTTTGATATAGTTTACACTAAATTGCCATGACTAACGGTGGATCTTACTAATCTCCCTACTACTGTTGATTTTAGTGTAGAAGCAGAACAAATGGCAGAACGGATCGTGGAATTGCATAAGGAAGTAATGGACAACCTAAACCAAGCTACGACACAATATAAAGTAGCCACAGATAGTCATCGCCGCTACAAAAATTTGATGTAGGCGATCTGGTTATGGTCCATTTGAAGAAAACCCGATTTCCAAAAGGGACTTACAACAAATTACAAGACAAAAAAATTGGACCGTTCGAAATCCTAAAAAAATACGGGTACAATGCCTACAAAGTTAACTTACCAGACTCTATGCGGATGCATCCCGTGTTCAATGTAGCAGATATCTACGAATACAAGGCTCCGGATTCCTTTGTGTTAGCTTCCTAACTCGAGGTCGAGTTGTCCTTTTAGAGGGAGGGAATTTGATGTATTATCATTGAGGTCCTATTTATTTCTTAGTCAGCTGGGTTATTTCTTCAAGTTGTTAGTTAGTTATATTAGTTAGAAGCTTTTAAATAACAGCTATTATTTTAGTAGCCGTTATTAGCCCTTTGCCTTCCTTTTTATAAAAGGCCAACCATTCGTGTTAAAAGGTAGATTTTTGGAATAATAAGATTTTCCTAATTGGTTTCACACCAAAAGGGACCTAATGGACCTATAGATCATAAGCTCCAACGTTACGAGATTAATCAGTTAAACACGAATGGGTAAAACGAGGATCAAGTTTTTTGGAAAAATTTGAAATGTTCAAATTACTTAAGGGATTATATGTATGTTGATACATTATAATATATAGTTAATTCTAAATTCTAAAACTATATATTATGAGACATATTATTTGAATGAGATTTAAATAAAATTAATATGAATAAGATTCATATTAAACTATAGGTTAAAAATAATGTGCATAAGATGTACATTACAACTATAGGTTATATGAGAGAAATGCTTTAGAATATAATTCTATTTTGATAAAAAATAATTAAGTGTTAATTATTTATATAGTTAATATATATAAAATTTGAAATGTTCAAATTACTTAAGGGATTATATGTATATTGATACATTATAATATATAGTTAATTCTAAATTATATAACTATATATTATGAGACATATTATTTGAATGAGATTAAATAAAATTAATATGAATAAGATTCATATACTAGAGGTTAAAAATAATGTGCATAAGATATAGGTTATATGAGAGAAATGCTTTAGAATATGATTTTATTTTGATAATAAATAATTAAGTGTTAATTATTTATATAGTTAATATATATATATATATATATTTAATTAATTATTAATTAGATTAATTAACTAATATTCATTAATAAGATTAATTAATTAAATATATATATTAATTATTATTAATTAATAATAAAATACTCCCCTGCAAAAATGCAGGGGAGTGGGAAGTTACTTATGACGTGGGGAGTTACCCCACGTCATATTCTTTTTTGATTTTTTTTTTTAGCAGTTTGTTCCCCAACATAGAAAAGGGATTCCCAGCATCTCTCTGAAGCTCTCACTTTGATCACTCCCTCTCATTCCAAACGAATTGCTCCCACAAACCCGATCTTGGTACCTAGAGGATAGCACGGAAGACCAATTGGTGTTGTTCGGGAGATTGAATCATTGACGAAGAGTTCTTCGAATGTAAGTTTTCCCCTGTATTTTCACTTATTCACAACTTTGTTTTTGTTTTCTCAAAAAATCATGAACGAATAACCGCTTCCGCTCCGGGATTCACATCCCATCACACTAAAACCCCGCAGCTGAACTCTTCTCACTATAGAGTATTTCTGTGTCTATTGATATCGACCATTAATGGCAAGTCAATCCTTCACGAGTGTTCGTAACCACAGATGGATCAAATTACCGCTGTACCCCTATGTTACATCTTATACCTTAAGTACCGTTGATTCACTAATGAACAATCTGGTTAAGGTCCGACCAATAACTGGAAGTCCCTCTCGGGCCAGTGAGAAGGTGTGGCCTCTTGTTCAAGTCCTGGAGTCAGCACTAAAGAGAACATTCATCTACTCCCCTAACGTGGAAGAGTGAATTCCATCTTGTAAAGTTATGTTTCCAGCTCCCCACTCGGTCTTGTCCCCAAAATGGTAGGAATGTTGAGTTGGTGACTCGGTCAATTCTCACCCATACAGCTCAAAGGACGAGCCCTCACGGGCAGGAGTCCATTACTCACTCAGGATTGAGAATGAGTTGCCTAGTCATCCTAAGAAATAGCAATCTGTTAGTTAACGGTGTTACATCTAAAGATTGGCTATTTCGTGGTCCGGTCTTATACAAACTCATTGTATAGGATGCCCTCACTCGCATGTCTCCACACGAACGACCTGGATCGGGTCATCTGTAACATTTACAAAGTGGGTCGTATCCACAGTGTTTCCAGGATAAGGTACCTAACCTTATCCATATACTATAGACTCTTTAGGTTATTCTCGGGACATTATCCACTTGTATATCGAGGGTATATCAAATATATACCCGGCATATATACTGTTCCGGTTACATTATGATAACTTTGGATGTTTAATTTTTTGGATTTAGGCAATGCAATGCTATGAATTAAACGACAAATTGATTGAATAAAACTTTATTGAATATAAATAACACTTCGATCAGATCGGGGTGGAGAGTATATGAACTTGAGATTCCAGGACTATATGATAGAACATGGAATTACGTCCCAAGTCTCAGCCCCTGGTACACCTCAACAAAACGGTTTATCAGAAATGAGAAACAGAACCCTGTTGGACATGGTTCGATCAGTGATGAGCTATGCTCAGTTGCCTAACTCGTTTTGGGGTTATGTAGTGGAGACTGCGGTTTATAATTTGAACGTAGTTCCATCAAAAAGTGTTTCTGAAACACCCTTTGAGCTATGGAAGGATCGTAAAGCTAGTTTACGTCACTTCCGCATTTTGGGATGCCCGACACACGTGCTCATGACTAACCCAAAGAAACTGGAAGCTCGTTCAAATGTATGCCTATTCGTAGGTTACCCTAAAGAGACGAGAGGTGGTCCATTCTTCGATCCTCAAGCAAACAGAGTGATTGTATCGACAAATGCTACTTTCTTGGAAGAAGACCATGTTCGAGATCATAAACCACGAATTAAGGTAGTGATTAACGAGATTTCCGAAGAGGCTACAAACACGTCAACAAGAGTTGTTGATCAAACTAGCACTACAACAAGAGTTGTTGATAAAGCCAATACATCACGTCAGTCACATCCACCTCAAGTGTTGAGGGTGCCTCGGCGTAGTGGGAGAGTTGTGTCACAACCTGACCGCTATGTGGATTTAACCGAAATCCAAGTTGTCATACCTAATGACGGCGTCTAGGATCCATTGACCTACAAAAGGGCAATGGAAGATACTGACAAGGATAAATGGGTCAAAGCAATGGACCTGGAAAATGGAATCGATATACTTCAATTATGTTTGGGAACTTGTAGATCAACCTGACGGGGTAAAACCCATAGGATGCAAATTGATCTATAAGCGAAAACAAGACGTCGAAGGAAAAGTACAAAATTTTAAGGCGAGACTTGTGGCAAAAGGCTACACACAAAGGGAAGGGGTGGACTATGAAGAAACCTTCTCCCCTATAGCTATGCTTAAGTCCATTAGAATACTTTTGTCCATTGCCACATATTATGACTATGAGATATGGCAAATGGACGTCAAGACTGCTTTTCTGAACGACAATCTTGAAGAAAGTATTTATATGTCTCAACCCGAAGGGTTCATAACTCAAGGTAAAGAGCAAAAGGTTTGCAAGCTTAAACGGTCCATATATGGACTGAAACAAGCATCTCGATCTTGGAACATAAGGTTCGATACTGCGATCAAATCTTATGGTTTTGACCAAAACGTTGATGAGCCTTGTATATACAAGAAGGTTGTCAACAGCATTGTAGCCTTCTTAGTGTTGTACGTGGATGATATCCTACTCATTGGGAATGATGTAGGATACCTCACTGACATAAAGAAGTGGCTAGCGACTGAGTTCCAAATGAAGGATTTGGGAGAAGCTCAGTATGTTCTTGGCATCCAAATTCTAAGGGATCGCAAAAACAGAACGTTAGCCTTGTCTCAAGCAACTTATATCGACAAGATGCTTGTTCGATATTCGATGCAGAATTCCAAGAAAGGTTTATTACCCTTCAGGCATGGAATTCATTTGTCTAAGGAACAATGTCCTAAGACACCTCAAGAAGTTGAAGATATGAGACGTATACCCTATGCTTCAGCAATGGGCAGCCTGATGTACGTTATGCTATGCACGAGGCTTGACATTTGCTATGCGGTAGAGATGGTCAGTAGGTACCAATCTAACCCAGGATATGATCACTGGACTATTGTTAAGGGAATCCTCAAGTATCTTAAGAGAACGAGGGACTACAAGCTCGTGTATGGCGCTAAGGATTTGATCCTTACAGGATACACTGACTCTAACTTCCAAACAGACAAAGATTCAAGGAAATCCACGTCGGGGTCAGTATTCACTCTTAACGGAGAAGCGGTAGTTTGGCGAAGTATCAAACAAGGATGCATCGCAGACTCCACCATGGAGGCTGAGTATGTTGCAGCTTGTGAAGCAGCAAAAGAGGCGGTTTGGCTTTGAAAGTTCTTGACAGATTTGGAAGTCGTTCCAAACATGAACTTTCCCATCACACTTTATTGTGATAACAGTGGTGCTGTGGCAAATTCTAAAGAACCTCGAAGCCACAAGAGAGGCAAACACATTGAAAGGAAGTACCACATTATACGGGAGATAGTGCAACAAGGAGATGTGATCGTCACAAAGATCGCTTCGGAGCACAATATTGCTGATCCTTTTACGAAGGCACTCACGACTAAAGTGTTTGAGGGCCATCTAGAAAGTCTAAGTCTACGAGCTTTGTACGATTAGTCTAGGGCAAGTGGGAGAAATGTAATAGGTATAGTGTATGCCCTAGTTTATTGTATTTTCCCTTTGCTTTATGATAATGTACACCCCACTCGAGTTTAGTTCAAGTGAGAGTTTGTTGGGTGTGTTGCCTTAAACTCGTAGTTTGTATTTGTGTAAAAACAAATGTATATTCAATAAAGTTTTATTCAATAAATTTGTTGTTGAATTCATAACATTGCATTGTCCAAAATCCAATAAACTAAACATCCGAGGTTATTTTAGTGTAACTGGGACTGTATATGTACTGGGTATATATTTGATATATTGGGTATATATTTGATATACCCCTGATATACGAGGTATATATTTGATATACCCTAATATACAAGTGGATAATGTCCCGTAAATAACCTAAAGGGTCTATAGTATATGGATAAGGCTGGGTACCTTATCTTGGCAACACTTTGGATACGGCCCACTCTGTAAAGGTTACAGACGACTCGATCCAGGTCTTTCGTGTGGAGACATGCGAGTGGGGGTATCCTATACAATGAGTTTGTATAAGATCGGACCACGAAGTAGCCAATCTTTAGATGTAACACCGTTAACTAATAGATTGTTGTTTCTTAGGATGACCAAGCAACTCATTCTCAATCCTGAGTGAGTTATGGACTCTTGCTCGTGAGGGCTCGTCCTTTGATCTGTATGGGTGAGAGTGGCCCGAGTTGCCGACTCAATATTCCTACTATTTTGGGGACGAGACTGAGTGGGGAACTGAGAACATAACTTCACAAGATGGAATTCACTCCTCTCCGACTTTAGGGGAGTAGATGAGTGTTCCCTTAAATGCTGACTCAGGGACTTGAACAAGGGGCCCCAACCTCTCATTGGCTAGAGAGGGACTTCCGGTTATTGGTCGGACCGTAACCGGGTTGTTCATTAAAAGAGCAGTGGTATTTAAGGAGTAAGATGTAACACAGGGGTAAAACGGTAATTTGACCCAACTTGAGTTACGAGCACTTGTGAAGGATTGAGTCGTCATTTATGGTCGTATATCCATGGACACGAAAACATTCTGCAGTGAGAAGAGTGCAACTGCGGGTCTTTAGTGGAGTGACCCGTAGTTAACGAATGTTGATTAACTCGGTCAATGAGTTTGACCGATTAATCTTGTATCGTTGGAGTTTCGGATATGTAGGTCTATTAGGTCTCCTTGCTAGCTCATAACGGGTAAAACGAGGATCAAGTTTTTGGAAGAATTTGAACTGTTCAAATTTCTTAAGGGATTATATATATATTGATACATTATTATATATAGTTAATTCTAAATTAAAACTATATATTATGAGAGAAATTATTTGAATGAGATTCAAATAAAATTAATATGAATATGATTCATATTAAAACTATAGGTTAAAAATTAATGCACATAAGATGTACATTAAATCTATAGGTTATGCAAAAGAGAATATGGTTTAATTAAAATATTTAATTAAATGTTAAATAATTAATTGTTTATTATTTAATATTACATTTAATTAATTAATTATTAATTTGATTAATAATTATTTAATATATTAATTATATTAATATTAATTAATTAATATAATTAATTATTAACTCCCCTGCATTATTGTAGGGGAGTGGAGAGTCAAGTGACGTGGGGAGATTTTGCAGAAACGCAAAAACAAAACAACAGAAGAGAAAAAGTGTAGAACTCTCATCTTTCTCAAGCTCTTTCAACGCTCCCTCTCATTCCAAATGAGGTGCTCCCACAAGCATGGTCTCGAACAACGGTTTTGATTTTGTTTCCCAAATGTCACGAACAACGGTCCGCTTCCGCTCCGGGATTCACATCCCTTCATATACAACCATTAATGGCAAGTGAATCCTTCACGTGTGCTTGTAACTAAAGTTGGGCCAAATTACCGTTTTACCCTTGAGTTACATCTTGATCCTTAAGTACTATTGCTCCTCTAATGAATAACCCGGTTATGGTCCAACCAATAACCGAAAGTCCCTCTTGAGCCAATGTGAGGGTAGGGACTCTTGTGCAAGTCCCAGAGTCAGTATTTAAGAGAACACTCATCTACTCCCCTAAGGTCGGGGAGGAGTGAATTCCATATTGTGAAGTTATGTTCCCAACTCCCCACTCGGTCTCGTCCCCAAAATGGTAGGAATGTTGAGTCGGGGACTCGGGACACTCTCACCCATATAGATCAAAGGATGAGCCTTCACGGGCATGAATCCATTACTCACTCTGGATTGAGAATGAGTTGCCTGGTCATCCTAAGAAATAGCAATCTGTTAGTTAACGGTGTTACATCTAAAGATTGACTATTTCGCGGTCCGATCTTATACAAACTCATTGTATAGGATACCCCCACTCGCATGTCTCCACAGGAACGACCTGAATCGAGTCGTCTGTAAGATTTACAGAGTGGACCGTATCCATAGTGTTGCCAAGATAAGGTACTCAGCCTTATCCATATACTATAGACCCTTTAGGTTATTAATGGGACATTATCCACTTGTATATCAAATATATACCTAGTATATGAAATATATACCCAATAGATATACTGTCTCGGTTACATGATAATAACTTTGGATGTTTAGTTTATTGGATTTTGGACAATGCAATGCTATGAATTCAACAACAAATTTATTGAATAAAACTTTATTAAACATACATTTGTTTTTACATAAATACAAACTACGAGTTTAGGGCCACACACCCAACACTAATCACATTATTGCATGCTATAAAATATTGACTAATTCAACCGCCAAGTCGGTTCCCAAGTAGAGGTGTTCCTTTACGGTCAGCTTAAGTACCTCAACCTAGACAGAACCTTCCTTAGACGAGGTTCCCTTATAGGCAATATTTTATATTAATCTTTTATTTCGTCATTTTAAGCCTATTAAAGACTGAAAATAAAAGGTATGTAACCTAATGTCTAATCAATTTCAAACCCCTTTAAAATGAATTATTAAAGACCTAGGGTTTGAATGCAGCTCTTGATTGTAGACTTTAATTTATATTCACCAAACTTATAACACTTATAAATTTAAAGAAATTAAAACTATAATCATGCATAAATGACATACATAAATATAACATTTATATTTACTAAAGTAATGTCATGTTAAATGCAACTTTATTTTCATCTAATTAATACAACACTTATATTAATTAATTATGAAAATGAATCATGCTATCATACATTATAACTATTATATACATATGATGCATGAACATGCTTAACCTATGGTGGATTTTAAATATTTGACATACTCTTCTGCAAAATATATTTAATTAAACATATGTATAATAATTAAATAGCAAAATAGACCGTTTTTGGCACCCTATAAGAAATGAAACAAGAAAAAAAAATTCTTCTCCAGCACCTAGGCTTTGCCCTACTGCAACACCTTAGGTTGCTCTTGGGAAAAGGTTGCATGGTGCTTGGGTGCTAGGCACAGAAGCTAGGTGCAGCTGATCAGCGCCTAAGCGCTGCCCACTCGGCAGCACTCGGGTTTTCTGCTGCATAGACAGCGCCTAGGCGCTGCCATCAGCGTCGAGGCACTGTCCTCTCAGGGTTGCACGAGGAACTCTAGTTTTGCTTCATTTTTCTAGTACTCTTTCACAGCAACTCCTTGCCATGAAGGACACAAACTTATAGATTCGATTTATAGAATTAAACGCCCAAAACAATGGGCCCTTACACTGATCGAATCAACGGAAAAACTGTAAATTTAATGTCAAAATCGAAAACATCTATTTGGCAAACCACATACATGAAATGTAGGGAAAAATACCCACTATACTTTTCTTTGTAATTCAACACAAGATGGAAAGTAGAACTCGACTCCAATACAAATTGAAGAGATCGAATCTCGCAACAGAAGCATGTGAATGCGTGTGCTTTGATTTTGTTGTAAAAATACAACAAAGAAAAAGACAAAGCCATTATAAAATAGAAGTAGAGAAACATACCTTTGAAGACACTTCTTCAAGTTAGACATCAACGCCACCAAAAAGTCTTCCTCACCATCCTCTGGATGTTAAGAACTTGGTTTGTGGGAACCATCTTAAAATTGAGAGGGAGATCAAGAGATTGAGAGAGAGATTTCTCATTGGAGTTTTTGGAATTTCATTCAACCGAGCACAAAAAATGGGAGAACCTCCCTTTTATAAGGAATGAATGGTGAGGGACAAGTCACCACTTCCCCACTTACCATCTCCCCATGGTGGGAACAGCATTTTCACTAGCATCCCTTCTGAATTCATCTAGTTCTATGAGCTGTAGTTTCCTTGCTTCTCTTGCTGCTATCAAATCCATATTTAGTTGCTTGATGGCCCATAATCCTCTTTGTTCCAACTTCAATGGTAAGTGACACGCCTTACCAAACACTAACTTAAAAGGTGAGGTTCCAATTAGAGTCTTGTATGTCGTTCTGTATGCCCACGTGCATCATCCAGCTTAAAGGACCAATCTCTTCTGTTAGTATTCACCATTTTCTTCAAAATGAATTTAATTGCATAGTTTGACACCTCTGCCTGTTCGTTTTTCTGAGGATGGCAAGCAGTTGACACCTTATGCTTGACATTGTATTTCTCAAGGAGCGTGGCCATGGCTTTGTTGACAAAATGGGTGCTTTTATCACTAATGAGTGCCCTAGGAGTTCCAAATCTGGTGAAGATATTTTTATGCAGGAACTTAAGGATAGCATTTGTATCGCAGGTCACATATGTCACAGCTTCCACCCATTTGGATATGTAATCTACTGTCAGGAGAATGTATAGATTACCGTTTTATGGTGGGAAAGATCCCATGAAGTCTGTACCTCATACATAAAATAGTTAAACCTCTAGAATAAAGTTCAGGGGCATCTTAGACTTATTCGAAATATTTCCCACTCTTTGGAACCTATCACAGTTTTTCACATAAGAGTAAGCATCCTGGAAGATTGATAGCCAATAATATCCAGTTTGGAAATTTTTTGCTGCTGTCCTTTGCCCTCCAAAATGGCCACCTAAGGAGAAGAGTGGCAATGCTCCAGCACTATCAATGTCTCAGTACCATCCATGCATCTACGCATAATTTGATCCTTGCACAACTTATATAGGTATGAATCATCCCAATAATGGATCATCCCAATAGTATGATTTGCTGTCAAGAAAGGAATCTCTTTAACTATTTCTTCTTCATGTCCAGTGGTAAGATTCCACTGGCTACGTAATTAGCTAAATTCACATACCATGGTTCTGAATCCCTTTTTTTCTCTATCACAGCCAGTAGTTATTCATCATGAAATATGTCCTTTATATTAGTTGGATCTTCCACTGCTCCCTTGAGTTCAACCTTTGAAAGGTGATCAGTAACTTGATTCTCTGAACCCTTTTTGTCTCTAATTTCAAGATCAAATTCTTGTAAGAGCAGCACCCATCGATCAGTCTTGGCTTGGCATCCTTTTTAGCTAGCAGATACTTGATGGTAGCATGGTCTATGTATACTACTATCTTTGTTCCAACCAAGTAAGCCCTAAACTTCTCAAAGGCAATTACTACTGCCAGGAGATCCTTCTCAGTGGTTGTATAATTCAGCTGGGCCTCCAACAAGGTCTTGTTGGCATAGTAAACAGGGTGAATAAGAGTGCCCTTCCTTTGTCCCAACATAGCACCTACGACATAATTGCTAGCATCACATATGACTTCTAATGGCTCATTTCAGTCTGGTGCTGTCGTGATAGGGGCCTTGATGAGTGCTTTTTTTAAAGTATCAAATGCCTAAAAGTAATCAGAAGAGAAGTAAAAAATTCGATCATTTTCTAAAAGAGAGCACAAGGTTTAGAGATTTTAGAAAAATCCTTAATAAATCCCCTATAGAAACCAGCATGTCCTAGAAAACTGCAGACTCCCTTGACTAATGTTGGTGGTGGCAGCTTTTCTATCACTTCAATCTTTACTTTGTCTACCTCTATCTCTCTCTTGGATACCTTGTGGTCCAATACTATACCTTCTTGCACCATAAAGTAACATTTTTTTCCAGTTAAGAACCAAGTTAATGTCCTTACACCTCTTCAGCACATTCTCCAAATTTGCCAGCATTCACTGAAATTCTTTCCGAAAACTGAGAAGTCGTCCATGAAGATCTCCACTACTGTCTTAATTAAGTCTACGAAGATTGCCATCATGCATCGCTGAAATGTTGCTGAAACATTGCACAATCCAAACGGCATCCTTTTGAATGTAAAAGTGCCATATGGACAAATGAAGGTAGTTTTTTTGTTGGAACTGTGGAGCAATGGTGATTTGTTTGTATCCACTGTATCCATCCAAGAAACAATAGTATTCTTGGCCAGTCAAACAGTCCAACATTTGACCTATAAATGGCAGTGGAAAGTGATCCTTTTTGGTTACTTTGTTCAACTTTCTGTAGTCCATGCATATGTGTCATCCTATTACTGTCCTTGTTGGGACAAGTTCGTTGTTGTCATTAGGGACCGCTGTTATTCCCCCTTTTTAGGCACACATTGCACTGGACTAACCCAATCACTGCAGCTATGGGATAAATTATCTTAGCATCAAGCTGAAAGGACGTTAATCCCGCAGCAGAAATAAAGAACTTGTTCTTAAATTTTAAGGAGCAAAAACCACACATAGAAAAGGAAAATACAAGGGAAAGTGAACTTACATTTGAAGACTTTATTCAAGAAATCGCTGCGATGAATTTCGTTCAACACCACCACCAATCTTCCCAGCTATCCTCTGGGAACGAGAATTTGCTTACCGGAGCAACAAACTTGGAATTGAGATAGGAGAGATTGGAGAGATCTTGAGCAAAGAAAATGCAAGGGGAAGAGGAGGGATGGAATTGCAGAACATTTATGCAATAAACCAACAAAGATGTAGGGGTTACCCTACGTCAAAAAATTTCCCACTTCCTTGCAATTTTGGAGGAGAGTTTTAATTAATTAAAACTCTCCTCCAAAATTGCAAGGAAGTGGGAAATTTTTAATTAAAACTCTCCTCCAAAATTGCAAGGAAGTGGGAAATTTTTTGACGTAGAAATATTAATAAAATTAATATTAATATTCATAATAATAATTAATATATATATATATATATATATAACATTAATCAAATAAATAATTAACACTTAATTATTTATTACCAAAATAGAATCATATTCTAAAGCATTTCTTTCATATAACCTATAGTTGTAATGTACATCTAATGCACATTATTTTTAAGCTATAGTTTTAATATGAATCATATTCATATTAATTTTTTATTTGGATCTCATTCAAATAATTTCTCTCGTAATATGTAGTTTTAATTTAGAATTAACTATATATTATAATGTATTAACATACATATATATATAATCCCTTGAGTGATGTGAACATTTCAAATTCTTCCAAGAAATTTGATCTTCGTTTTACTCGTTGTGAGCTAGCAAGGGGACCTAATGGACCTACAGATCAGAAGCTCCAATAATATGAGATTAATCAGTCAAACTCATTAATCGAATTAATAAACATTAGTTAACTACGGGTCACTCCACTAAGTACCCGTAGCTGCACTCCACTAAAGACATGCATCTGCACTCTTCCCACTGCAGAATATTTTTGTGTCCACGGATATGTTGGGTTTTATGCCCTAAACTCGTGGTTTATAAAAATAAAACAAATATTCATTCAATAAAGTTGTTATTGATATAATTTCATTAACCCAAATCAATTAAACTAACATCCAAGGTTATGTCATGTAACTGGAACAGTATATAACAAATATATAGTATCTATTTAATATACAGCGTATATATTTAATATATAGTGTATATATATACAGTATATATTCGATATACAGGTGGATAATGTTCCAGTAGTAACCTAAAGGGTCTATAGTATATGGATAAGATTGGGTATCTTATCCTGGTAACACTATGGATACGTCCCACTTTGTAATAGTTACAAATGACTTGATCCAGGTTGTTCGTGTGGAGACATGCGAGTAGGGGTATCCTATACAATGAGTTTGTAAAAAAACACGGACCGCGAAATAATTAATCTTTAGTTGTAACACCATTAGTTAATAGATTAATATTTCAATAGGATGACAAAATAACTCAATCTCAATCCTGAGTGAGTTATGGACTCCTGCCTGTTGGGGCTCGTCCTTTGATTTGTATGGATGAGAGTGGTCCGAGTCGCCGACTCAATATTCCTACCATTTTGGGGACGAGACCGAGTGGGGAGTTGGGACCATAACTACACAAGATGGAATTCACTCCTTCCCGACTTTAGGGTAAGTAGATGAGTGTTCTCTTAAGTGCTTACTCCGGGACTTAAACAAAGGGCCCCACCATCTAACTGGCCCGAGAGGGACTTCCGGTTATTGGTTGGACCATAACCGAGTTGTTCATTAGAGGATCATCGGTACTTAAGGTACAAGATGTAACACAGGGGGAAAATGGTAATTTGACCGAACTGTTGTTACGAACACTCGTGAAGGATTGACTTACCATTAATGGTAAAAATCCGTGGACGCAAAATATTCTACAGTGAGAAAAGTGTAGCTGTGGGTCATCTTTAGTGGAGCGACCGACAGTTAACGAATGTTGCTTAATTTGGTTAATGAGTTTAATCAATTAATCTCGTATCGTTGGAGCTTCTGATCTGTAGGTTCATTAGGTCCCCTTGCTAGCTCGTAAAGGATGGTTAAGACCATTTAGTCTTTAAAAGAATTTGAATTGTTCAAATTGGTTAAAGAGAATTAAGATTAATTGGATGAGATGCAATTAATGTAATGTATGTTGATACATTATAATATAAAGTTGATTTTGAATTGGATTCAAAATTATGAGAGAGATGGATATTAGAATTTGATTCTAACATAGTTTATTAATATACATTTAATTAAATTAAATTAATGGAATATGTTAATTTGATTAAATTAAATTTGATTTAATTTAATTAAATTAATATTTATTTTTTTGTAATTAATTAAATTAGATTTAATTAATTATTAATTTAATTAAAAATATTTTAATTAAAGTACATAAAAGAAAAAATAAAAGAAAATAATGCGAGGATTAACCTCCCACTTCCCACTATTAATTGTGGGAATGGTGGGAAGTGGGGAGGTTTTCCCACTTCCACCATTAATGGTGGGTAGTGGGAAGGTGGTGAGTGGGAAGTTTTGACTTCCCGACCACTCTTCCTCCATTATAAAAATGGAGGTTCTCCCATCTTTTTAGTGATTTCCCGAACGTCGATTGATAGAGTTTTCGAAACTCTAACGAGAAAATCTCTCTCTCGATTTCTCAATTTTTCTTTCAACTATAATATGGTTCCCACAAACCGAGTTCTTAATATCTAGAGGATAGCGAGGAAGACTTTTTGGTGGTGTTGGTGTCTACATTGAAGAGGTGTCTTCAAAGGTATATATGACTAACTTCCTTTTACTCATGCTTATGTCTTTTCTTTGTTGTAATTCTAAAACAAGATCGAAGCACACGCGTTCGCGTGCTTCCGCTGTGGGATCTAATCCCTTCAGGATATACAACAATTAATGGCAAGTCAATCCTTCACGAGTGCTCGTAACTCAAGTTGGGTCAAATTACCGTTTTACCCCTGAGTTATATCTTACTACTTAAATACCACTGCTCCTCTAATGAACAACCCGGTTACGGTCCGACCAATAACCGGAAGTCCCCTCTCAGGCCAGTGAGAAGGTGGGTCCCTTGTTCAAGTCTCGGAATCATCATTTAAGGGAACACTCATATACTCCCCTAAAGTCAAGGAGAACTGAATTCCATCTTGTGAAGTAAGTTCACAGCTCTTCACTCGGTCTCGTCCCCAAAATGGTAGGAATGTTGAGTCGGCGACTCAGGCCACTCTCACCCATACAGATCAAAGGACGAGTCTTCACGGACAGGAGTCCATAACTCACTCAAGATTGAGAATGAGTTGCCTGGTCATCCTATGAAATAGGAATCTATTAGTTAACGGTGTTACA
The DNA here is from genome assembly GCF_013281855.1 of Momordica charantia. Lineage (NCBI taxonomy): Eukaryota > Viridiplantae > Streptophyta > Magnoliopsida > Cucurbitales > Cucurbitaceae > Momordica > Momordica charantia. The sequence goes on along the minus strand of NW_028275161.1, from coordinate 8,948,697 downwards.
TCTAAAGATTGGTTATTTCGCAGTCTCGTCTTATACAAAATCATTGTATAGGATACCCCCACTCACATATCTCCATACGAACAACTTGGATCGGGTCGTATCTATAGTGTTGCCAAGATAAGGTACCCGGCCTTATCCATATACTATAGACCCTTTAGGTTATTCCCAGACATTATCCACTTGTATATCGAGGGTAAATCAAATATATACCTAGTATATATACTGTCCTGGTTACATGATAATAACCTTGGATGTTTAGTTTATTGAATTTAGACAATGCAATGCTATAAATTCAACAACAAAATGATTGAATACGGAACCATAATTTTATTGAATATAAAATTGTTTTTACATAATTACAAACTACAAATTTAGGGTAACACTTCCAACACAAGCCATTTGACGATCTCTTTCTTGATCACATCTTTCATAGCCGGGTTGAGTTTTCTCTTATGCTCAATTGAATTCTTGCAGCTATGTTTCAGGTTAATCTTATGCATACAGTAGCTTGGACTGAACCTCTTTATATCTACAAGCGTCCACCCAATAACTTTCTTTTGATTCCTCAACACTGACAGCAACATCTTCATCTTGTTGTGCTTGATCTTGAACATCTTCGGTTGGTTTTGTTTGGATGCGCCTATGACGAGGACATCTCATTTTAAAGTTAGTTAAACGGGATGCAGTTACTCAAAGACATGATAAATTTTTTTGCATTGTGAATAATCTTGTACATTGTTAACAAAAAATTCCTGTAATTTGAATAATAATTATTAATATTTAATTTGATTTAAATATTATAATTATAAAATATAAGAAATGTAACACGAACCATGTAACCGTGATAAGCACATTCATGTGCGATATACTTTCTTGTGATTGAATCATACCAATGTTGATAATCATCCGATACAACCCGCACATCGTCATATCACTATATACACACTGATCACGACGTTGACGCATAGTGATATATATACTTCATGTTGACATTACCAATCATGATCATGTTTTCCTCGTAGGTCGATCTAACGTTACCGATCAACTGTCACAACATTTGATTTGGTAGATGTCACTCAATAATATGAAAACATATTAGAGGGCTTGAAGTCAACCAAATATCTCGTCCATAAAATATTTAGATAATAAAGCCATAATGTCGTGAGTATATGATGTCCAAATAATCTGAAATCATTAATAAATTTAGTATTAGCATTGTTATTAAGTTATTCGTAAGCATATATTTGTAAATAATAAATACACTCGTACCTTGTTGGGCTTAAGGCGACCAAAGCATATTCGATACTAGATCAATATTTGTAGATTGTTCAAAAGCAATCAAAACTTCATTCCATCTATCGTTGTGTAAAATGTATTTAATTACATATAATTTAAAAATAAATAATATATAAACAAATGAAAATAGACATATCGTGCACTAAGAAGACATCCAACATATTGTTCAAGAGTGAGTATATGGTGTTATGGAGTAATAATAGGAAACATATCCCACGCCCAAAGTTGTAAAAGTACTAATGGACCCTACTATATCCAGGCATCAACTCTACTAGCCCGACATAGTTTCCAATATAACCATGCGAGACATGCTCTATCTCATGAATATCGTCCAGCTACCTCGAAATCGCTCAATAATGGAAGGAACATGAGATTGACTAATGTGTTAGATTTGTCATGAAATAAAAGTCTACTAATAAGTTGTATAATATATGCTCATGCGTATCTCTGTGTCGTAGCGTCATTGGTATCTAGTGGTAATTCAGTGAATTGTGTTGTTAGCTAAGGAATACTCAACCTAGAGCCCTCCAGGAGGTCGGATTCTCAGTAAATCCTCACATAGTTTTACCTAATCGTACTGCAAGGATCCAGTAATTGGCTCTCCATCAACAGGTAGCACACAATAACATATTGTAGTGTAATAATACACTCTCCACTAGACATATGATACTTCCATCATTCAACAAGAACAATAATAAGATGTCAATCTAATTGAGTAAACTATATCTATGCAACTCCCTAAAACCCAGACTGTTGTAGATATGTCATTATACGATGATCTAGCCTGATGTTATGATATATTACGACCTCTATTCTCTGACGTCACAAAACTATGGTAGATGTATTATCTCATACTAATTGTGAACGATGTGATCTTTGTAAATATAACTCATGCCAATCTAAAGGTTCGCTGGAATATAATAAAGCACACAACATAATTACCATGAGCAAAGTTATTTCAAATAACAAGGCAATAAAGTATATAACAATGCATTAGAATATATAACAAAGCAATAAAAAAATATAACAGAGCAAGAAAATATGTTAACAATAGCCTGTATTACAACTCTAAGTATTTGTTGAATTACAAAGCAACAATTAATTCACAATACTAAGAACGATATGATTGCATATGTTTCAACCTGTACATAAAAAATATAAAATTGAGCTCAATATTAATAAAACTGTAACAATATTAAAAAAACATATAATTAAAAAGAAAATAGACTTTAATCATCCATTTGTCTTGAAGACAAAGCGCGGAATTGTGAGTTGGACATATACGTTTGTTATGTCCTTCTCTCTTACATATTCCATAATAAACTTTACCCACCTCTCGCAATCCATCTCATTATGAATGCATGAAGTTTTTGGACATCTATGTTCCCTCAACAAATTTTAGTTTGGATGAATAACATCAAACTTGACTTCTGGCCAATAATCTTTATGTTATATAAAGTGAAAGAAAAATTCATAACAATGCTGGTGCCGTGACAATTTGTAAAACTTCTCAACATAGGGTAAATATATCATTAAACATGATTGCATACTACAATTATATAAGGGCACATTATCCTGAAAGATTGTCACTTGTTACAAGTACATGTGTTGTCCTTCAAGCAAATAATCTGGGTATGTTGACCTTTGTTAGGAGAGAACATATTCATTCCTGTTTCAACTTGAAAAATTCATTTCTCGATCAATAGAAGTTATAAATGCACTGTCACTTCTCTCAACTCCTCAATTTATTTAAAGAATATTTTGTATATTTTTCACTCCGAGCCAATGCTTTTTCTAAATATATATAATATTCAAATAAAACGCCAACTTCACCAATGTAGTTATTGTTGGAAAAAGAAAAAAAATGAACTGAAATAATGCTAATAAAGTTGTGTCGTGGATAAGCCACTGCTCTGAAAGCGAAATTTTAACTCGATCATGGTGCAACTGAGATTCAATCGTTTGCCCCCAAGGTTAACACAACAACTCCAAGACATGTGCACTCATGGTTAGGAGCAAAAACAAGTACTACGACTACCCAAAAGAAAACAAAGAAGAGATAGTGTTGAGACTTTTCTCTACCTTTAAAAAGATTAGAGACTCGTGCAAGCGCATACGGTCACAAATGATACTTGGGAGTAATCCAAGGTCAAATCCTCAGGGACTTGTTACTTTTCAAAACAGTTTTAAAGAACTGAATGGTTCAAATATGCAATTGTAGTTTATGAAGAAAATAGTGACAAAAGTTGTTGTTTGGGGTTTCAAATGTCAAGCAAATTTATAAAACTCAACCTCCTTACTTCCTATCTTAGTTTTGATGCAAAATATGGAAGATACACACTGTTGGGAAAATGCACCAGACGCAATCTGACTTTTCTTGGGAATTTGAGTTCTACTATTTCACTATCGCTTTTCGTTGTTGCAGAGGCTAGGGTAACCTACCACCATATTTCTATGTGTGATTACAATCCTAGAAAATACTTATCAACCCATTTGAATTATGGGTCAGAGGGCCTATGTCTAGAACCATCTTTTATGCGCTTATGTCTAAGTGACATCCCATATTGGTTTCCTATTATTTTACCTAACTCACCCTTCCCTTCTTAGAGTTGGGCTTTAGTATATAATCAAAATCCCACTGGCCAAATGGAAAAAAGACGTAAAGAGAAGTTTTTAGAAACCAACCCAATAATGTGCCAGACGCAATCTGGACAAAATCCCGAGCGTCTTGAAAATCAAATCATTTTGGCTGAGGCATTCCACAAAGAGTACGTTGATAACTAATTTAGTACATAATTAAAGAAAAGAAAACGCACGAAAACATAACAAAAGTATTTTCATTAAATTTAAACGAATAAATAAGTTGTACAAGGGGTTCTAGCTTGACCCTATTCTCTTTCAAGCGTGAGGGGAGTGTAAACTCGCTTAAGAACTTTGAAAGAACAAAATAAATAAAGAACAAAAGATAGGACTTGAATTAAAGTAATACGGTAAGCAAAAGTATGAACATATAAGGAAATGACAACTAAAACATAAATCTAAAGCACATGAACAAAAACTACAATGAAAGAGGAAGTAAATGAAGCTGAAAACGAGCTTAGAAGAGGTGGTTTGCTGCTGGGGGAGTGACTCCCTTTTATAGGCTTTTAAGTTGGTTGAACTCCCCATCATTTTAGGTGGAAATGGATTGAGATTCACCTAACAAACTTGGATTCATGGTTTTAGCTTGATTCAAACATGTTGGAAATGACCCCTTTGCCCTTCATTAAGTGAAATGTACGTTTTGGCAAATGTTGACTTCAAAATTGCGCCAGACACAATTTCCCTACAAAACAGATTCTGTGATTTTCTTCGAACTTTAACCATGTTTTACTCATATTTTTCCTAAAGTACCATATATTGCAATTTATCTAGAAATGTTATATGCAGTTCTAGTTTAAGAATATGTAATCCTTTTTGACAAATAATGATGGGAAAGGGTTCAAATTTGTGGTCAAACAGGCCTACCGACACACATTTCTACAGTAAAAAGTCGACCCTAATAGATGGGAGGATGAGGTATCCTCAAACCAAAACTAAACCTCTATTTGTATAGGAAAATGATTCTATTCTTGGTACTTTGAAAAATAGTAAAGTTTAATTTGGCAAAGTTAAATTTGGTAAACTCGAAATTTAACAAAAGATAGATTTAGCAAAAACCACCTCACTTTGAATTAGAGTTGGTCATTCCCAAAAATCCCAACAAATGACAAATTGCGTTAAAAAATACATTTTATGGTTAAAGGAAGAAACTTGGATACTTTAAGCATTAATATCTTTCGATTTATTTAATGTGTAGTGAAATGAGGCTACAACTTAGCTAATGGAAGTGAAATAATTCTTGAACTTTCAAAAGCTCAAGCTGAGACCCCCATTACACGTATTAATTCCTTAATGTATGTTGTTCCGTGATACGATTTTGTCAAAACACTATTAAAGGCCATGTGCACACACATTGGGTTCTTATTAGTGCTCTAGAAAGAAAAATCTCTTATTCTTTAATGAAGACGACCCACCTTCATACTCATTTAAAAACTTTATCAAGTCTATATCACGATATAAATCACTCAAGAAATAGAGCTATGAAGTATTGAGACCTATTGAACTCAGATTTCATCAAAATCATCCATCTAAGTCTTTTGTAGGGACCACCCAAAAATAGGGTTATGGATTTAGATTTTCATCATATGGCTTCGTTGACAACTCAATAATTGTTTCCACCATAGTTCTCAATCCAAAGAATTAAGTCATATCACCTGATATGTCTTTTCTTGCCACTGTACACATAATTTTTGGCAACTCCAATTACAACCTTGTGAATCACAATGTTAGGACTCTAGGACAGATGACCCCACAATTAAATGTCACCTAATAAGTTTTTCAACCATTTAGCTTATTGACTTCAAAAGCTATCGTAGAGCGAGCAATACACATATTTTTAGATGATTTCAACGCTTCATCAAATAATTCGTCTAATTGGTCAATCCAATTATTCTTACATGTGCATTGCTCGCAAAAACTCAATCAACACCATTAATAGAAACAAATATTTCTTTACGTTGCAATATTGACTTTTTAAAATATTATCCCCACATTTTGAGATATTTTGTATAACATATATACTTTAATCTCTCAAAACATTTTTGCAAGTATAAATCATGAACATTGCAACAATTTGATATATGTCATAATCAAAATTGTTAGACATGAGGGAAATTAAAACATCGCAAAATTAATTATTTCATCCTAATTAATTTAGTTTCACCTAACAATATTATAAACTTTATCAAGAATACATATTTCTCATGATTTGCTATATAATTCAAATGGCAATCTTGCATCATTAATTAACACCAAATGCACATGGGAAATTAACCAATTGTATAGATTCACAATTTTCACCAATAATAATATTCATGGCTATGAATCACCTCTAACTTTAAAAGAATTGATTTCATGATGACCACCTTACCTTAAGAATTTGTACTCATTTGTGTTTCCCGACACTAAATGTTGTAGGGTCAGGTGGTTGTTCCGTGAGATTAGTCGAGGTGCGCGTAAGGTAGTTCGGACACTCACGAATATAAAAAAAACCTTTAAAAGAATTGATTTTAAAGACATGTCAACACATAGATTGTAAACTATTTAAGGCACAGTTTTTCTTTTCAAGATCCCAGATATGCTGAATAAAATATTATAAAAATAATTTTATATTTTCCAATAAAATGAAAATAATATACAAATAAATATAACCACCATGAATTTTAACACATGTAGCTAGAAAGATCTCAAACCATGCTTTTAAGCCAACATTTCTCATATGTAATAGTCGTGAAAATCTTAAACAACCATTACTAACTTTTAGATGCATTTTACACATATAGCTGGCAAGATTTTTATATCTTTACATTACCAACCAGAAATAAGCTTGGAAAATTATAGACCAAATAGATTAATATCAATAAAAATTAAATTGCAACTTGATGAAAATTATGGCCAAATAATTTTCTCAACATCCACCATAGATCACTTTAAATTACCAAATTGAGACCTCGTTTTCCTTTAGCTTCACAATTCAATCAATCAAGCTACATCACGAAAAACAACTTTAGGAAAATTTCAAACTTTTCCAAATTACTTTAGTTGTCATATACATGAGCTCAACAATGATAGGAAAATATTATTTCCTTGTATAGTAACATGTCAAATGAAGTGATCAAATAGACTATATCACTCTAACATATTAAAACAAAACAATATTTGTGTGCCTAGTAAAATTATAACACAAGTCACCCCACATTCTAATAAGAAAATTTCCGGACTAGCTCATGCACAATACACAATAATTATCATTCTCAAAATATGGCATCGATCTAAATAAAAAGTTGTTAAGTCCTCACAAGTAACATAAAATTTTAAAACTCTTTAGGCTCATAACTTGGCCTCTATAAATTTCATTCAAAATTAACCAGCGAAACATAACAACTTTGAGCTATATTTGTGCAACAAACTACAAAATTTCTAAACGAAACATTGACCAGATTTAAATAAACTAAGAGTATTACTGGCAGAAGTCTCATATATGATTATTAAAATTAATTCCATCTAACAAAAGAAGTAATATATATCAGTAAATATATATGAACTCCCATTAGTGAGTAATTATACTCCACTAGATTTCACCCGATGAAAGACTCCATTAGGACCAACAAGATGGTGTGGCAGGGGTATACAAAGATTCAATCTAAGAAATAAATTAAATTGATTGGGAGAAGAATTTAACAACTTCACCTATTCGTGGAACAAACTCTAAACCCCTTTAACACAATTTGATCAAAATGAATACAAATTTGTTAGAGGTCAAACACTACGAAAAATTAGTACCATAACTCACAAGTTTTCATAGATTATTAATCAAATATTAAAAAAGATAAATAATTAAGTGTATGTTAAATATATTAAAAACCACAAACTTCCCTTGCCACTTGTCAGTGCCTTTCTGTACCTTTCTCCATTTCTCCGATCGTACTTGCAGCCATCAACACCATTTTCCCAAGGCCACAATCATTCCAAACGCGGGATATTTTCATGGCCTACCAGTGAAAGTTTAGTCGAACTCATTCCTTCCAACAATAGTGAAGAAATTAGAGAGAGAGCAGCACTTGATGACATGAGACATAAATAAGGCTCTCTCTTGATTATTTGTTGCGCGAATATGTTTAAAGAATTCTTTAGTCATTTACATTAATTAAAATAAAAACAAAATACGGGCATGATTTATTATACTTCAACGGGTTTTTGTTGATTTGATAGATCCCACCATATTGCCTTCATCATAAATATGTCCACTAAATGCTCCACATCTTCGTCTTTTCTATTGAAGGAAACTTCTTCCCAATTTGTTAAGCCACAGCGGAATGTGTACTACCATCACACACAATAACTCGGGGCTCCCGCAAGCATCACAAATGACTTATGTCCCTTACTACCATCACAAGCTCCACCCCTACGAACAGTAATAGAGCCCCCAAAATCCCCAACCAAGCCAACAATGCGTCGAGCAGCAATATATCAAGTCCCTCATTAGCAATGGATTCTTCTACACTTCACACATAAAAATTGCAAATCTATTAATGAATAAATTAAAACATTGATATGCTAGAGTATTAAAAATACTCCATTTACAATTTATTCTAAACCACACTATTAATTGGAATAAATAAAAGAAAATTAAATTAAAAATTTCTATTAAAAATGGCTCTACACATTAATTACATGATATATAACCATATAAAATTTCAAATATTTCAATTCACATGCTTTCGCTTTCAGCTTGTTGGAAAAAGAAAAAAAAATTGAAATAATGCTGATAAAGTTGTGCCATAGTCACTGTCTTGACAGAGAAATTTCGGCTCGACCATGGAGAAATCGAGATTCAAGCATTCACCCCCCAAGGTTTGTTATATGTATATTCAGTTTATTATTTCATTTAGTTATTTCTTGTCATTCAGTTGATTTTACCGTTTCTTATTGCCTTTACTATAAATAGGCAATAGTATCAATATTTGAGTAAGGATAATTAATGCAATACATTTTAATTGCAAATTATCTCATGGTATCAGAGTTCTGAGACACGCGTCGAAAGATCCCTCTTTTCTTCAAACTTCTCCTTCAATGGCATCTTTAAGCGGTGATTCTTCGCAGACCAATGGTTCCTCGATTGGAAACCTAAATTCACCGATATTCTTACTGTCGAATATCTGTAACTTGATATCAATTTGACTGGATTCGTCGAAATACGTACTCTGGAAGTTTCAACTCACTGTTATTCTTAAGGCTTGCAAATTGTTTGGCTTCATTGATGGCACAACAGTTCAACGTGAGCGCTTTCTTGTCACTGCAGATGAATCTTCTTCTACATCTTCTTTGCAATTGAATCCGTTATTTGAGGAATGGATTGCTAAAGGTCAAGCGTTAATGACACTCATCAACACTACACTATCGCCTGCTGCCTTAGCGTATGTAGTCGGTAGCACCACATCGAAGCAGATTTGGGAGATTCTTGAGAAACATTTCTCCTCCAGGATCAAAACAAATATTGTGAATCTCAAAATGGATCTTCAATCTATCACAAAGAAACCAGGTATGTTAATCAGTGACTATATCAAGAGAATCAAAGAACTCAAAGGCAAGGTTTCAAATGTGTCGGTGACAATATCAAATGAGGATTTGTTGATCTATGCCCTAAATGGACTTCCGACCGAATATAATTGATAAGAAAACAATAGCCAATTAGATCTAAGAACCCTTATGGTTATGCAAACCCCTAGATCACAAATGCTAAAACCCCCAAATCGAGATGATGTCAACCCAAGGAAGAAGTTAGAACGGATTTACCTTGAAGATCAATATCAAGAGTAGAGAAAACTTGTTTCTAAACTCAAGATTCGAACCACTCCACAAAATAGCTTGATCAAGGCTACTTGAATGATTCTAGCATGCAAATCTAACACTCAAGAATTACAAAGAAAAACAAGCTCTAGGCTTTTTGAAGCAAAATAGCAACTTTCATTCAATCATCAAAATCTGTTTTTCAAAGGAAATAAGCTAGGCCATTTATAGCCTCTAAAACCACCCTAAAAGTAACCTAAAGACATTTGAAAGGTTGTAACTCTCAATTACATGATGGCCATAATATCCACTAGCTAAAATGTAACTTAAAATACATAAATGAAATGTTTAAAACTGAAAATATAATAAAAATATGTTTAAATCCGAGAATTGAAGTCTTGGTCACCCTTCAAAGTCTTTGTAACCTCCCAATTGTAAATGAAGCTTCACTTGAAGTAGTTTGAAGTGTAGTTCCATTAATTGATACATGACTTGCAATAAATGAAGCTTGGGATGACTTAAGTTCATTGAATGCAACTTGAGTTCAACTTTGACTTCCATGAATGCAACTTGAGTTGGCCATAAATGAATCTAGAGTGCATTTAATGCAACTCCGATTTGTTGTCCAACTTGGACATAGGATTCTCCAACATCTTCCTTTAAATCCTTGAGCACTAAGATACTTTGGTTCATATCAATAATTCCTTCCGTACATCAATTTGTATTCCTTGTCAATCAGTTTCATTCGATGTAACGCCCCGCGTTACTCAGGTTAGCTTGCCCCGAGTTCCGGGAAATTTTATAACAAAATGGATTTTATTTATTGATTTATTTCATTTTTTTTTAATTTTATTTGATTCATCAGTGATTTTTATTTAATTTTAGTGTGGCATCTCGGCCAATGTGTATTGTTACAGATTTAGTGGTGAGTTAGTAGCGTGTAGTATTCATTAAGTTATGTTTATTACGGATTCCGCTATGTGACACTTGCTCTGGGCCATTGGATCAACTACGAAATTATATTATTGGTTTTGTTAACAAGGTGTGATTGGGTAAATGGGCCTTAAACAAAAGAAACTAGCCCAAGTGGGTTTATGTTGCAAAACAAAAGGAAAAGGAGAATTTAAAACAAAACAACCCTAGCCCATCTTGTTCTCCTTCCTCATCTTCTTCCACCCCCCCCCCCCCTTTCGTTTGAAGCCGCCAGCCCCCCCCATTCGGATTTCTTTCTCAGACGAAGCAGTACCGACGACGGGATAGCAGCAGGCGCGGGCGTCGGCAGCAGCAGGTGCGGCGTTGGGCAGCAGCAGCGCGGCGTTGGGCAGCGGCAGACGGCGGCAGCGCACGACGGGCAGCAGCGGCGCGTGGCTTTGGGCAACGGCAGACGGCGGCGGCGTGCGACGGGCAGCGGCGGCACGTGTCGTTCGGGCTGCTGCAGGCGGCATCGATACACGTGAGGCTGTTTTCGCGGCGTCCCTTCTCCGATCCAACGAGCCTAACAACCTCGAATAGCTTAGATCCGTGAAACCCGGTAACTTTTCTTTGACCCACATTTATTCGAAGTTAGATTTGGATTACCCACATCCAAACGAAGCCGATTTGGAATACCCACACCTAAGCGAAGTTGTTTTGTAGTAACGGACATCAAAACGAAGTCGTTGGAGGTCGTTTTGGGCACTTTTCGCTAGTGCAAAAATGTGAACATTAGTGTTTTGGTGGTGTTCGGCGATTATCTTCATCCGTTCGAAGCTCGATTTACGCTACCCACACCTTTGCAAGCTAGATCTAATTTACCCACACCTACACGAAGTCGTTTTGCGGTAATGAGCCCTTTGAACCCTCGTAGAGTTGTTTTTCGAAGGCTGAACAGTACATTTAAATTGCTGTATTTTTCTGTTTTTAGTGCTTAGGTGCGAGATCGACGCAAACTTAAAGACGTGGTTGTGTAAGTAGCACCAGGGGGCGAGTGCGTGCGTTAATTAGCGTTAACAGAATGGTTTTGGTGCTGTTTTTCTTGTTAAAAATAATTTAATTGAGCATGTAGGGATTGTTAGTTTTGATTGTTGCCGTCTTTCTATTATCGAACACTTCTGAGGAAACAAGCTTCCTGTTTTTTTATATTGATGTAGGTGATTAGTAGGTTTTGAATGGTTGTAGTTAGAAGTAACTGGCTCATGACGTTTTGCAAATGTGATGTAAATGAAATGCTCACGTTGTTAAACTGATAATTTAGTTTATATTGTTCTGGTTGCGAGTTGTGGATGTATTTTGTTCATTACGAGGAAAAGCATGCTTGTGAACGGTGCAGTGGTTTAGAATGTGGGGAAACTTACCTGTAGGTGGTCATGGGAGGGTTAGTGAAGTGGTGAAGGGTGAAGGGTAAAGGGACGGGTTGATAGTCCGTTAACTATGGGTTCTGACCTGAAAATGCATATAAATCGCTTGGAGGTTCAAAGCCTTGAGTAGTGGCCTTGGGAATAAATGACAAGGCCGAACGTCAAACTTCTGTAAACGAGTATTGGGGTCTTGGGGATAAATGTCAAGGACCAATACGCTGGGAAGTCATCGGTACCTTGGGGATAAACGGCAAGGACCGGTGCACAGTTCAGGCCTTGGGAATAAATGGCAAGGCCGAACGTCAAGCTTCTGTAGAGGAGTATTGAGGCCTTGGGGATAAATATCAAGGGCCAATGCGACTCGAGGAGTTAGGCTTGAGGGATAAAAGTAGAGTGGTGTTTGCGAGGTAGTGTTGCTAGACCTTGGGAATAAATGGCAAGGTCGAACATCAAGTACTGTAAAAGGAGACGGCACGGTAACTTGGGAATAAATGTCAAGAGCCGTCATGCCTCGAGAAGTTAAGGGAGGATGCAGAGGAAGGTTTAGTACTATGAGACAAGGGCTAGTGAATCATGGGTTGTGGTCTTGGTAGTTTCGACGCTTGGTTGTTGTATGTAGATGTCAAGTTATTTGTTCGCTATCTCTCACTGCTTATTTGATTGCCTTGTTATTGTTTTGCTCTAAATGTCAAGTTATTTGTTCGCTATCTCTCACTGCTTATTTGATTGCCTTGCTATTGTTTTGTTCTTTATGTCGTGACTGTGAGCATGATTTTTGTGCTAGTTAGGAAGTGCTACTTACGGAGTACCTTGTGTACTTACCCCCCTTTGTACCCTTATATGTTTTCAGGTGTGAACGGGGTCGACCGCGGTGATGACGTGGAGAGGGCTTGACCGAGGAAGGATCACTAGCTTAGTTAGTGAGGATAGAGGGAAGGGTCGTTGGGTACGAGTAGCATTGAGATTTATGTTATTGCTAGGTGTGAACCGCGGAGGAAATTTTGTATTCTTTAGAACTACTTTATTTGATATGGATGTGACTGGTAAACGCGTCGTTGTTGTCGTTGGAGTTTAGGTGTACGGTTGTTGTTATTTATTTAAGAATTTTTGCCACTGAGGCGAATATGAGATGTTGTTTTTAAATTGCCCACGGAGGGTGAAGTCCTGATAGTTTATGACATTTATATTTCTCATAGAACGTATGGGAGTCGAAGCTTTATTCCATTTAAATTATTTTCCCAGGGAGTTGCTTATCTCGCGTTTAGAGTTAAGGTTAGCCAGGTGAATTATTTAGCGTTGCCTAGGATGTTATATAAAATCCTGGGGCGTTACATTCGAAGAACTCTATGTTTTACTGGTTTCTAAAGAATCAACCATTAATAAACAAGAAAAACGCGAGGAATCTCTTCGTCAGCCTTCATCGATGCTTGCTTCTTAGAATCAGCGCCCTAATAATTTCACATGAAAAAGTCTTCTGCTGCTTCAGGTGCTCGAGGCCGTTTCCAGAATAATAATCGTGGCAAAAAATTTTTAGGGAATTAAGGTCGTGGCTGAATTCCAAATGGTTTTTCATTACAATACTGCTCATTCCAGATCTGATTCCGCACCGTCTGATATCAAATTGTATGCCAAATTTGTAATCGACCCGGTCACACTGCCATCGATTGCTACAACAGGATGGATTACAACTATCAAGCAGACATCCTCCTACACAGCTTGCAGCAATGGTCGCTTCTCAGAATCAAAATTTCATCTCTGGAATCTCATCGGCAGCCTAGCTTACTGATTCTGGTTGTAACGCCCATGTTACTTCAGACCTGAGTCATTTATCTAATGCTTCTGAGTACAATGGTGAAGACCAAGTATCTGTCGGCAGTGGGCAATCCTTACCGATTACACACTCAGGTTGTGGTGTTCTTCGAACTCCATCCACTTCCCTTTCCTTATCAAATCTTTTTTGTGTTCCTACAATTTCTGAAAATCTAATGTCCGTTCATAAAATTTGCCTAGATAATAATTACATTTTTGTTTTTTTATTCTAATAAATTTTTCATTCAGGACAAAACTTCGGGCCACCTTATTTTTCAAGGACCTAGTGTGAATGACTTGTATCACATTCCACCTTCTGGTGGCTTTTTCAAATCACCAAAAGCTCTTTTTGCTTCTAGATGACCAAATGTTCATGTCGGTACAGTATCTTCATATTCCTTGTGGCATAATAGGTTAGGCCACCCTTGTCATGATGTTCTTCATTATGTTCTTAGTTCTTTACATTTACCATGTTCTAAGTCAAATAAGTGTTTCTGTGAACACTGCGTAAATAGCAAAATGTGCAAGTTACCTTTTTCCCGTTCTGTTTCAAATTCTGTAGTTCCGCTTAAACTTGTTCATTCTAATGTATGGGGTACTACCCCTAAAATTTCCATTAATAGCTATAAATACTATGTCTCCTTTGTAGATGATTTGACTCGTTATACCTGGTTCTTTTCTCTTGTTCGTAAATCTGATGTGTTCAATATCTTTGTCAAATTCAAGCCATTAGTTGAAAATCTCTTCTTCTCAAATATTAAAATTTTTCATAGTGACGGTGGGGGAGAGTTTGTTAATCACAAGTTTACTTCTCTATTTAATACTCATGGAACCTTACATAAAAAATCGTGTCCCTATACACCCAAACATAATGGTGTTGCTGAACGAAAGCATCGTCACATCATTGAAATAGCTTTATCCTTAATTTCCAAATCCTTTCTCCCTCTCTGTTTTTGGTCGTACGCTTTTGCTACTGTTGTTTTTCTAATCAACCGTCTTCCCTCTTCCACCCTTCATAGAAAGTCTCCTTTTGAGTGTCTTTTTATACGACTTCCCGATTATTCTCATCTTCGAACTTTTGGATGCAATTGTTATCCTCTTCTTAAGCTCTATAACACCCACAAGCTTCAACCCAAAACATCTAGGTGCGTCTTTCTTGATTATCCCTCAGAATATAAAGGATACTTGTGCTACGAGATGAAAAATGGTAAATTATATACTTCTCGACATATTCTTTTTTATGAATCCAATTTTCCTTTTGCCTCTCTCAATTCTTCTTCCTCCACTTCTCCTTCTCCTTCTCCTTCTTACAATTCTTTAATTCCTCTTTTTCTTCAAACCATAAATTCATCCGTCCCAAATTCATCTCCTTCTTCTACCATTTCTTCTTCCCATGCTTCTACTGCTACAGGTACTGTTTTTGCACCATTGTACACCGGCTCTGACACTCCAGCTACTCGGTTTTCAGATGATAGTGATTTATCACTTTTAAATTCTACAGCTTCTGATGAAAATTTAATACCTACTGCTACCATTTCTATACCACAAGCTGTTGTGCCTATTTCTGTCAATGTCATTGTGCAAACAAATGAGTCTATTGCAGGTCATGTACCTTCTGTCAGTCCTTATATAAGTGCTACTAATGCTGATTTTGGTAAGCTACCTTCTGGGTTTCTTGGAAATGGTCTGAATGACACTAGAACCAATACTCAGCCTATTATTCAATCGAATACTCTACTTATAGGCTCTATTAATGCTGCAAAAACTATACCAGCTCTCATTAATACAAATCAAACCTCTTCTCCACCTTTGGTTCAAAATAGGCATCCAATGCAAACTAAAGGTAAGTCTGGTATCTCAAAAAAGAAAATATTTCTCACCACAAGTATACCGAGTGATTCAATTGAACCTTCATCCTTCTCCAAAGCTTATGTTTCTCCCACTCGGCAACAAGCTATGATTGAGGAGTATAATGCTTCGATCAAATAGGGTACTTGGATTCTCACTCCATTACCTCCTAATAAGATTGCTATTGGATGTAACTGGGTGTATCGCGTGAAGCACAACCCGGATGGCAGTATTGCCCGTCACAAAGCTCGATTGGTGGCAAAGGGCCCTCAAATTCTCTGCATCTACATGCTTATTCAGATTCAGATTGGGCCGGTGATTCTATAGATCGACGTTCTACTTCTGGCTTTCTTATTTTTCTTGAAGCAAATCTTATTTCTTGGGTTGCTAAGAAACAGTCTACTATTTCACGTAGCTCTACTGAGGCTGAATACCGGTCCTTAGCCATTACTGCTGCCAAGTTATCCTGGCTACATCAACTTCTCTATGAACTTTCAGTTTTTGGCAAGAAGCCTCCTACTATCTGGTGTGACAACATGTCTGCTACACATCTTGCTCGGAATCCAATTTTTCATGGGCGTACGAAGCACATTGAAATAGATTACCATTTTATTCGAGAACGGGTTGTTCGTGGAGATATATCTCCTTTTTTTATATCTACTGAGGCTCAACTTGCTGATCTGTTTACTAAACCTCTCACTGCTGCCAAGATGACATTTCTCTTATCCAAACTTATGTCTACTTAGGCCTAGTTTGATGGGGATGTTATATGTATATTCAGTTTGTTATTTCATTTAGTTATTTCTTGTTATTTAGTTGATTTTACAGTTTTTCATTGCCTTTACTATAAATAGGCAATATTGTAAATATTTGAGTTAAGGAGAATTAATGCAATACATTTTAATTTCAAATTATCTCAAGATTAACACAGCAACTCCGAGACACGTGCACTCGTGGCTAGGAATAATAACAGGTACTACAATTACCAAAACAAAGAAGAGATGGGAGGATGAGATATCCTCAAACCAAAACTAAGCCTGTATTTATATAGGAAAATGATTCTATTTTTGGTACTTTGAAAAACAGTAAATTTATACTTAGTAAAGTTTAATTTGGAAAAGTTAAATTTGGTAAACTCTAAATTTAACAAAAGATAGATTTAACAAAAATCATCTCCCTCTGAATTAGAATTAGTCATTCCCAACAGTTATTGGCAACATTCTAGCTCCCTTGAAAGCACCATCAATATACCTTGCTAGATTTGTTGTCACATCCATATCAAAACCCTCCATCATGTGCACTGTATCAAATTTTTATGTTTATATGAGTGAAAAATTTAATATAATCTAGATTCAATTGTTGTAACTCTCTCATATATCTTTCAAACTTAAATTTTTGGTGTTGACACCCAGTACGATGCAAGAAATATTTCTGAGGAATCGATTTATATTTCTTGGTCAAATTGTTGGCCAGATGACGAAGATAAAATTGGTATGCTCTTGCTTCACTCCAACCATTTTTCTTTTTGTTCACAGCTGTAAAATGTATCTATGTTGATTAGAAATTAGATAGATACAATCCCGTTTGGTAATCAAATTTCGCAAGGCACACAAAAACTACGACCAACTAAAAATATTTTCCTCTTCAAAAACAGTAAAAGCAAGAGAGAATATATGTCAATTTGAATCAATTGAGGTGGCTATAAGTAATTTTTCCTTATACTTGTCATACAAGTGTGTACTATTAATCTGGATTAATGGTCTACAATGTTTAAATCCTTCAATTGCAAGACCAAATGACAACAAAACTTGACAAAAATAAGATTGTCAAGTTTATTCGAAGATATCAAATCCCAGAGAACTTGAGTGTCTACATTATAATGCACCAATGACATTCAACCAATATGAAAGCTCTTCATATTGTTTTTCCAATCTCCATAACTTTAACTAATACTTTTCGGGTAGCTTGCCACACTCGTATGTAGTTCACACAATACCCAAAATCCTTTTTTATAGTTTTTCGTAATTAAGCTACAAATGTACTAGGATTACATCGTATAATATTCTAGATTTCATTGCACATCAAATTTGAGTCCTATTGTGCGTGATCCTGTGTGAGCTCTATGTATAAGCATGAATGAGAATCTTCAAGTACATTGATTTCAAACATTCCATGAGTTTTACGTCGACGAGTCTGATTCCTCTACTTGCAACCATATTCCATTGTTTGTATTTTACATACCACATATCTTGACTTGATTCTACCACAACAAATTGGTAATGTTGTACAATACAATTTTTTTAACAGCAAGTTGTAGTTCTTCTTTACTCCTTAAATACCACTGCTCCTCTAATGAACAACTCGGTTATGGTTCAACCAATAACCAAAAGTCTCTCTCGAGCCAGTGAGAGGGTGGGACATCTTATTCAAGTCCCGGAGTCAGCATTAAAGGGAACACTCATCTACTCTCCTAAGTCAAGGAGGAGTGAATTACATCTTGTGAAGTTATATTCCAGCTATCTAATCAGTCTTGTTCCCAAAATGGTAGGAATATTGAATCGGCGACTTAGGCCACTCTCACCCATACAAATAAAAGGACGAGCCCTAACAGGCAGGAGTCCATAACTCACTCAGGATTGAGATCGAGTTACCTGGTCATCCTATTGAAATATTAATCTATTAACTAATGGTGTTACAACTAAAGATTAATTATTTCACGGTCCGATCTTATACAAACTCATTGTATAGAATACCTCCACTTGCATGCCTTCCCACGAATGACATGGATCAAGTCATTTGTGACTTTTACAAAGTGGGTCGTATCCATAGTATTATCAGGATAAGGTACCCAATCTTATCCATATACTATGGACCCTTTAGGTTACTACTGGAACATTATCCACCAGTATATCGAATATATACTGTTTATATATACACTGTATATCAAATGTTGTATATTAAATATAGGTAAAGCGAGAATTTGAAGTGTTCAAATTTGGTTTTTTAGGGAATATTGTATTTTAGCTTGACTACCAATTTGTACCTTAATTTTCTTGTTAATGGTTCAAATTAAACGGCAGGAATTTATGGATTTCACTCTGTTTCAGTCTCCTTTTAATTTTCTTTTAAGTTTACATATCATTTTATAGTTTAGATTTTTGAATGAATCTTATTTGTTTTGTATAATATTATTTTTTTTGTGCAAATATGATTGAGTACTTATTATATTATTTTTATATGTCGATATCATTATACAAAACAGTTTTAACATATAAGTATTTTAACTTTCGATTATATTACTTAAATTTAATGTAATATATTATCGTGCTCATATTAGTATGTTTTATTTTTAGAAAATATGACAATAAAGCTATTTAGATATGAAATAGGGTTTGTTGGGAAAAAAATTTCTCCAGTAGAAACCTCTCATTAGAGTAAGTATTTTCTTTTTCATTATAATAAAGTTGATTTTCATACTGTATATTTGTTATATACTGTTCTAGTTACATGACATAACCTCGGATGTTAGTTTATCATATTCAGGTTAATGCAATTCTAAGAGAAGCATCAATAACAACTTTATTGAATAAATTTTGTTTTATGTTTATAAACCACGAGTTTAGGGCATAAAACCCAACACTTCCCACTTTGACCCTTCTTCACATATAGGATCAATAATCTCAAAATCTATTTTTGTAAATATATGTGAAGGTGTTCATCATTTGGACATGGGGAATTCAAATTTACTAGGGGTTCAAACACAATTCATCAACTTCTACTTCTATATCAAAAGCAAATTCATTTCCAAGTTCAAGTATCACAAATTCATCGCAAACTAATGACATAACTGATTAACTTGCAGGGATTTAGTTCTTTTAGCATGTAACCATACAAAATTATAACTATATTAACGAGTTATTAAAAAAACATAATCCATAATTAAACATAATCCATAACCTATATCCAAAACATTAAGCATAACTTAAAATAATTTTGTTAGATAATATTATTTGAATTATAATTAGATTTAAATAAGATATTATTAGATTTAGTTTAGATTATATTATTTGAATTACATTTCCTATTCCAATATTATGATTAGAAATTATATTAGTATAAATATATTATTAGGTTTGTATCAAAACAATTCAATTCAATGAAATCCTATTTGTTGTTCTCCCTATTTTCTCTCATCCCCTAAAAGTTATCATGGTATCGGAGCAATCAGGTTTAAGGTACAACCCAACCCTTATATTTTCGGGTCAAGTCGAGTTGGGTTATCGGGTTGAAATTTTCTAAGGGAGAGATGAGCGATAGAATGAGAAAGGAGGTGGGAGATGGTCTCCATAGCTTTTTTAGCCATCTTCAAAGTTTTGTAGGTCCTCTTCCTCTCGTGCTTTCCTTCCCCTCCTTAATTAACTCCCTCACCATTCTCTCCAACTTTTTTCCTTCCACAAACTCCTTTACAGACCTCCACCATATCCCTCCATTGCCACTAGCCCCACCCCAACTCCACCACCTTCTTAACATTCGCCTTGCTCCGCTATTATCGATCATGCTATAATCGACACTCTGCAGCTCAGACTCTCCACCACCGAGTTCCACCTGCTATGGCTAAAAAACCTCCTTTCGAGCTCCCATGCCCAAAAAATCAGTGACTGCGAAAGTCAAAAACAAAAAAAAATAATCGGAGACAACGAGTAAGGGAGACCAGAGACGAAGGGGGGAAGGAAGGTGAAAGATGACTGAGATGAAGGGAGAGGGAGGTGGTGGGAGAGAGGGGGAGGGAGGAGGCGACCACAATAAAAGAGAAAACCCTAATATTTAGTAGTGTGTGTATATATATTTTTTTAATTTATGGTTGGTTCGATTTGGTTCAAGTTGAACAGAAAAAAAAAATTCTTCAACCTGCAAACCGAACAAAATTTTTCGGTTCTACAAAAATTCAACCCACTGCAAATAAATTTCTACGGTTTGGGTTGGGTTGTCCAGGTTGTTCGGGTCACCGGGTTTTTTGAATACCCCTACATAATACATATTTAAATATAATTCATAACCTAGCTATATCCAAAAAATTAAACAACATAATTAAACATAATCTGTGACATATTAGAAAATCTTGATCTAAAACTATTTTAATACAATCCAAGTTGATTCATAACATATTACAAAACCTAGATCTAAAACTAGTTTAATATGATCTAAATAATCCATAACGATTCAAAATAATTATAAAAATATTAAATCGAAAATACACCTAGATACATACAAAAAAATTATTCATGTAAAGAAAATAAAAAGAGAGAATATTGGCGGCAACAAGCGACAAGTGAGGCACTGGCGACAAGAGACGATGAAGATGACAAGCTGAAAACAAGACGACAACAAGGGTGGCAGGACTCGTTGACAGAGTGGGGAGAATAGAGAAGACAAAGGAGAGTTGAGGGAAGTTTGTTTTTAGAGTAATACAAATGTTATGACACTTTTCAGTGAAAATACTGAGGTTTTGTAGTGATATTTATACCTACAAACTTGTAGGTTGTTACAATTTGAACGCCTTAAAATAGTTGGCCTATAAAATAGAAAGGAGAGTTTGAAGTTTGGTTTGTAGTGATATTTATACCTACAAGCTTGTAGGTTGTTACAAGTTGAATGCCTTAAAATAGTTGGCCTAGAAAATAGAAAAAGGTTAAGAGCTAAAATGTAACAAGCTAGACCAGATCACATAGAAGATGTTTGAAGATCAAATAAAATGATGACTAAGTACTTGTTTCAATATTCCCCTCAAACTTGAGGGGGGATTTAAAAGCCCAAGTTTTACTTGTATTAGATGAAATGAAGATGTTCCAAGAGATTTGGTCATGTCATCTGCAACTTGCTCCTCTGTTGGCACGTACCTGATCTCAAGTTCTTTATAAAGAACTTTGTTCCTCACGAAGTGCAAATCAATTTTAATGTGTTTGGTCCTTGCATGGTAAACAGGGTTTGTTGCTATCGCAACGACGTTGAGACTGTCACACCATAGCACATGTTTTTGTTGTTTCTTTATCCCTATCTCATGAAGTAATGAACGTAGCCAAGTTATTTCAGCATATGTTTGGTCTAGAGATCTGTACTCTGATTCGGCACTTGATCTTGACACAACGCTCTGCTTTTTTTTAAGACCAAGATACAAGATTCTCACTTAGATAGACACAGTACCCACTAATGGATTTTCTATCTTTCAAATCACTTGCCCAATCTACATCTGAGAATGTCGAGATTGATAGGTTAGTCGCTGGGCGTATATCTAACCCCAAATCTATAGTTCCTTTAAAAAACCTGAGTATTATTTTTAAAGCTCGAAGATGATTTTCTTTTGGATTTGAGAGAAATTGACTTAGACGATTCCATATGAAGGTGATATTTGGACGAGTGTGACACAGTTAATGTAAGCTATCAACTATTTTTGAATTTTTTACTACATCTTCATTTTTTTTAGTATAGTTCTTTTCCAACTACCATAGGAGTTGGACTAGCCTTGAGGTTTTCCAAATTCAACTTTTTCAGGAGGTTTGCAACATAGTTCTTTTGACTTATATGAAGACCTTTCTCTATTCTTTTTAACTTCAATTATGAGAAAATAGTGTAATTCCCCCATATCTTTCAACAAAAATTTATTGTTGAGCTCTTCTGTGAAAATTTACATGTTTTTGCTATCATTTCCTGTCACTATATTATTCAGTTTTATGTACTAGACTTGTGGTTTGTAAACATAAAACGAATATTTATTCAATAAAGTTGTTATTAATGTTTCTTTTGGTTTGTTACGCACCCTCGGTATGTAATAGAAAAACTTTGGGCTTCATCAACACAAAGAAAAATCAACTCCTTACCGAGCTTGGTGTGCTAGAGCTTGATGTGCTGGACAAAATATAAAAAGCAGAAGTTTACAAACAATCCAAATCTCTAAAAAAAAAATCCATTAGAGCAAAACTCCTCACACTTGCTACTCAAGAGAAATCCCACTGGAGACAGAGATGCAAGACCAAATGGCTAAAAGAGAGAAATATAAATTCTAGCTTTTTCCACTCTATGGTTGCCACGAAGTGAAAGGAAAGCACTATTCTTGAGATCGTCTCTAGGGATGGGAATAGTTTATTGATTGAATCAGCGATTCAAAGTTAATTTCTGCACTTCTTTGAGAATTTGTAGACAAATAATGACAGTTTCTGCACAAATTCTTTTGGGAAGGACATGCAGGGGGTAAGGTAAATCACTTGGTCCAATGGCACATTACTTCTAAACCGGTTTTGGATAGTGGGTTAAAACACAAAAACTCAGGACTCTTGACAAAATGGGGGTGACGTTTCATCAATGAATCAGACTTTGGCACAAAGTTATGTCAAGCGTCCACGGCTTGGATCCATTAGAGTGGCATCAATTGGAAGGAAAAATGTTTCTTTAAGAAGTTTATGGAGCATAGAATCTGGAAGAAGATGAATATTTATTCATCTTTCACTGTGGAGAATAGTAAAAGAATTCTCTTTTCGCACGATCGATGGCTTGGCAATCTACCATTTAAATCTCGGTTTCCTATTATTTTTAGAGTGGTGATGCCCAATGGTCCCATTGCTAATTTTTGGGACCAAAATTTTCTTTGCATGGAAAATCACTTACAGAAGATATTTGAAGGAAGATGAAATTGCTGAGTTGGATCCCGTCAAATTATCATGTGCTGAAGATGAGAGTCTTCAAGGAAATTCTCAGTAAATTCTTAATTCAAACAACTTTTCATCAAGTCTCTAGAGAAGATTTGGAAATTGTACACAATAACATTCAGCTCTTGGCTTTATAATGCCAAAGAGAAGAAGAAGGTGTATTATAGGAATTCATGTGATACAAAGAAGGCAGCAGCACAATCATAGCCCACTAATTAAGGCCAATGATTGTGATATATTACCAGCTGTAAAGAATATATTACAAGCCATAATTGGACGATAAATTAATTAACATTAAAGCAGAATATTCATCTCTTGGTGTATGTCTTAACATCCCCCGTCAAACGTAGGGGTGATGGAATGATCCCGAGTTTGGAGCGCATGTCACATAGGCGGGAAGCAGCAAGAGACTTGGTAAGGCAGTCCGCTATCTGATCACGTGAGGGTACATAACGAACATCAATGCACTTATTTGCAATCTTATCTCGAATGAAGTGAACATCAAGTTCAATGTGTTTCGAGCGGGCATGAAATACTGCATTTTTTGCAAGGGATATCGCACTCTGGTTGTCACACCAGGCCACGGGCAAGAGTTAGGCAAGAGACGAAGTTTGCGGAGTAGGGAGGAAATCCAAAGCACTTCAACTGTAGCATTTGCAAGAGAGCGATATTCTGCTTCAGTACTAGACCGAGAAACGGTGGATTGTCGCTTGGATGACCAAGATACTAAAGAGGGACCGAGAAATATGCAGTAGAATGATACGGACCTACGATCGTCTGGATTAGATGCCCAATCAGCATCACAGTAGGCAATGATGTTCAATGTGTTTCCTGGACGAAGGAGCAAACCATGGTAAATCGTGCCCTTAAGATAGCGAAGGACCTTTTTAACTGCCTGCCAATGTTGATCTGTTGGGCTCTTGAGGAATTGACTCAGGCGATTGACAATGAATGAGATATCCGATCGAGTTTGAGTGAGATATTGGAGTGCACCAATGGCTCGATGATATTCCGAAGGGTTTTCAAGTGGTTCCCCTAGAATGCGGAGAGTGATGTACTTACATTGGCTGGAGTGGTGCTGGGTTTGAGATTTTGAAGATTAAATTGATGAAGAATCTCTGTAATATACTTGCTTTGATTGAGAAATAGACCATGCGTGGTGCTAGAGAACTGAATGCCGAGAAAATAATGGAGGGAACCCAAGTCTTTGAGGGAGAATTGTCCACCCAAGGCAGTGATGAAAGATGATATATAGCCCGCATTGCTGCCAGTAACCAAGAAGTCATCAACATACACAAGCACGATGAATGTCTCAAAGCCACTATGAGAATAGAATAGAGATGTGTCCGCCTGAGAGTTGCGAAAACCCCAACCAATAAGAAAGTGTTTGAGACAATCATACCAAGCTCGTGGGGCTTGTTTCAAACCATAGATAGCCTTGTGTAATTTGCACACATGATTAGGAAACTTAGGATTCATGTACCCTTCAGGTTGAATCATATAAACATCTTCTTGGAGAAAGCCATGAAGAAAGGCATTGTTGACATCAAGTTGGTGAATGGACCAACCAAAGTGAACAGCAGTAGACAAGATAATCCGAATGGTGGATGCTTTGGATACCAGACTGAATGTTTCACTAAAGTCAATGCCGAGTTGCTGATGGAACCCTTATGGCGTTGAACGCTCCCATCCGAATTTAATTTAGTCTTGAACACCCATTTGCAGCCAACAACATGCATGGATTCCTGAAATGGAACTAAACTCCAAGTTTTGTTAGATTGTAAAGCTTTAAATTCATTGTCCATAGCAGATTTCCATTCAGGATATTGTAATGCAATCTTTGCTGTTCTGGGTTCCGTTGGAATCGAGCATGGTGGTAATGGAGTTGCAGTGGCAGTGACAGAGAAGGTTTTTGGTTTAAATATTCCACTTTTGCTCCTGGTTTGCATGGGGTGGGTGGAAGAGGGGGCACGTGGTGGATTTGAGTTGGGTGGTATGATGGGTGATATGGTAGTATTTGGTTCATGTGTGGGTTGAATAGGAACAACATCAGAACAGGTGGGTAAGGTTAAATTAATTGGTGGAGAAATATTGGATGGTAAAGAAGGCATACCTGATTCTTGCCGTGAAGTTGTTGGCACCATAGGGAGTGTTGCTGAGGGAGAATTGGCGGATGGGTCTACCCTTGGGTGGTTGCTGCGAACAATGGGTGTGGTAGGCGTCGGATCTGATGTGTTGAGAAGATTGGGAAAGAAGATAATTGTTGGGTTTGAAGTAGCAGGTGGTATTCCTTTGGATGTGAGAAATCCATGGGCAAATGGGTATTCAGTCTCATGAAAGACAACATGGCGGGAGATATAGATGCGACCATTTGGACTTAGACATTTATAACCTTTGTGTGAATTACTATAGCCAAGAAACACACATTTTTGGGAGTGAAATTGAAATTTGTGGGCTTGGTAAGGGCGCAAACATGGAAAGCAAGCTGTACCAAAGACCTTGAGAAATTTATAATCGGGTTGTTGTCCAAAGGCTTGCTGAAATGGTGATTTGTTATTAAGGACGGGAGTAGGAAGATAATTAATAAGGTGTACAGCAGTAGAAAAAGCATACCACCAAAAGGAAAGGGGCATGGAAGCTTGAGCAAGCAAAGTTAGGCCCATTTCTACAATATGTCGGTGTTTTCTTTCTATCCGTCCATTTTGAGCACTTGTATGAGGACAGGGATGTTGAAAAGCAATTCCAAAGGTGGTGAGATAAGGAACAAAAGAACGAAATTCACCTCCCCAATCAGCACGAGAGTTTTGATTTTTGTGTTAAATTGATTTTCAGCCAGTTTCTTGTATTCTAAAAAGAATTTGACAGCCTCTCCTTTATGTTTCAAGGGATATATGTGAGTGAACCTAGTATAGTCATCAAGAAAGGAGATATAATAACGATATCCTTCATTAGATTGTTGGGGTGAAGGTCCCCAAAGGTCTGTATGAACTAGTTCTAATGGTTTAGAAGCATGTGAAGAAGAAAGTTTGAAGGGAAGAGCATGAGATTTGCCAAGTTGACATGCATCACAAAAAGATGAATTTTCTTTTATTCTTAAATTGGAATTACAAGAACGCAAGATTTGACAAAGGATTTTATGGGAAGGATGTCCCGTACGCCTATGCCATATTCCTAAGACTGTCTCAACTTTAGAAATAAAGGTACTAGGATAAATGACATGAGAATGAGAAAGAAAACATGATGGGTTGATTGCTTCTGGATGCATATGGGTGGTGACTTGGAGAGGTCTATTAGTTGGCAGCTTTAGGTGGTAAAATCCATCTTCAACGCTCCCTTCCAACAACACCCTCTTGGTTACCTTGTCCTTCACAAGACATTTATCAAAGTGAAATTCAACAAACACATGATTATCTCTAGTTAATTTTGAAATGTTCAAGAGATTTTTGGTTAGATCAGGTACATGGAGAATATTTTGCAAGTGTAGAGTAGTTTCAGGATTTGTATTTGAAATAAAAGATGATTTACCGACATGCTCGATTTTCAACAAGTTCCTATTACCAACAGCAAGAGATTCATTACTATGATATTCATCTTGTTGGCTCAAATTTGCCAATTCGGGTGTGCTATGGTTTGTAGCTCCAGAGTCAGCATACCACATTGGATCGGTCACCACTTCTGGTGTTGCGATAAAGGCATTCGCCTTGTTGTGTCCTCCATTGTTAGAATGATTGGTTGATCCCATGTATTCCTTGTCAAATCGGTGATAGCAGTAAGATGCGGAGTGCCCATATTTGCCGCAAACTTGGCAAGTGGGCTTGCTGGAGTTATTTGATCGACCACGACCTCTTCCTCCGCGATTTTGATTGTACCCATGACCTCTGTTGCTTTGGTTTCTTCCTCTCCTATAGTTCTGTCCTTGATATTTGCTTGAGATGTTCGAGTTGGCACTCGAATGCAAGCATAGTGGCATAGAATTCTTGCCATGTCCAATCACTTCTTCCACTAATTAGACATGTAATAGGGAGGTACTCAGCTTCAAGTCCTGCAACAACATAAGAAATTAGTTGTTTAATTGATATAGGTTCACCTGCAACATTCATATTTGCAGCAGTTTGTTTCATTTGATTCAAAAACTCTCTCATCTTCTTTGTTCCTTTCTTAGTGTGTTGTAGCGTGTAGCGCAACTGGTTGATTTGAGATGTGTTGACACTCCCAAAATATTCTTCTACACCTTTCCAAACTTCAGATACAGAGATTAACTCTAAGAAAGAACTTGCCACAGTGGGTTGCATTGAACTAAGCAACCATCCAAGTAGTGATTGATCTTTGATTATCCAGTCTTCAAATGCCGGATTTGGGATCATTATAGCCGGGTCTTCTTCTGACGAAACAAATTCGGCTGGTTTGCTTCTAGTGCCAAGAACGAAGCCATCAAGCCGTTGTCCTCTAAGAAGAGCGAGGATTGTTGATTTCCACATAAGGTAATTTCCTTCATCCAATTTCAAGTTCAGAGATGAACTAAGTAGGTTGCTGAAATTGAGGGTATTAAATGTTGTTTGGAGGTTGGCTTGGACAATGGGGTTTTCCGTGTTTTGCTTTCCAGAGGATGAGTCACCAACGAGGGTTTTTCCTGATGTGGGTGTTTCGTCAATGACGACCATTGAAATGAGTATAGCGTGAGCTACTGGCTCTGATACCAAGAGAAGATTTGGAAATTGTACACAATAACATTCAGCTCTTGGCTTTATAATGCCAAAGAGAAGAAGAAGGTGTATTATAGGAATTCATGTGATACAAAGAAGGCAGCAGCACAATCATAGCCCACTAATTAAGGCCAATGATTGTGATATATTACCAGTGGTACAGAATATATTACAAGCCATAATTGGACGGTAAATTAATTAACATTAAAGCATAATATTCATCTCTCGGTGTATGTCTTAACATCTCTTGCTTTGCGCTGAAAGAGGTTTTTTCAAGACTGAGAAAAACAAAAAATTCTAAAATAATCAACATTTTGATTTGGATTCTCCTAAATATAATTCTTAACACGGCAGATATTCTTCGAAAAAACTCCCTTATTTCCAGATTTTGCCTTTAGTTTCTTTCCTTTGCTTGCGGATTCAAAAGATCAGAATCCCTTTTTTATGATTGTACTTTCTCATTGAGCTACTGGTTTCGGTTGTTTAAAAGATTTCTTCTTCATGGACTTTCTGAAATGACTACAAAGGAGTGAAAAATTTGAGAGAATTGATTACAGATGTAAAGCTCAGCATGTTGAGCCATTGGATTGTATTGACTTAAGTAGAACATTTGTATCAAAGGAAATAATGTAGATAAAGGAAAGTATCTGTACAATAGGAAATTATCCCAACAATTGAGCAGTGCAGTAATGACCCCCAATTCACTCAATCAATCTTGTTGTGCATTCCTTAAATCACTTACATAGCTGTCTCGACAAAGGCAATGTTTTGAATCTCTTGATTGGTCCTTTCTTATACACAAGAGCACATCTACTATGGTTCAAACGGAGTCAAAGCTATCACTTCAGAAATTTGGTTGGAATGCAATCAAACAATTTTTCAAAGCAAACATAGTTGTGCTTCAAATCGATTCAATATAGTTTCGATATAGTTTCTCAAAGAGACTCTCAATGGTGTTCTATGTCCAATTCATTCTTGGGTTATAATTTTGTTGATATTTGCTTGAATTAGGAAGCTTTTTCTTTTTTTTTTTCCCGGATTAGTTAGAGTTTTGTAGCTTAATTTTTTACTTTGTTGTTAGGTTATATTGTTTTATGTTATCTCTTTCTATTTCTTCTCCCTATTCATTACATCAATAAAATTTCTCGTTTCGTGTTATAAAAAAAAAGGAAGGCCCCAGATTTATTCCACGTCCTCTAATTGGGACCCAATTACCTATCCACATGTTGAAAAGCTTGAAAATCCTTTCACATACGAATAAGCGTGGAAAGTAGTTTAAGATTGGGGAACAAACAAATCTCTCGAGCCGGATGCTTTCACTGTTGAGTTCTTTAAAAAATTTTGGAACACCCATAAACTCGATATCAGGAAGGTGTTTCAAGATTTTTTCACGAATGGTATCATCAAAGCAAGCTTAAATGAAACCTTTATATGTCTCCTACCAAAGAAAATAGATGCACATACAATGATGACTTTCGGCCCATCAGCCTCATTTCTCGTCTTTATAAGATTATCGCGAGACTTTTATCAGAAAGGCTCAAAAGGATTCTTCCTCAAACCATCATCGAATTAAAAAAAAATAAAAATAAAAACTGCCTTCATAGAGGGTCATCAAACTCTTGATGCATCCCTTATTGCAAACGAGTTCATAGATAAATGGAAGAGGAAGAAGAACAAAGGTGTGGTTATAGAACTCAACATAGAAAGAGCCTTTCGCAAAGTTGATTGGGATTTTTTTTCTATATGAGATTCTATAGCCAAAGGGTTTGGTCAAAGATGGAGGATGTGGATTAGAGGGTGTACTACATCAACAAATTTTTAAATGATAAACGGGCGGCCTAAAGGTAAAAATCTTGCTTCTAAAGATCTTCGTCAAGGAGATCTTTATCTTCCTTCCCAATTCATCATGATTATGGATTTTTTCAGCAAAATTTTCACTCATGCTGCTAAAAGAATGTGTTAAAGGTTTCGAATTGGGAGGAAATTCTATTGATAGTCACCATCTTCTTGTGGATGACACCATCCTTTTCCTTCATCAAAGGAGCTGGCTCTTACAAATCTTTTAATCTGGTACATCTATATAAACCATTAATATGGAAGAACAAGAGGTGAATTCATTGGCAACAATTTTTGGTTGCAAGGTGGGTTCATAGCCAAAAACATACTTGGATCTTCCTTTAGGTGGCAAACACCGTTTTTGTTCCTTCTGCAATCCGATGGTTGAGAAAGTTAAAAAGGGAGCTTCAATCTTGGAAGAATTCTTTCATCTCTAAGGGAGGGAGACTTGCACTTACCTTGGTGCAAGCAACCTTAACAAACCTCTCTTCCTTTCTACTACTTGTCTCCCTATTTGTCATGTCATCTAATGTTGCCCTTTCCATAGGAAAAAAAATTCTATGGAAACGAGATGAAGGAAATAATGGTCTACAATCTTGTTAGTTGAAACAAAACCCTCCCCACTGAAAATGGCGGTCTTGGCCTTCATATTTTGGAAAACAAATCAAAGCCCTCTTAGATAATGGATTTGGAGGTACCTCAATGAAAAATATACGCTTTAGAGGAAAGTCAAAGATGCAAAAGGTCCATGGAAATTTGGGACTTGAACATTCCCCACGTAATCATTCGGCTTCTTTATGGATTGCGTGGTCCTTCAAAAGTTAATCTCTTATGGGTTCAGGGTTTTAAAGCTCTCATCTCTGAACTATAATTCGAAAGGAATCAAAGAGTCTTTGAGGGCAAAAGTCGTTCCTTAGTGGATTGTTTTTCAATAGCTAAGTTCAAGGCTTCACAATGGTGCGTTCATTTCGATCTATTCTCCTCCTATTCTCCTAGTATCTACGTATGAATTATAAGGCATTTACAACTCCCCAGTTATGATTCTCCTTTTTCTTTTTGTTGTCTTTGTTGGAGGCGAATCCTGGCCTGCCATGTGTCATGATCGAAAAGGTGAGTAGGTTAAACGCGCGGGCGAAATGGAGAAAGCGGCTCCAAAATACTCAGGTCGGCAGTCAGGGTAGGACCTATAGTGCCGAGCTGAGCTGATACAGAGCCCGTAACAGTGTCCCTTCCGTGCCTGACAACATGCCGCGATTTTAGGGTGTGTCAGAACCCCTGTCGGCCCAGTTTCTATAAATATAAACCTTTGCCTTAAATGCAAGGTACGCAATCCCAAGTAGACTCGGTAAGTTAGCTCGAACTAGAACTAACTTGCTCGTCGGAGTGCTAACTTTGTTTTGCAGGTCTCAAGAAGGGTTCAGGGAAGGTGTGGGACCGTTGGTCATAGTTCGTCCTGAGCATTCCGATCTAAATCGTATCCGAGCTCAATGATTTCGGGCTCAAACATCTGGCGCCCGAAGATCGGGAGTATTTGGTTGACGATGAGGAGGAAAGCCCAGTGGTCGACGTTCAAGAGAGGTCCTCCCACGCGGACCATTCATTTCTGTCTGAAGTAGACCTCCTCCGGGATCAGTTTCATAAGGAGATAGAAGATCTTAAACGGCGGTGCAGGTCTGTAGACCCGCATCGCGTGGCCGAGCAAGAGGAACCGCCTTTCTCCCAAGCGATCCTGGACGCACCTATTCCACCGAGGTTCAAGGCTCCGGTCATGAGTTCTTACGACGGATCTGGAGATCCGATCTCCTACGTAGAGGTGTTCGAGGGGAAGATGGATTTCCTGGCCGCGAGCGACGCCATGAAGTGCCGAGCATTTCAAATAGCCTTGGAAGGCTCAGCAAGATTGTGGTACCGACAATTGAAGCCATGATCCATCGACAGTTATCAACAGCTGAGAAGGTTGTTCATCAACCAGTTCTCAGCTCGGCAGTTGCTGAAGTTGCCACCCTATCACCTCGGAACAGTGAAACAGCGGGACAATGAGTCCTTGACGGAGTACATCGCTCGGTTCATGGACGAGCATGTCAAAGTGGTAAGTTGCACTGATGACATCGCCATGATGTACTTCACCACGGGTTTGAACGACAGGAACCTGACGATAGAGTTCGGAAGCCGACCGCCGGCCTCCCTGAACGAGATGCTCGCTAGAACTCGCTAGTACATCAACGACTTGGAATTGTGGAAAGCAATTGGAGCTCGACGGAGCAACCGTGGTAATGATCGAGACCAAAGGTCCCCTCCTCCCAAGAAGCAGCGCAACGATGGTTGGAGCTCGTCTCGGCAGGCCGACGATAGTAAGAATAGAGGCCGTCGAGACGAGAAAGCCCCTTCAGACCGTCGAGGGCCGAAGTTCGACAAGTTCACTTCGTTGAATGCCTCAATTGCGGAGATCTACTCGGCGGCCGAAGACACCGACCTGGAGGCGCTTTTCGCAACCCCAGAAAAGCTCCGCCGACCTCCAGGGAAACGAGACAAGCGACTCTACTGCCGATTCCACAAGGATCATGGCCACGACACCTCACGCTGTTTTCACTTGAAGGAGCAGGTCGAGGATCTGATCCGGAGGGGTTATCTGAAAAATACGTCGGTAGGCACGAAAGGGCGGAGCCAGAGGGGTCGGCTCAGGAGGACAAGCGAGAGAAATCGCCCCCGCCGAGACGGAAGGAAGATTGTCCCGCCGTTATAAATACCATCCATGGAGGCCCGTGTGGGGGACAGTCGGGGCAGAAGAGAAAAGCTCTGGCTCGGGAAGCAGCACACGAGGTCTGTACCACGTACCCCAAGGAGCCTGTGATGCCGATCTTATTTGACGACCAAGACGGTGAAGGAGTGCACATGCCCCATAATGACGCCCTAGTAATCGCCCCACTCATAGATCACATGAAGGTGAGAAGAGTTCTTATCGACGGTGGAGCGTCGGCCAACATCTTATCGTTCTCGACCTACACGGCCTTAGGGTGGGAGAAGAAGCACCTGAAGCTCAGCCCGACGCCGTTGGTCGACTTTGCAGGGGAGTCGGTGAGCGCGGAAGGATGTGTCTCGCTCCCTGTTACCATCGGCGAGAGAGATCAACAAATAACTAAAGTCGCAGAATTTGTTGTGATAGATCGGAGCTCCGCGTACAACGCCATAATTGGTCGGCCCTTGATTCATGATCTCAGGGCAGTCCCGTCTACTTACCACCAGGTCTTGAAGTATCCCACCTCGGCCAGAGTTGCGACAGTCCGGGGTGAGCAGAAGACGTCCAGAGAATGCTACGCCGCTGCGATAAAGGGAACAACCACTTGTGCGGTGGTCACGAGCGCGCCCAAGTCGTGTGCCGACGAACCAGAGCCGAGCCGTGGCACCCCAGCTGAAGAACTAGAACTTATCCCCTTGCTGGGGCCAGAAAAGCAGGTCAGCATCGGCAGCAGACTGGGGGCCGAGGTGAGAGAAGAGCTCGTCGGTTTTCTGAAAGCAAATGCTGATGTGTTCGCATGGTCTCATGACGACATGTCGGGCACACACCCAAGTATAATGGTGCATAGGCTTAATGTAGATCCTAGATATAGGCCTGTGAGGCAAAAGCGTCGGTCTGTCGATGCCAAGCGAAGTAATGTAATTTGTAAAGAAGTCGAGCAGTTGCTACGAGCTAAATTCATAAGAGAGGTTCATTACCCCGCGTGGTTGTCTAACGTAGTTTTAGTTAAAAAGTCCAACGGCAAATGGCGCGTCTGCATTGACTTCACGAGCTTCAATAAGGCGTGTCCAAAAGACAGTTTTCCCCTGCCTCGGATAGATCAGCTCGTCGACGCAACGGTAGGGCATGAACTCCTCTCTTTCATGGATGCATACTCCGGGTACAATCAGATTCGGATGCATGTGCCCGACCAAGAGCATACCGCCTTTGTTACCGACCAAGGGTTGTATTGCTACAATGTCATGCCATTCGGTCTGAAGAATGCCGAGGCGACCTACCAGCGGATGGTCAACATGATGTTCGCCAAGCAGATCGAACGCAACATGGAGGTGTATGTAGACGACATGTTGGTGAAAAGTAAGCAGACGAGCTCCCATTTAGCCGACCTAGCAGAGCCCTTCGGCGTGCTTCGAAAGTATCAGATGAAGCTCAACCCGAGCAAGTGTGACTTTGGGGTCTCGTCGGGGAAGTTCCTCTGGTTCATGGTCCACGAACGCGGAATTGAAGCAAATCCGGACAAGATAAGGGCAGTCCTCGAGATGGAAGCACCGAGGAATGTTAAACAGCTGCAGAGGTTGAACGGCCGACTGGCAGCCTTGAATCGCTTTGTGTCTCGCTCCACGGACAAATGCCACCCTTTCTTCCAAATACTAAGGAAAAAGGGTCGGTTCGAATGGACCGACGATTGCGAAGTTGCACTTCGGCAGTTGAAGCAATACCTCAACTCGGCTCCCTTGTTGTCAAAGCCGCTGCCTGGCGATGTACTCTACCTGTACCTAGCAGTGTCGGAGAATGCAGTGAGCTCAGTACTTATCAGGGAGGCGGAAGGGCGGCAGAGCCCTGTTTACTACACGAGCAAATCATTGACCGAGGTCAAGGCTCGTTACCCCTATGTTGAGAAGCTGGCCCTAGCCTTGGTAACCTCGGCGCGACGCCTACGACCATACTTCCTGGCACACAAAATAGTTGTTCTGACAAACTTCCCCTTGAGGTAGATTTTCTACAAGCCTGAAACGTCGGGTCGCCTGATGAAATGGGCACTAGAGCAAAGTGAGCACGACATCGCCTTCGAGCCGAGAACGACGTTGAAAGGTCAGGCAGCCGCAGACTTTGTTGCCGAGATGACCCCACCCAGGCCAGGGGGCGATGTCCGTGACCAGTGGACACTCTATGTGGATGGTTCGTCCAATGAAAAAGGTTGTGGGGCAGGTATGCTGCTCCTCGGCCCCGGCGATCTTCGGTTTGAGTACGCACTCCGGTTTGGTTTCCGAGCTTCGAACAACGAAGCCGAGTTCGAGGCATTGATAAATGGACTAAAGGTCGCCAGAAGGATGGGCGTGAGGCGACTTTTGATTCTCAACAACTCCCAGCTGATTGTCAATCAGGTTACCGAGGAGTACCAGGTAAAGGAAGCTCGTATGGAGAGGTATCTGGCCAAAGCCCGAGGGCTCCTCGCCCAGTTTGAGGACTATGTGATTCGACAGGTGCCGAGGTCCGAAAACTCCAACGCCGACGCGCTGGCTCGCCTGGCCTCGGCATACGAGACCGATCTACCAAGAACGGTTCCAGTTGAAATACTTGCTGAGTCGTCCATTGAGCAGCCTGAGGTGATGGAGATCCAGTTAGCTCAGCCTACATGGATGGACCCAATTAAGGACTTCCTGGTTAATGGTTCTGTCCCCGCCGATCCGAGCCAGGCCAGGAAACTCCGACGCCAAGCTCCTCACTACTTGATGCAAGAAGGCAAGCTCTTCAAGAGGGGATATTCCCTACCATTACTACGATGCCTCGACCCGGAAGAGGCGAGGTATGTCATGCGCGAGATTCATGAAGGGGTTTGCGGAAACCATGGAGGAGCTCGGTCCACGGCCGCGAAGGTCGTCTGCCAGGGCTACTACTGGCCGACGA
Source organism: Momordica charantia (assembly GCF_013281855.1). Lineage (NCBI taxonomy): Eukaryota > Viridiplantae > Streptophyta > Magnoliopsida > Cucurbitales > Cucurbitaceae > Momordica > Momordica charantia. Next base: position 8,913,095 of record NW_028275161.1, on the reverse strand, counting down.
TTGAGCGCGACACCAAGGAGTTCGCCAAAACATGCGAAAAATGTCAACGCTTCGCGAGCATTTTGAGGCAACCTCCAGAAATGCTGACGCCGATCTCAAGCCCTTGGCCTTTTGCTCTATGGGGGATAGATCTGATCGGCCTGCTACCGACGGGGAAGGGATAGTTGAAATTCGCCATAGTAGCTGTAGATTACTTCACCAAGTGGGTGGAAGCGGAACCTCTGGCGTCTATTACCGAGGCGAAGGTCGTCAGCTTTGTATGGAAGAGCATAATATGTCGATTCGGTATACGGAACGCTATCATTACTAACAATGGAAAGCAGTTTGACGGTGCCCGGTTTAATCAATTCTATCAACAGCTCGGCATACGTCACCTCAACTCGTCGTCTGCCCATCCGCAGTCTAATGGGCAAGTTAAAGCCATCAACAAGATCATCAAGCGTGGTCTGAAGACGAGGCTGGAGTCTTTGAAAGGTCGGTGGGCAGAAGAGTTACAAGAGGTATTGTGGTCCTACCGAACTACACCCTGCCGATCTACTGGTGAGACGCCATACGGCCTAGCCTTCGGGTCGGAGGCTGTTGTCCCTGCGGAAGTCGGCATGCCAATGCCCCAAGTTGAGAATTTCGACGAGCAAGCCAATAGTGAAGCCCTACTCGTGAATCTTGACCTCCTCGAGAAGAAAAGATCTCACTCCCAGCTTCGGCTAGCAGAATATCAGAACCGTATGGCTCTGTACTACAACACTAGAGTAAAAGTCAGAGCATTCAAGCCTGGTGACCTCGTCCTCAAGAAGGTAATGCAACATGTCGGAGCACTCGAGCCGAACTGGGAAGGCCCGTACAAAATCTTAAAAATACTCCGACCTGGAGCGTATTTACTGTCCGACCTAAACGGGAGACAACTCCCTCACCCATGGAATGCCGAGCATTTGCGAGTTTATTATCAGTGAAATGCGTGTCATCCGACGTGTAAAAATTTCATTCATTAATGAAAGCTGATCTCCAATGACTTGTGCAAAATTTGACTTTATCCGTTAACGTCGCCTACTACTACCGAGCTACGTCAAATGGGGGCCAAGGAAGACTACGTGGTATAACCTATGCTAAACGACCTACAATAATACAAACGCGCGAAGCAATGGTCAGCTCGTAAGGACCTGGTTATCCCAAATGCACACCGCCGAGCTGAAATGTTTGGCTCGTAAGCCGTTGTGTAAGTAAGAAATTACTAAGATTTGAGAAACTCAAACAACGAGGCCAAAACTGAAATTGAAGTTTAATTAAATTTTTCTAAGTATAGGGACCTCGAAGAGAACAACTCAAGTTCGGACGAAGTTTGTTTTCATTGAATTTAAAGTTTGATGAAGAGCCGAGGTATTATTAAGGTTTAATTAAATTTCAACAAGTATAAGGACCTCGGAAAGAATTACTCGGATCTAAGCAAAACAACGTCATTTCATTTAGACTAAAGTTTAATGGAGAGCCGAGGTATATATGCCTCGGCTCAGTACAAATTTGATTTAAAAAAAAGAGAGAGAGGAAAAGCGAGAGGCAACAGAAGGCCGAGACGATCTACTCCTGGGAGGGTCGATGGGCTTGCTCGACCCCGCCTCGGCACCAACAACCTCAACCTCTTTATCGGCCTCAGCAGGTCGCTCCACCCAGATGGACTCGTATTCTTGCTCGACGGCGACGATGGCGTCCTCCGAGCAGGCAGTGTCGAGCCTGTTGATGGCGTAGTAGAAGCCCTTGTTTGCCATATCGCGAGCTAAGCCGTCGAACTCGGGGAATTCTTTGATTCTCTTCTCCAAGTAGGCCCAGCTCGCCAAGTTCTGTCAAGCCTCATTCCAGCCCTTCTCTGCGATCTCGGCTCGGCCCCGGGCATTATTCTTCAGGTCGGTGCGTGCTTGGGCTATCAAGGCTTTCGACCTATCGGCCTCGACCTCTTTTTCAGCTCGCGCCTTTTTAACCTCGGCATAGAGCTCAGAGATTCTCCGCTCATAGAAGGCATTCGTCTCCTCCTCCTTCAAGTCCCGTCCGCCGAGCTCCAAGCTCATCATCGAGGCCGAGAGGCAAGCGTGATAATGTAGCTGCAAAAGTTCAAGGTTAGATCGGAAAAGAGAAAGAAAAAGGAGCGAATAGTAGGCACGAGCTTACCTCCGCAGCAAGAGCTGTGGTCTTTCTCACCGCCTCCGCAGCGTCCTCGGGTGCCTGAATAGCTCGTTCCGCCAAGTGAGAGCTCGAGGACCTCACTTTCGTCGCAACCTCGTGAATACTGAGGCGGGAGAAAGCGAGCCTGAAAAGGAGTGGGAGCTCGGCGCCATGACCCCGACCATGTAGTGACCCCTCCTCTGAGTCGACCACGATGGGGGGAGGCGGAGATCGGGACTTGACCTCCTCAGAGGGAAGCGTATCCCTCGCTCGCTTCTTCCTCACCAGAGGGGTGGACGATCCCTCACCCCCAGCGACAGTCTGTAGGGGCTGAGCTTGGAGGGCCTGAAGCTTCGCCAAGTTGGCCAGCCCTGGAGCCGGGACGTCGGCGCTGCTTGTGCGATGATGAACTTGGGGGGGCGCCGGCGGAGCAACCGAGGCCGAGGCCCGCTGCCGCTTTGTACTGTTGAGTGCGAGGAATTTGGAAGCCATTCCTGCAAAGAAGACGAGGTTAATTCAGAGACTTCCATTGAATGAGTTGAGGTGCCGAGAAGAAGTTACCTTCAGAAGCTTTGCGTTTCTGCGAGCTGCGTTGCCGAGGTTTGGGGAGCTTCTTGAGCTCGTCTGGTTGATCGTGAGGACTGAGGCCGCTGGAGAAGAGGTGGGAGTTTGAGACGAGTGCTTCACCCCACAGCGCGTACTTTAGTCTCCGACCTTGGGCTCGTTTGATGATCTCCCAAGACTTGTTGTTGATCCTCGGAACGGGGGATGGAAGAGCTGCAAAACAAGCCGACGTTAGCAACGAGCTCGCTCAAGTTAAGAAGACAAAAAAACACACCCCCTAGCTCGCGCCTAAGACACTCACCTACGTCCCCGAACTCTACTGGGACTTGGCAGGTCGGCTCACCCCCTCCGTCCCTCAGAAGCCACTCGCCAGAGACGAGAAACCAACACTCCTTCGAATTTTTGTTAGAGGAGGGGTTCCTGATCAGCTGACCTACGTCCCGCCGAGCTGAAAGGTAGTACCGACTGGAAGCTTTGACAGTATGGGTCGCTAAGAGCTGGTCCACCGTGAACCTGTCATCATCCTCGTCTCGGAGGACCCACCACAGGACGTAGGCTCCGAGCACTGTAGACCATCCATTTGGGTAGAGCTGAGCTGGGGCGAGGTTAACTGCGCTAAGGAACCTTTGTATAAAAGGGTGGAGTGGAAGTCTAACCCCCCTATGGAACATCTGGGGGTAAAAACTGACGAAGCCCGGAGGAGGATCGTCGAGGTGTTCCCAGATGTTAGGCACCCTAAGCTCTATGGAGTTGGGGATCGAGTAAGTTTTGCGGAACTCGGCCAACCTACCTACCGAGCAAGATGAAGAAGGAAGTTCAACTACAAGACTGAGGTCAGGGTTTCCCGGAGGCATGAGAGCCGTTCGATCAAGGAGGGATCAACGGACAAGATCCGCCCACGCCAGGCTGTCCCCACGACAACGTTTGGGTTCCCGAAGCAGAAGCTAGGGCTGACGACATCCATGACGTCACACATGCACGCGTGGATTCGACCCGTCTCCAGTTAGCTCGGAGGACTTCGCCGAGCCGACCTCCGCCCTGCCGAAGTGGGGGCCAATGTTGGAGGCGAATCTTGGCCTGCCACGTGTCATGATAAAAAAGGTGAGTTGGTTAAACGCGCGGGCAAAATGGAGAAAGCGGCTCCATAATACTCAGGTCGGCAGTCAGGGTAGGACCTATAGTGCCGAGCTTAGCTGATACAGAGTCCGTAACAGTGTCCTTTCCGTGCCCGACAAGACGCCGCGATTTTAGGGTGTGTCAGAACCCCCGTCGGGCCCAGTTTCTATAAATAGAAACTTTTGCCTTAAATGCAAGGTACGCAATCCCAAGTAGACTCGGCAGGTTAGCTCGGACTAGAACTAACCTGCTCGTCGGAGTGTTAACTTTGTTTTGCAGGTCTCAAGAAGGGTTCAGGGAAGGTGTGGGACCGTTGGCCATAGTTCGTCCTGAGCATTCCGATCTAAATCGTATCCGAGCTCAATCAATTTCGGGTTCAAACAGTCTTTATTTACTTATAGCTTTCAATTTTTTTTCACTCCATTTGGAGTTTGTATCATTGAACAATTTTGTATCTTTTCATTTATCAATGAAAAGTTCGTATCTTGTTCAAAAAAATGAATAAAATTATTTTGCAGATTAATCAAGAGGGTAACAAGTGCAGGGTCGATACTAAAGAAAAGTTGATTTTTTAAATTGATTCTTCAATAAAGTCGATCTCGGAGATAAAGAAAACAAATCAAGTCTCCTGGCTTCCTTTGTCCTCGAACTTAGCACGTACGGTTATGCTAGTCACATAGTCCACCTTGAATTAGAGAATTTCTTTTAATTTTTACTTGAGAGGAATGCAAATCAGTCTTTCTCAAAATTACTTTGTCAATTAACCTGAATTCAGGCAACCACACCAAAAAAATCCTTCAAAGAAAACCAAGAGGGAGCAAGAAATTGCAGTAAAATACATACAATGAGCAATCAGTTAAAAATGGATAAATACGAAGAAAAAACGCACTTGTGCACCCAATTTAACAAAGTTTGGAGCATAAATCTTGAGTGGGACTGCAATAGTATCATTGATTATAGTTTAACGGTGACTCTCTCAGAAACTGTGTCTTGCAAAAGATGAAGTGTCAATCCAAAGACCAGAATGAGATCTCACCCTCTCCAGTCTACAAGGCCAAACTACGCCCAACTGTGCTCGGCACGGGCCGTCCTGCCTTGCTTCCACAACTCGTGCTTTGCCACGGGGATTTAGTTCCACAACTATGATAATAGGTGTCTTATTAATTAAAAAAAAAAGCGGCATAGCCCATTTATTCTAAAATATTTGTTTTCATCTCACAACTTCAAAAAACAATAATCATCTTTTTAGCTAAAAATAATAATCATCATTTTAATCAACATCGTAAATATTAATTTACATTTTAAGTTCAATTCGCTAATTTATAGATGATGTTAGCATGCGAAAAATTATTGAAGGTGGCTACACCACTAAACTCTAAAAAGTGTGAAAACGATCGACATGAATATAGCTCAACTGATTAATGCATATATTATCGATTAGAACGTCGAGTTTGAATCATCACCCTCTCATGTTGTTGAACTAAACAAATAAGGTTCAAAAATCATAATTTTTAGTTCATATCTCCAATTTCCAACATTATATATAAAACTGTCAGCCACCTTGTAAATATATTGGGTCAAATAAGTGGGTCGGTATCAGATTAAGTATTATCGCGTATGGGCCTTCTATTGGGTTAATCTAGGGTTAGAAAGTTGAGGATTAAACCACACATATTGCAGGCTGAATTGTGGGTAGGTGAGGTATGACTTCTAGCGTTAATTTCATAAATAACGTAATTTATAAAAAAAAATTACAAAAATAATGTAACTTTCAAAATAACAACAAAAAATAGATATTTTTTTGGATAAAGAGACAATTCATTGAGGGAAAACACAAAAACAGCCTAAATGATAGGGGACGAGAAGACCCCTTTTGAAAAAGGAACTAATGAAACAACGCTCTCCAATCTTGTAGGATCAAAGAGAGGTTCTAGTTACAAAAGAATTTCGTATTTCTATGGCACCACCAAGAGGCTGTAATATGTACACTGTTACAAAAATAATCAAAAGGCTTAGACTTATCATCAAAAGAGTGGAGATTCCTTTCCATCCATATATTCCAGTTCCATACAATTGATTGATGATGAAGATTACACCGAGGAGGAAGATGCAGATGGCTACAAGTCTAATGATGAAGAGAATGAAAATGATGAAATTGAAGGACTATTTAGTGATGATGAGTTTGATCTTTAGATTTTCATTTTGAACTATCATACTTATACTAGTTTAGGATCATTTTCTTGTTTTTGTGGACAATCGATTCTTTACGCTAAGATTTATGATATTTTCTAATTTTATTTGACTTTTATATGTTTTATATGTGTATATATATTTTCTTATTTGTTTTTATATATAGTGAGCCTTGCGTAAAAAAGCCCGCACTTTTTTTTGCGCCTCGCACTTAAGCTCTAGAGGTCTATTGAGCTTTTGTGCGCCTCGAGCTTTTTAAATCACTGTACCCAATAAGCAAAAGGAGGTAAGTTCGACAGGTACATCTTCTAAACTCTTCTCTATTATACCTACAATTGAGTTTTTAAGTGAGCATAACAAAACCTAGTTGCACTTGTCATCAAGGGTCATAATGAGGATTAACACTGACATTCCACAAGCTATTTCCAATTTACTGTACACTTTTAAAGACTTATATACTAAAGAATTACCTAGTGAGCTTCCACCATTGAGAGGTATCCAACACCATATAGACTTAATTTCAGGTGCACCTTTGCCAAACTTACCACACTATAGAATTAGTCCAACTGAGTATAAAATTCAGCATGAACAAGTTAATGACCTCTTGAATAAAGGCTTGATTCGACATAGTATGAGTCCTTGTGCGGTTCCCGCCCTACTTACCCCAAAGAAAGATGGAACTTGGAGAATGTATATTGATAGTCGTGCAATAAATAAAATCACAATTAGATATAGATTCCCAATTCCTAGATTATCCGACTTTCTAGATCAATTATATGGATCAAAAATTTTCTCCAAAATTGATCTTCGAAGCGGATATCACCAAATTCGTATAAGACTGGGAGATGAATGGAAAACCGCCTTTAAAACTAATGAAGGATTATTTGAGTAGCTTGTAATGTCATTTGGACTTTCTAATGCACCAAATACATTCATGCGCCTTATGAATAAAGTCTTACAACCATTTTTTGGAAAATCTATGGTGGTTTACTTTGATGACATCTTGATATATAGCACAAATTTAGATGAGCATCTTATTCACTTTGAAGCATGTTTTGTCTGCTCTTAAAGATAATTCCTTATATATAAATTTGAAAAAAATGCAATTTTGGAGTGCCCAAACTTATCATTTTAGGATTTATAATAAGTGAGCAAGGCATAGACGTCGATCGCATAAAGACGAAGGCCATAAGTGAGTGACCAGCACCTTCAAATGTTAAAGAAGTTCAAAGTTTTCATGGGTTTGCATCTTTTTATCGAAAATTCATTAGAAACTTTAACACTATAGCAGCTTTTTTGACCGAATGTCTTAAGAAAACTGGGTTTCAATAGGGGTAAAGATCAACAACATAGCTTTGAGACCCTAAAACAAAGGTTAATTACACCTATCCTAGCACTACCAAGTTTTGATAAATTGTTTGTTGTTGAAGTAGATGCTTCGAGTGGTATGCTAAGTCAAGAGAATAAGCCTATTGAGTATTTTAGTGAGAAACTTAGTGAAGCTAGACAAAAGTGGAGTACTTATGAGCATGAACCTTATGCCTTAGTTAGAGCATTAAAACAATGGGAACATTACCTAATAGGAAAGGAATTCATATTATATTCCGACCACCAATCCGTACGGTACATCAACTCCCAAAAGCACTTATCTAGGATGCATGCTAGATGGATTACTTTTATTCAACACTTTGATTTCTCCATCAAACATAAATCTAGACAAATTAACAAGGTGGCGGATGCATTAAGTAGAAGATCTCACTTATTGAACATCTTAAAAGGTGAAATAATTTCCTTTGATAACCTTGCTGATTTATATGAGCATGATGAAGATTTTTATGATATTTGGCAAAAATGCAAATATGGATATACTTATAAAGACTTTAGCATAACTAATGATTTTCTCTTTAAGATAATGCACTTTGTATTCCGCGCACATCATTACGACTGTAAATTATTAGGGATACTCATTTTGGTGGACTAGGAGGCCATTTTGGCTGAGATAAGACAATTGAACAAGTGCTTAGCAGATTTTTTGGCCACATCTTCGAAAGGATGTTGAAAATTATTTGAGAAGATGTCCTATATGCCAAGTTGCTAAAGGCCAAGGACAAAATATAGGTTTGTACACTCCTCTCCCTATTCCAAAAACAATTTGGGAAGATCTCACTATGGATTTTGTATTGGGTTTGCCACGAACCCAACAAGGTAACGATTCTACTTTTGTAGTGGTTGACCGTTTTAGCAAAATGGCTCATTTCATACCGTGTAGGAAGACTAATGATGCTATTCATATTGCTAATCTATTTTTCAAAGAAGTGGTTAGACTACATGGAACACCCAAATCTATCACTTTGATAGGGATACAAAGTTCTTAAACCATTTTTAGAAATGTCTTTGGCGGAAGTTCGATACTCAATTAAAGTGTAGTACAACTTGCCACCCACAAATGGATGGCCAAATCGAGGTTATAAATATAACATTGGGTAACTTGATTAGATGTTTAAGTGGGGATAAGCCAAAGCAATGGGATCTTTGTTTACCACAAGTAGAATTTGCTTTTAACAACATGAAGAATCGGTCCACTGGCAAAACTCCTTTTGAGGTAGTATATACTAACCCTCCTCGCTTAACTCTTGATCTAATAAATTTGTCAAGTGCTGCAGATTTGAGTTCGGAAGCCGAGTTAATGGCTGATCGGGTTCACAGAATTCATAAAGAAGTCAAGGAACATCTCAAGGAATCAAATGCTAAGTATGCCCAACTTGCTAACAAGAAACGAAGGTACAAAGAGTTTGCTGAAGGAGATTTGGTTCTTGTGCATCTTCGAAAAGAGAGATTTCCAAGAGGAACCTACAGTAAGTTAGAAAAGAAGAAAATCAGGCCTTGTAGGATCCTTAAACATATTGGCTATAATGCTTACAAGGTAGAGCTTCTGGAAGGCTATAACATTTCTAACACCATCAATGTTCCTGATTTGTCTACATACTATCCTCCTGATGAACTGTTTAAACTCGAGGACGAGTTTTTTTTTTTTATGATGGGGGAATTGATGTAGTAGTTTGTTAGGTGTTATGTTAGGGCTCTCTTTGTAATTAGATTAAATATTTTGTTTCTTATTGTTGTTTAGAATTAGTTAGGTTATTAGTTAGTTACCGTGGTTAACTTTAGTTAACAATTATTGTAGTTAAAGCCCATTGGCCTATAAACTAAGCCTATATATAAAGGCTAGGCTTTTCGTATTTGTACACTTTTTGATCATTAATAAAACAACCAGCCTAAGGCGTATCCTGCTCCACCACAAGTCAATCTTCAAAAATCCTTTCATCTCTTCCCAATTACAATACCCAAAAAGCAACAACAGCAGCACAAGAATCCTTTCACCGCTGGGAAATTGAAGTGCTAGCTTGAAATTCAAATAGATGTCATCAGTTTTCTCAACCTGAATTCATTATATAAGTTCCTTTAACAGTTGAAACTATCAAGTGACAATTTTCGATCACCTAAATTATCAATTTACTGCAATAAGAAAGCTCAAATAAAGTTACCTCATTCTCATTACAGCATTTAATGGATTTAGTGCACCATTATTATGATGAGCTTGTTTTAATAGAGTTTAATTAAGACTTGGATTAAATGCAATTACAATTATAAAGAAAAGAGCAATTCAGAAGAATCTAAAACATTTACAAAGTAGAGCAATATATTAGAGGAGAGAAAAAGGAGAGATGGGAACTTATAAACCCAGACAAAAAATGTAAAATCAAAAGGAGAAACTACAATAAGAACAAGAAACACAACAAGTCGTGTATAAATTCCACCATTTCTGCATATCAAAAGGAGACGACAAAACTAAATCGTTTAATATCACAAAAGAATAACAAATACCAATAATAGTTCAATCAAACATGAAATTGTTCACCTTTATAGTAAATTAAAGCGGTTCTTGGACGACCGCTTCAAATTTAGGTTGGTAGTGAGCTAACTCCCCTTTTGATTGCTCTCACCCTTGCTTTCAGATTCTTCCCTCAGAACAATGAATAAAACAGATGAACAAAAGCTAATGCAAAATCCAAATAACCAATAATCATGGCTGAGGTAAGCAAGAGATCACAATACCTCGACCAAAGAAATTGAAGAAATTTTTTACCAACGAAAATATTCTTTTTTTTTACCAAATAAATTGTAGAATTCACTTCTACTCCAAAAAATTTGTTCCACTTTTACTCTACCAAAACAATCAACAGAAAAACTCCTAATGGTAGCTTTCTTCTACTCCAAAGAAAGTTCTTGATGATGCTTTCTGTTTGAAGAAAGAGGAGGTTGAGTAATTAGAACGCATTGGATGAGATTCTATGCTTTTTTTGTCAATAATTGAATCTTCTTGGCCGGCGGTAACTATTGAAGCGTAGTAATGAAATGAATCTTCCATCCACTTTCATTTATATCTTTAAAAATTATACATATATATACAATGTTTTAAAAGGCTTTTGAGACTCCCTCGAGGAAAGGTTTTTTTAGCCTCGCTAAATGTATGTGATGGCATTAAGTATGAATGATGGAATTACATTGTTTTATTGCATGAGTAATCGTTTGCTAGAGGAACTTTACTAGATGTGAAATATATTTAAGGTTTTGGTTTTCAAAATGACATGAAATGGAGCTCTCAATGAACCCATTATGGAATTCTTCTGTCTTCGTGAACATCATAGAAATCACGAAGCCGAAGCCAATGTCAAATCCAAATCCAAAACCCAAAATTACCAAACAAATAAGTAGACAAACAGAGGGTGTGGATGAAAATTTAACAAATCATATTCTTCAATTGGCTTGGTTTCAATTCTGTGGCTAGGTTCAGCACAGCCACCCATAAAATTATCGGCTTATATAAGTTTGGTTGGTGCTATGGTAGAAAGAGAATCGAAGTTGTTGCACCTTTTTTTTTTGGAAAATTTAAGTAAATAGCTAAATTTGGCCCCCACTCAAGAAAATGTCCCTTAATTTATAATTTTGCAAAAATGGCTAAAAGATAGATCATGAATTTTACGTTTTTAAGTGTTTTCCCCATAATGTCCTTCCTACATTCTAAACGTATTTAACAATCCAACAAACTTGTTATTCAATTCAAAACTTGTTTCTTATCTTCAAGGATTTTATCTTCATTATTTTAATTCTTTTATTAGTAATTTCACTTAATTAAAACATATTACAGCGTTCCACGGTCTTCATCTCATCCTTCTGCCATTCTACTATATCAATTTCTTTAAGAAGGGATTCTTTACATTTTTATGTTCTACATTTCTTCTTAAATTTGTAGTCTTCTTTGGACGTGCATCCTCGTCAGATTTTGTCTCTGAAACATTTTTAGAAGTTAAGTTATTTACCTTATCTTCATCGGTAAATTCATTATTCACCATTTCATTTTCTTCATCACTTTTTGTATCATCTTTATATTAGAAAAATTATCAAAATTATAAGATCACTAAATGTATATACCAATTGATGATAAACCAATATTAGAATACAATACACGTACGTTACGTACATATCGCAACTCAATCATCAAAATTAAAATGTTCATATATGTATGTAATAATAATTCAACAATTAACAAAACATGAAAGTTGATAGATGTATATATCAATTCAAGAAACAACCAAGTACGTATGTGTATACATCTATTTACTGTTGTACAACTAAAGTATCATAAATAAATAAACTAGTAAATGTATATCCCAATAAATTAAAACGTCTATATATGTATGTACTAATAATTCAGCAATTAGCAAAAAATGAAAGTAAATAGATGTATATATCAATTCATAAACCAAATTAAAACGTCAATATATCTATTGACTTCTGTACAACTATAGTAAGTACATGTATATCCCAATAACTACCTCATTACCAACCTCCTCTTCTTCAACTATCTTGATGTCTTTTCCTTTTCCCTTAAACATAAAATTAGAATTAAGTTAGTGAATCTAATTTTAAAATATTACTACTCAACAGCAACATCTCTTGAGTTCTTACCCAAGTTTCCTCCACCTCTCTTTTTGCTGGTCTCATTCAATTTTTTACTTTTCTTTCCCTTATTTATTGGAGTCTCTACTTGAGTCCTTGATGATTCAATCTGTATATATAAAGATAAAGACATCTATGGAAGGATTTAAAAAAAAAACAAATAACTCATATATAAACTGTTGTATCTATACCTCTTCTTCACTGTCTAAGGTGATTGTGCAGGTTTTTCTTCGACGTCCTGTTATTCTACCAACTTCACTCGATCGTCCAGTGATTCTACCTCTAACTTTAACCATATAGAAAGTTTGTTGGAATTAAACACATATACTCCTCAATTTTGGTTATTAACAACACGTTCATGTGTAGACCCCACATTTATATATTTAAAAAATACACCTGAAATTTAGGAAGACAAAATATATCTTTTTAAAAGTAAGCTTTACACGCAAAATAAGAACAAAGATTTTACCTTCCTCACACACTAAAGGAACAGTCTTGGCGACGGAGTGATGGGAGCGGCGGCGGGATGGGAGCAGCCGCTGGATGGGAGCGGCGACGGGATGGAAACGACGGGGGATCAGAGTAGCAACGTGATGGAAATTCTCGGCGTCGTCGATTGCTACCTTCTACAGTTGGATGGAAGCGGCGACTGGGTGGGAGCGGCGACGGGATGAAAAGGCCGGGGGATGGGAGCAACGACGTGATGGAAATTCTTGGTGTCGTCGGTGACTATCTTCTGCGGCGTCATGGGCTTAAGGATTTCACCAAGACTGTTCTGCGGCTGTCTTTTGCTGCTGTGGCTGTCTTCTGGGCGTGAAAACAATTAGGTAAGGTGTTTTTTTTTTTCCTTTTTGAGTTCTCTTGATTTTTTTGAAAACCCTCATTTTTTTAAAAACCAATTAAAATATTCCTTCCTAATAATATTTACTCTCTTATTTTGTAAATCTTATATTAAAGATGGGTAAATTTCAAAATCTACCCAACCCAATCTTTTTAATTTTAATAATATTTAATCTCTTGATTTTTTTAAAACAAATAAGCTTATTCCTCCCTAATAATATTTACTCTCTTATTTTGTAAATATTATATTAAGGACGGGTAAATTTCAAGATTTATCGAACACAATCTTATCAATTCTTTTTAAATTTACTTTATTAGCAATTTTAAATTAGAATTAAGATAATTATTTTAATCTGATTTATTTTTTATTAGATACGGTTGATTCCCTAATATTGAGGTCGATTGTTTTTGTTATTCGTAAAAATCTTAAATCCCTAAAATTATGCATATATACCACATTTGTTATAAGGGTATATTTGTCTAAACATTTTTCAGTATTTAAAAAAAAATCATTTAGCCATTATTATAATATCGGATAGATTTGGACATTTTATAAAACGAGTTATTAAATTTGGTCATTCCTGCACTTGCTTTTTTTTTTTTTTCACAAAGTAACCTTGGGTTTTAACTTGGTCATATCTTGGGTGTCTTAGAATCATGGTTTCAGTTGGTTTTGGTTTTAGTTTGGTTTAGCTATTCAGATTCCTCAACCGTCTGTTTTGTGTTGGCCCTCATTTTGCTCATACAAATTTCAGAATCTCAAACCCTCAGCCTCTATTTTTTTTTAATAATGTTATTCCCCTCCTTTATCTATATGATTTGTTATCCTTCAGCCTTACATATATAACAAAATCTCTGTCTTCTTTTTGCCATAATCTTCTTATTTTGATGGTGCCCTATTTGTTCACTATGGTAAAAGATCGATAATGTACAGAATGCATATTGATATCTTAAAAGAAATCACTTATTACAAATTATCTCTTATTCGTTGAGAAATTTCTTGAAAATATATTTTATTATTAAACTTATTTGTCACATCCGAACAATGTGTTTTTTCTAATTCTATTGTCCATTGTTAATGTTATATATTTTTTAGAACTTTAGATATCTCTAAATTTAGTCATAAAATACAAATAAAGAAGCACAATAAAGAATATAGGAATCTCAAGTTAGATTGAAAGATGGAGATTACAAATATAGAATTTATTTTATGAAGGATGGATAAAAAAACTACAAGTAGTCAAAACACCACGGCTTAAAGGAGCAGAACACTCCAACCCACAAACAACCCAATCAATCACCCACATGGAGAGAACCCTTCCACACCTTAAAAATCATAAAACATAAAGCAGAAAGATCACGAAGTAGAAAAATCAGAACACCAACTGGACAAACACACCCACATCATCTGGAAACTCCAATATCAAATAAACAAATCTAAAATCGGGAAATAGAAGAGCAACAGAGTCGATAATCAGTAGTAGAAGTAGAAAAATAGCGAAACGAACCTCAAGAGAATGAAGAGGAGTCTATCAGCAGATACAGTGGCATGAACCCAACAGCGACAACGTCAAGATTTGGAGAACCAACAAAAGTGAATGAAGAGGAGCAACTTCGTGAACACGATGATTTTACTTCTCAAATCCAAAAACTACTCTTTATTATTTTCTTTTTTTTTTGACAAATGTAACACAAAACACTCAAAAACAACCGAAAGGAACAACTAATTTAATATCCAACATAAAATCGCCATAAAAAAACAGAGATACTACCTCTGTCATCACAAAAAAAAAAACCCAAGATTCGTAGGAAAAAATGTTGAAACATGTGAGATACTAACCTTTTAGTTTGTACTTTAGATTTTAGACGAGTTTCACAGGAACAAATGATGAAGTAAGGAACAAGAAAAAAAACTCGATGGAAAACTCGACGAAGAAAAATGAAAGAAGAAGGGAAGACAAAAGTACAAGGAAGTTGAGCGTGAGAACGAAAGAAGAGAGAAGACGAAATTAAGGGGGAAGACCAATGGTTAGTTCTAAAAGGAGGGGTAAAATTTTTAATTTTGGGTCATTCGATCAAATTGAAAACTTAAATAGGTCGTATGTGTCAATTTCCCTTGACTTTTCACGAGAAGATGAAAAATGAGGAATAGAAATTGGTGACGCTAATAAATTTTGACGCAGAAACATTGAAAAAATTTG
This sequence comes from Momordica charantia, assembly GCF_013281855.1. NCBI lineage: Eukaryota > Viridiplantae > Streptophyta > Magnoliopsida > Cucurbitales > Cucurbitaceae > Momordica > Momordica charantia. Next base: position 8,898,012 of record NW_028275161.1, on the reverse strand, counting down.
CCGCCCGAACCCTAAACCTCATTCCAACAATTATTTGTCATTTTAGGGTTTAGGTGTAACGCCCCCAAATTTCAAACAAACTCAAATGGGGCACATTACTAAAACATTCTATTCACATAACGACACCAGTAGAAAATAACTACATTTTTGTCCAACAACTTTAATTAAAGCAACTTAATCAACCTTTACCACTATGACCTATCAGCTAAGATAATCTTAATACTCAGATGGCAACGAACAAAAGGCTACTTATTTAATTAATGTTAATCTCAAAAGTTCAAATTCTCGCAATCCAAACAAATCATCAAATTAGAGCTCAAAAAAATTGTAAATGGACAACTTTAAAGCGTTCTTTATATAGGAATCTAAACAAAAAAATTCATTAACCAAGCAACAACTCACACTAGAAAGTAATCACTCCAACTATCCTATCCAAAAAAGAAATGAATGACGTAGCACTAAATATGGTCTCTCTGTTCAAGTCTCCTCCTCGCCATCACCGTTCCCATGAGTGACCTTGTTACCTGCAAAATCTGGAGGGAAAAGGAAGGGATGAGTACAACCATGGTATCCAATAAGCAGTCCATACTTGAAGGTCACGCACAAACAACATGCTTCACAAAAAGGTTCAAACGACATGTTTATCAATTCATCATGCTTTCCATAGTAAGAGAATAGAGACATCTAAACATGCAACCTACATGTCATACCCACCCTCGCATCTCAACTCACTGGTTTTCTTTTATGTTTCTCCATCACTTTCAAGACAGGTTGTTATGATTTTTTGGGAGCAAAATCGGTGTTTTTGGTGGGTGTTTTCATAGTTTTGAAATATGGGTTTGTGGGTTGGAAAATTTCCGGTTTTTGGCATGTAGATTGCGATTTAAGTCTTGATTTGATCATGTAAGGGCCCAGTGTTTTGGGCATTGTGTTTCTGTAAGTCTGGGTCGCTCGAAAGTCGTTCGTGGCGTCGGATTTGGCGAAAATTGCAGAAAATAGCGAAGAAGACGAAGCAGACTGCGCAAACAACGTCGTGGCGCTATGCAGCAGCGCCATGGCGCTACAGGGACAGCACACAGCGCCACGACGCTGCACTGTAGCGCCGCGGCACTGTGCAGCGCCATGGCGCCATGTCTGGGCGCCGCGGCGCTGCCCTTAGGCGCCGAGGCGCTGTCCCAGGTGTTTTTCGGTGCGTTTTCGTGGTCCCGATTAGCGGTTCGAGGGCGGTTGCAGTCGTTTCCTAATTTTTTTTATTTTGCTTTCTTAGGGTGCCAAAAACCGTTCCAACTTTGCTATTTAATTATTTTATGCCTTATGAATGTATATTTTAATTAAAATCATATTGCATATTGTATGCCATATAGTTTTAAAATCCCACCATAGGTTACATGCATAATATGTATGTTTGATATATAGTATGTATGTATTGTCATGCATCATATAGTTATAAATGTTATAATGTATGAATGCATGTTTTTTATTTTCATAATTAATATAAGTGTTGTATTAATTAGATGAAAATAAAGTTGCATTGAGCATGACATTACTTTGGTTAATATAATTGTTATATTAATGTATGCTTATAATGCATGATTATAGTTTTAATTTCTTAAATTTTATAAGAGTTATAAAATGTGGTAGAAAAAAATTAAAATCCATAATAAAGAACTGCATGCAAACATAGGGTCTAACTTAATTAATTTTAAAGGGGTTTAAAATTAATTAGACCTTAGGTTATATCTTCTAATATGATTAGGGGGTAGTCTTTTATTTTATTTTAACTAGGTTTAAAATGAAATGATAAAAGACTAAATATAAAATATTGCCTATAAGAGAATCCTGTCTAAGGAAGGTTCTGTCTAGGTTGAGGTATTTAAGCTGACCGTAAGGGAACACCTCTATCTGGGAACTGACCTGGGGATTGAATTAGTCAATATTTTATATACATGCAATAATGTCGTTGGTTTATTAAAGTGTTTAATGAACTAAAACATTATTGTACAACTACCAATATAAGAGTTATATTGGGCCGACTAAAAATTCACTTAGTTAATTTCATTTAGCCGAAATTTATCTAAGTAATATACCCTAGTCTTAGAATACTAAGTGAGAGCAAAAGAGAATATGTAATGTACTGCGTATATATTTGATATACAAAGTATATATAATATATTTTTCTCTCTTTCTCACGTTCTCCTTTATATTCACATTGTCAGTTCCATGCTCGGCCTTGTGTCGCCCTGGGCGCGACCTCCCTACGGAAGGTGTTTGCATGGTTCAATATCTAGGTGAATGGAGATAGTATTCATAGTAAGTGGGAGAAGGACGTGTGACAACACATCCTGCGGTCTCCGCCATTGGTTTGCACCGTGAGGTTTCATACATAACCTGCGTGTCGTCCTGGTGCGACCATCCCTACGGAGGGTTCATTGTACGGAATCAAAACCAAGGCAAACTCCAGAAATGGATAAGGGTCTCTTAGATTTTGCTCCAATATTTTCCTTCCCTACAGCGGGATTATTGGGGTGGATCTCTGAGGTCCAAAAATGATAGGTCACACTTACGGGGAGTTGTTAAGTTAGTTAGCAATTTCAGGACCAAATAAACGATGACTAAAGTTTATAAGAATAAGAGTTATTCTGGTGTAAAATTTAGTTGAGAAAGTCTCAATTAAGTGAAGGAGTACCTGTCTGCCCTACGGTAGTTGTTGCTCTAAATCACTAAAGCGTCGTTGCAAAACAATTTTTGTTAGGGTGCTTAATTACTTTTGCTAAAATTTGATTGGAATTAAAGGCTAATGCATGAAACTGATATAGGTTGTTTTTACTTTCAGCATGTCTGCTTCCATATTGCACTCCTAGCCGCTCAAAAACTTTCAGCATGTCTGATATAGGTTGTTTTTACTCTCAATATTCCCTCTCATTCCAAACGAGGTGCACCCACAAGCAGGGTCTCGGGACCCAAGTGGATAGCGAGGAAGACTCGGTGGTGGTGTTCGAGGGGAATTCGTTGAAGAAAAGTTCTTCAAAGGTATGGTTTTCCCTTGTATTTTCTTCTTAACGGTTTTGACTTTGTTTCCCAAAAATCACGAACAACGGTCTGCTTCCGCTCCAGGATTCCATACCTTTGAAGAACTTTTCTTCAACGAATTCCCCTCGAACACCACCACCGAGTCTTCCTCGCTATCCTCTTGGGTCTCGAGACAGTGCTTGTGGGAGCACCTCGTTTGGAATGAGAGAGAGCTTAAGCGAGAGAGATTCTTTTTAGTAGTTCTGTTCTTTTCTTTTCTTTGCAGAACAGTTCTGCAATCCAAAAAGAGAAGAAAAATGACGTGGGGTAACTCCCCACGTCATATTAACTCCCCACTCCCCTGCAAATTTGCAGGGGAGTTTAATAATATTATTAATATTAATAATATATAACAAATATATATATATATAAATAATTAATCATATTAATTAATATATATATATATCAAATATATAATTAACCCTTAATTATTTATCACATGAATAGAATCATATTCTATAACGTTTCTCTCGTATAACCTATAGTTCTAATGTACATCTTATGCACATTATTTTTAACCTATAGTTTTAATATGAATCTTATTCATATTAATTTTATTTGAATCTCATTCAAATAATTTCTCTCATAATATATAGTTTTAATTTATAATTAACTATATATTATAATGTATCAATATACATATAATCCCTTAAGGAATTTGAACAGTTCAAATTCTTCCAAAAACTTGATCCTCGTTTTACCCGTTATGAGCTAGCAAGGGGACCTAATGGACCTACAGATTTGAAGCTCCAATGATACGAGATTAATCGGTCAATCTCATTGACCGAGTTAATCAACATTCGTTAACTACGGGTCACTCCACTAAAGACCCGCAGTTGCACTCTTCTCACTGCAGAATGTTTTCGTGTCCATGGATATACGACCATAAATGACGAGTCAATCCTTCACGAGTGCTCGTAACTCAAGTTGGGTCAAATTACCGTTTTACCCCTGAGTTACATCTTACTCCTTAAATACCACTGCTCCTCTAATGAACAACCCAGTTATGGTCCGACCAATAACCAGAAGTCCCTCTCGGGCCAATGAGAGGGTGGGGCCCCTTGTTCAAGTCCCGGAGTCAACATTTAAGGGAACACTCATCTACTCCCCTAAAGTTGGAGAGGAGTGAATTCCATCTTGTGAAGTTATGTTCCCAACTCCCCACTCGGTCTCGTCTCCAAAATGGTAGGAATATTGAGTCCGCAACTCGGGCCACTCTCACCCATACAGATCAAAGGACGAGCCCTCACGGGCAGGAGTCCATAACTCACTCAGGATTGAGAATGAGTTGTCTGGTCATCTTAAGAAACAGCAATCTATTAGTTAACGGTGTTAAATATAAAGATTGGCTATTTCGTGGTGCAGTCTTATACAAACTGATTGTATAGGATACCCTCACTCGCATGTCTCCACACGAACGACCTGAATCGAGTCGTCTGTAACCTTTACAGAGTGGGCCGTATCCATAGTGTTGCCAGGATAAGGTACCCAGCCTTATCCATATACTATAGACCCTTTAGATTATTCACGGGACATTGTTCACTTGTATATTGGGGTATATCAAATATATACCTCGTATATCAGGGGTATATCAAATATATACCTAGTATATCAAATATATACCCAGTACATATACTATCCCGGTTACACTAAAATAACCTCGGATGTTTAGTTTATTGGATTTTGGACAATGCAATGCTATGAATTCAACAACAAATTTGTTGAATAAAACTTTATTGAATATACATTTGTTTTTACAAAATACAAACTACAAGTTTAGGGCAACACACCAAACACATGTCATACCGACCCTCGCATCTCAACTCACTGGTTTTCTTTCCTGTTTCTCCATGACTTTCACTTGCGAGCCATACCAACCTCTGACCACGCATAGCCAAGGCATCGACACTTCTCTAAACTCACTAGTTTTCCTTCCTTTACCTCAAGACTTATTCCTTCGAGTTGTACCAACCATTGACCACGCATAGCCAAGGCATCGACACTTTTCTAAACTTACTAGTTCTCTTTCCATTATCCCCATGACTTACTCTTTCGAGTCGTACCGACCCCTGACCACGCATATCCAAGGCATCGACACCTCTCTACGACACTTGACGTTCGACCCTTGACCACTCAAAGTCAAGACCTCGAACTGTTGCACCGACCCCTAACCATCATAGTTAAGGCATCGATGGCTTTGCAAGCTATTGGCCCTTGTCCTTCTCTCTCAAGGCTCCAATACATGCCTTCCACTAAGATTCACTGCGCCAACCCCTAACCACGCATAGTTAAGGCCTTGACACTCATCTTTATCCAAATTTGGCGTATCGATCACTAACCTTTGTACTCGGAGCCTCGGTACCCAACTAGTGACGTATCAATCCCTAGCTCTGATACTCACTCATTCACTTCATTACAGAACCAAACTCTCACCGGAGTCCTACTACATGCTTTCTAGGCCATGACCCATGCAGCAGTCAACTCACAATAAAACCAGCATGCTTCCAGAACCAAAAATAGTAAGCTAATAATGAAACGACATGTCCAACATGCATGCACAACACAACAGATAGAATCATTCATAATCTATAATGCTTTCATAAATACTACTAAGCATCAAATCCAACAATGCAAAGCAATTCAATTATAAACAACCAAAACCAACATAATTTCATCCAAACTATTCATAATCATTAGCCAATATTCACAAAAAGACAATCAACTTACATATTAATGAATAATAAACACACTGAAAGCATCAAACGATTCATACCTATTCAAACAACAAACATCCTGCAAGTAAGAACTACTTACAATAAGTCCTACTGTGTTACTAAGCTTGTCGAAGGGTTCTTGGGTTACGAGCGGGTTGCTTCTGGAGAGGTTAGACAGACGTCGAAGAGGTTCAAGCTTGCTGGTCCGACGTTGGAAGGGGGTGGGTAACACTAGTTTGGGTTCGAATAGGGTGGGTCAGCACCAAACGTCACCGGAACAAAGGACACATCACGAAACTTGCTCCCCGATGAAGATTTGGACTGTTCGGGGTCATCGGAGAGTTGCGTTGCTAGCCGTCACCGGAGATGGAGCGCATTGACGCGGGTCTTTGCTGCAAATCTCACTAGATTTCGTCGTCAGCCGCTGGAAACATCGCAAAAGCGCCACTGTCACTGGAAAAACGCCCAAATCGCCGTGGGTAGCTGCTGGAACGTCACCAAGGTTTCAGATCTCGCCTGAATCACGTCGACAGCCGTCGAGAACGCCGCAGATGCGCCTTTGCTACTGCAGAATCGCCGGAAAACGCACCAAACATGCAACTGAAAAGAAGTAGCCCATGGGTCCACTATCACGCTGTCGTTCTCCGATTTCGTGGAGGGTCTGTCGTTGCTGCTCGAGTTAATCTGCCGCTTTATGAGGAAACGCAGCAGCCATCGGGTTGCTGTCAAGAAACGTCGAACTGCTGCACAAATCAGACAACGTCGATGGGGGGTCGTGATGCTGTGCTAGTGAAGGAGTCGCCGACCGTCGGTGGGTAAGATGTCGTCGTCAATGCTGTCGTGGTTCGTGGAGTCACCGCCGCACCTACTTGTTGAAGAAATAAATGTAGCCGCCGAAGAACAACACTGCGTCGCTGCTGGAATTCGAAGGAACGCCGCTGCTCGTGAATTGACGTGCTACTGTTGGGTCGTCATCAGTCGCCGCTGCGCCTTGCCGGAGAAGGGACAAGCGCTGCCGAAAAAAAGAGAGAAGAAAAATATGGGATTTAGGTTTCCTTTTGTTTTATTTCTTTTTTCCCTTTTTTTCTTTTTCTTTTCTTCTCTTTTCCTTTTCTAAACAAAATAAACCCAATTTAAACTCAAAGAGGGCTAAATACATTAAATAAGAAAGATAAATCACAATCTTTTTAGTTAAGAAACCTCACTTTAAAAAATTTGGGAAAAATAAAGGAAAATTTTAATTTCTAAAATTTTGAATTCATATTTAAATAAAATCTTCTCTTAAAATTTTAAAAACTTAATTTATCTTAATCCATCGAAATTAAACTTAATTGAAATGTACCTAAAATTAGAACTCCAACTTAGAAATCCAAGAATTTAATTACCAGTTTAGGGGGGAAAATCCAAAGGCCGAAATTAAATATTAAGATAAACTAGCCAGAGAACACGGGGCATTACATTAGGGTTTGGGGTTTGGGGTTCCAAGTTTGGGTTTTGGGGTTTGGGGTTCGGGACGGGTTTGGGTTTGGGGTTTAGGGTTTAGGGTTTGGGTTTTAGTGCCACTTTCCACACCCGTTTACCTCCCCGTTTAGCCACCATCCCTTAAAATGACAAATAACCGACCTTTTCCAAATCCTAAACCCTTAACCATAAAATCCTAAACCTTAAACCCTTGCGGAAAGATCATGAAAAAATACAAATTATAAAAAAAAAAAAAAAAACCCTTAAACCTTAAACCCTTGCAGAAAGATCATGAAAAAATACAAAAAAAAAAAAGGAACAAGTGAAAGCTAAACACAAGAAGGCCAGGAGGGCTAGCCCATGCATAGCCACTACGCCAAAGACATATTTGATCATTTTTTTTCCGACTTTTATTTACTTATTTGTTACTTTTAAGGGGGTGTTTTGTTATGAGGAGGTTTCTTAAACATGAGTTTATGGAGTATGAGTTGTTAAGTATGAGTTTGTTAACTTTGTGTTTTGTTGTGTATAAAATAGGTTTGTTAAGTCTGTGTTTCTTAAATATGTATCGTGTTGGGCATAAAATAGGGTTGTGAAGTCTTGTTTTATTAAATCTGTTTTTGGATACTATTTTGGTAAACTTAAAACTATGTTTATTAGTAGATTTGAATTTATAATAAATAATGGATAATTCATATATTAATTATTTGATTAAAACAATAAAAATAAATTTATTTTTTTCTCTTATGAAATTAGGAGGTATACTTTTCAATATCAATAGAAAAAAATTAATACATTTATTTGTTTAATTTTTTAAAAAAATATTTTATACAAATTTATCCAACATGTTATTGGCTATCAATGGTTTTATTTAATTTTTGTTTCTTTCTTGATAACTAAGTTTATTTACTAATTACCATAAAAAATTCCATTAAACTTTAGGATTTACATCCTCAATACATTTGATTAAAAAGTTTTTACATTTTAAATAATAATTATTTAAGAGTTATTAACTTCAACACAAACTAACCAAGATAATTAAATTCATTCATTGTATAATACATTTCATTAATTAATTATGTTAATTTGACATTTGCATTACACTAGTAAAAAGGGTTCCATAAAATTATGGATTTAGAGAAATGAACTTGATAGATGGTATAACGTGTGTTTGAGTTTTGAATTTAAAATAAATCAGTTTAGATTATTTATATATATGTGATTAAAAATATAATAATATTTATTTAGTAACTAATACTTTGAGTTTGAATAATTTTTTAAATAGAATTATTAATATAAATTTTTTAATAATTATTATGTGAGATAATATTTAATCAATTTCTCGAAGTGTGACTAAAGTGTACATAAATTATTGTATATATTGTTTTTAAAATATAAATTATTGCATATAAATTTATCATTATAATTTATCTAAAACATGAAGTTCACCACAAGTTTAAATGAAATGGTTAGGTTGGTTGTTGTCAAAATTGACATACAAGTATAAGAAAATTGAACTAAGTTACCGGTTCCAACCAATCGAATTAACTCGATTTGACTAATTTCTTCATTTTTAAATTTTAGCTTTAACTCATAAAATCTACAATTAAAACAATATTGTCGATATATGAATCAATAATTTATTACATGCAATTTTAATTAAATCCATTTACTTATTTATTATTAAAAGTATAATTAATTATTTTCTTATCCATCTGATATATTTTATTAAAAGGTTAATACATTTTAGAATAGACATGAAAGATAAAATATGCAATGATAAAATATCAGAGCAACTTTGGAAGTAGTGAAAAAAATAATGTAGCAAATTGAGGGTGTAATAGTATTAATTGTAGAAACCTCCCGGGATAATAATATTTACTGTTTACTATAGCAAACATGAATTTATAAAACTGTGAAACAAATATCTTAACAAATCCTACTACTCCTCATTTTGAAAACAGTGTTGGAGGCGAATCCTGGCCTGCCACGTGTCACAATCAGAAAAGTGAGTTGGGTGAACACGCGAACGAAATGTAGAAACTGACTCCAAAATACTCAGGTCGGCAGTCAGGGTAGGACCTACAGTGCCGAGCTGAGCTGATACAAAGTCCGTAACAATGTCTGTTCTGTACCCGACAACACGCCGTGATTTTAGGGTGTGTCAGAATCTCTGTCGGGCCCAGTTTCTATAAATAGAAATTCTTGCCTTAAATGCAAGGTACGCAATCTTAAGTAGACTCGGCAAGTTAGCTCGGACTCGAACTAACTTGCTCGTCGGAGTGCTAACTTTGTTTTGCAGGTCTCAAGAGTGTTCGAGGAAGGTGTGGGACCGTTGGCCATAGTTCGTCCTGAACGTACTGATCTAAATTGTATTCGAGCTCATCAATTTCGGGCTCAAACATCTGGCGCCGTCTGTGGGGAGAACACATCTAGAAGTCAGTCTCACCTTTTGCAATCTGAGCCAATGGCCCAAACCCGCTCTCAGCTCCGATGAGGAATGCTGTCACTTCTCGAGCCCATCCTCGACTCACCTACTCTCAGGTGGCCGGAACTTCCGTCATCAAACAACGACCCCAGGTGGGGGTGGTCAAGGAGAATGGAGGTCAGCCGGCCACATCCGATCCAGTAGCAGTCCGGGACTTCCACCTCGCCTCAGATCAGTTCCCGCCACTGCAACCTCAGAGAAATGGGTTGCCGCCCCGCGCACCTCGCCTCCGCGGTTGGGGAAACACAGGTGCACACTCCGGGGCAAGTGCCGATGCGGGCGTGGACCCCATCATGGTAGCCGATGTGATCGCCGAGCTCAGAGAAGTCAAGGCAAGGCTCGAGGCGGTCGAGAGAGGCAGCGAGGTGTCTGGCTCTTCCGTCTCCAGGGATCCCATTCGAGGAAAGGGACCGATGCATCCTACCCAAAGAACGGAGTATCAGTTCCGACCTCGCAGGGAGGCCCGAACTGGAGTGCCCTCGCGAAAGCCACAACGAGTGAGAACTGGCAGTGCCCTGGAAGCACGGGTTTGTGACCGCCCTCAGCAGGACAATCGGGTCTAGGGCCGGCGCCCGAGGATCAGACCAATTCGAACTCCCTTGGCATCTTTCGATAGCTCCAACGTCCATCAGGGCCGAGGTGATGAGACGCCGAGGCGACGAGTAGTGGCACGCGGAGATCGAGAGTATCTGGTTGACGATGAGGAGGAAAGTTTAGAGGTCGACGGTCAAGAGAGGTCCTCCCATGCTGACCATTCGTTTCGGTCTGAAGTGGACCTCCTCTGGGATCAGTTTCAGAGGGAGATAGAAGATCTCAAGCGATAGTACAGGCCTGTAGATCCGCATCGCGTGGCCGAGCAAGAGGAACCGCCTTTCTCCCAACCGATCTTGGACGCACCTATCCCACCGAGGTTCAAGGCTCCAGTCATGAGTTCTTACGACGGGTCTGGAGATCCGATCTCCTACGTAGAGGTGTTCGAAGGGAAGATGGATTTCCTGGCCGCAAGCAACGCTATGAAGTGCCGAGCATTTCAAATAGCCTTGGAAGGTTCGGCTAGATTGTGGTACCGACAGTTGAAGCCCCGGTCCATCGACAGTTACCAACAGCTGAGGAGGTTGTTCATCAACCAGTTCTCAGCTCGGCAGTTGTTGAAGTTGCTGCCCTCTCATCTCGGAACAGTAAAGCAACGAGACAACGAGTTCCTGATGGAGTACATCGCTCGGTTCATGGACGAACATGTCAAAGTGGTAAGTTGCACCGATGACATCGCCATGATGTACTTCACCATGGGTTTGAACGACAGGAACTTGACGATAGAGTTCGAAAGCCGACCGCCGGCCTCCCTGAACGAGATGCTTGCTAGAGCTCGCCAGTACATCGACGGCTTGGAGTTGTGGAAAGCCAATGGAGCTCGGCGAAGCAACCGTGGTAAGCATCGGGACCAAAAGTCCCCTCCTCCCAAGAAGTAGCGCGACGATGGTTGGGGCTCGTCTCGGCGGGCCGACGACAATAAGAGTAGAGGCCGCCGAGACGAGAAATACCCTTCAGGCCGTCGAGGGCCAAAGTTCGACAAGTTCACTCCGCTGAACGCCTCAATCGTGGAGATCGACGCAGCGGCCGAAGATACCGACCTGGAGGCGCTTTTCACAGCCCTAGAAAAACTCCGCCGACCTCCAGGGAAACGAGACAAGCGACTCTACTGCCGATTCTACAAGGATCATGGCCACGACACTTCACGTTGTTTCCACCTGAAGGAGCAGGTCGAGGATCTGATCCGGAGGGGTTATCTGAAAAAATACGTCGGCAGGCGTGAAAGGGCGGAGCCAGAGGGGTCGGCTCGGGAGGACAAGCGAGAGAAGTCGCCCCCGCCGAGACGAAAGGAAGATCGTCCCGCCATTATAAATACCATCCATGGGGGCCCGAGTGGGGGACAGTCGGGGCAGAAGAGAAAAGCTCTAACTCGGGAAGCGGCACACGAGGTTTGTACCTCGTACCCTAGGGAGCCTGCAATGCCGATCTTATTTGACGACCAAGATGGCGAAGGAGTGCACATGCCCCATAATGATGCCCTAGTAATCGCCCCACTCATAGATCACGTGAAGGTGAGAAGAGTTCTTATCGACGGTGGAGCGTCGACCAACATCTTATCGTTCTCGACCTACACTGCCGTGGGGTGGGAGAGGAAGCACTTGAAGCTCAGCCCGACGCCTTTGGTCGGTTTTGCAGGGGAGTCGGCCAGCGCGGAAGGATGTGTCTCGCTCCTTGTTACCATCGGCGAAGGAGATCAACAAGTGACTAAGGTTGCAGAATTTGTCGTGATAGATTGGAGCTCTGCTTACAACGCCATAATTGGTCGGTCCTTGATTCATGATCTCAGGGCAGTTCCATCTACTTACCACCAGGTCTTGAAGTATCCCACCTCGGTCGGAATTGCGACAGTCCAGGGTGAGCAAAAAATGTCCAGAGAATGCTACGCAACCGCGATGAAGGGAACAACCAGTTGTGCAGCGGTCACGGGCGCGTCAGGGCCGTGTGCCGACGAATCAGAGCCGAGCCGCGGAACCCCAGCTGAAGAGCTAGAACTTGTCCCCCTGCTGGGACAAGAAAAGCAGGTCAGCGTCGGCAGCCGACTGGGGGCCGAGGTGAAAGAAGAGCTCATCGGTTTTCTGAAAGCAAATGCTGACGTGTTCGTATGGTCTCACCACGACATGCCGGGCATAGATCCGAGCATAATGGTTCATAAGCTTAATGTAGATCCTAGCTATAGGCCTATGAGGCAAAAGCGTCTGCCTGTCGACGCCGAGCGAAGTAATGTAATTTGTAAGGAAGTCGAGCTGTTGCTACGAGCTAAATTCATAAGAGAAGTTCATTACCCCGAGTGGCTATCTAACGTAGTTTTAGTTAAAAAGTCCAACGGCAAGTGGCGCGTCTGTATTGACTTTACGAGCCTCAATAAGGCGTGTCCGAACAGTTTTCTCCTACCTCGAATAGACCAGCTCATCGACGCAGCGGCAGGGCACGAGCTACTCTCCTTCATGGATGAGTACTCTGGGTACAATCAGATTCGGATGCATGTACCCGACCAAGAGCATACCGCCTTTGTTACTGACCAAGGGCTGTATTGCTACAATGTCATGCCTTTCGGTCTGAAGAATGACGGGGCGACCTACCAGCGGATGGTCAACATGATGTTCGCCAAGCAAATCGGACGCAACATGGAGGTATATATAGACGACATGTTGGTAAAAAGTAAGCAGACGAGCTCCCATTTAGCCGACCTAGCAGAGGCCTTCAGCGTGCTTCGAAAGTATCAGATGAAGCTCAACCCGAGCAAGTACGCCTTTGGGGTCTCGTCAGGAAAGTTCCTCGGGTTCATAGTCCACGAACGCGGAATTGAAGCAAATCCAGACAAGATAAAAGCAGTTCTCGAGATGGAAGCACCGAGGAATATTAAGCAGCTACAGAGGTTAAATGGTCAATTGGCGGCCTTGAATCGCTTCATATCTCGCTCCACTGACAAGTGCCACCCTTTCTTCCAAACACTAAGGAAAAAGGGTCGGTTCGAATGGACCGATGATTGCGAAGCCGCACTTCGGCAGTTGAAGCAGTACCTCAGCTCGGCTCCCTTGTTGTCAAAGCCGCTACCTGGTGATGTACTCTACCTGTATCTAGCAGTGTCGGGAAATGCAGTGAGCTCGGTACTTATCAGGGAGGTGTAAGGGCGGCAGAGCCCTGTTTACTACACAAGCAAATCGTTGACCGAGGTCGAGGCTCGTTACCCCTGTGTTGAGAAGCTGGCCTTAGCTTTGATAACCTCGGCGCGATGTCTACGACCGTACTTCCAGGCGCACAAGATAATCGTTTTGACAAACTTCCCCTTGAGGCAGATTTTCTATAAGCCTGAAGCGTCGGGTCGATAATGAAGTGGGCACTAGAGCTCAGTGAGCATGACATCGCCTTCGAGCTGAGAACAGCACTGAAAGGTCAGGCAGCTGCAGACTTTGTTGCCGAGCTGACCCCCCCAGGCAAGGGGGCGATATCCGCGACCAGTGGACACTCTACGTAGCTGGTTCGTCCAACGAGAAAGGTTGTGGGGCAGGCATGCTGCTCCTCGGCCCCGGTGGTCTTCGGTTTGAGTATGCACTCCGGTTTAACTTCCGAGCTTCCGACAACGAAGTCGAGTACGAGGCATTGATAAATGGACTGAAGGTCGCCAGAGGGATGGGCGTGAGGCGACTTTTGATTCTCAGCGATTCCCAGCTGATTGTCATCAAGTTACCGAGGAGTACCAAGTGAAGGAAGCTCGTATGGAGAGGTATCTGGCCAAAGCCCGAGTGCTCCTCGCCCAATTTGAGGACTATGTGATTCGACAGGTGCCGAGGTCCGAAAACTCCAACGCCGACGCACTGGCTCGCCTAGCCTCGGCATACTAGACCGACCTATCGAGAACAATTCCAGTCGAAATACTCGCCGAGTCGTCCATCGACCAGCCTGAGGTAATGGAGATCCAGTCAGTTCAGCCTACATGGATGGACCCGATTAAGGACTTCCTGATCAGTGGCTCAGTCCCTGCCGATCCGAGCCAGGCCAGAAAGCTACGACGCCAAGCTGTTCACTACTTGATACAAGAAGGCAAACTCTTCAAAAGGGGATATTCCCTACCATTACTGCGGTGCCTCGACCTAGAAGAGGCGAGATATGTCATGCGCGAGATTCATGAAGGGGTTTGCAGAAACCATGGAGGAGCTCGGTCCATGGCCGCGAAGGTCGTCCGCCAAGGCTACTACTGGCCAACGATTGAGCGCGACACCAAGGAGTTCGCCAAAACATGCGACAAATGTTAACGCTTCGCGAGCATTTTGAGGCAACCCCTGGAGATGTTGTCGCCGATCTCAAGCCCTTGGCCTTTCGCTCAGTGGGTTATAGATCTGATCGACCCACTACCGATGGGGAAGGGGCAGTTGAAGTTCGTCATAGTAGCTGTAGATTACTTCACCAAATGGGTGGAAGCGGAACCTCGGGCGTCTATTACCGAGGCGAAGGTCGTCAGCTTTGTATGGAAGAACATAATATGTCGGTTCGGTATACCGAACGCCATCATTACCGACAATGGAAAGCAGTTTGACGGTGCCCGATTTAATCAATTCTGCCAACAGCTCAGCGTACGACACCTCAGCTCGTCACCTGCCCATTCGCAGTCTAACGGACAAGTTGAAGCCATCAACAAGATCATCAAGTGTGGTCTGAAGACGAGGCTGGAATCTCTGAAGGGTCGGTGGGCAGAAGAGCTACCAGAGGTATTGTGGTCTTACCGAACCACACCCCGCCGATCTACTGGTGAGACGCCATACGGCCTAGCCTTCGGGTCGGAAGCTGTTGTCCCTGCGGAAGTTGGCATTCCAACGCCCCGAGTTGAGAACTTCGACGAGCAGACCAACAGTGAAGCTCTACTCGTGAACCTTGACCTCATCGAGGAGAAAAAATCTCACTCCCAGCTTCGGCTAGTAGAATATCAGAACCGTATGGCTACTACAACGCCAGGGTAAAGGTCAGAACGTTCAAGCCTGGCGACCTCGTCCTCAAGAAGGTAATGCAGCATGTCGGAGCACTCGAGCCGAACTGGGAAGGCCCTACAGAGTATTGAAAATACTCCGACCTGGAGCGTATCTGCTGTCTGACCTAAATGGGAAACAACTCCCCACCCATGGAATGCCGAGCATTTGCGAGTTTATTATCAATGAAATGTGTGTAATCCGACGTGTAGAATTTCATTCATTAATGAAAGCCGATCTCCAATGACTTGTGCAAAATTTGACTTTATTCATTAGAATTGTTACCACTACCGAGCTACGTCAAATGTGGGCCGAGGAAGACTACGTGGTATGACCTATGCTAAACGACCTACGATAAGTTGCATTTTTACAAACATGTGAAGCAATGGTCAGCCCGTAGGAACCTGGTTATCCCAAATACACACCGTCGAGCTGAATTGATCGGCTCGTAAGCCGTTGTGTGACCTATGCTAAACGACCTACGATAAGTTGCATTTTTACAAACATCTGAAGCAATGTTCAGCCCGTAGGAACTTGGTTATCCCAAATACACACCGCCGAGCTGAATTGATCGGCTCGTAAGCCGTTGTGTAGGTAAGAAATTATGAAGGCTTGAGAAACTCAAACAACAAGACCAAAACTAAAACTGAAGTTTAATTAAATTTCTCTAAGTATGGGGACCTCGGAGAGAACAACTCAAGTTTGGATGAAGATTGTTTTCATTGAATTTAAAGTTTGATGAAGAGCCGAGGTATAATTAAAGTTTAATTAAATTTCTCTAAGTATATGGACCTCGGAGAGAATAACTCGGATCTAAACCAAACAACCTCATTTCATTGAATTCTAAGTTTGATGAAGAGCCGAGGTATATATGCCTTGGCTCAGTACAATAATTTGATTTTAAAAAAATGGAGAAAAGAAGCAGTAGAAGAAGAAGGCGGTCTATTCCTGCGGAAGGTCGACAGGCTTGCTAGTTCCTGCATCAGCGTCAGCAACCTCAGCGATCTCAGCAGCCTCGGCCTCCTTACAGACGTCAGCAGGGCGGTCCACCCAGATGGACTCATATTCCAGCTCGACAGCGGCGATGGCCTCCTCTGAGCAAGCAGTGTCGAGCCGATTGATAGCGTAATAAAAGCCCTTGTTCGGCAGGTTGCGAGCTAGGCCATCGAATTCGGGAAATTCTTTGACCTTCTTCTCCAGATAGGCCCAGCTGGCCAGATTCTGCTGAGCTTCATTCCAGCCCTTCTCTGCAGTCTCAGCTCGGCCCCGGGCGTTCTTCAGATCGGTGCGAGCTTGGGCTATCAAGGCCTTCAACCTATCGGCCTCGGCCTCCTTCTCAGCTCGCGCCTGGTCGACCTCGGCTTGGAGCTCAGCGATTCTACGCTCATAGGAGGCGTTCGTCTCCTTCTCCTTCAGGTCCCGACCTCCGAGCTCCAGGCTCATCATCGATGCCGAGAGGCAGGCGTGGTAGTGCAGCTGCAGAGGCCAGAGGTTAGGGCAAGGGGATTAAAGGAAAAGAAGAAAGGTAGAGTGAGAACGGGCTTACCTCGGCAGCAAGAGCTACAGTCTTCCTTACCGCTTCCACCGGGTCCTCGGGCACCCGAACAGCTTGTTCTACTCGGCGAGAGCTGGAGGACCTCACCTTCATCGCGGCCTCGTGGATGCTGAGGCGGGAGAAGGCGAGCTTGAAGGGGAGCGGGAGCTCGTCGCAGTGTTGCCGACCTTGTTGGGACCTGTAACGCCCCAAGATGTTATATACCATCCTAGGCAACGCTAAATAATTCACCTGACTAGCCTTAACTCTAAACACGAGATAATCAACTCCCTGGAAAATAATTTAAATGAAATAAACTTCGACTCCCATAATTTCCACCAGAAATATCAATTTTATAAACTGTCAAAACTTCGCTCTCCGTGGGCAATTTAAAAACAAAGACATCTCATATCCGCCTCAGTGGCTAAAATTCTTAAATAAATAAAACAACCGTACGCCCAAACTCCAACGACAACAGTGACACGTTTACCAACAACATCCACAAAAAAAAATAAAGTAGTTCTAGAGAATACAAAATTTCTCCTCGGTCCACGCCTAGCAATAACATAAATCCCAACGCTACTCGTACCAAACGACCTTTCCCTCTATCCTCACTAACTCGACTAGTGATCCCTCCTCGGTCAAGCCCTCTCCACGTCATCACCGCGGTCGACCCTGTTCACACCTGAAAACAAATAAGGATAAAAAAGGGGTGAGTACATAAGGTACTCCGTAAGTAGCACTTCCTAACTAACACAAAAATCATGCTCACAGTCACGGCATATAAAATAAAACGATAGCAAGGCAATTTAAATAGACAGCGAGAGATAAAAAAACAATAACTTGACATTTACATACAACAACCAATGATTTACTAGCCCTTGTCCCACAGTACTAAACCTCCCTCTACACCCCCTGTGGTACTCCCCGTTTAACTTCTCGAGGCATGACGACTCTTGACATTTATTCCCAAGATACCGCCCCCCTCCTTTTACAGTACTTGATGTTCGACCTTGCCATTTATTCCCAAGGCCTAGCACCACTACTTCGCAAGCACCACTCCACTTTAGTCCTTCAAGCCTAACTCCTCGAGTCGCATTAACCCTTGACATTTATCCCTAAGGCCTCAATACTCCTCTACAGAAACTTGATGTTCGACCTTGCCATTTATTGCCAAGGCCTGAACTGTGCACCGGTCCTTGCCGTTTATGCCCAAGGTACCGATGTCTTCCCAGCGTATTGGTCCTTGACATTTATCCCCAAGACCCCAATACTCATTTACAGAAATTTGACGTCGGCCTTGTCATTCATTCCCAAGGCAACTACCCAAGGCTTTGAACCTCCAAGCGATTTATATGCATTTTCAGATCAGACCACCCATAGTTTAACGGACTGCCAACCCGTCCCTTCACCCTTCACCCTTCACCACTTCACTAACCCTCCCATGACCACCTACAAGTATATTTTCCACATTCCAATTCACTGCACAGTTCACAAGCATGCTTTTCCTGGTAATAAACAAGTCACACCCAACAGCTCACAACTAAAACAATATAAACTAATTATCAGTTTAACAACGCGAGCACTTCATTTACAACATATTTGCAAAACGTCATGAGCCAGTTACTTCTAACCACAACAATTCAGAATCTACTAGTCACCTACAACAATAAGAATAGAAAGCATGTTTCCTCATAAGTATTCAATAATAGAAAGACGGCAACAAAATCACTAGAAGTTCACAAATCAAAACTAACAATCCCTACATGCTCAATTAAATTATTTTAGCTAAAAATCAGCATCAAAACCATTCCGTTAACGCTAAATAACGCACGCACTCGCCCCCTGGTGCTACTTACACAACCACGTCCTTAAGTTTGCGTCGAACTCACACCTACGCACAAAAACAGAAAAAATACAGCAATATAAATATATTGTTCAGCCTTCGAAAACAACTCTAAGAGGGTTCAACGGGTCTCATTACCGCAAAACGACTTCGTGTAGGTGTGGGTAAATTAGATCTAGCTTGCAAAGGGGTGGGTAGCGTAAATCGGGCTTCGAACGGATGAAGTGAATCACCGGACACCACCCAAAACACTGCTGTCCACGTTTTTACAGCAGCGAGAAACGCCCAAAATGACCTCTAACGGCTTCGATTTGATGTCCGTTACTACAAAACAATTTCGCTTAGGTGTGGGTATTCCAAATCGATTTCGTTTAGGTGTGGGTACTCCAAATCTAACTTCGAACAAGGGTAGGTCAAAGAAAATTACCGGGCTTCCCGGATCTAACCTATTCGAGTCGTTGGAGTTTGTCAGATCGAGGGAAAACATCGTGAACAGCCATCACGCGCCGCCCCGCCGCACCTGCTGCTGCCCGAGACCACGCGCCGCCGCCTGCTGCTGCCCGACGCCGCCTGCTGCTGCCCGAGCCCGACGCTGCTACTGCCGTGCTGTTGTCCCGATGCCGCACCTGCTGCTCCGATGCTGCCGTTGTTCGTCGCGTCGCCTGAACGAAGCTGCTCGCCGGAGAAGAAGAACCCGAGTGGGGGGTGGTCGGCGGCTTCAACAAGAGAGGGAAAGGGAGGAAGAAGAAGAGGAAAAGAACAAGGGCTAGGGTTTTTTTTTGTTTTAAAACTTTCACTCTTTTGGGCTTGGGTTCTTTTCCTTTTGTTTAAGGCCCACTTATCCAACCCCTCCTTGTTGAAACAAGCCAATAATATAATTTCGTAATTGGCCCAACGGCCCAAAACAAGTGTCACATAGTAGAATCCGTACTAAACCATAACTTGATAAATAACTACACGCTACTAACTCACCACTAATTCTGTAGCAATACACAATAGCCGAGATGCCACACTTAAATTAAATAAAGATAACTGATGAATCAAACAAAATAAAATGAAATAAATAAAAAAAAATCTATTTTGTAATAAAAATTTCCCGGAACTCGAGGCAAGCTAACCTGAGTAACGCGGGGTGTTACAGGACCCCTCCTCCAAATCAACCATGATGGGGGGAGGTGGAGATCTGGAGTTCACTTCCTCGGAGGGAAGCGTTTCCCTCACTCGCTTCTTCGGTGCTAAAGGCGTAACCGACCCCTCGCCTCCAGCGACAGTCTGCAGGGGCTGAGCTTGGAGGGCCTGAAGCTTGGCCAAATTCTCCAGCCCGGGAGGAGGCGCCGACGGAGCGGTCGAGGCCGGGGCCCGCTGCCGCTTCGTGCTGCCGAGTGCGAGAAATTTAGAGGCCATTTCTGCAAAAGGGACGAGGTTAGACAAGAGGTTGCAATCGACCGAGCTGGGGAGTCAAGGGGTAGTTACCTTCGGGAGCTTTACGTTTTTGCGAGCTGCGTTGCCGAGGTTTGGGTAGCTTCTTGAGCTCGTCTGCTTGGTCGTGAGGACTGAGACCACTGAAGAAGAGGTGGGAGTTCGAGACTAGTGCTTCACCCCACAGTGCGTACTTCAATCTCTGACCTTGGGCTCGCCTGATGATCTCCCAAGACTTGTTGCTGATCCTTGGAACGGGGGACGGCAGAGCTGCAAAACAGAACCGCGTTAGAAACGAAGGCGTGGAAGTTAAGACAAAAAAAAACGACCCCAGCTCGCACCTATGACACTCACCTACGTCTCCGAACTCTACTGGGACTTGGCAGGTCGGCTCACCCCTTCCGTCCCTCAGAAGCCACTCGCCAGAGACGAGGAACCAACACTCCTTCCAGTTCTTGTTGGAGGAGGGGTTCCTAATCAACTGACCTACATTCCGTCGAGCTGAGAGGTAGTACCGACCCTCTCCCTCGTTGAAGGCTTTGACGGTGTGGGTCGCTAAGAGCTGATCCACCGTGAGCCTGTCCTCATCCTCGTCTTGGAGGACCCACCACAGGACGTAAGCTCCGAGCACGGTAGACCATCTATTAGGGGAGAGCTGAGCTGGGGCGAGGTTGACTGCACTAAGGAACCTTTGTATAAAAGGGTGGAGTGGAAGTCTGACCCCCCTATGGAACATCTGGGGGAAGAAACTGACGAAGCCCGGAGGAGGGTCGTCGAGGTGTTCCCCGATGTTAGGCACCCTAAGCTCTATGGAGTTGGGGATCGAGTAAGTTTTGCGAAGCTCGGCCAACCTACCTACTGAGCAAGACGAAGGAGGAAGTTCAACTACAGGACCGAGGTCCGGGTTTCCCGAGGTTGAGGCTATATTGGGGTTTACCGAGCTATCCTCGACGTAAGGGTTCCTTGAGGTAGAAGCTAAGGTCGGATCTCCTAAAACGTCGTCTGAACTAGAGAAACTAGACGACCCAGACGACGAATCCCTAGACAAGCTACTCATCGCCAGACCTGATTGGGAAGACTTAAAAGAACTATCTAAAGAAAGAGGGAGAGAGTACCTGACTTGGAAACGGCCGAGGTACACGAAAACTCAAAAGTGAAAAGTGAAAGACTTTCGCCTTTTATAGGACAGCCCGGAGGCGTGAAAGCCGTTCGATCAAGGAGGGATCAACGGACAAGATCCGCCCACGCCAGGCTGTCCCCATGACGACGTTTGGGTTTCCGAAGCAGAAGCTAGGGCTGACGACATCCATGACGTCACACATGCACGCGTGGATTCGACCCGACTCCAGTTAGCTCGGAGGACTTCGCCGAGCCGACCTCCGCCCCGCCGAAGTGGGGGCCAATGTTTGAGGCGAATCCTGGCCTGCCACGTGTCACAATCAGAAAAGTGAGTTGGGTGAACACGCGAACGAAATGTAGAAACCGACTCCAAAATACTCAGGTCGGCAGCCAGGGTAGGACCTACAGTGCCGAGCTGAGCTGATACAAAGTCCGTAACAATGTCTCTTCCGTACCCGACAACACGCCGTGATTTTAGGGTGTGTCAGAATCCCTGTGGGGCCCAGTTTCTATAAATAGAAACTCTTGCCTTAAATGCAAGGTACGCAATCCTAAGTAGACTCGGCAAGTTAGCTCGGACTCGAACTAACTTGCTCGTTGGAGTGCTAACTTTGTTTTGCAGGTCTCAAGAGTGTTCGAGGAAGGTGTGTGACCGTTGGCCATAGTTCATCCTGAACGTACCGATCTAAATTGTATCCGAGCTCATCAATTTCGGGCTCAAACAAACAGGGAACTAAACACCCCTAGGGCTCCACGTAGATCTGTCCCTGCTCTCACCATTTCTTAATATTTCATCCCCGTCGTGTTTTAATGCTGGAATCGATGAAAATCAGACGATAAGAGACATAAAAACAATACAAGTAAATAAGAAACTATCATTTTACCGTCGCGGATCGAAAACAGTCTTCACTGATGAATTCTTCCTCGCAGAGAAGAAGTAAATTTAGGCGCATATCCAATGGTGGGTTCAATCCCCTTTACAATGGTGGTTTCAAATTTACAAAACTTATGCCTCTAATGTTATATTTGTGGGCATTAGCTACTTACATTACGGGGTGAAAGGAACCGAACCGAACCAGGGTTCCCCACTTTGTCTTTGCCCCCGGGACTTCTCAATTCTCACGCACGACCCAGACCCACGGCCACAGTCCCTCTCTCTCTGTGAACCATCCAGCGGCGGCAACGCTCACCCACCTCACCGGGTCTTCTTCAACAGCTTGGGCTCTCGTTTTCTGCCTAAATTTATAAAGGTATTCTACTTTTCTTATCAACTATAGATTTGGGTTTGTTCTGTTCTGTTTGAAATTGATCTTGATTCGTGGGAATCAGATTTCGTTGTTGCCAATAGTTGATTGGTTCATATGGGTCTGCCCAAAATGAACGTTGTATTCTTATTTTGCAATTTTTTTTGGTTTCAATTGAGAAAAGTTTGGGATTCTGACGCTGATTCTTAGGTTTGATCAAGTCAATTTTCTCAGATTTCAAAAGGGTTTCTTGTTAAGATCGGTGAATTCCATTGTGAATTTCGTTTAATTCGATAATTATCTTGTGCCCCGAAACTCAAATCTCAATGTGGGATCGTGGAGATTGAATCACAATTGGATCAGTTATTTTTGTGTTGATTTAATGACTATTGTTGATGTAGTTCATCAATATTGTTTTACATTTATGCCATTCATAATATGCCATGTCACTTGTTTGATTTGGATTTGACGTTGCTTTTTCACGAATCGAATTTCAGCATCACAAAAAATGGTACGGAGGAATGGGTTTTTGGCTTGTTTGATTCGCTTGTTGGTTTTCTATTGTGATCATCATTGTTCTGTTTCTGTTTTTGTGCAGTCTGATTCCATGTTGTTTGAATCATTGAGTAGACTTAAATTTATGGCTCTATGATACTCTGCAGGTGGTTTGAATTCTTTAGTTTGTTCTTGAAAAATTTTGGGCAAGTCAATTTTTGTTGGTTGTTTTTGTTTATAAGTAAATTTTTGCCTCAGTTCTGTTGAGTTTGATTTTGTTGTTTTTAATGTGGGATTTAATCTTTTAGTTTGAATTAAGTTTCTGGTCGTGTTTGGTTCCTAAGAAAATTGTTGTGGGAATTGGACAAATGGGGGAAAGAGAAAGGAGAGTTATGTTTGGATTGTGTTTAGAATTTGAATCAAGATTTAGAATCTGGACTTGGCATTGAACGACTCTAACATTTCCTTTGCAAACTAACACGGGTTCTTACAACATGTTTTATTCTCAATTAGAATTACACAAAAGAAATTCTCTAATTCTTTCTTGATTGCGTGATTCACCATTTGTCATAAAGTCTCTCACTCTCTTGCATAAGTTCGGTTTGGAGATCTCTTCTCTACTACTTTTGAGGTGCATTACTAAGATCTCCTTTTTATTCCATTTGAGTTGATGAACTTCAAAATTGTTTGGGAACACCTGTTTAGTTTTGTTTCATTTGGTTACAATTTCCCTTGTTGATGAATTTTGAGATGATGGGTTTCTTGAGTTTTGTTGTTTTTCTTATTTAGAGGTGTAATTTCTTAGGAGACACTTCGTCTTCTAGAAATGAGATTTATAAAACAAGTCATTCTGGTCCTACTCTTCAATTAGTTGAACTTGATAATTCTAACCTTGTTGCCAATAGTAAAGTAGGATTGCTTGATAAAAGAAAATGCTCTAAAGGTTTAAATGTATGAGACCATTTTGTTAGAGTAGAGGGATGTTATGTTGAATTTCCTAGAGCAGCTTGTAAATATTGCAGGACTACATATGCATGTGATTCTAAAAGAAATGGGACGACAAATTTGAAAAAACACCTTAAGAAATGTAAGAAGTATGATGGAGGATTTTGAAAATATTTGATTGCTACATCATTTACTCAAGAGAATTGTAAAACAATGCTTGCTTGTATGGTGATATTGGATGAATTGTTGTTTAAGTTTGTTGAAAGTGAAAGATTTTATAAATTTTTCAAGATATTAAATCCTAAGTTTGTAATTCCATCACGAATCATTGTTGCAAATGATTGTTTTCAATTTAAATGATAGAGAAAAAGAACTTGAAAAGTGCTTTAATTAAAAGTGGTCAATGAGTTTGTTTAACGGCTGATACCTGGACTTCGATTTAAAATATTAATTATATGGTTATAACAACTCATTTCATTGATGGTGATGGACTTACACAAAAGAATTTTAAACTTTTGTTAAATAGCTAATCACAAAGGAGATACAATAGGTAGAGTAATCGAAAAATGCTTGCAAAGTTGGGACATTGACGAAATTTTTACTATGATAATGCTAGCTCCAATAATGGAGCAATGTCATATTTGATTAGAAAGCTAAAGGAAAGAATACAATTAATTCTTTTCTCCCTTCTCCACAACTATAAGCAATCCCTTTAACGTCGTCAAGATCTTTGAAGAAGCTTACAGCGTTGATGATGTTAATTATGGAAAGTTCAAACTTTTGGAAATTAAATGTTTGAACTTTTGGAAATTAAATGTGATGACTACATTACCAAGGCTTCAGTAGCTCTGTAGCTGTAGCCACTAGCCAGCCTTGGTTGCTCTCGTGGAAATTAGCCTGGTTCATTTGAGTCTTCCCCTTTCTGTAAAACCTTTAACATATTCGTTTTGGGATCTTATTACCAAGAGAGTAGATAACTAACTCCAAAAATGGAAGAATGCAATCTTCTCTGATGACGAGCGTCTCACTCTTATGCAAGACTCTTTCTCAAACCTTCCAACATATTAGATTTCTTTGTTTTTCATGCCCAACAAGGAAAATATTGGTTGGCATTTGGTAAACTGGAACAGGGTCAAATGGGATATTGATAGAGGAATGTTGGGTATGGGTGACTTGAAACAAATATTTCTTTTCTAAAAACTAAAATTTTGTTTTCAAAACACTCCCGAATAGCCCCTAATAAAACTCAACTTTGAGCTCATGCTGTATTTGTTTTAAACGTGGGATATGGTTCAAATATACATACTGGTATTGGTATCATTGGTAAATTAGTTCTTGAATTGGGCCAATTTCTTGTTTTGTTAGTTCAGGTTTTTTTTTATTCCTCTTTGGGCGGGCCATTTTTTAGGCCCTTTTGTATTCTTTCGGTTTTTTTTTTCTAATGAAAGCTTTGTTTCTAGATTAAAAAAGAATGTTATATTAGTTCTGGCTTATGATTTTTGGTTTCCAGTAGAGATGATTGTAACGGATACTTAGCTTGTGATAGCAGTATGGAATTTATGATGTTGAACTTGGATGTATGCAGGCTGGTTGAGTCAAGTTTGGGAGCTCTATTTCTCTGCTGTCCATTATGGTAATATATATTTAAGTACTTATGGTGATTACGCATGCCAATTTTTTTTTTTTATTGTAATTTATTATCTCTAAGAAGGAAATTATTTTGTTATTGGAATATGAAAAAGTATAAAATAAGGGGTTGACCCAACTGCCAAAAGGAGTTGCAGAAGAGTACTCCAATTGTGGCATATATCAAAAGAGTCCTAATTTCCAAAGAGATTTGAGAGTTACCTGATTTCTTTGATATCGGTTTTTTCTTATTAATTTATGTATTTAAAATATGTCTTTCATGCATTTTGATGAGATGGTGCCATACTTTTGAAAATTTTATTTTGATATTTCAGAATTACCTGCTTGGAGCTTTTAAGCCATCTTGCAATATATCAATCACATTTTCTGATGGGAAAACACGCAAGCAGGTATCCCATTTACAGTAGTTAGATGATTGGATGAATGAGGAGAGAGAAATTAAATGTTTGTTCCAATTCTCATTCTGATAAGTTTTTGAAATGAAAAACAGGTAGTATCCGTGTAAGCTTTTGACAATTTGAGTATTATCTGTGTAAGCTATTGAGTTTTGCAATGGTTTTTGCTGAGCCATAATGCTTTGCATAATAAAGTTAATTTTTTAATTTTTAATTTTTTTTTTCTTTAAAATGCATTGTTTCTTTAGGTTCCGTTAAAGAAGGAAAATGGTCAGACGGTTTTGGTTCCCCTTTTCCAGAGTCAAGAAAATATTACTGGGAAGGTATAATTATTTTGTGAAGTTACTGGAACTTTATTTATTTATTTTTATTTGAGATTGTTGGATTCCAACTTCCCTTTTTCTTATCATGCTCCAGATAACTATAGATCCTCTGCAAGGAAAGAAGGTCGACCACAATGGTGTTAAAATTGAGCTTCTCGGTCAAATTGGTGTGCACTTCTGCTGCTTTCACATCATGATAATTTTCTTTTAGTTTTCAATATATACATTTTTAATATTGGCTTTGTTTCTCTTTAGCACCAAATCACTCCATCTTATGTATTGTCTAGCTTTGTGGGGTTTTTTTCTTTTTAATTATTTTTTGAGGATGTGGCTACATTTCTTTATATATACTCTGGTTGTGCTAATATCTTTACCATGAGACTACCAGGTGCCAATAATTATGTGCCTTTTTGGGCATCAAACTTTGAGAAATTGATACATTCTTTCTTTCTTTCTTTTTTTTTTTTTTTTGAGAAATTGATCCTTTCTATTTTTTTGAGAAATTGATACTTTCTATTTCTTTGAGAAATTGATATTTTCTATTTCTTTGAGAAATTGATGTTGAGTTAGTCTTGTATGCTCTTTTTTGCAGAGATGTACTTTGATAGAGGCAATTTTTATGACTTTACTTCTCTTGGTAAGTATTATATGTGTTCGTTCTTGTCACTGTCTGGACCTCTTTCGTTTCCAAAGAAATAATATAATGTGACTGCAAGGGGAGGCAGATTAAAATTTATTGTCCTTGATGCATGCATTATGACGGTTTTTGAACAATTGTTATCGTACATGTGAAATGTCTTCTCAGAACTGAACTTTTATTGTTTTTTCCAGTTCGCGAATTGGATGTTCCGGGAGAAATATACGAAAAGAAAACGTACCCATTTGAATTTTCTACAGTTGAAATGCCATATGAGACATATAATGGGGTAAATGTGAGGCTGAGGTAAATAATCGTTTGGAATTAAGATCTTTCTTTAATAATGTGGTCATCATCTTCTGGTGGCTTCTCTTTTGAATGCTTATAGCTTCACGCTGGTTATGCATTACTTTTTAGCTTTTATTCATGTTCAACTGCTTTTATTTATATATTTTGGACATTTGTTAAACGGTACATGTTCTTGTTCTGGTTCTACTTTAAATATTTCAAATCTTGTGAACTAAGAGATTTTCATGGTCTGGTGTTTTCTGAACTTCCCTTCCTAGGTATGTCCTCAAAATTACCATCAGTCGTGGTTATGCTGGTAGCATAGTGGAATATCAGGACTTTGTGGTAACACTTCGTACCTCTTTTTCCTGTGGCATAGCATGCTGTTTGAATAATGGTAGCTGATGAACATGTTGATCATGCATGAACATTGTAGACTAGTAGTTCCACACATACACTGTGTTAGGTGTATTCTCTTCTTTTAAATATTTGACGTGAAGTCTCCTGGTCTTGATGTGTTTTTACTTTTCATAGAGTTCTAAAAAATATCTTTTTTTTTCTTTTATGAAAAGAAACAACTTTCATTGAGAGAAAGAAAACATGGTTGAAATTAGGGAGATTTCAGGCCAATTATTTTGGTCATAAGTCTTCTATAAATTTCTAGCAAAAGTCCTCTTTGACATGATGCAAAGGTTGCCTTTGTATGTGGAATGAATATTACCTATGCTATTCTTAACGAGGCAAGTTGATGATTGGTGAGGAGGAAGAAAACCTACAGGTAAATATTGATATGGAAAAAATATTTCAGCACGATCTCCTGGGAGTTATTCAATATGGTTTTCAAAAAGAAAAGAAAGAAAAGACCGCTTGGAGCAACTTGGAGAAGTTGGATTTTGAGGTGATTAAAATGTGACTTTCTCCTTCCCTCAGAAGAATCAAAATGTTAAAAGGCTTAAGACAAGAAACTCTTTTTCTTCCTTCCTTTTTATTATAGTTGCTGGTAGCTAATCAGAATTCTCCATAGAGGAGCATAGTCTTTTGTAATGGTAAGGTTACAAGAATGTTCATTTAGACCATCTCAAGTTCCCCAATAGTATCTTCCTTCCAGTGAAGATAATGATGAAAAATGCAGACAGCGACATGAACACTGACATGGACGCATACACATACACGACATGATATATTGCAGACATGTTAGACTTTATTTTCCAAAATTTTAGGATATCGATACAACTAGGACATGTCATCAAAAAGTCAATAAGTTCATGCATTTATACGACAAAAAACAAGTTTGATGTATTTCATTCTCATAATTTATTATTTTGTCTTATATTACTATTTGTATCTATTTATTATGCTTAGCCAGCGTTTGACATGTGCATGACAAGTGTTGGACTTGCATTTAATTTGTACTAGTGTCTAACAATGTCAATTGTGTTAACAAGTGTCCAACAGTATTGGACACGAACATGTTACCCAAATTAAGGTGTCCGTTCTTCATAGCCTCCTCTCATGTGGGTTTTTGATAATTTTCTTGGTGGTTCTACTCTATTTTGCTTCACCTCTGTCCTTCTGATTGATGTTGACAATTTTGGATGTTTGGGTGAATTTGTTTGTTTTTTTCTTCTTATGCGAGTTTATATGAGTTTTCTCTTGCATTTTATTTTTTATTCTGTAATATAGGACTTAGAAAACAGTTATAAAAGACCATTTCCTACTATATTTTCAACAATTGATTACAAAATTGCTCTTGAAGCTATAAAAAGAATGTCTCTGAATGTTAGAAAAACTGTTTTATTTTCCTTATGAAGTATATGTACTGGAATTTTTTCACTTCATTTTGAATAATGAGCTAGAAAGAACCCTTAGTTTCTTACTGTTTTCTGGATCTCTAGTCAGGGGAAAATTTTTAACTTCCTTGGGTTTTGGAATATATTTGGGCATTTTATTGAAAAGTGTAGTAGATGGATGGAGTAGGAGGGCAGCACGGTATTGGAATCCATTCACTTTGTTGCTTTTTATGGGATTCTACTTGCTGTATTTTGGATTATTTTGCTGTTTGCGATTTCTTGTGATTGGGTATGCTCGTAAGAATTTTGGCTGTTTAGTTCCTTTGCTTTGTTCCCCCCTCTTGGGTTATTTTATTTATTTTGTCTGCTTTGTCCTCTTTGTTAGCTTATGCTGTCATCTTGCACTTGCATCTCTCGAATTGAAAGTTTCATTTTATATAAAATTTCAGAGCTTGGCGGCACAATAAGTATGAACTCTTGTTTATCAGCATAACTTTTATTTTAATATGTTAATTATATTAAAATGCCGAGTTTATCTGGCCAATATGGATACTGTTACATCTAAGCTTGTAATAATTGGTTTGCGTCAGGTTCGCAACTATTCGCCACTTCCATCAATCAACAATGGTATCAAGGTCAGTTCAGTAAAATGCCTCACATCGCGAAAATTTTTGTACGAGTTTTATGTTGTCTGCTGTTTTCACTTGTTACTACGACTACAAGTATTTAGTTTAGAAAAATACTAGCCTACCCACCGGTTAGTGACTTTCTGATGTGGTGTATTTTTATTGGCTTAAACATTTTAGTGGTATCCACTTATCTATTAAATGCAATTGCAATAAACCAATAAAAATACGTTACATCAAAAGTAAGTAGGTACTGAATGGTGTAGAGGCAAAGTAATTTTGTTTATGGCTGTTAACTCATTATTGAATACACTTTTTGAACACAAGGATTGTGTGGTAGTTTACTTCCGTAGCATGAAACTCTGTCAATTATCAGTAGGTGTAGTACTTTCATGCTTATGTTGCATCCTCACACCAATGCCTATCTATAACTGCTAAACATGGCAAGTTTTTTTGTGGATCATTTGGATTATTTATGCCCTTTGTAGATGGAAGTTGGAATTGAAGACTGCCTGCATATCGAGTTTGAGTATAACAAAAGCAAGTAAGTGGAATAAATTTTCTGGCTGGGGTTTACCATGCTTTTTGATTTGTACCTCCTCAACTTAATTTTTCATATGATGAATTTAAATCTTCAAGGAAGTTTTGGTTCTTGTTACCTACAAAGATCAGACTTCTATTGACGTTTATACAAGCAGGCCATGTTGGTTGTTTCGTCAGATGCTTTTGAACTTCTTAATTATTTTGAAACTGGAAGCAATTGAGTGCGGAGTAAAGAAGGAAGGAGGGGGAACTCTTAGTTCGTTTTTTATTTAAAAATTATACATGAAAGTTATCTTATGGTTTTCTTTCCAATTTGCCACCCAAGTCTTTAGAATTGAAAAATTATATACAAGAAAGTTCAAAATGTAAAACTTTACCCCTCCAGAAAATTTATTGTTTTCCCCTCTTTTTCAAGATGAAGAGCAAATTGGTTTCTTAGCGAAGAAAATTGATACATGCAGATACCATCTCAAAGATGTCATCATTGGCAAGATTTATTTCCTACTGGTGAGAATCAAGATAAAAAATATGGATTTGGAGATTCGGCGTCGAGAATCAACCGGATCTGGAGCTAACACTCACGTTGAGACAGAGACGCTAGCTAAGTATGAGCTAATGGATGGAGCTCCAGTTAGAGGTGTGCTCCAAATACTCTACCAAATGATAAACCTTATACTCCGAAGATACTCTAATGAAAGTAACTTTTATCACATCGCGTTCTAAAGATTGTCAATGAATTCAAAAGCTTAAAACAGCACATGGTTGTTTCTGCAGGCGAATCCATTCCAGTCAGACTGTTTCTTAGCCCATACGAGCTGACGTCAACACATCGTAACATCAACAACAAATTCAGTGTGAAGTACTACTTGAATCTTGTTCTTGTTGACGAAGAGGACAGACGCTATTTCAAGCAGCAAGAAATCACCATATATAGGCTTCAAGAGACTACCTGATTACTTCATCTCCAAACACTGTTACATAAAATCAGTTTTTGGAAAGGAGAATGATCAACAACTAATGGGAGTGCTCTGTAAAACTTTTGTATTCTGGAAAAGATCTCTTATTTCTTCTTGTGCAAGCAAAATGTTTTGACTGTGGTTGCTTTGGAATGGAATCTTGGTGAGAGCATTTCTTTTGATTGGTGGTAAGTCTGATGTGTTTGATTGTATGAAACATGGTTACCAAATTGTTGCACATTTCGTTACGAGCAACGGGAGCTGGTTTTCGGTGTGCTTTAGTTATTGTAGATCGTATTTTCTTGTTGTCGGTATAGATCTTTTATTCTGTTCCCACTTTTTTTTCTTAATTCTGCATATTGCTCTACAATTCTTTTGTTGATTAGAAGAAATAATATTATGCTTCTAGGATGCCTCAACTTCTCTTCTATTTTTGGTTATAAGAATTGCATGCCTTTTTGTTGTTTTCTCCAATTGCTTGGTAGTTGTGACTTAACTTGAATGGTCATATATGATCTAAAGAAAAGAAGAGATCTCCAATTGCTTGGTAGTTGTGACTTAATTTGAATAGTCATATATGCTCTAAAGAAAAGAAGAGATATTCAAAAGGAGTATCAAGTTTCACCATAAAT
Source organism: Momordica charantia (assembly GCF_013281855.1). NCBI lineage: Eukaryota > Viridiplantae > Streptophyta > Magnoliopsida > Cucurbitales > Cucurbitaceae > Momordica > Momordica charantia. Next base: position 8,866,289 of record NW_028275161.1, on the reverse strand, counting down.
TTTCAATTTATATCAAGTTAGACTTAAATGTTTATCTTAGGTTCAATTTTTGCTAATTTTAACAAAAAGCAAGGTAAAAATCTCTAGAAAGTTGACCAATTTCAATGTAATATTGAAACTCATCAATTTCATGTAATAAAAAACTAGTCTAATGTTGGTTTTTTTTCTAATTTATTTTTTTGGAAATTCTATTAATTTCATACAATACGTATTTTGATTACTTTTACTTGACAAATTTTTGAAAATAGAAATTGCAACTATTAATCAAGTTTAAGGTATATATTGCAATAGTTCAAGTATAAGATAAAGAGTACAAAACTCTAAGGTCAATTTAAAAGTTGCAATTGGGTGAAATTAAAAGTTAAAAATGTAAAAATGAAATGTTCAATTTGATTGAATTGGACATTTGATCTTGAGTTTGACTTTTTTTTTTTTTTATCATCTTGTTAAAAGATTATTTTGAAGATTATCTTGGAACATAACAAAATTGATGGGTAGTCCAACTAGTTTTATACAAAAGGAGGGAAGTGACTCCCTAAATTGAGAAAATTATTGGAAAAATAGCATGCATGACCCTGTTTAGTATCACTCACAAGACTTTTGTCCAATTTTGTAAAACATCAGTTTTCTATACCTTTGCTAATGTCACTTTTATGTGAATTTGGTAGTTATTCTTTCTCAAATCACTCATTCTTCTCTCTGTTCTTCTCTTGCAATTATTCTTTTTCTTCTCTCTCCTCCCGATCTTTTCCTTCTTTCTCTCTTCCTTTCCCTCTCCCACAATTTTTCTTATTCTTTAAGGACGTCTATGTCATCGAGAGGTTACATTCGATGTGGAGATCACTCGTCATTGGCCATTGTGAGGATACATACTACAAATCATTGGAAGGACACGTCGTCTGGTGTGCGTCATATCGTGGATCTACTCATCGCTGTTGCTTGACCAGGGAAGAAAGGTGGTGGCTGGTGTGGATGAGAGAAAATTTCTTACCTGAATTTTTCTTTAACCATCGTGGAGTTTGCTACGAAAAGAAATTATTACCTAATTAAAGTTTATTTGTGACTTTTTGAAAAGAACAAAAATCTAATTAAAATCTAATTTTTTAAAAGAAAAAAACAAAAGTAATTATATGTTTATTTAGAGTAAAGAAACTAAAATAATTATTTGTTTAATTTAAAACTTAAATTTTTGGGGAGATTTGAGACTAAAACAACACTCAGTTAAATTTAAATTTTAATATAAGATAAATAAGAAGGATAAATTGATTGAATAAAAAAAACAAAAATAGGAAAAGGACGAAAAGACCAATCATTTAAAAAAGTAGACAAATCTCAATCTCTCAACTCAATGACCATTTTAGTTTTGGATAACCACTTCAATTTTCTATCTCTTGTTTTTAAAACCATTTTAAAATTCTTGTAAATTAAAAAAATATATATAGGGTTTAGGGAAAAAAACATATGTTTTTTTCAAAATTTCTTTTTTTTTTTCTAAATACTCAAGTTTTTTTTATTTGACATATTTATCTCTAACAAAATTTTTTTATTACTCTAAAAATTTATTCTCTATAAATATCTCTCTAAAAAATTTATTTTTTTTATGTAAAATTTTAATATTTTAATATTTATTATTATTTTTTTCTCTCTCTAAAAAAAATTTATTTTTCTCAATTTTAATATTTATTATTATTTCTTTCTCTCTCTAAAAAATTTATCTTATTTTAAATATTTATTATTATCTCTTTCTCCCAAAAATTTCATGTCTATGTATTTTTTCTAAAAAGTTTATGTCTTCCCAAACTTTTCTCTCTTGTAACTTTTTGTAACTTTTCTTTCTGTTTCTAATATTTTTTTTTTCTGAAAATTATATCTTATTTTCTCATTCAATTTTCTTTCATTGTAACTTGTATTTCTCTTTCTATTAATTTATTTTCTCTAAAACGTATATTTCAAATATGGTTTTTGTCTCTAAATTTTTTACTCACTATCATTGTTCTTCTCGCAACGTCATCGCGACGCGGAGCGGCCGACGTCATCCCCTGAAGGGTCTCTTTCGAGATAAGGGTTTGGAGTCGCCATCAATCATCTACGAGGTGTGATTGGTCACCTAAAAATAAAGACAAGGTCTGCGAAAACAGATTGTTGGTTCGAGAGTCGACTGAGCGCAGGGAATGTGTTAGCACCCTACAACACCCGTTCAAAAACGGTACCACATTTTGTCAAAATAAAAAAATAATAATAAATAAAAAAATAATTTTAATTTCATGAAACATTAAGACTTAAACTTGCGACATGAGTGTTGACACTAAAACATCACACCAATGTGCCACAACTTTGAGATATAAGCTATGCTCTTTTACTTGAGTCATGTACGTTAAAAAACAAACATCTTACCACTATGTCAACATCTTAAAATGTAGACATTATATTCTTTTACACAAACAAAAGTTTTAATTTATTTTTTAAAACTAAAAAAAAAACTAAGAATTTTGTTAAATTAAAACAAAAAAAAATATCTTTTTTTATTTGTTTCGAAATTAACAAAATTATTTAAAAGAAAAGAAATTTATTTAAAAACAAAGTCAAATTTACTTTAACAAAACTTATTTGCTAAAAAACTGATTTTTGTTAAGATTTTTTTAAAACCATAACCACCAAACCATTAAAAGAATTTTAAATGAGATTTTATTCTAAAATACTCTGTTTTTATCTCCTTCTTTAAAATCCTGCAGCAGAAGATTCTTTTTTAATTAAAAAATAAAACAAAGGTAACACAAAAAATATAAACCTTGTAAAAAAAATCATTTTAAATAAAAACTACATTTTAAATAAGAAAAATGTGTGCTTCCTCCTTTTCCTGGTTCTTGTGTGCTTCCTCCCCTTAAATACTAAAAAAACAACAAAAACCGTTAAAAATCAAAGGTTTTGTTAAAATAAAATCTTTATTTCATTAAAACAAAATCTTTTTAAAACAAATCATTTTTATTTATCTATTTTTTATTTTAATAATAAAACAAAATCTAAACAAACTATTTTTATTTTCTTATTAATAAAATTAAACATTTAAATAAATCTAACATTTTAATTTTAGTTAATTTAAACTTTATATTAAAACTAATAATAAAGTAAACCTATGTTATTCTTTAATTAAAATAAAACACAATAAGGTAAAATATAATAATATAAATTAAAATTAAAATTAAAAATAAGCCGGACCAAATACGGTGTCTATAGTTCTCCCTCCCTATTTTTTTATTTTACATATTTTTTCCTCTTAACTTTATCTTTTTTTCTCTTTTTCTCTTTTAACTTTACTTTCACTATTTTTTTTCTAAATATTTTTCTTTAGCTCTCTAAAATTTCTCTTTTAAAAATTTATTTTAATCTCTCTAAACTTGTATTTTCATGTCTATATATTAGGGTTGACAAAAATTCTTACACGATCGGGTTCCCGCTTCAAAAATAGGAATGCATGTTCCAACCCATCATTGATTCCAATTTTTAAATAATAATTAATATATATATTTTGTGGACATATTTACTAAATTTTGAATAAAATATTAAATTAAATATTTTTAAAACTAATTATCTATGCTAGTAAACAATAAACCTAAAAACAATTAATATATATTTATTACACTTTTTTTATTTTTTAAATTCTAAAAATAATTATAATTAATTATAAAACCGATAATTTTTCAAGCGAATATCCTCATCTCCAAATAAGGATTATTTAACGTGGATCTTGATTCTCGGACGGAAGAACGAGGTGGAGTCTGGAGATGTGGGACTAAAAATTCTCACGAGCACGAGAATGGGAGAATGCATTCTCACTCCCACCTTACACCATTGTCATCTATCTCTACTCTACATAAAATTTTCTCTTTCTAATATATATTTTCAATTTTTTAACCTTTTAAAAATAGAAAATTAAAAATGATACCAAACATATTTGATTTTCTATATTTTTTTTTAAAAAAAATGGTTATCAAACATATATGGTTTTGTTTTTCAAAAACTAAAAACAAAAATAGAACAACCCAAAACATGAAAAACAAAAATCGTTATCAAACGAGCCCTGAACTTTAGGATGTTAAAGTAGTAAAAAAAAAAAACTTTTTTTAATCTAGATTAAATTTGATTATTTAATTTTTAAAAATTATACTGATAAATGGCTACTAAATTAAAAAAAAAAAAAAGATTCGGCCCTAATTTCTCTTGCCCTTGTTCACCCTCTCTAACACCGATCAGAGTGTCTTAGTCCTGCTACAAGCATTCAAAGAAGGTGTGAGAGATTTACTTTATATACTGTTCAAGTTACAACAAATTAGAGTTACGTTAAATTCAATCAAGCTTCATTTATTGAGCAGAGATTAAACTTGAGTTATATTAAAGGAAGTCAAAGCACACCTGTATGTAGTCTTAGGCATAGAAGATGTCGTCAAATTTTAAATAGAGCAGGATGTCCCAATTGATCGTAACGGTCCTGTACTGGACAAGCTCCACCATAACGAGTCTGAGGCCAATTATGGATATGGATGTGAGGAGCATTGACAATACGTCAGTCGGTCGATCATGTGTCCGTCAACAACGATTTAACACTGAAAATCGAGTCGATATACACCCTTATTAGTAGAGACCGGTGCAAATTTCTAAGGAGGGGTATATATTTAGAATTAGTTTAATAGAAAACATTATTATTAAAAAAAAACCTTTCCAATCTCCGTAAAAATAAATAATAAATGAGGCGTTCATTTTTTTTCTTAAAGAAAATTAGAATTCTTTCTTGGTCCCACGCATGTTCTTTTATAAATTTTTATCCAAAACTCTATCTTAAAGCTCTCATCCTTAGCACCGCCGTCAATCTCGCCTCTGATTCCGCCGGCCACTGAATTTTTCCGGCTTCGATGGCTCCTCCATGCCTTCTCGGTCCGCCGGAGCTCTACGCCCCACTTCAACAACCTGAATCACCACCATCAACCGGCGGCGACCCCTTCGTGGATGCACTGGTGGCGAACTTCAACAAATTAAAATCGACGAAACCGTGGCACCGCCGATGGGATTCACGGAGAATATGTCGGCGACCAAATTTGGAGGTATGATTTCAAACAGAAAAAGGCCAACAAAATGGCATATAGCGTCTAATGAAGTTTGATTGTGGTGTGTGTTTACGGAGGACTTTAAAAAATGACTAGTGTTTGTTAAAGTTTAAAATGGTGCTTTAACCCACTAAAAGCACTTTTAAAAATCTTTCCTGGCTAATTGGGTCTTGTGTTTTAGTTTGGGGTCATTTTAGTCAAGTGTTTTTTTTAGATTACTTTTCTTTTTTAAGTTTTATTTTTGGGTCAGAAAATATATTTGGTTACTTGAGCTAAAAGTAACGATTGAGTCTTTAAATTTAAGTTTGTAACGGCACGTAACAATTTAGTTCTAGTTTAAGTTTTGTATTCCCAATGGTGAAAAAACCTATCAAAATTAAGTGTGACTTTTATATAAACGCATTTAGTTTCTCATTGATTTATTGATCTACATATATAAAATCTTAACAAAATATTTTACGATAAGGACTAAATCGTTACAAAATTTAAACTACATGAATTAAATTGCTACCTATTAAAGTTAAGGGACTAAATAATTACCAATTTGAAAGTATATGGACTAAATCCTTACTTTAGCAAAGGACCAAAAGTGTTTTTAACCTTTTTTTTTTCGATCTCGATTTCAACTCACACTATATTCAATAAATTTCTTGTCATGTCATCGTAACTTTTGTATTAAAAGTATATAATTTTGTTAAAATTTTGTAAAAATGGATCGAAATAGTCCCTCTTTAGAAGTATAGGAACTAAAATAAATATTTTGAAAATATATGGACTAAAATGACCGAAAGTTGGAACATTGATTAAAATGAATATTTTAAAATTACAAAAATCAAAATAAACTAAAATGAAATATTGGGACGAAAAAGATTGAAAAAGTTTTAAAAACAATTTCAGTTTGAAAATATCATATTATCTAGTGGTGAATATTGACCAATCGAGTACAAGGCTTCGTTTTTTTTTTAAAAATAAGATTAAGGACTATTGATATATTTAGCCAGTATGAAAGTAAAAGAGGCTTTCTTTTCTTTTTTTATTTTTAGCCATGTTGCATAATTTTCACCTTTTTTTTTATAAAATTAAAATTAAAAGAAGAGTTGAAAATAATGTTTAATTAGTCAAATGGGAAGAAAGTAACTTTTAAAAAGTATATATTTATGACATTATGTTAGGTTAACATGATCTTGAACGTTTTAATATGGTTACAAAACAAACTAATCATTTAAATATAATTTTTTTAATTTTATTTTTACAGGAAGGAAATAAACAGCAAAGGAATACAGGAAAATGATTGGAAGAAACAATCCTGGAATGAAAAAATGAACTTCTTTAGTGTTTGTTGTTTTCTTTATTTCTCAAAAAAAAAAAAAAAATCCTAGAAAGAAAACGAAACCTTGTTTGATGTCATAAAGATGTGACCACGACACCGAACCAAAAGAGATGGAGAGAATCCTCCCCTACATCACCACTTGATACTTGGTATGTTCAATTGTTGGACAAAGAAATTGGTTCTTTAAAATCTAGATGGAATAACAGTGCAAATCCATCACAGGTAGTAATTTAGGATAGAGTCCAAATATGTTTCCATAGGGAATTAATCTTTGTGAGTAATTGATGGAAACGTGATGATGAATAACATTGGGTGAGTTTTTGTTTTAATTAAATGATAAAAGCCTTGCTCGTTTACTTGAAATGGGCTAAAATAGAAATAACTTAACGTATGCGCCAAGTGGCTTCCTTCGGAATTGTAACGATCCGACTTGACTTCCAAAACATCTTAGGTTTAAGGTGATCTTGAACCATTAAGTTTCCTTCTAATATGTCTATTAGTTAAGTCCTTAGTTTTATTTAAAAATCAATCGCAACATCGGATTACGGTCCTATGTCAGTATTGATTTTAGTTAAATCATTAATTGGTCAAATTAATTCATTAACAATTTAAAACTTTAAATGATAAAACGATTGGGAAACACCTTTTGCCTTTGCTGTCGATTTGTTAAAAACTAACCAACTCTCCATAATCGATCTAGGGAATGTGAATTTTGCTCATATTTAAATGGTAAAAACATAAAGTGAACACGTTGCAAGCTGAAAACATAATTAAAATAAGGAACAAACTGTAATTAAGAGAACTTTGTAATCTGAATGAAAGTTACTTGTCTCTTTCTGTTAAATAATATTTGCCAAATCTTGCTCAAAAAGCCTCCTTGAAGATGGAAGTCTCTAGAAACTACTAGGTTAAAAGATTTTCCAAAGCTTGCTCAAGAAACTTTCCCTGGGAGAGTTGAAGGAACTAGAAATTACTAGAGTGCAATATGTGGCAAAATTGTGGCCACTAGATTTTCATCTATCAAGGTTAATATGTGACATAATTGTAGCCATAGAATTTTGTTTGATGAGCAAGCATGGATGGGCTATAAATAGGAGGACACCCATGCTCGGAAAACTATCCCAAAATTCTCAATTCTAAGTGAGCTAAAGTGAGTGTGAGGCTTGGTGAGATAAAGATAGAGAGTGTTTCTTCTTATGAGAGATTTTGTTCTCGGTAAGAAAGAAAGTTTGTAACTCCTACTTTATTGAGTGGATTTCTTCTTCCTTGCCCATGGTTTTTACCCGAATTCGTTTAGGGGTTTTCCACTTAAAATCACTGTGTCATTTTCTCTTCTTTCTTCTCTACTTTTTCTCAATCCATTTTAGCTGCGTCTTATTCTATTCGATTCCAATCCTTTTTTTTTTTTTTTACAACAAGTGGTATAAGAGCCTGGTTTTGGGTGGGTGTTAATATCTACTTATTGTATGCTCTGTGGTTGCCACTAATAGTGGATCCTCCACATCAGAAAATAAGTTAGATATCTTTCACCTTAATTGAAAGGCGCAGAGGATTGCATACGATTCGTGATAGAAGTAATGGTGGCAAAGTACGAGATTGAGAAGTTCAATGGGACTAATTTCTCGTGTGGAAGATGAAGATGAAGGCTATCTTGAGAAAATATAATTGCCTTGCAGCCATCAGTGTGAGGCAGGCGGATGTCACAGATGATAAGTGGAATGAGATGGACGGGAATGCTGTTGCAAATCTTCATCGAGCTCTAACAAATAAAGTGTTGTCAAGCATAGAGGAGAAGAAAAATGCGAAGGAGATTTGGGATCATCTCAAAAAGTTGTACGAGGACAAGTCACTTCACAACAAGATTTTTCTTAAGAGGAGATTGTATACTCTTTGGATGTCAAAATCTACTCCAATGACAGAGCACATCAACACGTTGAATACTCTATTTTCTCAACTCCCTTCAGTGGGTTGAAAAATAGAGCCAAATGAACGTGCTGAACTTCTACTTCAAAGTTTTCCCGATTCGTATGATCAACTTGTCATCAACCTGACAAATAATGTTCTCACCGACTATCTAAACTTTGAAGATATTGGAGCTGCTGTCCTGGAAGAGGCGCAAGAACAAAGTAGATAAGTTGATGAGTTCACAACAAGTAGAGGCTCTAGTGGTGACAAGAGGTAGATCAATGGAACGTGGCTCAAGTGGGAGCCAAAATCAAGGAAGGGCAAAATCTAGAAGTAAGAAGAACATGAAGTGCTACCACTGTGGCAAGAAGGGACATCTGAAGAAGGATTGTTGGAGTCTAAAGAAAGATTCCAATCCTCAAGGAAATGTAGCAAGCACTTCAAATGAAGGTGATATCTTGTGTTGTGTGTTGGATCGGTATGACAACCCTAGAGGGGTGAATATGGTTTAATGAAACTTTTTAAACTTTTTACTACGGTAGACCCAAATTTAAACAAATAAGTAAACTTTTTAGGAACAATTAATTTTATCACAAATTAAACAATAAATTAGAAATACAAACACACTAATTAATTTTACCATCCAAATAATTCAAATATAAATATTGACCATTAAACCTGACTAACAAATTCGAACAATTAATTTCATACAATCTGTAATAAAGAAAATTAATTGCAAAAATTAAATAGAGTAGAGTTAGAGAAAATGACACCAGAAATTTTATAGTGGTTTGACAACAATCGGCCTACTCCACTCCCCAAGCGCCTCTTGGGTATTCGATGAAGGAACTTGACTCTTTCCACGGTAGGAGTCAAACCGGTACAAAGTCTTCTTTTTTCGGGAGTAAGAAGAAACCCGATCCTTTTCACGGTTCAGGATCAAACCGTTACAATTACTCTTTTTCGGGCTTAAGAGCAGCCCTTACAAATGATATAGAAATCTAAGAACGAACTTACAAACTATCTCAAAGAGTGGGTGTAACGCTCCGTGTTCTCTGACTTGTTTATTTTAAGAGATAAATAGTGTCTTTGGATTTTTTCCTAAGCTGATAACTTTAATTCTTGGATTTTATAATTTTGAAATTCTAATTTTTGGCTAAATTAGAATTAAGTTTAATTTCATTGGATTAAGATAATTTAAGTTATCGACCTGTGTAGGAGATTTTTAGTTAAATATTAAATTCACGGTTTTTAGGATTTTTTTAAATTCTACTTTTTCTTTGGATTATTATTCTTGGGTTTTAGAGTTTCAGTTAACTATTTTATTTCGAGTTGTTGAGAGTTTTATTTGATTTCTAAAGTATAATTATTGGGCTTATTGTTTTGGACCATTGTGTTATTTAATTGGGCCTCCTTTAAGAATAAGCGATTGGGCTTGTAAGTTTTAAAACAAGTTAAAGAAAAGGGAATTAAAACAAAATAACCCTAGCCCTATCTTGTTCTCCTTCCTCTTCTTCTTCCTCCTTTCCTTTCTTGTTGCAGTCGCCAGCCCCCCCCCCCCCCCCGTTCAAATTTCTCTTCTCCTTCGGCAAGGTAGCAGCGACGACGTCCTCTGGCTATGGCAGAAAGCAGACCGAGCATTGGCCGGCGTCCTCCTGCAGCAGCTCGCGGCGGCAACTGACGATCAACGACGACACTCTCCAAATCGCAACATCTCGCCTTCCTCGAGTAGTAGCAACCCGATTCCGATGAGTCCAACCATGAACGACGATCTTGGAGCATCGTGGACGACGGAGACTCCCAGTTCGACTTCTGCAGCAGCTCGCGCACCCAGACGACCGACGACCCACGACGTCGATTGGAGAAGTTCATGGCGACGCAACCCATAACCGGACCTTGACCTCAACGACCCGACCCTTGTGCAAATAACGCTCGATTTGTAGCAGCTAGCAACATTAGAGGTGGTTTTAGAGCGTTTTCCGTGCTGAAAATGCAAAACAGCTTAGTTCCTTGGTGTTCGGCGATTACCCACTGTCATTCGAGACCCCATTCACGTTATCCATACCTTTTTGAGCAAGATTCAAGTTACCCACATCTAAACGAAGTTGTTGTTGCGGTAACGAGCACTTCGAACCCCTTAGAGTTGATTTTAAATGCTGAACATATAACTAACTTGCTGTTTTGATGTTTTAATGCTTAGGTGTGGGATTGATGCAAGAATTAGGAGCTTAGTTTGGTGTAAGTAGTACCAGGGGTGGGTGTGTGCGTTGTGCTGTGTTATTGGAATGATTTATTGCTGCATTCTAATATGAATCATGTGTCATTTATATTTATAGTTGTGGGTCATGGTTGGAGAAATTCTGATAAATACGGTTGGCTTTGCATCTTGCTGTGTTCCTATATATTATGTAAATGTGTTGAGTCATGATCGTTGGATGTAGTTGGTGGCTTCTGATTAAAAATGATTGGAAGTGGTTATGTTGGGTGATTGAATGCATCTTCTGAATCTAGATGTATGTGCTAGCCTTATGATTATTGGGACATGACAAGTGTTGAGTTAGGAGACATGTACTTTCTAGTTTGAGAACTGTGAATTTTATTTCTCTCCTTGTATGAATGAAAAGCATATTAAAAATGGTGTTACGAATAGAAGTGTAAATGACTTGTTGATGCCCTGAAGAGATTAGTTGTGACTTATCTGAAGTGATAGGACAAACTAGTTGTTGTGTTTGTTGCGAGTTGTCTGAAGTGGTAGACAAGACTAATGATTTCGTTACTGGGAGACCTTATGGTACGTGGATTGAAAGTCACGGGATAACATCTTAGCAAGAGGCTGAAAGCTAAATGTGTGGTTTACCCTAAAATAGAAAGTGAATGGAGAAATACATAGCCTTGGTGGCAAATGGCCAGGGTTGGTATGTCACTACTGGGTGTCGAGGCTCCGAGTGCAAAAGGTCGGGGGTCGATAGGCCAGTCTTGGTAGAGATGAGTGTCGAGGCTGCTGGTACAAAAGGTCGGGGGTCGACATGATGAGTCTATTTGACGATGAGTATTGGGTCTTGACGTGGTGGTGGTCAAGGACCAATACGCTAAGTAGTCATCGAGACCTTGAGAATAAATGTCAAGGATCGATGCATAGTTTAAAGCCTTGGGGATAAATGTCAAGGTCGAACGCCAAGCTTCTGTAAATGAGTGTCGGGACCTTAGGGATAAATGTCAAGGGCCGATATGATTCGAAGAGTTAGACTTGGAGGACTAACATGGTGGGATGGGTAGAAGTAGCTTGAATGTGCTAGAGATCGGTGGGACTTGAGGACGAAGTTACGAAAGTCTTGATATTTTGGATGCTTGTGTGTGTGTTGACTAATTGTTATGACCTAGCGATGCATGATTTCTATTTATTGCATTTTAATGATTGATGTGATTATGAGCATGTTGAATTGTGTATAGTTAGTGATGGCTACTAGCGGGCGTTTGTGGTTGGGGTTACTTGGATTGCAACGTGTGGATTAATGAGTGTTTTATGATTTATCGATGCATGGATGCCAAGGTAATATTTCGTAATGAATATCATGTGCTGAGCATGTTGCTTGTGTGTGGTTAGAGAGGCTACTTACGGAGTATTCTTAATACTCACCCTACCTCTACAATTATTGCTTTCAGGTGAAGATCAGGTTCATGGTGATGGTGCGGTGGAGACTCGAGAAGAATGACTATAACTAGCTTCTGTTTAGTTTTAACTTGTCTAACATAGGTTGTTACGAGTTCTTGTTGATTTAGTTTATGTCCTCTGTTTTGGGCATTGAGTTGTGTAAAGTCCAAGGAGTGATTAGAATTTTTAGAAGACTTTTCTTTTAAGTCTCAACTCTTGTAAAGATTGGGCTTTTGGTTCTGTTGAGAAGCTTAGGGAGTATGTTTAACGTTATTGGATTTGTTCATTTGGAAAAGTTGAAGAATGGATTAACTGCTTTGTTTTGGTGTTATTATCAGAGTGGCGTAGTGGTAGCGTGGTGGATTTATTTGCTTAGTTGATTTGTTATCATCCTGCAGGGTTATGCTTATGTTGAGTAGGTTGTTGCTCTATCGTTGTTTACTCGATTTAGCTTGTTTGGGTTTAAATAGGGGAGTTATGTGTAACTTGTCCATGAAGGACAAGTTGTTTGGTTCGTTTGTTAAGTGCAGTGTTCACAAGTTTAAATTGAGCAAATAAAAGGCTGAATTAGCAAATAAGAGGCTAAAATATTTGGCCTTTACGCCTTGGGAGGGAGTGTAAAACAAATAAGTTTAGTAACGTTCCCCGTGTAAGTTATCAAAATTCGGGGGTGTTACAGTGGGTATACAAATATTTGCTTATAAATTTGTAAGAAAAATTCTTACAAATGTCCTCAAATGGTTAAGAGAAATAAAATTGGAAGCACTCATATCTTTCAAATAAAAAAAATTTCTCTCACAAGAAATTAGAATAACATTTGAAATTTTGGAGGGATGAACATGAAGAGATTGGAGAGAAAATTGGAGAGGAAAGTTGTTAAAATTTGAGAGAATGAGAGGTTTAGATGGAAGAGAAAAAGTTTTGAAATTGGTTTGAAACCAAAATCAATTTGGACCATTGGATTAAGGATGGATAAGAAATGAATGAATGAGATTTAAGCTCAATAAAATAATATATAATAAAAAATAAAACTCAAAGCCTCCAACGGTAACTTTGAACATTTTTTTTTTAATGAACCAAAACTTTGCATTTAATGAGATTTGACTTTTTTTTTCTTCTTTTTTTTTTTTGCAAAGTTACCTTCAACGGTAACTATCCTTCTTTTCTCTTTTCCTCTTTTTTCAGTTCTTTCTTCCTTCTTTTTTTTATTAACACAAATTACGCCACATGTCGCTTTATCAATGGTCGGTTGTGATGACTTAGCTGCCATATCATCATCTCGATAAATTTATCCTTCCAACTTCATTCGGTTATAACTTCTTCGTTTGAACTCTGATGTGGTTAATTCAAAATTCGTTGGAATCCTCGTATCAAGCTCTACACTGTGGACATTTCAAACAACTAAAATTAATTGTTAAACAAAATATTTATTATCAGTAAATCATGTAATATTATTGAAGCTCTACACTGTTACTTCAAACAACTAAAATTCTTTATTAAACAAAATATGTATTATCAGTAAATCAAATAATATGATTGAAGCTTCTAGTAAATTTATGCTTTATAACAATAATTCTTACACACCAAAAACAATTAATACTAAGTATGTTTGTTATCATCAAAACATTAATTAATTAAATTAATTAACCGAGATTAAGGGCCAAAAAGCCAACATTGTGAAGTAGCGACAACTGTTGGAGGCAAAAATAGTTTAGTTGACGTGTGGTTCATCGACTCGGGAACCACTTATCATGACCTCTCGATGAGAATGGTTCCATCATTATGAACCTATCTCTGGAGGATTTGTGTTCAGCTGTGACAATCATGCCCTAAAGATTGTCGGTATTGGAACTATCAAGTTGAAGTTCCATGACAATACAATTCGCACAATTCAACAAGCGTGACATGTAGAAGGCCTGACAAAGAACTTGCTCTTGGTAGGTCAACTAGATGACCTTGATTGCAAGGTGATCATGGAAAAATGAATTATGAAGGTGATGCGAGGTGCGGTTACACTTATGAAGGGAAAAAGGTGGCTACAAACTTGTACATGTTGGAGGGAGAGACTTTGCAAGAAGGAGAAGCATAAGTTGCCTCAAAGAGTCCAAGTGAAAAACTCTCGATGATCTGGCACCAGAAACTTGGACACATGTCCGAACAAGGAATGAAGGTTCTTGTAGAGCAAAATCTACTCCCAAGGCTTACTAAGGTATCTCTACCCTTTTGTGAGCATTGTGTTACAAGTAAGCAGCATAGGTTAAAGTTCAACACATCAATTCTAGAAGTACAAAGATTTTAAAATTGGTTCACTCTGATGTATGGAAAGCACCGGTTACATCTCTAGAAGGAGCAGGGTGCTTCGTGTCCTTTATAGATGACTACTCCAGAAGATGTTGGGTGTATCCTATCAAGAGGAAGGCAAATGTGTGTTCAGTCTTTAAAGTGTTCAAAACGCAGATAGAACTTCAATCTAGTAAGAAGATGAAGTGTTTACGGACAAATAATGAAGGGGAATATACGAGCAATAAGTTTGCAGATTTCTGTAATCAATAAGGCATCAAGAGGTAGTTCACTACGACTTACACTCCTCAGCAAAATGGAATAGCAGAGCGGATGAACAGAACATTGTTGGAGAGGACAAGAGCAATGTTAGCAACTACATGCTTAGACAAAGCTTTCTGGGCAGAAGCAGTCAATATCGCCTGTTATATAGTGAATCGTGCTCCATCAACCGCAATTGAGTCGAAGACACCGATGCAGTTGTGGACGGGCAAGCCAGTTGATTATTCAAACCTCCATACATTTGGAAGTCCGGTGTACGTAATGTACAATGCCCAAGAAACTACAAAGCTGGATTCAAAATCCAGGAAATGTTTATTCTTGGGGTATGTTGATGGTGTGAAGGGGTATTTGCCTGTGGGATCCTACTGCCCACAAGGTTATCATCAGCAGGGATGTGATCTTTATGAAGGACAAGAGACAAGCTGTAGAAGATGATAGCATTGTAAATAAAAGTTCAGATACTACAACAGTACACGTGGAGAAGAATCACAAGTGCTAGAGACTCATTGATTAGGTAGGCTGACAAAACCACCCAGTTGGCAATCTGATTACATTGTGGAGAGTAATGTTGCATATTGTCTTCTAACTGAGGATGGAGAGCCATTAACTCTCCAAGAGGCAATAATTAGTTCAAATGCTGCTCAGTGGATGACAGTAATGCAAGAAGAAATAGAAGCTCTCCATAAGAATAAGACTTTGGAACTTGTAACGCTACCACGTGAGAGAAAGCCCACTGGCAACAAGTGGGTATATAAGATCAAGCGCAACAATGATGACCAAGTGGAGCGGTATCATACAAGATTGATGGTGAAGGGATATGCTCAGAAAGAAGGTATTGACTTCAATGAGATATTTTTTCCAATAGTTCGACTGACTACGGTTAGAATAATCCTAGCAATGTGTGCTACATTTGATCTACAGCTGGAGCAGTTAGATATTAAAACTGCCTTTTTCCATTGAGATCTCGAAGAAGAAATTTATATGCTCCAACCAGAAGGCTTTGAAGTAAAAGGAAAAGGGAACTTGGTTTGCAGGTTGAATGAATCTCTGTACGGTCTGAAACAGGTGCCGAGGTGTTGGTACAAGAGATTTGACGCCTTCATCATGAGCCTTGGATACAACAGACTTAATATAGACCCTTGTCCATATTTCAAGAGGTTTGATGAAAAAGACTTTTTTGTCTTGCTGTTGTACGTTGACGACATGTTGGTTGCAAGCCCTAACAAAGATCGTATCGAAGAATTGAAGGCTCAGTTGGCTAGGGAGTTCGAAATGAAGGACTTGGGACCAGCAAACAAGATTCTGAAGATGCAAATTCACCGAGACAGAAATAATAGGAAGATTTGGCTATCACAGAAAAATTATTTGAAGAAAGTCTTGCGACGCTTCAACATGCAAGACTGTAAACCAATCTCTACCCCTCTTCCTGTTAATTTCAAGTTATCCTCTAGTATGAGCCCTAGCAGTGAAGCAGAGAGGATGGAGATGTCTTGAGTACCGTATGCATCAACAGTGGGAAGCCTAATGTTCGTCATGATCTGTACCAGACCAGACATTGCACATGCAGTTGGAATAGTTAGTCGGTATATGGCGAATCCAGGTCGAGAGCATTGGAAGCTGTTAAAAGGATCCTTAGATACATCAAAGGATCCACTGATGTTGCATTGTGTTATGGAGGATCATACTTTATTTTCAGAACATATGTTGACTCAGATTATGCAGGTGATCGTGATAAGAGCAAATCCACCACTGGATATGTGTTCACTCTTGCTAGCGGAGCTATAAGCAGGGTTTCAAAACTGCAGTCAGTTGTGGCTACGTCAACAACAGAAGAAGAATATGTTGCAGTTACACAAGCTAGTAAATAAGCGGTTTGGTTGAAAATGCTATTGGAGGAAATCAGACATGACCATAAGAGTATTTCTCTGTTTTGTGATGGTCAGAGTGCCTTGTATCTTGCAAGGAATCCAGCTTTCCATTCCAAGTCAAAACATATCCGAGTGGAATACCACTTCGTTCGTGAGAAAGTGGAGGAAGGAACAGTGGACTTGCACAAAATTCACACAAAAGAAAACCTAGCAGACTACTTAACAAAGGCCGTCAATGCTGACTAGTTCAATTGGTGTCGATCCTCGAATGGCCTAGCAGAAACATAAGCAACATGAAGGTGGCAAAGATAGAAAGAATGGTGTGGAGATGTGATTGATTAACAATCAAATCTCCAAGTGGGAGATTGTTAAATAATATTTGTCAAATCTTGCTCAAGAAGCCTCCTTCAAGATGGAAATCTCTAGAAGTCACTAGGTTAAGAGATTTTTCAAAGCTTGCTCAAGAAGCTTTCCCTTGGAGAGTTGAAGGAACTAGAAGTTACTAGAGTGCAATATGTGCCAAAATTGTAGCTACTAGATTTTCATCTATCCAAGGGTGGCATAATTATAGCCATAGAATTTTTTCTGGATGACCAAGCATGGATGGGCTAAAAATAGAAGGGCACCCATGCTTGGCAAACCATCCAAAAATTCTCAATTCCAAGTGAGCTAAAGTGAGTGTGAGGCTTGGTGATATAAAAATAGAGAGTTTCTTCTTACGAGAGATTTTGTTCTCCATAAGAAAGAAAGTTTGTAACTCCTACTTTATTGAGTGGATTTCTTCTTCCTTGCCCGTGGTTTTTACCCTAATTCGTTTAGGGGTTTTCCACGTAAAATCACTGTGTCATTTTCTCTTCTTTCTTCTCTACTTCTTCTCAATCCATTTTAGCTGCGTCTTACTCTATTCGATTCGAATCTTTTTTTTTTTTTACAACACTTTCGAGTTTCGGAGTGTCACGACTTGTTCTATTCCACAAGAATGCATGATTACAAGATTTTTTTGAGATGGAGAAGAAGAACTTTGTTGGAAATTTCATAGAGAATAAAAGCTTACAAGAATGTAAGACTTCAATGCTGGAATTTTAAAGGTAATTGGATAAAGCCTTAAAGAACTAATTAGGTAAATAAAGCTTGGAATTAAACTAGGGCTAAGGTGGCTGAGAAAGAACACTTGAAAGCTTGAAAAAGTTATCAAAACTTAGTGAAAGTTTGATGTAAATAAATAAAAAGCATGCTGGAATTTATAGCAAACTTGGAGGTTGTTGAGTAGTTGAGAGAATTATGACCTTCCATTTATTCTTGAGTCGGGACTCCCTTCAACTGAGTAACTCTCCTAACACATCACCGTATATGCATGTAAGACACGTGGAGTTGAGGATAAGTCGTCAAATTGCTAAAAATGCTCATTTCATTAAAGAATGACAATTCTGTAAATAACAAGGCGACAAACGCCTTTCCCTATATTTTCTGTACAAAAGTGTAGTTTCCGTTATATTTTCACCTCTTTTTGCCGTAAAAATCTCGTATTTACGTAACTAGCCTAGGACAATGGAATTACGCATGAACTGGACACAAAACTAACTCATTAAGACCCATTTATAAGTGAAATAAAGCTAAAAACTTATGGAATTGACCTCTTTTTACCTTTGTAATCAAGGGTAATCACATCTCCAAACTGAACATTACTTGTACTCAAGCAAACTTAGTCATTTAAAAATTCTTAAATACATGCAAAACATAGAAGCACATAAAGCCCCGTTGTTCAATCATATAGTGTCTCAGGAAAAGATGTCAAAATTCTACATTTTATCGTCTTTATAATCCAAGCCACCATAAGCCAAGTTAAAAGGATAGAAATCTTCTTTAAAAATTATTTTCTTATCTAACACAAATTTTTTAACACGTGGCACACTTCCTTTTTACTTAAGCATTTTACATTAGAAATACTTGCGGATCGGCTACTAGCCCCTAAGGATTTTAGCTGTAACGCCCCAAGTTTTCGAGTTATTTTTATTTTAAGATTTAAATTGTGCATTTGGATTTTTCCTTTTAGCTGTTAATTAAATTATTTGATTTCTAATTTGGAGTCCTAATTTTGGGTAAATTGGATGAGATTTGTAATTAAATCTTGAGATTTGGAAATTTAATTTTCCTTTTTGGATTTTATTAATGGGTTTCAAACTTAAGTTATCATATTAATTTATTTTCCCAAATCCTTTTTAAGTGAGTTTTATTTTGAAAAATGATTAAGAAAAATCCCTACTCTTTCATTAGGGCTTAGCCCATTCTTCTTTGTTTTGGTTTTAATCGAGCCCATTGCTTTTTGTAAAATAAAGAAAATAAAAGGGAAAAAAAGGGGAAAAAAAGGATTAAAACAAAAATAGCCATAAAACCAATCTCTTTCTTCCTCCTTCCTTTTCTTTCTCTTTCCCCCTCCTGTTCCCCAAACAGCCGCCTACACCCCCATATTTCTCTTCGTTGGCGATGTCTCAGTTGTGCGACATCTCCCTCCGACGACCCATGACGTTCTAGCAGCTGCAAAACCCGTAGCAACAGCGGCGGTGCAACCTCGCTTCTTCGATCAGTTGCACGTCGAGAACACCCAAGACCCGAGCGGTAGTTGACGCGTCGATTTTGCAACAGCAGCGACGGCCAGAGCCCAGTTGCGAACAGTGAAGCTTCACGGTGGTGCCATAGGCGGTAGGTCTGTGTTTACTAACTCAGGCGGGTTACAGGTGCAGCGGCGGACTGGAGATGCGACAGCTGTGTTTGAGTCTCAGCGTTTCAGTGAGAACCCACAACCCATGAAGCGTAATTTGGGTGACCCAAACCTTTGCTTTAGCGTTCAGCAGCGTCGAAGGAGGATTTGGAGCGTTTTCCCCTGCTGTAAAACACAAACAGCAATGTTTGTGGTGTTCAGCGATTACCCACAACTATCTGAAACTCAATTTACGCTACCCACACCTATCCGAACTAGATCTAAGCTACCAACACCTAAGCGAAGTCATTTTGTGGTAACGAACATCAAAACAAAGTCATTGGAAGTTGTTTCTGCCCGTTCCTCGGCTGCAAAACGTGGACAGCAGCAGTTTCGTGGTGTTTGGCGCTTACCCACACCCGTTCGAAGCCCGATTTACATTACCCACCCTTGCTCGAGTTAGATAAGAGTTACCCACATCTAAGCGAAGTTGTTTTGTAGTAACGGATAGCAAAACGAAGTCGTTGGAAGTTGTTTCGACGCATTTCTCTTCTGCAAAATGTGGACAACAGCAGTTTCATGGTGTTTGGCGCTTACCCACACCCGTTCGAAGCTCGATTTACATTACCCACCCTTTCTCGAGTTAGATATGAGTTACCCACACTCAAACGAAGTCGTTTTTGTGGTAACCGACCCTTTGAACCGTCCTTATAGCTGATTCTTATGACCGAAACTATCTTCTTAACATGCTGTTTTCTAATTTGAATGCCTAGGTGTTGAATCAACGGAAGAATTATGAACATTGGGAGTGGGTAAATAGTTTTTTACTGAGGGGATTGTTTGTTGTGTGTTGCTATGAACAAAATGTTTATTTGTGTGCCAATAAATGTTGGTGCATGATTGCTTGTGGTTGGTACTACTTTATACATATTGGTTGTGTTCTGATTACTATGAAACTTTTTAGAGTGTTGGATGCATTTCTGGATATATGTCGGCTACGTCTCTTTTGTGAATTATATACACTGTGGTGTGTAAAACATGCTGAATGTTGAGAGAAATGTGTTCTTGTGATGTTGGATGGCCATGTCTGGATGATAGTGGCATATGTTTCGTGTATAACGACGCATGTTGTATTGTTGTGAGATAAATTATGCATGGGTCATGACAAAGAATCATGTAGGACTGTGGTGAGAGTTTCAGGATATAATGAAGTGGGTAGATGAGTAACATGGCCAGAGGGCTGGCACGCCACTAGTTAGGTATCGAGGCTCCAGGTGCGAAGGTCAGGGATTGATACCCCAACTTGGTAGAGATGAGTGTCGAGGCTCCGAGTACAAAGGTCGGGGTCGGCACGGTGATTCTAATTATTGAATTAGTATTGGGTCTTGATGTGGTGGCGGCCAAGGACCAATACATTGAGTAGTCGTCGATGCTTTGGGGATAAATGTCAAGGGTCGATGCACAGTTCAAGACCTTGGGGATAAATGGCAAGGTCGAATGCCAAGCCTCTATAGATGAGTGTCGGGTCTTGGGGATAAATGGCAAGGCCAGATACGATTCGAGGAGTTAGACTTGGATGACTAACATAATGTGATGCACAGTTCAAGGCCTTGGGGATAAATGGCAAGGTCGAACGCCAAGCTTCTGTAGATGAGTGTCGGGCCTTGGGGATAAATGGCAAGGGCCGATACGATTCGAGGAGTTAGACTTGGAGGAATAACATAATGTGATAGGTTAGAAGTTGCTTGGAGCCAAGGGCCAATACGTTGAGTAGTAGTTGAGGCTTTGGGGATAAATGTCAAGGTCCAACATCGAGCACCGTAGAAAAGTGTCTATGCCTTGGCTACGCGAGGTCAGGGGTCGGTACGACTCGAAGGAGTAAGTCTTGGAGGAATCAAGAAAGAGAACTAGTAAGTTAAGATGTGAGGATGAGTTTGACATGTATGGTACATGTTTAGTTAAACTTATGCATAAACTGCTTCTTGTAATATGTTTCTTTCATTTAAGGCTCGAGATTAATGATAAGCATCATGTGTTGATTCTTTGATAAACATGACACGTTGTTTCCTTGATAAGCATGTTGTTTGTGCGTGACCCTTCAGATAAGGGCTGCTTACTGGGTACCGTGGTTGTACTCATCCCTCTTTTTCCCCATCCAGTTTTGCAGGTATCGAGCTAACTCTTGGAATGGTGATGGCAAGGAGGAGACTTGACTAGAGAGACCATTTAACACTGCGTTGTTAAGTTTCACTTTTAATAGGATAGTTATATTTGTTTATTTGTAACTCGAGTCTCGTATTAGATTAATACATTGGTTTGTTAAGTTCCTTATTTAAAGAATGTTTTAGGATTGACAGTTCGTTATTCTTGAGAACATTAATTTTGTTTAGCTACTTGAACTGTGGTGATGTAATCTATTGAAGACATTTATCAGTATAATACATTTGTTCAAGTTGAACTTGAGTTAGCTTTTGCTTCACTGCTATTTGAGAAAGTTAGATTCGTGTAGTGGATGGTTTATGATTAGTGAAGATTTCATTGAGAATTTTTATAAGGTTAGATTGTTATTAAATTATTAACTGTGAAGAATTTGAGTTTTGTTAGAACTTTAGTGTTGTTTGGTTTGTTTAGTGCAAGTTTTTTTGTAAGTGTTATTATTCGGAGTAGTGCAGTGGAAGTGTGGTGAGAGTTGTCATAGTTTGTATCTCTAGTGATTTAATTCTCTAGTACAAACGAGACTTTTTAGGTGGTTTTTAGTAATGGTCCCCGTTCGGATGTTGAAAATCCTGGGGCGTTACACCAGCACACTTTCTCGGCCTTACACCATAACCACATATAGAGGCCCCTTAGATAGCAACTAATCATAACACATTTACGATGGGTTGCACCAAGTTACATTAGACAAAGTTACTACCCTCAAGGTTGCTTACACCACTCGACCTAATGCTAAAACAAGTTTTCAAAGTGAAACTCGAAAAAAGTAACTACGTTGTCTTTCCTCTCAATTTTCTTATCGCTCTTTTCTTTCTCTTTACTTATATTTGGTCTTTTCTCCACTCTTATTTTCTAACAAGCAAAGAATGACTCATGACTTTTTTCCTTTTTTTGTTCCTTTTTTTTTTGCTTGTAACAACTTTATTTTTCAACTCTTGCAATGATTCTTTTTTATGCATTTTCTTTCTAAATACTATTTTTCTACAAAAATAAATGGAATGATGTTTCGCAAGAAGAAATAATATTTTCTTTCTAAAGTAAAATATAATTATCCCTACAAACTTAAGGAAAACAGTGTCCTCACTTGGAAAAGTCTTTTGCAAAAATGAAAAATACTTAAACAACTTGAACAAGGATTTCCTATTTAAAGATGAAAAAATTTAAGGCTAGAGTTAAAAAAGGCAAAAATGAAAACGTTTATCACAAAAACAAGGAAAATGGATTATGGCTTAGTCAAATGAAGAGAAATTTAATTTATGTTGCTTGCTTACTTGAACGATCCATGTCAATCTATTTTCTTTCTAATGAAGAGTTTATTATAAGAAAATGTGTTGAAATTTGTTCAGCAAAATTAGAAAATAACTTAGTACATACTAGGACCAACTTTAACTAAAACAATTCTAAACACTTAATTGTTTAAAACTGCAACAACATAGTCCAAAAAGACAAAAAAAAAAAAAAAAAAAATCTCCGAAAGAAAATTCCTATCTTTGGAACCTCAGACTTCGCCACATTAATCTGAACAAGATTGAGAAACTGGTTAAGAGCAGTCTCCTAAATGAGTAGACGACAACTCTTTACCAGTATTTGAATCATGCCTTGAGGATAAAATGACTAAAAGACCATTTACAACAAAGGGTTTATTAGAACTTGTACATTCAGACTTTTGTGGTCCGATAAATGTTTGAGCTCGAAGTGAGTATGAATATTTCATCTCTTTCATAGATAATTATTCAAGATATATGTATCTTACCTAATGCAGCATAAGTTTGAAGCTCTTAAAAAATCAAAGAGTATAAGACATAAGTTGAAAATTCATTAGGTAAGTCCATTAAAACACTTCGATCAGATTGTGGTGGTGAGTACATGGACTTAAGATTCCAAGACTATATGATAGAACATGAAATTGCTTTCCAAGTCTCAGCACCCGGTAGACCATAACAAAATGGTGTGTCAGAAAGAAGAAATATAACCTTATTAGATATGGTCCAGTCAATGATGAGCTATGCTCAATTGCCTGACTCATTTTGGGGTTATGTAGTGGAGATTGCAGTTTATATCTTGGACAATGTTCTATCAAAGAGTGTTTCCGAAACACCGTTTGAACTTTGGAGAGGTCTTAAACCTAGTTTAAGACACTTCAGAGTTTGAGGATGTCCAGCATATATGCTTGTGGCAAAGCCAAACAAAATTGGAACTACATTCAAAGGTATGTCTATTTGTAGGTTATCCCAAAGAAACAAGAGACGGTTACTTCTTCGATCCTAAGGAAAATAAAGTATAAGTATCGACAAAGGCTACTTTCCTAGAAGAAGATCACGTAAGAGATCATAAACCACGTAGTAAAATGGTGTTAAATGAAATTTCCAATGAAGCTATCAGTACAATAGCAAAAGTTGCTGATACTGCTAGACCGTCAACAAGGGTGTTGGGTATGTTGACCTAAACTCGTAATTTGTATTTATGTAAAAACAAATTTATATTCAATAAAGTTATATTCAATCAATTTGTTGTTGTATTCATAGCATTGCATTGTCCAAATGCAATAACTAAACATCAAAGGTCATTATCATGTAACCGGGACAATATATATTGGGTATATATTTGATATACCATCGATATAAAAGTGGATAATGTCCTGGGAATAACCTAAAGGGTCTATAGTATATGGATAAGATCGGACACCTTATCCTGGCAACACTATGGATGCGGCCCGCTTTGTAAGTTACAAACGACCCGATCCAGGTCGTTCATGTAGAGTCATGCGAGTGGGGATATCCTATACAACGAGTTTGTATAAGACCGAACCGTGAAATAGCCAATCTTTAGATGTAACATCATTGATTAATAAATTACTATCTCGTAGGATGACCAGTTAACTCATTATCAATCCCAAGTGAGTTATAGAATCCAGCTCGTGAGGGCTCGTTCTTTGATCTGTATGGGTGAGAGTGGCTCGAGTCACCGACTCAACATTCCTACCATTTTAGGGACGAGACTGAGTGGGGAGCTGGAAACATAACTACACAAGATGGAATTCGACTTTAGGGAGTAGACGAGTGTTCCATTTAATACTGACTCTGGGACTTGAACAAGGGGTCCCACCCTCTCACTGGCCTGAGAGGGACTTCCGGTTATTGATCGGACCATAACCAGGTTGTTCATTAGAGGATCAACGGTACTTAAGGTACAAGATGTAACACAGGGGTAAACGGTAATTTGACCCATCTATGGTCACGAGCACTCGTGAAGGATTGACTTGTCGTTAATGGTCGATATCCGTGGACACATAAATATTTTATAGTGAGAAGAATTCAACTACGGGTTTTTAGTAGAGTAACCCGTAGTTAACGTAAATCTATAGGTCCATTATATCCCCTTGCTAACTCGTAAAGGGTAATTATAAACATTAAGTCTTGAAAAGAATTTGAATTGCTCAAATTTAATTAAAAAAAATTTGAGTTAATTGTGTCTGAGACAATTTAATATAATTTATATGATACATTATAAAATTATATAGTATGAGAGAATAATGTGAATTGGATTCATATTAAAACTATAGGTTAAAATTTAATATGAATTAGATTAATATTAAATATTATAGGTCATGAGGGAAAAATGTATATTTGAATATGATTCAAATATTAATTGATTTAATTAAATTATGTTTAATTAATTAATTAAATTAAAATAATTTTAATTTAATTAATTTACAAAATTAAATATATATTAACTAATTAAATTAATTAATTTGATTAATTAATACTCTCTCCTCCCTCTTTCATTAAAAACACAGAGTTACTATGTTTTTGGGTTGTTCTTCCTTTTACAAAATCCTACCATTTTGGGGACAAAACTGAGTGGGGAGTTGGGAACATAACTACGCAAAATGGAATTCACTCATTCCCGAATTTAGGGAAGTAAATGAGTGTTCCCTTACATACTGACTCCGGGACTTGAACAATGGGCCCCACCCTCTCAATGGTCCGAGAGGGACTTTTGGTTATTGGTCGAACCATAACTGGGTTGTTCATTAGAGGAACAATAGTATCTAAGGAGCAAGATGTAACTCAACGGTAATTTGACTCAGCTAGAATTACGAGCACTCGTGAATGATTGACTTGTTGTTAATGGTCGTACATCCGTGGACACGAAAATATTTTGCAGTGAGAAGAGTGCAGCTACCGGTCTTTAGTAGAGTGATCGCAATTAACAAATGAAGATTAACTCGGTTAATGAGTTTGACTGATAATCTCGCATCGTTAGAACTTCTGATCTGTAGGTCCATTAGGTCCCCTTGTTTGCTCACAACGAGTAAAACGAGGATCAAGAATTATGAAATAATTTGAAATGTTCAAATTATATAAGGGAATGTATATTGATACATTATATAAATATATGTAATTTTGAATAAAGATTCAAAATTATTACATGTATTTTGAGAGTGGGGGCTAATGTTATGGATGTGAAAAATCCTTATTTTCTACCTTTTAAATTTCATTTAAGAATTCAAAAGAAAAAGGTATCGTGATGGTCTTGGTATTTCCCCTAGATTCAGGAGAAGATATCTTATTTCCAAAATGATAAGATATCGATCTTAGGATTTTCCCTCTATAAATATAATAGTAAGCTGAACACTAAAGGTACACTAAAAAAAATTTCTCAACTCTCTTACTCTCAGTTCCTTGCAATTGGATCCCACAATCCAGATTCTCGATCGAGAGACTTAGCGAGGAAGATCAAGTGGTGTTGTCTCCTTGGATTTATACAAAGAAGAGTCTTCAAAGGTAAAATCCAACATTCTTCTCTGTTTTATATTTTTCTGTGTTTTAATTTTCAAAAGAAATTCAAAAACGCATTATACTACTTCCACTCAGAGATTTACATCCTTTTATAGGCCACTTAAGTAGAGTATTTATGCATAAAGTCCTCCTATCCTTGGCTTAATCACTCAAGTTGTGGGAAAATTTAACCTTTTCAGTATTGATTTTATTTAAATCATTAATCGGCGAAATTAATTCATTAACAATTTAAAAAAAAAAACTTTAAATGATAAAACCGTTGGAAACACCTTTTGCTTTTGATGTCCATTTGTTTTAAAAAATAGCTAACTCTCCATAACCAAGCTAAGGGAATGAGAATTTAGCTCAGATTTAAAGGGTAAAAATAGAAAGTAAACACGTTGCAAGCTAAAAATATAATTACAGAAGAATTAAATAAGGAACAGGCTGTAATTAAGGAAACTTTGTAATCTGAAGGAACGTTTGATAACTTTGACTTTTTGCTATAGAAACATTATTGTCGAGGTATGTTTGACTATAAAAACAAACATTTTCCCTTCATATTTAATTAAAAGTGTTTACATATTCTTCAAATGGGATATAAAGAGAATATATTTGGATAAATTGCAATATAGGGTGTTCTGAGACAAATTGAGATAAAACATGGTCAAACTTGGTAAAAACTCACAGATTTCCACTATGGAGGAACTATGCGTCTGGCGCATTTTTGACTACTTATCAAAACGCTCGTTTTGCTTATGATGGCACGGAAGTCATCTCACATGTGATTTGTTTTAACAAACCCAGTCCAGTCCAAGTCAAATTCGAGCGAAGAATCTCAACCCTTTCCTCATATTTTGTTGAGGAGTTCAAACCAACTTGAAACCGTATATAAGGAGAGCCTCCCTCCACAGTTCAAGCATCCATCATGATCTCTTAGCATCCATTTCATTTACGTTTCAGCCTTAAATGATAGTTTAAATTTATTGTTTTTTTTTCCTTTTGTTATTTCTTTATATTTTCGAAAACCCTAGTCTTGTTACATTTTGTTCTTGCTTTAATTCAAGTTCAATTCACTTGTTCTTCATTTATTTCATTCTTTAAACGTTCCTTGGCGAGTTTAAACTCCCTTCAAGCTTAAAAAAGAAGAAGGTTAAGCTAGAAGTCATTGTACCTTGTTATTATTTAATTTAAATCAATGGAAATTATTTCTTTCATGTTTTTGTCTGTTTTCCTTTATTTAAGTATGTACTAATTTAGTTTTCAATCTCTTTGTAGAATGACTTAATAAAAATTATATAATTTCAACGTGGTCGAGATAAAGTCCAAAATTCCCAAATCTTTTCTTAGATTGGCCATTGGAAAATTGGTTTTTGCACCAAAGCCTAATAATGAGAAGTTAGGTCAGGTATAATATTAGGAAACCGAAACCTAAATGTAATGCTTCAATACTTGGAAACAAAATAAATACAACTAAACACGCCGGTATTTTCCTGCCCAAGTTCCATCTTATCCCACCTCATAATTATTTTAATGATTTTTAATTGTACCTATTGGTTCTCTCGTGACCAACCTCCCGACATGTAATATTTTTTAATTCTTTAGTTTTTTTTAGTTTATTGCAGTATCAAAAGTTGTAAATTCTTAAATATTAAGTTTGTGATATGTATTTATTTACACAATTTTAATATCATTGAATAATTAAAAATTTTAACAATCATCTGTGATATAAATCATGATTTGATATCTCTTTTAATTGCACAAACCATATAAATAATAATTTGATTTTATGACTATGGTTATTACAGATGACTAATTATATAATAATTAATTTTAACAATCATCTGTCATATAAATCATGATTTGATATCTCTTTTAATTGCACAAACCATGCAAATAATAATTTGATTTTATGACTATGGTTATTACATGCAGATGACTAATTATATAATAATTAATTTATAATTAAAGTCTTATTTGTTAATTTATTTTTTACAAAATTTTCATTGACATTGACACTTTTATATAAATTTTAATTCTATTTTATATATATGTTGATTAAAAATAGTCGATTATAACCAGTGATGGATCCAGGATTTTACGGTATTTTTAGGTTAAGTAGTCCTTTTGAAGAGCCCATTTTGATATATGTACCTACCCAAAAATTTATGTTTAATAATTATACGATGACATCAATTTTGTATGAAATTACGTATTTGCCCTCCCTCTAAAAAAAATTTCTCTACTTTCTCTTCTCTCCTACCCTCTCCTTACTCTCCTCTGTCTCGCTAGTTACAATTCTCTCTTTTCTCTCTGCACGTTTCTTTCTTCAAAAATCCAAACAGTTTCTCTTTTTTCTTTACTCATCATCACACAAAAACCCTAAGTATTTAATTCTACCTCTATCACTCCTTATGGCACTTTCTTTCTCTTCTTTACTCGCGACCACAAAAAACCATAAATATTTATTTTTATCTCTCTCCTTATCCCTCGCACGCGTCTCTTCCCCTTCTCATTTTTTTTCTTCACCTTCTCTTTTCCTTTTGTTTTCTTTTCATAAACAAGCAACAAGCCGCTCTGTTCACGATTTTTCTCCGATGGGGTTGAGATAGACGAGATCCATACGACGAGACCGAGATCGAGAGTGAGACCACCGAGAAAGGGAGCGAGTGCTTTTTTTATGGGCTATTTTTTTTTTTTTTGCGGGTATGTGGAAAAGAGAAACCTATTTTTAGAGAGAGAAAGAAGATGTGAGGAAGAGAGAATGAAAGAATTGAAAATTTGTAAAAAGAGAGAATAAAGAGAAAGGAAGGGAAGGTTAAAATCTAATAATTTGATTTCGTTAGGGAGTAGAGAGAAGAGGAGGGAAAGAAGAAGGAGATGTGGGAACAGAGAGAAAGAAACGGGAAAAGAGAGAGAGGAGGGAGTGGGTGGATGAAAAATAGGAAGAAAAAAGAAAAGGAGAGATAAAATAAGAATAGTAATCCGTAATTTCACACAAAAGTGACGTAAGCAGATTCTTAAAAAAGATAAAATTTGGAGGTAGGGATATATTTCATAGTTGGCCTCAAAGGCTATCCAACCCAATTTCCGATTTTACACTATGGGGCACACAGACATCTAAATATTATGGAAAAATACAAATTTTAAACTTGAACTTGGCAATGTGTATTAATCTGTACCTTACAAAATATTGTAATTTTTATATGTGTTGCAAATTTTACCTTTGGATGAATTTTCATTTGAAAAATTGTTAAACAAAGTATTCTCGTGTGTCAAATAATAAAAAAAAAAAACTTGTCTGAAATAATTGATTGGATTTTTTTAAAAAAATGATATTAAAGTTGGCTTTTTAGCTTAAATTTATAAGTTTTGGCAGATCTAATAATTTTTTTATGTACTATTGGAACTAAATTTGAGAAACTTGATTTAAATTAGTGACCTTTTTGAATTTTTTGTTATTGAATTGAGAGATAAAAATTATGACATTTATATAAGTTTAGGGTTATAAATTTAAATTTATTAAAAAAATTTACTATTTTTTTATTAAAAAAACTTCATTACACATAAAAGTTAAAATTATTTATTTTAAATAAACAATACATTTATTTAAAAATTAAAATAGGCTTTAGATTTAACAATATCACAATAAAATTATACTTTAAAAAAGATAAAAAAGAAGTGCTAAAAATGCACACACGAAACAAAAAGACAAAAAAAACTATATGCTCGAGTCGGGATTCGAACTCAGGACGTTGTAGAGCATAAAAAAGAAAAACAAAAAATGAAAAAAAAAAGATGTCAGGGTGATTCGAGCTAAAAACATTAAAAGAAATATAAAAAAATAAAAGAGGTGCGTGAGCCGTGATTCGAACTCAGGAAACAGAGGTTGGAGCCTAAAATCAAGGGTAGGGGAGAGCCCGAAATAAATTGTGTACTATAATATATTTAACTAAAATCCGGGGAGCACGTGCCTCTGGTCCTTACGTGGATTGATTATAACACAATTAAACTACAATTAAAATTAAAGTTTTATTTACTCATTCATACAATTTCCATTAATTTTTATGATTTTCATCACTTTTCCGAAATATCCCTCAAATATTTTCATAAAAATTCCTGTAAAATTAAAACCTCCACATTTTCGTTTGTTGATACGTTGATTTTGACCCTCCGAACCTTCTTCTCGCACACATCTAACTTAATAATAAGGGAACCGATACCTGCAAAATCAAACCGATCTAAACCGGTGTGGCCTCAGTCACACGGGCTCCGATGCTTAAGTTAGCGAGGGAGAGTTGAGAAAATAGTAAGCTAGAGATAAGTCACTTGACCCTTCAGGGTTGGATCTCACTGCTACTTATAGCCGTGAAGATAATTCCATAACCTTTCGTAGCCAAACCCTAATTCAACGTTGCAAGGCCCGAGGGGAATCGTTGATCCCAGGTGGGAGATTCACGGGCTGGGCCATGGACCGAGCCCAGCCCAGGACCGAGCAGGACTCGCTCGGCTCGATTGGTTCCCCGCCGGTCGCTTTCCTCGTTTTTTGCCTCGGCGCTAGGTCATCCTTTAGGTTGGCCCGTTGCGTCGCGAGCTGGTCTCCCAAAATCGATGATCTCAGGCTTCAACTCATTGTCTCGTTGCGAGTCGTTTTTGTTCTCTATAACAATGGCCCCCACTCTCAAAATAGAAGACGAATAATTTTGTCAAGATCTTTGTTTTGAGAGTATCTGTCGCTTGTCGTTACCACAAGATCATTCTATAACATAGCCTAATTTGTATGTATATCAATAGCTAATAATGTCAAGGTTTCTAACGCACAGAGCTTCTACCAAAAGCTTTTGATCCAATTTTGGATTTTAGCTGCTTGGTTCCTGTCACTGGTTTGGTGCCTTGAGCTTGTCGATACTATTCATGAATTGGAAGTTTTCCCAATTTTCGTTAACCACAATCAAGTCTCCTGAGCCTGGTTTTATTCTCATATGAGTTTAAACCATTTACTTTTGGCCTTAGGATCTAACTTTAACAGAACTAATGTCGATACCTTTGGATTTCTAACTTGCCTGGCTTTTTATGCCAAACAACTTTATATCCTGTATTTTTCTGGTTTAGTTTTGACCATGCTGAGCCGTTACTGGCTTTTTGCCTGTTTGGCTTGCTTCTAGGTTCGTCCCAATTTTGAGTTTCTTGATTGGTCGTAGATATGTAGATATTCAGGTCGTAAATATGTAGATATTCATATGATCGGGTCATAGATATGTAGATATTCATATGATGTCCCCTGCTTGAGAAATTTATTTCGGAATGAACATAAAAACTAAAGTATCACATCGAATGTCGAATACTTTATTAGCACGAAGATTGTCCTGTCGAAGATTTAGTTACAATAACCTTAGTTGGTCCAAATAATGGAAAAACATAAAACTGTCTAGAAATATGTCGAACTAGTGGTAGTATATTTTGAGGTGTTGAGCGTGCGATGGGTGTAGTAAGGTCTTCCCCCGTTGGTCTTCTAGAGCATAAGTGCCTATTCGCACCACTTTAGTGACTTTGTATGGGCCCTCCCATGTTGGCCATAACGTCCCGCTAGTTGAATATTTGGTATTGGGCATAATCTTTCTTAACACCTGATCACCTTCTTTAAAGTTGCGTTTCTTAACCTTCAAGTTGTAGTATCGAACTATTCGATTTTTGTATTCAGCCATTCATAGCGTGTTGTTTCTCAATGTTCTTCTAATAGGTCGAGGTTGAGCTGTACGAATTCGTTAAACTGCTCTACCCTTGGGGAGGGGAGTCCAATTTCGACTGGCACTACCGCTTTAGAGCCAAATGATAGTGAAAATGACGTTTCTCCTGTTGAAGTACAAGGTATTGTTCTATAGGCCCATAATGCATTGGAAAGTTCCTCTGCCCATAACCCTTTAAGCTTTTCTAATCTGGTCTTCAGAGTTCTTTTGATGATTTTGTTGACTGCTTCAACTTGCCCATTAGCCTGCGGATGTGCTGGCGAGGAACATATATGCTTAATGCCCAACTCCCTGCAAAATTCTCGAAAGGTAGCATTGTCGAACTTCTTCCCATTATCACTGATAATGGTGTAGGGTATTCCAAAGCGGCAAATTATGTTCTTCCAGATGAAGTCGGTGACCTTTTTATCAGTAATTGTAGCTATGGTTTTGGCTTCGGCCCATTTAGTAAAATAGTCGACTGCCACTACTGCAAATTTGGCATGACTCTTTCCTAATGGGAGGGGCCCTATAAGGTCTATTCCCCACTGAGCAAAGGGCCAATGACTCATTATGCTTGTTAGAGGCTCTGGCGGTTGCCTAAGAACTGTTGCAAACCGTTGGCATTTGTAGCATTTTTTGGTGAACTGCTTCGTGTCGTTCAGCATGGTCGGCCAGTAGTACCCTTGTCGAACTATTTTGTGACTTAGGGATCGTGCTCCAGAATGGCTCCCACAAACGCCCTCATGTATCTCTCTCTCATGACGTAGTCAGCTTCATCGGGCGTTAGACATTTTAAAAGCGGCAACGAGTAGCCTGTTTTGTACATGTCGTCTTTAAGCAAATATCTGGTTGCTCGTCGCTGTAGCTGCTGTGCCTCTATTTTTTCAGTAGGCAGGATCCCGTCTCTCAAATATTTGATCAGATGGCTCATCTAGTTTTCTTCTGGTTGCCCTTGCTCGTCGATATCCATTGCTTCCTGAGCTTCTATGCTTGGCTCGGGTAAAATCTCGACCGGTACAGTTCTTCCTAGGTTGGTTTCATAAGCTGCAGCTAGTCGAGCTAACGCATTGACGTTGACGTTTTGAGCACCTGGAATTTGTCGGATCTCATATTTTGAGAACTAGTCGAGTTGGTTTCTTACCTGTGAAAGGTATTCCACCATTCGTGGTTCTTTAGCCTAGAACTCTTCTTTCACCTTACCTACAATCAGCTGTGAATCACTGAGTATCAGTATGTTCTTGGCTCCAACGTACCTGACCACTTTTAGTCTTGCTAGTAGAGCTTCATACTCGGCCTCGTTGTTGGATGCATGAAAGCTTAATCGTAGCGCATATTCAAATCTCTCTTTATCTGGAGAGATTAGTAGAAGTCCTGCCCCGCATCCTCGGAAATTTGAGGACCCATCTACGTATAGTATCCAGGGGTGCTCTTCCTCAACTAATTGTGGGTCGATACTATATACTTGAGGTTCTTTTGGTGTTAATTCTGCTATGAAGTATGCCACGGCCTGCCCTTTCATGGCAGTTCTTGGCTTATAGTGAATGTCGTATTCGCTGAGCTCCACAGCCCACTTTACTAGTCGCCCAGAAGTGTCTGGCTTTTGCAAAATCTGCCGTAAAGGAAAGTTGGTGAGGACAATTATTCTGTGAGCTTGGAAATACGGGCGTAGTCTCTGAGCCGAAGTGACTAGTGCTAATGCCAGCTTCTCTATTTGCGAGTATCTAAGCTCTGCATCTACCATTGCTTTGTTTGTGTAGTAGATTGGAGACTGTCGTACATCTTCTTCCTTTATCAACGTGGAACTTACTGGAGTGTTGGATATAGCTAAGTATAAGTAGAGTTCATCGCCCACGATCGGCTTTGAGAGGAGTGTGGCTGCCCCCAAGTACTGTTTCAGCTTCTTAAAGGCAGCCTCACACTCTTCCGTCCATTCAAATTGCCCTTTCTTCCTCAGGATTTTGAAGAATGGCAGGCACTTGTCAGTTGAACGGCTAACGAATCTGTTGAGTGCTGATATCCTTTCGTTGAGTCCCTGTAGTTGCTTTAGAGTTCTAGGTGGATCCATCTCCAGAACAACTTTGATCTTATCTGGACTGGCTCCGATTCCCCTTTGGTGTACTAAAAATCCCAGGAACTTGCCTAAGGCCACTCCAAATGTGCACTTGGTGGGATTCAGCTTCATCTTGTACTTTCACAAAACGTCAATTGCTCCTACCAAATCCTCCTCGTGTCGCTTGTTCCTTTGACTCTTTACCAACATGTTGTCTACATAGACCTCCATACTTTTGTCAATTAAGGCTGCAAACATGCGATTCACCATTCGTTGGTAGGTTGCACCTGCATTCTTCAATCTGAACGACATCACTGTGTAGCAATACAATCCTCGACTCGTGACAAAAGATGTTTTCTCTTGATCCAGTACATGCATCTTGATTTGATTATATCCGGAGTAGGCATCCATGAAACTCAATCTTTCATGCCCTGTAGTGGCATCAACCAGTTGATTTATTCGAGGCAAAGGAAAAGAATTCTTTGGACATGCCTTATTTAGGTCCGTGAAGTCGATGCACATTCTCCATTTGCCGTTTGACTTCTTTACTAGCACTATGTTGAATATCCACTGAGGATAATGTACTTTTCGAATGAAGCCTGCTTTCAGTAGCTCCTCCACTTGTTCAGCTACAATCTCGTTCCTTTCTTAGTTGAACGCGCGACGATTCTGCTTCACTGGCTTTACAGCTCTCGTCGACGTTGAGTCGATGTACCATGACTCCTTGATCGATTCCCGGCATGTCCTCCGGCGACCATGCGAACACTTCAGCGTTGCTTCTGAGGAAGTTTATAAGGCTTTCTCTTTCCTCATTCCCCAACCTTGTTCCAATGTTGATTCGTCGATCTTCGACTGTCAGAGGGACAGATTCTACCTCCTCAGCCGGTTCTCCCCTATCAAGGGTGGTCGAATTAAGTCGATGACCAAGGCTCAACCTTACCTCACCCGAGAGGTCAGTCGCTTCATTCAGGCTCGACACTGGTTGTCCCATGTCAAGGGTGGTCAGATTAAGTGATGACCAGGGCTTGGCCTTACCTCACCCGAGAGGTTGGTCGCTTCTTTCAGGCTCTTCTTTTCGAAGCACTGATGGCTCTCATCAAGATTCATGTCGCCTTTTTGATCAAGTCGATTATCAAGGCTCGATCCTGCCTCACCTGAATGGTCGGCCGCTTCACTCTACACGCCTCGGTTCGGGATTTCGCCTCGGATCAGGATTTCACTTCGACGAAGCTCGCTTTACTGTATCGTCCCTACAGACGGCGCCAATTGTTGATGCGTGGATTTTGACCTTCCGGACCTTCTTCTCGCACACACCTAACTTGATAATAAGGGAACTGATACCTACAAAACCAAACCGATCTAAACTGGTGTGATCTCAGTCACACGGGCTTCGATGCTTAAGTTAGCGAGGGACAGTTGAGAAAATAGTAAGCTAGAGATAAGTCACTTGCCCCTTCAGGGTTGGATCTCACTGCTACTTATAGCCGTGAAGATGATTCTAGAACCTTCTGTAGCCAAACCCTAATTCAGCGTTGGAGGGCCCGAGGGGAATCATTGATTGCAGGTGAGCGATTCATGGGTTGGGCCATGGCCCGAGCCCAACCCGGGGTCGAGTGGGTAGGGACCGAGCAGGGGTCGGGACCGAGCCCTACTCGGCCGGATTGGTTCCCCGCCGGTCGCTTTCCTCGTTCTTTGCCTCGGCGCTAGGTCGTCCTTTGGGCCGGCCCGTTGTGTTGCGGGCCGGTCTCCCCCAATCGATGATCTCGGGCTTCAACTCCTTATCTCGTTTCGAGTCGTTTTTATTCTCTATAACATCGTCGATATCTACATTTTAAATCTAGGATAACAAACAATAAAGTTAATAAGATAAGATAGGATTTCAGTATGCATAAAAGGAAGAAAAAAAAAGCAAAAGAAAATGAGAAGATGTTCAAATTACTTCAGAGAGTTTCCATAATGAAAGTGGAAATGGAAAAGAAAATAATAATAATATTTTTTTGAGTAAATTAAAGTGAATTAGGATTGAGAAATTTCCTAATTGGAACTGAATTTAGGTTCTGTTCCTTATAAATAAAATCTCACCATCCTCTGTATCTCAAATTTCAAATCCAACAATATTTAAATATTATCATTGAAAAAAAATAATGTCTTTCCCTGATACTTCCACAATCTGCTACTCCGTCCAGTGCTGCGGCGGCACCGGCCAAGTTTTGGAGCTCCGATTGGGGTATTTCAGCCATCTGATCTCCGCTGGAGTTCCCCATGAGATTCTCCACCAAACTCTGGCCACTCCTATGGCAGCGGCTCTGTTTCCTGCGCCTCTCCGGGAACTCGAAGATCGGTTGTTGTGTGAGGCTTATGTGTTGCAGTTGCTGTCCTCCGTCCGCCTTTGCGCCGCCGTCGCCCGGGAGATCTCGTCGCTCATCCTTCACTTGGCCGCCGCCGGAAACTACGACGCCGGCTTCCGCATTGTCGCCAATATCGATTACATACAAATAATGTTCATCGAGTAGAAAAAGAGCTATACATGTCCCATTGAAATTTTTTGATATTAATATAATCAATCCGTTTTTTTAGCAAGATGTGAATTGAAAGGGGGAGGTTTATTCATAGAAATGTCTATCAAAACATAGGTAAAATATTGATATTTGATAGATATTTGTAGAAAATTATAAAATTAAAAAATTTGTAAAAAATATTTAATTTAACAAATAATTTATTTCCGATTTCTAAATAAATTAAAAATGATTAATATAATGTTATTAATGAAATTTTGTTGATATTTTTCAATATTTTTTTATTTCTTTCCATTTGTATGAATATATGAAAATATAGATGTAAATTGAATTTTAATTTAAAAAATGGTTCAAACCTAAAATGTTATTAATTAATTTAGTAACCCATGTTAAAAAAATGTTATCACGAGTACTCTACAATATTATATAATTTTTATTTTTATCTTTTAAAATTTCATGAAAACAAAAATTAAAGGTCATTAAGGCTACGGAACTATGTTCACAACCCAGATTTAAATCCTCTCTAGCTGAGAGGTTTCCCAAAATCAAATTTAGGGCTTCTAAAGAGTCAAATTCAACCATGGCTTTCTTCTCCCCTAATCTCAGGGCAAGCTTCAAACTTTAGGAATTGGGTTTGTAGACACCCAGAAGGTTGACTCTCTGGGAATCCAAGGATCGTGTGGAACCATTCCTTACTACTTTCCTCGAACCCAATTTGATCTCAACCCCAAACTACTCCTTGCCAAAAATAAGAGGGATGAGAGCCAACACCCAGCCCGAATCAAATAAGTAAAGACTCAGAACTCGGCCCAAACTCAAGCCCTACAGGTCTCAAGCATTGTCTGGGTCGATATTGGGTCGGCCCAACTACTAAAACTTGGGCCCATGACCCAATTCATAGACCTAATTCAATGGGCCAAAATTGTATCGAGCTTAAATTGACCCCCTGAATCTGACTTGAATTAGCCCGTATAATAAATTATTTTTTAAATATTTTTTCAAACCTAAGTTCTTGAGTTTTAGAATTTGTGTTTTTATTACAATTTTTTTCTCCAAGAAGTATCAATAAATTTTGTTATATCATATTTTTACAACATAATTTATTTTATTTTTAAATCAATAAATTGTATTACTATATTAATATTAAAAAAATTATAAAAATGAAAATGACAAAAAAAATAACCTTAAATACTAATTAATTATATATTAATAATTAATATACGTACATATATATACAATATAGAATAATATTGAACTATATTGAATCGGGTCATTGGGCTGCATTTGAATCGACTCGTTGGGCCGACCCAATTTAAAAAACAAATATTCATATCCAATTCAATTTATGGATAGTTTGGACTGGGACGAGCGGTCAATCGTTGACCTTTGGTCGAACTTAGATCGAGTCTGTGTTAGGCTTGGACTGGACTTTGGACTTGGAGCTCAATGATGAGGCTAACTAGGTTTGCGTCTAATAAGTCTCTCAAGTTTAAAAATGGGGCACTTGCAATAATGACAAAAAAAAAAATAAAATTAAGCAAAATAACACATTTAGCATCCACGTTTATTATTTGCATGATTTGTAAAATGTCAAATTTAACCTAGAAGCACAAAGTATTTGCAGCGCTTATATATATCTGATATATATTTGATATACATCTGATTTACCACTGATATATCATTGCTATACAACTTATATAACTTTCTATATAATTATATGATATAACACTAATATATGCTTGATATTTAATTGATATACAACTTATATATCACTAATATACCACTGATATACCATTGATAGAATTATGATATCTACTGATATGATATAACTTCTTATAAGATTATATGATTTACCATTTATTGATTACCACTTATATAATATTGATATATGTCTGATATATACTTGACATACCTTTGATATATTATTGATATATAATTGATATACCACTTGGTATACCACTCGTATACAACTAATACACCACTGATATAACTATAATACCTACTGATATAACTGTAATATTTGTGTGTTGATAGATACTTCTGATATGATTATATGATGTACCATTGATTTACCACTAATATACCAATAATTTCAAATATATTACCTATGATATGTGTTTTGATATAGTACTAAAATATCTACTAATATTTTGAATGATATGACGAGTTTTTTTTAATAGAAAAATTGCATTAGGTAGTAAAATTTTTTTACATATTTACAAAAATATGAACCTCTTTTTATATTTTGCAAATATGGCAAAATATTTGAATTTTTATTTTCAAAACTTTTTATTCCAATTTTACCCTTATGACATCTGTTACACATCTAATATTTGTCTAATATAACATTTGATGTATATCTGATATACATTTGATGTACCTCTTATATACCTCTGATGTACCTTTGATATATTTTTTCGATCTACATCAGATGTACATTCGATATACTACTGATATACATCAGATGTACGTAATTTACATCTAATATATATCTAATGTACCTCTAAGTTATGATATACTAAATATATATGTAACTGATACACTAAATATAAAGTATATCAAATATTTAATTTTCAGTGGTATATTCAACTGTTTAAATTGTAATTTATCACTGCGATTTGTTGATTCATATACTAATATTATCAATAATTTTAATTGTTATATCACTATTATTTACTCTATATTAATATTAATTAGATACTAAACATATGAAAAAAAAAATTAGTGGATATATTAGTAATATATCAATACATATATAACATAGTTATATCAGCGGTATATCCGTGGTAAATTAGATGCATATTAAGTATATATCATAGATATATCAATGTTACATTAGTGGTAAATTATATAATCATGTAAGAAGTTATATTAGTAGATATCATAGTTATATCAGTGGTATATCATTTGTATATCAGTAGTAAATTAGAGGCATAACAAGTATATATCACATATACATAAGTGTTATAACAGCATGGTAAATCAATGGTAAATCATATAATCATATCATAACTCATATCAATAGAAATCATAATCATATCATACATATATTAGTGGTAAACCACGTTAGAAATTATATTAGTAGATAACATAAATTATATAAAAAGTAAATCAATTCTATATCTCTATTATATCAATCGTATATCAGAGACATATCAAGTATATATCACAAGTACATTAGTGGTAAATCAATAAATAGTAAATGATATAATCATATAAAAAGTTATATTAGTGTATATCATAGTTATATCAGTATTATATCAGTTATATATCAGTAGTAAATCAGAGATATATCAAGTATATATCAGATATATATATCACTGTTATATAAGTACTACGAGGGTAAATTTGACCTTTTATTATTAGTCCTCCATTTTTTTTAAACTTTGTTATATTTGCAAAACTAAAATGTTGGTGCTACATTTGTTATTTCCTTAAAAAAAATTTTGCTATATTTGCAATTGCCGCTAAATAGGAATAAAATGAAGAAGGAATGTAACAGAAACACTGAAACAAGATCAAATTGATGAACAGAAAAACTTAAGAATACAAAGAACTAAAATCAATTAAAAGAAACAATTAAAATAGGTATGAAAACTCTGAAATTCTGAAAAATCGAAGCTTAGATTGCGAAGAGGAATCCTAACGAAAAAGAAGAATCACAGCTGCGAATAAGAATGCACGCGAAATCTGTTGAAGTTGAAGCTGAACGAGCAAAGAAGAAAATCAATTGCATGCGACCTGAAGCTGCGAATGAGGAAGAACAAAGGGAGAATCAATTCGCGTGACCCACTGAGAGTGCGAAGTTGCGACATGAAGCTACGAACGAGCTAAGAAGCAAAAGCAAACGAAGTAAATCCCAACAAAGAAGAAGAAGAAGAACGTGTGCCATTTGAATAGTTAAAATTTTGAAAATAATAACTACGACATTTTGTTATATTTACAAATTTCAAAACAACTTAGACATTTTTTTAAATATGGAAAAGATTTTAACTAGCCAATGCAATTCAATTGCCCTTCAAAAATTATCTAATAAATCATCAAACATTTAATTTTGTGTCTAATAAATTCATAAACTCAAAAAATGGATAATAGGATTTTCAACTTTCAATTTTTTTCCTAATAAGTCCCTGACATATTTTACATTTTTCAAAATTAATTGATTTATTCAACATAAAATTGAATTGGGTATCAAATAAGACCCCAACTTTCAATTTTGTGTCTAATAAATTCATAAAATTTTAAAATAACTTGATTAAGTTAAGAATTTATTAAATACAAAATTGAAAAAAATTAAAATTCAACCACCTATTGGATACAAAATTGAAGATTTAAAAACCTCTTAGACAATTTTTAAAGTTTAAGGGCCTATTAAACACAAAATTTAAAATTATTCAAGACCCTACTAATAAAATCTTTGTAGACAAGCCATCCTTTATAGCCTAAGCCTACAAAAGTTTCATTTAAGAAAAAGCATATATCATACAAAAGAAAAGGATATATATATATATATATATAAAGCAAACCATTAAATTTCTGGATATGATTTCAAAACAGAGAAAAAAAAAGCCAACAAAATGTACCTCAATGTGTCACCTTCTCCAAGGAGAAGAGAAGCCTTTAATGCAACTAAACAGGAATAAAACTAAACCGATTCCCATCCCATACAAACAAAGTGACAAATATATAATTCCTTTTTCAACTTTCTGCTGAATCAAGTTTTAGCATGAATGTCATCATCATGACTTGTTTCTTACATTGCAAAGCTCCTGCATTTCTTTACCCGAGTCGGGAGAAGTGGATAGCACCGTTTTTCCAAATCTGCATCTCTATGATTCATGTCTTTACCACATAAACTATACAGCACTGAGTTACATGGGATAACGTTGATCCCTCAATGGACGTATCTACCAATGAAACTGCAATCAAACAAAGGGATATCACACGATCCACCAAAGCCACTACGATACTCCCTAATGTCCTAATCTTTTAGGTCCTCCTAGGCAAGTGCTGAACATAAAATATAAAGAAAAACTTGTACTTGTATTGTATCAAAAAAGAAAGAAGACTTCAAGAAGACTTTAGCATAACAACATACATAATAAAATATCTAGGAAAAGAGTTAATCCAGGAGGTAATAATTTTTGCCCCCTTTCTTGGCAAATAGCAAAGGGAGGATCCAGTTATCTAACTCTATTAACCTGAGTCGGATTCCTCAGCCTGTGAGTTCTCATCTTCAAAGCGTTCATCAACCGTCTCATCCAATTCGACATCCAAACCATCCTCCACTACTCCTCAACCGTGTTATCAAGCAAAATGCCTTCCTTGGCTATCAATGCAGCACCCTTGCTACGGTATAATAGTCCAGTCTTCATGACATGATAAAACTTTTCCCTTAGAGATGCCAAAGGATGTGAGTTCACTAGCTTTCCTCGCTGATACCCTTCCCTAATAGAAACAGTCGTGGTCTTGCACTTCAAAGAGATACAAGATTCCGGGATACCGGGTGAAGATTTGAGTGGACTTATGGGGAAGATTCAGTTCCTCTCTCAAGCTTCTCAAATAGTTTCATTTAGTCTTCTTGTGAAGAGTCAAGCTCAAAAGCTCATGCAGAACCCCAACAACTCTTTTCTCCATGAGATCACTATTGGGATCAATCTGCCTACAGCTCTCATATGGAGAAATGTATGGTAACTTCTGAAACTCTTCCATCCAAGCTTTTACCTTCTTTTGAACTCCATATCCCCTTGGAAAACTCATTGGAAATGCCAATGTCGTACGCCCCCTTTTAAATTGCCTATACGCATCTCCGGATTCAGAGTTCTCATTACTCCTTTGCAAAGCAGAAACTGCAAATTCGTCGCGCCACTGCACAAGCCGGAAACACCAGTCGCCATTTGGGGCCTTAACTAACAGAAAATGATCCAGATACTTAGGAATCAACGATCTCTCAAAACCACATGGCAAACCTAGATCCCACTCTAAAGCACGCAACGACTGAAGTGGAATAGCCCTAGTTTTCATCATCATAAGCATTCTACAGAGCCTTTCGACAGTGTCGCTCTCGTGAACGTGGTGTATACTACTCTCTTGGTGATCTAGGAACATTGCGGTTTCCGTCAAACGGAAGCAAGGCAAATTAGCGTAACGAGAATGAGGAAATTTGTGAAAGAGAGTTGGGTACCTCCGGATGAATCGAAGAAAAGGGATGGTGAGGCCGAGCAGCTTTTGCCAATCCGCGATGGATTTGACTGTGATGAAGCCAGTGGAGGAGCGTTTACTGGCATCCTTGAGGAGGGAAGCAGCCTTCAAATCGGTCTCCA
Organism: Momordica charantia; assembly: GCF_013281855.1. NCBI lineage: Eukaryota > Viridiplantae > Streptophyta > Magnoliopsida > Cucurbitales > Cucurbitaceae > Momordica > Momordica charantia. Next base: position 8,823,562 of record NW_028275161.1, on the reverse strand, counting down.
TGTCGATGATGTGATCGAGGCTTCGATTCTTGACCCACTTTAGTCGAACCTTGGCTATTCCTCGCCATTGATGATGCAAAAAAAGCTTGGGGCTCTGGTACAGCGGTTGGAGATTTAAAGTGAAAAACAACAGCCTGTTCATTTTGGAAAGTTGGAAATTGTTTTGCTACGGCGATTGGGGTTTTTGGAGCTGCTGGATGAAGAACTCCACCGAGAGAAGAGAAATTGGAGAAATTTGAAACTCCAAAACCCAACCTATACATCATAACTTCAATTTAAGATTACTTTATTTTAAAAGAAAAGAACTCCACTGAGTTCAGCCCTTTTAAGTATACACAATTAGTTAAAAAAAACAGTCCCAAAATCTCCAATATCAACATAAACGCCTAAAGCGAGTCTAAGAGTCCTCAAATTTCAGCAAACATAAACTCATAAAAACAGTCCAAGAATACCCGAATTTGAATCAGCATAAACTCATAAAAACAATCCAAGAATCGCCAAATTTCAGCCAGCAAAAACTCATAAAATAGTCAAAAAGTCCTCAAATTCCAGCAAACATAAACTCATGAAAACAGTCCAAAAATACCCAAATTTCAGAAAAACGTACTCTCGTAAAATCCCCATCAAATAGCCACAAATTTAGAACCGAAATTTCATACAGAGCATTCACTCACCTTGCTGTAAATGGGGATCTATGTTCGCGTTGCAGGGCCTACTATTTGTCGCCGGAGAGAGAGGACAGAGGCACAACGGGGCTTGCTGTGAGTCTGGTTTTCGTCGGGGAAGGATGCTGCCGCCGGAGAAGACAGGGGAAGGGGTGAGTGACTGGAAGGCTATGGAGGAGGGAAGAGTGGGTCCCTTGGAAAGCAATTTTTACCCAAAAAAAAAAAATTATACTAAGATGGGATACAATAAATTACAAAAATGTTATTACTTTATTACTTTTTTCTCCAATGCTGCAGCACGAGGGTCTCTCGGTCTCTGAGTGGTTTTTTGAAATCCTCGGATTTCAGTTCGTCCTTAGGTGGTTCTTCTGCTAAGGCTTGGTATGGCAACGGAAGAGCTCTTAGAGGGCTGGAAGAAGCTTAACTTGACGGTGGATGAGGAAGAGGTTGTAGTGGACGTGGATAGGGAGGCAGCGAAAGATACAGGGAGAGCTCTGAACGTGTGTTTGATAGGGAAGCTTCTGGATAGTCGAATAATCTCTTGTGAGATTATTAGGAATACAATGAGGAGTGTGTGGAAGATTGAGAATGGGAATGGTGGAAAGTATTGGGAGGAATATTATTTACCTGTTTACTTTTCCAAGGACGGTCGATCGAAACAGAGTTCTCAAAACGGGACCTTGGATGTTTGACAAATACTTGCTAATGCTTGAAGAGCTGGATACTATGACCAAGCCATATGAGTTGAGGTTTGATAAGGTCTCGTTCTGGGTCTACTTCTACAACCTTCCCCTAGGGTGTAGAAACAGAAACATGGAAACGAGGCTTCAAAACACGATTGGGACCTTTGAGGATGTGGACTGCAACAGGGGCACCTTTTGCCATGGTGGGAGTCTCAGGATTCAATTCGTTATGATATTTCGAAAGCCCTAATAAGGAGGGGCATAAAATTGAAAATAGATGGGCCAATGGATGGATGCTGGATTCTCATGCAATACGAACGACTGCGAGAGTTCTGCTCTTATTGTGGGAAAATTGGCCACAACATCAAGGATTGTGATACGTTATTTGAAAAGCGTGATAAACTGAAGCAAGATGAGCAATATGGTTCTTGGATGTGTTTCAATAGCCCTCTCAAGAAGGCTCCGAAATGGCCGAGAAAGGATCCTGTGAACGTCAGGAGTGAGGTGGATGAAGAAGCGGCAATGGGAATGGCGGTGAATTTATTATCAGATTGGATTTTGCTAAGGAAAGTTTTAAGAGTGGCCAAGAAATCAGGGATACGGAAGCGGATATTACCATCATGGAAGAAAAGAGCACGTGCGAAACAATTCTCAACATAGGTGGAGAAGGGGACTGAAAGTCAAGGGAAATATGTAGTTGGGGACACAACTAAGAAGGCAAAAACAAATATGTAGTTGGGGACACAACTAAGAAGGCAAAAAAAGAGCGACCAGAATGAGGCCCAAATGGACATCACTGATTTATTGACGGAGGCTGTTCCACAAGTTTCAAAGAGCAATTTAAACAAAATGTGTACACATCCATTTCCATGAATTTCCCATTTCTCACTCAAATGGAAACATAACACGGTACCTCATATGTGTTGAGTACGAACCGGATTAAAAAGAGCAAGAATTTAACGATGGTGGCAAACCAATTAACAACTATCAAATTCAAAGAACCTTAAATCATATTACACTCAAATTAAATATGACAGAGCAATGGAACAAGGTAAGCCTAAAATTGAACACTCAAATTAATCAACTTATAGATCTTGAGCTACATAAACAATGGAAGCTTCATGCTTCTAGTTTATTTGGTTGCTCTAAAGCAATGGAACAAGGTAAGCCTAAAATTGAAGGTGTAAAAAAATTTATGTAAAATATTTCATTCTTTCTATGTTCACCAAAGTCATCGATGGATTGTTTTTTATATGAAAAGAAGAATAAACAGGAAATCAGGTCCAGAAGTACAAATTGAAGGGAAAATAGTGCAAAGACTTTTGATGTTGGTTAGAGACAACTATTTGGTGTTTACCTCGTACCAAGCTGAACATTGAAGTTGCAACCCCAAAGCCATGGTGATAACTCCATCCCTTGCCTACTTTTTCCATCACCTTAACTCTTAGCTCACAATCTTTTGTTCTCCATTTGATAATATTGTTCCAGCATTTTTCAAAAAATAGAAAGGTAGAAACATCCTGATATTTTTGTGAAACATGAACATTAAAACATTCTACTAAGATCATTTGTGCAAACATGGGCTATTTCTTCATCAGGGATATGTTCTTGGAGGTTGAAACAAATGAATCAACTGTCATAGTAATTCCTATATCCAATGCTAGAGGTAGAGAAAATTTAAATTTGAAAACCAAGAGGTAACTACGAGACGAGAAATAAATGATTAGAGCTTACTTGAGTGGTATCCTAACCAAGCCAATAATTAATACCATGTCGTAAAGCACTACTTTCTAAGGATGACTCCGACAAAGTCTAAATATTATAGAGAAATCACTACAAATACCTATAACAAAATGTTTGTTATATTTATTTTAGTGTTGCAATTATAGCAAGTTGAAGTTGATAAAAATATGACTGCAATTATCACAGGACAATATCTACCTCGCAGACTTAGTTTAATTAGAAAGTAGAGACTATAAACCATAATAAACATGCTAAAGTTATATTACATAGGGAAACTTTTCTGACCAGAACCCTGAAAAGTTTGATCCAAACACCTTATAATCAAGAAACACAGTTGCTAAAATTTAGAAAATATTGAATCAACTAACCTGATGTTCATTACTCCTGACAATATTATGTAATCTTTTTCCCCTCCTTGAAAGGAATCCAATACAACAAATATCACATACTATAGCGTCGAAAAAATACTATCATAGACTTTCTATAGCGTTTTTGAGACGCGGTGGTAGGCGATGTTATTGAAAGTCTAAAACTTTCCATAGCGTTTTTTTCATGCTATGATCAACGTTGTAGAAAGTTCACTTCTAATTGCATATTTTAAATGTTATAAATTAGTTCTGTAGCGTTTATGAAAATGCTATTATAAACTTTGTATAGCTTTTAAAATACGCTATAAAAGACATTTTGTAGCTTGTCGTGTACGCTATAGTTGATATTCCATAGCATTTTATGTAGCATCGTTTTAACGCTATTATAAAGATTTCATAACGTTGTTTCAAATGTCGTGGTAGCCGATGTTATGGAAAGTACCTGACTTTTTATAGCTTTTTTTTTTTGTAATTATGCTAAACGCTATTAAATATTACATAATTATGTTATTATTAACTTTTAATATCTGTCATAAAATGCTATGGTAAACTTTTTTTAACTTTGCAAAAATGTTATAGAAGTGTTTTCATAGCTTATTATTATTATTATTTTATTTTTTACATTTGCATCATTTTTTAAATAGTATCACACATATTCATATTCTTATAGAATTATTCCCACCACAATTTGAGATATTTTTCATAGTTAATGAAAGGAACCTAATTTCATATTCACACCTACAAAGTATTAGAAATTTTAAAGTACATAAATACAAAAGCTTCAAATTTCAAGAACACATCAAATTAAGTAGATTTATATAATCTATAAAAAATTTCATATATTAAGTCTAGATCCCAAGCTATATATGAAGTTAAATAAAGTATATGAATCTATGACATTTGAAGAAGTTCATTGTTCTCGAAAGCTTAATAGATAATAAGAAATAGGACCCAAAAGTAGTGCAAAGGAGTGCCAAATATCCACACATACAAAAAAAAACAAAAATAATATACATTTGTAAGATCAAACTTTATTTTTACTTCCACACAAATTAAACTCAAATAGAAATTTAAACTCAAATAAAAATTTACTTACATATTTATTGTCGCAACGTCATCGCTACGCGGAGCGGCCGACGTCATCTCCTGGAGGGTCTCTTTTGAGATTAGGGTTTGGAGTCGCCACCAATCATCTACGAGGTGTGATTGGTCACCTATTTAATAAACTTAGTCTATGAAAACAGATTTTTGGTTCTGAGGTCGATTAAGCATAGGAAAGGTATTAGCACCCTACGACACCCGTTCGAAAACGGTACCACATTTTGTCATAAATTATCGTATTATATTACTTGGTCCGAAAAGGAAAAAAATTAATTTATTTTAAATGTCTCACAATCTATTGATTCACACTTTGTTATAAAATATGAATTAATTGGTGTGAGTGGTACGAAGGCTATTAGAAAAATTTTATCACCTCGAAAATATTGGAAGGTTCTAATTCCCGTCATTGGAGTTTTTGAAATAAACATTTAGTACCAAAAAAAAAATAATTTTATTTTAGGGGAGACTTGAACTTGTGAAATGCAAATTAAAATTCAAGTTCCTTACTAATGTACCACAACCTAAGGATACAACAAAGGTCACTTTTTAAAACTTATTTAAAATTTTTTTTATCTTTTAAAAAAAAGGTTTCTTATTATAAAAAAGTTCTTTCCAACGTATTTTTTACTCACTTAAAGCACACCATCGGGAAGGAGGTTACCGTAGTACAGCGGACTTGGAAGAAGCAATGAAGAAGGCTGTTACTGCTGCGTAAGTCGCCGGAGGTCGCTGGAGTTCATGGTTGGAGGTTTTGTCGTTCGCTTGCATCGCCAGAGGTTATGGGTATGACGGAGAAAAGGTGGTGGTAGTGGGATATGAAAGGAGAAGAGATAGAGTGGTGGTTATGGAGGAAAAAGACAGTATTAGAGAGGGAGAGAAGAAAAAAATGTGAAGGGTTTGTAATGAGTATTTAGGGGGGGGGGGATTCTCCCTAAAAAGAACTTAAAAAAAAACTTTAACGAGGCTTCACTCTTTTTTTTCTAACTCTCTCCACTGTGTTGTTCCTGTGTCTATGTGTGTGCGCCCTTTAAATACCCAATGCTCCAACGGTACCAATGGGATGGTTAGAAGAAAGAGGGGAAGGAAAGAAAAGAGAAGATGCCACATTACGTGGCTTTGACAAGGAAAAAATCAAAGAGGAAAAAACTGTTGTTAAAAATCAAACGTTTTGTTAAAATAAAATCTTTATTTAATTAAAACAAAATCTTTTTTAAAATAAAATTATTTACTTAAAAACAAATCATTTTTATTTATCTATTTTTTTATTTTAATAATAAAACAAAATCTAAACAAAACCATATTAGTTTCTTATTAATAAAATAAACATTTAAATAAATCTAACCTTTTAATTTAAGTTAATTTAAACTTGATATTAAAACTAATAATAAAGTAAACTTATGTTATTTTTTAATTAAAATAAAACTTAATAAAGTAAAATACAATAATATAAATTAAAATTAAAAATAAGTCGGACCAAATACGGTCTCTACAGCTTGCCCCCCTTTATGTATCATTGCAGAACTAAAAGGGTAGACAAAGTATTTGGGAAGGCAAAAATTTTATTTAGACAAGGCAAGATAGAGATGGATCTAGCTTGACACTAGACGAGATCTCAACATTCAAAGGACATGTATTTGACACAAGCTTCTACCTTGATCTTGGATCGAGTTCAATTTAACCGAATGATAAGTGCGATGGACCTGGTTTGACATAGGCTTCGACCTCAATCTTGGATCGGGTTCGATTTAATCGAATGAGAAAATGCAACGAACCTGGCTTTAACACAGACTTTGACCTCGACTTGGATCGGGTTCGATTTAACCAAATGATAATGCAATGGACCTGGCTATAACATAGGCTTCGACCTTGACTTGGATCTAGTTCGATTTAACAGAATGATAATGCAATGGACTTGACTTTAACAACAGGCTTCGACCTCGATTTGAATCGGGTTCGATTTAACCGACTGAGAAAATGCAACGGACCTGGCTTTAACAACAGGCTTCGACCTCGACTTTGATCGAGTACGATTTAACTGAATGATAATGTAATGGACCTGGCTATAACATAGGCTTCGACATCGACTTGGATCGGATTCGATTTAATTGAATGATAATGCAATGGATGTGGCTATAACACAGGCTTCGACCTCGACTTGGATTGAGTTCCATTTAACCGAATGATAATGTAATGGATGTGGCTATAACACAGGCTTCGACCTCGACTTGGATCGGGTTCGATTTAACCGAAAGATAATGTAATGTACCTGATTATAACACATGCTTCGACCTCAAATTGGATCAGGTTCAATTTAACCGAATAATAAAATGCAACGGACCTGGCTTTAACACAGACTTCGACCTCGACTTGGATCAGGTTCGATTTAACTGAAGACAAATGCAACGGACCTGGCTTTAACAACAGGTTTCAACCTCGACTTGGATCGGGTTCGATTTAACGGAATGATAATGCAACAGACCTGGCTATAACACAGGCTTCGACTTCGACTTGGATCAGGTTTGATTTAACCGAAGACAAATGTTTGATCCCAAATATGACCAAGCTTGGCTTGGACGGAAGGATGACCTTGATGATGAGCTGAAACGTGTTGAGCAGGAGTTTTCTATATATAGGCAACGTCTCCAACAGGATTCCCGAGGGGCCTCAACGGCTAAGGTAAGCGTGAATTACGACGTGTTGTCATGGAGTTTATCGGAATATGTGGCTAAACAAGACACATCTATGTCGGTTCAAACAAAGAATGGGAATGAAACCAAATGAGATCTTGGTCGGCTCGGCCATAACAGGCGTTGGCTTAGTAGATAATCAAAATACTGAGGTGATAAAACTTTTCTCTTCTAATAAGAAATTGCCACGTGTGAGGTAGAAAACTAGCTCCAACAGATTAAAATGCAATTTCTCAAAAAAGCTGAAATGATTTGATTTACTAGGAGGTTTATTACCTAAGTGCAGGACTTAGAAAATTCTCCTAAAAGCTAAGTGCATGAGATATGCACTTTGATACATGATGATAAGACTAACAAAAACCACGTGTTCATGCAAATGCTAACTTTCAATGGCAGTATGTAGTGCTTATCGTAGTAGAAGTCTGACATCCGAGCGAGAGGTTAGACCAATCTAATTCATCCTGGTAATTGACACTACATTACATAGGTACTTGTGCAGGTGAGGCATCAGTCAGTCCTAGAAATGGCCGCAGTGGCTTGAGGAGCTAACGACTGGAACGTCCATAGATTATAAAGGACGGGATAAGAATGGAGACAGGGGAAAGTTGTACTCATATTAAATTGCGTCCCCTTGTAAACGAAAGAGCTCTTGCCAGAAATAGCTAATGAAGATCGGGTACCTTGTCGCTAACAATTGAGTGTGGCCTATGAACTAGCTCTAACTCTACAGGCTGAGGAAAAGCTAAAGAGATCCGCAGGAGGCTTCACAGGAAGCTGCTGCGCGACCTCTAGCGCAATTATCTTAGAATGGATGGTGCATCTACAAATGTGTATTGCCCCAATGTCATGAATGACAAATGATGCTCCATTTTATTTTCCATTTATTCTTATCACTTAACAATGTGTGACAGTATATGATATGTTTTTTATTTCGTTTAACCAATGAATTTGACCCTCGATGCATGCTACAATAATGTATATGCAATCTAAAAGCTAGATGGTTTCATCATGTATGTATGATACTCATTTTTATTTTGGCTCAAACAATAGAATGTGATTATGAATGCACAATGCATGATACTAAAAAATTTTCATAATCTAATCATGATATGACAACATTTTTTGTTTTTTTTTTTAAGAATATGTATGCAAGTGATGTGAATGCATGATTAGTGAAAATATAGTTGAGAGAACAAGAAGTTTTTCCATATTTTGCAAAAATATTACTCTTTTGTCTACTCTCATCCTTCTTATTAGCAATTATTTAGCAAAGAATCAAATGAGAAAAGGTAATATCGACATTGGAGGAAACATTGTCAACCCTTTTTCTTTTTCATTTTTTTTAATGAATGCCTTCACTTGATAAGAGATAACAAGATAATTTTTCAACCATAATAGGTTTGGTGGGTGATTCTTTTTTTTTTTTTTTTAGATGTGTCTCATGTGCTAGTTTGGAGAACTATCAAAAGGTAATTCATAGCATTTTACATCTTGCTTGATTAAACTGCTTCATAACCTCAGCCTTGTAATTGACAAGAAGATTGGATACAAGAACATGAGTTTGACTCTATGAACAAACAAGGATGGAAATCATGATTTTCCATCAAGCTTAACAATGAGAAAAGTCAACGAGTTTCCTTTTTTAAGGAATAGGAAACTAGGAGTTCATGGATATTTTGTAAAATCTCTTGAACGAAAAGAGACTGGAATATATTTTTAAAAGCTTTGGTGAGAGATTATAGTAGGATCAGATGAATAGAAGAGTAGAAATGACCCAATTTCTTTGGATAAGTAACCTTGAGAATTGGTTGCGTAACTCCCCAAGAGTTCATCTCGTATATCTCGCCTCTTTTTTTGGGTTTAGCTCAAGATCTTTGATAAAAAAATTCTTTCTCGCCTTTAGCTGCACTTTATGGTCATGTTGTTGCAACGCACTTTTTGAATGTAAGGCTCCCTTTTAATCTAGGCTTCCAATTGTAGTTCTTCATGGGAAGTTCAATTTTTGAACGTAAATGACCTCTTTTTCCATCCTTCAACTTTAAAGTCTAGTTTTCTATGGAAATGTTGTCTGACAGCCCACTTTGTGAGGTGAAGGATCGAAAGATTTCCTGTGAGAGAAATGAGACATTCTCAATCTGAAGACGTTCTTTGTTTCGAAGTTTTATAAAATGCAACTACAACTTTGCCCCAATGTAGCATTGCTTGACTTTGCCCCAATTTGAAGATTTGTGAAAAAGACCTTGAAGCCTTTGAAACTAACGTTCGTGATCTATATTGATTGCCCCAGTCGTTGAACTAAATGATTGTCATGGTCTTAAACATTTCATTTTTTTATTTTTCTTTATTTTTCCTTTATTTTTGCTTTTATTATCATTTTTTTGGCCAGACATACTCTTTTTACAAGCAAAATAGGGTGCAATCACATATAAAGAAGATGGTCATGCGTAGTCGCCTCTACTGTTGTTCCAAATTATGTCTTTGTTGCTGCTCCAGTAAAAATTGCTCTCAAACGAAACTCATAAAAGTAGACTGAGATCTTGAGACTTTGTCAGATCGCTAACTTCCCAATTTTCAAAATCATTATCCTCGATCTTGGAATCACTTTTTACTCAAAAGAAAGGAACAGACGAAGGATTAAGCTTGAAGAATAAGACGGAAGAGAGTTGGGAAAAAAAATTAGATATGAATAAAGGCAGTCAAAATAAGGAGATGCTTGTGCGACTACAAGTACCAATTCATGAAGCAGTAAATCATGAGAGCTTAATGTTATTTTACTACCTTCTAAGTTTTCAGGATAACACTAGGTGAATAATTTTGGACGTTTACCACATAATTAGATATGGTAGGCTTAGCAAAAGGCTTTTATGGTAAGTAGGCAAATATTGACATTCATCACAAAAATTGTATGTGACGGGCTGAGCAAAGGATTTTTTGCAGTAAATGGTCAACTCTCAATGTTGACCATAAAGGGATGTGATTCCCGGAGCGGAAGCGGATTTTCGTTGCTGATTTTAGGGATACAAAATCGAAATTGAAATAGGGAAAATAGAGGGGAAACCATTACCTTTGAAGAACGTTTCTTCAACTTTTTCCCAACGAACACCACCAAAATATCTTCCTTGTTATCCTCTGGGGTTTCGAGAACCGTGCTTGTGGGAGCACCTTGTCTGGAATGAGAGGGAGAGTTTGAGAGAGTGAGCTTGAGAGAGAAATTGGCAGTCCCTTTTTTCTGTTCTGTTCTTCTTTTTTTTTTTGCAAAACTGTAAAGGAAGAAGAACAAAAAGCAGTGACGTGCCCCACGTCACTTAACTGCCCACTCCCCTGCAATTTTGCAGGGGAGTTAATTATTAATTTATATATTAATTAATAATAATAATTAATATTATATATATTAATTTATTAATTAATCATATTAATTAATAAATATAATTAATTATTAATCCAATTAATAATTAATTAATAAATATATATATAAATCAAATAAATAATTAATACTTAACTATTTATTATAAAATTAGAATCATATTCTATAACATTTCTCTCGCATAACCTATAGTTGTAATGTACATCTTAGGCACATTATTTTTAACCTATAGTTTTAATATGAATCATATTCATATTAATTTTATTTGAATCTTATTCAAATAATTTCTCTCATAATATATAGTTTTTAATTTATAATTAACTATATATTATAATGTATCAATATACATATAATCCCTTAAGTAATTTGAACAATTCAAATTCTTCCAACAACTTGATCCTCGTTTTATCCGTTATGAGCTAGCAAGGGGACCTAATGGACCTACAGATCCGAAGCTTCAACGATGCAAGATTAATCAGTCAAACTCATTGACCGAGTTAATCTAGATTCGTTAACTACGGGTCATTCCACTAAAGACCCGCAGTTCCACTCTTCTCACTGTAGAATGTTTTCGTGTCCATGGATATACGACCATTAATGACGAGTCAATCCTTCACGAGTGTTCGTAACTCAAGTTGGGTCAAATTACCGTTTTACCCCTGAGTTGCATCTTACTCCTTAAACACCACTACTCCTCTAATGAACAACCCGGTTATGGTCCAACCAATAACCAGAAGTCCCTCTCGGACAATGAGAGGGTGGGGCCCTTGTTCAAGTCCCGGAGTTAGCATTTAAGGGAACACTCATCTACTCCCCTAAAGTCGGGGAGGAGTGAATTCCATCTTGTGAAGTTATGTTCCCAGCTCCCCACTTAGTCTCGTCCCCAAAATGGTAGGAATGTTGAGTCGACGACTCGGGCCACTCTCACCCATACAGATCAAAGGACGAGCCCTCACGGGCAGGAGTCCATAACTCACTCAGAATTGAGAATGAGTTGCCTGGTCATCCTAAGAAATAGCAACCTATTAGTTAACGGTGTTACATCTAAAGATTGCCTATTTCGTGGTCCGGTCTTATACAAACTCATTGTATAGGATACCCCCACTCGCATGTCTCCACACGAACGACCTGGATCAAGTCGTCTGTAACCTTTATAGAGTGGGCCGTATCCATAGTGTTTCCAGGATAAGGTACTCAGCCTTATCCATATACTATAGACCCTTTAGGTTATTCACGGGACATTATCCATTCATATATGAGGGGTATATCAAATATATACCCCGTATATCAACTATATACTCAGTATATATACTGTCCCGATTACATCACAAATAACCTTGGATGTTTAGTTTATTGGATTTTGGACAATGCAAAGCTATGATTCAACAACAAATTTATTGAATAAAACTTTATTAAATAGACTTTTGTTTTCACTAAATACAAACTACGAGTTTAGGGCAACACACCCAACAGACCATATTTACCATATATCGGTAGGCTAGGCTGAAGGTAGATTAGGCTTAAAGCAAGCTAAGCTCAAAGTTTTATAGGGAGCGAGTAGTTTTGGATTCTTACCTGAAAAATGCATCATTGCCCCATTATGATGGTTTACTGGTTTGCACATGAGAAGAAATAGGAAGGCCAAGATAAAGCTATTTTGGTTTAGGGACTTAGCCTGACAACAAAACTTGGATAAATATTTTTCAAAGAGAAAAAAAAAGTTGAGACTTGGCAAAAATTTATATCTCAGTGAGAGGATCAAAGCCATTCATTTTTTCACTTTTTTTTTACATTGTTTCCTTTTTTCACCTTTTCATTTTTTCCATCTTCTCACTTTTTTTTTCCTCCAAGCGACTTAGTGTAGTTGCTTTATGATTCTTGCTAAGGTATTAACTAACAAGAGTGATAAGAGTAGACCTTATTAAAATTATTATTGAAAATCTCAAAACATGTAATTTTATTTTATGGAGAGCCTTTCCAAAGAAAACATTTTTGTTTTTTTTTTAACAAATGATATACAGTGATGTACGAATGAATGAATGTATGACTTTAACTTTTTCTTTTTAGAAAAATAGCTCAATTTCCACATACTAAAATTCTTTTTTACAAGTTCTTAGCTGAATCATGGATAACTAAAGCTTCATTGTCGTTTTAACATTAGCAAACAATCTCAAAGATGACTTCAAATAAGAAAAGACTTTTATTGATAATAGGAAAATATTAGACCGACGTTGATTTCCATAGTCATGTGAACTCATGATTCTAATGCTTCATGTGTGAGTCATCTTCCTTTGAAATCCTAAGCCATCCTGCCTTTATTACAACTTGCACTTTATGCTTCAGCGAAGTACAGTTCTCAATTGAATGACCTACAGCTCCTGCATGGTAATCATAGTGGACTTGCGGGTCGTACCACTTTGGATAGGGTGGTTGCAATAGTTTTACGGGTACCAGAGCTAATAAATGACTTTGAAACAATTGGGGTAACAGCTCGGTATAGGATATTGGGATCAGATGAAAGCTCTCTTGCTTTAATCGCCTCCGATTATTATGATTGTCAGATAATGCTAGCAAACTTGGATGTGGGCCATTCTGCAGAGCCAATGAGTTTATGGTACTGTAGATGGATTGTATACCATAGATCCTTCTTGGTGCCTCCATTTGCGCTTCGAGATTACTGCCTGGACTTTATTTTTCCTTTTTATAGAGTTTGTGTAACGCCCCGCGTTACTCAGGTTAGCTTGCCTCGAGTTCCGGGAAATTTTTATAACAAAATAGATTTATTTATTTATTTATTTCATTTTATTTTATTTGATTCATCAGTTATCTTTATTTAATTTAAGTGTGGCATCTCAGTTATTGTGTATTGCTACAGAATTAGTGGTGAGTTAGTCGCGTGTAGTTATTTATTAAATTATGGTTTAGTACGGATTCCGTTATGTGACACTTGTTTTGGGTCATTGGGCCAATTACGAAATTATATTATTGGCTTGTTTTAACAAGGAGGGGTTGGGTAAGTGGGCCTTAAACAAAAGGAAAAGAACCCAAGCCCAAAGGAGTTAAAAGTTTAAAACAAATAACTCTAGCCCTTGTTCTTTTTCCTCTTCTTCTTCCTCCCTTTCCCTCTCTTGTTGAAGCCGCCGGCCACCCCCCACTTGGATTCTTCTTCTCCGGCGAGCAGCTCCGTTCAGGCGACGCGACGAACAGCGGCGACATCAAAGCAGCAGGTGCGGCGTCGGGACAGCAGCACAGCAGCAGCAGCGTCGGGCTCGGGCAGCAGCAGGCGACGTCGGGTAGCAGCTGGTGCGGGCGTCGGGCAGCAGGCGGCGACGGCGCGTGGTCTCGGGCAACAGCAGGTGCGGCGGCGACGCGTGGTGGCTGTTCGCGGTGTTTTCCCTCGATCCGACAAACTCCAACGACTCGAATAGCTTAGATCCGGGAAGCCCGGTAATTTTCTTTGACCCACATTTGTTCGAAGTTAGATTTGGATTACCCACACCTAAACGAAATCGATTTGGAATACACACACCTAAGCGAAATTGTTTTGTAGTAACGGACATCAAATCGTAGTCGTTGGAGGTCGTTTTGGGCGTTTTTCGCTGCTGTAAAAAAACGTGGACAACAGTGTTTTGGGTGGTGTCCGGTGATTATCTTCATCCGTTCGAAGCCCGATTTACGCTACCCACCCCTTTGCAAGCTAGATCTAATTTACCCACACCTACACGAAGTCGTTTTGCGATAATGAGACCCTTTGAACCCTCTTAGAGTTGTTTTCGAAGGCTGAACAATATATTTATATTGCTGTATTTTTCCGTTTTTTTTGCTTAGGTGTGAGTTCGATGCAAACTTAAAGACGTGGTTGGGTAAGTAGCACCAGGGGGCGAGTGCGTGCGTTATTTAGCGTTAACGGAATGGTTTTGATGCTGATTTTTAGTTAAAATAATTTAATTGTGCATGTAGGGATTGTTAGTTTTGATTTGTGAACTTCTAGTGATTTTGTTGCCGTCTTTCTATTATTGAACACTTATGAGGAAACATGATTTCTATTCTTATTGTTGGAGGTGACTGGTAGATTCTGAATTGTTGTGGTTAAAAGTAACTGGCTCATGACGTTTTGCAAACATGTTGTAAATGAAATGCTTGCGTTGTTAAACTGATAATTAGTTTATATTGTTTTAGTTGTGAGCTGTTGGGTGGTGACTTGTTTATTACAAAGAAAAGCATGCTTGTGAACTGTGCAGTGAATTGGAATGTGGGAAATATACTTGTAGGTGGTCTTGGGAGGGCTAGTGGAAGTGGTGAAGGGTGAAGGGTGAAAGGACGGGTTGGCAGTCCGTTAAACTATGGGTGGTCTGAACTGAAAATGCATATAAATCGCTTGGAGGTTCAAAGCCTTGAGTAGTTGCCTTGGGAATAAATGACAAGGCCGAACATCAAATTTCTGTAAATGAGTATTGGGGTCTTGGGGATAAATGTCAAGGACCAATACGCTGGGAAGTCATCGGTACCTTGGGGATAAACGGCAAGGACCGGTGCACAGTTCAGGCCTTGGGAATAAATGGCAGGGCCGAACGTCAAGCTTCTGTAGAGGAGTATTGAGGCCTTGGGGATAAATATCAAGGGCCAATGCGACTCGAGGAGTTAGGCTTGAAGAACTAAAGTAGAGTGGTGCTTGCGAAGTAGTGGTGCTAGGCCTTGGGGATAAATGGCAAGGTCGAACATCAAGTACTATAAAAGGAGGGGGGGCGATATCTTGGGAATAAATGTCAAGAGCCGTCATGCCTCGAGAAGT
The DNA here is from genome assembly GCF_013281855.1 of Momordica charantia. Lineage (NCBI taxonomy): Eukaryota > Viridiplantae > Streptophyta > Magnoliopsida > Cucurbitales > Cucurbitaceae > Momordica > Momordica charantia. The sequence goes on along the minus strand of NW_028275161.1, from coordinate 8,808,159 downwards.
TAAACGGGGAGTATCACAGGGGGGTGTAGAGGGAGGTTTAGTACTGTGGGACAAGGGTTAGTGAATCATATGGTTGTAGTCTTGGTAGTTCCGACGCATGATTGTTGTATGTAAATGTCAAGTTATTGTTTTTTTATCTCTCGCTGTCTATTTAATTGTCTTGCCATCGTTTTATTTTATATGCCGTGATTGTGAGCATGATTTTTGTGTTAGTTAGGAAGGGCTACTTACGGAGTACCTTATGTACTCACCCCCCTTTTTATCCTTATTTGTTTTCAGGTGTGAACAGGGCCGATCGTGGTGATGACGTGGAGGGGGCTTGACCGAGGAGAGATCACTAGTCGAGTTAGTGAGGATAGAGGGAAGGGTCGTTTGGTACGAGTAGCGTTGGGATTTATTTTATTGCTAGGTGTGGACCCGAGGAGCGATTTTGTTTTCTTTAGAACTATTTTTTTTTATGGATGTTATTGTTAAACGCGTCACTGTTGTCGTTGGAGTTTAGGTGTACGATTGTTTTATTTATTTAAGAATTTTAGCCACTGAGGCGGAAATGAGATGTTTTTTTTTTTGAAATTGCCCACGGAGAGCGAAGTTTTGACAGTTTATAAAATTGATATTTTTGGTGGAATTATGGGAGTCGAAGCTTTATTTTATCTAAATTATTTCCCAGGGAGTTGGTTATCTCGTGTTTAGAGTTAAGGCTAGACAGGTGCATTATTTAGCATTACCTAGGATGGTATATAACATCTTGGGGCGTTATAACTTGTACTCTGTGGCTCTTTGTCAACTAAAGGCACTGGCAGTTGTTCGTTTGCCTCTCTCCATCTCCATGCAGTTTCTTTTCCTGCAGTTATTTTTCTATTCCTTACTGAGCATGGGTCATACCTATGTCATGCTTGTATTGATTTAGAAAAGAAACTTTCCTAGTTTCTTCAGCATTTCCATTGATAACATTTCTTTTACCTTTTAAATTATCTAAGTAATTGACCTTTGGTGTTTGTCCATCTTGGAATGTGAATTCAACATAACAGTTTGTAGAAGCTTGTTGGCCTTTCTTGGAAAGCTGAGCTTCATGTGATGAATTATGGTGGGGGAAGGTCTCTGTTGGTTGACAAAGAGGTGGGGCCACCCTAGGTGATGAATTATTATGAGGTTCGACTAAATTTTTAGGTTGAGAAATGCCCCCAACTGTAACAATATTCTTTAAGACATTGAAAATTTAAGTGACTTGCCCCTGAATCTTATCAATGTCTTGTCTCATCTTCTTTAGCACTACATCCTGCACCTCCATGACCTGTTATTGAATCTCGTATCTTATTTTCTTTAGCTCAATATTCAATTCTTCCATGACCCGTTCGCAGATTTTGTCTCTAATTTTCTTTAGCTCAGCATTAAGTTCTTCCATGTTATGCTGTTTTATGTACCTTGTATATAAAAAATAGTAAATATGTGGTTCTTGAGCTATTTTTCTAAGAGTTCGTGTTAATTGTGATGTAATGGAGAATGCATAGATTTTTATTTTTTTAAGATAGAAATTGATATGCATGAGATGATATGATGCAAATGTTGGATCACCAATTAGGGTAATTATGCGAAACAATGCCTGCAAAAATATTGCTTTTTTTTTTAATATATATACTTAGACATATGAAATGATACATTAGAACGATAAATTTTTTAATTTATGATATAGACATGTAAAATGATGCATACAAAAAATAGATATTTTTAATTTATGCTATGGTCATGCAGAATGATGCATAGGAAGAAAATGTTTTTTTTAATTTATTTTCTTTGAGGAGAAAAAAGATTGTTATTTAAATATGCTACAAATTGCCCTAAAATAAATTAGTACACTGCAGGCAAATGTAATGGTAGACTCTAATTCACCCTAAGAGAGACAAACATGAATATGTACACAAAATTAAACTATAGAGTTATAAAGCTGAACTCTTAAGTTTTCGATAGAAGTGAATAAATTCGAAAGTTTTTGGTGGGCCTACATAGGGATGTTTAAAATCCCTTTGAAAGACAACACTTCTACCCAAAACTTAAACAAATAGCTAGGAAGAAGTAAGGTAAATGATTTTTTATTCTTTTCCTTTATTTTTTAAAAAAGTGGTTCATTTAAAACCTTATGGTTAAAATTCCAAATCAACCCTAAATTTTTTATTAAAACAAACAATATGCCATGAATGACATAACAACCGACATAAATGTAATATGAATATGGTGTGAAGTTATGTACTAATGCATCCTATAGGATAATGACCCTCAAATCTTCCATATGCTTTGGCAATATGGTCGACTTGAGTGGAGAATTTCATACGCCTGGGAACCGAAATTCCACGAATGTCACACTACTCAATCTCCGATTTAATCCTAAGGGTAAAGCTCGGGTAGGAGGCTTGTGAATTTGTGTGAGATGCATGGATAATGCAAACTTACAAAAACAAATAATTAAAACACAACATGTGCAATAAAAAAGGAATGGACCAAAATATTTCATAACGGGATAGTAAATGACAAAAATAAATGGGTTGACTCTCAATAGTCCCCAGTGGAGTCGCCAAGATGTCGCAATGTCATCGCGATGCGGAGCGGATGACGTCATCGTCTAAAGGGTCTCTTTCGAGATTAGGGTTTGAAGTCGCCACCAATCATCTACGATGTGTGATTGGTCACCTATTTAATAAACTTGGTCTACGAAAACAGATTTTGGTTCGGGAGTCGACTGAGCGTAGGGAAGGTATTAGCACCCTACGACACCTGTTTAAAACGGTACCACATTTCGTCATAAATTATCCTATTATATTACTTGGTTCGAAAAGGAAAAAAATTTAATTTATTTTAAATGTCTCACAATCTATTAATTCACACTTTGTTATAAAATATGAATTAATTGGTGTGAGTGGCACGAAGGCCATTAGAAAAATTTTATCAATATTGGAAGGTTCCAATTCCAGTCATTGGAGTTTTTGAAATAAACATTTAGTACCAAAAAAAAATAATAATAATTTTATTTTGGGGCACATTGAGACTCGAACTTGTGAAATACAAATTTAAATTCAAGTCTCTTACCAATGTACCACAACATAAAGATACAATAAAGGTTCTTTTTAAAACTTATTTAAAATTTATTTTATCTTTCTTTTTTTAAAAAAAAAGATTTTTTATTATAAAAAGTTATTTCCAACGTATTTTTTACTCACTTAAAGCACACCATCGGGAGGGAGGTTATCGTAGTACAGCGGACTTGGAAGAAGCTATGAAGAAGGCTGTTACTGCTGTGTAAGTCGCCGGAGGTCACTGGAATTCGTGGTTGTAGGTCTTGTCATTCGCTTGCATTGTCGGAGGTCGTGGGTATGAGGGAGAAAATGTGGTGGTAGTGGGATATGAAAGGAGAAGAGATGAAGTGGTGGTTATGGAGGAAAAAGACAGTATTAGAGAGGCAGAGAAGAAAAAAGGTGAGGAGTTTGTACTGAGTAAACTTTAACTAGGCTTCACTCTTTTTTTCTAACTCTCTCGACTGTGTTGTCCCTGTGTCTGTGTGTGTGCGCCCTTTAAATACACAATGCTCCAACCGTACCAATGAGATGGTTAGAGGAAAGAGGGGAAGGAAAGAAAGGAGAAGATGCCACATTACGTGACTTTGACGAAGAAAAAATCAAGGAGGAAAAAACCGTTATTAAAAATCAAATGTTTTGTTAAAACAAAATCTTTTTTAAAATAAAATTATTTACTTAAAAACAAATCATTCTTATTTATCTATTTTTTTAGTTTAATAATAAAACAAAATCTTACCAAAACCATTTTTTAGATTCTTATTAATAAAATAAACATTTAAATAAATCTAACCTTTTAATTTAAGTTAATTTAAACTTTATGTTAAAACTAATTAAACTTATGTTATTTTTTAATTAAAATAAAACTTAATAAAGTAAAATACAATAATATAAATTAAAATTAAAAATAGGTCGGATCAAATACAGTGTCTACATTTATATTTTTACTTTATCAGTAGGGTAAGCAATCGTAGTACTTACAACATCATCAATAACTATCATATCGGATGTGGGCCTCCATTAATAACTAGACCACATCTTTTTTATGGAAATAATTATACTTGCTGAATAGAATTTATTTGATTTCAATTGATTATAACCTGTGAGAAATTTTCTCTAAAGGTCCCTTTATTTCTATTAAGAAAGTTGATAATGTTGATGTAGCTAAAAATGAAAACGAGTTTAATGATGATGATAAAAAGAAAAATATCTATTAATGCTAAAGCCATGAATTGTTTGTTTTATGCTTTATGTGCTGATGAATTTAATCGCGTATCTGCATGTAACTCTGCTAAAGAAATCTGGGACATGCTTGAAGTAACTCATGAAGGAACAAATCAAGTAAAATAGTAAAAAATTAGCATGCTTGTTCATTATTATGAATTGTTTAAAATAGATGAAAACGAGTCTATTACTAAAATGTTTACTAGATTTACGAATATTGTTAATGCTTTGAACGGTTTATGAAAGGAAAATACTACAGTTGAGAACGTGAGGAAGATCCTAAGATCTCTACCAAAAAGTTGGGAACCCGAAGTGACGGCGATTCAAGAAGCGAAGGATCTCTCAAAGCTTCCATTGGAGGAGCTCATTGGATCTTTCATGACGCATGAGATAATCATGAAAGATAATATGGAAAAGGACATCAAAAAGAAGAAAAGCCTGACATTAAAGTTGTAACGACTGAAAAAAAATTTAAATATATATATATATTTTCGGTCGTTACAAACACCCCACCTAAAATGAAATTTCGTCCTCGAAATTTACATATCTTTCTAAGCGAATAATTCAGGATATCTATCTATCATATTCTTTTCAGTTTCCCAAGTAGCTTCTTCAGATGAATGATTCCTCCACAAAACTTTTACAAGAGGAATAGTTTTATTGCGTAAAACTCGATCCTTCTTGTCCAAAATTTAAATTGGAATCTCGTCATAAGTTAGGTTTTCTTTTATTTGGAGTGGTTCGTAGCTTAGCACATGTGATGCGTTTGCAATATACTTCCGAAGCATTGAAACATGGAAAGTATTATGGATTCGATCTAGGCGGGTGGTAAGGCCAAGCGATATGCTACAACACCCACCTTTTCTAAAATTTCAAAAGGTCCAATAAATCTTGGACTAAGCTTTCCTTTTCTTCCAAATCTTAAAATTCCTTTTAATGGCGAAACTTTCAAAAATACCATGTCTCCAACCTCAAAGTTCAATTCTTTTCTTCTAATGTCAGCATAACTTTTTTGACGACTCTCGACTGTCTCCATTCTCTGTTTGATTAAGTTAATGGACTCGTTTGTCTTGTGCACTAATTCTGGTCCCAAAATTAAATTCTCTCCAACTTCACTCCAATTGATAGGTGATCTGCATTTTCGTCCATAAAGAGCCTTGAAGGATGTCATTCCAATGGTTGATTGATAGCTATTATTATAAGAAAATTCAATTAAATGCAGATGTTTCTCCCAACTCCCTTAAAAATCCAACATACAAGCTCGAAGCATATCTTCCAATGTTTGAATTGTCCTCTCTGTTTGGCAATCGGTCTGCGGGTGAAAAGCAGTACTGAAGTCAAGTTTCGTGCCCATAGCCTTATGCAAACTTCTCCAAAACTTGGAGGTAAACTTGGGATCTCTATCCGATACTATAGAGATCGGTATACCATGCAGTCAAACTATTTCCTTGACATAAATTTGAGCCATTTTTTTGCTGTGTAAGTAGACTTACCCGGTAAAAGGTGAGCTGATTTAGTTAAACGGTCAACAATGACCCACACAGTCTCAAAACCATGTTGTGTCTTAGGTAATCCAGTCACAAAATCCATTGAGACACTCTCCCATTTCCACTCCAATATAACCAATGGTTGGAGGGGTCACGATGGTCTTTGATGTTAAATTTTTACCTGTTGCCATGTTAGACAATGACTAACAAAGTCGGCAACGTCTTGCTTCATTCCTGCCCACCAATAAGTTCTTCGGAGGTCTTGGTACATTTTTGAACTCCCAGGGTGAACCGAGTATAGAGTATTATGAGCTTCTGTCATGATCTCCTTCTTAATAATCTGGTCATTTGGTACGCAAAGACAATCACCAAAACATAAAACTACATCACATGACACTGAAAAGTCAACTCATTTAGATTTGCTAACATCATCGACAATCTTCTTCAAAGCTGGATCTGAAAGTTGAGCATGCTTGATCCTGTTAATTAAAGATGGTTCAACCACCAAGCTAGCCAACAACGACGATACACTCTCTGTAGTCACATCAATCGCTAAATTCTCAAAATCTTTAATTCAATGTTCTTGAGTCGTGAGTAAAGCTGCTAAGTAACCTGAAGACTTTCTACTTAAGGCATCTGCCACCACATTAGCCTTACCAGGATGGTAGCTAATAGTGCAATCATAATCCTTAACTAACTCCAACCAACGTCGTTGACGCATATTCAATTCCTTCTGAGTGAAGAAATATTTTAAGCTCTTGTGGTCGGTGAAAATCTCACAATGAGCACCATACAAGTAATGCCTCAAAATTTTTAAAGCAAACACAACTGCGGCTAACTCCAAGTCATGAGTAGGGTAATTTTGTTCATGGTTCTTGAGTTGTCGTGAAGCATAGACAATAACTTTACCACTTTGCATAAGTACAGAACCTAGACCATTTCTTGATGCGTCACTGTAAACCACAAAACCTAAGTCCCCACTAGGAACAGTTAAAACTGGAGCAGTAACAAGTCTCTTCTTCAATTCCTGAAAACTTTGCTCACAATCTTCTGACAACTGAAAACGTGCATTCTTTCTTGTTAGCTGAGTCAAAGGAGATGAAATCTTAGAAAAACCTTCCACGAACCTTCTATAATAGCCAGCCAAGCCAAGAAAACTTCAAATTTCCCGTACATTGGTGGGTCGTGGCCAATTCACAACCGCCTCAATTTTGCTTGGATCCACTAAGATCCCCTTTTTGGACACCACATGTCCTAGAAAGGCAATGCTCTTAAGCCAAAACTCGCACTTCTTAAATTTAGCATATAGTTTCTTCTACCGTAATACCTCTAATACTTGTCTTAAGTGCGACTCATGCTCAAGTTTTGTCTTGGAATAAACTAAGATTTCATCAATGAAGACAATGACAAATTTATCCAAAGAAATTATTGAATACCCTGTTCATCAAATCCATAAAGATAGCTGGCACATTAGTCAATCTAAAAGGCATGACCAAGAACTCATAATGGCCATAACAAGCTTTAATCTTCAACTTGTGATAGCCTGACCTCAAATCAATCTTTGAGAAAACACTAGCGCCTTGAAGTTGGTCAAATAAATCTTCAATCCGAGGGAGTGGGTATTTATTCTTTATAGTCACACGGTTGAGCTCCCTATAATCAATGCACAGACAAAGAGATCCATCTTCTTTTTAACAAAAAGGACTGGAGCACCCAAAGGAGAAACACTTGGACGAATAAAATCTTCGTCTAACAACTCTTGGATTTGTTCCTTGAGTTCTCGAAGTTTGGCAGGGGCCATTCTATAGGGTGCTTTGGATAATGGTGCCGCTCCCGGTACCAAATCAATAGAGAATTCAATCTCTCTGTTAGGGGGCAGACTAGGAAAATCTTCCGGAAAAACATCAGTGAACTCGCAGACTACAGGTAACTCTTCAATTGATTTACATGTCTTCTTCGTGTTAACTACACTAGCTAGATAACCCTAACAACCATTCTTAATTAGCTTAGATACTTTAACTGCAGATATAATCTTTGGAAGAGGATATACTTTTACTCCCTTAAAATGAAACTTTGGTTGTTCTGGAGGGGAGAATAAGACCTCTTTTTCACGGCAAAGAATGTTAGCGTGATTTGCGGATAACCAATCCATACCCAGAATTGCGTCAAAATCAGTCATCTCAAGAATTGTCAAATCAGCAATCAAGTTTCGATCAGCAATACTCAATTGATAGGATTTAACTACCTTATCAGTATGTAGCACGTTATCAGGAGTGGATACCTTAAGTATATAACTCAAGTCTACAGGTATCAACTTAAACTTTCTAACAAATGTAGCCGATATGAAAGAATTTCTAGAACCAGAATCAATCAATACAAAAGCAGTAATTCCAGTTATGAGGATGGTACCTGAAACAACATTAAGCTCATCATTAGCCTATTGCTTATTGATCGCAAAGACTCTGCCCTTCTTACTTGATTTCTTCTCTTGTGCTTTTGAGTCATCTGCTTTTTGGCTCAGTGGACAATTGTTGATGAAGTGTCCTGTTTTTCCACAACGAAAGCAGGCTGCTATCGCTTTGTAGCATGTCCCAGTATGGTTCTTGCCACATGTCTTACACTCTGACTGCTGTCCACTACTGCTAGAGCCTACCCTCTTATGAGGTTGACCCGAACTCTGTCCTCCATGGAACTTCCTTTTTGAACCACCATCCTTGGAAAATGACTTCGTGTTGTCCAAATCCTGTGACAAGATCTGAGCTGTTTGCAACACCTCGGCATAGGTCATCAATCTGAAGGCAGCAACATGCTTCCTTAATTCTGGTCTCAAACCCTTTTCAAATTGTCTTACTTTCCTCCAATCAGTGTCCACCAAATGAGGGGCGTAGTGAGAAAGCTCTTCGAACTTCTTTTCATACTCTATCAGCGGCAGTCTTCCTTGTTCTAACTTGATAAACTCTGCCTCCTTGTTCTGTTTAGCAGTCGGGGGAAAGAATTTCTCAAAGAAAAGTTCCTTGAACCTATCCCAACCCATAGGATTTCCAGCGACATTCCATGTCTTACGAGTCATATTCCACCATTTATTTGCTCCTCTTTTCAACATGTAAGTAGCATAAGCCACTTTCTAACGATCATTGCATTCTATAAAGTCAAAAGCCTTCTCAATTTCCTCAATTCATTCTTCAGCAACAATTGGATCTGTGCTTGTACCATCAAAAGAGAGTGGATGAAACTTTCTGAACTGTTCGACCACACGATTGACTCCATCATTGGCCAGAGCATTCCTGTTAGTTCTTAGGTTTTGTGGAATAGCTGGGATATTATCCTGCAGTTCCTCAACAGTTGTAGTCCTACAGTTATTAGCCCTTCGTGGCGGCATTGTTCTACAAAGCATGTGTCAACCAATTCTTAGCGGTATGAAAAACAAGATAAATAAAATAACTATAGTACATATCCTCAATCTCGACAATATTTCATTTAGGAACCCAATATTATAGGTAAATTTCCTAGTTCACGTCACTATGATCCATACGCCAATCATTATAATCTTGGATGGAGAGACCATCCAAATCTAAGTTATGGGAGTCAAAACTTCATAAGACCACCTCCACGTCCTATGAAAACTCAAGCCTCAAACTCAGGTATGTCTCTTGAGGAAATTGGTAAAAGTCTTGCTAATAGTGCTCTTTAATTTCAACAGGAAAGAAGGGCTGACATGCAAAATTTGGGAAACCAAATTACTCAATTGGCTACATCAGTCAGTAAGTTAGAAGCTCAAAATTGAAAGGTTACCCTCGCAACCAGAAGTAAATCCAAAGGAGAATGTTAGTGCAATCATGATTAGGAGTGGAAAAGAAATTACTTCGATCCCTTAGAAAGAGGGTGAGTTAGTCAAGAAAAATGAAGAAGACAATTTATCCAAAGCATCAAGCGGGGTAAATTTTGATCCACCTTTATCTTTTCAAACTTACACTCCATCACCTCCCTTTCCAAGCAGGTTAGCTACGCCAAAAGCGGGTGAACAGGAAACTGAGATTGTGGATACTTTTAGAAAGGTAAGAATAAATATCCCTCTCTTAGATGCTATTAAGCAAATTCCCAAATATGCAAAATTCTTGAAGGAATTATGCACGAACAAAAGGAGAGTGAAAGAGAAAGACAAGGTAATGGTAAGTGAAAATCTATCAGCCATATTACAAAAAAAAAAAATGCTAGAAAAATGCAAAGATCCAGGTATGTTTTCATTACCTTGTGTACTTGGAAACAAAAGAATTGAGGGTGCTATGTTAGATTTAGGAGCTTCCATTAATGTCATGCCATATTATGTTTATTAAGAGCTTAAATTAAATTACTTGCAAGAAACTAGTGTTGTGATCCAATTAGCTGATAGATCTTTTATTCGTCCACTTGAAGTTGTTGAGGATGTCTTAGTACAAGTCAACGAACTAATATTCCCTATCAACTTTTACATATTAGATATGGACGGTAATCCCTCATCTAAATCTGCTTCTATTTTGTTTGGGAGACCATTCATGAAAACAGCTAAGACAAAGATTGATGTTGACGAAGGGATGCTCTCAGTAGAATTTGATAAAGAAATTGTTAAATTTAATATTTTTGATGCTATGAAATATCCCAATGATGAACACTCACTTTGTCAAATTGATATAATTGATTCAATTGTGCAGGATGAATTTACCAAAGATAATGATGATCATTTGCACAAATTAGATGAACAATCTCTAGCTGAAGTTTAAGACGAAATTGATAAAGAAAACATGTTAAACTTTGATGCTAAAATTTCTACCACAAATAATAAAATCTTGCCTTCTATTGTACAGGCGCCAAAATTGGAGTTGAAGACTTTACCAGATCACCTAAAATATGCGTATTTAGGTGAAATTGAAACATTTCCTGTCATCATTTCAAAACAACTCACAGTGGAACAAGAAGAAAAGTTAATTAAAACATTGAAGGAGTACAAGGTAGCAATTGGGTGGACTTTAGCCGACATCAAAGGTATTAGCCCATCAATTTGCATGCATAGAATTTTGTTGGAGGATGAAACAAAACCGACGAGAGAACCATAAAGAAGGTTAAATCCAACTATGAAAGAGGTGGTAATGAAAGAAATACTATAATTGTTGGAAGCAGGTATCATCTATCAAATTTCTGACAGTAAATGGGTAAGTCCGATTCATGTTGTACCAAAGAAAACTGGAATCACTGTGGTAAGGAATCACCGAACTTGTGCCAATGCGTGTACAAAATGGTTGGAGGATGTGTATTTATTTTAGAAAACTCAACCAAGTTACTAGAAAAGATCATTTTCCTCTACCTTTCATCGATGATTGAACGCTTAGCAGGGAAACCATTTTTTTGTTTTCTTGATGGTTTTTCAGGTTTTTATCAAATTCCTATTGCACAAGAAGATCAAGAAAAGACTACATTCACTTGTCCATACAGGACATATGCTTATAGGCGAATGCCATTTGCTCTTTGTAATGCCCCAGGAACATTTCAAAGATGCATGATGAGCATTTGTCTGAATATATTGAAAAATGCATTGAAGTGTTTATGGATGACTTTATTGTGCATGAAGAATCACTTGATGAATGCTTAGATAATTTAACTAAAGTCATGAAAAGATGCATCGAAACTAATTTAGTGTTAAATTATGAAAAGTGTCATTTTATGGTTACCCAAGGCATTGTATTAGGACATGTGATTTCTTCTAAGGGAATAGAGGTTGATAAAGGAAAAATAGATGTCATTACAAACTTACCATACCCTACCAATGTTAGGGAAGTACGTTGCTTTCTTAGACATGCTGGATTTTATCGCAGGTTTATCCAAGACTTCTCCAAAGTTGCTTTGCCAATGACAAATTTGTTACAAAAAGAAGTTCAATTTGAGTTTGGAAGAATGCAAGGAGGCATTTGATAAGCTCAAGAGATTGTTGACTAGTGCCCCTATTATTCAACCACCTCGATGGGACTTACCTTTTGAAATCATGTGTGATGCAAGTAACTATGCAGTAGGAGCAGTCTTAGGGCAAAGAGTTGACAAGAAAAGTCATGTCATCTATTATGCTTCCAGAACCTTGAACCCCGCTCAGTGCAATTATTCCACTACAGAGAAAGAGCTTTTATCAATTGGTTTTGCTTTAGATAAATTTCGGTCTTATGTACTTGGTTCTAAAATAATTGTTTATTCTGATCATGCAGCTTTAAAATACCTTTTTACAAAGAAAGAATCTAAACCAAGGTTACTCCGATGGATGTTGCTTCTTCAAGAGTTCAATTTGAAAATCAAAGATCGAAAAGGAGTGGAAAACACTGTTGCAGATCACTTGGGTAGGTTGATAAGGGAAGAAGATGACCTACCACTCAATGATGATTTTCCAGCTCACCAGAAGCCGGTCCCGACGTGGTCTGACGATCCCTCACTTGGATTCTGAGACAAGCACTGAAACGTCAAGTAAGCTCAGTGGGTCCCGAACTGGGCTCGTTTGAGAAGATCTAGATCAAGTCAAAGAAGAGATCTTCAATCGATAAGAAACGAAATCGAAACTGGGAGCGTCGGCCACACCACACAATACGAACCCTCCAAGATCGCCCAAGAACCCTTCATAGCCAACATCTTAGCCGTAGATCTGCTGATAGGGTTCAAGGGCCCCTAGTTGGACAAGTATGACGGATCGGCAGACCCCGTGGACCACGCTACATTGTACCTTGATGCGATGCGGCAGGCGGGGTACAATGACATCGAACAGTGCAGGGGTTTCTCCAGAACCCTCATCGGACCCACTCGGTAATGGTTCCAGGATATGTCTCCGCACTCGGTTGGGAGCTACCAGGACCTAGCAAGCAAGTTTGTAGACTAGTTCCATTACTCTTGCACCAACAGGTGGAAACTCATCTCTCCTCGATCAAGCAAAAGTTGGGCAAGGACTTCAAAGCATATGTCGCACGCTTCTTGAATGAGAGGCTCCGAGTACCCAACTACAATGAAAGTTTGGCCCTATGGGCACTTGATAACTCTCCAAAAGAGAGTTATTCTGGTGTTTATTTGGGTGAACATGTGCATTAAAATGTCAAAGTGTGTCGGTTTTAGGTCATAATTAGCACAAATAGTGTTTAATTGCAAACTCATGGCTAAACATGCTTAGTCTTGAGAACTTTGGCCAAAACAGCATAAACTCTCGTATTTGTGGTTCTTTTACACAAGTTTTTAAGGATGAGCCGAGAAGAGAAAGAAGTGCGGAACCAGAGAGGAAAAGCCAAAGCATGATCAAGACGGAACATATAAAAGCTGGAGCATAGCAATATCAGGGCAGGGGTGTCCGTACAGTTAATCGAAAAACACGAGATTCACTTATGTCCGTACAATCCCCAGTCGGGTGCCCTAAAAACGGGACTCGATATTTAAAGGAAAGGTTGCCTTGGCCGACGGACACACAGATCCCAAGGGAGACAAAATTTGAGAGCTGAAAAGACCAAGGAAGGGAATATACCCATTTTCGGGAGGAGAGCTGATGCTAGAAAAGGGAAGCTCGTCTGCTGCGTTTCCTGTTATGGGTTGTATTTCTTCTCTATCATTTAGCGAATTTCCTGTTATGGGTTGTATTTCTTCTTCTTCCATTTTGTTTTCTTCACCTATTATGAGATAAACCTCATTTTGGGGGAGGTTCGCATGCTGTAACTGACTTGAGACCGAATCTCTAGCATGCTACATTTATTTTTAAGCAAATCTGAATTTATTTCTCAATTCTTCGCATTACTGTTGGCCGCTGTTTCGTGTATGCTAGCTCCGATATTGACCCGAAAGGGCTTGTGGGTGCTGATTTGTTTTGCTTGTGATTAGCATTTTTCTATAGCTATAGGGATACTCAGGAATGGGGTCCCCTAATCATGTCTATAGTTTGGACTTATTGCTTGGGTATTTAGCAACGAAAGTTGTATTTACTCATGTTTGGGGTGTCTCGGAAGGGAACCGAGTCGAACTGGGCACTAATAAATGTTAGCTATGCTAGAGTATAGGTTGATAACGTGTTAAAGTATGCTGAATCTCCCCCGCCACCTTCATATCTTTTAATCCCCCTTATCGCTTCCTGTGCTGTTATTTCCTTGCGTCGATAGCCTTGAAACTGTTGTCTCTTGCAACGTTCTGTCGTCCTGTTATTCCTTTGTTTTAATTCTTCTAGATAATATTCATACCCAACTCTGTATATTTTTATTAATTGTTGGTATCTGCTTTTATCATCAAAATATAAACCAAAAATCGTTGTGGATACGATCTCGTTACGTATTACAATTGACTATTCGTGTATACTTGCACGCATTGTCGACATAGTTGTGTGGATGCAACAAGTTTTTGGTGCCGTTGCCGGGGATTTTTGCGATTTTATTTTAACATTGATATTTGTAGATATGGTGCTGAAGTGATTTTTCTCATTTTCACATTTGTATTTCATTTTCACATTTGTATTTTGCTGTGTGTTTTTGTAAGGTGCATGAACGATTATGAAGGATTAGAATATATTATTGATCACGAAATAGAGCGCACCCTCCACAGAAATCTATGAGAGTAGAGGCGACAATAGGCGGTAGCCAATATGGACAGAGTAAATCAATCGGTTCCGCCTAATGTGCCGTTAAGACCAAATGTGAGAATAGAGGAAATAGTAGACAGGGTTCTTGTCGCTGCTCATCCTGATGTAGCAATGCCCCCTCTCAACGCTGTACTCTTAGCAGACGACATCGACAGGGAAATAAAGCATATGCAGCTCCGACATTTTACAATTTCAACCTAGTTATCACGGAGCCTGAAATTGAAGCTTCCAAATTTGAGCTAAACCAGTGATGTTTCAGATGCTTCAGATAGTGGGCAATTTCATGGACGGAGGACTCGCATCAGCATCTGAAATTATTTATGGGAGTTTGCAATTCATTCAAGGATGAAGGATTGAGCAAAGAAGTGCTCAGGCTTAAGCTATTTCCATATTCACTTAGAGATGAAGCCAGAACGTGGTTGGAGTCCCTTCCTTCAGAATCTATTACAAGTTGGGATGACTTGGCTGAGAAGTTCCTGATGAAGTACTTCCCACCGAGCAAAAATGCTAAGTATCGCAATGAGATCAATAATTTTCAGCAATTTGCTAGAGAATCAGTCAGTGAATCCTAGGAGCGGTTCAAACGATTATTGCAGAGGTGCCCTCACCATGGGATCCCAAGATGCATACAGATAAAGATATATTACAAAGGTCTGGATGATGCCACACGCCTAGTGATTGATGCGTCTGCAAATGAGGCTTTGCTAGCAAAACCCTATGTTGAAGCATTTAATATTTTGGAAAGAATATCATCAAATAATCACTCATGGTCTGATCCAGAGCTGTTCAAGGAAAATCGAGTTAGAGGCTGGTTGAGTCTAAATCATATACTGCATTGAATTCAAAGATTGAGAATTTGACGGACTTGGTAATGAGGAGTATGACGCAGCAAAGTCCAGCTAGAGCATCAGTTGGTATGGCTAATGTTAATCAAATTCAAGGAATTTCTTGCTCTTTCTACGAGGAGACCACCATTACAACAACTGCCCTGGAAATCCAGAGTCATTTTATTATCTGGGGAACCCGTGGAATAATAGAAACAATTCATATTCGAACACGTACGATCCTGGCTGGAGGAATCACCCTAATTTTAGTTGGAGTGGCAATTAAGGAGGACACAATGTGGGAACATCCAATGCTCCAACATTTCAGCAGAAGGTAAGTTATCCTCCTGGTTTTGCAAATCAAGGACAGGTGGTAGCACAGAGGCAATCCGAAGGATCATTTGCATCATTGGAAAAGTTGATGAAGCAATACATGGCCAATAATGATGTCACTGTGCAAAGCCAAGCTGCATCATTAAGGAACCTAGAATTGCAAGTAGGCCAGTTAGCGACGGATCTAAAGAGCAGACTGATTTGAGCATTACCCAATGCAGAAGTGCCAAAAAGAGATGGTAAGAAACAATGCAAGGCCCTCACTTTGCGAAGTGGGAAAACATTAACACCGGCGCATCCGAATGCCCCAACATTGAGCAAGGAACATACTCGAGTTGACCACGGAGAAACTCAGTCAGAACAGGACAGCGAGCTAGCAGAAGTACTTGTGACCACTCCACCAGAACAAACAGCTGGACAACCAAAGGATGGTCAAAACACATCCAAACAATCAGTAAATCCAGTAATTGTTAGAGCACATGAGACAGGGTCTACACAGAATATAGTGCCCGAGAAAAGAAAACAGGCAGAGCATATAAATGCTCCAGCAGAATATAGGTCAGCGCCACCATATCCTAAATGGTTGCTGAAAAAGGAGCAAAATGTTCAATTCAAGAAGTTTTTAGATGTCTTGAAGCAACTGCACGTGAACATATCATTGGTGGAAGCTCTAAAGCAAATGTCGAATTATGTGAGGTTCTTAAAAGAAATACTCACCAAGAAAAGAACGCTGGGAGAGTATGAGAGAGTAGCAATGACTAAGGCTTGTAGCACTATACTCACGAGCAAAATTCCTGCAAAGATGAAAGATCCTGGGAGTTTCACCATACCAGTTTCAATTGGCGGACAACATATAGGGCTTGCCTTATGTGATCTGGGCGCTAGCATCAATCTTATGCCATTATCAATTTACAACAAGTTGGGCATTGGGGAAGCAAGGCCCACAATAGTGACATTGCAGCTGGCGGATCGATCCATTACGCATCTAGTGGGAAAAATTGAAGACGTGTTGGTACAAGTAGATAAATTTATTTTCCCTGCTGACTTCATTATTTTGGATTATGATGCAGATAAGGAGGTCCCTATTATTCTTGGAAGACCATTCCTCGCAACTAGGAGAGCTTTAGAAGATGTCCACAAGGGCGAACTCACAATGCGTGTACAAGATTAAGAAGTGAAATTCTCGGTGCATGACTCCATGAAATTTCCTACTGAATCTGAAGAGTGCTCAATATTAAAGATTTTGGATGAAGCATTAATGGAGGAGCTGGAAACAGAAGTCATGTTGGAACGTCTAGAAGCAGTTGGCACCGAAAGTGTGGCCTACACGTTTGAAGAGGAGCTAGAAGATGTCAAATCAGAATGCTTGAACACCAACAAAGGATTTGTGAAAAAGACATATGAATCCCTAGACCTCATAAACCCGGAGCTTAGATTAACCAAGCCATTTATTGAGGACTCGCCAGTGCTGGAGCTTAAAGCATTGCCGCAACATCTGAAATATGCTTACCTGGGTTTATCAGAGACATTGCCAATCATCATAGCAGCGGAATTACCCTTAGAAAAGGAGCAGATGCTGTTGAATGTACTCAAGACACATCGGAGAACAATTGGATGGACTATTGCGGATATCAAGAGGATAAGCCCCAGTTTCTGGATGCATAAGATAGTGCTAGAGGAGGGTTGCAAGAACTCTATAGAGCCCCAGCGTAGACACAATCTGGCTATGAAAGAGGTGGTAAAGAAAGAAATTATCAAGTGGTTGGATGCAGAGATCATATATCCGATCTCAGATAGCGAGTGGTTAAGTCCAGTGCAGTGTGTGCCTAAGAAAGGAGGTATGACTGTAGTGGAAAACGCAAAGAGTGAGTTGATACCCATGAGGACAGTGTTTGGATGGCGTATATGTATGGATTATCGCAAGCTAAACAAAGCCACAAAGAAAAACCACTTTCCTCTCCCTTTCATCAACCAAATGCTGGACAGGTTGGCAGGTCAAGAGTATTACTGTTTTTTAGATGGTTACAGCGGCTATAATCAGATTACAATCGCTCCTCAAGATCAGCAGAAAACGACTTTTACTTGTCCATATGGAACGTTTGCTTTTAGGCGAATGCCATTTGGGCTTTGTAATGCCCTAACAATGTTCCAGAGATGCATGATGGCCATCTTTTATGACCTTGTTGAATCAATAGTTGAGGTGTTTATGGATGATTTTTCAGTCTTTGGAAAATTATTTGCAGAATGTTTGGATAATTTGAAGAGGGTGTTGCAAAGATGTGAAGAAACAAACTTAGTCCTGAATTGGGAGAAGTGTCACTTCATGGTGCAAGAAGAACTTATGCTAGGGCACAGAGTCTCCAAAAAGGGCATAGAAGTGGACAAAGCAAAGATTGAAGCAATAGAGAAATTGCCCCTAGCGATGAATGTCAAGGGCATCCGCAGTTTCTTGGGACATGCTGGTTTCTATCGCAGATTCATAAAGGACTTTTCGAAAATCTCTAAACCTCTTCGTTCTTTGCTTGAGATCGATAAAGAATTTAACTTCACATCTGACTGTTTGCAGGCGTTCGATACATTGAAGTATGCTCTCACCCATGCTCCGATAATGACAGCTCTAGATTGGAACCAACCTTTCGGATTAATGTGTGATGCCAGCGACTATGCTGTGGGAGCAGTTCTTGCTCAACGCAGAGGGAAGCTGCTGCACCCGATTTACTATGCCAGCAAAACTTTGATCGAGGCACAGATTAACTACACCACCACGGAGAAAGAACTATTACCCGTGGTGTTTGCCTTTGAAAAATTCATATCATATCTAGTTGAGTCAAAGGTGATTGTTTACATGGACCATGCGGCTCTGAAATATTTACTGACAAAGAAGGATGCTAAACCAAGATTGATTCGTTGGATTTTACTAGTGCAAGAATTCGATATAGAGATGAAGGACAAGAAAGGGACAAAAAATTCACTTGCTGACCACTTGTCCAGGCTGCCTACTCTGGAATGCCCCGAGAATAGGATTGAAATTAGAGGAACCTTCCCAGATAAGAAAGTGTTGGCTATTGGAGTTCGGAATGAAGATGAGGAACCATGGTTTGCAGATCTAGCCAACTATATTGCTAGTGGAATTCTACCAGCAAGCATGAACAAGCAACAGCTGAAAGGTTTTTGTATGAGAGTAAGTTTTATCTGTGGGATGACCCATATCTCTATAGGATTGGCCAAGATAAAGTGATCAGAAGATGCATCGCCAAGGTTGAAGCACGACAAGTGCTGGCTAAATGTCATTCGGCACCATACGGTGGCCACTTTGGAGGGCAGCGCACAGCAGCAAAAGTTTTCCAAAGCGGATACTTCTGGCCCACCATTTTCAAGGATGCATATGAGCTAATCCACCATTGCAACGAATGTCAAAGGGTTGGAAATATTTCCAAGAGATCAGAAATGCCTCTCACATACATCTTAGAGGTAGAGCTTTTTGATGTATGAGGTATGGACTTCATACGCCCGTTGCCATCCAATGGAAACATCTTCATATTATTGGCAGTCGATTATGTGTCAAAGTGGGTCGAAGCAGTGGCATGCGCCAACAGTGATGCCAAAGTAGTATCAAAGTTTCTCCACAAGAAAATATTCACGCGATTTGGTACACCAAGAGCTGTGATAAGTGACGAAGGCTCCCACTTCATCAACAAAGCTATAGCATCTCTCCTAGCTAAGTATCCACAGGTTACCACCCTCAGTCAAATGGGCAAGCTGAGATATCCAATCGAGAGATCATAAGCATATTGGAAAAAGTGGTTGCACAAATCGAAGAGATTGGGCGATGAAGGTGGATGACGCTTTATGGGCTTATCGTACAGCATTCAAGACACCTCTCGGAACATCTCCTTACAAGTTAGTTTTTGGGAAACCTTGCCATCTCCCATTGGAACTAGAGCATAAGGCCTTTTGGGCTATGAAAAAGTTAAACTTGGATTATTCTGTTGCTGGCGATGTTCACCGCTTAAAACTACTAGAGCTTGAAGAATTCTGTAGAGACGCGTATGAAAATGCGAAGTTATACAAGGAAAAGACGGAGCGTTGGCACGATGCGAAAATCAATCCTAGAAGATTTGAGGAAGGGCAACAAGTGTTGCCTTTTAACTCGAGACTCAAAATTTTCCCAGGAAAACTCAAATCGAGATGGTCAGGACCATTTTTGGTCTCGCACATCTTTCCCCATGGAGCAGTTAAAATACAAGAGATGGATTTGGGAAGAGAATTCACAGTGAACGGGCAAAGGCTGAAGCATTTTTATGGAGGAAGCGTGGTGAGAGATGCTGGAGCTCACCACTTCACCACAGATTCAAATGCATCTCTATTGTATAACCTATAGTTGTAATATTAATCCAATTCATATTAATTATTTGAATCCTATTCAAATATTTCTCTCATAAGATATAGTTTAATTATTGAATCTTTATAAAAAAATAAACTATATATAGAACGTATCATAATATATATTATATACATTCTCTGATATATAATTTGAATATTTCAAATTATCTCAAAATCTTGATCCTTATTTTACCCGCTGTGATCTAGCAAGAAGACCTAATGGATGTACAGATCAGAAGTTCTAACGATGTGAGATTAATCAATCAAACTCATTAACCGAGTTAATCAAGATTCGTTAACTGCGAGTCACTCCACTAAATATCCGCAGCTGCACTCTTCTCACTGCAGAATATTTTCGTGTCCATGGATGTACGACCATTAGCTGTTAACTGATTGTTGACTGATATTATTGTTTAGATTCTTTTATGAGTTTGTTATAGTTTTTGTTTGAATTTGTTAAGTTGTTACATGTGTATTATTCTATAAATACTC
This sequence comes from Momordica charantia, assembly GCF_013281855.1. Classification (NCBI taxonomy): domain Eukaryota; kingdom Viridiplantae; phylum Streptophyta; class Magnoliopsida; order Cucurbitales; family Cucurbitaceae; genus Momordica; species Momordica charantia. The sequence continues at coordinate 8,787,737 of NW_028275161.1, read as the reverse complement.
TTTGTAAGTTCCTTTTTATTATCAATGAAGAGCACTCTCAATTTCTTGAAGAGTTTATTACATGGTGTCATAGCATTTTGACTAACATCCTTGGATTCTGCTTCCACGTGTTCCTTTCTTGGCACACACGTCTTGCTCTTCATTCTCTTTCTTGCAAATTCTTGCAAATTTCTTGAATCCCTTTCCATGGCGGATTCATCTACTCCAAAGATCTTAGCTCACCAATTTTTCTTTTGTCCAATATTTGCAATCTTGTCTCCATCAGACTCAATTCGTCCAATTTCTTCCTTTGGAAGTTCCAGTTGACTTCAATCCTCAAGGCTCACAAGTTATATGGTTTTTTCGATGGTTCCACTGCAAAACTTGAGGAATTTTTGGTTGCTGCACCAAATTCAACTCCGTCGTCTATATCTTCTACTGTTAAAGAAGTCAATCTGAAGTACGATGACTGGATTGCTAAGGATCACGCCTTAATGACCTTGATCAATGTGACGCTTTCGCCCGCTGCTCTCGCCTACGTCATTGGTTGTGAGTCTTCGTAACAGGTTTGGAACACCCTTGTCAAACACTATTATTCTAGTTCGCGTTCCAATGTGGTCAACTTGAAGATTGATTTGTAGGCAATTTTGAAAAAATCCTCTAAATCAATGGATCAATATATTCAGCGTGTTAAAGAGTTGAAAGACAAATTTGCAAATGTTTATGTGATTATTGAGGACGAAGATTTGATTATCTACACTCTTAATGGCCCGCCGTCAAAATTCAATACCTTTCGAACTTCTATACGTACTCGTTCGTATCCTGTATCATTTGCTGAACTTCATGTTCTTTTGGTACCAGAAGAAGCTACCATCGAAAAACAGTCTAAACGCGATGATGTTTTCGCTTCGCCAACTGCCTTATTTGCTAACTCTTGTTCTCAACCACGAAATCAGAATTTTAATCAAAATGTTCCTCACGATAGAGGTTATTCTAGTGGAAAGTCCAAGACTTATGGTAATAGTGGTCGTGTGGTAAGGGCTGTCGAGGCCCTCCAAAATAATGATTGATTTTACTAAATCTAACTTGTAGAAGTAGTGAGACCAGGTCGAATCCCAAGGGAACCAATGGAATTAATTTCTCAAAGTAAAAAAAAAAGAGGGGTTTTGTATTTAAATTTTGAAAATAAACTAAAAGAAAAAAGAAAGTCAATCTTACCAAACTTCCAATCCAAAGGTGTGATTTTCATCCAATTGTAATCTTGATCATAGGCTTTACACAAAATTGGTTTCTTGATTCAAGAACTTAGTCTACTTACTCGGAAAAGCCGTGGTAAGTTTTAATTCTCCTAATTTAATTAATTTAGACCAAGCATCAAAATTAAATCTTATTAATTAATCAACTGGTCACGATAGCATTCCATATTAATCAAAGAATAGCATGAAGGATAATGAGAATGACTAAACCAAAATTAGTTAATTTGAGATAGCTGCAAGTTAATTAATTTTGTCCCTTTGTTTCCCTAGAGTCTATTATGTCAGCTATGTAAACATGGAAAAGCCATAAATACACAAACATAAACCAACTCTTTTGCTACTTATTTCAATTATTCATGACAATTACGGATCACAAACTCATGGATAGCAGTAGAACAATTAATATGAATTAAGGCGTCAATTTAATTAATACGAATTGTTCATAAATAATAAAAACAAGAAACAAAGAATACTTGAAAAAGAAGAAATATCTATCTAACTTGAGCCTCCCAAGCTTACAATCGGACTTGAATCACCCCTGAGTTGGAAGAATTAAAGCCTAGCCACTCATGGAGGAGAACTTGAATTTTGGATAAGAGAGCTTTTCGTTGGAACTTGGATCATGGATCTCCCAATAAGGCTTTTCTATTTATAGAGATTAAGATGAATTATCTCTAATAAGGAATTCCTAACTAATTGGGAAGATCCTATTTAAAAGAGAACAAATTATATAAAAGAGTTCCTAATCAATTTAGGATTATGTTTGCTACTTTGATTATATCTCTTTATTTACAAAATATACCAAAAATTCATAATTCTAAAATTGAAGCATCTCCCATAATAATTGTGTGTGTTTATCCATTGAGTTCTCCCCAATTTGGTGAAGTTCACATTACCCTCTAAAATTGCGAATTATTATTCTTGAATATCTTCAATCTGCCACAAAATGATAAATTATGATTAAATTCAAATAGTTAAACATAATAAATTAATAAAATTAAAACAAATTATATAAAATATGGGTGTATTTTTCATCTTATCAAATTCCCCCACACCTAATTCGTGCTCGTCCTCAAGCATATCTTAATTCGACATACCAACTCCCGTCTCTACTCCTTTTTATATTTCTCAATATCCAAAATACCAGTAAAGTTAATCACACATCAATGAGATGAATCATAATGACAATCAAGTGAATAAGCATTGATAAGTTATAATTTATAAAAACTAAAGTATCTCATTAACTCATTAAAATTCAAATGCAAAAGACTTGACACCCTCACGGAGTTTCACTTAATTCTCTCAAAGTGTTTTTAGGGTGCTTTACTCTCAAAGATAAAACTTAGCATATTATTACCATAGGCTTGCAAATGAATCAAATCTCCCCACTTAAAGATGAACTAAATGCAAAAATCAAAGGGACTTTAATATTGGTTGTAACAGGGCTTAGGTAAGGGTGTGGTAAAGGAAAATTTAGGAATTTACAATCAGGACAACATGATTATTTACTTGCATGACATTGAGACAAATGTACTTGTATTCTCTTCTTCTTCTCACATCTTCTTTGGGCACTAAGAAACTTGGAGAAATTGATTGCTTCTTGGAAAATATTAAGGGAACGAGGTGACTTCTTTTCATGATGTGACTTTTTTTTCCTCTCTTTTTTGCAGTACATAGTTTGAATAGTAAAAATGCAATATCATGCATTGTTTTTATTTAATTGTTGTCTTGACAAAGGTAGAAATATGGAAGATAATAAATGAAAAAGACCCAAGATTTAAGTATTGTGTGCATAGCAAGAAAAAAACAATGGAAAATTAAGCTCAGATGTGGCTTTCTAAAAGAAAATGTAAAAAGGATGGCCTTTTAGAAGTCTTATATTTAGGTAAGCCTAAATTGTCCTAGTCATATCAAAGCATCACTTCAAATATGTGATCACAAAATGTATTCATAAAGAAGTTCTAGAATAATCATGCTAAGTTTGATCACACTCATTAAGAAAAATAAATAGAGCAAGATGTAATGTGTTGCTTAAAAGCTCAAAAAGCTCACTTGGGTGTGTAAATTGCATCAAGTCCAGTGTATTTTTCAATCAACAGATCAATGAAATACTATCATAAAATTTTGAAAGAAAAACATGAATCATACTCATCGACTTTCATGCATAAGAAATTCAAACCAAAGATGCATTCTTAACATACAAAGTATTCAAGGGTATTGATCAAATTATCAAGGTTTAAAAAGGAGAAAACAGTGTATACGAATCAAGACATACTAAGTCTACAACATGAAAAAGATGCAAAAGTTTTTGAAAGATGACAAAAATCTCCCCCACACCTAAACTATACGGTGTCCTCAACGTATAACTATGTAAATTGCTTATAAAAGGAGAAAATTGGAACTTCCCTGATTTGAAGCTTCTTGGACTGAATAGTTTAGAATGTTGGTGGTGCGGAAGAATGTAAGCATGCTCTAAAGTTGGACTTCTTCTTTTAATACCTAACCAAAAACCAAATAAACCAAGTGAAAAAAAACAAAAAAACTAAAACTATAAATAAATAAATAAAATAAAACATTTGGGTTATCTCCCAATAGTGCAACTATTTAACGTCAGTTTGCTTGACGATTCTTGAAAATATTTAATCGTCCAAATATGTGGGGTGATCTAGAGAGAAGCTAACAGGACATGTCACCTTCATGAAAGATTTTCAACCTATTACCATTCACTTTGAAGATTTTGTCCGAATCCAAGCTTTTAATTTCCACTGCACCATAAGGAAAAACATTAGTAACAACAAATGGTCCTAACCAACAAGAACGAAACTTACCAGGCATAAGTTTTAATCGATAATTATACAACAAAACTTTTTACCAATCTCAAATTGTTTTTTAATTAACATGTTATCATGGAACAACTTGGATTTTTCTTTGTAAATTCTTGAATTCTCATATGCAATTATCCGCAACTCCTCCAACTCTTGCAATTGTAGCGCAACCTTGATTCTCCGGCTTTGTCTAATTCCATATTGCATTGTCGAACTGCCCAATATGCTTTATGCTTGATTTCGACAAGCAAATGACATGCTTTACCAAAAACTAATCGGTAAGGAGACAACCCTATAGGAGTTTTGTAAGCTATTCGATAAGCCCATAGAGCATCATCTATGTGTAGGCTCCAATCTTTTCTTCCTGGATTTACTGTCTTTTCTAAAATGGTCTTAATTTCCCTATTTGAAACTTCAGCTTGTTCGTTTGTTTAAGGGTGATATGCAGTAGCTACTCGATGATTCACCCCATACTTTTTCATTAATGCTTCGACGGATCTATTGCAAAAGTGAGTTCCTTGTTCACTAATAATTGCTTTAGGAACTCCAAACCTGTTAAAGATGTTAGCTTTGATAAAACCTACAACAACTTGAGAGTCATTAGTTTTGGTGGCTTTTGCTTCCACCCATTTTGATACATAATCTACAGCCAAAAGAATATAAGAAAAACCATAAGAAGAAGGTAGCGGGCCCATAAAGTCAATGCCCCACACATCAAATATTTCACAAATAAGAATTGGAACTTGAGGCATTTCATTCATTCGAGTGATTGCTCCTACTTTTTGACATCTCTCGCAATTTTTTCAGAATTTATATGCATCCTTAAATAAGGATTCCCAGTATAAACCACTATCTAAAATTTTTCTAATTGTTTATTTAGGTCCAAAGTGGCCTCCACAAGCATAGTCATGGCAAAAGGCTAAAATAGATTGAAATTCATTTTCAGGAACACGTCTCCTAATGACTTGATTGGAACAAAATTTCCATAAAAAATGTTCATCCCAAACGCAGTATTTTGACTCACTTTTTATTTTTGCTTTCCTAGACTTACTAAGATTATGAGGTCTCTCAATCCTTTGGGAATCCCTAAGGATGCTGGGGGGTCGCCGACTCCGACCATCCCCTGCATCGCGGCCTAGGGGTCCGCTTAGTAATTCCCCTATCGACCGCACTCCCATTTAGGAGGGGGAATGTGTCTCAGGTTCGGTCGCTTATGATGATCTCGATCAGCTGCCCCACCTGGGCAATCATCTGGGCATGGGCCGCTCTCATCTCGCTACTGAACCTAGAACTTTTCCGGTGGGGTTGCCCCACTTTCCTTTTGCCCAGGCGTCCCATTGGGTGGAGGGAGCTGATTGTGTCCCGTATCCCTTTCGCCTTCTGAAGAGATAGGGGAATTGGGACAGACTTGTCGGTGGCTTTGTCACGTCGACGTTCTCTGTCGATGGGGTTCTCGTAGGACGACTCTTTGTCAGAAGTCATCCCGATAGTGTCTTAGTGTGAAGAACTAGTTTTTGTTTGAGGCTTGAAAACGTCGCTTTCCACAAACGGTGCCAACTATTGATGACGAATTTTGGTTAAGGGCCACGTGGTCTCTAGACGAGCAGTTCAGAGATGGATCCACCGGACTTGAAACCAAAGAACTCAACGTCAGTGCAGTGTCCTACCTAATATACTCTGACACTCAAGTTAGTAATCAGAGTAAACATAAGAATAAGACACCAGAGAGTTCAATGACAGGTTTTTCACTTACTTGGTGTGGCGGATTGCCTTTCGTTTTATAGCCTTGGAGGGCCGACCAAGAAGGACGACGATTGGAAGTGGAAGGGGCGTCGCGTGCGGTACAGAAGGACAGAGAGGGGCGTATCTTCGATAGTGTAGAGTAGCCCCGCTGCCTGCATCGCCTGAGCATATCGCCCAGAGCCGTTTGATGTGCCCATCGTGCCACAGCATTCGTCGCCAGTTAAGAGCAGACACGCCTTCTGCTAGGCGCCATCCTTATAGAGAATCGGTTCTCAGTGGGCCCGCGCCCGCGGAGGGACGAACACGTGTTCTATTCGGAAGCTACCCATAGCAAAGACTAAAATAGAAAAATTTTAGAGAAAAAGAGTAAAGTTTAGAGGAAAATATATGTTAAAGAAAAAAAAATTAGATAGAGAAAGAAAAACTATAGTGAGATAAAAACAAGATTCGAAATATATTTTTTAGAGAAAATAAATAAATACAAAAAGAAATAAAAGTGATGATAAAAGAAAATTGAACGAGAAAAGAAGATATAATTTTCAGAAAAAAGAAATTAGAGAAAAGGAGATATAATTTTCAGAAAAAATAAATTAGAAAGAGAAGAAAAATTATAAAAGACAAAATTTTAGAGAGAAAAAAATTAAGGAAAATATTAATTTTTTAGAGAGGGAAATGAGAGTGATATGTTAGAATAAAAAGAAAAAAGAAATAAAAATACAGATAAAAAATGAGAAAAAGGGAGAGAAATAATAATAAATATTAAAATTTTAGGGAGAGAAAAATAAATTCAGAGAGATATTATCCCAAAAAAAAATTTAGAATAAGGAAGAAATTTTTTAAAGATAAATATGTCACATAAAAAAATTGAGTATTAGAATTTAAAAAATGAAATTTTGAAAAATAGAAATACGTTTTTAATTTTTTTTAACTTATATAGAATTTTAAAATCGTTTTTGAGAAACAAAAAATTACTAGGGCCGTTTGATAATCATTTTAGTTTTTGGTTTTTGGTTTTTCTTGTTTTTAGTTTTTAGTTTTTGGTTTTCTGTTTACCATTTTTTATTTTTTGTTTTTTAAAAATAAAAAACCAAAACATGTTTGGTAACCATTTTTAGTTTTTGTTTTTCAAAAGTTAGAAAATTCAAAATACATATTAGAGATAAAATTTGATGTAGAGTAGAGATGACAATGATGTGGATGTGAGTGAGGATGCTCTCCCCCATTCTCGTGGTCGTGAAAACTTTCCGTCTCCGTCTCCACCTCATTCTTGGGTCCGAGAGATTTTCTCGAGAAAAATTATCGGTTTTATTATTGTTTTTAATTATTTTTAGAATTTAAGTATAAAAAATGTAATAAAGATATATTAATTATTTAAAAAATAGAATCGGGAATGGAGTCGGGATAAGCATTTCCTATTTTTTGGGACCCGATCCTGCGGAATTTTTGTCACCCCCTAATGTAGAGACATGAAAATACAAGTTTAGATAAATGTAAATAAACTTTTAGAAGATAAATTTTAGAGATAAATAAAAAGATTTAGAAAAAAATAGTGAAAGAAAAGTTAAAGACAAAAAAAAAATTTAGAGAAAAAAAAAGTAAAGTCAGGAGGAAAAGATATGTTAAAGAAAAAAAGAAATTATAAAGAGAAAAATTATAGGGGAAACAAATTTAGAGATAAAAACAAGATTCAAAATATAATTTTTAGAGAAAATAAATAGATACAAAGATAAATAAAAGTTACAGTGAAAGAAAATTGGAGAAAATAAAATATAATTTTCAGAAGAAAAAATAGATTACGAACAGAAAAAAAAAGTTATAAAAGATGAAATTTTAGAGAGAAAAAAGTTAGGAAAAATATTTAATTTTTAGAGAGAGAAATGAAACTGGTCAATTAGAAAAAAACAAAAATACAGAAAATTTTGGAGAGAGACAAATAATAATAAATATTCAAAATATGAAAATTTGAAGAGAGAAAAATAAAGTTTGTAGAGAGAAAGTTAGAAATAAAAAAATTTTAGAGTGAGATTTTTCAGAGATAAATATGAGAAAGGAAAAAAAAAGCATCAGAAGAAGAAATCAGATTTTGAAAAACAAAAACTTATTTTTGAAAACTACTTTTTTTTGTTTTTGAAATTTACCTAGAATTTCAAAATGATTTTTAAAAAACAAAAAACAGAAAATTGAATTAGTTATCAAACAATCTGTTTTTAGAAAATTAAAAATCAAAAATAAAAAACCAAAAATGAAAGGGTTATCAAACAGGCCCTAAACTACTCCGACTATTAAAAACTAGAAAATAGAAAATAGAAAAAAATGATTATCAATTTGCTGTTAAATTTTAAAATTGGATGTTTTATGAATTATTAAACATTACTCTAATTTCCTTTTGAAATGGAGATTTATCCTCGTCCTGCCTCTAGCTTGGTGGTTAAGGCTGCATTAATCTTTTTTAAGATATATAAGTTCAAATTTTCACTCTATTTATTTTGTAACATTCTAAAGAACAATAATATTAAAAAAATAAAAATCAAAAATCAAAATTTGAATTTAAAAAGGTGATTGCCACGTGTTCTGTGGGGCCCACGAGCAGTACAAACTTAAGCAGTTCAGAAAACCCCGGTTTTAAAGACACGATGATTACTATATGCATAGAAGTTTTTCGGTCAAAGTTTGGTGGGGAAAATTAAAGAGCCATTGGTCAACTCACCTACTGGTTTGAATTTTTTAAGCCAAAATTTGAAAGGAATCTTCGTATTGAAAAAACAAACCAGCCTCCCTCATGTCAATTCCACCTTTTTTTTTTCTTTCTTCAACCATTTCCCTTTTGTTTTAAAAAAGAAGATTTTCCGTTTACTTTCCGGTTCTATATTTTTTCAAAACATCGTAGGGATACTTTTTAAAAAAATTACTAATTTTGAAATATTATCACTTTTGAATTTATTAGAAAACCATGCTTCAAAAAGATTACTAACCTAGGTGGTCGTTGCTTAGAACAAAAAATAAATAAATAAATAAACTCATATGTTCTCTCTTTTAAGAGAAATTTTGAATAAATGTGAGAGTATTCAAAATTGAACCTTGATCCTCTCACTAAGAAACAGGACCAAAATTGGTATGGGTATGTCTCTCGTAGGAGTTTTTTTTTTTTCTCTCTCTTTCTAGTCAACGTGGTTGGCCACATAGGTTGAGGAGAACTTATGTCGAAAGATTGTTTAAAGTATTTAAAAAAAAATTTGAAAGTTATAATATCTTAAAAATAAAATTTAAAATTCATAATACTTAAAAAATGTCAAACATTGTAGCTTAGATTTGGAAGACGGACGTTTCATTCGAAAGGCATGGTTTTGAGTATGTCTCTAAATAGGGCCTCCATGACCTACAAGCGAGGGGATAATCTCAGATAGACTGTTTCTATGGGACGTAGGCCTCCGAAAAGGTAACCGAGGCATGCAAAGATTTCCTCAGACCAATCGGGGATTGACCCTTCATTTCTTCATTCATATTCATAGTTTAGTATAGTAAAATCAAAGGGGACTAGCCTCATTGTGGCGATATCATGGAAATGTTGCACTGACCCATATATAGAAACAGAAAGAGAATCACCTTGATACTAAACCAGATCAAGCCTCGATCTTCTTGAAAATGGGAAGTGAAAAATAAAAGAATGAGATTAGTTTGGTCTTTAAATCTTTGGGTGAATTTATTTAGATATCGAAACCAATTTTGATTTCTTTAATGTGTGCCTTATTTTTAATTGAGAAGGGTTTCAATAAAAAAAGGAAATCGTGGGGTCAAAGTGGACGTTCCAAATTTCTCTTTTACAAATATATTAAAAAACCAAAGAAGTTTAAATCTTATTTTTTTTATTTTTAACTTTCATATTTCTTTTATTCTCTGCCCCTAAACTTTTAAATTGTCTTGACAAACAGATTGCAATAAATTAAGGTCTTGTTTGATAATTTTTTTAATTTTTTAATTTTTTAAAATCAAGTTATAAACACTACTTTTCACATATGTGTTATTTATTTTGTGATTTATTTTCTAAATACATTTTCATAATTTTCCAATTGTCAAAATAGTATAAAAAAAAGTTTGTTTTGGAAAATTTGTTATTGATTTTGAAATTTGATAATGAATTTAAATGAATGTGAAAAATATACTAAAGAAATTGGAAGGAAGTAAGCATAATTTTCCTTGTAAAACGGGCCTAAACTAATAAGTTACATTCTGCTTAATGTGTAGAAAGAAAAATTGATGCTAAAATTGTCAACATGAGTTATAGATCATTAGACAACGTAGGGTACTTGTTACATTTCTCGAAGCCATACAAATTCTACTAAAATAATTGTCGTAAAATTAAATTTAGAATTAAAAACTTACAAAGTGAAATTTTAAGAATTGTACAATTATGAAATCTTTCCAAATAAAATTTGGTTTAAACTTTCTCAAAATATATCCAAAATAAAATCATTTTCAAAATAAATTTGGACCTCATTTTATTTTGAAACCACTCTTATTATTGCTAATCGCTGAGCTATGCTTGCTTTGACTACCTAATAAGGATTTAAAAGTTCTTAACACTTATTTTAGTCTATGTATTTTCAACATTTATTCTATTTTGATCTCTACACAAAAGTTTAAAGGTATGGAAATCAAAATAAAAATCTCGAGAGTATATCAAAATAGACAAAATAATAATAATAATAATAGTATAAAGACTAAAAATAGACGTACGAATACTGTAATTGATAAGATGGATAAAAATTATTTTTCATTTGTCAAAATATAAATATATTTCACAGATAGCATTATTTTTCGTATTTAGATTTCTAGATTTGATTTTTTTTTGTTTATTTCAAATTTACCTTCAATTAATATTATTTGATTTAATGAGATTTGTGTTTTATTTAAATAATTAGGTTTAACATTTATTTCGAAGTTGCGATTCCAACCCTAGTATATATTCAAATTTTTAAAATTCACTTTGGTAGCCCTATTCAATTTATTCTCCAGTATTTTTTTCGTTACTCTTTCTTTTACTTTTTCTTTTCTTTTCGCTGAGATTAATTCCAATTTTCATTACTTTTTATCATTTTTTCAGCTGTCATATATTTTATATTTCGATGCTTAATTTTCCGGTGGTTATGGTATATACAACAACCATTATATAATATAATATGTACTCAAACAGAAAAAAAACCATTATATAATGTATTTGTCATTTTAATCTACAATACTTTCACCAAGCAACCACCTCTCTCTGTCGTCACTCCCTTCTCTCTCGGCTGTCTTATAGGACAACGAGCAACAACAAAACAGCGATCTCAGACATGTAACAGTACGTCTTCGAACAACAACGACGATTGACGATGAGACCGCCTGAAATGGGGTTAACAGTGAGATCAGCCACCAGCGACTACCCATTAACAGATCCAACAGACAAACTCACGAACACATCACACAACATTAGCACTTGAACGCAATGTTTCAAGGAACCGTTTAATAACCGTTTCGTTTTTTGTTTTTGGTTTTTAATTTAAAAAAAATGGTTTTCAAAAACAAATTTTTGTTTTTCAAAATCTGGTTTTTTCTTCATATTTATAACTTTTTTTTCTTTTTCATATTTATCTCAAAAACATTTCTTTCTCACTCTAAAATTTTGTTCTTTCTAAATTTCTCTCTATAGAATCTATTTTTCTCTCTAAAATCTTCATATTCTGAAGATTTATTATTATGTCTCTCTCCAAAATTTTCATCTCTATTGATTTTATTTATTTTTTTTTAACAGTTCAGTTTCATTTCTCTCTCTAAAAATTTAATATTTTTTTCGAATTTTTTTCTCTCTAAAATTTCATTTTATAACTTTTCTTTCCCTTCCTAATCTATTTTTTTCTTTGAAATTCATTTTCCATCTAACTTTTATTTATCATTATATTCATTTATTTTTTCTAAAAATTATATTTTGAATCTTGTTTTTATCTCTAAATTATTTTTAATTTTTTTAACATATATTTTCCTCTCGACTTCTCTAAAATTTTCTCTTTTTTATCTCTGTAACATTTATCTTCGGTCGGGTCAGGAAATGTATGTCCCAACCCCGTCTTTGATTTCACTTTTTAAATAATTAATATATATTTAGTACACTTTTTTATTTTTTATTTTTTAATTTAAAAAATAATTATAAACAATTATAAAACCGATAATTTTTTTCGAGAACATCTACTGAAGAATGAGGTGGAGATGCGGATTAAAAATTTTCACGAGCACCACACTTTGTCGTATCTACTCTACGTGAAATTTTTTGTCTCTAATATTTTCAATTTTCTAACTTTTTAAAAATAGTAAACTAAAAATAGTTATATCTAAAAATGAACCAAAAAAATTGAGAAATAGATAAAAATAATGAGAGAATTTTGCTGAAATTGAGAACGGGTTGGGGAGCCAATGTGAGAGTAGAAGAAGATGGCCCATTTATTATTAAGGATTTCAGCGTTACAATCTCTATTTTTTAGGGATTTGAATGTGCTAATTTGTTGGGATTATAATTAAACTGCCCAAAATTTCAGCATTTCCCATTTTTGAATTTTTGCTTTATTGTTTATTAAATATATATTCCAAATGACAACTTGTAATTTTCTTTATGGACTCCATCTTAAATGGGTTTATCTTTGAGTAAATTGTTAATAGTTAAAGTCATTTTTATAATTAGAGTTCCTAATTGTGTACTTGTCTCTAAAAACTAAAAGTATAATCACCATAATAGAATTCAGCATTTATTTATTTCATTTTCTTAAATTACTTAATTAATTATATCGTTTTTTGATAAAATATTTAAATTGGCCTTGAATCAATCATTCAATTTTGAATTTGATACCAATGCTTTTTTTTTTCTCATTTCATTTTTACTTTTACTTTTATTTTCTTTCCTTTTATAGTCTTAACTTTGGTTTACTTGCTCTCTGTACTTTATCTTTTGTCTTCCAAAATATCAATTTGTGTCTTTTATTTTTGTCCATATACTGTAAAATGTCTATCTTATAGGGTAGTTTTTAAAAGTGACATCCTTATTTCTAAAATCACGGCACAAATTTGGTATCCGATGAAAATTTTTTAACACAAAATTATAACAAGAAATAAATTCAGTGCAACTTTATGATGAATTGTAATAGAAAAAATAAGGTTCGTACCCCATGAAAATTTTTTAACACAAAATTATAACAAGAAATAAATTCAGTGCAACTTTATGATGAATTGTAATAGAAAAAATAAGGTGAAAAATAAAACAAAGTGATGACTTTTTAAAAGCACGTAGAATAAAATAAGATTTTTTTTAAGTATAATATGTGGAATTCGAACTTTCGACATTTTGACCAAGATAGGATTTAAAGTAAAAATAGGAATTAAAATGAATAAAAAGCATGAAGAACACTATTCAAATTTAAATTAAATTTGTAGGACATGTTTGAGAGAGTGATTTTAGCTTGATACTATAATCACTCTCACTAATACCAAAATCACTCCCATTTTAAAATAGACATGTTTGGCAATCATTCATAAATAAATTTAGAAAAAAAACAAAAAAAAAAACAAAAAATAATTTTAGAAAAATTCAAAATCACTGGTGATTCATAGTTAATTTCTATTTAATTTCTTGGGAGGTGATTTTCAATGTAATTTTATTGTCAAAAGATTAGAGTATGTTTGGGAGTGATAGTAGAAGGGGTGATTTTGGAAAAAAGAAAAATTAACTACAATTGATTTTTACATAATCATTTTAATGTTTGGTTTCACCTCCTTCAAATTGATTTTTATATAAGCAAATGTGACTTTAAATTATTAAATTTAAAGTTTTGTTTCCAAAGTGATTTTAAGTTATCAAATTATTAAAAAATATATTATATCTAATAATAAATTCAAAAAATAAATCAGTTTTATAATTGATAGATACCATCAGAATTAATTTATTACTTTATAAATATTCTTTTTTTTTCTTATCTTTTATTTCTCTTTTATCGCTCCAATCTCATTCGTCATTTTTACTTTCTTGTAATTTTGTAAAAATGACCACCAATATATCGAGGTGATTGCCTAAGTTCATGAGCTCATGCAGGGCCACTCGGGAGTGGTAGGCACGAGGTGGTTGACTCATATGTATCGGCTCGGGTGGTTGACTCATATATGGTCGTCGGCTCAAAGTGGTCCGACACAAGATGGTCATCCCAAGTTTAGTTGTGGGTTTAGATTGGTTGAACTAGATTGCTCAACTCATGGTCGTTGACCCCAACCATGGTAGTCATAGGATCATCGGGCACATGGTTGTTGTCCCAGATCTGTTAGCGTAGAGTAGTCAACTCGTGCTGGTTGGCCCGTGCTGGTCGGCTTGACTTTTTTGGCTAGAGTTCGTCAGTTCGGGGTGATCAATTTAATTGGACGACATCGGTTAGTTGAGACTAGTTGTCTTGGGGTAGTCGGATCAAGTTGGTCAGGAGGACGACATATGGTGGTCGGGCTTGAGATATCAGACGGTATGATGCTCTTGAAGTGGTCGGGCTCGTGCTTGTCTACCCAGGTTGGTCGTTTGGGGATGGTTGGCCTAGGCTGGTCGACCTGTGTTGGTTGGCTCAGGTAGGTCGACATAGGGTTGTTGAGGTTAGTATGGTCTAACCCTAGATGGTCGAGCCTAGGATGTCGAGCTGTGTTGACCTGCCTGGAATGCTTAGGCTCGAGCTAGTCAAGTCTCGGTTGTTGGGCTAGGTTGGTCGGCCCAACCTAGTTTACCAGGGTGCTCGTCCTTAATTGTAGATACATAAGTAAGCTGTTTTTATTGTACTGACTAGAAATCGGACTAATTGATCTATACTGCCCTTCTTCTATCAATTAGACATTTATCCATTCAATAAAGTATCTAGACATATCTATTTCTTCATATTTAAATTTCTATGAAGTTTCTTTCTTCGCTACCATTGATACAAATCGTTAGCTGGTCCAAGCTCGTCTACATAAGGTGGTTAGTCTCAAGTCTATCGTCGCTGGTTGGTCGATTGTGTTGGTCAACTCAAGATGGACGGTCTCGAAATATCAACCTGGGTTGGCCACTCGTGCTGGTTGTCTCGGGCTGATTGACCCTGGGTGGTCGACCTTAGGATGGCCGGGCTTGGGATGATCGTCCTGGGGTGGTTAATTATGAAGGGATGTGAATCTCGGAGCGGAAGTGATTTCCCTTGTTCATAAGGGTAAAAAGAAGCTAAATGTGTGTTGTTTTCTAACGTTTTAAACTCGGAAACCGTATTTTAAGCTTATTATAGTATCCAAAACCTTTCATTTTAAGTTATCTTAGGTTATACATGCACATAGGACGTTTTTACATCATTTAGAGTTGATTTTTAATAGAAATTACACTTTTGTGCAGAAAAATTTCAAGCTAGGCGCCTGGCGCCTTCCCCAATCCCAAGATTGCCCTTAATGTAAAACACATGTTTTTGTGTGATTTGAAGCCTTCTCAAGCTCTGCCACGTGTCCTCCATGCATTAAAGGTTGTCAATTCAACAACTACCCAACTAAAAGGTGTTTGAAATGGATGGCTCTCCACAAAACTCTCAACCTCCTAACCACCTTGAAGTCCCTATAAATTCAGCAACTCATTCTCTTCATTCATCATCCCAGAGTGATCATTTTAGCTTTAGACGTTCCTTCTCAACTTATTTACGTTTTCTCTTTTAGTCTTTGAGTTGTTATTGTTTTAAACCTTGTTTATTTCTAGTTCACTTTTTATTTTTAGCTTGTTAGTCTTGAATTGTAAGTTTAATTTTGTTTAATTAAAATTCCAGCAAGTTCTTTGTTACTCATCTCTCTTTCGTTCTCATTACGAAATTGTAATCACTCAACCTTGAGGAATCAATCAAGTACTGCTCCCCAATCTTGAAAGAGGACGGGTTAGGGTCATTCGGGTTACAACTCCACAATTTCCAGCTTGTTTTAATTCTACTCATCTTTTAATTATGTCGTCTACTTCCATCAACATTAAATTCTGTTTTTCCTTTATCATCATGAGCTAAATTTATTTTTCCCAAGTCCGGTTACGGATAGTTAGTTAAAGTTTTTAAAATCCAACAGGGCAAAAGGCGTTTTTCTCCTCTTTTATCACTTAAAGTTATTTCCATAAGTTGAAACTTGATTTGGCCAATTAATGTTTTAACCAAGCATCAATACTGAAAGAGTTGATACGTTTTCACAACTTTACTGATTTAACTTTAGAGAGGAATTCTTTAGACATAAAGATTTCGCTCAGGTAGCCTAGACATAGGACCTCGACCTAAGGTTACGGTTGGTTTTTACTAAATTAAGTTCTTTTTTCTAATAGACATATTAAGAATGGACTTAAACCTTCAAAATCACTTAGACATAAGAAGATGGCGAAGTAAAACCGAAGAAAATTTATGAGAGGCGCCTAGCGCCTAGTTGGAAAAAGTTTGTGTATTTTTAACTAATTTGAAGTAACTAGGTTGGGGTTTATTGCATTGAGTTTTTAAATATCAAAACCAACATTATCCTTATTATTTGTCATCCCAAATTCAATTACAAAGTCACCGATCATTAACATTTCGTATAAAAAGACTTCATTTGTCCCTGAAGATCGATACTCGGAATACTCGTTCCGTTTTACTACTTGTGACGGGTGTACACTTGCACTCTCATTTATTTTGAATCCAAAATCCCAAATAGGAAGCGGACCGTTGTTCGTGATATTTGGGAAACAAAATCAAAACTGTTAAGAAGAAAATACAGAGGAAAACCATTACCTCTGAAGAACGTTACTTCAACGATTTCCCAACGAACACCACCAAACGATCTTCCTTACTATCCTCTTGGGTTTTGAGAACACGCTTGTGGGAGCATTTTTTTGGAACGAGAGGGAGTGATATTGTAATGCCCCGAGTCCCTCAGGTTAGTTAGTCTCGAATCAGGAGATTTGTCATTTAATTTTTAAAATGAATGTTAATTGAAATTATCTATATTTATCGGGCTCTAAAATCCAATTAAATTAATATTTACCGGATCCCGTGTGGTGGGTCTTGTTTAGGAGGGGGGTAGATTTCTTATCTTTGGGCTTGGACTTGTTGGGCCTCCTTTGGGTTATTTTGGTTTTAAAACAAAGGGAAAAGAAAGAAAACAAAAAGGGAAAAAAAAAAAACCCTAGCCCAAGTTCCTTCTTTCTTCTTCTTTTCTTCTTCTTTCTTCTCTCTAGCCGCCCCCCCCCCCCCCCCGATTTCTTCTTCGTTCCCAAATTCTGCCGCCTCCTCCCGTTTTCCGGCAACTTCTCCGACGCCTCGACGCAGCACCAATGCTGCTAGCCACTCCGACCGGGACGACGACCCGTAGCAGCGGTGGACGAACACCCACGCGCGGCGGCCAGCGACCAATCTGTAGCAGCAGCAGCAGGCGGCACGACCCCGACGTTCCGGCAATCTGCAGCAGCGGCGGCAGGCGGCGCGTCCCCCCGGCGGTTGGCAACGAACCAGCGTCGCTCCTCTCCGCAGCGGCACACGGTGGCGGGCCAGATCCGCGGCGGCGCACGGCGAACGGGTGTACAGCGGCGAACCGGCGGCGGTCTGCTGCTACGATCCAACGGACAACGACTCCAGCAGTGGGATTTGTACGTTACAGCAGTGTTTAGGAAGTTTGGCAGTGACCCACATCCGTTCGAAGCTCGATTTAGGCTACCCACACCTTGGCGAGCTAGATCTAGGTGACCCACATCCATACGAAGTCGGTTTTGGTGGTAATGCGTCATTCGAACCCTTTTAGAGTTGAATTTCGGAGGCCAAATAGGGTGCATAATGTGCTGTATTTTCTGTTTTGGTGTGCTTAGGTGTGAGGTCGGCGCAACATTTAAGGGCGCGGTTGTGTGTAAGTAGACAAGGGGCGTGTGCGTGTGTCAATGTATGCTCGATGGTCTCTGACGTGCTGACTTTTGTGGCATTTAATGCTAATTTTGTGATGTCATTGTGTTAAATAATTTTCGTTGTGTTAGTCGATATGCTTGGAATGGTGTTGGATAGTTGTCGATGAAAATGGTGAGTTTTCTGCTTTGCTAAACTGTGAGTATAGCTGTGGTAATGTTTGTTGCCTGGATATGCATGTTTTTGTCCGGCGTGTTTAGTGAACTATTATCCTTAGTAATACTTGTTAATAATGATGTTAGATATTGAGCATGATTGGCTTATTATTTCGTTATTAGAAAGTTGTTAAAGTTGTGAAAGCATGCTGAACTGTACTTGTGAGTTGGAAGATGCAGAGGGTTAGTGGTAAAAGAAAGTATATAGCAAGACTCTGGTGAAAGTTGGATTTTTGGAAAAAATGAAAGAGTGGGTGTCAGGGCCTCGGGTATAAATGGTCGGGGGCTGATACGTCACTAATGGAGTATCGAGGCCTCGGATATAAATGGTCGAGGGTCGATACGAGGAGTCCTTTGGAGAGAAGACTATTGGGGCCTTGGGTATAAATGGTCAAGGGCCAATAAATGGTGAAGTCATCGGGGCCTCGGGTATAAATGGTCGAGGGCCGATGCTGAAGTGTCGGGACTCTGGGTATAAATGGTCAGGGGCCGATTCTATTCAAAGGGGATAACTGTGGAAGGTTAGGATAGCTGAGATATGTATGGAAGTACTTGCGGTGTTAGGGAGACTAGAGGTTGGTTGTTAATGTATTTACTGGTTGTGGATGTCACTAAATTTTTATGGAATGTGTTTATGTTTGAAAGCATAATATGTTGAAAGGCATGACTACGATTGTTTCATGATATAATTGAGCATGATGTGTGTGTGTGTCGGTGAAGGCTACTTACGGAGTATATTTTATATACTCACCCCCCCTCTACAATGATTGTTTCAGGTGAAGGACTCGGGGACAACCATGGTGATGGGACGGAGGAGACATGACGAGAGAGGATCATAGGTTGCTTAGTTACTCCGGTTTAGTTTAAGTCATTGGTTGAGGCCTTATGTTATGGCCAATAAACAAATTGTTCATATTTGAATAATTGGGAGATTTCCCCTTGTTGTTAGTTTCTTTTCGAGATAGGTGTCTATTTTAGTTTTATTCTATTCATTGAGTTTCGCTTAGTTGAATGATAAACTTGTCTCGTGGGGTGGTCCATGAATGTTATCGAATGATATTCTATGGGATTGATTTATCGTTACATTGATGAGAATTGGAACTTGATTTTATATATTTGTTTGCATAAGGAGTTGGTAGGACGTACTTGGGGTAAGCTTAATTAGTTAGGTAGTTAACGTGACCTAGAAGTGTGTGGGAAATTCTGGGTCGTTACAGATATAGAAATGAATGATCACGGAGTACACGGGGAAAGTCTACAAGAGGAGCAAGCTCAAATCAGCTCAAATGAAGCTTATGCTCAAAGTCAACACAATCATAAGCCAATCATTATGCCACAAGGTCCAATCACAAGAGCTAGCGCTAAAAGACTACAAGAAAGGTTGAATGGTCACTTCCAAGCTAAGGTGTTCACACTTGGTGAAGAGTTGCATCCCTTCAAGCTTGAAAAGACATCTTGTCCTCCAAGATACTTCATGAATCTAAAAATCCAGATTCATCCACATATTTAATTTATTATGTATTTTTCAAGGGTTGTGTCTTTTCATCCAAGAGTTATGTCTTTTCATTATGTCTTTTGAATTACTATAAATAGGGATGTACATTTGCTTTTCAAACACAACATTTTGATGAATGAAAAATTCAGATTGAGTTTAGTCTCTCTCAAGCTTTTAAGCTTTCTTTGTATTCTTGTGTTAGAATGCATGTTTTAGAACTTTCAATCCAGTTTGATCCATTAGGTTGTGGAGAGTTCGAAATCTTGAATATAGGAACAAATTCTCCTTTATTCTTGATCATTGATCATCTTTTCCGAGCACAAATCTGTTTAGCTTTCTTGGGGTTGATTCATCATCTTGTTATTGGGGTTATTCTTATTATTGTTGTGGGGGTTCACCTTGTATAAGGGAGTTCTCATGCATAATTGAGTTAGTTCTTTTATCAGGGAGAGTTTGATTGAGAGAGCTTGATCGAGAGAGAATGGGAGTTTTCTATTTTCTTGTTCTGTTTTTCATTTTTGCATAACGTTTCTGCAATTTACCACAACCACAGTGATGTGGGAGTTACCCCACGTCACTTAACTTCTCACTCCCCTGCAATAATGCAGGGGAGTTAATAATTAATTATATTAATTAAGTAATATTAATATAATTAATATATTAAATAATTATTAATCAAATTAATAAATAATTAATATTAATAATTAATTAATTAAATGTAATATTAAATAATTAATTAAATATCTCATATTTAATTAAACCATATTCTCTCTTGTATAACCTATAGATTTAATATACATCTTATGTGCATTAATTTTTAACCTACGGTTTTAATATGAATCATATTTTTGAATCTCATTCAAATAATTTCTCTCATAATATATAGTTTTAATTTAGAATTAACTATATATTATAATGTATCAATATACATATAATCCCTTAAGAAATTTGAACAGTTCAAATTCTTCTAAAAACTTGATCTTCGTTTTATCCGTTATGAGCTAGCAAGGGGACCTAATGGACCTACAGATCCGAAGCTCCAACCATACAAGATTAATCGATCAAACTCATTTACCAAGTTAATCAACATTCGTTAACTACAGGTCACTCCACTGAAGACCCGCAGTTGCACTCTTCTCACTACAGAATGTTTTCGTATCCATGGATGTACGACCATTAATGACAAGTCAATCTTTCATGAGTGCTCGTAACTCAATTTGGGTCAAATTACCGTTTTACCCCTGAGTTACATCTTATTCCTTAAATACGACTGCTCCTCTAACGAACAACCCGGTTATGCTCTGACCAATAACCGGAAGTCCCTCTCGGGCCAATGAGAGGGTGGGACCCCTTGTTCAAGTCTCGGAGTCAGCATTTAAGAGAACACTCAGCTACTCCCTTCAAGTCGGGGAGGAGTGAATTCCATCTTGTGAAGTTATGCTCCCAGCTCCCCACTCGGTCTCGTCCCCAAAATGGTAGGAATGTTGAGTCAGTGACTCGGGCCACTCTCACCCATACAGATCAAAGGACGAGCCCTCACGAACAAGAGTTCATAACTCACTCAGGATTTAGAATGAGTTGTCTGGTCATCCTAAGAAACAGCAATCTATTAGTTAACGGTGTTACATCTATTTCGTGGTCCGGTCTTATACAAACTCATTGTATAGGATACCCCCACTCGCATGTCTCCACACGAACGACCTAGATATATTTGTTTTTACATAAATACAAACTTCGAGTTTAGGGCAACACACCCAACAAATTATGCCCGTGTTGGTTAGGCTAAGTTGGTCATCCGGGTTTGATCAAGCTTGAGATGGTCAGGCTCAGGATAGTCATCTCGTGGTGGTTGACTTGGGTTGGTCGGCTTATGCTAATCGGCTCGAGTTGGTGGACTCGAGGTGGTTGGCTCGGGATTGTTGAGCCAAAACCGTCGAGCCCAAGATGTGTCAATTCAAGGTGGTCAACCTAGGTTGGTCTGCTAGGACTAGTCAACCCGTGGTTGTCAACTCGTGTTGGTCGGTTGGGGTTGGTTAACCCAAATTGTTCAACTTGGGGTAGTTGGCCCAGGATGGTTGATCGTGATCGGTCTTGATGATCGTGATCGGTCTCGGTCTTGATGATGATTTTGATCGGTCTCGGGCTTGATGATGATCTTGATCGGCCTCGGGCTTGATGATGATCTTGAAGGGATCGGATCCCGCAGCAGAAGCACGCGAACGCGTGTGCTTCGATCTTGTTTTAGAATTGCAACAAAGAAAAGACATATAAGCATGAATAGAAGGAGTTAGTGATACATACCTTTGAAGACACCTCTTCAATGTAGACACCAACGATATCACAAAGTCTTCCTCGCTATCCTCTGGATATTAAGAACTTGGTTTGTGGGAACTATCTTATAATTGAAAGGGAAACCGAGAGATCAAGAAAGAGAATTTCTCATTTGAGTTTCGAAAACTCAACAACCAAGGACCGGAAGCCTTAAAAATGAATTGGGAGAGCCTCCCTTTTATAAGGAAGGAGGAGTG
Organism: Momordica charantia; assembly: GCF_013281855.1. Taxonomy (NCBI): domain Eukaryota; kingdom Viridiplantae; phylum Streptophyta; class Magnoliopsida; order Cucurbitales; family Cucurbitaceae; genus Momordica; species Momordica charantia. Next base: position 8,765,796 of record NW_028275161.1, on the reverse strand, counting down.
AGGTGGAAGTCACCACTTCCCCACTCACTTCCCCACTGCCTACCATTAAGGAAAACCTCCCATTTTCTTTTTCTTTTTTTTTCCTCTTTTTTTTCTTTTATTTTAATTAAAATAATAACTAATTTAATCTAATTTAATTAATTACAAAAAAAAATTATTAATTTAATTTAATTAAATCTAATTTAATTTAACCAAATTATTATATCACATTAATTTTATTAAATTACATTTAATTAAATTAATCAATTATATTAGAATCAAATTCTAATATTTATCTCTCTCATCATTTTGAATCCAATTCAAAATTAACTTTATATTATAATGTATCAACATACACTATATTAATTGTATCTCATACAATTATCCTTAATTCCCTTTAACTAATTTGAACAATTCAAATTCTTTTCAAGACTAACTGTTCTTAACGATCCTTAACAAGCTAGCAAGGGGACCTAATGGACCTACAGATCGAAAGCTCCAACGATACGAGATTAATTAATTAAACTCATTAACCATATTAATCAACATTCATTAATTGTCGGTCACTCCACTAAAGACCCACAATTGCACTCTTCTCACTGTAGAATATTTTGCGTCCATGGATTTTGACCATTAACGATAAGTCAATCCTTCACAAGTGTTCGCAACCACAGCTAGGCCAAATTACCGTTTTACCCCTATGTTACATCTTGGACCTTAAGTACCGTTGTCTCTCATGAACAACCCGTTATAGTCCAACCAATAACCGGAAGTCCCTCTCGGGCTAGTGAGAGTGTGAGACCCTTTGTTCAAGTCCCGGAATCAGCACTTAAGAGAACACTCATCTACTTACCTTAAAGTCAAGAATGAGTGAATTCCATCTTGTGTAGTTATGTTCCCAGCTCCCCACTAGGTCTCGTCCCTAAAATGGTAGGCATATTAAGTCGACTCGAGCCACTCTCACCCATACAAATCAAAGGACGAGCTCTAACAGGCAGGAGTCCAGGATTGAGATCGAGTTACCTGGTCCTCCTATTGAAATATTAATCTACTAGTAATATACCGCGTGCAAGGCACGTTTTTTCTTTTTTTTTAATTAAATAGAATTATTTTTTTTAAATTATTGAGTTTAAATGTTGTGGTATTTTAATTTTATGTTTAAATATAATATAATATAATTAAATATATTTATTAACTTTTTCTTGTATATGGAACATTTTTATTTGACATATTGAACTTCTTAAATTTAATACCGGTCTATGTAATATAATTATGGTTTTTTATTTTTTATTAGAAGATTGTTTATAACTATTATTTTTAATTTATAATGAAATGTATGTTTATTGTACAAATATTCGTCAACATAAAAACAAATATATTGAAATACAATTATTATTTTGCTGTATAATATAACATTACTGGATAAACAAATAGATTTAGAGAGTCAAAACTTCTTTATATACAATGTTTTTTGTCAAATTTTCCTTTGATTCACCAACACCTTTGTTGTTGCCATAGAGATGCCTCTCGATAGTGCCACATATAGTTGCCCATGCGAAAAAACGTTTTAAGGAAGATAAACTCCTACGTTCGGTATTGTCTGTCCTTGAGCCTTATTAATAGTCATGGCACAGCATAGTCGTATCGGAAATTGCTTTCTCTTGAATTTGAACGGATATCCTTCATCATTTGCAGGACTCATAGGTATGCGTGGAAGGAAAACTTGTTTGCCAGCATTCTTTCCAACGGTGATTTCTGCATAAATGATATTTTTGCGAAATTCACGACAAACCATTCGTGTTCCATTACATAGACCATTAGCTGGGTCTAAATTCCTTAACAATATAACTGGACAATTTGCTTTCAACATCAACTTGTGCGGAGGAATACCATTAGGCAATAATGAGTTGAGGAATTCTTCTTGATAGTAATTATGTGTGTCGTCAATTGCCTCATCAAAACTCATGAATTCAAAAAATTTTCCTGGAAATAGTTCAATCATTTTCTCATTAATCTGATCAACATACTCATTTGTAGTTGATAGAATTGCCCATTTGTCATGTATTCTGATGAAGTTATTGCATTTTGTTCAAGATCAAGATAAACAACATTGAGTAACTTCATAATTGCATCTTCATCATTTTCACCTGTAATTGTAATATCGTCTGGGAGGCAAATATAATCATCTTCTACTGATGTTTCAGTTCCATTCCCAATCTTTAATAAATATTCTGCAAATTGACTGTCACTATGAGCTCTCATGTTTTTGGTCAGTTGCAATCTTTCCATTTGCTTCCAAATGGAAAAATTTTCATTAATCGTTTGTTGTCTCGTTGCTCGTGGGACAACTGGTAACACTTGTCGAAAATCTCCTCCAAATACAACAATCTTTCCAACAAATGGTTCTGTAGAATCCATTATGTCTCTAAAAGTTCTGTCGACTGCTTCTATTGTGGTTTTTTTGCCATTGGTGCCTCATCCCAAATAATAACCTTTGCTTGCCTAATTAATTCTGCTCTGTTACTCTGCTTAGAAATACTGCATATAGATTATTCAATTGCTTGTAGTGGTATATTAAATCTAGAATGAGTCGTTCGTCCTCCTGGCATAATTGAAGCAGCGACACCTGATGTTGATGTTGTAATGGCTATCATTCCTCTTGATCTTATAGTAGCTAGCAATGCACGATACAAAAATGTTTTTCGTGTGCCTCCAGGCCCATCTATAAAGAACACGCCACTTTTATTATTCATAATTCTCTGAACAATAATATCATATGCCAACTTTTGGTCTTCATTCAACTTTGATGAAGCTTGAATATCTTCGTCCGAGACTATAATTGATCTTTCATCCAATATATCTTTCGTATTACAATCATTTGCATCTATTTGCATGGGTTTGATTATTGGCAAGTCATACATCGTGATTTGTTTGCCCATTGACTTGAGGAATACTTTTATATCTCGCAAAGCATATTGCATATGATATTCCAAATTTGGTTGCTCGTCTTTTCTGTAATCTTCTAATAATACATGAGAATAATCTTCCCACAATTTCCTCACGTCAATAGGCTCACAATACACTAATAATGTTGCAAAAAGTCTTCGAAAAGCATTAGGCATCTCAAATGATACAGTTTCATCCAAACATTCTACTACACTTTGGTCAGAATCTAAGAGCCCAATTTCCTGTGCTGCTTCTTTAAATGTTGATAATCTTTTTCCATTAACAGTTAGCAAATACTCGAAAGATGTCGGCCCTCTAACATGGTTTAGTAACAATCGCAGGTAATATCTTTCTCCTTCTCTTGGATTTGCTCCTACAATGCGTGATACAACTACTCCTTTTTTTCTTTCCTTCCATATCCGTAGTTGTTTATCCCATACATAATGTTGAGGAAACTCTTTGTATAAAAACTTTCTGGCAGTTTCATACTTTTGACACATATAAAAGTATTCTGTTAGCATTGTCTTCGAGATATGATCCCAATGAATTAGTTTCTTCAAATTTTGATTTTCCCAATAAGAAACACATTGCATATTAGGGAGGTGAAGCTATAAGTTTATCACCGGAGGAGATATTTCATTCAGTCTAAAATCATATATTCTCCATAAGGCTTCTTGAGCTGATACTCATCTTGCATCTTGATAATCTCTTATTTGATCAATACTTGTATTATCACTATCATGTGATACATAAACTGTTGCTCGATCATGTCCTTTGTAAATATATTTGTACAAGTATTTAACTGCTTTTAGCCCATAACATATTTCTACATTGATGTGGCAGTTGTATCTCAAAAGTAGATAAGGATTATAAGGGACAACCCATCGATTATCAAAAGTCTTCTTTCTTACTGTTACCTTCAAAATTTTTAAAAGTGTAATATAATTAGGAAAAGCTAATACTATTAGACACTAAATGTAGAAACCTAATCCCTTATGTTATAAACAATTTAAAATAATTAGCAAAATAAACTATTATACTATTAAATATTAAATGTAGCAACTTAATCACTGTGATTTAGTATATCATAAACAATAAAAATGAATCAATAAATCAATAAGTAACTTATATTACTATAAATTATAAATACCTGTTTTCCATCGTCTCTCCTCTTATATATTGGGTATGCATCTTTTCCTTGCATTGTTTTCGATGTAAATTGCCTTGGATAACGAAATTTACATTTCCCATTGATCATGCACGAACATTTTTTGTTATCATCTCCGCATGGGCCATGAAGCATGTGTTTCACAACAACATTGTGAAGGGCAGAATTTGTTTGGCTATCTGGAATTTATGCACTAACGTAGTTGTCATACAGGTCAACATTTGTGATTTTGAAATCTTTTTTCAATATAATCAACATATGCATGTGTGGGAGACCACGTTTCTGAAATTCAATAACATATACAAAAGCTGCAACTTTTCCAAATATTTCTTTCTGCACAATTTGATTTTTAAGGTCCATCAATTTTCCTCTGAAAACTCTTGAAGTTAGATCTGGCCTATCTTGAGAAAGTTGTCCTTCTATTAATTCTTCTCTTATTTCTTTCCATTCGGTATTACATGTCATTGTTATGAAAAGATCAGGCTTCCCAAAATGTTGTACCAAGGTCATTGCATCTAGATAGCGACGACGCATATCTCGTGGCCCACCTATAAATGTCGAAGGAAGAACAACACGCTTCCCAACCTTGTCTCCTCTTGTTTCTCCTGCATTTACAACATCAACAATTCCTTGATACAACTCCGATCGAATGTGTGATTGTTGCTTTTTGTAGAAATCAAGTCTAGTTGTTTCAAGTTTTATGTACATATCAACAACATATTGTTGGAATAATCTTCCAACTAGAAGTAAAATTGATTGAGTGGATTCACGGATTTGTATCTTATAACAATAGTATTCCCTACACGAAATTGTGGAAGATCGACCTCTTGAAACTCGTGTGAAAGTTGTATAATAAATGGTTATATTACAAATAATATATCACTCATAATTTTAAAGTAGATATACGTTATTTAAATTGCAATGATAGATCGCACGAACCTTGATTTTCACTCTTCATGATATCCTCGATGTTGTTAAGTTGTCGAATATTGGATGTTCCTTCTATGGATATCAATCTATTGTCATCATTTTGCTTTACATTCCTTTTAATGTCTTGATGCCAGCGAGCCTCTCCATTTGGAAAAAGTAAAGGATATTGGAGTGAATCATAACAACTAAAATAATGTTGTATTCTGTGTCGTTTTCCAGAATGTGCATGCAACACAATGTCTCTTTTAAATGGAATGTTATTATCGTTTCCTTCAATACAAATAGCAGCTACTTGATCCACTCCAGGTAAGTTATAGATACGTTGATCAACTTGTACATCCGTAGCAAGATGTATGTGAGCATCTTCAATCGACGGGAGATCTTTTAGGCTTCTAAAAAACTGGCCATAGGGATTCTCTTTTAAAATTTCTACCAATGTTTCCGTAAGACGTTCATTCAACCCAACATCTTTTAATATTTCCATGCGATTTTTAATTTCATTCATGGTATCATAAAAATATAGTTGGAAGAATATTGGCTCTTCTTCTGGTAATAAACTTGGTAGGTCATGATATATTTGTCCTTGTACTTTAAATGTGTAAACTCCTTTATTCGAAGACGCTAGATCTCTATCTAAATTTACCCCAAACGATGTGAAAGAGAAAATACTATTATAAGCTCGAATATTCTTCCTGAATAAAATCCTTTCTTCACATTGTGATGTAAATAAATAATAAAGGTGGTTAGGTATTGCAGTTTCAGCAAGGTGCACCTATATAATAAAAAGAAATTTATAATTAAAAATTGTGGCTATGAAATACCATATTTAACAAAGTATTTTGTTTATAGAAACTCGTACTTGACCATTGAAGCAACAAAATGTTGGAGTCTCGTGCTCAAATTTTATTGCATTACAAAATGTACATGTTCGTAGCTTTTTAAGCTCATGTATAGGAGAATGAAATGGTTGTTCTAGAACTTCTGATTATGTTGAACAATATAAGATTTAACTCAATTAATACATTTAAATAACTTCAATGAATTTATTATTTAAATATATTAGTTTTGGAATATAATGTTAACTACATATTACCTTTGATCTCACTGCTTATTTTTTGAGTGGCTATACTAAAATAATTTCTTATTTTAGTAAGATGTTTGCTACTTTCTTTGTGCAGTCGTTTTTTTCTTGATTGTATTGACAATTCAATTGCCCTTCTTTTTTCTTCCTGAGAAAGTGTAGTGTATCGTTTCCTTTTGTATTATCATCCATACTACCTATTTACAAAATAATTTTAAAATAGTAAGCAAATTATGGAGATTAATAATGTATAAGATGAAAGTTTTTTAATTATTCACATCAAAACCAGGTAGTGATCCAATGTGACTTGTAAAAATAATAGATTTTAGAAAAAAAGAAGTGATAATATAAACTACATTGATTATTTTACAAAATATTTGCATTTAGGAATAATATAATTCTTGTTACAAAGAATAAAGCATGATTTGTTAGTTTACCTTTGCCTTAATTATGACTAATTCAATTTACTAATTGTTACTTAAAAATAGTTTTTAAAAAATAGAAAATCTCTTCTTATTTCTTCTTTCTTTTAATAATGTTAACACCTTAATTTGTTTTATTTCTTATTTAAAATTAAGATTTTTATTCCTATTCAACTATTTATTTAAATATATATAATATTTTTATAAAAATTATTATTTAGAAAAAAGAAAGGAAATTCTCAATGTTTAAGTGGTAAATTTAGGAATATTTATAGCAGATTAAATATAATCCAAATTAAATGATGGCATTTTTTAAGAAATTTAAAATTTAATATACATATATATATATGTGGCAAAAAGTCTCCTTTCATCCCTTATTTTGCATATTTTTTTCATAAAAGATTTTGATTTAATTGATATATATTTTTATACATTTAATGTAAAAATAAAACTATGAAGGACTTACCTTAAATACTGGTATTTTATTTATAAATAAATAAAGCATTTGAATGCGTAGGGTAAAAGTGGAAAAGAATTAAACATGGGAACAAAAAAAAACATTTTTTTCAATACAAAAAAAAACACTGAAAAAAACATTTGCATTTAAGATAGACCTGACTTCATATATCAATTTTTAATTAAGAATATTAATACTTTTAAATTAAAGAAAAAGGAAAAAAAATAATAATAAGGAAGTTAATTCTGGTGTAAACTGCAAGCATAAGTGATTTTTTTAATTCTTTTTTATCTAATAACTATCCTAACGAATTTCTACACAATAATTTTATTACAACCACCTATCTTTTGAGATACTTTTTTTTATTATTAAAATACAATATCACGAAAAAAAAATTACAAATAAAGTATATATATAGTTGTACTAAAAAGGTATGTATTAGTCGTGATATTTCCAATTTATTTGATCATATATTAAAATGAAATTAATACTCCCATCAGCAATTCTGTATGTTTTTTCCTTGTCTAGCTTTGTCGCGAATTTCTCAATCAAATAATTGAACAAAATAATTTGAATACTTTCTCCCTACAATTATATTTGAAACAAATTATAATCAATCACATTAAATAGAATGCAAATGAATTTAAAAAGATTCTTACCTCCTTATCAATAGCAATGAATTTTTGTATCTTGGTTGGATCTCCTTTTCTGCTTGGAAACTGTTTTTCAAGGAATTTTCTAACAATAGTTACGCTTGTCGACCACCCTGTTTGAAATAGGTTCAATTCCGATAGATCAGTAGTTGGCATCTCTGTCATCTAGCTGAAATTTGATAAACAAATTATTATGAAACTATAATAATAATAATAATTATTAAAAAACTAAATTAATTGAAAATTAATAACTTATCTAGAAGGATCAAAGTTTGTCTTTTCTCTATCAAGATACCGTAAATGGTAAGTGTTGGGACATTATTTATCTGCAAATGGAAAGCCAAACGGATTGTATTGAAATGTATAATAAATTTCTTTTAATTATGGAATTTTAATAAGCCAAACGTATTATGAAATTTTATTAAATCACAATAATGTTAAAACGTTTCCATATTTTTCACATTCCTTATGCATTTTAGTTGTATGGAAATTTAATAATTGATTTTAATGATTGTTAAATCACAAAATAATATTAAAACGTCTTTTCACATTCCTTATTAAGCATTGCATTTAATGGTTTTAATTGTATTGATCAATAATTAGACAACATTTAAGTGGGCGTTTTGTTCATATATAAATTAATAAATATTACATGGGTTGATAAAAGTAATTAATAAAAATTGTGAGGGCAAAATAGACCTAAAATGAAAAATTGAGAGGGCAAAATAGACCTAAAATGTTTTCTATGGATCCTGGCATTTTAATATAGTATAGATTAGCTAATGGTGTTACCGCTAAAAATTAATTATTTCGTGGTCTTTGTATAGGATACTCTCACTCGCATGTCTCCACACGAACGACCTGGATCAAGTCATTTGTAACTATTACAAAGTGAGTCGTATCCATAGTGTTACTAGGATAAGGTACCCAACCTTAGCCATATACTATAGATCCTTTAGGTTACTACTGGAACATTATCCACCTGTATATCGAATATATACTGTATATATACACTGTATATCAAATATATACACTGTATGTTAAATATATACTGTATATCTGTTATATACTGTTCTAGTTACATGATATAACCTTGGATGTTAGTTTATTGTTTTTGGGTCAATGCAATTATATCAATAACTACTTTATTGGATGAATATTTGTTTTACGTTTACAAACCACGAGTTTAGGGCATAAAACCCAACGGATCTTGATCGGCCTCGGGCTTGATGATGATCTTGATCGGCCTCGGACTTGATGATGATCTTGATCGGCTTTTGGTTTGATGATGATCTTGATCGGCCTCTAGCTTCATGATGATCTTGATCGGCCTCGGGCTGGACTTGATGATGATCTTGTTCGGCCTCGGGCTTGATGATGATCTTGATCGGATCGGCCTGGATGATGATCTTGATCGACCTCGGGTTGGATGATGATCTTCATCGACCTCTGGCTGAATGATGATCTTGATCGGCCTCTAGCTGGATGATGATCTTGATCGGCCTCTGACTGGATGATGTTCTTGATTGGCCTCTAGCTGGATGATGATCTTGATTGGCCTCTGGCTTGATGATGATCTTGATCTGCCTCGGGCTTGATGATCTTGATTGACTAGGCCTTATGGACTTGTTGATCTTGATCGTTGATGATGATCTTGATCTTCTTTGGCTTATCCTTGATCTCCATAGGGCAGAGAGATTTTAGTCCTATTTGTAGGATAGGATGGAGGAATTTGATCAAGGACGGATGATTTTGATCCTTTGGAGGATGAATGATTTTGATCCTTTGGAGGATGAATGATTTTGATCCTTTGGAGGATGAAGGATTTTGATCATTTGGACGATGAATTGGATGATGAATGAACCCCTCTATTTATAGGGTCTTTCATGGGCCATAAGTGGGCTTGGACCCATCTAAATATAAGTCCATTGCCACGTGGCACAATCTTATTCAGTCGGCTTATGTCACTAAATACACATGGCAATGGACCAATTTATATGTCACATGTGGTACAATTTTATTAGATCAACTTATGTCATCATATGGTTATAACATAATTTAATTGATCGAATTCAAATGCCCAAAATAATATGTGACATTATTTAATTGACCTCAATTCAATGACATATAATTTTGTCATTATAATTACATGGCAATTTTTGATTCCCCGAAATTTATCAGTCAACACATATCATTTCGAAGGAAACTAATTTTGACAATAACAAAAGTAATTTTTATAATGTCTAAATCTCTCTCAAAGACACTCTTAATAATAATAAATAAATAAAAGAATAATACTAGTTTAAAATTTCAAAGTGTTCTTTCTATTTCACCTTAATTTTACCTTAATTTTTTAGGAATTATTTTTATCATTTTTGTTTCTCTAACTTTAATTTTGTTTTTCTCTCTAAGTTTTTTTTTTTTAACCCTTCCTAAGTTTTTAGTATTTCTTAAGTTTATTTCTCTCTCTAAAATTTTTATCTCTCAATCTCCAAATTTTTGTCTCTAAAATCATTTAGATTGACTATTTAGTTATATATATTAGGTTTTTTTCGCATAATTATTTAATAAATAGTGTTAAATGAGCTTTCAAATAAGTAGATGAGAGCTACAAAATCATACTTTTTGTCCTGCTTTAAAATTTTGATTATGACTTAAAGCATTGGAATATGTAGCTAGCACCGTAACGGTGTATAATTTTTCTATCTGGATGGTTCAACACAACGATTAATGAGTTTTGCAAAAAATAAATAATAAATAAAAACAAAAAAAAGGTTTGAGATTGATGTACGAACTAATCTTTAGACCCTACCTAGTACAATGAATGCGGTTTACTAGCAGTATGGGAAGAGGGAAATATTTGTCTTCAAAATTCTTTTAGCATTATTTCACTACTCATCCCAACACGAAAATGATTAAAATATTGTAATTTTAAAATATAACTGTAAAAATATGGTAGTATTTAAAACTATTTATAATAATTATGTTAGTTTTGAACCTATATGTAAAACTCTGGTACTTCAAATTTTAACTTGTCTTGAAGTTGTGTGAATTTTATTTATCACGATTTTAGGATGTATTTAGATATTTGACCACCATTATTTGAATCCATTCTCTCTAAGTTTTTAGAGTTAACATTGGTGATTGACCACTAGATCATCCCAAAACATTTTTGGACTATAATACTCCTCGATTTTTGACTAATTATAAACAAATAAACTAAAACTAATTTTGAAAATATAAAATTAGTTTTCATTACTGAACTGCACACATGAAATTTGGGGTGACCTTCATGCAACACAACAATTATATAAAAAATTTTGGACTATAATACTCCTTTGGTTTTTGATTAATTACAAACAAATAAACTCAAACTAATTTTGAAAATATAAAATTAGTTTTCATTATTAATAATATTTAATATTATTTGTTGATGCGTGGATTATACTCTCCTGGTTCCTTCTGAGGTTCACACCAAACTTGATTATCAGGGAATCGAAGACCTGCAAAATCGAACAAAGCTAAATCTGTGTGACTCCTGTCACATGGGCTCCGATGCCTAAGTCAGTAAGGAGAGTAGATGAATAATAGAATTCCAGTGTAGAACTTGGTTTACCTTAGGGTTAGGTTGCATTGCTTATAGTCACTCGAAAGGTTCCAGAACCTTTGGTTAAGTGAGCCCTAGTTCATCGTTGAAAGGCCCAAGGTACATGGAGATCAGAAGAGGGCATTTGTCGGGCTCAGCACCGAGCACGGGTCGGGATCGAGCCATGCTCGGCTCGGTCCAGTTCCGCTAGTGGCTCCCTTGGTTCTCTTCTCTTTTGTTGGTCTGTAGTTTGTCGTTTTTTCTTTGTATAACAATTGCCTCTACTCTCAAGGGGATGCTTTTAATTTTGTCTTCATCTCCTTGGGAGTATGTTAATAGGAGTGTTGGAGCGCGTGAGTAAGAAGCGTTATCAGGGAGTAGTCAGATCGTACCTAACCTTTCACATTTTGCTAAATCCATGTCATAAAGGAAGGATCTTCTCGACTGTCATGCCTACCACCATTGTTGTGACTTGCCACGCTTTGATAGGTCTGTGATGGAGGAGGTCACGAGCTCCTCGAAGATTGTGCCGAGCATGTCTCAGCCTCGTGGTCAAAGACCATCAGTCCGAGCCAGTTGAGCTGTCCCATCATTGGAAGACCCATGACCGAAAAGATCACAGGCTCCTTGGGTACCGAGCCGAGCAGGCCTCAGACCAATGGTCAAAGACCACCAGACCGAGAGCTATGCTCCTATGTTGAAGGCTATTTAAACCTTTTTAATCCTTCCAGTGTCGATCATCCCTTCATCTAAGGTACATTTCTCTTTACTTTGCTTTTGTTGTGTTTCCTTACCACCATGGCATCTGATCTTAACTTCGAATAGACCTCTTCAGACGACGGGTCATCGTCGAACCCCTCTTCTGGGTCTCGGCCTTACCTTCCCTCTTGGGTAGATAATTTCACTCTTACGGCAAGGGACCTACGCCGTTTGTGTTTAAAATACCGCATTCCTGATTCGGTTAGCCTTCATCTTCCGAATCCGGGAGAAAGTATTGACAGGTCTTTCCCTGGAGAGGTTGTATTTTATGCAGCCATGTTTCAATTCGGTGTCCGTCTACAGTTGCCTCTATTTCTTCAAATTTTTTTAGCTTTCAATCAAGTAGCTCCTTCTCAAATTGTTCCCAACGGGTGGTCTACTTTGATTAGTTGTTTCATTTTGTTGTCCTGCCTCGAGGGTGAACAACCTCTAACCGCGACCAATTTTATGTCGCTCTATTTCCTCAAGCATAGGCCTGAGGATAATTTTCATTTTTATGTTACCTCTCGGAATAAGGTTCTTGTTATGGATCTTTCCTCAGTGAAGCACTGGAAGGACGAGTGGTTCCTTGTCGGCGGTGACTGGCTAGTTCGTGACGAGAGAGGATTACATTTTCCCGTCCCGACTGAGTGTAGGAAGCTAGGTAAGTAGATTCCCGAGCTCTATCAGGACTTTTCGTAGATCTTTATTCTGATATTTCTCCTCTGTTGACAATTCCTTGTAATTGTGAGCTCACTATCGAGGCATTTGACTTCTACCACACTGTTATCCAATGATCGAATACCGAGTGTTGGGGCCCGGATCTGGTTAAAGAACAGAATCTAGTAGACTTTTGCTTGGCCCCTCATCACCCCTTAGGTAATTGCTGAAAAATATTCCTAATTTTACGTGAGGGTCAATTTTCACTTTCACTCTTTTTGTAGAAATGTCGACACGGAGCGCCTCCTTATTTGGAAGAGAGCATCGCCAGAATGCTCGGAACTCAGGGGTCGGCTCTAGTTCGGCCTCAGACGTTGAGATGACTGATTTGACAGAGGAAGACCCCTCATCTCGACAGGCTCGGCCTCTAATGCCTTCCGTAGAACCTCGGCGCTCAGCTTCAAAGGACGTCTACCCCTTCTTCTTTTCGCGGTCATTCAGGGACCTCCTCCTATGCTTCAATTTTCCCTTTCTCTAGTCCGTACCATGCTGATGTCGACGGGGCAACTTACCTGGAGAGGGCGTTTAGCCTTTGGCAAGGGCTCGGAGAATCGTTGAGTGAGTCAGATTTTGGCTTGTCGAATCCTCAGAACAGCATCAACACATGCCTTAGCGACCTTCACCAGGTGAGCATTTGTAGTTTTAAGTACCTGCCGTAGCATTTTCACCTAGCGTCGGTTTCTGACTTTGGCAAGTTTTTAATCATCTGGTGGTGTTCTCGGGTCGAGTTGCTGATGAGATCAACCACCTTCGCTGTCATTATACCCCCCGAGAGGAGTTGGATCGGGCCCTCTCCTCCTTGGACCAGGCCAATAGCCTCATGGAGAACGCTCGACGTGAGTTGGAAATTGAGAAGAGAAAATCCCGAGATGAGCTTAACAACTTGCAGTGGAGGCTTGATGAGGCCAACGCTTGGCTCTCCAACTCTAAATTCTTGGCCGCGGAATTCAGGAAAACACATGAGTATGTTGATTTACAAAATGCTGCCATGGAGTGTGGTGTCTTCTGGTCTCTTGTCACCAAGTTTCTACTGAGCATTCCAACATTGACTACTTCTTTCTCCAGGAGCGCTTTAAAGTCGAGTGTGATGCCCCCGACGACCTAGATGATGATAATGATGAGTAGGAGGGTAGCGAGCCACTTTGTCTGTGTTGATCGCTTTTATGAACTAGCTGTTGTTATGTTGTTGTTTTGTCTTTTTTGTAGCTACCTTTGAAATTATCAATCAATTCTCTATTACCAAAAATTATTGGCTTACGGCTCTAACTCTGATGGAGCTAATTTTCGTTGCCTTTACTTCTCATAGGTTTCTAACCCTTTGGCTATGGCCAATGGTTTTGTACCTTTAGTTGCTGTCGTTTGGCTTTTGATTTTGCTCCATCTTATGTTTTAACCATGCTAGGTCAAGCGACCTGCTTCTGGTTTGGCCGTGCTCGAGATCTTTAATTGTTCTTTCCAATTCTTATCGATCGATGTAAATTGATGTACTATTAAGCCCCCTACTTGAGGAGTACACAAAAAAGTTGATAGGGAGTACTCAAGTATGTAGACAATGGATACTTTATTGATTCAAAACGTAAAACCAATAATCTTAATTTTCGTGGGATAAAAAACAAACGAAAGAGAAACAAAGAATCTTGAACCTATCCTATACTTTTTAGTTGAGTGAAGAAATCAATGGTCACCCGCAGTAGAAGCCTTGTCGCTGCCCTTCATAGAAGCGTAGTAGCACTCACGTGATACTTGTTGCTCTCCTTTGATCTCACCTATTCCACCAAGTGTTGGGAATTTCATAGATTGGTGGTATGTGGACAGTATTGCTTTGAGCATGTGCTTTGTTGGTCTTCCTAATATCGCATTATAGGAGGATGTATAGTCGACGACCAAAAAGTCTACTATTTTAGTGATGCTTTTTGGCCCGCTTCCGAACGTCGCCGGCAATTCTATTCTCTCTTCAGGGATGGCCCGTTCTCCTCCAAACCCTTCCAGCGGTGCCGGGTGTTGTGGGCATGCTTGTCCAGGGTGTGTTACCCATGGCCGCATGTCCAAACCATCCTCGCCACTCGTTTTACTTACATGTCTTTAAAGCTTTCTAGTGTAGTTTGTTTGTATCGGGTTGTTAGGGTTGTAGGTAGAATTTGGCCGAGCGGCTTTAGAACTAGGTGTGTATTGGTAAGATATGTAAGCACGCCAAATTTCAAGCCAATCAGAGTTCACACGGGGCCTTTAGGCCACCGAGTGACTCCTCGCCACTTTGCATGTCTATACCTGCCACACCAAAAATGCCTTATAATGTACCTTAGGGGGACCAAGTAGTCATCAAACCTCCCCCCGACCAAGTGTTGTATACTTTCTTGCAATCAAAGCTTTCTTGCATCAAATATTTACAATGCTTGTTTTAAAGATGTTTTCAACTGTTTTTCTCTCTCACATTTTCCAAAACCAATTTTCTCGTAAAACATGAGCAGAGGCTAGACCAACGACCGAGATTGCCCGCAACTTACAATTTTTCCCAGCTGACTTGCTCGTCTGAGCTAGAGCAAGTGCCGCACAATCACTCGAGCTATGATAAAAAGGTGTAACTGTGACACCGGGCTACTTTTAAGCACCTTCTCTCCTAGGTCCATCGTTTTGTAAGTTGTCAAGGAAATGATATCTGCCGAGCTGCCCCTATCTACCAAGATCCGATGCACCTTTTCATTGGCTATTTTCAGAGTCATAACCAGTGGATCGTTATGTGGGTAGAGGAGGTGAGTCGTCTCATCCTCTGAGAACTTGATTTTTGCCGGTTGTTCTGCAACAAATGCATGGTAGATCTCATGTTGTCTGAGGCTTGCGATGGTTTCTTGTATGCTCGTCTTTCTCGTTTTGCAAGATTCTCTCTCTACCGGACCTCCCATTATTGTTCGGATTTCTCAAGCGAGTGACTTACTATCGTTCTCACCATTTTGCATTGCTTTAGGATCCTCCACATATTCTTCGAGATATCCTCTTCAGATGAGTCCTTCCACTTCTTCTCCGAGATCAAAGGAATCCTGAGTAGCATGGCCGTGGTCTCGATGGAAAAGGTAATATCGTCCTTTGCTTCTTTTACTTGGAGGTGCTTTCATCCTCTCTGGCCATTTGAGCAACCTTTGGTCTTTGATCTCCATCAGCACTTGCTCGAGTGGGACTGTAGTTGAGGTATACTTCTCAAACTTCCGGGGTAGATCCTTTTGGCTAGTCTGATATCTTTTCTTCCATCTCGACGACTGTGGATTATCTTCAGATCTCTCCCTCTTCTAATCGCATCGTTTTCCCTCTGACTATTTCTTCGAGTGGAAGAACTCTCTGGCACTTATATATTTCTCGGCTGGGGTCAGCACCTCCGAGAAGGTGCTCGACATCTTTTTCCCAAAAGAGAACGATAGGTGTTCATCCCTGATGCCAGACATGAAAGCTAGTAGAGACACTGCATCCGTGAGACCCTCAACATGTAATTTCTCTTCATTAAACCGAGCCACATAGTCGTGAAGGCTTTCCGTTGCTCTTTGTTTAATGGTCAGAAGATAAGCCACGGGTCGGCTTCGGCTTCGGCTTCGTCCTCCTACGAACTGGGTCACAAATGCCCTAGCCAGGCTCTTTTAAAGCTCGAGATCAAACCTCGCTTCAATTGTCGAAACCATACTATGGCCGACCTATTCAAAGTTGTCGAGAACACCCGACATCTGATCGTCTCTGACACCCCGTATATCCATCCATTCTCGGTAAGCGTCAAGGTGGTCTACTAGGTCAGCCGACCCGTCAAATTGTTTCACCGTTGGTAGTTTGAATTTTGGGGGGACCTTCTCTCTCATGATTTCTTATGTAAGCGGTGAGTCGGCTTGATCCAGCAGCTCTTCAAGATTGAACCCTTTTTCTTTTTTACTTTGCGATCTACCGGTTTGTCTTTGTCGAGGTCTATGGGCTCAACATTTTGTTTATCTTGGTTGCTCTTGCCCCCATCCAGTACTGAGGATTTCTTTCGCTTTTTGTCCTTGTGTTGGCCTTGGGAATCGAAAATCCGAGTTCGTCGCTTGATGTTTCCTCCTAACCTCAGCCTGCTTCCTACACTTTTTGTTGATTCTTCAGCCTCACTTTTTACTAGGCCTTTTCCCTTTCGGGGGTTTCTGACGAGGGGTACCTCGCCGGCCTCTCGTCGTTCTAGTTGTTGAAGTAGCTGGAACTGATTTTGGAGCTGTTTAGGAGCTGTTATTGTAGGCACCTCAAGTGGCCCTTCTTGGCGCTCCAGGTTTTGTCGATTCACCTCATCCTCAAGTTCCCCTATCTGGAGGTCATCCAAGTTTAACTTCCTCCTTACATGGCAGTCATTGTCAGAGTGTCGTGGACTTCTTTCCGGCGTCATTGCTGTTCGACTGTACGTCTTGTTTCTCTTCCCCATAGATGGCGCCAATTGTTGATGCGTGGATTATGCTCTCCCGGTTCCTTCTAAGGTTCGCACCAAACTTGATTATCAGGGAATCGAAGACCTGCAAAATCAAACAAAGCTAAATCGGTGTGACTCCTATCACACGGGCTCTGATGCCTAAGTCAGCAAGGAGAGTAGATGAATAATAGAATTCCAGTGTAGAACTTGGCTTACCTTAGAGTTAGGTTGCATGGCCTATTTATAGTAGCTCGGAAGGTTCCAGAACGTTTGGTTAAGTGAGCCTTAGTTCATCGTTGCAAGGCGCAAGGTACATAGAGATCAGAAGAGGACATTTATCGAACTCCGCAATGGACCGAGCCCGGGTCGGAACCGAGCTGTGCTCAGCTCGGTCCAGTTCCGTCAGTGGCTCCCTTGGTTTGCCGTTTGACGTTTTTTTTTTGTATAACATTATTTATCTCTTTCAAGAATTTTATCTCTTATATATTTTTATTAATATTTTTCCAAACTTTTATCTCCATTCAAATTTTGCATTTAATTATAACCTTTTCTTCTTTTCCGTAAATATATCTCCAATTTTTTTCTATCCAATTTTTTTCTTTTAATTAATTTATTTTCAAATACATCTTGAAATTTTTTGTCTAAATTTTTTTCTTACTACAATTTTTCTCTTTTTAATAATTCTTAATAACTCTTTCTCTAACATGTGTTTTACTCAACTTTACTCTCTTTATCTAAAATTTTCTTGGTTTGTCTATAATTTTTCACTAACTCATTTTTTCTATAAATATTTTTCTTTCTCTATAAAATTTATTTTAATTTTTTTTATATCTCTAAAATTTTATTTTCATGTCTCTACATTAAGGATGCCCGTAGGGCCGAATCCCCCTCTAAGGTCAAGGAGTGCATTTCTTCCCAATGCTATTCTATTTTTTAAAATAATCAATATTTAGTTTATTAAATATTTTACTAATTATTTATAATAGAAATAATAAATTTCACTAAAATATAGAATAATTTATATGTATTTATTACTCTATTTTATTTTTAAATTCTAAAAATAATAAAAATTAATTAACTAAGCGTTAATTTTCTTGTCCAGATCTCCATCCGAAACAAGGATTTCACAACCTAGACCTCAATTTTGGAAGTCAAGAATAATGTAGAGATGAAGACTAAAAATTTATGTGAGGACAATGATAGAAAGTGCATCACCAACTCTTACCGCAGTCCATTGTCATCTCTATTTTCTTTCTCTCACACATCTCTTCAACTCTCTAAACTTTCTAAAATTAAAAAACAAAAAATGGTCATCCAACATGTTGATATTTTTTTAAATAAAAAACAGTTATCAAATATTTTTATTTTTTAAAATAGAAAATTAAAAGTAGAAAACAGAAAAATAAAAAACTAAGAATCCTTAGCAATCTAAAAAAATATATTATTTTGAGGTACTCCGAAGTCGTCCTAGTCTAGTCTCCTACCCCAGGTGCTTAGCCTTACTTTTTCCCCTGAATTTCTTCCCACTCTTATCAGTTGTTGAATATCTATTTCACGGGATCCATCCATCCGTCCATCCCAAGCTCAAATCGAAATAAAATTATAATATTTAATTAATCTGTTGTTTTGTTTTTGGAGAAATGGGCGTGGCACGTGAGTACAAAGGACGGTGGTTTGAAACCGAGATTTGATTTCTGAAACGCTAAAAATAAAATTTTAAAAATTAAAAATCATGACGTACTCGGAACAAACGCCGTTTCATTTCAACCCCTGAAATCAAAACGGCCCTCTTTTGTTCTCTAGCTGTTGTCTGCCGTATCTCATCTCAATTCTCCATCCATTTTTTGAATTCTCTCTCTCTTTCTCTTCCCCCGTTTTCCTTTTCACAGTTCACACTCCACTTGTGTCGTGTTCCTCTGCCCTGTTTCCAAATTCCCTCTATAAAACTCCAAAACTTTCACATTTTCCTTCCAAGGTGGGATTAATGGCGGTGGCTTCCAGAGGGAAACTCAGCGACCTTCAAATCCCCAAGTTATGGAAGGACAGAGACGCCACCAGTCCCGACCGGACCATCGTCTGGACCGAACCCAAGCTTCGCACCTCCGACAGGAAGCTTCCCGTCGTTTACTATCTCTCCAGAAATGGCCACCTCGAGCACCCTCATTTCATGGAGGTCCCTCTTTCCTCTTCCGAAGGCCTCTATCTCAGAGGTTCTTTTCTATTCTAATGGCGGATTTTCCTTAAAAGTCTTTTTTCAAACCTTTCTGCTTCGTTTTTCCGCTTTTTTTGACTTTGACTCCCCCAAAAAATAGTTCACTGCCTCTGTTTGGTTGCCGAGAAAAGGCTCCAGAAAACGAAAAATTTAATTGAGACAATTTTCTGTTGCGCAGATGTAATCAACCGCCTGAATCTGCTTCGAGGGAAGGGTATGACGAGCATGTACTCGTGGTCTTCGAAAAGGTAAGTTTAATAATGGCGGTTTTCGTTTTTCGGTTCATTGAGTGAATTTTGCATCTGATTGGTTTAGGGTTTTGAATCGGTTCTCAGGAGCTATAAGAATGGGTTCGTGTGGCACGACTTGTCTGAGAACGATTTCATTTACCCGTTGCATGGTAAAGAGTATGTGCTGAAAGGCTCGGAGATTCTTCATTCTTCTTCGGGCAGCCAGGTCCAAGGCTCGGAATCTTCTAGATCTCTACGGCCGCCGGAGGAATCCGATTTCCCGATCCTCTCTCGCCGCCGCAACCAGTCCTGGAGCTCCGTCGACTTCCACGAGTACAAAGTCTACAAGACCGATTCGAGCTCCGACTCGTCCGCAAAAGCCGCCGCCGCCGATGCTTCGACTCAGACCGACGAGAAGCGGCGGAGGCGGCGGGCGGCGAGGGAAGAAGAGAAGGAAGAGAAGGAAACAGAGGAATTGATGAACCCTACGCCAAGTACGGAGCTCAGCCGGGAAGAAATATCTCCTCCGCCGTCAGATTCGAGCCCGGAGACGCTGGAATCTCTGATGAAAGCCGACGGCCGTTTGATCATTTCCGAGAGCGCAAACGGAGACCAGCCGAATCGGACGGCGGAGAGCTTCCCGAGCGGGAGGATGAAGGCGTCCGCAGTTCTGATGCAGTTGATCTCGTGCGGATCGATCTCGTTTAAGGACTGTGGAGCAACATCAATGGAGGATCAAGAATTTTCTCTGGTGGGTAAATCCAGAGCGGCCCGCGGAAAAGAAACAGCAGGGACATCGGCGGAAATAGTGGGTTTCTCAGGGGTAAGATTGGAAGATAAAGAATACTTCAGCGGGAGCCTGATCGAGACCCAGAAAGCGAAGGAGGCTCCTGCGGCTCTGAAGAGGTCATCTTCTTACAATGCCGACAGGTAAGGTTTCTCTGTGTTCTTACTTTTCGCAGATTTCGAGTCAGAAAAATTTTTGATTCTCTGCTTGGGCCACCATTGGATTTGGCTCTAAGATTCGTATGGAATCGGGAAAGGAAAAAAAAAGTAGATTAAAATCAACATTCATTTTGTTTGTTGCGCAGCTATAGATAATTGAGGAGTGTACTGTTTTGAACTGTTTGTTTCCTAATCTAGCAAAACAGGAACTGTAAATTGCCCACTTTCCTGCTTCAATCACTCCATTTCACTCCATTCCATTCATTTTTCTGTTCGACTGGCTATGCATGATTTGAAATTTTTGAGAATGCCCTCAATCTGTTTGTTTTTATGTCCAAGCAGGATTTGGCCATTTTAGACTGTTTTTATTCTCATTTGTTGTTTGAGATTGCTTTCCATCTGTTTGTTTAAATGTCAAAAGGAAGAATCCTTCGTTATTTGAGATTGCCTTCCATATGGGCTATATATATATATCCATTGTTTTCCTCAATCACTCTGTTTTGCTGCTTGCTAGTCCCAAAAACCTCATTTTTCAAAAGACTGTTTGATATTTAGAAATCTCTGAAATGAAATGAATGCACATTTGAATTTCAGGGCCTCACAGCTGCAACTGTCGGAGAAAGAGATAGACGGAGATGCAGCCCGCTCGAAATGCATACCAAGAAAGCACAAGGCATCGTCCCATCCGACTGCGATGAAGGAGACTAATATCCTTGACGATGGTCCTTCTATCAACTTAGTCAGCAACATCCAACATGGAAGCAAAAGAGTGGAGCAACAATGAGAGAGAGAGAGAGATTATTAGGATATCCATCAGTCAACTAAGAAATCCGACACAGAGCTCTCTAATCTTAAACTCATCAATCAATCAAACAAGAGAAAAGAAAGAAACATGTTTGAGATTTGAATAGGAATGGTGTTGGTGTGGAGGGAAGTCCAGATGGTGGGTACTTGTGATGGAATTTTAGGCATTAATCTCGAATTTGACAATTGACAACATTTTTCTTCTTCTTTTTTTTTTTGACTAAAAAGTGAAAACTTATGGACTTTGAAGTATAGAAAGGTAGGGTCACGGGTGACGACTCACGAGTAGAGGCGTCGGCACTGGAAAGCCGACACTTACCTTATTGAAAAGAAGACGTGACTTGTGAAATTGGCATTCGAATTTTTACTTTTGGCTCCCGCCCCCACAACTGCTAATTTTGCAGAAAATATCGCTGAAATAGAATAGTCGTGGAGTCGAGGGACTGCAACGCCAGTTTCTTCTCCCATTTCTGGCTCCACTATCGAGGCTCTTTTTATTTTTAAACTTTTCCGACATAAATAGACTAGGTTAAATCACATCACCACCTATCCTAGCCTTATGATTTCATAATTTTAATCTCGTATGATATGATTTAAAAATTCATTTGAGACCATAGTCTCGATCCGGTCTTTATAATTTTAGAAATTGTTCATATTGTTGGCATTTTCCCCTATCACATTTGCACAAGAAATTTATACTGGTTCATCCCAACTATAGGTTATGTCCATTCTTTCGCGACAATGAATTTTACTATAATTTTGACATAATACAATTGGCAAATACAATAATCTATCAAATCTAGAGGTCTCCAAAAAAGTAATCTAGTTTCTAGGAACCACAACAATAGAATCCTAGGAAATAGGAATGAGAAACCTCACCAAATACCAACGAAAATAGGTTGTCGATGATGCTTTACAATTCCGAGATCTCGTCTATGAAACTCTGCCAAATATCACTACTGCTGACATCTGAAAATTTGTGCACCTACACGTTCAGCCGCCACTTTGATGTGCAACAACACATAAACAAAACCTAAACAAAATGACTCTATTTATCGGTGGCTAAATATCCTAATTCTTATTGTAAAAAACAAAATTCTACTCCTGATAGGAATCTGTATAGGGTTGAAAAACATTTTCTTCATAAGACATAAGTTTCCTATTTTGGCTCAATTATCCCAACAATCTCCCACTTGGAGACAAAACATCGATCTTGCCTCCCACTACACCAACAGCGTTCCATCATCTTGGCAACCCCACCAAGGCTAGGTTCTAACTACACCACCAGCTTCTAACTGATCAACGTCCTCTTGGCACCGACCAAGGCTGAACTTCCAATGTATCGATAGTTTCTAATATCTTCTTGGCACCAACCAAGGCTCCAATTTTAATTGCTCTGAGATTGAGCAATCTTACGTGGTCTTATCTCCTAAATGTTAAGGACATAGTCATGTGCTCCCACTCAAACTGAGTGTGGTCACTGACATTTCCTTCTTCAGTCGCACCCAACGACTCCTAAAGAAAGATTTCCCTACGATGACTTGACACTCTCACCTAAGTTTGTTGCCACTCTAGAGACCTCAGCACCAACTGTAGTTTTTCTCCTCAATGCACTCATTCGCCTACGCGACTTCATTAACTCGCTAATCCGACTGACAGCTAGGGTATTATCTTTATAGACTACTAAACACCTCATTGAGCTGTTCCCCTTTCCCTCTTTCCTACTTCCCAACTATTTTACTTGAACTGGTGGCAGATTCTCCTGATATGTCCTGATTGTCAATGCTGCTAGTTCTTTCAAGTCTCCCTTTAACTATCTGCAGCCCTGTGTATAACTTGTCTCTCTGATACTTTGGCAACATTAAACCTGGACATATACACTGAACCTTTTCTGTGGCCAACAACCACTACCTCGTATCCCCTTATGAGTTTCCACCTGTTTTCTGCAAATTCACTTCTATAGCCTTCGTCATCTAGCCTCCCCACTAATATCATATTAATCCTGAAACTGGGTACATACCTGATACCATACAAAACTAACTCGGTCTCGCTGTTAGTCCTCAGACGCAGCTCCCCAATTCCTCTGGCATTGGAAAGTCTCACATTCCCTATCATCATCATGCCATGACTGCATGTAGTGAGGGACGTGAACCAACTCCTGTTTAAAGACACATGCACCGATGCTACACTATCCACTACTCACTCTGATGACGAGTCCACAAATGTTGTGTCACTCTCAACACATGCTAACAGCATGTCATCTGACAAAACATTTGTCTGTATTTCCTTGGCTTGATCCTCTTTAAGGTTCTTACAGTGTTTCTTGAAGTGGCACTTCTCATGGTAGTAAAAACATTCAATATCACTACTCCCACTCCTTTTGCTATGTCCCTACAATTTCTCATATCTCATATTCCCTTTGCCTTTGTTATGCACTGTTAACGTTGACTCCATAGAGTTCTCCCTACCAGAAGTGGATGCAGAATTCTTCTCACTTTATTTCATGCGAATCTCCTCAACAATTGTAGCATCACAAATATCTGAAAATTTCACTCTTATCCCCCAACGATTTCGACACCACCATCTTCACTGTTTCCCAACTCTCTGGCAAAAAAGACAGAAACTTTATAGCCTTCGCCTCATCTGAACAAGTGATCACCATCGATTCCAACTGGTTCATCAGTTGAGTGACCTAATTGATGTGGGAGTTCACCAACATGCCTTTCTCGATTTGAATGTTAAAGTATCTCTTAATGAAATACACCTTGCTGTTGGCAGAGAGTTTTTCATATCTGTCTGTCAGTGCCTTCATCAGTCCCATCGCTGTTTTCTAACTTGCTACAAGACTTGTCACATTCATCAACAAGCACAACCTGATGATTACTACGACCTGTTCATCCATCTCCGCCAATTCTTAGTCTACCATCCCATCTTGTCGATCCTTCAAGGTTTTGTGTATCTTCTTAAACGTCAGAAGATCTGTCGCTTGCATATTCCAAAACACGAAGTTTTCCCCATCAAATCTCAAAACCCCCTCGAAATAGTGATGTGACGTTCCACTGGATTCCATGAAGCTGAACCTTATAACTTTGATACCACTTGTTGGGAAAATTACTTACCAGGAATATTTCCCCCTCCCACAGTTCTTTAGTGAAAACTAAGTCTAGTGAAAACTAAGTCAATCACACAATAAGAGAAATATAGGGAAAGCGCAGTAAACTACACAAGAGATTTATACTAGTTCACCCGAACTATGGGCTACATTCAGTCTTCCCCGACAACATAATCTACTATGATTTTGGGATAATACAACGAATATAATAATCTCTCAAATCTAGAGGCCTTCGAGGCCACCTAGCTTCTAGGAACTACAACAAGAATCCTAGGAAACAAGATTTAAAAACTTCACCAAATACCCACGAAAATAGGTTTTTCGACGATGCTCTACTGCCTCGGGATCTCGCCTCTGAAACTCTGCCGCTATTCTCTGAAGATTTGCGCACCTACACGATTAGCTGCCACTTTGATGTGCTATAACACAAACAAATCATAAACAAAAGGGCTCTTATTTATAGGAGGTCAAATATCCTAATCATTATAGGAAAACAATATTATAATCTTTTTCTTCATACGACATAAGTTTCCTGATTTGGCTCCATTATCCTAACATGAAAGAACAAACATGTTAGTTGACCTCAAACATAATTGCGTACGTGACTCAAGCGGGTGGGTCGTGGGTTGTCGGACCTGAGGTATGCACCTTAGACTTCACTTTAATATCTTGGTGACTGGCTCCTCCCGAGCTTCATATGTCGGTCGACCTATGTAGTAACTCGGTACTTGTACCTTGTTAAGATTTGTCTCCAAGCTATCTTAAATGATCCATATGTCATGTCAAATTTTACCATCTAACAATGGTTGAGTGAGTGAAAGATAGATTAGAAATGATTTGTAAAGTTTAACCAAATCATAAGAATTATTGAAAATTTTAAATTATATGCAGCCAATTATAACTAAGCTTAAATCATAATAACTTGTTTTTTTTTTAGAATTTCAACGAATTGAAAATAAGCTCAAATCAATAATACTAAGAAATTATTTATTTATTATTTTTGTGGGTCAAGTTTAAAAATAATGTAATTTAAAAAAATAAATTAAAAAAGTAACGTAGATTTAAAAGTAATAACAAAATAAATATAATTTAAATAAAAAATTACAAAATTAGGTTAGCCATCCAATCTATTGACAAAAATAGGTCATGTGTCAACATGTCATAGATGAGATCGATACTGGGGATGAGTTAGCAGGTGAAATTGCATACAATATATGCAATTTCTATTTACAGAGTACGCAACTTTCCATAATGGAAGTCGCGTACAATGCACGAGATTTCTATTTAAAATATTTATATATTTATCTATGTAGTATTTTTAAATTTATTTTACCTATAAAATATTATTTATTTTATTAGTATTTTGGCTATTAAGGGTAGTAATGATATGGAGAAGAAAATTAATTAAAATAATATTGATTGAAATTGAGATATTTTTATAATAAAGAAATTAAAATATTTGAGAATAAAATTATTTTAAAGAATACTAATTGAAATTGAGATATTTTTAAAATAAATAAATTGAAATAAAAAAAATGAAAAATTGTTTGAGCTCGGGACAGTGAATTAATAAACAAATTGAAATAAAAAAAATCTATTTTAGGTAAAGAAAATACTGATTGAAATTTAAAATAAAGAAATTTAAATAAAAATACTTAATTTTTCAAATTTAAAATAAATAAGTTAAAATAAAAAATTACTTAGTTGAAAAAAAAAATTGAAAGAAAGAAAGGTCTCATAATAAATAAATTGAAATAAAAAAATGAAAGATTGTTTGAGCTCGGGACTGTGAATTAATAAACAAATTGAAATAAATAAAAATCTATTTTAGGTAAAGAAAATTCGGATTGAAATTTAAAATAAAGAAATTTAAATAAACATACTTAATTTTTCAAATTTAAAATACAGAAGTTAAAATTAATTTTTCAAATTTAAAATAAAGAAGTTAAAATAAAAAATACTTAGTTGAAAATAAAAAAAAATATTGAAAGAAAGAAAGGGCGAGAATCAAACCCAAAAACCCTTAATTACTTGGGTATTTTCCGGGCACTGCACCACCATGAGATTTTTGAAACTTCTATAACAAAACTTTATATATCAAATAAATATCCCATCGAGGGGGGCGGTCAGTGGCTGCAACTTTGGGTACAAATGCGGCCAATGGTTGCTTCTTTGCTGAAATCGCAGCCACGGACTCAAATTGCACTGTCCTATTTTGGAAAATAATTTCTAACCTACCAAAAAAAATCCTATTTTTGTCAGCATTGATGTCAAAAATTTTAAATTTTTAAAAAATGTAGTCCACAGTTAGCTAGATTCCATTTAGATGTGTAACGCGGTCCGCTTGGGATGGTGCTTAGCCTTGTTTAAGAAAAATTGAAAATTTTGAAAATCGAATCAAACAAAATTGATAAACATGGACACAATCAATATTAATAGGAATTATTAGAAAAAAAAAACATAAGAATGTATTTTATATTTATATAAAAAACATATTTTTATAATTAATTACTCAATAAAAATAAGTAACTTACCAAAAAAGTTGAGGGTCGAGCTAGTAGCCCCCAAAATTACCATTTACAATTAATGTTAAAATATTATTTTGGTCATTGTACTTTTAACCTTAGTTCATTTTAGTATTGTACTTTGAAAATGTTCATTTTGGTTACTATGCTTTAAATTTTAGGTCTTTGCAATTTTAAAAAATAATCATTTTAGTCCCTATTTGTAAAATTTTAACACAAATTTACACATACTAAAAATTCTTTATTATAAAGCATTGTTTACATTTAAAAAATGTGTTGATTTTAGTGTCGGGTTGAAATTGTGATAGAAAAAAATGAGATTAAGAATCAAATTAACAAACCAAGATTTTTGTAACCCCGAAGGATTAAATAAAGCGTCATTCAATGTGACATGAACTTGAGTTCTATAATTGTGTTAAATGAATGTTGAGTTGACTTGTATTTACTTGGAATATGTTCGAGATTCATATCATCCACCTTTGAACAAACTCTCCTAGGCTGCTAAATTGCTTTGTCCCTTGTTCATCCTATAGGTAATTCAGTCACTTTGAGCATCTTTAAACAATGCCCAAACTTTGTTCTTTCTACAGCTTTAGTACTCAGCATATCTGCAACATTTTCATGTGTATTGACTTTCTGTATTCAACTGTGCCTTTTTCAACTGATTCCCTCACAAAGTGTAACGACTTTCACATCTATATATTTAGATCTCGTGGTATTGTTGATTGTGAGCCAAATGTATAGTACTTTTATTACCACAGTACAAAATATTTACTTTGTCTTGTTGATAACCTAGTTCTTCAATTATTCCCTTAAGCCAAATGGCTTCTTTTGTTGCTTTTGATAAAGCAATCAATTCAGATTTTGTTGTGAAAAGGGCCACAATAGTTTGTAGTGAGGATTTCCAGCTAACCACATTTCCTTCGAACAGAAAAACATAGCCAGTAGGTGACCTCCTTTTGTCAATTCCACTTGCAAAATCTGAATCTGAATAGCCTTTTAATCCCAGTGGCATTAGCATATGGAACATTGTTCATAGCTTGTCTCGATGCTTCATAATTAGGTGAATCTTTTCCTGAAAGCTTAAAATGTTGAGCAATAGGGGTTGTCTGTTTTGCACTGTCCATTTTGAACCTCTTCAGTATTTTGTTGGTATATTTTGTTTGACCGACGAACAAATATCCAGTTTCGTCTCTATCCCTAGAAATTCCTATTCCAAGAATTCTTCTAGCTGCCCCTAAATCTTTCATATCAAATTCTTGATTTAGCAAAAGTTTTACTTCATTTATCTCCTCCATCCTTTTCCAGCAATAACATATGGTCAACAAACGGTAAAAGAGAGACCTTATTGCCTTGGTGTGAGTCTTTAAAGTATACACAAGCATCCTAGTTGATTCTTTTAAAATTCAATGTATTCATCAAATCCCCTATACATCTAGGAGATTGTTTCAACCCATAAAAGACCATTTAAGGTGGCACACCATATTTTCTTTCCCTGGTTCCTCATATTCTTTTGGTTGTTGCATGAATATAGTTTTTTCTAGATTACCATGAAGAAACGTTGTCTTGACATCTAGTTGGTTCAAGCTCTAGGTTTTGACATATTACAATTGCAAGAAGTATTCTGATTGAGGTATGTTTTACAATTGGTGAGAATATCTCATTGTAACCAAGGCCTTCTCTTTGAGTGAATCCTCTAGCAACTAATCTTGTTTTGTAATTAACACCTCCTTCTTCCGTCTTCCGGTTCGTTTATTTTTTTCTTATAAACCCACTTGGAAGCAACCAATCTTTGACTTGGATGAGCAGGAACCAAGTCCCATGTTTTGTTCTTGTTCAGAGAGTCTATTTCCTCCTGCATTGCTTTAAACCACTGAGAAGCTAGAGTTGTGAATTTACTCACTACAACAAATTTGAGATTTAATGACAGACAAAAAAAATCACGCGGAGAAACAATGACGGACAGTTAAAAAAACGTGTACCGAAATAAATTATTTTTTAAAGTAAGATACAATGTCGGTTTTTAACCGACATCATATAATTATTTTAGTGTCGGGCATTGCCCGTCATTAAATGGTTCCTATATAAACGAAAAAAAAAAAGAAAAACAAGGCCTAATTCTGTCGATAACACAAACGACGCTCCTTCTGTCTCAAATATGCGACCTAGCATCCTTCGATTCTATTGTGCCTCCAACGAACCCAACCTCTATCGGTGAACCAAATCTCCATCTCAAACACTCGAAAGAACGACGAACTAGATCTATGTCGACGAACCAAATCTGTAATTGGAGAATAGTGGTGTGAATCTCTACAATGGTGTAATGAACGACAATGCAAATCTCTCCACAATATAGCAATAGGTATGATGAAGGACCGTCTGAGATCGAGTTTTCGTCGTTCTTAATCGACGATGGTGCTTGAGGCTATACTCCGGTTCTCAACTATGATGTAGGGCTGCAAATTTCATTAGAGAGAGATATGTGAAGCAAAGGAAGGCGGTGAAGAGAGAGGGAATTATAAGCTGCTCATGGAAACTACGACCATCTCCCACCTCTGTCGGACTCTTTGAAAGTTGATGCTATACCTTCCAAACTCTGCAAATTAATGTTCTTCAGTTCCTCTCTAGATTTTCCTTCTTCAAAAAGAAAAAGGTATGTTTTCTTACAATTACACTTTTATTTGTTTGTCGATGAGTTTATTCAATTTCATGTAATAATTTATTCTCTCTCTAGCTCTCACAGAATCTAATCATAAGGGCTTGAGAGTTCAAGAATACTCAGGACAATTGCAAAAGAGACGTCGTTAATGCTGAATAGGTAATTGGTAGACTTCTAGTTTGTTTGATTTTTTTTCATTGTCTCAGATAAAAATTTTGTGAAGTAGTACAGTTGAAATTATATCATTTGGTATTTGAATTATGTATCAATATTGTTGTTATAAGCTTGTTTGCAAGAATGTTGATGTTCATTTTCAATTTTCATCGTCGTCCGCCCATGTTTTACCACGTAATAGCTTATTTGGTGTTAGAGCACAAGACATCCATTATTAGTTTCTTTTCTATAACAAATGGGTCATTTTGTTGCTTTGTGAAGAGTGGTTATGAAATTAAGCATACTCCCGTGAATATAAAAATTTAGTTGGTTTAGTTGGTTAGCCACGTGGTTGCCGACCAACTATTTTTTAATTAAATTATTCACGAAATAATGACGGTCAATTTCTGTTATGAAATATGGTCATTTCATGACGTACAAACAATGTCGTACAAATGACGATGAACATACAATGACGCACAAACCATGACGGTCGATAACCGCCATGAAACATGAAAAGAAACAAGGACACTCGTAAAGATGTAGGTCATTGTCCGTCATGGTTACCCTTGCATGACGGGCATGCCCGTCATTAAAATAAAACTTTTCATGACGGGCAAAGACCGTCATTAAAATTGTCCGTCATTGAAAAGAAACAAAGACACTTGAATAGAGTGACCGTCATCGTTTCATTTCAATGACGGGCAATGCCCGTTATTAAAGGTCCAATTTATTGTAGTGACTGCTTCTTCATAAGTCTTAGGATCATCTTCGCATGTCTCCGCTACCGTGTTTAAAGCATAGGATATTACATCAACTTGTATATATCTACTAGGAGGACTTATTACCCTCCTTACACGATCTCTTGTTTGATTGTAATCAGCCAAACTCTCGGATTGATCAGTAGCCTCAGTAGCTCGATATTCAACCCGAGTTTCACTTTGATCAGTTTCTGCTCCATCATGATCTAAGCCTGTTCTTGAGATGCCTTTGTGTTGATAACTCCACGTGAGACCTTGCGCTCATTTCCTATGGTTGTTTTAATGCTTCAAAGACTTCTCTTTGTTCTTTATCCTTCATAAACATTTAATTTTCTCTGAATATCATATCCCTATTGATTATGCACTTTCTAGCTTATTTATTCTACATTTTAAAGCCTTTAGTTCCTTCTAGATAACCAAGAAACATGCACTTTATGGCTCTAGGTGTCGTTTTTCTTTGGTTTATGTGAACATACCCTGTAGAACCAAAAACTTCCAAGTGATCTAGGCTAGGTAGATAGTTGTAGCGACTGCCTCTGCTGATAACTAGTTGGTAAGTTTGCTTCTGACAACATACACCTTACTCTTTCCATCATACGTTCGACCACCTCATTTTGTTGAGGAGTATTTTTCATAGACTTATGCCTTGTAATTCCACGGTTTCTACAAAATTTATTGAGAGGACACTACTAGAATTTTAAGTTTTTGTGACGCTCATGAACAGTAAAATACTGTTGAAGATTATTAAAAACGTCACGAAAGGTAAAAAACGCATTTTTGGAGGGAAAAAAATGAGATTTCAGGATTTTTTTACCTTTCGTGATGTTTTTTAACC
The DNA here is from genome assembly GCF_013281855.1 of Momordica charantia. NCBI lineage: Eukaryota > Viridiplantae > Streptophyta > Magnoliopsida > Cucurbitales > Cucurbitaceae > Momordica > Momordica charantia. The sequence continues at coordinate 8,734,475 of NW_028275161.1, read as the reverse complement.
GTCACGAAATGGTCGGCAAAAAGTTGGTTTTTCGTGACGTTTTCTAAACGTCACAAAAAGGTGAAGCGCGTTTTTGGCGGGAAATGACGGAGTGTTCCGAGTTTTTGACTTCTCGTGACGTTTCTCTAACCGTCACGAAATGGTCGTCAATATTTTGGTTTTTCGTGACGTTTAAAAAACGTCACGAAAGGTTAAGGCACGTTTTTTGCGGGAAATGTTCCAAATTTTTTACTTTTCGTAACGTTTCTCTAACCCTCACGAAATATCCAAAATAAATACGTTTCCCATGACGTTTAATAAACGTCACGAAAGGTGTTGACCATTTTTGGGTGCAAAGGACTTCAGATTGCCATACTTACATATAAAGGATTTTTTGTACTTTATAATGATTTTTTAGCGTCAGGAAAGATCATAAAATTTACATGAATCTTAAAAATGTCATGTAAGGTTTCACACACTCGTGGAAGCTTCCATGATCACAAATTTTTCCTTCCTTTTTAGTTTGCAAAACTCTCTATTTGTATATTTATTTCAAAATTTTATGGAATTTTCATGTTATGTGATTATTATGAGATTTTATAGTTTGCTAAGCTTGAATGGGTCTCGAATAATGTCTCTTGTGTTCAAAGTTAGACTAATTCAACTTTTAATTAATGTTTTTGAAATTTTCACAAGTGAATTTAAATTTAAATTTTTCTTGTTTAGAAACCTTAAAGTTTAAGTTTTTAGTTTTAATTTTAGTTTTTGTCTGTTGGGTAAATTAAATTTTTGAATTTTGGGAAATAGTTTTTTATTTAAATTTCAAAATTTTTAAAAGTTAATCTACCATTTTGAATGCTATATTATTTCAAAATACAAAAGTTGGTATTTTCTTTTTCTTGAGTATTTAATTAGGCATTAGAAATTAATTGGATTCATTTTTTTTTCTTTTTTGATTTTGTCTATAAATTTTAAAATTCTAAATCATTCTTAAAAGTTAGAAAGTAATTAAAATTGGTTCATAAATTAGTGAGAAGGGAAAGATAAGATGAAAAAAAAATCCTATTAATATCTCTCTTTCTCCAAAAAAAAAAAAAAAAAAAAGAAATATATATATAGATATATATATATATATTTATTTATTTATTAAGTCCAAACGTTTCTCTCCCTCCCGTAAAAGAAAAAAAAAGTATAATATATATAAAAATAAATAAATAATTGTTTTCCCTCCCAAAATTCCCTGAAATCCAATTTCACTTCTTCCCCGAAGAGTCGAAACCCTTCCCCCGCCTTCTCCATCTCTCATGACCCTCCCTCTCCAAGATTCCTCGTCACCAAGAGATCCCTCATAGAAGATGACAACAAAGCAAACTCGAGCAGAAACGAATCTCCAGATCTAAATGATGATTCTCCGAATCTCTAGATCTGAACAGCAAAGCGCGATTCAACCTCGAGCACTGGCAAATACGAATGGCCGAGTGACTCGCGGACAACATACGGCGGCAGATCTGAATGGTGGGTCTGAATGGCGACGGCAGTGGAGCTAATGGATGAATGATGATTTGCTGGGATGAAGGTAATGACTTAAAATGATCAATTGGCCATTGCTTTACATATAACAGGATGGAATGTTAATGATGCGAGGACTCGTGTCGGTCCAACCGAAGCTAGTATTTATACATTAACTAGGTTAAAAATCTTTTACCTTTAAAATGTCCTCAAAATTGTTGTTTTTTTTTTCTTTTCTTGGTTGAAATTGAAAATAATTCGTCAATGTTTGTCGTATCTACTTAGATTTTTGTCTTTTGAAAATTTCATGGTGCTAACTTGAGAGCTATTGATTATGACAAGAGTGTTAAAATCATTCAAACACTTTTGAAAATTTCTTGAAATCGTACATGCTGGGTCTTTTTTTTAGGTTGTTTCGAATCTTCAAAAAAGAGAAGGGAACCATGTTGCAAAATTTAGTGTTAAAATCTTCCAAAGCAGAGGAGAAGAAGGCTCCAAAATCACTCTGCCTCTCACTATTCTGCCCTAGTAATTGTCTTTTGTCTAAGACGTGTCAATGAGTGGACCATGTCTTTTGCTTTTTTCATGCCTTTTGGGGCACCTCCCCCTCTTTTGTGTTGATTGGAAGAGGCTTTTCTTTTGAGAGAGGAGACCTCGTGTGTTTTAACTTTTAATCAGTGGTACAACTCTAAGAGCCATTTCAATGATTGGCTTATTGCTTTCTTGCTTATTAACTAGTAGTAATGAAAATGGAAAAAAAAATAATAAAGTAGTTGTTGCTATGATCTCTAAGGGGAAAAATGTCCATACCATAATTGGGGTCCTTGATCAAATGTTGACATTGATATTGGGGCTTCAGGCAGCATATCAGTTTGGTGATTAGTGTTTAAAATAGAACAAAGGACTACTAATCTTTCTCTGCTATATTTTGTGCATAATTTAGCACTTTACAAGTAGATGTTGGACAAGATGTCATGTTGAACTCCTTCAAATTTAGGTAAGAAGGTTTTGACTAGTTAGACTGATCAAGTATGGTTTTCCCAAATGCTTAAATTAAATAAGATTACTGCTTATTTAATATTGCAAATGAACTAAGAAAAGAGGCTGAATTGCGACACTTGCTTTTTGCTATTCTTAAACTAGACCATTTAAACTAATTAATTACCCATTATTGATTGTATATGTTTCAATGGGTTAGTGACCTCTTATTAATTGGTGAAGAGATTGGACTTCCACAAGAATATTTCTTGGGATTAATCAAACTCATCAAGATATAATTTTAATAATACTATCTCTTTGCTGAAGTGGTTTGACTTCTACCAGAGTATTTATTGGGATTACCTAATGAGCTGCAATCAAGCAATGGAGGAAGTGAAAAATGAAAAATGAAGCTCTTTTAAACATTTTGCTTTGCTTTGCCTTTAAACACGACAGATTGAAAAATGAAGTTCTACTTTGACACATTTTGTTTTAACTGTAAATACAGAAACCTTGCTTTGCCTTTTATTAGCTATGTTTGTTGGTAATATTAAAGATGGATGGGAGAGTAGGTGGATTCAATCTGACAGGAAGAAAGACGAAAGTTTAGCAAGAGAATGGAACTACACCTCTGGAAAATGGCACGAAGATCCTAATGATAAAGGTGAAGCTGATTAAGTCCATTTGGTAACATTAGTTTGAATTTACTTTGTAACTGAGACTTTTCGTGTGTAATGGTGAGTGCAGACCTGAGTGAGAATGATTTCAAGTAATATTTAGCTTACTTTGGATTTTTTCTTTTCTATAACACCGACTTTCATTCCTTTGATGTCCTAGGTATGCAAACAAGCAAAGATTACATATTCTATGCTATCTAAGTCGAGTTCCCTAAATTCGTATGTTCGTTCCTCCCTTTTGTAGTTATTCATTTGTTCAAGTTCATTTTACTTATTTGATTTTTAGATAAAAGTTTGTTAAAATTTGAATGATGCTCCATAGTTTTTTAGTTAGTTAATATTAAGATCCTTCAATGGTAAAGTTTTAATTTTTCTTCAAAAGAAAGAGTTGCAAAGAATTTTTCTTCTAAGTTATTTTGAATTGTTTATATTCTGAACTTGTATGAGTATTTTTTTTTATTTTGAAAGTATTTATGGAATATTTGAACTGAATATGTTCTATTTTGATATATGGATTATTTGTGGTTCATGAGCTCGTTATTTGTTTGTTTTGCCTTTTTCTTATTCCAACTATCATCTTGCATCAGTCTTTGAAGTTAAAACGTTTAACTTAATGACTCATAGTTTTATATAAACCTTATTCCAATTATGTTCTTTCTATAGCACTCGTCCCTTTATAACACAAGTAAGTTGATAATTTATTTATATTGTTTTTACTTATGTATTGTGTTTATTTTATTCATAACCGATAATATTGTGCAAGTACTATGTGTAGGAGTATTTACGAGAAATAGTGTAAAATTCTAGTACCCCATGAGTGAACTTATATGTATAATGATCTATCTTTATGTGTTTATGTCAACTTGGTTCTTATGCTAGTATTATCTTTCTCTATCTTTGTAGTTAAACACAAAAAGCGCGTATCACCAAGAAGAAATTGACAGGTTCGAACTGAATGGAGAACTTTTGTTGGAAGATTTGCGTAGACTTACTTACGGGTTTTGTTTATTTGATGTTAAGCTAGTTGGATTACTTTTTGTTTTAGTAGAATTGAAATACTAGAGATGTTGGATATGTTGCTGGATACAGTTTTTGTGGACGGATAGGTGGTCCCATTATAATTAGAAATTTTGGATGTTGCTAAATATAGTTTGTGTTGAGGGATGTGTGGTCTCATTATATTACAATTATTATGTTACATGTGTCGAAATGTTGGATGTTTGCTAAATGTAGTTTGTGGAGGGATGGGTGGTCCCATTTCAATAGTATTACATGTATAGAAGAGTTTGAATATGTTATAGTTTATTGAGGGACGGGTGGTTCTATACCTATCATGTTTAAATGTGTTATTTGTATCATATTTCAGGTATGATTTTAGGATGTTATAGTAGAGGTCATGTTGAAATTTTGACACTTTTTTGTTTGAGCTTGCGCAATGTCATTGCTATCGAGGTAATTGAATTAATTATGGTTAAGTTTGTTGACTTAATTTTGTTGTGTAAAAATATAATCCTATTGAGAATATATTTTGTGCACAAGTTGGGAACTATTAGGATATTAATGGAAGTGTGTAGTAGATTTACAGCAATAGAAGTGGGTGATAGAGTTAGAGTCATGGAAGCAATGGATGCTCATCAACATTCATGCCTTGTTGTATGCATAGTGTCCAAGACAACCTGGATCAACGTAATGTGGGTATTACGTTATACGATATTACTAAAGATATAGAAGATATGTACGTAGGTTGGTTTTTGTTTAATCAATTCTGTAACGTTGGAATAGTATTTGCAAAGAATACTATTGTGATAGGCTCTTAGTTTGTTTATTTAAGAATGTTATTTGCAAATATCACGACCATAGACATGTTTTTTAGAAAGTGACTTTCCTTAACCTTATCCATCTTTCGTTCGTCATTTATCTAACTTGGGTATTGTTTTTTCATTAGGTCTTTCTTATCCCAAAGATGTCGACAATTATGAATGCAACTAATTGGTGGCTGAGCATCGTTGTTGGGGTTGGTGTGTACGGAATATGTTTAATTCTGTAATTCTGTAATTTGTATTTGAGAATACTAGTATATTCTAAATTAATATATTAGCTTCCTTGTTCATGTTTAATATATTTCAACTTTGTTATGGTAAATTAATATATTTGCGTGTTCGATCGACAAGTTGACAATATGATATTTATATTTCGCGACATCTGCAATCAAAATTAAATACATATTCAGTGACCCTCTTTTTATCGTCACAAAATAAAATCATTAGTGACGTTTTTAAACCGTCACCAAAATATTTTTTAGGACTATTATCAAACGTCATGGAATAAACTTTTCATGACGTTTAAACACCGTCACGAAAGGATGTCACGTGACCTCTCCTCCCCTATTCCATGTCTTTCCGTGACATTCTATAACCGTCACGAAATCATTTTTCATGACGGTTTATGAACGTCGTGGAAGTCCATGTCTTTCATGACGCTAATAAAACGTCACGTGTGTTAATTTTTGTGACGTTTTTTAAACATCTCGTATACCTTTCGTGATGGACGTATACGTGACGGCGTTAAAAACGTTACGAAAGTTTTTTGTGACGCCAAAAAAACGTCACAATAGACCGAATTTCTAGTAGTGGGATCTCCAAGGAATTCTAAGTCGTTATCAGTTCTTAGGTACTTAAGTCTTCTATTAGTTTGATTTTCAACATATGCCACCCATTCCTTGAATTTTTCTATTGTCTGATCGTTAGTTTCCAAGAAATAGATCCATCTCCTTCTAGAATAGTCATCCACAGGAGATAGAAAATACATGACACCATTTAGTGATGAATCTCTTGTTGGCCCCAGAGATCTGCATGCACATAATCAAGAATTCCTCTACTATATTATCTTGTCCCTTCAGAAATTTTATTCTTTTGGCCTTATCAGTTACCATAAATGTAGTGTTCACAGAATTTGAGTTGGTGTTGAGTTGACATTGAAATTAGATCTTGCTTGTTCAGTTCTTTTAATCCTCTAAGGTGAGTTTCTTGAATTCATCAAGATTTTCAGAAATTGTCTTCGCTGAATTCATCTTGAAAGTGTAATTTTTGTTCAATGTAGATTTTATTGGGAAGATACTTCTTTGTGTATATTGAATTCAGTGTTGTCCACAATTTATTAGCAGTTGTCTCATCAATGATCTGTCTCAGAACACTATCCCCAAGATTCAAAATCAGCAAACTATATGTAGCTCCTTCCATTGTAGTGATTTGTTCTTCCTTAAATTTCTTTGATAATTTTGCAGGTCCTTTAACGCGCTCTCCGCCCTGATTTTTTGTGTCCAGAGATTAAAATCTCCAGTCCCATTAAACTTCTCTATCTCATATCTAGCTACTGCCATGGATCTTTCTTCCAAGTTCTGATACCAATGTGGTTAGATCAAGATCTTTTTTTTCCCTTGTACAGACCCACTCTTTAACCAGCAAGCTTCCACAGATAGTAGTTCCAAGTACTAATGAAAAGAAGAACTGATGCGAGAAAAGAAAAAAATAGAAGATAATCAACACTCTTGTTTACAGCGGTTCAGCATTTTGCCTACCTCCATTGTTGCAATTAGCCGGCCTTGATATTATTGAAACCTCCTTTTTTGTGGTACATTGTAAATCTCTCTATTTTCTAAGCTATTTAATAGGGGTACAAGAGTTAGATTTACAACATATCTTACTTCTTAAAGAATTACAGCCGTAGAAAATAAAATCAGTAAGTTAGTAACTTTTAACTAACTGCCTTCCAGTATAAATATGTTTAAATGTGAAGTTTCCTTTGTTTGTTCATGAAATTGCTTGGGAGCTTCAGACAGTCTGTCTTGAAATGGCTCCATCTCCATTTTCTAGGATTGAGTTAAGTGAAAATGTGCCGGAGGTAAAGATATTATCTGAACTAGTGTACGTCTACGTCATTTAGTTATTCTCAGTGCATGCAATGCGCTGGTAAGAATTACTAATCATCAGATGTTGTCATTGTTAACTTTTAGGGGAGGGGAGAAAATAAATATAACAAAATAACGTATAATATTTCATTTAATTGAATTTCTGATACAAATCTAATAACTAATTTATAGTATTGTATAATTTTTAATCATGATAGAAAATCTAATTCAAATAATATAATAAAGTAAATCTAATTCAAATCTAATTATAATTAAAATAACATTATCGGATAATATTATGGTCATCAAATTTGAATTTGTCTGCTCTTTGCCGGTGCATTATTTTTTGTTCTCTTCTACAACCCACCCTCATAACGCACCAGTAAAACAGCCAACAAAATTCACTCTAGTTTTAGCAGGATGGGAAAACAAGTGTTTGCCTTTACACTCAATGTGAACAGGTGATGATGGAGGCTGCTCGTGCGGGGCGTGAAGCATTTTTCAGAGGCAATCGCGTGTAGAAAATCTGAGAAAGGGACGGTTAATGCTCTACATGTTGGAAACGTTGATAAGCCTTCACTAAAAATCACTCTAAATCCCACCAACTTTGAAGAGAAGAAATTTGTTCTCTTATGAAACTCAAGAACAAGAGAATAATATTGTTCTCTTTTCTTTCTGGATTGAAATGCTTCAATTTGCTTCTTTCTTGCTTACTTACAAATGAGGGAAGTGACCCCTTTATATAACATCCAAGAGACACATTTAAAAGACACAAAATAAATATAGATACATGCACATACCATTCATGTATCTCTCAATACATTAACTTACATTTATCTAACAATTCATGTATGTGTATAGGAAATTAATCTAGCTTAAATTCTAACATTCTCCCTTAAGCTAGACTTCCATTACTCCAAGCTTCTCCTTCATTTTCAAGAACAAGTCTGTCTTCAATGCTTCTGTAAATATATCTGCAACTTGATCTTGTGTCTTGCTATGCATCTATTCTTTGATGAAATGATATTTGATCTTTATATGTTTACTCCTTCCATGAAAAACTGGATTCTTCGAAAGAGCAATTGATGAGATATTATCACAAAACATGATGGTCCCTTTTTCTTGAGGACACTTCAATTCATGTAGCACCTCTCTCAGCCAAAGTGCTTGACAACTGGCTGTGGATAAAGAGATGTATTCAGCTTCGGTTGTTGACAACGCTACAAGATCCTGCTTCTTTGATGCCCATGAAACTGCTCCATAACCAATACTAAACACATATCCAGAAGTACTTTTATAACCTTCAATATTTCCTCCCCAATTGCTATCACTATATCCAACAAGAACATTATCAATGTTCTTATTATACTAAATTCCATGATTAATAGTTCCATGAACATATCGAAGAACTCTTTTTCCAGCTTCCCAATGACTTCTCTTTAGTGATGCCATAAATCTACCCGATAAACTGACTGAGAACATAAGATCAGGTCTAGTTGTAGTTAAATACATTAAACTTCTAACGAGACTTCTATAGATGGTGGCATCAAAATCTTCACTTTCATCATGCTTGCTCAATTTCAAACCTACTTTGTAGGAGTACTAGCAGATAGGCATTATCCATGCATACTTCTTTTGGGAAATATTAATCCCAATATCACTTTGCTTTACTTGAATACCAAGAAAGTAATGAAGCAAGTCCCGTATCAGTCATCTCAAATTCTTTCTTAATGTTTTCTTTGAACTCTTCAAGCATCATCGTTGAAGTTCCCGAAAATATCAAATCATCAATGTATGAACAAATGATCAAGAAATTACCATTCTTGTCTTCTTTGTTGTAGACAGCATATTCATATGGACATCTTTTGAAATCATTCTTTAGGAAAAAACTATCAATACGATTGTACCAGGCTTTTGGTGCTTGCTTTAGTCCATACAATGCTTTCTTCAATTGACATATCTTGTCCTCGTCTCCATTCTTCAGAAAACCAAGAGGTTGCTCAACATATGAGTGGACCCGTGTTGCACAACAATCAATGGAAGGTTGCAAATGTGAGCCGAAAGCACAAGTCTACGTAAATATTTTTCCAACAGAAAAGCCATTTTTGACGACCTGAAAGAAATTTACCCAAAAAAAAACCACGAAACTTCAGAGGGAACAAATAAGTATTTGTGCAATATAACAACTCTACTGCAAATATCTTATTCACTTTCAATGTACATTGCCTCCCTAATTTAAAAAATAAGAAATAAAGAAAGCTATGGTATTATAAAATTCAAAATAAACATATTAAACAGAAAAAAATCTATGGAAGTGTAATTTTAGCGATTTTCCTCTCTCTCTTTTTCACAAATATTAGTAAGGAACTACAAACAGATATCAAGAATGCGTGCCTTTTACTTCCGATTACACATACACAAAGGAAAAATGAAATAATAACTGTCAAATAAAGTCATATCCAAGCTAATTTAGGAGATTACTCATTGTATTTCGTCAACTAAACGTTAAAACATCTGAAGATCGAAACCAAGAATACATTAGATCAAAATCTACGAAGAGAAATACAGAAGTGTAAGAACTGAAATCAACATCAAAACTAAATAACAAGATGAAACGATTAGAGCAATGAAAAGGAAATGAGAATTAGACCTTCGCTGGCACGTTTTTTCCTTACAGTTGAGCTTCAACCCTAAAGTAGGGAAAATGAGTAGTTTTTTCTCCAAGGCATAATTTATTTTTACCTTCTGAAAACGAAAATTATCCGGGTGGTTTTGTAACTATTTATGTTTTTGGTTCTGGTTTTTTTTCCTCTGATTTTAGTTTTTGATTTTTGGTTTTTTATTTTTTTTTAAAAAAAAACCATATATGATTGATGACAATGTTTTTTTTTGTTAATTTATTTTTAAAAAATAGAAAAAACCAAACATGTTTGGTAACCAGATGTTCTCTAGAAAAAATATCGATTTTATAATTGTTTTTTTATTATTATTTTTAGAATTAAAAAAATAAAAAAGTGTAATAATATATATTAATTATTTAAAAAATGGAATCGGGGACGAGGTCCGGACTCGGGACATGCATTTTCTATTTTGGGTGCGACCGTGCAGAAATTTTTGTCATGTAGAGACATGAAAATACAAATTTAGATATATGTAAATAAACTTTTAGAAGATAAATTTTAAACAGATAAATAAAAAAAAATTTAGGAAAAAAATTAGTGAAAAAAAAGTTAAAAGACAAAAAAAAAAAAATTTAGAGAAAAAAAAGTAAAGTCGAGAGGAAAAGACATTAAAGATTAAAAAATGAAATTAGAAAAAAAGAGAAAATTATAGTGGAAAAAATTTTAGAAATAAAAACAACCTTCAAAATATAAATTTTAAAGAAAATAAATAAATACAAAGATAAATAAAAATTATATTAAAAGAAAATTGAACTGAGAAAATAAAATATAATTTTTAGATGAAAAAATAGATTAGGAAGATAAAGAAAAGTTATGAAAGACGAAATTTTAGAGAGAAAAAATTCGAAATATATTAAATTTTTAGAAGGAGAAATAAAATTAATCTGTCATAAAAAAAATAAAAATATATAGATATAAAAAGTTAACCAAAAATATATAGAGATGAAAATTTTGGATAAAGAAAGACCAATAATAAAAAATATTCAAACATATGAAAATTTTAGAGGGAGTGAGAAATTTTTAGATAGAAATATAAGAAAGGAAAAAAAGTGAGTATTAAAAAGAAAAATTAGATTGTGAAATAAAAAACAGAAATATGTTTTTAAAAAATATATATATATTATTTTGTCTTTGAAATATACCTAGAATTTCAAAATGGTTTTTGAAAAATCATCTCTTCCTTCACTCCCTCCTATTATTCTTTCTTCTTTCCAATTTCCATCTCCTTTTCAGTCTCTCTATTTTTTCAAAAGAAATCTAAATAATTTCTCGATTCACTCTTTCTTCTTCTCCCTATTTTCCACTTGCTTGTTATTTTGACTTTTTTTTTTTTCTCAATCTCTACTTTTCCATTGACCCGTCGTTTGCAACTATTAATCGTATGTGTCATCATAAGATTTGGATTCAAGTGGAGGTCGTCCGTTATTGCTGCAAAATAGAGTCGTTAGATTTTGCAAGAGGTTGTCGAACTCCCCCCTGAACACTACGAGAGTAAACGCTGCAAGTATTTGTTGGGATTAGAGAGAGAAAAACAAAAGCAAGAATGAAAGAGGGAGAGCCATAGGTATATTTAAAAAAAAAAAACACTGTTAATTCAAAAATGATTATTGAAAGATTCATAACTAAATTTTAATGTTTTTTTTCAAATTTGTTAGTTTGAAAAAAAGATCAAAAAAAAGATTATTAATTTGGGGAAGGAAACAAATCTCGATGTCCCTCAATAGAATGATATATTTGTATGGAGATTAAGGAATTGAATGAAATATGAAATCTTATTTTGTAATTCTCTCTACTTTCTTCTCTACTTTCTTCTCCCCCTAAAAGTCTCCTAAATTTAGCATGGTATCAGAGCATTTTTCCGAGGTTGCCGCTTGGAAAAAAGGTGCTGATTTGCAATTTTCTACTGATTTGCTAGAAGATTTTTGAGACAGGTGTTTTTCGCGTCCATCCGTTTAGTCACCACTGCCCTGCCCGCATTTTGCACCGCCGTTCGCTCTTTGTGGCCACCGTTATTTGATATTGTTTTGTGGTTGTTGATTTCGTTCGTGACTAATCCTCTCTACTGCGGTCGTGCATAACTCTAATAGGCTCTGTGGGATTCTCCTCCTTTGCTGTTCTTTGTTTTCTTTTTTAATGGTCGGCAAATCATGGGAGTTCTTCGCTGTAGTGCCAATTTGGTGGTCTGCTGTTGTTTTTTGTCCGATTCGGTTCAACTTGCCGATTTGGTTTAGCCCAGATTTAAGTTTGGTTCGATTCAAACTTCCTTGTTAGTTCTACTTATACAAGTTCACAATGACAATAGCTTTGAAAAATAATACAAGTTCACGGTTGGAGTTCGTGGTCTCTCGTGCCAGAAAAACGAGTATGTGATCTTATCGTGCCAGAAAAATGAGTACTAGTTCTTATCGTGCTAGTAAAACGAGTACGTGATTGAGATGTTTTATTCCTATTATGATTAGGAATTATCCTATTATAAATAGGATGATATATTTGTATGGAAATTAAGGAATTGAATCAAATATGAAATCTTATTTTATAATTCTCTGGTTTCTTTCCTCTAAAAGCCTCCTAAATTTAGCACATCAGAGCTTTCTACTAAAAACAATTAAAGAAACGCGAGCAAATTTGGAAGAAGAAGATCGCAAATTCGTGTCCGCATTTGGAAGGTTCTGAGTAACTCACAAAAAATTATTTTCGAACCAAAATTCTCGTTGGACTTTTTCTTATTTTTTCCCTATTTTCTCTCACCTGGTTCTCATGTGAGAGATTCGAAGGGAAATTGGATTTGTGAAACTTTCATATTATATTTGGATTTTTGAACCATTTCCTAAAAACGCTTATTTGTGACCTGCCCATAACTTATTTTTCTTTACCTATTTTCATTTTTTTGCCCCTGTAACATTACCAAAGTATCCAACAAATCCAAAATTCTTCAAATCTTGATTCCCTCCACTAATCTCTCATACTGAACTCCACATTTTTTTTAAGTACACATGTGAGAGACCTGTTTATGAAACTTCCTACTCTCTGGATGGAAATAAAGAAAATTTGAAATTAGAAATAGATAAAAAAGAAAAATCTCTCTTCTGATTTGAAAACCGGCCTCGGAGGAGTTTACTCGACCCATTCTCCAGACTCACGCACAGCTCAAGTAAGTGTGCGACTCCGTATGAGGACCTCTTTCCCTTCTGCCCGCTCTCCGTTCACACGGTTCTCAAAGCAGAGGAGGAAGGGTGGGCAGCAGGTACTACGACCCCTATTTCGGCTCTTATACATGCTGCTACGATGGTAGCAGCGAGAATTTTTCTTGTCGCTCGGCTTCTTCCGCTTTTTATAGTAATACTTTTTAATTTAGATGTAATATTAAAAAAATCTTATATTTTTTTAATTCGAAGTATTAATGACGAATTGGAACAAATTCTAACCTTCTTAATTTAAAGAATTAATTATGATATTTTTTTTTTGAAGTAGAACAGTAAATGGAGAAATTAAACTGAGTTAACATTAAGCAAATCAGAGAGCCACAGGGCATGTCAAAGACCCAGAAGAGGAGAAGCCCTCCTCGCAAGCTTTCCTCGCTAAGCCATGAGCGACTTGGTTTGCTTTCCTTGAAATGTGCCTGAATTCTTCGATTGCATGGATTCCGCCTCCTTCCATATATTCAACAATTAGAGGAACTTCGATGAGCTCCACGGTAGATTTGTTGATGATGTTCACAACTTCCAAACAATCTGATTCCACCTGAATTTTGATTCCGACATCAATGGTAAAGGATCGATTCATCGCTTCGAGCCCTTCTAAAATTGTAAAGGTTTCCAGAGCTTTTATTGGCCATTTCTGTTGTAGATGACGACAGCTCGCGAAGATGAGACGCCCATCCCGTCACGAACCACCCACCCAATTCCTCCGGCATGTAGTGAATCCACCCAAGTAGTGTCGAAGTTGAGTTTCCATCGGAGATGCGTCGGGGGAGTCTAGCCGATGGGCCCACTAATTTCCTTTTCCTCCATACTTAGGTTCCTTTCGAGACTCTTTGTGAAATCTTTTAATTTGCTTTCAATAAGAATCATAAGCTTCTGAATGCAAGCCGTGGACAATCTGATTTATGTACGTCCAAATGCTCTATAGAAGAATGAGTCCTGTCTGTCTTTCGAGTTGATCCGAATCTCTCCAAATCCAGTCCAAATAGTCCATAGCCGTCCACTTTAACCTGTCCAAATTAAACGAGCCAAAATTAAAATCTAAATAAATTGTCCAAAGATCTCGAACAAACCTGCAATTCCAAAATAGATGAGTGGTTGGCTCTTCTCTCTCTCGGCAGAAAGTACATCCCTTTTTGGTTATAATTCCTTTAGAGGTAAGATTTTCTACAGTTGGGATGATATCTTGGATGATCTTCTAGCAGCAAAGCAAAATCTTGGGGGGACTTGAAGTTTCCGTAATCTCTCCCACCATGTAACGCCCGAGTCCCTTAGGTTAGCTAGTCTCGAATCAGGAGATTTTCATTTAATTGTAAATTAAACTTTATTTAAATTTATATATATCGGGTTCCGCGTGATTGATTTTATCTTAAGTTGGGATGAATTTCTTTTTCTCTTAGGCTTGGTTATGTTGGGCTTTTATTGGGTTGGTTTGGTTTTAAAACAAAGGAAAAGAAAATTAATAAAAAGAAAAAAAAAACACACTAGGTTTCCATCTCTTTCTTCCTCCCCTTGCCCTAGCCGCCAACCCCCTTCTCTTCCTCTCTTCCTCCGGCAACCAGCGATACCAGCGGCGACCCAACTGCATGCGGTGGCAGGCTCGACGGCGGGTTCTTCTTGTTCCGGCGGCTTCGAGCAGACCCGTGAACGCCGTGTTGCGGCAGCACTTCGACGATCCTCGGCGGCGTTCGTCTATCCCGACGTTTCCATAGCAGCGGCGGCCGACGACCCACGACGTTCCAGCGGCTGCCAAATTCGTAGCAGCAGCAGTGGCACAACCTCGCTTCTTCGATCAGTTGCACGTCGAGAACACCAAAGACCTGAACGGTAGTTGACGCGTCGATTCTGCAGCAACAGCGACGGTCCGAGCCTAGTTGCGAAGGACAGAGCTTCACGGTGGTGCCACAGGCGGTGGCTCTGTGTTTACTAACTCAGGCGGGTCACAAGTGCAACGGCGGACTGGAGATGTGGCGGCTGTGTTTGGGTGTTTTTGGCGGCGTCTCGGAGTTTCGGTGATAATCCACAACCCGTGGAAGCGTAGTTTGGATGACCCAGACGTTGTTTTAGCGTTCAAAAGCGTCGAAAGAGGATTTGGAGTATTTTTCCCCTGCTGTAACACGTAAACTGCAGTGTTTGTGGTGTTTGGCGATTACCCACATCCGTTCGAAGCCCGATTTAGGCTACCCACACCTTGGCGAGCTAGATCTAAGTTACCCACACCTATACGAAGTCGATTTTGTGGTAATGAGTCATTTGAACCCTCTTAGAATTGATTTCGAAGGCTGAATCGTATATGTAACTTGCTGTTTTTTTCTGTTTTAGTGCCTAGGTGTGAGATCGACGCAAAACTTAGGGGCGCAGTTGGGTGTAAGTAGACAAGGGGCGTGTGCGTGCGTTAATGTGTGTTAGTTGGTTTCTAATGTGCTGTTTTGTGATGTTTAATATTGTTTTTGATATGCTATTATGTTAGGTAACTCTCGTTTGTGTTAATCTGTATTCTTGGTGTAGTGTTGAATATTCGTCGGTGATAATGGTGGAATTTTGCCTTGTTAAACTGCTGAGAATTGTTGTGGGATGATGTGTGTTTACAAAGGATGCTTGTTAAAATGGAATTATTGCGATTATGTTTTCTTATGATGTGGGCGTGCTAGTATAGTTTATATAAATGTTTCTTTATGATGTGAGCATGCTGGTTGAGCATTTACAAATGTTTTTTTTTATGATGCGAGCGTGCTGGTCTGAGTCATATTATTTTCTTATGAGATGTGGGTGTAATAGAAGAATATTTTCGGACCCTGTTTGCAGGCTAGGGGTTGTTGTGGAGTTGGTTATGATAAGGAACGTTGGGTTCTTGGGGAAAGTGAATGGGTGAGTGTCAGGGCCTCGGGTATAAATGGTCGGGGGCTGATACGTCACTGATTGAGTATCGATGCCTCGGGTAAAAACGGTCGAGGGTCGACACTCCAACGTTGGATAAAGATGAGTGTCGAGGCCTCGGGTAAAAATGGTCGAGGGTCGATGCGAGGAGTCTTTTGGAAGGAAAACTGTTGGGGCCTTGGGTAAAAATGGTCAAGGGCAGATAGATGATGAAGTCATCGGGGCCTTGGGTAAAAATGGTCGAGGGTCGATGCAGCAGTGTCGGGGCTCTGAGTAAATATGGTCAGGGGCCGACTCTACTCGAAAAAGTTAGCTTTGGAAAGCTAGGATAGCTGTGATAAGCGTAGAGGTGCTTGAGATGTTAGGGAGCCTCGAGGTTGGTAGCTAAATTGTCCATGGTTGTGGTTATCACCGGATCTTATAGAGCGTGTCTATGTTTGATTGCATAATGTGATGAAGAGCATGACTATGAATGTTTCATGATTTTTGTTTGAGCATGATGTTTGTGTGTTGTTGGTGAGGGCTACTTACGGAGTATATTTTATATACTCACCCCCCCTCTACAATTATTGTTTCAGGCGGAGGATTCGTTGGCGACCATGGTGATGAAACTGAGGAGAAATGACGAGCGATGACCATAGGCTGCGTAGTTACTTTTGCTTAGCTTAGGTTTAGATAGTTAAGACTTTATGGTTTGGTCAATAAACTACTTGTTCTTATTTGAATAATTGGGAGGTTCCCACTCGTTGTCTACTTTATTTCGGAATAGGTGTTTATTTTAGTTTTCTTCCATTCATTGAGTTTGCCTAGTTGGAATAATGAAGTTGCCTCGTGGGGTTGTTCACGGATGATGTTTGATTGATATTCTATAGGGTTGATTCATTGGTAAATTGATGAGAGTTGAAGCTTTATTTTATATGGTTATTTCACAGGGAGTTGTTATCTCGTGTTTGGAGTTAAGTTTAGACAGGTGGGTAGTTAACGTGACCTAGAAGTGTGTGGGACGTTCTGGGGCGTTACACACCACCTGCTCATTATGTCATCATTCGAAGAAGAAGCTGAATTAGGGTCATGTAATTTGATCTGACCCAATCTGTAGGCGCTTTTAACCTTGAAAAGAGCTTTTTTGTCGAGTCCCCAAATGATCTCATCCTTTGTTCTGTTCCTACTTTGGGGTATTAAGGATCAAATCAACTCCATCTTCCTGAAAACAGTTCTTGATGGCATCTTCATTCCACACCCCAGGTTCCCTTATTAACAAAGCAACATTAGAATTAGACAAGGAGCTGTGCACATAAGTAGGCTGAAAGTTTCCAATTCTTGGGAGCCACGGATCTTCCACGATATCCACTCCAAGACCCGAGCCAATCCTCCACCGGTATCTCTTTTTGAAAGATCACGACCCCATAGGATACTACGCCAAACAAACGAAGGATTGTTCCCAAAGCTGTTTTGATGAAGCTTTCATTAGGAAAGTAGCACTCGAGCAACCAGGCTACGAGGATTCTTTACCATAATATACTACAACACTCATGGATACCATTGGCAACTCATTTGCTGAAATGGTGTAGAGAAAAAAAAATAGAGAACTCTTTAAAGCATAGTCTTTTTATGTGAGAAACATACCAAACAAGGAAAAAACAAGGAAGCTAGATGAAAGCACTCCAATTAAACAAAATGGAAGAGATATTGTAATTAAAAAAGAAAAAAAAAGAAGAAGGAGGATTTAGAAGACTAAGATGAAGCTAAAAAAATGGAGGATTTAGAAGACTAAGATGAAGCTAAGATTGTTATATCCTCCCAAAGATGATTGTTCAGTTTGATGGGCTCCGAGAAGGAACTATTGTTCCTTTCCAGCCAAACAGACAATAAAATGGAGCCTACTGCATTGCACTAGAGAATATCATGCCCCGATTATTGGCAGGGAGGGACAACACTTCTATAACAACCCGTATTTTCCAATACGGTCATTCTGACAAAATGCGGAAGCGTAAACAACTAAACACTAAATTAACGGATAAACTTCTTTATTTAATACGATACTATGACAAAAGATAAGGACAAATCCAACTTTGACAAAAAAAAAAAAAAAAACCTACGCTATAATAAAGCCAAAGAATAATTACTAGAACTAACTAAGTTCTCATACTAAAAACAATGGAAAATACTAAAGATTTCAACTCCTCATGCCAGAAAGCTATTCCTCAATCACTATCTGAGCAGTCACTTGAACCTTCATCTGAAAACATTTAGAAAAACAGAAAAAAAAATGAGTACAACAATACTCAATAAGCAATTTCCATATCAAATTTCAAAATTCATTTTCCTTTCAAACATTCGTAAACAAAAATACGAACAAATCAAAACTTTTAAAGTCCTTTAAAAATATTTAATACATTTTTCAAAACTTTCAAAAATAAACTAGATTTTCGAAAACAAAGTCTTCAAATAAGATAAAATTTCCAGTCAATCAAATCAAACTTTCATTCTTTCAAAACAAACTTTAATTCGATCAAACTTCAAATCCTTCAAAACAAACTTTCTTTCAATCAAAACTTTCAAAGTTCATTCTAAAACACTTGGTACAACTTTCAAACTTTTGAATAACTAAATCCTTCAAACATTCAAAACAATCTTACATTCATTCATACTTTCAAAATCACAGTGGAATGTTGCATTATTTGGGTAGCCTACAGAACATATGTGGTTACCTGTCGGTAACACCAATCAATTAGAAGCTTCTACCAGAGTTGTCGAATTAATATCGACCAGAATAGAGCTGTCGAAATAATATCGACCAGAACAATGTTGTCGAAATAATATCGACAAGAACAAAGTTACTTAAGTGTGAGGCTATGCGAGTGAATAACACACATGAATCTTCATTCCCAAGGAATGCCAAACCACAAAAATGTCTTCCCACAAATAAGCCAGAACAAAAATCCATCAATTCCAAATTAGGCTACTACCCCAAATAAGCAAAACGTTCCTCAAAACAAAATCATGGCATATCCGGATAGCCCTATCAAATCAATCAAAATATCTTTCAAATAAAATGCAAAACAAATACTTACTTTCAATATTAAATTAATTCAAAACATTGAAATAATTTCTTCCTTTACAAGTCTCTCACTTTTCCTATACTATATTGTACATATCTCGTAGGCCTAAACTTTCTAGATGGCCCTCGAACACTTCAGCCGTAAAAGCCTTTATAAACGAATTAGCAACTTGCCACAGAAAGTTTACCTATTTGTATCCTATAAATTATAGTTTGTTGTTATGATTTTTACATGAAAGTTTATATGTTTTTACCAAGATTTAAAGGTTTTCTATACAGTTTTCAGATCTGATTTTTCCTATAAAAATTAGTAAATTGTTAATCATTTTATGGAAATTTCTTGGAAGTTTTATTTTATAAAACAGAAAATTTTTCAAATTTAAAATCCCAAAATTTCAATTTTTCAGAAAGTTATGGACTCCTGCCTGTTAGGCCTCGTCCTTTGATTTGTATAGGTGAGAGTGGCTCGAGTCGCCGACTCAATATGCCTACCATTTTGGGGACGAGACCAAGTGGGGAGCTGGGAACATAATTATACAAGATGAAATTCACTCCTTCCCGACTTTAGGGTAAGTAGATGAGTGTTCTCTTAAGTGCTGACTCCGGGACTTGAACAAGGGGCCCCACCCTCTCATTGGCCCAAGAGGGACTTCCGGTTATTGGTTGGACCATAATCGGGTTGTTCATTAGAGGATCAGCGGTACTTAAGGTCAAGATATAACACATGAGTAAAACGGTAATTTGACCTAGCTGTGGTTACGAACACTCGTGAAGGATTGACTTACTGTTAATGGTCAAAATCCTTGGACACAAAACATTATACGGTGAGAAGAGTACAACTGTGGGTCTTTAGTGGAGTGACCGACAGTTAACGAATGTTGATTAATATAGTTAATGAGTTTAATCAATTAATCTCGTATCGTTGGAGATTCCGATCTGTAGGTCCATTAGGTCTCCTTACTAGCTCGTAAAGGATAGTTAAGAACAGTTAGTCTTGAAAATAATTTGAATTGTTAAAATTAGTTAAAGTGAATTAAGGTTAATTGTATGAGATGCAATTAATATAATGTATGTTGATACATTATAATATAAAGTTAATTTTGAATTGGATTCAAAATTATGAGAGATAGATATTAGAAATTGATTCTAATATATTTGATTAATTTAATTGAATATGATTAAATTAAATTAATTAAATTAATGTGATATATTAATTTTTTTTAATTAAATTAGATTTAATTTAATTAAATTAATATATTTTAATTAATTAAATTAGATTTAATTAAAATTGTTTTAATTAAAATAAAAGAAAAAAAAGGAAAATGGAAAATGGAAAATGGAAGGAAACCTCCCACTTTCCACCATTCCCACTTCCCACCATGGGAAGTGAGTGGAAAAGTGGTGACTTCCCTCTCACTCCCCTTCCCTATAAAATGGAGGTTCCCCAATTTCTTTTGGATCTCGAATGTCGGTTGATACAGTTTTCGAAACTCTAAACGAGAAAATCTCTCTCTCTATTTCTCAATTTCCCTTTCAATTACAAGACTGCTCCCACAAACCAAGTTCTTAATATCCAGAGGATAGCGAGAAAGACTTTGTGGTGGCATTGGTTTCTACATTGAAGAGGTGTCTTCAAAGGTATGTATCACTAACTTTCTTATAATTCATGCTTATGTGTCGTTTCTTTCTTGTAATTCTAAGACAAGATCGAAGCACATGCGTTTGCGCACTTCCACTGCGGGATCTGATCCTTTCAACAACCAGATTACAATAGCTCCGGAGAACCAAGAAAATACCACTTTCACGTGTCCCTACGGGACATTTGCATTCCAGAGCATGTCGTTCGATCTTTGTAACACTCCCGCCACCTTCCAAAGATGCATGACCGCTATTTTTTCTGAAATTATAGAAAGCACGGTAGATGATACGAATCCATTTGTGACCAATTACATGTACCAAATGAGCAATTACAAGAAGCAAGACAAGAAGATTCAAGAGGCTTTCACACTGCACCTTCAAAAGCTTGTTAATGCACAATAATCAACAAAGAGTTTTAACCCAAATTTGTTCATAATGTTACTTCAATGAGTCAAGAAGAGAATGGAGCAAAGATGGCACGGGAAAAGTTGTATATTTCAATTGGATGACCAGCTAACTCAATCTCAATCCTGAGTGAGTTATAGACTCCTGTCTGTTAGGGCTCGTTCTTTGATTTGTATGGGTGAGAGTGACCTGAGTCGCCAACTCAATATGCCTACCATTTTGGGGATGAGACCGAGTGGGGAGCTGAGAACATAACTACACAAGATGGAATTCACTCATTCCTGACTTTAGGGTAAGTAGATGAGTGTTCTCTTAAGTGCTGAGTCTGGGACTTGAACAAGGGGCCCCACCCTCTCACTAGCCCGAGATAGACATTTGGTTATTGGTTGGACCATAACCGGGTTGTTCATTAGAGGAACAGCGCTACTTAAGGTACAAGATGTAACATAAGGGTAAAACGGTAATTTGACCCAACTGTGGTTACGAACACTCGTGAAGGATTGACTTACCGTTAATGGTCAAAATCCATGAACGCAAAATATTCTACAGTGAGAAGAGTGCAACTGTGGGTCTTTAGTGGAGTGACCGACAGTTAACGAATGTTTATTAATATGGTTAATGAGTTTAATCAATTAATCTCGTATCGTTGGAGCTTCCGAACTGTAGGTCCATTAAGTCCCATTGCTAGCTCGTAAAAGGTAGTTAAGAACAATTAGTCTTGAAAAGAATTTTAATTGCTCAAATTAGTTAAAGGGAATTAAAGTTATTGTATCAGATGCGATTAATATAATGTATGTTGATACATTATAATATAAAGTTAATTTTGAATTTGATTCAAAATTATGAGAGAGATGGATATTAGAATTTGATTCTAATATTGTTGATTAATTTAAGTTTAATTTAATTAAATATGATTTAATTAAATTAATGTGATATAATAATTTGGTTAAATTAATTTAGATTTAATTTAATTTAATTAATAATTATTTTTTGTAATTATTTTAATTAAAATTGTTTTAGTTAAAATAAAAGGAAAAAAGAAAAAAAAGAAAAAAAAGAAAGGAAAAATGGGAGGAAAACCTCCAATGGTGGAAAGTGGGGGAGGTTTTGCCATTTCCCACCATTAAGTGGGAGAGTGGTGAGTCGGGAAGTTGTGACTTTTGAAGGATATTTTTAGAACAGAAACGGTGAAGTAATCGCACACAAAAATAATTTACAAAGAATAAAATTAAAACAAAAACAAAGTCCCCCCAGTACAAAAACTTGTTGCGCCTTAGCTTAATAGCTAGAGGGTAAGTGCAAGTGCACACTGTCACAAGTAATAATCTGGAAATATTCCAAGTTCGTCTCCACACGAACTAGTTTTCTTTTAAAATTGATTTTGCAAATTGCTTGAATGAGCAATCGGGTTTGGGATAAAAATTGGTGAATATGTTGGGAAACACAATTTAAAAACACAAAGATTTAAAAAACCATCCCCTACTAAGATTTAGTTATAAAAGATGAATTACACCTATCAAGTGTGTCCGTAATTAAACTCAATTTATGCAAACTGGTTCAACTCCTATTCTATATCACTTTTGGTTTGTTTAGAAGCTTAGGCTAGTGTTTAAATATGTCTATGCAACTCTAGAGTCCTAAATAAATCAAGTTCCAACTTACGTTTAACGGGTAAGAGAGCTTATGTCTAGGATCTTGTTTTAGTTCTTATTTCTATGTAACTTCCCGTTTCACCTTGATGAGATCCGTTTGACTCTAACCTTTTCAGAATTAAATTCAAAGTAATGTGATTTAAACAAGTGGCTAACAAGAAATCAACTGGATGAATTAGATCAATCAAGATAAGCAAAAGAGAGCGTAATACGCCGTGCTCACTGATAGATGTAATTTAAATAGATGAACTAAACTCGTAGGAGGGTTGAAGAAAATTTTTTCCTACTCATGGAATTGAAAGAAATTAAAATACAAGAGAAGATAACAAAAGAAAGCATTTTAATTAGAATTGGAAAGAAAGTACAAAATGGAACAGATTGAATTGCAATAAAATAAACATGAGTAATTGCAGAAAAATAATTGAAAACATAACTTAAATAAAAAACTACAAAACTAAAATTGATAACAAAGTAGAAAGGAAAACAGAAGTCTGGAAAATGAGATGTGTAGAAGTGATGCTTGAAGGCTCCTTTCATTGGCCATGGAGGTAACAAGATGTGGAGAAATGCATGGGAGGTTGGAACCAAATGAGGTTGTAGAGATTTTAGGAACTAATAACAAATCTTGGACCAATTACTTAGTCAAAAGTTCTTATTCCTATTTTGACAATCTAGGCATCGAATGTAGCTGAAGCATTGTGAAGCTGGAACTTTCAAAGTAACTTGGCTGGCTCATTCCTCTAGTAAGCTAGAAATTCTGGTCCTGCAATGCGCTTGACGCATTTTGATCATCAATCTTCACTTTTCCTTATAAAATAATCAAATTTTTCATCAATTAGCCTCTATTTGCTTATAACTAATTGCTTAAATCCTTAATAACGAAATATGCACATTTTCCATGAATTATATGCATTACCATACATTTTCCATCATAATTAACTCCCAACTAAGCATGTAAAACTACTCTTTTTAGCCTTTAATCAAGTCTTATCACTTCCCCACCACTCTTCCTCCCTTATAAAAAGGGAGGATCTCCCCTTTCCTTTGCGATCGCTCGGTTGTTAGTTGAACGAGTTTCGTAAACTCTAGTTTGAAAACCGCTCTCTCAACCTATCAATTTCTTTTCAATTATAAGATGGTTCCCACAAACCGAGTTCTTAACGTCTAGAGGATAGCGAGGAAGACTTTGTGGTGGCGTTGATATCTACATTAAATAGGTGTCTTCAAAAGTATGTATCACTAACTCTTGTTATTCATGCTTATGTGCCTTTTCTTTGTTGCAATTCTAAAACAAGATCAAAGCACACGCGTTCGCGCGCTTCCGTTGCGGGATCCGATCACTGCAATTGGTATCAGAGCCAAGGCTGTGCTTTCGATATTGTTTTGAATAACAAGGAAAAGAATGGTGGGTGTTTCTATACATTTGATGTATGTGGTTTGTTAATAGATGTTTTGGGTTTTTGGCATTAGATTTACCGTTTTTCCGTTAATTCGATAAATGTAAAAGCCCGTGGTTTTGGGTGTTTAATCCTGTAAATCGAGATGTAAGTTGGTGTCATTCGTGACAAGGAGTTGCTGTGAAAGAGTACCAGATAAGTGAAGAAAAACAAGAGAAATCGGGTAGACGGCGACACTTAGACGCTGTCCCTAGCGCCTGGGCGCCGCCGCACGGTTGAAAAATGTATGACCGTGATACTGTGCAGGGCGCCGAGGCGCCAAACAGCGGCGCTTGCGCTACCGCAGCTGTAGAAACCCGAGAGCTTGGGCCTGTAGTAGAGGCGCCGGGTTGTTATTAAACCAAAAAAAATTTGTTTTGTTTCTTTTCTTATAGGAAGCCAAAAACCGGTCTATTTTGCTATTTAATTATTATGTATTTTGAATGTATACTTAATTAGTTGTATATGTTGCATAAATTATGTCATATAGTTTAAAATCCCACCATAGATTAAGCATGTTCATGCATCATATGTATATAATAGTTATATTGTGTGATAGCATGAATTATTTTCATGATTAATTAATATAAGTGTTGTATTAATTAGATGAAAATAATGTTGTATTGAGTATGACATTACTTTAGTAAATATAAATGTTATATTGATGTATGTCATTAATGCATGATTATAGTTTCAATTTCTTTAAATTTATAAGTGTTATAAGTTTTGGTGAATAGAAATTAAAGTCTATAATCATGAATTGCATGCAAACCCTAGGTAATTAATTCTAGAGGGGTTTGAAATTGATTATATCCTAGGTTATATACTTTTTATTTTTGATAAGAAACCCTTGAGAGTTGGATCTAAGAACCTTGTTAACGAACAAGACCCATAGAACACTATCCCAAAAACCCCAAAACCGATTAAGGAATCAACCCAAGGAAAGTAAAAATCGGATTACCTTGATGATCAAATATCTCAAAACAAGAAAACTTGCTCCTTGTTTGAGATCCGAATCACTCCACAAGCAAGATAGACCAAGTCTCACTTGAATGATCCTAAACATGCAAGCTATCACTAGATTGCAAAATACATTAGCTCTTGGCTAAAAGAAAGGCTTAGAGGCTCATTTCATTACATCTTCAAATCTATATTCTATCCTCTCTAAGCTGATATACATGGCAATATATAGCCTTCAAAAGAGTCCTTAAAAGTAACATATGGGCATGTGAAGGGTTGGAACACTTAACTCCATCAATGCCATAAACAACCATTAACTAAATGTAACCTAAAAAGTAAATGGAAAGTCTTAAAACTTAAAATACTTAAAAATACACCATAAATCCGAAAATAAATATTAAATCAGCAAATCAAGAGTTTTGTAACCCTAAAGGATTAAATGAAGCCTCATTTAATGTAGCATGAACTTGAAATCCATAATTGATGCTTTTGTCTTGAATGAAGCTTGAGTTGACTTGTATTTCATTTGAATATGTTGGAGATTCATATCAATTTTGGTTTTAAATAGGTTTAAAACGACGGAATAAAAGGTTAATATAACATATTGCCTACAAGGGAACTCTGTCTAAGGAAGGTTTTGTCTAGGTTGAGGTACTTAAGCTGATCGTAAGGGAACACCTCTACCTGGGAACCGACCTGGGGGTTGAATTAGTCAATATTTTATAGCATGCAATTATGTGGTTCGTTCGTTAAAGTGTTTAATGAACTAAAACATTAAGTGTTAAACAAATCTAATATAAAAGTTATATTGTGCACACTAATAAACTTAAATGATTTCATTTAGCCAGATTTTACCTAAGTAATAAACTCTAGTTGTAAAATACTATGTGGGAGGATTAGGTGTATATATAAAATATACCAAGTATATGAGATATATGTGGTATATATATATACATTCTTTCCCTCACGTTCTCCGCATAAGTTCACACCGTGAGTTCCATGCTCGGCCTCATGTCGTCCTGGGCGTAGCCTCCCTACGGAAGGTGTTTGCATGGTTCAATACCAAGGTGAGTGGAGAGAGTATTTATAGTAAGTGGGAGAAGGACGTGTGACAACACACTCTACGGCCTCTTCCATTAGTTTGCAATGTGAGGTTTCATACAAGGCCTGCACGTCGTCTTGGAGCGACCACCCCTACGGAGGGTCATTGTATTGAATCAAAATCAGGACGAATCCATAAATGGATAACGTTTCTTAGGTTTTGCACCAATATTTGTCCTTCCCTACAACAGGCTTATTGTCACACTTATGGGAAGTTGTTAAGTTAGTTAATAACTTCTTGACCAAACAAACAGTGACTAACTTTTATAGGAATAAGAGTTATTCTGGTGTAATATTTAGTTGAGAATGTCTCAATTCAATGCAGGAGTACCTGACAGCCTCACAGTAGCTGTTGCTCTAAATCACAGAAGCATCATCGCAAAAATAATCTTGATTGATAGGGTACATTATTACTTTTTGCTAAAACTTATTATGTTTTTAATGGGTAGTACAAGTGTCTAATATATTTTTGTTTATATTTCAGCATGTCTAAATCTATTGCTCTGCTTGCCGCCAAAAAACTCAACGGCGAAAAATTACACGCAATGGAAAACGAACCTTAACACGATACTCGTGGTATACCTATGACAGATGGTATGCTCTAAATCTTAAGTTCGTCTTAATTGAGGAGTGTTCTCAGACTCCCACGATGCAGCCCGAGCCAGCCGAGATGCCTATGACAAATGAATCCAGGCCAATGACAAGGACAAGGTCTATATCTTGGCAAGAATATCTGATATGCTGGCCAAGAAACATGAAAGCATGGTCACCGCAAGGGAGATCATGGACTCATTGCGGGACATGTTTGGACAACCGTCCATTCAAGCCCGACACGATGCCTTCAAGTTCATTTACAATTCCCTCATGAAAGAGGGAACATCAGTGCGAGAACATGTTCTGAATCTGATGGTCCACTTTAATGTGGCTGAAGTGAACGACACTGTCATAGACGAGGGGAGTTAGGTCAGCTTTATCTTGGAATCTCTTTCAAAGAGTTTCCTACAGTTTCGCAACAATGTTGTGATGGACAAGATAGAGTACAACCTTATCACGCTCTTAAATGAGCTACAAAATTTTCAATCTTTAAAGAAAAGTAAGGGACAGAAGGGGAGGTAAATGTTGTCACCTCAAAACGGTTCCATCGAGGTTCGACCTCAAGAACCAAATATGTACTTTCTTCTTTTGGAAGTAAGACTTTCAAGAAGAAAAAGAACAATGGTAAGAGGGTGAAAGCTGACCCTACTACTACTGCTGCTACCAAGAAGAGCAAGGCTAAAGTTGCAGACAAAGGAAAATGTTTCCACTGCAACGTGGATGGACACTAGAAAAAAAACTACCTGAAATACTAGCCAAAGAGGTAAATATGATTTACTTGTTCTTGAAACATGTTTAGTGGATAATGATGATTCTGTCTGGATATTGGATTCAGGAGCCACTAACCATGTTTGTTATTCTTTTTAGGGAATTAATTCTTCGAGGCAGCTTGATGCTGGGGAGATGACTCTCAAAGTCCGAATGAGAGATGTCGTCTCAACAGTCGCAGTGGGAGACCTAAAGTTGTTTTTAGACAAGAATACATATATATTATTAGATAATGCGTATATAGTTCCTAAAATAAAGAGGAACTTAATTTCAATTTCTTGTCTACTAGAACAATGTTAACTACACAAGATGGAATTCACTCATTCCCGACTTTAGGATAAGTAGATGAGTGTTCTCTTAAGTGCTGAGTCTGAGACTTGAACAAGGGTCTCCACCCTCTCACTGGCCCGAGAGGTACATTTGGTTATTGGTTGGACCATAACCGGGTTGTTCATTAGAGGATCAGCGGTACTTAATGTACAAGATGTAACACAGGGGTAAAACGGTAATTTGACCCAACTGTGGTTACAGACACTCGTGAAGGATTCACTTACCATTAATGGTCAAAATCCATGGACGCAAAATATTCTACAGTGAGAAGAGTGCAACTGTGGGTCTTTAGTGGAGTGACCGACAATTAACGAATGTTGATTAATATGGTTAATGAGTTTAATCAATTAATCTCGTATCGTTGGAGCTTCCGATCTATAGGTTCATTAGGTCCTTTTGCTAGCTCGTAAATGGTAGTTAAGAACAGTTAGTCTTCAAAAGAATTTTAATTGTTCAAATTAGTTAAAGAGAATTAAAATTAATTGTATGAGATACAACTAATATAATGTATGTTGATATATTATAATATATAGTTAATTTTCAATTTTATTCAAAATTATGAGACAGATGGGTACTAGAATTTGATTCTAATATAGTTGATTAATTTTGACTAAGTGGGAAGTGGGAGAGTGGTGAGTGGGGAAGTTGTGACTTCCCCACCACTCTTCTTCCCTTATAAAAATGGAGGATCTCTCCTTTCCTTTGTGATCGCTTGGTCGCCAGTTGAATGAGTTTCGGAAACTCAAGTTTGAAACCGCTCTCTCAACCTATCAATTTTCTTTCAATTACAAGACGGTTCCCACAAACCGAGTTATGGTGGGAAGTGGGGGAGGTTTTTCCACTTTTTGTTTCTTTTTTTTCCTTTTTTTCCTTTTTTTTTCCTTTTCTTTTATTTTAACTAACAAAATTTTAATTAAAAAATAATTAATCAAGTCTAATTTAATTAATTACAAAAAAAATATTCTAAATTTAATTTAACCAAATTAATATATCACATTAATTTAATTAAATCATATTCAATTAAATTAATCAACTATATTAGTTACAAATTCTAATATCCATCTCTATCATAATTTTGAATCAAATTCAAAATTAACTTTATATTATAATGTATCAACCTTCATTACATTAATTGTATCTCATACAATTAACCTTAATTCCCTTTAACTAATTTGAACAATTCAAATTTTAGACTAACTGTTCTTAACTACCCTTTACGAGCTAGCAAGGAACTTAATAGACCTACAGATCGGAAGCTCCAACGATACGAGATTAATTGATTAAACTCATTAACTATATTAATCAACATTCAATAACTGTTGGTCACTCCACTAAAGACCTACAGTTGCACTCTTTTCAATGTAGAATATTTTACATCCTTGAATTTTGACTATTAACGATAAGTCAATCATTCACGAGTGTTCGTAACCACTGCTGGGTCAAATTACCGTTTTACCCCTGTGTTATATGATATGAACCAAGGAGCTACCGTTGTTATGCCTCATAGACCGATTACAAGATCGAGAGCTAGGAAACTTCAACAAGCTTTGCTACTTCGTGTCCAAACGTTCTTGAACTCGACAAGAGAAATAAAGGAAGATGTGCAAGAAGTTAGAACTATGCACTTCAATTTGGTGCAACTTATGCATTTTTAAGTGTTTTTATGGCAAGTTAAAGTCCACTTGGTCAAGGTCAAAGTCAACTCCATCAAGACAAGTCAAAGTCAACTCATTCAATTCAAAAACCAAGTCTACTCACATCCCTCATTATGGACGGGATTGCAATTATTTTGGTTGGCTTTCCATGTTCTTAACCTTTTCATTTGCTTGTCTTTTCATTTCTCGTAAGTTATGTCTTTTCATTTACAAGTCTTTTCATTTCTCATAAATTACAAGTCTTTTCATTTGCTTAAGACTTTTCATATGGCTTGCTAGGATGGCTATATATAGCCTTGAGATGTCTTGTTGTAACACAATTGAAGTTGAATGAAAAGTGAGTTTTCTCATTAGCTTGGTTGAGAGCTTTATCTCCCATTTCTTGTGCAATTTCTTGTGTCTTTAGAATTTGCATGTTAGGATCATTCAAGCGGTGTTGATCATACCTCTTGTGGAGTGATTCGAATCACGAGTTTAGAAACAAGTTTTCTCTACTCTTGATATTGATCATCAAGGTAATCCGTTCTAAAACTTTTCCTTGGGTTGATTCCATACTTGTTTTCGGGGTTTTTGGGATTGAGTTCTATGGGTCTTGTTCGTTAGCAAGGTTCTTAGATCCAACTCTTAAGGGTTTCTTAAGGGTTTCTTAACATTACATTTTGGGATTGAGTTCTATGGGTCTTGTTCGTGAAAGCATTTATTGTTAGCATTATTGTCCTTTTGCTGATCCATAACTGAAAAAAAAAAGAAAGAAAGAAGAAAGAGCATAGAAGACCCCATTTGTCTTTGTGTAGCCTTGCATTGAAATCTCATGCTACTTCCTTGTTGCTTAATTCCCAACCATCTTTATCTTTAACTCTACTTTTGTTTCTTTCTAGCTTCCATTATAATTCTGTCCATTATTTTTTTTTCTTAACTTGTTTCTTTGTTGTTATTCGGGTTACTCCCAAAATCACACTCTTGTTTGAGTTCTTATGTGCTGTCTAAACCACTTGAAATGCACATAGCTTTTAACTTTGCTAGACTCACTTACCGATTTGTTTGAAGTGCATAAGAGTGTACTAAGTTGTGAGGGAGCAATTGTAAGGGAGCGATACATTATTTTGAGTGTTGAGGGTTAAACACGAGTGAACTTCACTAACGAGTGAATTAGTGAGGGAGTGCTTGTGAGGTCCATTTCTTGTCACTTTATTTTGTTTTTACAGCATGGCTAATCTTGGAGATGAAGGCAATATTTTTTATGCCCGGAGGAGAGAGGCGCTAGAAGGAACTGTTGAACGAATGATTCGTAGCATGGAGGCATTGACAGAACGGATAGGAAGGTTGGAGACTCAAAACCAAGCTCAGGAGAGAGTTCCACCACCTCCACCACCACGTGTTATGGATGAGGATGAGTATGAAGGTTATGGATCTGATCATTGGGAGGATGATCAAGCTACAGTTTTAGCGGCTCCAAGAGGGGGTGATAGACACGTTGGTCGTGGCTTAGATCGAGGGAGAGGCCGGGGAAGAGGCTATCATAATTTCCAAAGAGCCCCACGAGCGAATGCTCAAGTTGACGAAACTTGGGAAACATCAAATTAAAACTTCTGAAGTTCTATGGTAAGACTGATCCGGAAGCGTACATTCAATGGGAGAAAGAAGTGGAGTTCGTGTTTGATTGCCATAATTTCAGTGAAGAAAAGAAGGTACGACTATGTCTTGCTCAATTCAAAGATTATGCAGTAACATGGTGGGACAAATTAATGTCAATTAGGAGACGAAACCTTGAGGCGCCAATCGATTCATGGTATGAGTTCAAGGAGTTGTTGAGGAGGCGATTTGTTCCTAGACATTTCCACAGGGACACAGCGCAAAAGCTCCAAGTGTTGAGACAAGGTAGTAAGTCTGTGGAGGACTATTACAAGGAGATGGGTACGTTGATGAATCGGCTGGATCTTAAAGAGGACATGGAGAATCTCATGGCACGGTTTCTTAATGGCTTAAACAAGGAGATTGCGGATAAGGTTGATCTACAACCTTACTTTAACATCGAAGAGATGTTGCACTTTGCCATCAAAATTGAGAAGCAGCTCCAAAGGCGATCTCAAAGGTATTCTACTAAGCCCTTTTCCCATTCATCTTCTACATGGAAAACGGATAGGAAGAGTGCTGATTCTAAACTTAGCAATCGAGAGGCATATGAGAAACCAAAAGAAAAGTTTAAGAAAGGAGAGAGTTCCAAGAAGGGGAAAGAGAAAGTTGATGAACCTAATGTGAGAAATCGGGATATTAAATGCTGGAAATGTCAAGGAGTAGGACATTACAGTCGAGACTGCCCTAATTGAAGAACTATGATAATTAGAGAAGGAGAGTTTGTAACAGAAGATGAGAAGGAAGATGAGGTAGAAGAGGACGACAATGGTGAATGTGAGAGTGAGGAGTATAGTGAAGAGGACCCACACATATGTCCTTAGTCACTAGGAGAGCTCTCAGTACGCAAATTAAGGAGGATGGCCTAGACCAACGAGAGAACTTATTTCACACTAGGTGTCTTGTCCAAACTGTGCCTTGTAGTGTGATTATTGATAGTGGTAGTTGTACCAACGTTGTAAGTTCTATTCTGGTCAAGAGGCTTAACTTAGAGACAAAACCACATCCTAGACCATATAAACTTCAATGGTTGAGTGATTGTGGGGAGGTAAAGGTGAGTAGATAAGCTCTTGTTTCTTTTGCTATTGGAAAATATGTTGATGATGTTTTGTGTGATGTTGTACCTGTGCATGCCGGGGATATATTGTTGGGTAGACCTTGGCAATTTGACCGTCGGGTAATGTATGATGGGTATGCCAATCGCTATTCTTTTACTCATCATGGTAGAAAAACTACTCTTGTACCTTTGTCACCAAAAGATGTGCATGTTGATCAATGCAAACTTGAAAAGAAGAGGCAAGAGGCTGATGCAAAAGCAAAAAGTGAAAAAGAAACAAAAGAAAATGAGTTGAGAGAAAAAAAGAGTTTGAGTGAAAAGCAAGGGAGTAGCAATCAGCCTAGTGGGAAAAATGAGAGAAAAGCCAAAACGGTGAGCTTGTATGCTAGTTCAAGTGAGGTTAGGAATGTTTTAATGGCGAAACAGACTGTTCTTGTACTATTGTACAAAGGGTCTTGTTTTCTTACTAACAAGCTTAACACCTCCTTGCCTAGTATTTTTGTTTCTCTTTTACAGGAATTTGAGGACTTGTTTCCCGAGGAGACGCCCAAGGAATTGCCACCACTTCGTGGCATCGAGCATAAGATTGACTTCATTCCAGGTGCTACCATACCTAACCGACCAGCTTATAGGACTAATCCTACTGAAGCCAAAGAAATTCAAAGGCAAGTGGATAAATTGTTAGCTCATGGGTATGTACGCGAAAGCCTTAGTCCTTGTAGTGTGCCTGTTATTTTAGTGCCTAAAAAAGATGGAACTTGGAGAATGTGTGTAGACTGTAGGGCCATTAATAAGATCACTGTTAAATATCGTCATCCTATTCCTAGGTTAGATGATATGTTAGATGAATTGCATGACTATAGTCTCTTTACTAAGATTGATTTGAAATCTGGGTATCATCAAATTCGTATGAATGTTGGAGATGAATGGAAAATTGCATTTAAGACCAAATATGGATTGTATGAGTGGCTTGTTATGCCTTTTGGCTTAACTAATGCTCCTAGTACTTTCATGAGGTTGATGAACCATGTATTGCGTGAATATTTGGGAAAATTTGTGGTTGTTTATTTTGATGATATACTTGTGTATTCGAAGTCTTTGGAAGATCATGTAATGCATGTGCGTGCTGTTTTGACTACACTTAGAAACGAGAAATTGTATGCTAACCTAAAGAAATGTAATTTTTGCATGGAAAGGGTTAATTTTCTTGGTTTCATTGTGTCTAGTCGAGGAGTTGAGGTGGATAGTGAGAAAGTTAAGGCTATTAGCGAATGGCCAACTCCCACGAATGTTGGGGAGGTTCGAAGTTTTCATGGGCTAGCTAGCTTTTATCGGCGTTTTATTAAGGACTTTAACACCCTAGCTTCACCTCTAAATGAATTGGTAAAGAAAAATGTTCCTTTTGTTTGGGGTACATCCCAAGAGCATGCTTTTAATGTTTTAAAGGATAAGTTGTGCAATGCTCCTCTACTTGCTTTACCGAACTTTGATTTGACTTTTGAAATTGAATGTGATGCAAGTGGGATTGGAATTGGGGCTGTACTAATGCAAAACCATAAGCCACTAATGTTCTTTAGTGAAAAGTTGAGTGGTGCTTCTTTGCGGTACCCAACTTATGACAAAGAACTTTATGCTTTGGTACGAGCTTTGCAAACTTGGCAGCATTATCTTTGGCCAAAGGAGTTCGTCATTCATACGGATCATGAGAGCCTAAAGCACTTGAGAGGGCAAAGCAAACTGAATCGCAGACATGCCAAGTGGTTGGAGTTTATAGAGACATTTCCATATGTGATTAAGTATAAACAAGGTAAGGAGAACATTGTTGCAGATGCTTTATCACGAAGGTATGCTCTCTTTAATACTTTGAATGCTAAGATTTTAGGATTTGAACATCTCAAGTCCTTGTATCTAGATGATGTGTTCTTTGCTCCTTTTGTTGAATCGTGTGAAAAAGGACTTGTTGTTGATGATTACATGTTGTTTGAAGGATTTTTGTTTCGAAAAGGAAAACTTTGCATTCCATCTTGTTCAATTCGTGAATTGCTTGTAAAGGAAGCTCATGGGGGTGGTTTAATGGCTCATTTTGGTGTTTCTAAAACTTATGATATGCTAGCTGAACATTTTTATTGGCCTAAGATGAAGCATGATGTGCATAAAGTGTGTAAGCATTGTATTGCATGCAAACAAGCTAAGTCTAGGTTACAACCACATGGTTTATATTCACCTTTGCCTGTTCCT
Organism: Momordica charantia; assembly: GCF_013281855.1. Classification (NCBI taxonomy): domain Eukaryota; kingdom Viridiplantae; phylum Streptophyta; class Magnoliopsida; order Cucurbitales; family Cucurbitaceae; genus Momordica; species Momordica charantia. Next base: position 8,700,140 of record NW_028275161.1, on the reverse strand, counting down.
ACTACTCCTTGGGTTGATATTTCTATGGATTTTGTCCTTGGTTTACCAAGAACTCGGAAGGGTAGGGATAGTATATTTGTAGTGGTTGATAGGTTTAGCAAGATGACGCATTTCATACCATGCCATAAAACTGATGATGCTAAATTGATTGCTGATTTGTTTTTTAGGGAAGTTGTTCGTTTGCATGGCATTCCTAGAACTATTGTTAGTGATCGCGATGTAAAATTTTTAAGTCATTTTTGGCGTGTGTTATGGGGAAAGTTGGGAATCAAACTTGTTTATTCTACTACTTGTCATCCCCAAACTGATGGACAAACTGAGGTAGTAAATAGGACAATGGTTACCATGCTTCGAGCAATCATAGATAAAAATCCTAAAACTTGGGAGGATTGTTTGCCATTAATTGAATTTGCATATAATAGGGCTGTCCATAGTACTACTAAATGCACACCGTTTGAAATTGTATCTGGTTTCAATCCTATCTCCCCACTTGATTTGTTGCCTATGCCTCCTAATGAATTTGTGAGTTATGATGCTAGCACAAAGGTTGATCTTGTCCATAGGCTACATAAAGAAGTTAAGGAAAGGATTGAGAAGCAAAACACTAAGGTTGCTTCCCGCATCAATAAAGGAAGCAAGCTCCTTGTTTTCCAGCCAGGGGATTGGGTTTGGGTACATTTTCGAAAGGAACGGTTTCCAACTCAACGAAGATCTAAGTTGCTACCATGAGGCGATGGTCCTTTTCAAGTCCTTGAACGGATCAATGATAATGCTTATAAGATTGATTTGCCAGGTAAGTATGGAGTGAGTGCTACCTTTAATGTTTCTGATTTGTCTCCTTTTGATGTAGTTGATGACTTCGATTCGAGGACGAATCCTTCTAAAGATGAGGAGGATGATATGAACCAAGGAGCTACCATTGTTATGCCTCATGGACCGATTACAAGATCGAGAGCTAGGAAACTTCAACAAGCTTTGCTACTTCGTGTCCAAGCGTTCTTGAACTCGACAAGAGAAATAAAGGAAGATATGCAAGAAGTTAGAACTATGCACTTCAATTTGGTGCAAGTTATACATTTTTAAGTGTTTTTATGGCAAGTTAAAGTCCACTTGGTCAAGGTCAAAGTCAACTCCATCAAGACAAGTCAAAGTCAACTCATTCAATTCAAAAACCAAGTCAAACACTCACATCCCTCATTATGGACGAGATTGCAATTATTTGGTTGGCTTTCCATGTTCTTAACCTTTTCATTTGCTTGTCTTTTCATTTCTCGTAAGTTATGTCTTTTCATTTACAAGTCTTTTCATTTCTCGTAAGTTACAAGTCTTTTCATTTGCTTAAGACTTTTCATATGGCTTGCTAGGATGGCTATATATAGCCTTGAGATGTCTTGTTGTAACACAATTTGAAGTTGAATGAAAAGTGAGTTTTCTCATTAGCTTGGTTGAGAGCTTTATCTCCCATTTCTTGTGCAATTTCTTGTGTCTTTAGAATTTGTATGTTAAGATCATTCAAGCGGTGTTGATCATACCTCTTGTGGAGTGATTCGAATCACGAGTTTAGAAACAAGTTTTCTCTACTCTTGATATTGATCATCAAGGTAATCCGTTCTAAAACTTTTCCTTGGGTTGATTCCATACTTGTTTTCGGGGTTTTTGGGATTGAGTTCTATGGGTCTTGTTCGTTAGCAAGGTTCTTAGATCCAACTCTTAAAGGTTTCTTAACATTACATTTTGTACCTTAAGTACCGCTGATCCTCCAATGAACAAGCAGTTATGGGCCAACCAATAACCGAAAGTCTCTCTCGGGCTAGTGAGAGGGTGGGGCCCCTTGTTTAAGTCCCACAGTCAGCACTCAAGAGAACATTCATCTACTTACCCTGAAGTCGAGAATGAGTGAATTCCATTTTGTGTAGTTATGTTCCTAGCTCTCCACTCGGTCTCGTCCCTAAAATGGATGGCATATTGAGTCGGCGACTCGAGCCACTATCACCCATACAAATCAAAGGACGAGCCCTAACAGACAGGAGTCCATAACTCACTCAGGATTGAGATAAAGTTACCTAGTCATCCTATTAAAATATTAATCTATTAGCTAACGGTGTTACAACTAAAGATTAATTATTTTGTAGTCTGGTCTTGTACAGACTCATTGTATAGGATACCCTCACTCGCATGTCTCTACACTAACGACCTTGATCAAGTCATTTGTAGCTATTACAAAGTGGGCTGTATCCATAGTGTTACTAAGATAAGGTACCCAACCTTATCCATATACTATAGACCGTTTAGGTTACTACTGGAACATTATGCACCTGTTATCAAATATATATTGTTTATATATACACTGTATCTCAAATATATACGTTCTATATTAAATATATACTGTGTTTATGCAAGGTCATGCACAACAGTGTGTTCCAGATTGCAGCTCGAACTCGGCCTCCGGACCGACCTGAACGCTTGGGCGGACCTGCACAAAAAGGTGAGCACTCCGACGATCAAGTCAGTATAGGTCGGATTCCCAGTTTAGTTCGAGGCCAGAAATCATCGTACCTGATCGTGGAGTGAGGTCCTCTACTTATGGGTGGTAGTCCCGCTAATCTCGCGACGGTTACACCCGGTAATCTCGGGACCGTCGGTCACACTCGGTAATCTCGGGACCGACGGTTACGCCCGATAATTACGCCGTAGACAGTTGCTCACATCGGCCCCTACCGAGCTCCCCGGTAGATCAGACCTGGGCCAGATTCACCTCGGCCCTCATACTTAGCATTTGTCGACGTTAGTGGCGGCCATCTCGGCTATCCGAGCTGGGCATGACTCATGAGCCATCTTGGAGAACCAATAGGGGTCCTCCAAGTGTCCAGGGTATTCCCTTCCCCAAACATTGGCCCCCTCTCTGTCTGGTCCGATCTCGACCTGGCAGAGAAGTTCATTCGACTTGCTTTGACACGTGGCGACTTCCTATTCGTGGGAAAATACAACCGTCGCGGAAGATTTATCGTCGGAATATTCAAATATTCCGACGCTTCGGATCTCAGGGAGGATCCTAGCCGCTCGTTGATTTCACGTGTACGGTGGGGAAATTCTTCCGACGGGCTATAAATGCCCCCAATCCTTCAGGTCATACCTTACGTTCCCTGAATTCTTGGAGTTCGATCTGAAGGCAGCTCGAACCCTTGGTAGGTCAGTCTCTTCCCTCTCTCTTTCGAACGTAGTTGCCATGTCGTCCTCTTTTAGCAGCAACTTAGGATCCGATTTAGTTCGTAGGTTAGAGTCCGAGCTCGAGGGGATAGAAAACTTTAGATTCTCCGATGACGGGGAGGATAGTGACGCCTCCACTTCAGGTCAGGGTTTGGAATACCCCTCTAGGATACCTGAGCACTACCTCGGATCCCTTCGTAGGGGGTTCGCTATCCCTGAGAACATCCTCCTCAGGCTTCCGGAGGAGGGGGAGAGAGCTGACAATCCTCCAGAGGGATGGGTCACTCTCTACTTCAAAATGTTTGAGTACGGCCTCAGACTTCGCCTTCACCCTTTTGTCCAAGAATTTCTCTTCCGGACTGGGTTGGCTCCAGCTCAAGTGGCCCCCAATGGGTGGGGCGTCATTTTCGCTTTGGCCATCCTTTTTTGGCTACGAGCTCGGGATAGTGAGGAAGCCGAGCTGTTGGACGTAGACCAGCTCCTCGCGTGCTTCGAAGCGAAAATGATAGCTAAGAAGCCTGGTCGGTATAGTTAAGGCGCCGACCTCCATCAAGGGATGGGTGAGGAAGTGGTTCTACGCTTCCGGGGAATGGCTCGCAAAGGACGAGTCGGGTCGTTCCTTCTTTGACGTCCCCACTAGGTTTGGGAACCTAGGTACGGAGTAGTTCTTGCTTTTCGTAATTTTCTTTTCTGTCATTCAGGTCTAACTCGGATTTTGTCTCCGTGCAGTTTCAATTCGACCAGTCCCCGAGCTTACGCAAGCCTCCTTCGACACGCTGAAATACTACAAGGAGTGCTTTCCGAGGGGTAGGAAGGTCGGAACCCTGGTGACCGACGAGCTGCTGCTTGAGTCCGGGCTGCTAGATTACAACCCTGCAGTTCGTCCCATTGAATCCTCCAGGCCTAACTCTGAACTTGGTATGCCGAGCTTACCTCCCCCCTTTTTCCTCTAACCTTGTGTTGACCCCTGTTCTTATTTCGCAGCCATGGTTTGCGGATTTGCAAGCAGCGTGAAGCGCAAGTCCAAGGGCCGAGCCCATGCTCTTGAGGCCGCCCAGAGTTCGAAACCTGCCACCCTTGCCGTGGCAGGGCCTGCCTCGGAAGATCCAGCCCCAGTGATCGAGCTGGAGTCTTCTGGGGGTCCCTCGAGGGAGAAGCGCCCCAGGGATCAGACCGAGGCGGTGGACGCCCCGCCTTTGGGAGAGGAGGTGAGGGAGGAAGCCCCTCTGAAGCGAAGAAGGAAGAAAAATAAGGCGATCTCCCCCTCGGAGGTCGAAGCTTGTAGGGACTTGCCTGCAAGTTTCGCAGATCGGGTGGACGATCCTGCGGCCAGGATGGGCGGGACGTCCGACGTGACGGCACGGTTCAGAGTTGAGCCGTCAAGTTCCGGGGTGAGGGACCAGGTGTCCCGCATCTCAGCTGCAAGTTTGGACCGCTGCCTAAGGAGGGCGTCCAAATTCGTGAGCGACCCTGGGTCCGTTCTGCAGAGGACCATCGATTACGCCGCCGAGGTAAGACTAGCGTCCCCATTTTTGCTTAATTTCGCCTAACAGGTAGTTCGGTCTAACTTTTTCCTTGTACCGTTTCTCAGGCGTTCGTTGCTTCCATTCAATCGGCTCTGGCTGTAAAGGCCGAGCTGGATGGGAGGGAAGTTCTGGCAGCGAGGGAGAAAGAGGAGTTCTCTGCTGCCTTGGAGGCTGCTTCCTCCACCATGAAGGATGAGCTGCTGAAGGCTCACTCTGAGGTGGAGACTTTGAAGGCCGAGGTGGAGTCTCAGGCCGAGCTGCTGAAGAAGGAAGAGGACAGGCGCAAGGCCCAACTCCGAGCTGCCCACGCTATCACCAGGGGCTTGGAGAAGGAGAAGTTCCAGCTTCTGAAGGAGAAGGACGACATGCTCCAGGCGCTTGAAGCGAAGGACAAGGAGCTGGAGCATGCGACTGCCGAGCTGGAGACGGCGAATGAGCGCCTCAGCAATGGAGTCCCATTGGAGGAATCGTTTAGGCAACATCCTGACTTCGATGGATTTGCCAAAGACTTTTCTGACGCGGGCTTCAAGTTCCTTATGAAGGCATTGCTTCCGACATGCCCGACCTTCAGATCGATCTCAGCGGTCTGAAAAGAAGGTTTGCCGAGAAGTGGGCGTCTGGGCCTGGCGGCACCCCTGGCCCCCAAGCGTTGGTGGATCAGTATGTCAGAGATCTGGACTCTGACTACTCCGATCCCGAAGAGGACCAGGTCGGCTCCACTCAAGAGGGCGCTCCTCAAGCAGGCTCTTAGGCGACCACCCTTCACGAGGCTTTTCGCCGTTCTTCCTCCCTTTTCTTTTTTGTTTGTAAGTGTCAGGGCAGAGCTGCAAGGTCTATAAGCCTTGGCTCTGCTCTTCATTCAATAAAGAGGCTCCCATTTGTTTCTACTTTGTTGTTGGCAACCTCTTTTCTTTGCCTTTTCCTTGAACTGCAGCCAATGTCACCTCGCACCTCTTACCTTTGAGGTCGCGCCTTCAGTTAAACTAGTTGTAAGTTTGAGTTTGAATTTCTTAATGTTCAATACATTGCACCAACTCTGGATTTTTAACATTTCACCCTTAACTTAAAAAAAATTAAAAGGCTAAAATCCTAAGTCCGTAGCTATTCTTCATATCGTTCCTTGTACCCCCAAGTTCGGAGGCTTGATCATTTTGTACTTTTCACATCGCCCCTTTGCCTTGAAGGTTTGAATTTTAAGTTCGTCAGTGGTTTTGGCATCGCACCTCGTACCCTTAGGTTTTGGAGGATTGGATTTGAACCAACTGCTGGAATGTGATCGCGTGGGAGTCCGTGGCCCCCATTTAATTTCTGGTCGAACTCGGAAGCATGAAATTAAATCATCACATTTATTCCGATCATAATTCTTTTGGAACAGTCGTTACAGATTCATTGAAAACCCTTTTGGCGTTTCAAGGATAATAACGCTTTAGGTGTTCCGCGTTCCACGGGTGCGCGAGGACATCTCCTTTCAGATCGGCCAATATATACGTCCCAGGTCGGACTATGCCCTTGATCTCAAATGGGCCCTCCCAGGCCGGATCAAGGGCACCCACATGCGTTTGGACCCTCCTTAAGACCAGATGTCCGACCTGAAAGGCCCGAGGTCGTATGCGGGCATTGTAATGTCTGGCCATTCTGCCCTGATATTCCGCCAGGCGTAGCTGGGCCATTGCTCTTCTTTCTTCCAACAAGTCGAGGTTGAGGAGCAGCTCTTCCTCATTTGTCGTAGGCTCGTAATGCTCTACTCTGTCAGATGGCATGCCGATCTCAACCGGGACTACAGCTTCGGAGTCGAAGGCCAGGGAGAACGGGGTCTCACCCGTCGACTCTCGTTGGGTGGTCCGGTACGACCATAGAACCTCTGGTAGCTCCTCGGCCCACCTGCCTTTCTTGGAGTCCAGTCTAAGTTTGATGCCTCGTTTGATGATCTTGTTGACTGCCTCCACCTGCCCATTTGCTTGCGGATGTGCGGGGGACGAGCTCAGATGACTTATGCCAAGTTTGCTGCAAAAGTCTTTGAACTTGACGTTGTCAAACTGCTTCCCATTGTCTGTCACTATGGCCTGCGGTATACCAAAGCGACATATGATATTCGTCCATACGAAGGACGTGACCCTGGATTCCGTTATGTGGGAGAGCGCTTCGGCCTCGGCCCACTTGGTGAAGTAATCCACAGCAACCACAGCGAACTTGGTCTGGCCCTTGCCCAAAGGGAAAGAACCAATGATGTCTACCCCCCACTGCGCGAATGGCCACGGGGCCGAGATGGGGATGAGCAGCTCGGGAGGTTGGTGGATTATGGTTCCGTAGCGTTGGCAATTGTCGCAAGTTCTAACGAACTTCTTGGCGTCCTGGCTGAGGGTCGGCCAATAGTATCATTGTCGGATCACTTTGGCTTGACAGCGACCGGGCGCCTGAGTGATTGCCGCACACTCCTTCGTGGATCTCCCTGAGGACGTACAGGCCCTCTTCAGGGGTTAGGCATCTCAAGAGGCAGGGAAAAGTCACGTCGGTACAATGCCCCATCTCGGACCACGAACCGAGCTGCCCGCCTTGCTAACTTTCTGCGCTCCTTGGGGTTTTGTGGTGAGTTGCCCCTAATGAAGTTCGCGATCGGGTCCATCCATAAGGATTCTGGAGCGCCGACCTCCATCAGATCTGGCTCTAAGATCGAGGGATTATCGAGGATCTCGACGGGGACCGACTTGGCCAGGTCGGTCTCGTACGCCGATGCTAACTTGGCCAAGGCGTCAGCATTAGAATTTTCTGCTCGCGGAATCCGGCTTACTTCGTAAGTTCGAAACTGGGCGAGATGCGATCTGACCTTGCCCAAATACTTCTCCATTCGGGTGTCTTTGGCTTGGTACTCGTCCTTGATCTGGCTCACAACCAGCTGGGAGTCACTGAAGACCTTAACACAAGAGGCCCCCAATGCTCGAGCGATTCGCAGGCCGGCAATAAATGCTTCATACTCAGCTTCGTTGTTAGAAGTCCGGAAGCCGAACCGCAAGGCATACTCAAATCGCTCGCCCCCTGGTCCGAGCAAGAGGACCCCGGCTCCGCACCCCTTCTCATTGGAGGATCCGTCGATATAGACTGTCCAAGGTAGGTCGGACTCGCTCAGCTCGGAAGGTGGCGTGAGCTCGGCTATGAAATCTGCCGCTGCTTGTCCTTTCAACGCAGTTCTGGGTTCGAACTGGATGTCGTACTCACTTAGCTCTATTGCCCACTTCATTAGGCGTCCAGAAGCTTCCGGCTTATGGAAGATGCTTTTTAGGGGCAAGTTAGTGAGCACCACCACCGTATGGGCTTGGAAGTATGGTCTGAGCCGTCGGGCCGAGGTGACCAAAGCGAGAGCCAACTTCTCCATCTGAGGGTACCTAGTCTCGGCTTCGGTCATAGCTTTGCTTGTGTAGTAGACCGGGTTTTGCCGCGCTTCCTCTTGCCTGATTAGGATCGAGCTGACGGCACTGTCAGACACTGCTAAGTACAATTGGAGCTTGTCCCCCGGCATGGGCTTGGCGAGCAAAGGTGCCGAACAGAGGTAGCTCTTCAATTGCTGAAATGCTTGTTCGCACTCCGCTGTCCATTCAAACGGCCCTTTCTTTCGTAGGATTTTGAAGAAAGGAAGGCACTTATCTGTCGCTCTTGAAACAAACCGGCTTAGGGCCGCAACCCTGCCATTGAGACACTGAAGCTGCTTCAGCGTCTTCGGTGCCTCCATCTCGGTCACGGCTTTAATCTTTTCGGGGTTGGCCTCGATTCCCCGGTTATTCACCATGAAGCCGAGGAATTTTTCCGAGGAGACTCCAAAGGCACACTTAGCAGGGTTGAGCTTCATTTGATATGCCCTCAGAACTCCGAAGGCTTCGGCCAGGTCGGAGAGATGCGACTTAGACTGCTTGCTCTTGACAAGCATGTCGTCCACATACACTTCCATATTCCGGCCGACCTGCTTGGCGAACATTTTGTTCACCATTCTCTGGTAGGTCGCTCCTGCGTTCTTTAACCCGAAGGGCATGACCTTGTAGCAGTACAGACCTTGGTCTGTTATGAAAGCGGTATGACCTTCATCTAGGACATGCATCTTGATTTGGTTGTACCCAGAGTAGGCGTCCATGAAGGTGAGCAGTTCGTGCCCGGCTGTGGCGTCCACGAGCTGATCAATCCTCGGCAGTGGGAAGCAATCTTTCGGGCATGCCTTATTTAAGTTCGTAAAATCTACGCACATTCTCCATTTGCCGTTAGATTTTTTAACTAATACAACATTGGAGAGCCACTCGGGATACGAAATTTCTCTTATGTATTCAGCTTTCAAAAGTTTGTTAACTTCCTCAACAATTACATCACTCCTCTCCTTGTTTATAGGCCTTCTCTTTTGTTTCACAGGTCGGAATGATGGATCTATGCTGAGGCGATGCGTCATAATTCGCGGGTCAATGCCAGACATGTCCTCATGGGACCACGCAAAGACGTCCGAGTTGGATCTGAGGAAGTGGATTAGCTCCTCTCTATCGGTGGCCCCCAGCTTGGTTCCTATGCTTACCTGCTTCTCGGGACTAAGCAGAGGAACAAGCTCGAGCTCCTCAGTGGGTGCGGCAAACTCCTTCCTTGGTAGGTCGGCCTCGAACTCGAGCGTCCCATCCCTACCGACGAGAGTTTCGAGGGCGCAGACCGATGAGCCTTTGAGTGCGGAGGCATAACACTCCCTCGAAGCGGTCTGTTCTCCTCGGACCGTGCCCACGCCATTGGGGGTGGGATACTTCAAAACTTGATGAAGTGTTGAGGGAATGGCCCAAAATGAGTGGATGATGGGTCTCCCAAAGATGGCGTTATAGGCCGATCTACCGTCAATTACCACGAACTCGGCCATTTGAGTGACCCGAGTTCGGTCCTGCCCCAGCGTGACCGGCAAGTCGATGCAACCCTCTGGGATGACCGATTCTCCAGAGAACCCAACCAGCGGTGTCGGGCTTCTCTTCAATTGTGACCTCATCCATCCCAAGGCGAGGTAGGTCGGTAAGGACAGGATGTTAGCGGATGCGCCCCCGTCTACCAGCACTCTCCTGACCGCCACATGATCAATCAAGGGAGCAATCACAAGTGCATCATTGTGGGGCAGGTGGACCTCCTCCAAGTCTGCACCGTCGAAGGTGATTGGGCAGGTCGGCCCCTACTCCCTGATGATGCACACCTCGCGCCTGGCTGCACGGGCTAACTCCTTTCTTTTATGTCCGGACTGACCCCCGCTTGGCCCTCCAAAAATGGTATTGATGACCGCAGGTCGGTCGGTGCGTCGGGGTGGCGTCCTTGAACGCTTTCGCTCTTCCTTTTTCTCTACCGAGCTGGTCCTGGGCTTTCCCACAAACTTCTTGAAGTAGCCGTCTTGAATTAGATCCTCAATTTGGCGCTTCAACTCCCAGCAGTCCGACGTGTTGTGGCCGTGCTCCCGATGGAAGCGGCAATACTTGTCCTTGCTGCGCCTCTCCGGGGCTCCCCGAAGTTTCTCAGGACGCTTGAGTAGCTTTTCCATTCCAGACTCCTCGATGTTCGTTAGGATCTCGGAAATTGGAATCGTGGTCGGGGTGAAGCGCTCGTAAGGTCGGCTCCTGGTAGGTCCGCTCTCCGCCCTTCGAACTCAGCTCGGCCGCTGGAAAAGGATCCCTTGTCCTTGGACTTGGGATCTACCCTTTCTACATCTTTTCCACTTCTGCCCCGGCCGATCTTTCGCTCTGGTCGGCCGGTTTTGGTTCGGAGGAGCTCCTGTCCATCGATGACTTTCTTCGCCTTCTGAAGCACCTCGGCGAAGGTGGCCAGGGCCTCCTCTCCAAGTTTCACCATGAGGGCTTCGTCGGCTAGACCGGTGAGGAAATAGCACATGGCCGAGTCATCGGAGCAGTGTGCAACCTTCAACTACTCCTCCTGGAATCTGGTGACATATTCTCGCAGCGTCTCACCCTCCTTTTGCCTGATGGTGGCGAGATGGGTCGCTGTCTTTTTGTCATAGTGCCGAGAAGAGAACTGGGCGAGGAACTCCCTTCTCAGCTGAGAGTAGGTCGAGATCGACATGGCTGGCAGTCTCCGATACCACAATCGCGCGCTGCCAGTAAGCGCGATCTGAATGGCGCGGCATTTGATTGCGTCTGATACCGCTTGGAAGTCCATGAGGCCTTCAAAGACCTCAACATAGTCCTTGGGGTCCTTCGTCCCACTATAAGGCTTCACGGTAGGAGCTTTGAACTTCGGAGGGATTGGAGCTTCCAAAACGTCCGAGGTGAAAGGCGATTCTCCCAAGTCGCCATCGTTCAGTGAATCGTCTTTCTGCTCACATTTGGCCTTTAAGGCCTCCACCTGAGCATCGAGCTCCCCCCTCAGTTGGTCGAACTCCTCCCTTGTGATTATCCCTGCGGGATTGTGAGAGGATGCAGCCTGCGGTTGGAGCTCCTGTGTGAGCGGGATGGTGACTGCCCTTTTCGGAGAGACGAACCTCTCTTTCTGTTGAGATGCTCACAGAGGTCTCCCCCCTGGCGAGTGTACCCCTCGCTCTCGTTGTTTTCGGGACGCTCCTCCTCGGCTAGGCCGAGGTGGGAACCCCATTGCTCGCGTACGTCCACGCGCGTCACTCGATTTTCAGATCGAGACCCTGCAGCTAGCATCATTTCGTTATACATTTCCTCCATGGAGCGCATTTGTGTGCGCATTGCCTCCATCTCTCTCTTGAGCGCATCAAAGTTCTCGCTTGTTGGAGCTGGAGCTGGATCCCGGGCGCCCTTCTTAGAGGTCCCAGCTCGGCCACGGGTGGCCTTGGACGTCCTCGGGTGTACAGGCGGTAGGGTAGGCGCGGTGATCCGCGCCGACCTGCGGAGGGGTTCCGTTGCTAGGCCGTCGTGACCTTGCCCCTCTACCGCTGCTGCTCCGACCTCCCTCTGGTGGGCATCGCTGGCAGCTAGAGTCCTTCGGTCTGTCGTATTGGTCGAGTTCGCTGGTTGAACCATGTTCGCTTCGCGTGTTGGTTTAAAAGAATTGGGATGACTTAGATTGTCGTTCCCACAGACGGCGCCAAATGTTTATGCAAGGTCATGCACAACAGTGTGTTCCAGATTGCAGCTCGAACTCGGCCTCCGGACCGACCTGAACGCTTGGGCGGACCTGCACAAAAAGGTGAGCACTCCGACGATCAAGTCAGTATAGGTCGGATTCCCAGTTTAGTTCGAGGCCAGAAATCATCGTACCTGATCGTGGAGTGAGGTCCTCTACTTATGGGTGGTAGTCCCGCTAATCTCGCGACGGTTACACCCGGTAATCTCGGGACCGTCGGTCACACTCGGTAATCTCGGGACCGACGGTTACGCCCGATAATTACGCCGCAGACAGTTGCTCACATCGGCCCCTACCGAGCTCCCCGGTAGGTCAGACCTAGGCCAGGTTCACCTCGGCCCTCATACTTAGCATTTGTCGACGTTAGTGGCGGCCATCTCGGCTATCCGAGCTGGGCATGACTCATGAGCCATCTTGGAGAACCAATAGGGGTCCTCCACGTGTCCAGGGTATTCCCTTCCCCAAACATACTGCATATATGCTATATACTGTTCCAGTTATATGACATAATCTCGAATGTTAGTTGATTGGATTTGGGTTATTACAATTCTATCAATAACAACTTTATTGAATGAATATTTGTTTTATGTTTACAAACCACGAGTTTAGGACATAAAACCCAACGATGAAATCTATAGTATTGGTTTATGTTTCCCTTATCTGGACTCAACTTCACTTTGCCTGACTTCTCTAGTATAGTATGCAACTTACTATTCTCGATATTCACCAAAATTTCGACGAGTGGTTCGTTGAGAGGTGTATAACGATTGAAATCCCGCAATCATCGATCATGGACTTACATAGTCCGATCTTATCGCTGACGATTGTCACAGCTTGACTTCTATTGTTCTTAATCACTACTTAAATAGATCTTCTTTGATTGTGAACTATGGGCCCCAGTTTGGACATGCTTTGAGGCGATGGTTTGATGCTGAAGTTGCTTGGCATTTATTACATCTTCTGCATGCATCTACTTTCGAGTGCATTGAATTGCTTCACTATAGGTTCGCACTGGTTGTAAGGTCAACTGATGAATGGTCAACAGACGCGTGTCTGGTTTCTTTGTGTCATGCTGGGCTGAAAATTGGTTAATGAATATATTCCTTAACTGCCTCCAGGAGCCGATGGAATGTGGCTTCAATTGTCGATACCACGAGCAAGCTTATCCGTTTAAAGTCACAGAAAAAGCTCGATACTTCATTTCATCACCCGCGACTTTAAGCTACATTAACCCTTTGTGTAATTCAATATGATCAACTGGATCTGCTGATACATCATATGGTTTCATGTCGGGCTTTTTCATCTTTGCCGGGAGCGGATATGCAATTATTGGAGCTATGAAGGGAGGATTTTCCCTTTATCTAAGCTCAACCCAGGTCATATCATCTCGCTTGCAACTTTGTCGTAGAGCTTCAAAATTGCTCTGTAGCTTACGATCACCTCCTTCATGGGATCATGGATTTCCGATATTTCTACCGTTGCTTTATATCTAGATGTAGTCGCCGGCATTGCTGTTTCGCCCTATGGATGAGACTTCAATTCTACTCGTCCGGTGATTGGAGTAGACTCCATATTCTGCATTAATGGGGTTTGTTGTTCTCCTTGTTGGGCCTCATTATGCACACTCATTGTATGTCACAGATCTGGTACCTCCGAGGTAATATGTACTCGGAGTACTTCCCGCGGATCGATGGTGGTTGTTCTCCTAGGTCTGAGGTTCAGTCGTTCATGAAGCGATACAAGTGGTCGAACATCACTCGTATTATCTCCTCCCGACCATGCAGGAGCCTTACCCTGAGCTAGGTCTCTTGGGATTGGTGAATTTGCAATGTCCTCACCAACACTCCTATCCTGGACTCTGACAAATGACCCGAGATATCTCAAGTCACACCTTATATGAGCAACACCACCGAGTATCGAATGAACCTCGTTGGGATCCGCACGCAACCCCATCAACTACTAGCCTATTTGTCGTGCATTATTTGGAGTATTGGGTCGTAGGGCATTCCTTCTGCCCCTCCCCTCGCATCAAGGGGGGTCTTTCTCACCCTCAGGTAGGGTTGTGCATAGAAGCATGGGTACGGCTGCTAGTGAAAGATCGCTATGACATACTGTTATCTGCCATTATATCGCTGGTAATTGATAGCCTATAAAGACAAAAGAACTTTTCGATTTCCCATAGACAGCGCCAATTGTTCGTACTGAAAAATATTCCGATAGTCACAATAAATCTTCGAGAACACTGCGAGATATGAAACCTGCAAAAAGGAGTTATCACTCCAATGATTTTGTCAGCATCCAATGACTGGATAAATTGATTTCCAATAAAAGATAAAAAGTAACTGATGTGCATATTAGACCCAATGCTCCAAAATGCCATATACACTAACAATGAAGAGAAGCTTGAGGAAAGACCGACCAAACGAAGGAAACTTCATTGGATCCATTAACAAATTTTAACCATTTTGAAGGCTAATGAAGGACCTGCTAAGGTCAAGAGGAAGCATTGAGGGGGAGAGAAACCAAGCGTGTGGCCCCATTTCAAGGACAAGCCCATCGAGAGGCCATCCGCACGCACGGACAGCAAGGCGTGCGCCCCCTCAGGCGAGCACCCCTGCCGCACGTGCTACCATACAGCGAGAACCTTACAGCGCGCCCCCTACCGTGTGCGTCTCTACCCCGCTAACCTCACAGTGCACGACCCCTGTGCATGCTACCTGCCCAAACGCCCTCGCCTGCCACCCACACCTACACGTCCATGCCTGCCCAGCGCCTCTATGCGCCCTTCTTTGTCGCACATGCCCGCGCGTCTATGCCTGCCCTCAAATGCCTACGCGCCCCTATCTACCACACACGCCGCGTGCCTGATAACTCTCTAAAAGAGAGTTATTCTTGTGATTATTTGGGTGAAATTAAATGTGCATTAAAATGACAAAGTATGTCGGTTTTAGGTCATAATTAGCATGAATAGTGTTCAATTGAAAATTCTTAGCTAAATATCCTCAGGCTTGAGAACTTTGGCCAAAAATAGCATAAACTTTCGTATTTGTGGTTCATTTGCACATGTTTTTAAAGAAGTGATAAGAAGAGAAGGGAGTGCCGAACCAGACTAGAGAAGCCAAAACATTTTCAAGACAGAGCATATAAATGCTGGAGCATTGCAATGCCAGAGCATGAGTGTCCGTACAGTTAATTCAAAAACACGGGATTCACTTATATCTGTACAATATCTAGTCGGGTGGTCTAAAAATATGACCCAATATTTAAAGGGTATGTTGCCCTAGCTGACAGACACGCAGATCCCAAGAGAGACAAAAATTGATAGCTGAAAAAACAAGGGAACAATATATACACATTTTCGAGAGGAGAGCTGACGCCAGAAAGGGGAAGTTCACCTGCTGGAACGAGATGACTGCTTCTTCTTCTCTGTCATTTAACTATTTTTCTTTTATGGGTTGTATTTCTTCTTCTTCCATTTTGTTTTCTTTACCCATTATAAGCTGAACTTCATTATGGGGGAGATTTACATGCTGTAACTGACTTGAGACCGAATCTCTAGCTACTACATTTATTTTTAAGCAAATGTGATTTTATTTCTTAATCTTCACGTTACTATTGGCCGGTATTTCGTGTATGCCAGCTTCTGTATTGACCTGGAAGGGCTTATGGGTGTTGATTTCTTTTGCTTGTGATTAGCGCTTTTCTATAGCTACAAGGATACTCAAGAATGGGGTCTAATCATGCTTATAGCTTGAGTTTATTGCTTCGGTATTTAGCAATGGGAGTTGTACTTACTCATGTTTGGGGTGTCTCGGAAGGGAACCGAGTCGAGCTGGACACTAATAAATGTTAGCTACGCTAGAGTATAGGTTGATAACTTGTGAAAGCATAACATATGTGGTTACCCGTCGGTAACACCAATAAATCAGAAGCTTCTATCAAAGTTGTTGAATTAATATCAACCAGAACAGAGTTGTCGAAATAATATCGACCAGAACAAACAGAACGGTTACTTAAGTGTCAGGCCATGTGAGTGAATAACACACACATGAATCTCATTCTCAAGGAACGCCAAACCACAAAAGTGTCTTCCCACAAATAAGCTAGAACAGAAATCCATCAATTCCAAATTGGGCTACTACCCCAAATAAGCAAAACGTTCCTCGAAACAAAATCATGGCATATCCGGATAGCCCAATCAAATCAATCAAAATATCTTTCAAATAAAATGCAAAACAAATACTTACTTTCAATATTAAATTAATTCACAACATTGAACTAATTTAAAACAAACTTTATCAATCCTCTAAAACATGATTTCAAATATTTCACAATTAAACAAAAAATTTCAAACCTTTAAATAAATCTAAACAAAACTTTATCAAATCATTTAAGAATACTTCAAATACTTTGCAAAGAAACATAATTTCAATTGCCAAATTAGTTTTCAAATACATAATAAAACTTGAATTTCATATGCAAGATATCAATTTCAAATCTTCATATGAAATCCAAAATACATTTTAGTTCTCGAAAAGATATGACAAATCACTTACAATACTTTTCGAAAGTATATGGAAAATTACTTACAATAATTATTGAATGGATACGGTAAATCCACTTACAACACTTTTTGAAGGGATACGGTAAATAACTTACCTCTTTAAGAAATCCTACGAATCTAATTAACTTGTTCCTTGGTAGTTGTCAACTTAGAGGCCTAGAAACAACCAATATTCAAAATCAATCCTTAAATTCTATCCAAGGATTTAAAATTCAACCAATTACTAACCAAATCTTATCTACCACATTTTCCCATTCAAAACACTTTTTTATGCAAAATAATTAGGAAAGTATGGATTTGGGGCTACAAAACCAGATCTAAAAACTGGGTTAATAAGGCTCTAAAATCAACAATAACAACCTTTAAAATTACAAGAAGTGGTATACATTAATACAGACTAAATTTACAAAAAGTTTCTCAACAAAACAAGTTTAAAAGCCTTATAATGAATTGAAAATTTGAGGATTTTAAATCTGGAAAATTTTCTGTTTTATAAAATAAAACTTCAAGAATTTTTCATAAAACAATTAACAATTTACTGATTTTCATAGAAAAATGAGATTTGAAAACTGTATAGAAAACCTTTAAAACTTGGTAAAAACATATAATTTTTCATGTAAAAATCATAACAACAAACTATTATTTATATGATACAAATAGGTAAACTTTTTATAGTCTCAAAATAGCCCAAAAACAGTTTCATAAACAAAAAGATCCAAACCAAAAATTCTGGAAAATTTTTAGGGTAAAAAGTCCTTAAAATCTTTTATTATAAAGACAAAGATCTCAAAAACTTTTTCCAATAAACTGAATTAAAGAACTACAAACCAAGAAAAATAAAACTAAAACAATGAGCAAGAAAAAAGCTTACCGATCTTTGACAGAAAATGCCAGAATTATTCTTCTTTCTTTTTTTTTTTTCTCTTGTAAAGAAAACTAGGTCTATCAGTTTAAGATAATAAAACCTAGGGTTTAAGGGCTTTTATAACAAATCCTAATGAATCCTTATTTAAAAAGGATAATAAAAAGATAAAGACTTAATAAAACTCTTTCTTTTTATTTTTTTGAATTCTAAGAACAAATTATCTTTTAAAACAAAAATTTATATTTTTTAGAAAATAAAGAAAACAACAAAATAAAAATAATATATATATATATATATATATATTCCGGTTGTTACAAACACCCCACCTAAAAAGAAATTTCGTCCTCGAAATTTACATATCTTGCTAAGCGAATAATTCAGGATATCTATCTATCATATTCTTTTCAGTTTCCCAAGTAGCTTCTTCGGATGAATGACTCCTCCACAAAACTTTTACAAGAGGAATAGTTTTATTGTGTAAAACTCGATCCTTCTTGTCCAAAATTTGAATTGGAATCTCGTCATAAGTTAGGTTTTCTTTTACTTGGAGTGGTTCGTAGCTTAGCACATGTGATGCGTCTACAATATACTTCTGAAGCATTGAAACATGGAAAGTATTGTTGATTCGATCTAAGGCAAGTGGTAAGGCCAAGCGATATGCTACAACACCCACCTTTTCTAACATTTCAAAAGGTCCAATAAATCTTGGACTAAGCTTTCCTTTCCTTTCAAATCTTAAAATTCCTTTTAATGGTGAAACTTTCAGAAATACCATGTCTCCAACCTCAAAGTTCAATTCTTTTCTTCTAACATCAGCATAACTTTTTTGACGACTCTAGGCTTTCTCCATTCTCTGTTTGATTAAGTTAATGGACTCGTTTGTCTTCTGCACTAATTCTGGTCCCAAAAGTAAATTCTCTCCAACTTCACTCCAATTGATAGGTGACCTGCATTTTCGTCCAAAAAGAGCCTCGAAGAGTGTCATTCCAATGGTTGCTCAATAGCTATTATTATAAGAAAATTCAATTAAATGCAAATGTTTCTCCCAATTCCCTTGAAAATCCAACGTACAAGCTCGAAGCATATCTTCCAATGTTTGAATTGTCCTCTCAGTTTGCCCATCAGACTGTGGGTGAAAAGCAGTACTGAAGTCAAGTCTCGTGCCCATAGCCTTATGCAAACTTCTCCAAAACTTGGAGGTAAACTTGGGATCTCTATCCAATACTATAGAGATCGGTATACCATGCAGTCGAACTATTTCCTTGACATAAATTTGAGCCCATTTTTTTGCTGTGTAAGTAGATTTATCAGGTAAAAAGTGAGCTGATTTAGTTAAACAGTCAACAATGACCTGCACATTCTCAAAACCATGTTGTGTGTTAGGTAATCCAGTCACAAAATCCAGTGAGACACTCTATTATTTCCACTCAGGTATAACCAATGGTTGGAGGGGTCCGGATGGTCTTTGATGTTCAATTTTACCTGCTGGCATGTTAGACAATGACTAACAAAGTCGGCAACGTCTCGCTTCATTCCTATCCACCAATAAGTTCTTCGGAGGTCTTGGTACATTTTTGAACTCCCAGGGTGAACCGAGTATGGAGTATTATGAGCTTCAATCATGATCTCCTTCTGAATAATCTGGTCATTTGGTTTGCAAAGACGATAACCAAACCATAAAACTCCATCACATGACACTGAAAAGTCAACTCGTTTAGATTTGCTAACATTATCGACAAATCTTCTTCAAAGCTGGATCTAAAAGTTGAGCATGCTTGATCCTGCTAATTAAAGATGGTTCAACCACCAAGCTAGCCAACAACGACGATACAGTTTTTGTAGTCACATCAATCGCCAACTTCTCAAAATCTTTAATTAAATCCTCTTGAGTTGTGAGTAAGGCTGTTGAGTAACTTTAGGACTTCCTACTTAACGCATCTGCCATCACATTAGCCTTACCAGGATAGTAGCTAATAGTGCAATCATAATCCTTAACTAACTCCAACCAACGTCGTTGACTCATATTCAATTCCTTCTGAGTGAAGAAATATTTTATGCTCTTGTGGTCGGTGAAAATCTCACAATGAGCACCATACAGGTAATGCCTCCAAATTTTTAAAGCAAACACAACTGCGGCTAACTCCAAGTCATGAGTAGGGTAATTTGTTCATGGTTCTAGAACTGTCGTGAAGCATAGGCAATAACTTTACTATTTTGCATAAGTACAGAACCTAGCCCATTTCTTGACGCATCACTATAAACCACAAAACCTGTGTCCCCACTAGGAACAGTTAAAACTGGAGCAGTAACAAGTCTCTTCTTCAATTCCTGAAAACTTTGCTCACAATCTTCTTACCATCGAAAATGTGCATTTTTTCTTGTTAGCTGAGTCAAAAGAGATGAAATCTTAGAAAAACCTTCCACGAACCTTCTATAATAGCCAGCCAAGCCAAGAAAACTTCGAATTTCCCGTACATTGGTGGGTCGTGGCCAATTCATAACCGCATCAATTTTGTTTGGATCCAAACTTTTCTTCCAAAATAAAAACCACTTTAAAAGAATTTTGAGAAAGATAATTTAAGCGATTACTTAAGCTTGAAACCTAATAATAAAATTCAAAAGGGAAAATTAAATTTCCAAATTCTTGGGATAAGATTTGTTTAAAAATCTCTTAAAAAAATCAAAAACTAAATTTACCTTAGTCAAACGAAAATAAACTTAATTCTAATTTACCCAAAATTATAACTCCAAATTTTTTTTTGCAAAGGCAAATAAAATATATTAAAACAAGAAAAGCATAAGGAGGATCTCACAGCCCGATATCAAGGAAACAAAATAAAAGATAAAAGAGAACAATCAAAATCACAAAAATAAGTCCCAAGCAGAGACAAGCATGGGCTCAGAGCTCCTACAACAACTCCCTGACCAAGTAGTGCAACGAAAATACACCTCAGCTTTAATGACCCTAAAAAGCACAGACGACGAGCGACTCAAACCATCATGAATACGAAGATTCAGCTCCCTCCAAAGGAAAGAGACAGTCGAAGTCCAAGCTAATCGCCACACATGCCGTCGAGCAGACGACCCAGCACTAACATGACAAATCCAAGTAAGCTCAGTAGACCAATATGAAACCCGATGAGACGAACCTGCCCACGAAATCATACTAGCCCAGACCCGAACCAAGTAGCAGGCACCAACGCATTCCACCGGCGAAGACGATCACGCGTAGATAGGCGATCACGAATTGCCAACCATGAAATAAACGAATGTTTAGGGCTATTCCCACCAAACCATAACAAGGAAAAATAAGAAACTGAGGGACGACGAGGACGAAGAATCCCCCAAGCACTAGATACCGAAAAAATGCCAGACACCACAGGAGTCCAAACAAGGCGATCCTCTTGACCAACCATGGCTCGCACCGACATCACCTCTGGGAAAAGCTCAAGAAGATCCACCGAAACACAAGGCCACCGCCAGGAACCATCAGGAAGCAAAAAGTTAGCAACCTTAGCCATAGAAGAGCTAGCATCATCATAGATGATCCTATCCCCACACCTTGGGTGAATCGGACCCCCCGGCAACCAGGAATCGTGTCACACAAAACAAAGCCGACCATCCCCAAGAACAGTACGCACCAGAGGACGGAGAGAATCTCGAACACCCAGAATATCCCGCCAACACCAGGAAAACCGAGACAAAGGCCGGATAGTCCAATTACAAGAACCCCGTAAAGCATAAGCCTCCACCCAAGCGACCCACAATGACCCAGCACGCATGAGAAGAAGCCAGAGCAACTTCATAATAGCAGCACAATTCCACGAGGCCAAGTGGCGAACACCCAGCCCCCCTCTCTAAGAGGAAGACAGACCTCAGACCAAGCCACCTTCACCCCAGAGGACCCACCCTCACATCCCTTCCACAAAAACGAGAGAAGAAGACGCTCCACCTCATGCACCTCCCGGGTCGGAAGAACAAAGAAACTGGCCCAGTAAACCTGGAAACTCTGAAGCACCGAATGAATGAGCTACAAACGACCAGCAAAAGAAAGCACACGAGCCGACCAACTCCGAATACGAGCACTAATCTTCTCCAACAAAGGTTTACAATCTCGAAAAGACAACAGACGAGAAAGAAGCGGAACACCAAGATACCGCACCGGGAGAGATGCCACCGAAAACCCCAAGAAAGAAGCCAACCCCTGCACCTCCTCAAGAGGAAGACCGGCCCCAAAAAAAGAGCTCTTACAAGTATTAGCAACAAGACCCGACAACGCCTCAAACATCACCAGAGAATCCCGGATAAAGGAAAGAGAACCATCATCCTCATGCGAAAAGATCATAAGTCATCCGCAAAACACAGGTGAGTCAAACCAATCCGATCACACTTCGGATGAAAATGAAACCCCGCCGGAGGTCGATTAAGCATACGCGACAACACTTCCATGGCCATAACAAAAAGATAAGGGGAAAGAGGATCCCCTTGACGTAGACCACAACGACCAGGAAAATAACCCTCAAGCGAACCATTTGGAGAAATGGAGAACATAGGAGACGTAACACAAGCCCGGATCCAATTAACAAACCGAACTGGGGTCCCAATGGCCAGTAACAGACCAAACAGGAAATCTCAATGCACCAAGTCATACGCCTTCTGAAGATCCACCTTAAGTACACAACGAGGGATACCCTTATTAAGATGATACCCCCCAACAAGCTCCTGACAAAGCAAAATATTGTCCACAATACGACGGCCAGGCACAAAAGCAGATTGATTCTGACTAATAAACCTGGGGAGCCAGACTTTCAACCGGTTAGCTAAAAGCTTTGTAATGCACTTATACAACACATTACAGCATGAGATAGGGCGGAAATCCCCTAACCCCGACGGATTGAGAATCTTAGGGATCAAAGTAAGCGACGTAGCATTCACCCCAGAAGCCAAATAGGAAGTATCAAAGAAATGCAACACCGCCTTACAAAAGTCATCGCCCACAATACTCCAAGCCGCCTTAAAGAAGCTCATCGAGAACCCATCCGGACCAGGAGCCTTACCACTATTCATCCAAAACAACACCTCCCGCACCTCCAGAAAAGTAACAGGACGACACAACTCCACCCTGCTCAGGAGGCCACACAAAATCCACAATAGCCGCCAGACGAGTAGTAAGATCACGATAACCTACACACTCAGACCCAACCAACCGACGATAAAAACCAACCTTCAGACGGGCAATCTCAACGCGATCAGTAACAACCCGACCTGCATCATCAATCAAAGAGGCAAGATCATTACGAACAAGCCGCCGCGAACACTACGGTGGGAAAAAGCAGAGTTCTGGTCTCCCAAAGAAAGCCACTGGACCCAGGACTTCTGGCGCAACGAAGCCTCCTCCATCATAGCCCAGTCCCATAAATCACGAGAGGCGACCCTCTCCTCCTCCTGAGCACCTATCGAAGAAGGGTCACTCAAAAGTAAGGTCTGAGCAGCAAGCATACGAGCACGCGCCTCCTGCACACCCTTCTAGATAGTATCAATATGATGACCGAAACGACGCAACATCGGCTTCAAAGCACGAAGATTCATACCAAAACTCACAACAGGAGAAACCTGAGAATGAACCTGCCATGTGTCCCGAACAACTGACAAGAACAGGGGATCAACAGCCAATAGTCAAAGAACCGAAAAGACGGTCGGCACCTAGGCACCATAGCACCAACAAGAAAAATAAGAGGGCAATGATCAGAGACACCCCACTCGCGAACCTGAACCTCAAAAACAGGCATGGAACCAAACCAAGTGGAGTTGACCAAAACCCAATCAAGGCGCTTGAGAATAAGACCAGCCCCCAAATGCTTATTTGTCCAAGTAAACCATGACCCAGAAACACGAGGCTCCACCAAATCGGCCTGTAACAAAATATCATCAAAAAGCTCCATATCTGTCAAAACAGGGTTACCACCCAGCACCTCAGACGAGTTTCGAATAGCATTAAAATCACCCATCACCACACCAGGACCTGACCATGCCGAACAAATAGACACCAGAGAGTCCCACAACAGAGCCTGCTCAGAGGTGAAATTAGAAGCATAAACCCAAAGAACCTGCACCGAGAGCTGAGAAACTCGATCAAAAACAACACTATGCACAAACTGATCAGAAATAGTAATCGGGGAGAAATCATAACGTCCCGGGCGCCATAACACCCAAATCCTACCAACACCAGAAGAAGAGTAACTGCTGACGCACTTCCAATGCACTTGAAAGGGGCGAAAGACAGAGGAAAAATTGCGATGCAAAACACGAGTCTCCAAAAGACAACAAAATTCAGCACGAACACTACTCAGAAAAGAGCGGACCTCACGGCCCTTAGCGGCGGCATTCAAACCTCGCACATTCCACGAGCACCAACTAGTCATAGGCTATAGGAGAGGAAGAAGAACCCGCCCAGGAAACAGGAGACAAGCGACGATGACGAGAGACAACCGTAGTGAAACCCTCCTGATCATCCCCTGAGAAAAAACCATCCCCAAAAAGCGGCGAAAACACCTCCGCACCACTATCCCGAAACGAAGGGCCAGGAAAGTGACCATCCGTCTGACCACTATCCTGACCCGAAGGATCAGATTCATGACCATCCGTAGCAGTCTCAGCAGGTAAAGACAAAGCCTCAAAACGACTGCCAGAAACAACCCGCTCCACTAGACGAGCAGGAGCCACAACAGCAACAGCCCGAGCAAGCCCTGCACCACAACTGGGGAAACCGAAACAGGGGGAGCTGACACCTGGGGGGCCGGACCCCGAGTCGCCTTAGGAACCTAGACCTGATCAACGGAACAAGTCGAATCAGAATGACCAAAGATACAACATTTCGAACACCGCCGTGGCTTCCAGGCAAACTCAACAGCAACTGTAAACAAGACATCACAAACCTTCACCTTAACAGACGACGGAAAGGAAGAAGCAGCGCGCATCTCTACACAAAGACGGGCGAAAGACAGACGGCTACGATCCTGAGAGGCACACCCAACACACTGGCAATAACACTAAGCCCCCGGGGAGTCTACAGCTCAAGCGGAATATTAGACAATTTAACCCATACTGGAACAGAAGCAAAAAAAAAGACTGAGGAACAATACCAGGAGACCAAGGACGAAGGAAGAGCGGCTTCCCCCCAATGTGCCACGGCCCATGAGATAGAACCCAATCACAGGAAGAAGCATGCAGGAACTGTAACACAATGAGCCCGTCATCTAGATAAGTAATAACCGGCTCCCCACATTAGCCCAAATCCGAGCCACCAGACGGGAAACCACAGCATAAGGAGGTCGAGAGTCTAGAAATTGCCTCCCAAAGAATTAGCCCACAACTTCTCTCCCTACCCAACAATATCATCAGAGGGAACCGCAACGAGCTCCCCATCCATCACCACTGGAGGAAAACACTCAAGCCTAGACGACACCCCAGAAGATGAGCCAAAAAGGCCACGCCACGAATCTGGGCCGCAAAGAGGCAAACCACTCGAAGAGCCGGCCCCATTAGCCCTCGAACATGTCCCAACCGACTCCGAAACAGGCCCCAAAGCATGAAACCGAGAGGAAACCGAACGGGACAAAGAAAAACCAGGGGCAACCGGAGCCGAAACATCTTGAACCGGCTCGGAAGAGGCCGAACCGACCTGAACTAGCTGGGAAACATGCTGAACCGGCGCCAAACCTGCTGAACCAGCTAGAATCGACGGAGAACCGGGCAAAACCGACGCTGAACCAGCCAAACCAGCAGAAACCGGAGGCCAAGCCCGTAGAACCAACCAGAACCATTAAAATCCAAGAATTTAATTATCAACTTATGGGAACAGTCCAAAGGGACAAATTAAGTCTTAAAGTAAATTAGCCATAGAACGTGGGGTGTTACAATCTTCCTCCTTACCTTTTTAAACATCAATACTTGAGTGTTTATTTGTGCATATTCCTTAGCCAATTTATTGTTACTTGCATTCAATTTATTTTAAAGCAACAAATCATCAATGCACTGTTTGGATTGAGTAGTAACTATTTTTCCTGTTTACATATATTTTGAATATTGGTGTGTTGTCTTAAGTGATTTTTGAAGTGTTTAACCATCAATACCAGTAGATATGATCTCTTTTTATCACTTGCTACAATGGTTGTGTACACTTACACAAGGTAACATAAATCGTACAATAGTTTACAACAATAAGTAAAACGCGAGATTTATTATTTCTGATCTACTTCATGGTGTAGAGTTAGATCTATTTAAAGATTGGTGCTAAGTTTTCATCTTGTAACCATTTTATGTGATGGCAAATTTTATGTGGTTTCTATATGCTCATTTTTTTGTTTAGGCTTTTTGTAGAGGTCGCTGTAGGTTCCATTGGGAATTGATGTTCAAGTTCAACGGTACTATTTGGTGCTACTTCTTCAGCACCATGGTTCTCCATTTGTTTTTCTACATTTATTGTACATTTGATTCCACTTCTTGACTCTTGTTCACGTTGCTCTTATTCAATCTTTGATTCTTCCTCAATTTAGACCTCGTTTTCTGGTTGTACATGTTGGAAAATTTAAAGAAAGTCTAATTCATAATTATTCTATAATAAAAGCCATCAAATTTGAAAAGAATCATGACCAAGGATTTAAGCATGGAAGAAAACCAAAATATTTAAGGAGATTAGAATTACTTTGAATTTCCTTTATCAACAGAAACTTAAATATTCATACAAAACCCTTCGTTGCTGTAATCATTGTAAGACAACCTGATGACAAGGTTTTATAACCATATTTCTTAAGTTTGTTGCTACACGTAAAATGCTATGAACACTCAATGGTGAACTGGACTAAAGTGATTCTCTACAACAAGATGGTAGTCCCCTTTAACTTATTAGTGAATATAACCTTCAAAGGTGGATTTAGATGGCAACAACTCAAATTATCAAAATCAAATAGCCTTATGATCTCTAATTAATATGATTTTGATGAGTGAACATATAACCTTTTTTGTTAAGCACCTTCTAACTCTTTAAGTCCAATTAAGAGTTATAAAAAATTGTCTTTTATTCTAATACGAATACTGAAGTGGAAGCATATAGACTTTAAGTATAAATTTTTTTTATTTTACTTTATTATTCAAGTGACCTCTATTGAAACTCAGCTCGTCTCCACTAGTGATTTCAATATCCCCAAGTGCATAAATCTTTATGATAGAAAACGCAATACCTTTCATAAAATATACATTTAAAAACAAATCTATATATTCATCTAACACAACTCAAAAAAATAAGTATTGCCACTTTGTTGAAAGAACTTTTCGATAAACCATGAAAAAGATCTCTAAAAATTAATGTCACACTTGAGAATAGAAACTATAACAACAAGATAAGTCTTATATTTGTTAACATTGCCTTTTAAAAGCAATATAACAAAATGTAAGATATCTTCATTGTTTGTTGTTTCAACACATTCTTATGACATTAATTTTTTCTTTTAAGAGATAGGACTTTGTTTGACTTTAGAGAATAGAATCTTTATGATCAAACTTAAATCTTTAAAATCATATTTCTTATCTCTTTTAATTACTTTGATGACATTTTTATTGATGTTGAGTTTGTTTTACTAAAATAAAGAAAATCTTTATTCTTTACTAAGGTTGATATAAGGAGAAAATAACTAAATTTCCTGTAAATACAACATTGTTTGCTATAGCTTCCCCCAAACTCAACATTGTTTAGAAACCTTAAGATCTCATTCACATCAACTTTAAGTGGAAACTAACTTTAGACATTATATATAGAGAAAAGACTAGTGTATCTAGTAGAGTGAAACCTAAAAATCTTAAGTCTAAGTCTTGCAAAACCTTGAATGGCTCGTGTCAATCCCCACTAACCTTCCAAGGTCAACCTATAAGTAAGTCTTCCACACTTCAATTCACAACTCAATTTTCTTTTTACCAGTAAACTCTCCTTCGTACCAACGATACATCAATTCAACAGCTTCCAACAAAGTAATATAAAACTATATGACGGGCTAACAACACATGCATTTCGTCCCCGACACGTTTACAACGTCATGGTTTAGCTACTTCCAACTACAATAATCAGGACCAACCAAACACAACCAACAACACGAAAACATGAATTCTCATAATGTCTAGCAATGAAATGACAACACGTAACAACTTCCAACTACAATAATCCGGACCAACCAAGCACAACCAATAACAAGAAATCATGCATTCTCATAATGTCTAGCAAGGAAACGACAACACGTAACACAACGATAATTACTGTGAGTGCACAACCACGGCTAACTATTTTCCTAATGCACGAAATAAATTATTTCAATTAAAAATCATCACCAAAACCATTAAACTAACTAAAAATCAGCACCAACACCATACACCTAAATAAAAATCAGCACCAACACCATGCAACTACATAAAAATCAGCACCAAAATCCATTCAACTAAATAAATAAATAAAAAAAATCAGCACCAAACCATTCCGTTAACACAAGGTAACACACGCACTCGCCCCCAGGCTACTTACACACTGTTATGCTCCTGTATCCTGTGTCAACTCACCACCTAAACAACAATAAGCAATGAAGTAATTAATATAAAATTTCCAGCCATCTAAATTCATCCTAAGGGATTTTGCAATGTTCATTACCGCAAAAATCGACTTCGTCTAGGTGTGGGTAACTTAGGCCTAACTCGAATGGTTGTGGGTTGCGTAAATCAAGCCTCTAATGGGTATGGGTAGGTGCCGGGATCGGAAACTTCTGTTGTCCGGACTAATTTAGCAGTAAAAATTCATCAAACGATGCCCACGACGCTGCGCACAGCAAGAACCCACGCCACGACCTGCTGCTGTAAAAACCCGCGCCCACTGCTGCTGTCCGGATGCCGTGCACCTCTGCCGTTGCCCGGAACCCGCGCGACGCTGCTGCCGACTCCCGTGCACCGCTGCTGCCGCCATCCGCGAACTGTTGCCGCCGTCAGCCGCGCGCAGCTGCTGTCTGTTGCGGCCGACGCCGCACGCCGCCGTTGCCCGAAGTCGCCGCCTCCGTCGTCTACCGCGCCACCCGCCGCGCCGTCGCCTACCGTTGCTGCTGTCAAGTCGCCGGTGGTCGCCGTCCGTCGAGTGTTTCAGTGAGGGTTGAGGCGCCAGTAGAAGAAGGAACACGAAAACTACAATGGGGAGGTGAAGAAGAGGCTCACGAATGGGAAGGGATGTTGGGGGCTAGGGTTTCCTCTTACCTTCTTTTTGTTCTTTTTTTTTTACAAGAAGGGGCCCACTTGGGCTAGGCCCTTTCTCCTTCCCTCTTGTTTTAAAACAAGAAAGGCCCACTTACTTAGATACTCAAATTGGGCCCAACGGACCGGAACAATTATAGAGAAAGCAATTTCCTCGTTACACAATAATTGGATACGTAAGTACACTTCAACACTATAACAATAACCACGGCGGCTCGAAATAAAATGAAATGAACAATGAAATTAAATAAAAAGAAAATTCTAAGAAAAAACGTCCGGGGACTCGAGATAACTAACCTGAGTAACGCGGGGCGTTACACAGAGTTAGTGTATCCTGTAAGGATCAAATCCTTAGCGCCATACATGAGCTTGTAGTCCCTCGTTCTCCTAAGATACTTGAGGATTCCCGTTACAGCAGTCTAGTGATCATATCCTGGGTTGGATTGGTACCTACTGACCATCCCTACCGCATAGCAAATGTCAGACCTCGTGCACAGCATTGCGTACATCAGGCTGCCCACTGCTGAAGCATAGGGTATACGTCTCATATCCTCAACTTCTTGAGGTGTCCTAGGACATTGTTCCTTAGACAGATGAATTCCATGCCTGAAGGGTAATAAACCTTTCTTGGAATTCTGCATCGAATATCGAACAAGCATCTTGTCGATATCAGTTGCCTGAGACAAGGCTAACGTTCTATTTTTGCGATCCCTTAGAAATTGGATGCCAAGAACATACTAAGCTTCTCCCAAATCCTTCATTTGGAGCTCAGTCGCTAGCCACTTTTTTATGTCAGTGAGGTATCCTACATCATTCCCAATGAGTAGAATATCATCCACGTACAACATTAAGAAGGCTACAATGTTGTTGACAACCTTTTTGTATACACAAGGCTCATCAACGTTTTGGTCAAAACCATAAGATTTGATCGCAGTATCGAACCTTATGTTCCAAGATCGAGATGCTTGTTTCAGTCCATATATGGACCGTTTAAGCTTGCAAACCTTTTGCTCTTAACCTTGAGCTATGAACCCTTCGGGTTGAGACATATAAATACTTTCTTTAAGATTGTCATTCAGAAAAGCAGTCTTGACGTCCATTTGCCATATCTCATAGTCATAATATGTGGCAATGGACAAAAGTATTCTAATGGACTTAAGCATAGCTACAGGGGAGAAGGTTTCTTCGTAGTCCACCCCTTCCCTTCGTGTGTAGCCTTTTGCCACAAGTCTCGCCTTAAAAGTCTGTACCTTTCCTTCGGCGTCTCGTTTTCGCTTATAGATCCATTTGCATCCTATGGGTTTTACCCCGTCAGGTTGATCTACAAGTTCCCAACCGGAATTGAAGTACATCGACTCCATTTCCAGGTCCATTGCTTTGATCCATTTGTCCTTGTCAGTATCTTCCATTGCCTTTTTGTAGGTCAATGGATCCTCGACGCCGTCATCAGGTATGACAACATGGGTTTCAGTTAAACCCACATAACGGTCAGGTTGTGACACAACCCTCCCACTACGTCAAGGCACCCTCAAAACTTGAGGTGGATGTGACTGACGTGATGTACTAGCTTCATCAATAACTCTTGTTGTAGTGCCAGTTTGATCAACAACTCTTGTTGACGTGTTTGTAGCCTCTTCAGAAATCTCGTTAATCACTACCTTACTTCGTGGTTTATGATCTCGAACATGGCCTTCTTCCAAGAAAGTAGTATTTGTCGATACAAACACTTTGTTTTCTTGAGGATCGAAGAATAGACCACCGCTCGTCTCTTTAGGGTAACCTACGAATAGACATACTTTTGAACGAGGTTTCAGTTTCTTCCGGTTAGTCATGAGCACATGTGTCGGGCATCCCCAAATCCGGAAGTGACGTAAACTAGCTTTGCGACCCTTCTATAGCTCAAAGGGTGTTTCAGAAACACTTTGTGATGGAACTACGTTCAAAATATAAACCGCAGTCTCCGCTACGTAACCCCAAGTTAGGCAACTGAGCATAGCTCATCATTGATCGAACCATGTCCAACAGGGTTCTGTTTCTCCTTTCTGATACACCGTTTTGTTGAGGTATACCAGGGGCTGAGAGTTGAGACGTAATTTCATGTTCTATCATATAGTCCTGGAATCCCAAGTCCATATACTCTCCACCCCGATCTGATCGAAGTGTTTTAATGGTTTTACCTAATTGATTTTCAACTTCAGTCTTGTACTCTTTGAACTTTTCAAGGGCTTCAAACTTATGTTGCATTAGGTATAAATAATCATACCTTGAATAATCATCTATAAAAGAGATGAAGTATTCATACCCTCCTCGAGCTTTAACATTCATCGGACCACAAAGGTCAGAATGTATAAGTTCTAAGGGCTTTTTGGCTCTATAATCTTTTCGAGTAAAAGGTATTTTAGTCATCTTGCCTTCATGACAAGACTCACATGGTGGTAAAGAATCGTCTTCTAACTCACTTAGAATGTTATTCTTAACCAACCTCCCAATCCTATTGAGATTAATGTGACCTAATCTTAAGTGCCAAAGATAGGTATTTTCTTTTTGAGAAACCTTTTGCCTTTTATTTTGAGTTCTAGCATTTTTAAACAACTCGGTATTTAAAACTGCTTTAGTTATAGTTGGTCTTAGCACATACAAGTTGTTTTCAAGCAAAGCAGAACAAATATTAACACCATTTCTCGCAATGAACGCTTCATTCAAATTAAATGAAATGGAATACAAATGTTCTAACAAACAAGAAACTGAAATTAAGTTCCTTTTAATTTTAGGAACGACGTACACATTATCTAATAATATATACATATTCTTGTTTGTAAACAACTTGAGCTCCCCTACCGCCACAGCTGAGACGACCTCTCCCGTTCCGACCTTGAGAGTCATCTCTCCGGCGTCAAGCTGCCTCTAGGAACTAATTCCCTGAAATGAAGAACAAACGTGATTAGTGGTTCTTGAATTGAGTATCCAGGCGGAGTCATCGTTCTCCACTAAACATGTTTCCAAAACAAGTAAATCATATTTACCTTCGTTGGCTTTCTTCTTTTCGGCCAAGTACTTTGGGCAGTTGTGCTTCCAATGCCCGTCCATATTGCAGTGGAAACACTTTCCTTTCTCTGCAACCTTGGCCTTGCCTTTCTTGGCAGCGGCAGCAACGGAGTCAGGTTTAGACCCCTTACCAGTAGCCTTCTTCTTAAAAGTCTTACTTCTAGAAGAAGAGGGCGCATACTTGGTTCCAGAGGACGAACATCGATTGAACCTCTTTGAGGTGGCAACATTTGCCTCCCCTTCTTGTCCCTTACTCTTCATAAGAGACTGGTAGGTCTGCAGCTCGTCTAGGAGCATGGTAAGAGTGTAATCCAGCTTATTCATAACTGCATTGCTGCGGAATGGAAGGAAACTCTTCAGAAGAGATTCCAGAATAAAGCTGACCTGACTCTGCTCGTCTATGACGGCCCCGTTCGACTCAGCCACGTTGAAGTGGACCATCAGGTTGAGAACGTGTTCTCGCACTGAGGAACCCTCCTTCATGCGAGAGTTGTAAACGAACTTAAGGGTTTCATGTCGAGCCTGTGAGGACGATTGTCCAAACATGCTCTGCAGCGAGTCCATGATCTCCTTAGCGGTGACCGTGTCCTCGTGCTTCTTGGCAAGCACATCAGATATGCTCGCCAGGATGTAGACCTTGATCTTGTCATTCGCCTTGATCCACCTGTCATAGGCGTTGTGCACCGCCACAGTGGCGTTAGGCGCAGGAGCTTGAGGACAATCCTCTTGTAAGACGAACCTAAGATCATCTATCACGAGAATAGTGTTCAGATTCGATTTCCATTGTTTGTAATTCTCGCCGTTAAGTTTTTGAGCGGCTAGGAATGCAATAATGGAAGCAGACATGCTGAAAGTAAAAACAACCTATATCAGTTTCATGCATTAGCTTTTAAACCCAATCAAATTTTAGCAAAAGTAATTAAGCACCCTAACAAAATTGTTTTGGAACGACGCTTAAGTGATTTAGAGCAATATCTACCGTAAGGCAGATAGGTACTCTGATAAGAAAACAATAGCCAATTGGATCTAAGAACCCTTATGGTTATGCAAACCACTAGATCACAAATGCTAAAACCCCCAAATCAAGATGATTTCAACCCAAGGAAGAAGTTAGAACGAATTTACCTTGATGATCAAGATCAAGAGTAGAGAAAACTTATTTCTAAACTCAAGATTCGAACCACTCCACAAGATAGCTTGATCAAGGCTACTTGAATGATTCTAGCATGCAATTCTAAAACACAAGAAATGCAAAGGAAAAGCTCATGGCTCAATAAGCTTAAATTTCATTATCTTAAAACTAAAATCTCAAATCTGTTTTTCCAAGGGAACAAGCTAGGCTATTTATAGCTCCAAAACAACCCTTCAAGTAACCTAAAAGAATTGTAAAGGTTGTAACTCCCTACTTCATCAATATCATAACCACCAGTAACTCAAAAATGTAACTTAAAACACATAAATGAAATGTTTAAAACTGAAAATACAATTAAACATGCTTTAAATCCGAGAATGAAACTCCTCCACCATAAAACCAAGAAGTTGTAACCCTCCAAGAGTGAATGAACTGGATTTTGAACTACTTTGAAGTCTTGTTCATTTAATGCATCTTGAATTTAAGTTAGACTTCCATTAATGCAACTTGAGTTTGTAGTAAATGAAGTTGGACTTGTTCTTGACTTCATTCAATGCTACTTGAGGTTGGCATAAATGACACTAGAGTGCATTTAATGCAACTCCACTTTGTTGTCATCTTGGACATAGGATTCTCCAACAACTTCGTTTAAATCTTGAGGACTAAGACACTTTGGTTCATATCATACTCCTTCACTGAATTGAGACTTTCTCAACTAAATTTTACACAAGAATAACTAAACTTTAGTCATCGTTTATTTGGTCAGAAAATTGCTAACTAACTTAACAACTCCCTGTAAGTGTGACCCGTCATTTTCGGACCTCAGAGATCCACCCCAATAATCCCACCGTAGGGAAGGAAAATATTGGAGCAAAACCTAAGAGAGCCTTATCCATTTCTGAAGTTTGCCTTGGTTTTGATTCCGTACAATGAACCCTCCGTAGGGATGGCCACACCAGGACGACATGCAGGTCATGTATGAAACCTCACGGTGCAAACTAATGGCAGAGACCGCAGGATGTGTTGTCACACGTCCTTCTCCCACTTACTATGAATACTATCTCCATTCACCTCGATATTGAACCATGCAAACACCTTCCGTAGGGAGGCCGCGCGCAGGGCGACACGAGGCCGAGCATGGAACTCACAGTGTGAATATAAAGGAGAACGCGATAGAGAGAGAAAAGTATGTTATATATACTTTGTATATCAAATATATACGCTGTATATTACATATTCTCTTTAGCTCCCACTTAGTATTCTAAGACTAGGGTATATTACTTAGATAAATCCCGACTAAGTGAAAATAACTAAGCGATTTTTTAGTCGGCCCAATATAACTATTATATTGGTAGTTGTACAATAATGTTTTAGTTCATTAAACACTTTAATAAATCAACGACATTATTGCATGTATATAAAATATTGACTAATTCAACCCCCAGGTCGGTTCCCAGGTAGAGGTGTTCCCTTACGGTCGGCTTAAATACCTCAACCTAGACAGAACCTTCCTTCGACAGGGTTCCCTTATAGGCAATATTTTATATTTAGTCTTTTATCATTTCATTTTAAACCTAGTTAAAATAAAATGAAAGACTACCCCCTAATCACATTAGAAGATATAACATAAGTTCTAATTAATTTTAAACCCCTTTAAAATTAATTAACTTAGACCTTATGTTTGCATGCAATTCTTTATTATAGATTTTAATTTCTTTCTACCACATTTTATAACTCTTATAAAATTTAAGAAATTAAAACTATAATCATGCATTGTAAGCATACATTAATATAATAATTATATTATCCAAAGTAATGTCATACTTAATGCAACTTTATTTTCATCTAATTAATACAACACTTATATTAATTATGAAAATAAAAACATGCATTCATACATTATAACATTTATAACTATATGATGCATGATCATACATACATACTATATATCAAACATATATATTATGCATGTAACCTATGGTGGGATTTTAAAACTATATGGCATACAATATGCAATATGATTTTAATTAAAATATACATTCATAATGCATAAAATAATTAAATAGCAAAGTTTGAACGGTTTTTGGCAGCCTAAGAAAGCAAAATAATACAAAAAAGAGAAAACGACTGCAACCGTCCTCGAATCGCGAACCGGAACCACGGAAATGCGCCAAAAAACACCCGGGACAGCGCCTCGGCGCCTAAGGGCAGCGCCGCGGCGCCATGGCGCTGCACTGTAACGCCGTGCTGTGTGCTATCCCTGCAGTGCCATGGCGCTGCTGCATAGCGCCACGGCGCTGTCTGCACAGTCTGCTTCGTCTTCTTCGCTGTTTTCTGCAATTTTTCGCCAAATCCGATGTCACGAAGAACTTTCGAGCGACCCAGACTTATAGACTCAATACAGAAACAATATGCCCAAAACATCGGGCCTTTACATGATCAAATCAAGAAGAAAAACGCTATCTAAATGCCAAAAACCTGGCTCTAATACCAATTGAAGGGATGTGAATCCTGGAGCGGAAGCGGACCGTTGTTCGTGATATAAGGAAACAAAATCAATATGCAAAGAAGAAAAACATAGGGGAAAAATCATTACCTTTGAAGAACTTTTCTTCAACGGTTTCCACCCGAACAACACCACCGAGTCTTCCTTGCTATCCTGTTGGGTTTCGAGAACACGCTTGTGGGAGCGTTTCGTTTGGAAGAAGAGGGGATTTTTTTAGAGAGCTTGAGAGAGATGGGAGATCTCTGTCTTTTTCCTTACAGGTTTTTTCCTTGAGAGAGCCAATGTGATAAGCGCCAAGGTTGCTCGTGTTTACAAAGCTAGAGGTCCTTCTAGGACCCTTGCAAACATTCACAAAAACGACTAACTTACCGAATGATTCCAACCAAGAGTAAGGTTAGAAGATGAATCACTCTTAGATCGGTCTTAGAATCTACGATGGTCACTCCTAGATCCTAAGATGACTCACTCCAGAATTAGCTTGATCGAGACTAATCCAATGAATCGGTTTAACATCCAACCTAAAACAAGATTTGAAAGAAGCAACACCAAAAGTGTTAAGGAACAAAAGTTCTTGAATTTCAATACGTTTAATCTGCCAAAACAAGATGATTACAAGCCCTTAAATAGGCCAAAGTGTCGTTCAACATGAGGAACACCAAAAGTCTTTCAAATCCTAGTTAATGCAAATTGTAGAAAATAAGACATGCAAATTAAAACACGATTGCACATCAAACTAGACAACTAAATGTGAATCCAAAAACGTAGAATTGCTTTAAATTATCTTGGAAATCACATGTAGGAGGCGCTTTACGTTTGGATGAGATTTGACAAGTTTTGACATCACAAATTCCCAAGAGGTGCAATCTGCAAAGGCACCTGTTCACAAATCTGCACACTTTTTTTGTCCTCCGTGCCATCTCTCAAAATAGACAACTTTTCCCGTGTCATCTTTGCTTCATTCTCTTCTTGACTCATTCAATTAACATTGTAAAGAATTTTGGCCTCATAAATCTTTGTCTCCTCGTGTGCATTAGCTAGCCTTTGAAGATGTAATATGAAAGCCTCTTGAATCTTCTTTGCTTTGCTTCTTGTAATTGGTCACAAATTGATTCGTATCACAATGCAGAACACTTCTGCTGTATACC
Organism: Momordica charantia; assembly: GCF_013281855.1. Taxonomy (NCBI): domain Eukaryota; kingdom Viridiplantae; phylum Streptophyta; class Magnoliopsida; order Cucurbitales; family Cucurbitaceae; genus Momordica; species Momordica charantia. The sequence goes on along the minus strand of NW_028275161.1, from coordinate 8,663,775 downwards.
AAAAAGGAGGTGATGTGGGATAACTGCCCACATCACTACATCACCACTCCCCTACGTTTCTGGGGGGAGAAGTGGTGTTTGTTTTTTTTTTCCTTTTTATTAATTAAAATCAATTAATTAAATTAACAAATTAATTTAATTAACTAATTAAAATTAATTAATTAGCATTTAATTAAACAATAATTTAATTAATTATTAATCTAATTAATAATCTAATTAATAATTAATCAAATTCAAATATTAATTAAATATAATTATAAGTTTAAATCATATTCAAACAACTCTCTCTTGTATAACCTATAGTTTTAATGTACATCGTATGCATCCCATAGTTTTAATATGAATCTTATTCATATTAATTTTATTTGAATCTCATTCAAATAATTTCTCTTATAATATATAGTTTTAATTTAGAATTAACTATATATTACAATGTATCAATATACATACCTTAAGAAATTTGAGTAGTTCAAATTCTTCCAAAAACTTTGTTTGAGCCCGAAATTGATTGAGCTCGGACACGATTTAGATCGGTGTGCTCAGGACGAGCTATAGCCAATAGTCCCGCACCTCCCTTGAACAGTTCTTGAGACCTGCAAAACAAAGTTAGCACTCCGACGAGCAAGTTAGTTCTAGTCCGAGCTAACTTGCCGAGTCTACTTAGGATTGCGTACCTTGCATTTAAGGTCAGGGTTTCTATTTATAGAAACCGGGTCCAACAGGGATTCTGACACACCCTAAAATCACGGCGTGCTGTCGGGCACGGAAGGGGCACTGTTACGGATGTTTGTATCAGCTCAGCTCGGCACTATGAGTCCTACCCCAACTATCGACCTGAGTATTTTGGAGCCGCTTTCTTCACTTCGCCCGCGTGTTTAACAACCTCACCATTTCGATCATGACACGAGGCAAGCCAGGATTCGCCTCCAACATTGGCCCCCACTTCGGCGGGGCAGAGGTCGGCTCGGCGAAGTCCTCGGAGCTAACTGGAGACAGGTCGAATCCACGCATGCATGTGTGACGTCATGGATGTCATCAGCCCTAGCTTCTGCTTCGGGAACCCAAGCGTCGTCACGGGAACAGCCTGGCGTGGGCGAATCTTGACCGTTGATCCTTCCTTGATCGAACGGCTCTCGTGCCTCCGGGCTGTCCTATAAAAGGGGAAAGTCTTTGACTTTTCACTTTTTACTTCTCACTTTTGAGTTTTCGTGTACCTCGGCCGTTTCCAAGTCAGGTACTCTCTCCCTCTTTCTTTAGATAGTTCTTTTAAGTCTTCCTAGTCAGGTCTGGCGATGAGTAGCTCGTCTAGGGATTCGTCATCTGGGTCGTCTAGTTCCTCTAGTTCAGATGACGTTTTAGGAGATCCGACCTTAACTTCTACCTTAAGGAACCCTTACGTCGAGGATAGCTCGGCAAACCCCAACATGGCCTCGACCTCGGGAAACCCTGACCTCGGTCCTGTAGTTGAACTTCCTCCTTCATCTTGCTCGGTAGGCAAGTTGGCCGAGCTCCGCAAAACTTACTCGATCCCCAATTCCATAGAGCTTAGGGTGCCCAACATCGGGGAACACCTCGACGACCCTCCTCCGGGCTTCGTCAGTTTCTACCCCCAGATGTTCCATAGGGGGGTCAAACTTCCACTCCACCCTTTTATATAAAGGTTCCTTAGCGCAGTCAACCTCGCCCCAGCTCAGCTCTCCCTTAACGGATGGTCTACCGTGCTCGGGGCCTACGTCCTGTGGTGGGTCCTCCGAGACGAGGATGAGGACAGGCTTACGGTGGACCAGCTCTTAGCGACCCATACCGTCAAAGCTTCCAACGAGGGAGAGTGTCGGTACTACCTCTAAGCTCGGCGGAACGTAGGTCAGCTGATCAGGAACCCCTCCTCTAACAAAAATTGGAAGGAGTGCTGGTTTCTCGTCTCTGGCGAGTGGCTTCTGAGGGACGGAGGGGGTGAGCCGACCTGCCAAGTCCCAGTAGAGTTCGGGGACGTAGGTGAGTGTCTTAGGCGCGAGCTAGGGGGTGTGTTTTTGTTTGTCTTCTTAACTCGAGCGACCTCGTTGATTACGCTTGTTTACATGCGTAAAAAGAAGGTTTTAGATGCTGTTTTTACTATGTTTCAGCTTTGTTTCGGATTTTTCTCGATCGTTTGAGTTCCAATTCATGCAAAATTCATATACTATGGTTTGTGGATGGCTTATATTGTATTTATGACATTTTAGGACCATTTGGGAGTGCAAATTAATCAAAAGAAGCAAAAAGACGAAAAAGTATCATGGGAGGCGCCAGGCGCCTGGGAAGCCTGCAGAAAAACTGGTTTTCTTCCAACTTTGCCCTTAATGAAACGCGTCTTCCAATGCGTTTTGGTGGTTCCAACCGATGCATACGTGTAGAAGAAGTGTTCCACTATCAGTTTGAGCACGATTTGGTCAGTCAAAAGAGTTGGAAATGGGTGATTCACCATCGTTTTAGGACCTACCTAACCAATTCTGCACAGCTATAAATTCCAGCAACTTCTCCACCAAATTCATCAAGCCTTGCTTCCTTCTCTTGATCATTTTTAGTGTTTCTTTGTTGCTTTCTAAGTACTTTTGAGTTGCTTTCATTAGTTGCTTTTGGTTTTTAAATCCCGAGTACTTTACATTCTTTTATTGAGCTTTGTTTTGTTTCCATTTGTACTTAGTTATTTTCTACTTATTCAAATATATAAAAATCTAGCACTTTGCTTATTCTCTCTTTGCCTTTACTTTATTTTTAGTTAAGAGAGTTGTGTTTTTGGAGGAAAGAGCACGTGACACTCCCCCTTGCTTGAAAGAGAAGGGCGAAGCTCTCAATCCCGATAAAAACTCTCCGTTAGTTAACTTTTGTTTTTCACACATGCATTCCACATTCAACCATTTTACTTGCTGTATTTTCTTCAATATGTCTTTCTAAATTCCCGTCTCTAGCCTGGTTATGGATAGTTAGCCTTTTATGTCTAAAAAGGGTTGCTAAGAAGTAGTGTTTTTTGCTTTCCATTCATTGCTCAACATGTTTTCCCAAAAAGTTAGGATTTAGAGAAGGCCACTGTAAGTCTTAACAAGTCAATACTGAAAAGGTTGCTTATTTGCATTGTTGAGTGGTTAAACCGAGGAGAGGAGCGCCTTAGACATAAGGGTTCCGCTTAAGTAGCCTAGACATAGGACCTTAACCCGAGGTTGCGACTATTTCCATCCTAAAACTAAGATATCTCTCATAATAGACATATTAGGGAATGTCTTAGGACTTTGAACTTGCTTAGACATAAGTCAAGTGAGAAGCGTAGTCGTTGGTTTCTAAAGTAAAATGCATATTGTCCTTAGCATGTCCTTGATTCTTTGATGGCTAACTTGAAGTAATTCGAGCTAGGTTTTATTATTATAAGTCCAAATCCCAAATCCAAACCATTATTTGTGACCACTTCCCATTTTACAAGAATCACTCATTCCAACATTCACTATTCTTTAAAACTTTAGAGTTTGGAAATTGTTTAGAAGTCCTTGAGGATCGATACTTGGATACTCCGTCCATTTTATATTACTCTGACAGGTGTGCGCTTGCATCTATATAATTGTTACCACGCTTAGCGCGTGCGTTCAGCATAAACACCCAGTCACTCGTTGCTAACGTCGGCTTGTTTTGCAGCTCTTCCATCCCCCGTTCCGAGGATCAACAACAAGTCTTGGGAGATCATCAAACGAGCCCAAGGTGGGAGACTAAAGTACGCGCTGTGGGGTGAAGCACTCGTCTCAAACTCCCACCTCTTCTCCAGCGGCCTCAGTCCTCACGATCAACCAGACGAGCTCAAGAAGCTCCCCAAACATCGGCAACGCAGCTCGCAGAAATGCAAAGCTCCTGAAGGTAACTTCTTCTCGGCACTTCAACTCATTCAACGGAAGTCTCTGAGTTAACCTCGTCTTTTTTGCAGGAATGGCTTCCAAATTCCTCGTACTCAGCAGTACAAAGCGGCAGCGGGCCTCGGCCTCGGTTGCTCCGCCGGCGCCCCCCAAGTTCGTCATCGCACAAGCAGCGCCGACGTCCCAGCTCCAGGGCTGGCCAACTTGGCGAAGCTTCAGGCCCTCCAAGCTCAGCCCCTTCAGACTGTCGCTGGGGGTGAGGGATCGTCAACCCCTCTGGTGAGGAAGAAGCGAGCGAGGGATACGCTTCCCTCCGAGGAGGTCAACTCCCGATCTCCGCCTCCCCCCATCGTGGTCGACTCAGAGGAGGGGTCGCTACATGGTCGGGGTCATGGCGCCGAGCTCCCACTCCCTTTCAAGCTCGCTTTCTCCCGCCTCAGTATTCACGAGGCCGCGACGAAAGTGAGGTCCTCGAGCTCTCACTTGGCGGAACGAGCTATTCAGGCGCCCGAGGATGCTGCGGAGGCGGTGAGAAAGACCATAGCTCTTGCTGCGGAGGTAAGCTCGTGCCTACTCTTCGCTCCTTTTTCTTTCTCTTTCCCGATCTAACCTTGAACTTTTGCAGCTGCATTATCACGCCTGCCTCTCGGCCTCGATGATGAGCTTGGAGCTCGGCGGACGGGACTTGAAGGAGGAGGAGACGAACGCTACCTATGAGCGAAGAATCTCTGAGCTCCAGGCCGAGGTTGAAAAGGCGCGAGCCGAGGAAGAGGTCGAGGCCGATAGGTCGAAAGCCTTGATAGCCCAAGCACGCACCGACCTGAAGAATGCCAGGGGCCAAGCCGAGACCGCAGAGAAGGGCTTGAATGAGGCTCGACAGAATTTGGCGAGCTGGGCCTACTTGGAGAAGAGAATCAAAGAATTCCCCAAGTTCGACGGCCTAGCTCGCGATATGGCAAACAAGGGCTTCTACTACGCCATTAACAGGCTCGACACTGCCTGCTCGGAGGACGCCATCGCCACCGTCGAGCAAGAATACGAGTCCATCTGGGTGGAGCGACCTGCTGAGGCCGATAAAGAGGCTGAGGTTGCTGGTGCCGAGGCGGGGTCCAGCAAGCCCGTCGACCCTCCCCAGGAGTAGATCGTCTCGGCCTTCTGTTGCTTCTCGCTTTTCCTCTCTCTTTTTTTAATCAAATCTGTACTGAGTCGAGGCATATATACCTCGGCTCTCCATTAAACTTTTAGCTTAAATGAAATGACGTTGTTTTGCTTAGATCCGAGTTATTCTTTCCGAGGTCCTTATACTTGTTGAAATTTAATTAAACCTTAATAATACCTCGGCTTTTCATCAAACTTTAAATTCAATGAAAACAAACTTCGTCCGAACTTGAGCTGTTCTCTCCGAGGTCCCTATACTTAGAGAAATTTAATTAAACTCAAACTTCAATTTTAGTTTTGGCCTCGTTGTCTGAGTTTCTCAAGTCTTAGTAATTTCTTACTTACACTACGGCTTACGAGCCAAACACTTCAGCTCGGCGGTGTGCATTTGGGATAACCAGGTTCCTACGAGTTGACCATTGCTTCGCGCGTTTGTATTATTGTAGGTTGTTTAGCACAGGTCATACCACGTAGTCTTCCTTGGCCCCCATTTGATGTAACTCGGTAGTAGTAGGCGACGCTAACGGATAAAGTCAAATTTTGCACAAGTCATTGGAGATTAGCTTTCATTAATGAATGAAATTTTACACGTCGGATTACACACATTTCACTGATAATAAACTCGCAAATGCTCGGCATTCCATGGGTGAGGGAGTTGTCTCCCGTTTAGGTCGGACAGCAAATACGCTCCAGGTCGGAGTATTTTTAGGACTCTGTACGGACCTTCCCAGTTTGGCTCAAGTGCTCCGACATGCTGCATTACCTTCTTGAGGACGAGGTCGCCAGGCTTGAACGTTCTGACTTTTACCCTGGCGTTGTAGTACCGAGCCATACGGTTCTGATATTCTGCTAGCCGGAGCTGGGTGTGAGATCTTTTCTCCTCGAGGAGGTCAAGATTCACGAGTAGGGCTTCACTGTTGGCTTGCTCGTCGAAATTCTCAACTCGGGGCGTTGGTATGCTGACTTCCGCAGGGACAACAGCCTCCGACCCGAAGGCTAGGCCGTATGGCGTCTCACCAATAGATCGGCAGGGTGTAGTTCGGTAAGACCACAATACCCCTGGTAACTCTTCTACCCACCGACCTTTCAGAGACTCCAGCCTTGTCTTCAGACCACGCTTGATGATCTTGTTAATGGCTTCAACTTGGCCATTAGACTGCGGATGGGCAGGCGACGAGCTGAGGTGACGTATGCCGAGCTGTTGACAGAATTGATTAAACCGGGCACCGTCAAACTGCTTTCCATTGTCAGTAATGATAGCGTTCGGTATACCGAACCGACATATTACGCTCTTCCATACAAAGCTGACGACTTTTGCCTCGATAATAGACGCCAGTGGTTCCGCTTCTACCCATTTGGTGAAGTAATCTACAGCTACTATGGCGAACTTCAACTGCCCCTTCCCCATCGGTAGTGGGCCGATCAGATCTATCCCCCACTGAGCGAAAGGCCAAGGGCTTGAGATCGGCGTCAGCATCTCTGGGGGTTGTCTCAAAATGCTCGCGAAGCGTTGACATTTGTCACATGTTTTGGCGAACTCCTTGGTGTCGCGCTCAATCGTCGGCCAGTAGTAGCCCTACCGGACGACCTTAGCGGCCATGGACCGAGCTCCTCCATGGTTTCCGCAAACCCCTTCATGAATCTCGCGCATGACATACCTCGCCTCTTCCGAGTCGAGGCATCGCAGTAATGGTAGGGAATATCCCCTCTTGAAGAGCTTGCCTTCTTGCATCAAGTAGTGAGCAGCTTGGCGTCGGAGCTTCCTGGCCTAGCTCGGATTGGCGGGGACAGAGCCATTCATCAGGAAGTCCTTAATTGGGTCCATCCATGTAGGCTGAGCTGACTCGATCTCCATTACCTGAGGCTGGTCGATGGACGACTCAGCAAGTATTTCAACTGGAACCGTTCTTGGTAGATCGGTCTCGTATGCCGAGGCGAGGCGAGCCAGTGCGTCGGCGTTGGAGTTTTCCGACCTCGGCACCTGTCGAATCACATAGTCCTCAAACTGGGCGAGGAGCCCTCGGGTTTTGGCCAGATACCTCTCCATACGGGCTTTCTTTACTTGGTATTCCTCGATAACCTGATTGACAATCAGCTGGGAGTCGCTGAGAATCAAAAGTCGCCTCACGCCCATCCCTCTGACGACCTTTAGTCCATTTATTAGTGCCTCATACTCGGCTTCGTTGTTGGAAGCTCGGAAACCAAACTGGAGTGCGTACTCAAACCGAAGACCACCGAGGCCGAGGAGCAGCATACCTGCCCCACAACCTTTCTCATTAGACAAACCATCCACATAGAGTGTCCATTGGTCGCAGACATCGCCCCCTAGCCTGGGTGGGGTCAGCTCGGCGACAAAGTCTGCGACTGCCTGACCTTTCAATGCCATTCTCGACTCGAAGGCGATGTCGTACTCACTGAGTCTAGTGCCCACTTCATCAGGCGACCTGACGTTTCGGGCTTGTAGAAAATCTGCCTCAAGGGGAAGTTTGTCGGGACGATTATTTTGTGTGCCTGGAAGTATGGTCTTAAGGCGTCGCGCCGTGGATACCAAGGCTAGGGCCAGCTTCTCAACAAAGGGGTAACGAGCCTCGGCCTCGGTCAATGATTTGCTCGTGTAGTAAACAGGGCTCTACCGCCCTTCCGCCTCCCTGATAAGTACTGAGCTCACTGCATTCTCCGACACTGCTAGGTACAGGTAGAGTACATCACCAGGCAGTGGCTTTGACAACAGGGGAGCCGAGCTGAGGTATTGCTTCAACTGCCTTAGTGGAACTTCGCAATCGTCGGTCCATACAAACTGACCCTTTTTCCTTAGTATTTGGAAGAAAGGGTGGCACTTGTCTGTGGAGCGAGACACAAAGCAATTCAAGGCTGCAAGTCGGTCGTTCAACCTCTGCAGCTGTTTAACATTCCTCGGCGCTTCCATCTCGAGGACAGCCCTTATCTTGTCCGGATTTGCTTCAATTCCGCGTTCGTGGACCATGAACCCGAGGAACTTTCCCGACGAGACCCCAAAGGCACACTTGCTCGGGTTGAGCTTCATCTGATACTTTCGAAGCACGCCAAAGGCCTCTGTTAGGTCGGCTAAATGGGAGCTCGTCTGCTTGCTTTTCACCAACATGTCATCTACATAAACCTCCATGTTGCGTCCGATCTGCTTGGCGAACATCATGTTTACCATCCGCTGGTAGGTCGCCCCGGCATTCTTCAGACCGAACGACATGACATTGTAGCAATACAACCCTTGGTCGGTAACGAAGGCGGTATGCTCTTGGTCGGGCACATGCATCCGAATCTGATTGTACCCGGAGTAGGCATCCATGAAGGAGAGGAGTTCATGCCCTGCCGTTGCGTCGACGAGCTGATCTATCCGAGGCAGGGGAAAACTGTCTTTCGGACACGCCTTGTTGAAGCTTGTGAAGTCAATACAGACGTGCCACTTGCCGTTGGACTTTTTAACTAAAACTACATTAGATAGCCACGCGGCGTAATGAACTTCTCTTATGAATTTAGCTCGTAGCAACTGCTCGACTTCTTTACAAATTTCATTGCTTCGTTCGGCGTCGACAGGCCGACGCTTTTGCCTCACAGGCCTATAGCTAGGATTTACATTAAGTCTATGCACCATTATACTTGGGTTTATGCCCGGCATGTCGTCATGAGACCATGAGAACACATCAGCATTTGCTTTTAGAAAACCGACAAGCTCCTCTCTCACCTCGGCCCCCAGTCTGCTGCCGATGCTGACCTGCCTTTCCGGCCCCAGCAGGGGGACAAGTTCTTGTTCTTCGGCTGGGGTGCCACGGCTCCGCTCTGGTTCGTCGGCACACGGCTTGGGCGCGCTCGTGACCACCGCACAAGTGGCTGTTTCCTTCATCGCAGCGGCGTAGCATTCTCTGGACGTCTTCTGCTCACCCTGGACTGTCGCAACTCCAGCCGAGGTGGGATACTTCAAGACCTGGTGGTAAGTAGACGGGACTGCCCTGAGATCATGAATCAAGGGCCGACCAATTATGGCGTTGTACGCGGAGCTCCGATCTATCACAACAAATTCTGCGACTTTAGTTATTTGTTGATCTCCCTCGTCGATGGTAACAGGGAGCGAGACACATCCTTCCGCACTCACCGACTCCCCTGCAAAACTGACCAATGGCGTCGGGCTGAGCTTCAAGTGCTTCTTCTCCCACCCTAAGGCCGTGTAGGTCGAGAACGATAAGATGTTGGCCGACGCTCCACCGTCGATGAGAACTCTTCTCACCTTCACGTGATCTATGAGTGGGGCGATTACTAGGGCGTCGTTATGGGGCATGTGCACTCCTTCGCCGTCTTGGTCGTCGAATAAGATCGGCATCCCAGGCTCCTTGGGGTACGAGGTACAGACCTCGTGTGCTGCTTCCCGAGCCAGAGCTTTTCTCTTCTGCCCCGACTGTCCCCCACTTGGGCCCCCATGGATGGTATTTATAACGGTGGGTCGATCTTCCTTCCGTCTTGGCGGGGGCGATTTCTCTTGCTTGTCTTTCTGAGCCGACCCCCTGGCTCCGCCCTTTCACGCCTGCCGACGTATTTTTTCAGATAGCCCCTCCGGATCAGATCCTCAACCTGCTCCTTCAAGTGGAAACAACGTGAAGTGTCGTGGCCATGATCCTTGTGGAATCGGCAGTAGAGCCGCTTGTCTCGTTTCCCTGGAGGTCGGCGGAGCTTTTCTGGGGCTGCGAAAACTACCTCCAGGTCGGTGTCTTCGGCTGCCGCGTAGATCTCCGCGATTGAGGCATTCAACGGAGTGAACTTGTCGAACTTCGGCCCCCGACGGTCTGAAGGGGCTTTCTCGTCCCGACGGCCTTTACTCTTACTGTCGTTGGCCCGTCGAGACGAGCTCCAGCCGTCGTTGCACTGCTTCTTGGGAGGAGTGGACTTTCGGTCTCGATCTTTACCACAGTTGCTCCGCCGAGCTCCATTGGCTTTCCACAACTCCAAGCCATCGATGTATTGGTGAGCTCTAGCGAGCATCTCGTTCAGGGAGGTCGGTGGTCGGCTTCCGAACTCTATCGTCAGGTTCCTGTCGTTCAAGCCCGTGGTGAAGTACATCATGGCGATGTCATCGATGCAACTTACCAGTTTGACATGCTCGTCCATGAATCGAGCGATGTACTCTGTCAGGGACTCGTTGTCCCGTTGCTTTACTGTTCCGAGGTGAGAGGGTGGCAATTTCAACAACTTTTGATGGACCGGGGCTTCAACTGTCGGTACCACAATCTTGCCGAGCCTTCCAAGGCTATTTGAAATGCTCGGCACTTCATAGCGTCGCTTGCGGCTAGGAAATCCATCTTCCCCTCGAACACCTCTACGTAGGAGATCGGATCTCCAGATCCGTCGTAAGAATTCATGACTGGAGCCTTGAACCTCGGTGGGATAGGCGCATTCAGGATCGCTCGGGAGAAAGGCGGTTCCTCTTGCTCGGCCACGCGATACGGATCCACGGGCCTGCACTGTTGCTTGAGATCTTCTATCTCCCTCTGAAACTGATCCCGGAGGAGGTCCACTTCAGACTGGAACGAATGGTCAGCGTAGGAGGACCTCTCTTGAACGTCGACCACTAGGCTTTCCTCCTCATCGTCAATCGAATACTCCCGATCTCCGGGTGCCACTACTCGTCGCCTCGGCGTCTCGGCACCTCGGCCCTGATGGGCGTTGGAGTTATCGAAAGATGCCAAGGGAGTCCGAATTGGTCTGATCCTTGATTACGCTTGTTTACATGCGTAAAAAGAAGGTTTTAGATTCTGTTTTTAGATTTTTCTCGATCGTTTGAGTTCCAATTCATGCAAAATTCATATATTATGGTTTGTGGTTGGCTTATATTGTATTTATGACATTTTAGGACCATTTGGGAGTGCAAATTAATCAAAAGAAGCAAAAAGACGGAAAAACCTTCATGGGAGGCGCCAGGCGCCTGCGTGCCTGCAGAAAAACTGGTTTTCTTCCAACTTTGCCCTTAATGAAACGCGTCTTCCAATGCGTTTTGGTGGTTCCAACCGATGCATACGTGTAGAAGAAGTGTTCCACTATCAGTTTGAGCACGATTTGGTCAGTCAAAAGAGTTGGAAATGGGTGATCCACCAGCATTTTAGGACCTACCTAACCAAGTCTGCACAGCTATAAATTCCAGCAGCTTTCTCCACCAAATTCATCAAGCCTTGCTTCCTTCTCTTGATCATTCTTAGTGTTTCTTTGTTGCTTTCTAAGTACTTTTGAGTTGCTTTCATTAGTTGCTTTTGATTTTTAAATCCCGAGTACTTTACATTCCTTTATTGAGCTTTGTTTTGTTTTCGTTTTGTACTTGGTTATTTTCTACCTATTCAAATATATAAAAATCCAGCACTTAGCTTATCTTTACTTTGCCTTTACTTTATTTTTAATTAAGAGAGTTGTGTTTTTGGAGGAAAGAGCACGTGACACTCCCCATTGCTTGAAAGAGAAGGGCGAAGCTATCAATCCCGAGCAAAACTCTCCGTTAGTTAACTTTTGTTTTTCACACATGCATTTCAATTTCAACCATTTTACTTGCTGTATTTTCTTCAATATGTCTTTCTAAATTCCCGTCTCTAGCCCGGTTATGGATAGTTAGCCTTTTATTTCTAAAAAGGGTTGCTAAGAAGTAGTGTTTTTGCTTTCCACTCATTGCTCAACATGTTTTCCCAAAGTACTTGAAAGTAGTTCAAACTCCAATTCATTCACTCTTGAAGGGTTACAAACTCTTGGTTTTAAGGTGGAGGAGTTTCATTCTCGGATTTAAAGCATGTTTAATTGTATTTTCAGTTTTAAACATTTCATTTATGTGTTTTAAGTTTTATTTGTGTTAGTGGTGGTTATGGTATTGATGTAGTAGGGAGTTACAACCTTTACAATTCTTTTAGGTTACTTGAAGGGTTGTTTTGGAGGCTATAAATAGCCTAGCTTGTTCCCTTGGAAAAAACAGATTTGAGATTTGAGTTTTGAGATAATGAAATTTAAGCTTATTGAGCCATGAGCTTTTCCTTTGCATTTCTTGTGTTTTAGAATTGCATGCTAGAATCATTCAAGTAGCCTTGATCAAGCTATCTTGTGGAGTGGTTCGAATCTTGAGTTTAGAAACAAGTTTTCTCTACTCTTGATATTGATCATCAAGGTAAATCTGTTCTAACTTCTTCCTTGGGTTGACATCATCTTGATTTGGGGGTTTTAGCACTTGTGATCTAGGGGTTTTCATAACCATAAGGGTTCTTGGATCCAATTGGCCATTGTTTTCTTATCAGGTAGGATGCATCGGTCCCTTTCCTCGAATGGGATCCCTGGAGATGGAAGAGCCGGACACCTCGCTGCCTCTCTCGACCACCTCAAACCTTGCTTTGACTTCCTTGAGCTCGGCGATCACGTCGGCTACCATGACGGGGTCCACGCCCACATCAGCACTTGCCCCAGAACGTGCACCTGTGTTTCCCCAACCGCGAAGGCGAGGTGCGCGGGGTGGCAACCCGTTTCTCTGAGGTTGCAGTGGCGGGAACTGATCTGAGGCGAGGTGGAAATCCCAGACTGCTACTGGATCGGATGTGGCCGGCCGACCTCCATTCTCCTTGCCGCCCCCGCGTGGGGTCGTTGTTTGACGACGAAAGTTCCTGCCACCTGAGAATACGTGAGTCGAGGATGGGCTCGGGAAGTGACCGCATCCCTCATCGGAGAGCGGATGGGGAAAGTTGAGATCCTGACCGCTGAGAGCAGGTTTGAGCCATTGGCTCAGATTGCAAAAGGTGAGGCTGGCTTCTAGATATGTCTTTCCCACAGACGGCGCAAGATGTTTGAGCCCGAAATTGATTGAGCTAGGACACGATTTAGATCGGTGTGCTCAGGACGAGCTATAGCCAATAGTCCTGCACCTCCTTTGAACAGTTCTTGAGACCTGCAAAACAAAGTTAGCACTCCGATGAGCAAGTTAGTTCTAGTCCGAGCTAACTTGCCGAGTCTACTTAGAATTGCGTACCTTGCATTTAAGGCAAGGGTTTCTATTTATAGAAACCGAGTCCGACAGGGATTCTGACACACCCTAAAATCACGGCGTGCTGTCGGGCACGGAAGGGGCACTGTTACGGATGTTTGTATCAGCTCAGCTCGGCACTATGGGTCCTACCCCAACTGCCGACCTGAGTATTTTGGAGCCGCTTTCTTCACTTCGCCCACGTGTTTAACCAACCCACCATTTCGATCATGACACGGGGCAGGCCAGGATTCGCCTCCAACAAACTTGATCATCGTTTTACCCGTTATGAGCTAGCAAGGGGACCTAATGGACCTACAGATCCGAAGCTCCAACGATGCAAGATTAATCGGTCAAACTCATTGACCGAGTTAATCTAGATTCGTTAACTACGGGTTATTCCACTAAAGACCCGCAGTTGAACTCTTCTCACTGCAGAATGTTTTCGTGTCCATGGATACACGACCATTAATGACGAGTCAATCCTTCACGAGTGTTCGTAACTCAAGTTGGGTCAAATTATCGTTTTAACCCTGAGTTACATCTTACTCCTTAAACACCACTGCTCCTCTAATGAACAACCCAGTTATAGTCCGACCAATAATCGGAAGTCCCTCTCGGGCCAATGAGAGGGTGAGGCCCCTTGTTCAAGTCCCGGAGTCAGCATTTAAGGCAACACTCATCTACTCCCCTAAAGTTGGAGAGGAGTGAATTCCATCTTGTGAAGTTATGTTCCCAGCTCCCCACTCGGTCTCGTCCCCAAAATGGTAGGAATGTTGAGTCGGCAACTTGGACCACTCTCACCCATACAGATCAAAGGACGAGCTCTCACGGGCAGGAGTCCATCACTAACTCAGGATTGAGAATGAGTTGCCTGGTCATCCTAAGAAACAGCAATCTATTAGTTAACGGTGTTACATCTAAAGATTGACTATTTCGTGGTCCGGTCTTATACAAACTCATTGTATAGGATACCCCCACTCGCATGTCTCCACACGAACGACCTGGATAGAGTCGTCTGTAACCTTTACATAGTGGGCCGTATACATAGTGTTGTCAGGATAAGGTACCCAACCTTATCCATATACGATAGACCCTTTAGGTTATTCACGGGACATTATCCACTTGTATATCAGGGTATATCAAATATATACCTCATATATCAGAGGTATATCAAATATATACCCAGGATATCAAATATATACCCAGTACATATACTGTCTCGGTTACACTAAAATAACCTCGGATGTTTAGTTTATTGGATTTTGGACAATGCAATGCAATGTATTCAACAACAAATTTATTGAATAAAACTTTATTGAATATACATTTGTTTTTACATAAATACAAACTACGAGTTTAGGGCAACACACCCAACAGGATGATAATGAAGGATTGAACTATTTTCCCTTTTCTTCTTTTTTAATTCCCGGTTGATTCTTGGACATCTTCCATTGTTATGTTGTTTTCTTATTTTATTAAATAAGTCGTATAATTATTTCTTAACATACACTTCCATAGAGCGTTTTGCATTTAGATAAAATCAAAGTATACAAGTTAATAATGTGTAACTTCTATTCTTCGTGCAGACGATAATCTACTCATTACTTTTTAACTTGTAACCATTCATGTACTTGTATGTTCAAACGACACTAATGATTCCTTTGTTTGGAATAGTAGTTTTCCTTTTTTTCCTTAATAGTATATCATAGGATAAGTTGTTTTTTTCTAGGGTTTAGAAGAAGTGACAATTTCACTATTTTAAGAAAATAGTTTATTTAAAAACAAAAAAGAAAACAAGAAAACAAGAAAAAAAAGGAAAAAAAAAACAATAATATTCTACGAATATTTTATGAGCCATTGTTGCATCACTGTTAAAAGCTTTGAGCTACAAAACGTTTTGGATTAATTTATCTATATTTGAATAAATAATAATATTCTACGAATATTTTATGAGCCATTGTTGTCAGCCGACAGTGATGTTGTTTACGAGACTTTAATTGTTAAGACATTTCTGTAGGGATAGATTTGCAATGAATTTCGTATTTATATCCCTAATATTCAACTTAGCGCCTAATATTCAACTTAAATCTCGCTAATGGTTAACTTAATAATTAGTTAATTGAAAATCCTATCAATAGAAGGTGTGACATCAAATAGGCGTTGAAAAAGATTGAAATATCTTCTTTTGTGCACATCAATCGAGATGACATATATTTTGGTTCAATCCATAGTTATTATTTATCTTTCATCTAACATTTCTTTTATTTCAAACATAAAATTTTCTTGTTGGCTTCGTGTTTGTGTGTCTATATATATATATTGACATATTTCTTTTTTATTCGATGTATTCAACATTTTACTAATACGTTAGGGTAAGTGTAATAATTGATTGTGAAAAAATAAATTTGTGTATACCACATTAGTTTGTCAAAAATAAAATGACTTTGTTTTAATAATTTCGATAAACATTTTTTATGTCAATTTAAATCATACTTAGATGACTTGGAAAATATATTGGATATTGTACTTAGTTTCTCTTTCATAAAAAAGAAAAAAACAAACAAACAAATCAAAACGAAAGTAAAAAATAAAAAATAAAAAGAGACAAAACCAAAATCTACCAATTTTAGACCAGATGAAAATTTGTTAGTAGGTACAACAATTTTAACTAAAAACCAACTCATCAATCTTAAATTGAGGGCATGTGTTAATATTTGTTTAGTATTGTTTTATTTTCTAAAACTTATAAATAGGGAGCAGAATATAAGAAAAATCCATAAGAATTATTATATTTCTTGGTCGTGTATGAATAGATCGAACCAAACAATACAAAAAATAAACGAAAATTGTGATTGCAATAAAAGAAAGAAGATGAAGTCGTGCCTTGTATCTTTGGTTGTAGTTAGCATGTTGGTGGTGGGCCAAGAAGTCGCGGCTGATGTATTACTTAAATCTTTAGAATGCAATATGCCTGTACCACCTCGAGGTTGCCCCTTATCTGATGAAAGCAATGATTCTCCACAAGTTCTTGCTAGTCCTGATAATCATGATTGTTCTAATATCAACAGTTGTCGTGGAGCATAATGCTAATGAACATTTGAAACTCTCTCTGTTTATCGTATAATAAAAAAGAAAAGAAAATAAAATAAGATGAAAGGACCATTATGAAGAGGTATGAATAATTACATATGGTGAATGTTAGGTGTATTTGGTGGAAATTGTGACAATAAATCATTTGACTTTAAAACACTTTTTGTAAACTTTTATTATGATCCAAAGGGTGAGCATATGAACTAAAGCTTGGGTTAAGATGGTTGTGGTTTTTAATACTATGTGAATTAGTATTTCGTAAATTTCAATTTTGTTTGTGCCCGAAGTTGATTGAGCTCGGACACGATTTAGATCAGTGTGCTCAGGACGAGCTATAGCCAATAGTCCCGCACCTCACTTGAACAGTCCTTGAGACCTGCAAGACAAAGTTAGCACTCCGACGAGCAAGTTAGTTCTAGTCCGAGCTAACTTGCCGAGTCTACTTAAGATTGCGTACCTTGCATTTCAGGCAAAGGTTTCTATTTATAGAAACTGGGCCCGACAGGGATTCTGACACACCCTAAAATCGCGGCGTGTTGCCGGGTACGGAAGGGACACTGTTACGGATTTTGTATCAGATCAGCTCGGCACTATAGGTCCTACCCTGACTGCGGAGCTGAGTAATTTGGAGTTGACTTCTCCATTTTGCCCGCGTGTTCAACCAGCTCACCTTTAGGATCATGACACGTGGCAGGCCAGGATTCGCCTCCAACAAATTTTAAACCTGAAGAGTAGGTTATAGTGTGATAAACCAATACTCAATTTTTATAATTTATATATCTATACTATATTAAAAATCAATGATGTCTAAAAAATATATTTTAGGACTATATTACCCAAGTGATTGGGTTTGGAAGCACTTTTGGAAGGAACGAAGAATTTGTCCAAGTCCAAACATAAGAAGACTAAGAAGGATGATATTACATGAAGACTTCAAGATTGCACTTCAAGGAAGTCAAAAAGTGGTGTTAACTCAAAGAAGGCAAACAAGAAAGGGCCAAAGAAATTTTCAAGAAGAAAGAAGTGACATGTCCAACGAAGAAAATCATAAATGTTCAAGCTCCAATATACAACTCACAAGGTAAGGAACAAGTTGTTAAGGCTTATCATTGGACTAACTTGATTCGTTTTGATGAAGGAAATGAAAACCTTGATTTGAGGACAAATCCTTTTAAAGAAAGGGGGGATGATACGAATCCATTTGTGACCAATTACATATATCAAAGGAGCAATTATTACAAGAAAGGCAAGGAAGATTCAAGAGGCTTTCACACTGCACCTCCAAAAGCTTGTTAATGCACAAGAACCAACAAAGAGTTTTGAGCCCGAATTTATTCATAATGTTACTTCAATGAGTCAAGAAGAGAATGGAGTAAAGATGGTACGGGAAAAGTTGTCTATTTTGAGAGATGGCACGGAGGACAAAAAAAGTGTGCAGATTCGTGAACAGGTGCCTTTGCAGATTGCACCTCTTTGGAGTTTGTGAAGTCAAAAGTTGTCAAACCATATCCAAATGTGAAGCGCCTCCTACAGCACATAGATAAGACCATTTGAAGCATGACTACGTTTTCTGATCCGCATTTAAGTGTCTAGAATGATGTGCAATCAAGTTTTAATTTGCATGTCTTATTTTCTACAATTTGCATTAAGTAGTATTTTGAAAAACTTTTGGTGTTCTTATGTTGAACGACCATTTGACCTATTTAAAGGCTTGTAATGCTCTTGTTATGGAGAACTTAAGATTAAAACATATTGAAATTTAAGAACTTTTGTTCCTTAACACTTTTGGTGTTGCTTCTTTCAAATCTTACTTTAGGTTTGATGTTAAACCGATTCATTGGATTAGTCTCGATCAAGCTAATTCTGGAGTGAGTCGTCCTAGGATCTAGGAGTGACCATCGTAGATTCTAAGTCTGATCTAAGAGTGATTCATCTTCTAACCTTACTCTTGGTTGGAATCATTCGGTAAGTTAGTCGTTTTTGTGAATGTTTGCAAGGATCCTAGAAGGACCTCTAGCTTTGTAAACACGAGCAACCTTGGCGCTTATCATTTGGGGTATCATCTGGGTGGTGATTTTGGAAAATAAATTATTCTTAAATCTAGTTTTGGAAAATCACTTCTTTTACCATGACTCCGAAACACATCCTAAACACCCCTGTTACTATTTTTATTATTGATACAAGAGTGCTCTATTGACAGTATTTTAATTTTTTTGAGATACACAATTCACACTTCTCAACAAAAAGAAACAAAAAGAAGCAAGAGTTAGGGTGGGACTGACAAAGCTTGATTATTTTGAGCGATACACGCAAGAGCTAGCAACAATTGATGTGATGAATGAATAGAGAGACAAAATCAAGAGAAGAAGCTTAGTTAGCAAACAGCTTAAATACTTATAAGCTACAACGACAAATAAAAAGGATGAAAGAGAACATCAGTGAAAGAGTAGTGAGCCATAGCAAATGATCTCCAATACGACAACAAAGATAGTATAAAGGTAAAAATTGAATTTTGAGAAGAACATAATGGACAATTAGGATTTTATGAAAATATATAGAGCAATAAAACTTAAAAAATGACCTTGAAAGTAATTATGACTTTCTTTTGTTATTATTATTATTTTTCTTGGTCGGAGAACTATAAACTTTGTGTCGAAAGATTAATTAAAAATAATAAATATTATATCGGTCATTAAATTATATGTTGAACCGATTCTAATTGACTAACACAACTCGATCTGTTATGGATGATAAAATCCCAATTCACTTTATTCAATTCAAAAGGGAAAATATCTTCATAGCCTTTAGATGCAGAAGGAGATATCCTATATTCAAAGATTCAGATAACCAGATTTCGTAGATGTATCATGATTCGAATTCTACAATCTCTAGAGAGATCAGGATTCAACTTCTATAAATAGAGAAGTAAGTCAAACCCTAAAGGGAGATTGTGACTTACTCAACAGAGTAGATGTATCGGAGTAGTTGAGTATAATCAGAGTAGTTTGACTTACTACTCTGATTCTGACTTACTATAAATAGAGAAGTAAGTCAAACTACTCTGATTCTGTTGAGTGTATAATCAGAGTAGATGTATCAGGATTCGTCTCCACAGGGACTAATTTTCTTTTAAAATTGATTTTGCAAATTTTTGGAATGAGCAATCAGGTTTGTGATAAAAATTAGTGAGATTAGTTGAACACGAAAAACACACGAAAATAATAGAATTTAGAAGGTCAACCCCCTACTACTGTTTAGTTCTAAAATGATGAATTACACCTACCAAATGTGCCCATAATTAAACTCAATTTATGCAAACTGGTTCAAATCCTATTCTATACCGCTTTTGGTTTGTTTAGAAGCTTAGGCTAGTGTTTACATATGTCTATGCAACTCTAGAATCCTAAATAAATCAAGTGCCAACTTACATTTAACGGGTAAGAGAGGTCTAGGATCTTGTTTTAGTTCTTATTTCTAAGTAACTTCCCGTTTTACCTTGACGAGATCCGTTTGACTCTAACCTTTTCAAAATTAAATTCAAACTAATTTGATTTAAACAAGTGACCAACAAGTAAATGAACTGGATAAATTAGATCAATCAAGATAAGCAAAAGAGAGCGTAATACGCCGTGTTTACTGATAGATGTAATTTATAGTGATAAGAACTAAAACATTCGTAGGAGGGTTGAAGAAATAATTTAGCTACTCATGGAAGTAAAATAAATGACAAAACAAGATAAGGTAACAAAGTGATGCATTTTCATTGAAATGGAAAGGAAAGTACAAACTTAGAACAAATAGAATTTAAATGAAATAAACAAAAAAAATCATTTTAAAAGAAAGAAGAACAAAAATTAAAACTGATATTAAAACTTAGAAGCTAAAGTTGACAAGAATTAGAAAGAAAAAGCAAAGCGTGGAAAAATGAGATGTGTACAAATGATGCTTGGAGGCTTCTTATATAGACCATGGAAGTAACAAGTATTTGAAAAATTCAAGGGAGGTTGGCAACCACTCTTTGTAGAGATTTTAGGAGTCAAACTGAATCTTGGACCAAAAAGTTGTTATTCCCATTTTGACAATCATGCATGGAATGTGGCTGGCGCATTGCGAAGCTGGAAGTTCCAAAAACAATTGGCTGGCACATCCTTTTAATAATCTGGAAATACTTGGTGTGCGATGTGCCTGACGCATTGCAGACATCAATTTCCAATTTTCCTCACAAAATAAACAAATTTTCATCAATTAGCCTCTATTTGCTTCTAATTACATGCCTAAGTCCTTAATAACGAAATATGCACATTTTCCATGCATTATATGCATTAACATATATTTTCCATCATAATTAACTCCCAACCAAGCATGAAAACTACTCTTTTTGAGCCTTTAATCATGTCTTATCACACCCTCAAACTTAATATTTTCCTTGTCCTCAAGCAAGAACAACAACTATCAAATCAATAATAAGCATGCAAAATTCAAGAATAAACAAAACATCAAGCAGAGTTGAGTAATTTGCTCATACGGTGTCTCAGGAGGAACGTCAAAGCTCTAATCCCTACTACTTTTCTCAAGCAAAATCATCATAAGGCCACTTTTGTTTAAAAGATAAAAGCTTTTCAAATTCTTCTATTGTCTAACTCAAAAAACTTTTTCAAATCCAGTAGAGACTATGCACACTCCTTTAATGAAATTTTGTTAGCACAAAAATGACTTGAAAATAAGATAGTCACTCAAGGGATTCTCTAGGCTGGCAACCAATCCGAGCTTGTCGATTAGTGAGTTGCACAAAGTCAAGCTAGATCAAAGTTACTACCATAAAATTACGAGTATCCCTAAGTGAGACTCGTTTAGTAAATAGAGTAGGCACTGAGTTAAGGCAAGCTTCCTTACTTTTCTTCTCTCATTAAGTTCTCTTGCCACACATTTGTTCCTTTCACTCTTTTGTCTATCCACTCTTATTTTTAGTTTGCTTTTCTTTGCAAAATTTTCTATCACATTTTCCTTTTTTTCTTTTGCCACTTTTTCTTGTTTCCAGAGCACAAAATTTTTATACACTTTGTTTTTCCACACTTTTTCTTACCTCTTTTGTTTTTCGGCTCACTACATCATAACATTCTATTAGGCTTGCTTACGCTACTCCCCCAAACTTGAGGGAAGCGACTCCCTCAAACTTGAAGGAGACAGTGTTCTCACTGGTTTTAAGAGTGAAAAATTTTAGTGGCGCGTAAAAATTTTTTACCACTAAAGGACAAGGATCCTCTTAAAAGATGTAAAAAGTTTAAAGGTTAAAACTAAAGAAGCAGAAAACGATCCAAAAAACATTGTGGCAAATGAGTCATAGCTTGATTTAAATAGTAGAAACAAAGCTCATACATATTCCTAAGTATCATCATCGACATGGGAAAAGTACAAGAATCTACTCAAAGATGGTAAACCCAAGACGTTTCATGCTGAAAATTGAGAGGAAAATTGCACATTCACTTGAAAAGTCACAAAAATAAAAAGTCTCATGATATGCATAAGAATATAGAATCCAAGATCTTCACAGAAACACAATTCTCAACTTTTTGCAGCATGCTTCCAAATAATAAAAATATACATCAACTACGTCATATCCCTAATCATGCACAACTAATAAAATAACCTAGCAGCAAGAACAATAATTCAAAAATTTAAAAAGAGAGAAATAGGTCAAAAACTCCCCTTTTTCAATCTCTTCATTTTGGACTCGGGCCACCATGGATTTCGAACCGTTCCCATATTTTGAGCACTAGTATAGAGAGTATTTTGTAGGGCTTGATGACGTTCTGCAGAAATTGGGACAACCTCTTCAAAATGTTCGGGTTTGGGCTAATCAAACCCACTTATGGACTTGTAGTGAGCGGTCGTCAACGGTGGTGTGCGGCGGAGTTACGTTTTCAGTGAGTGATTTCGACGGCCGGGGCTTTCTTCATCAGACGATTGGGAATGCTGGTGACCCACGGAGTAAGACAATGGTGAAGAATCAGAGCTCCGGGAGCGCAATGGTGAGGTTCCCATGGTGGCGTCTAGGTCTGCGAAGAAGATGAAGAGAAAACCAATAGGGGGGGGGGGGTCTGCAAAGAAGATGATTAGAAAAAAATTGATTTTGACTTTTGTTTTTAATTATTTATCCTTTGCTGTTTTTTTTATCTATTTATCAAAAACTTTGTTTAAAAAGATACATGGGTTACACAATTGGGCCCAAAAATGAAAAAGCCCAAAACAACCCATTTATTCTTATTTTTTGAAAACTACTATATTTTTTTTTAAACAAAATGCAATTAAACAAAATCCTTAGAAATGACAAAACTCAATTTTTTTTTTTAAATAAAATCCAAATTTTCCTTTTAAAATAAACTTTTTTTATAGATAAAAGAAAACTTCAAAACGGAAAAAATACAATAATAAAATAATTCACACCGAGTGCCCCTCCCATCATGTTCGAAAAACCAAATGAGGGACCAATTAAGTCATTCATGTATTTAAAAAGAAAATAGAGGTTTTACCTCTATCAAATTGATTTCCAAAATAAGGCTTAACTCTTTTGACTGTTAACTTTAAAAATGTTACCTCAATTGTCTTATGAGTCGATGGCCCCATGAGGATATATCTTCGCGATTTTGAATGGGTCGGACCATCGGGACTTTAACTTACCGGGAAACAGTCAGAGTCTAGAGTTAAATAATAAAACCTTCTCACCTACTTGGAATTGCTTGGGCCTTATTCTTCGATCATGCCACTGTTTTGTTTTTTCCTTGTACATTTTGGCAGTTTCGTACGAAAATTGCCTAAATTCTTCTAACTCGTTTAATTGGAACTTCCGTTCTTCACCTGAAGCATTAAAGTCAAAATTTAGTTTTTTAGTGACCCAATATGCTTTATATTCTAATTCAACAGGAAGATGACAAGCCTTACCAAATACTAGACGAAAAAGAGACATACCAATAGGGGTCTTGAAAGCAGTCCGATACGCCTAAATGGAATCATCTAATTTAATCGCCAATCTTTCCTATTTGTATTGTCTGTTTTTTCTAGGATAGATTTAATTTCCCTATTAGAGACCTCACCATGCCATTTGTTTGTGGGTGGTATGCAGTAGCAATCTTATGTGGGACATTATATTTTGCTAACACTTTAGCTACTGCCCTATTTACAAAATGCGTTCCCTCGTCACTAATTAGACATCTTGGAGTATCATAGCGAGTAAAAAAATTTTTTGCAAAAATTGAATAACAATTCTAGCAGCATTTACTGAAGTTGTTATGGCTTCTATCCATTTAGACACATAATCGACGGCTAACAAAATGTAAATTTTACTAAATGACGGTGGGAGCGGTCCGATAAAATCAATGCCCCATACGTCGAAAATTTCCACTTCTAAAATGGGGTTTAGAGGCATTTCATTTTTTTGGGAAATATTGCCTACCCGTTGACACTTGTCACATACCTGGGCAAACTGGTGGGCGTCTCGAAATAAGGTGGGCCAAAAGAACCCACTCTGTAATACCTTAGTTGCAGTTTTTCGACTCGCAAAATGCCCACCATACGAGGACGTATGGCATGCTTCCAGGATTTTTGCTTGTTCCTCTTCAGCTACACACCTGCATAAGATATTATCAGGCCCTAACTTATAAAGATACGGCTCATCCCACCTATAATGCTTAGCATCATGTAAAAATTTCTTTACCTGTTGTGAGTTAAACTCATAAGGAAAGATGCCACTTACCAAAAAATT
Source organism: Momordica charantia (assembly GCF_013281855.1). Taxonomy (NCBI): domain Eukaryota; kingdom Viridiplantae; phylum Streptophyta; class Magnoliopsida; order Cucurbitales; family Cucurbitaceae; genus Momordica; species Momordica charantia. The sequence goes on along the minus strand of NW_028275161.1, from coordinate 8,639,885 downwards.
TGCAATATCTGCATACCATGGGATGCTATCAATAAGAAGGATTTGCTCATCAATAAAGTATTCCTTGACTGCTGATGGGTCTTTTGGGATAGTGAACTATAATCGAGACAAATGGACCGCTACCTGGTTTTCTATACCCTTCCGATGTCGAATCTCTAAGTCAAATTCTTGAAGAATAAGATCCACTAAATCAACCTTGGCTTCGCGTCTTTCTTAGCAAACAAATACTTCAAGGCAGAGTGCTAAGTGAAAAAAATAACTTTAGAACCTATCAAATATGCTATAAATTTATCAAAGGCAAATACAACAGCTAATAGTCCTTTTTCTGTGGTGGTATAGTGAAGTTGTGTTGCAGTTAAGGTCTTACTGGCATAGTACACTGGATGCAAAATTTTATTTTTTCTCTGCCCTAACATGGCTCCTAACGCATAGTCACTCGCGTCACACATTACCTCAAAGGGTAGATTCCAGTCAGGTTCTATTATGATAGATGCTGAACTCAATGCCTTCCTAAGAGTTTCAAATGAATTCATGCATTCTTCATCAAATTCAAATGGCCTATCAATTTCCAACAAACGACATAAAGGTTTTGATATTTTAGCAAAGTCTTTGATAAAACGACGATAAAATCCAGCATGACCCAAAAAACTACAAATACCTTTAACTAACGAGGATGGTGGAAGTTTTGAAATTAACTCAATTTTAGCTCGATCTACTTCCATTACTTTGTTTGAAATTTTGTGACCCAAAACAATACCTTCTTTTACCATGAAATAATATTTCTCTCAATTTAAAACAAGGTTTGTTTTTTCACATCTCTCCAAAAACTTTTCAAGATTTTTAAGACAATTTTCAAAAGACTCTCCAAATATCGAAAAATCATCCATAAAGATTTCAATCACATTTTCAATCATGTCAGAAAACATTGCCATCATACACCACTGTTTTTTTTTTACCTTTGCAAAAAAAAAAAAAAAAAACAGGTGCGTTACACAAATCGAAGGGCATTCATCGGAATGCAAATGTTCCATAAGAGCACGTGAAAGTTGTTTTCTCCTGGTCCTCCGGGGCAATTGTGATCTGGTTATACCCTGAGTATCCGTCAAGAAAATAGTAGAACTCCTTACCTGCGTGGCGATCAAGCATTTGATCAATAAATGGAAGAGGAAAGTGATCTTTTTTTGTTACCTTATTGAGTTTGCGGTAATCCATGCAAACTCTCCAGCCGGTTACGGTTCGGGATGGGATCAATTCGTTCTTTTCATTTGTGATGACCGTCATGCCGCCTTTCTTTGATACGAATCCATTTGTGACCAATTACATATATCAAAGGAGCAATTATTACAAGAAAGGCAAGGAAGATTCAAGAGGCTTTCACACTGCACCTTCAAAAGCTTGTTAATGCACAAGAACCAACAAAGATTTTTGAGCCCGAATTTATTCATAATGTTACTTCAATGAGTCAAGAAGAGAATGGAGCAAAGATGGCACGGGAAAAGTTGTCTATTTTGAGAGATGGCACGGAGGACAAAAAAAGTGTGCAGATTCGTGAATAGGTGCCTTTGCAGATTGCACCTCTTTAGAGTTTGTGAAGTCAAAAGCTGTCAAACCATATCCAAATGTGATGCGCCTCCTACAGCACATAGATAAGACCATTTGAAGCATGACTACGTTTTCTGATCCGCATTTAAGTGTCTAGAATGATGTGCAATCAAGTTTTAATTTGCATGTCTTATTTTCTACAATTTGCATTAAGTAGTATTTTCAAAAACTTTTGGTGTTCTTATGTTGAACAACCATTTGGCCTATTTAAAGGCTTGTAATGCTCTTGTTATGGAGAACTTAAGATTAAAACATATTGAAATTCAAGAACTTTTGTTCCTTAACACTTTTGGTGTTGCTTCTTTCAAATCTTGCTTTAGGTTTGATGTTAAACCAATTCATTGGATTAGTCTCGATCAAGCTAATTCTGGAGTGAGTCGTCTTAGGATCTAGGAGTGACCATCGTAGATTCTAAGTTCGATCTAAGAGTGATTCATCTTCTAACCTTACTCTTGGTTGGAATCATTCGGTAAGTTAGTCGTTTTTGTGAATGTTTGCAAGGATCCTAGAAGGACCTCTAGCTTTGTAAACACGAGCAACCTTGGCGCTTATCATTTTTGGCACACATTGAATTGGGCTCACCCAGCTACTGCTGGCTATTGGGTATATTACTCCCGCGTCTAGCCATTTTAGAATTTCTTTCTTCACGACTTCTTGCATTTTAGGATTCAATCTTCTTTGATGTTCAATAGAGTTGATGACACCTTCTTCCAAATTTATCTTATGCATGCAAAATGATGGACTAATTCCCTTGATATCTGTTATCGTCCATCCAATGGCTTTCTTGTAGTTTGACAATACCTGTAACAACAAAATTTCATGTTCGTTAGTTAATGTTGCAAAGATGATTACAGGTAAAGTTTCATTTTCTCCTAAGTATGCATATTTTAAATGAGTAGGCAAGGGTTTTTGTTCTAGTCGAGGCGGCTCAATGATTGATGGCTGCATCGCCTTAAATTCATCCTTGCTCAAATCTCCAAACTCAAACTTTTCCATCGGTGACGAGAAAGTGTTTGCCTCTCTTTCTTTTTACGCTGCTTCTAATTCTTGCCTAAACCTTCCGTTATCAAATCACAAAATTTTTCCATAGACACAGGGTTAGTTATCTGAATATTCGAGCATTCTTCTACTTCATCTGGAAGCCGCATAACATCCAGTACGTTGAATGTCACTTGCTCGTCGTTCACCTTCATTGTGATCTCTCCCTTCCTTATGTTGAAAATTGTATCTCCTGTTGCGAGAAACGACCTTCCAAGTATGATAGGGACGTCCAAGTCTGCTTCACAATCTAAAATAATGAATTCTGTAGGGAATATAAACTTATCAACCTTGACTAGTACATCCTCTATTTTTCCCTCGGGTTTTCTAATAGACCTATTTGCAAATTGGAGGGTTACAGTTGTGGAGCGAGCTTTTCCTATATTAAGTTCTTTAAAAACTGACAAAGGCATTAAATTTATACTCGTGCCAAGATCGCCCAATGCCCTACCAAGATTTTTGCCTCCTATTGAGCATGGGATAGTAAAACTTCCAGGATCTTTACATTTAACAGGTAAGGGATTCCCTAAAGCATCGCTACTACACTTAGTTAATGCAACTGTTTCATGTTCCCCTAACTTTTTTCTCGTAGAAATCATATCCCTTAAAAATTTGGCATAATTAGGCATTTGCCAAGGGCATCAACTAGAGGGATGTTTATATGAAGTTGTTTCAAGATATCGAAAAATTTACGGAAGTGGGTGTCTTGATTTTTCTTTACCAAACGTTGAAGAAAAGAAGGAGGAGGTCTAAAGTTACTTACCTGCGGGACAATTGGCTCACTTACCTCACCTTCTACTGGTTGGTTAGGTTCTGTTGCAGTCTCTTTTTCTTTTGAAGAACTGGATGCTTGTTCACCTGGCAGTTTTGGTCCTTCATAAGCTGATATGAACCAAGGAGCTATCGTTGTTATGCCTCATGGACCGATTACAAGATCGAGAGCTAGGAAACTTCAACAAGCTTTGCTACTTCATGTCCAAGCGTTCTTGAACTCGACAAGAGAAATAAAGGGAGATGTGCAAGAAGTTCGAACTATGCACTTCAATTTGGTGCAAGTTATGCATTTTTAAGTGTTTTTATGGCAAGTTAAAGTCCACTTGGTCAAGGTCAAAGTCAACTCCATCAAGACAAGTCAAAGTCAACTCATTCAATTCAACAACCAAGTCAAACACTCACATCCCTCATTATGGACGGGATTGCAATTATTTTGGTTGGATTTCCATGTTCTTAACCTTTTCATTTGCTTGTCTTTTCATTTCTCGTAAGTTATGTCTTTTCATTTACAAGTCTTTTCATTTCTTGTAAGTTACAAGTCTTTTCATTTGCTTAAGACTTTTCATATGGCTTGCTAGGATGGCTATATATAGCCTTGAGATGTCTTGTTGTCACACAATTTGAAGTTGAATGAAAAGTGAGTTTTCTCATTAGCTTGGTTGAGAGATTTATCTCTCATTTCTTGTGCAATTTCTTTTGTCTTTAGAATTTGCATGTTATGATCATTCAAGCGGTGTTGATCATACCTCTTGTGGAGTGATTCGAATCACGAGTTTAGAAACAAGTTTTCTCTACTCTTGATATTGATCATCAAGGTAATCCGTTCTAAAACTTTTCCTTGGGTTGATTCCATACTTGTTTTCGGGGTTTTTTAGATTGAGTTCTATGGGTCTTGTTCGTTAGCAAGGTTCTTAGATCCAACTCTCAAGGGTTTCTTAACATTTTGGTATCAGAGCATTAGGCTCTTTGATCGGATATATGTTTCCTTGCATTTATCTCTTTGAATTCTGTGTTCCTTGCTTATGTTTTATTATATCTAAGCATATGCATTCTGTCAAAAAATTACAAAAAAAAAGTATCAATTCCATTCATTTTTTCCAATTTTCGTCTGCTGCATTATTATAGATCTGGATCTTATCTACAAATCTGTCTTCTTTGAAGTCTTCTGATTCGACTTTCTTAGTGGTGAAATTCGTGCACTTTGCTGATTGATTTATAAAAAAAAAAACTGAACGTGAAAGCATTTATTGTTAGCATTATTGTGATTTTGCTGATCCATAACTGAAAAAAAAAAAAGAAAGAAAGAAGAAAAAAGCATAGAAGACCCCATTTGTCATTACTTCTTTGTGTAACCTTGCATTGAAATCTCATGCTACTTCCTTGTTGCTTAATTCCCAACCATCTTTATCTTTAACTCTACTTTCATTTCTTTCTAGCTTCCATTATAATTATGTCCATTATTTTTTTTCTTAACTTGTTTCTTTGTTGTTATTCGGGTTACTCCCAAAATCACACTCTTGTTTGAGTTCTTATGTGCTGTCTAAACCACTTAAAATGCACATAGCTTTTAACTTTGCTAGACTCACTTACCGATTTGTTTGAAGTGCATAAGAGTGTACTAAGTTGTGAGGGAGAGATTGTAAGGGAGCGATACATTATTTTGAGTGTTGAGGGTTAAACACGAGTGAACTTCACTAACGAGTGATTTAGTGAGGGAGTGCTTGTGAGGTCCATTTCTTGTCACTTTTTTTTTTTTTACAGCATGGCTAATCTTGGAGATGAAGGCAATATTTCTGATGCCCGGAGGAGAGAGGCGCTAGAAGGAACTGTTGAACGAATGATTCGTAGCATGGAGGCATTGACAGAACAGATAGGAAGGTTGGAGACTCAAAACCAAGCTCAAGGGAGAGTTCCACCACCTCCACCACCACGTGTTATGGATGAGGATGAGTATGAAGGTGATGGATCCGATCATTGGGAGGACGATCAGGCTACAGTTTTAGTAGCTCCAAGAGGGGGTGATAGACACGTTGGTCGTGGCTTAGATCGAGGGAGAGGCCGAGGAAGAGGCTATCATAATTTCCAAAGAGCCCCACAAGCGAATGCTCAAGTTGATCGAAACTTGGGAAACATCAAATTAAAACTTCCGAAGTTCTATGGTAAGACTGATCCGGAAGCGTACATTCAATGGGAGAAAGAAGTGGAGTTCGTGTTTGATTGCCATAAATTCAGTGAAGAAAAGAAGGTACGACTTTGAGCATAAGCTTCATTTGAGCTGATTTGAGGTTGCTCCTCTTGTAGACTTTCCCCGTGTACTCCGTGATCATTAGTTCCTTTATCACGTATCTACGGTGAGTTGCACGATGTTATACTATACCTAATTGCTACCCTTGAAGCTGCATACGTCACTCGACCTAAGCTACAACGAGTGTCTACAGTGATAAAAATAAAGACATTTTCTTGCCACTCTTTTTTCTTACATTTCTTCTTTTTCTCTCACAATTTTAAATCTTTTTCCCACTCTTATTTTCTCACAAGCAAAGAGGACTCTTTTATTTGCAAACTTGCTTTTTTTTTGGACTCTTTTTCTTTTTCTTGCAAAGACTCTTTTTATATGCATTTTCTTTCTAGTGACTCTTTTTCGCAAAAAAAAAAAAATTATAATAATAGCATGTTCTTTCATGAATGAAAAAATAACATTTTCTTTCTAAAAGCAAAATACTATCCCCTAAAACTTATGAGAGGCAGTGTCCTCACTGGGAAAAGATTTTTGAATAGGCAATGCAAAAATCAAAATGAAAGAGAACAAGGACTTCATAAAACATTGAAAAAGTTTTAGTTTCAAAAAGAAGAAAAGCAAAGAAAACATGTTATTGAAAAGAACTCGGTCACAAATGGCTCATGACTTTTTATGACAAAAAGAAAACAAAGTTCATCTAATCCTTAAGAATCATCATCGACATGAAAAATAAGAAAAGGCACACCAATATGCTAAATGAGATGAGATTTGTAGCATGCTTTGTTTAAGAAATATACTTCACGAAGGTCAAGAACGAGATCATGATCGAGACAAGGACAAACTAAATGGTTATATTTTCACAATGAAACTTAGAAAGAACCAGAAAAGCCCACAATATTATCCTACAAAAAACCTAAACATGCAACAAAATTAAAAAATAATATGACAAGCATAAGAATAAGAATAAAACTTCCCTCAAATGAAGAACCGGCCTCATGGATCAAACGGCCACGTCTCAAGGTAGATGATGTGTCCCATCTTTTTCTTTTTCTTTTTTGAAAAAAATTAGGGTTTGAGACTTTAGATTAATTAAACAAAAACCCATTTAGAAAAACAGACAAACAAAGATTCAAACAACTCAAAATCCCACTCTTTTTTTATCTTTTTATAAAGCCCAAACACATATACTCTCTATTTTCTTTTAAAACCTCCTAAATTTGATTAAAAACGAAAAATGATCGCACCCTTCTTTAATCCAAGTCAAAACTAACTCCCAAAATTTAAATCAAAATTTTTAAAATTTTTGGATCGAGCCGAGGCGCCAGGCGCCTAGCCTAAAAAAATTCTGAATTTTCTTAAATTTCGCCCAAGTAATTTTTTAATATCTTAATCTCAACCTAAATAACCTAACTACAATTAAAAACAAGTGAAATTCGAAAAGAAAACAAGGAAAACTACTCCTAACTAATTTACACAAAACCCTTCAAACGAAATTTTCAATTGAACAAGGAAGGGAAAAACAATTTTCAAACTCTTAACTTCCTGAAAGTTGGATAGAGGCCTTCCCTCTATCTATTTCTTCTCCAAAATATTTTTTAACACGATGGCCATTAACTTTAAAAATGTTACCTCTTCGAGTTCAACGGCCCCATGGGGGAAAATTTTTGAAATTTTAAATGGTCCAGACCACCTGGACTTTAGTTTTCCCTGAAATAATTTTAAACGAGAGTTGAAAAGTAAAACTAAGTCTCCTACTTGAAAAGATTTAGGCCTAAGCCTTTTATCATGCCATTGCTTAGTTTTTTCTTTAAAAATCTTTGCATTTTCATAAGAAAAATTCCTATGCTTCTCAAGTTCCATCAGTTGGAGCTTCCTTGATTCTCCTACAGAAAATAAATCAAAGTTTAGTCTTTTTGCCATCCAAAAAGCTTTATATTCTAACTCTAACGATAAATGGCAAGCTTTTTACCAAAAATAAACCTATATGGGGACATGTCGAGAGGAGTCTTGTATGCTGTCCTATATGCCCATAGAGAATCGTCCAATTTTAAAGACCAATCTTTTCTATTTAAAGTGACAGTTTTTTCCAAAATAGATTTGATTTCTCTATTAGACACCTCAGCTAACCCATTGGATTGGGGATGATAAGCTGTGGCTATCCTATGACGGACATTGATATGAACCAAAGTGTCTTAGTCTTCAAAGAGTTAAAGGAAGTTGTTGGAGAATCCTATGTCCAAGTTGACAACAAATTGGAGTTGCATTAAATGCACTCTAGTGTCATTTATGGCAACCTCAAGTGGCATTGAATGAAGTCAAAAACAAGTCCAACTTCATTTACTACAAACTCAAGTTGCATTAATGGAAGTCTAAGTTGAACTCAAGATGCATTAAATGAACAAGACTTCAAAGTACTTGAAAGTAGTTCAAACTCCAGTTCATTCACTCTTGAAGGGTTACAAACTCTTGGTTTTATGGTGGAGGAGTTTCATTCTCGGATTTAAAGCATGTTTAATTGTATTTTCAGTTTTAAACATTTCATTTATGTGTTTTAAGTTTTATTTGTGTTAGTGGTGGTTATGGTATTGATGTAGTAGGGAGTTACAACCTTTACAATTCTTTTAGGTTACTTGAAGGGTTGTTTTGGAGGCTATAAATAGCCTAGCTTGTTCCCTTGGAAAAACAGATTTGAGATTTGAGATTTGAGTTTTGAGATAATGAAATTTAAGCTTATTGAGCCATGAGCTTTTCCTTTGCATTTCTTGTGTTTTAGAATTGCATGCTAGAATCATTCAAGTAGCCTTGATCAAGCTAACTTGTGGAGTGGTTCGAATCTTGAGTTTAGAAACAAGTTTTCTCTACTCTTGATATTGATCATCAAGGTAAATCCGTTCGAACTTCTTCCTTGGGTTGAAATCATCTTGATTTGGGGGTTTTAGCATTTGTGATCTAGGGGTTTGCATAACCATAAGGGTTCTTAGATCCAATTGATGGATGACTTGCAATAAATGAAGCTTGAGATGCACTTAAGTTCATTTAATGCAACTTGAGTTCCTTGAATTGAACTTGGCTTTATTGAATGCAACTTGAGTTAAACTCCACTTCAACTTCAACTCCTTTAAATGAACTTAGAGTTCATTTAATGCAACGCCTCCCTTAAGCTCTACTTGGAAGATATTGACTTGAAAAGTTCCATCTCTCTCTTGATCACCCCTAGCCGAGCTCACCAAGTATTGAACATGAGAAAGTAAAGCTTGTTGTAGCTTCTTGGCTCTTGATCTTGTTATGGGTCCTTGAGGCATGACAATGGTGCTTCCTTGGTTCACATCACTTGACCTCCCCATGAAAAGTTGGGATGATGTCTCCACCCTGGATTGTACGTGTTTGACGAGGGGTTGAAGTTCCTATTGTTCCCGTGACCGACATAATAAACATAAGCTGAATTATGCGGACAATTCTCATAAACATGGTTATCACTACAATAAGAACAAACAATTTCATTAATTTAGCAAACAGGAGAAGCATATTCTGGTTGCACGGGTGCAGTTAGTGCACTCTTCCTTTCTAGGGTCGACTCCTTGAGCATTTGATTCATTGTCACCATCTCTTTTTCCATCGAAGTTGCGATGTCCAATGCTAAGCCTCCTGTTTTGTCTTGCTTCTTAGGTGCAGGTTTCGACCTTTGAGAACACCATAGCTCATTGTGGGATGCTAGGTCCTCCAAAATATCAAGTATTTCGTTGAAGGTCTTTTTCGTGAAAGCTCCATTTGCGGCGTTGTTGAACATCATCTTAGTGGGGTGATCCAAACCTCTGAAGAAATGCTCAATCTAGATAGATGCTGGTAATCCATGGTTCGGACACTTCCGCAGCAACTCCTTAAATCTCTCCCATGCCTCGTGCACTGGTTCATGGTCATATTGTCTAAAAGTGACAATCTCTTCGCTAATGTAAGCGTGGCGAGTAAGAGGGAGATACTTTGTAAGGAACTTCTCTACTAGCGAATCCCATGTTATAATTGATCCTGGCGGGAACAAGTTGAGCCATGTTCTTGACTGATCCTTAAGAGAAAATGGGAAAAGAGTTAGCCTTAATGCATCATCAGTTATATTTGGAAATCTAAATGCACCAGCTATTTGAAGAAAAATATTGAGATGATCATGAGGATCTTCGTGTTCATGCCCCCCAAACTGTCCTAATGTTTGAAGCATTTGAAACATAAGCGGCATCAGTTAGAAGTTCGCGGCTTATGGAATAGGATTTAGGATGACAGAATCCAAATTCTGGAATACTGTGGCAGCATATTCTCGCATGGCCACGTCTCTATTATCTTCCATCAGGATATGATTGAACTAATTGTTTTGTCGTTGACCTGCCATATTTTCATTAACAACTAGTGGATCTGTAGGATTTTATGGTGGAATCTCGTCCATAAAAGTGATGGTACTTTCACTCTGGCTTTCGAAATCTCTTTCGTTTTCTTTCTTTTTTTTTTTTTGCTTTTCTCTTTGTTTTCTAAGTCTCTTTTCTTTTCTCAACCTACGACAGGTTCTCTCAATTTCAGGATCAAATGGCAACATAAATGAATCTATGCTCATGCACTAATCAATGACCTTCGTGGTTGGATATAAATCAAAATGTTTGAGAACAGAAATGACAATCACAAAAACCGATCACAAAAATTAATAAAAGACTAAAACAAATGGTCCCCGGCAACGGCGCCAAAAACTTGTTTGGGATTTTGGATTCAAAATAAATGAGAGCGCAAGTGTACACGCGTCACAAGTAGTAAAACGGAATGAGTATTTCGAGTATCGATCCTCAAGGACAAATGAAGTCTTTTTATAGGAAATGTTAATGATCGATGAATTTGTAATTGAATTTGGGGTGACAAATAATAAGGATAATGTTGGTTTTGATTTAAAAATTCAATGCAATAAACCCAACCCAGTTACTTCAAATTAGCTAAAAATACACAAACTTTTCAAACTAGGCGCCAAGCGCCACTCATAAATTTTCTTCAGTTTTACTTTGTCATCTTCTTATGTCTAAGTGATTTTGAAGGTTTAAGTCCATTCCTAATATGCCTATTAGAAAAAAGAACTTAATTTAGTAAAAACCAACAGTAACCTTAGGTCGAGGTCTTATGTCTAGGCTACCCGAGCGAAATCTTTATGTCTAAAGTATTTCTCTCTAAAGTTAAATCAGTAAAGTTGTGAAAACATATCAACCCTTTCAGTATTGATGCTTCGTTAAAACATTAATTAGCCAAATTAAGTTTTAACTTATGGAAGCAACTTTAAGTGATAAAAGAGGAAAAAAACGCCTTTTGCCTTGTTGGATTTTAAAAACTTTAACTAACTATCCATAACTGGGCTTGGGAAAAATAAATTTAGCTCATGCTAATAAAGTAAAAACATAATTGATTGCTAATGGAAGTAAAAGACATGATTAAAAAGATGAGTAGAATTAAAACAAGCTGTAAATGGTGGAGTTGTAACTCGAATGACCCTAACCCGTTCTCTTTCAAGATTGGGGAGTAGTACTCGATCGATTCCTCAAGGTTGAGTGATTACAACTTCGAAATGAGAACGAGAGAGAGATAAGTAACAAAGAACTTGCTGGAATTTTAATTAATCAAGATTAAAGCTTACAATTCAAGACTAACAAGTTAGAAATAAAGGGTGAACTAGAAATAAACAAGGTTTAAAACAATAACAACTCAAAGACTAAAAGAGAAAACGTAAATAAGCTGAGAAGGAATGTCTAAAGCTAAAATGATCACTCCATGATGATCAATGAAGAGAATGGGCTGTTGAATTTATAGAGACTTCAAGGTAGTTAGGAGGTTAAGAGCTTTGTGGAGAGCCATCTATTTCAAACACTTTTTGGTTGGTTAGTTGTTGAATTGGCACCCTTTAACGCATGGAAGACACGTGGCAGAGCTTGGGAAGACTTCAAATCACATCAAAACGTGTGTTTTACATTAAGGGCAATCTCGGGATTGGGGAAGGCGCCAGGTGCCTTGCTCCGAATTTTTCTGCACAAAAGTGTAATTTTTGTTAGAAATCAACTCTAAATGATGTAAAAACATCCTATGTGCATGTATAACCTAAGATAACTTAAAATGAAAGGTTTTGGATACTATAATAAGCTTAAAATACGGTTTTCGAGTTTAAAACGTTAGAAAACAACACACATTTAGCTACTTTTTACCCTTATGAACAAGGGAAATCAAAAACTCATAGGGTGCAAATGGATCTATAAGAGAAAACGAGACGTCGAAGGAAAGGTACAGACCTATAAGGCGAGACTTGTGATGAAAGGCTACACACAAAGGGAAGGGGTGGACTATGAAGAAACCTTCTCCCCATAGTTAGGCTTAAGTCCATAAGAATACTCATGTCTATTGCCACATATTATGACTATCAGATTTGGCAAAGGGACGTCAAGACTGCCTTTCTTAATGGCAATATTGAAGATATATGCCTTAGCTCGAAGGGTTCATTGCACAAGGTCAATAGCAAAAGGTTTGCAAGCTTAAACGGTTTATATATGGATTAAAACAAGCATCTCGATCTTAGAACATAAGCTTTGATACTGCAATCAAATGTTATGGTTTTGACCAAAACGTTGGTAAGCCTTGTGTATACAAGAAGATCATCAACAACACTGTATCCTTCTTAGTATTGTATGTGGATGATATCCTACTCATTATGAATGATTTAGGATACCTTACTGACATAAAGAAGTGGCTAGCTACTTGTTAGGGTTGACTTTTTACTGCATAAACATGTGTCGGTAGCCCTGTTTGACCACGTTTTTTACCCATTTCCCATTATTATTTGCCAAAAAAGACCACATATTCTTAAAGTAGAATATACATAGATTATTTCTGAATAAAAGTCAAATTATGGTACTTTCGGAAAAATATGAGATAAATGCGGTCAAAGTTGGAAGAAAATAACATAATTCTGTTTTTTGCATAATTGCGTCCGTCGCATTTTTAGAGGGCAATTTGTCAAAACGCACGTTTTGATTAATGAAGGGCAAGGAGGACATTTCCCACGTGTTCAAAACCGTGAGTCCAAGTCCAATTGAGGTGGTTAGGTGAATCTCAACCCTTTTCCACCTAAAATGGAGGAGAGTTTCAACCAACCTACGGTACTATAAAAGGAAGTCATCCATCCCTCAGCAAATCATCCCTTCCAAGCTTCATTTCATTTTCTTTTAGATGCTCTCTAGTTGTAGAACATGTTTCTAGGGTTTATATTCATGTTCTAGTTGTTCATTTCTTCGTTTTTCACGCTTTTACCTTTCGTATTTCTTTTAATTCGAGTTCTTACATCCGTTCTTTGTTCATTCTGTTATTTTAAAGTTCTTTAGCGAGTTTCAACTCCCCTCACGCTCGAGAGAGAAAAGGGCCAAGCTAGAACTCCTTGTACGGGTTATTTATTCATTTAAATTCAATGAAAAATACTTTCTTTATGTTTTCGTGCATTTACTTTCATTTAATTATGTTCTAAATTAGTTATCAACCTCCTTGTGGAATGCCTTAATCAAATGATTTGATTTTTAACACGCTCGGGATTTTGGCAAGATTGCGCCTGACACTTTTTTGGGTTGGTTTCTAAAAACTTCTCTTTACGTTTTTTTTTCAATTGGCCAGTGGGAACTTGATTTATACACTAAAGTCAAATCTTGGAAAAGGTGAGTTAGGTAAAATAATAGGAAACCAATATGGGATGTGACTTAGGAATAAACGCATAAAACATGGTCCTAGGCATCGGCCCTTTGACCCATAATGCAAATGAGTTGGTAGATATTCTCCAAGATTGTAATCACACATAGGAATATGATTGTAGGTTACCCTAGCCTCTGCAGCAACCAAAAGCGGTAGTGAAAGAGTACAACTCAAATCCCAAGAAAAGTCAGGAATTGCGCCTGGTGCATTTTCCCAACATAGTGTGTTATCCATGTTTTGCATCAAAACTAAGGTAGGAGACAAAGAGGTTGAGTTTGATTAAATTGCTTGTTAGTTAAAACCCCAAACGACAACATTTCATCATATTTTCCTTCCAAAATCACAATTGCATATTTGAACCATTTCATTGCATTACTTGATTTTGAAAAGCAACAAGTCCGTAAGGATTCGACCTGGACTGTCAGGTCGGCCAAGTGCGACCTGGACTGCTTGCTCTTCACAAGCATATCATCCACGTAGACCTCCATATTGTGTCCGATCTGGTTGGTGAACATTTTTTTCACCATCCTCTGATAAGTTGCCCCTGCATTCTTTAGTCTGAAAGGCATAACCTTATAATAGTGAAGACCTTGATTGGTTATGAAAGAGGTGTGGACTTGGTCCGACTCGTGCATTTCTATTTGGTTGTATCTAAAGTAGGCATCTATAAAGCTGAGCAGCTCGTGCCCCGCCGTAGCGTCTACAAGCTGGTCGATTCTTGACATTGGAAAGCAATCTTTCGAGCAAGCCTTGTTAAGATCGGTGTAGTTTACGTACATTCTCCACTTTCCGTTGGTTTTCTTAACTAATCCAACATTAGATAGTCACTCGGGATGCAAAATCTCTTTTTTTATTTTTTGCTAAGGTAAATAAAATATATTAAAACAAGAAAAGCTGTTAAGAAACTCTTGAGAGTTGGATCTAAGAACCTTGCTAACGAACAAGACCCATAGAACTCAATCCCAAAAACCCCGAAAACAAGTATGGAATCAACCCAAGGAAAAGTTTTCGAACGGATTACCTTGATGATCAATATCAAGAGTAGAGAAAACTTGTTTCTAAACTCGTGATTCGAATCACTCCACAAGAGGTATGATCAACACCGCTTGAATGATCCTAACATGCAAATTCTAAAGACAAAAGAAATTGCACAAGAAATGGGAGATAAAGCTCTCAACCAAGCTAATGAGAAAACTCACTTTTCATTCAACTTCAAAATTGTGTTTACAACAAGACATCTCAAGGTTATATATAACCATCCTAGCAAGCCATATGAAAAGTCTTAAGCAAATGAAAAGACTTGTAACTTACATGAAATGAAAAAACTTGTAAATGAAAAGACATAACTTACAAGAAATAAAAAGACAAGCAAATGAAAGGTTAAGAACATGGAAAGTCAACCAAAATAAGTGCAATCTCGTCCATAATGAGAGATGTGAGTGTTTGACTTGGTTTTTGAATTGAATGAGTTGACTTTGACTTGTCTTGATGGAGTTGACTTTGACCTTGACCAACTAGACTTTTACTTGCCTTAAAAACACTTAAAAATGCATAACTTGCACCAAATTGAAGTGCATAGTTCCAACTTCTTGCACATCTTCCTTTTAATTATCGTGTCGAGTTCACGAACGCTTGGACACGAAGTAGTAAGGCTTGTTGAAGTTTTCGAGCTCTTGATCTTGTAATTGGTCCATGAGGCATGACAAAAAGAGCTCCTTGGTTCATATCAAAAGCGTAAGGAGGATCTCACAGCCCGAGATCAAGGTAACAAAACAAAAGGTAAAGAGAACAATCAAAATCACGAAAATAAGTCCCAAGCAGAGACAAGCATGGGCTCAGAGCTCCGACAACAACTCCCTGGCCAAGTAGTGCAACGAAAATACACCTCAGCTTTAATGACCCTAAGGAGCACAGACGACGAGGACCCTGACCACCATGAATATGAAGGTTCCGCTCCCTCCAAAGGAAAGAGACAGTAGAAGTCCAAGCTAACCGCCACACATGCCGTCAAGTAGACGACCCAGCACTAACATGACAAATCCAAGTAACCTCAGTAGACCAATATGAAATCCGATGAGACGAACCTGCCCACGAAATCATACTTGCCCAAACCGCTCTACTATAAGGGCAATCAAAAAACAGATGATCCCTAGACTCCAAACCAGCACAAAAAACACAAGTAGCAGGCACCAACGCATTCCATTGGCGAAGACGATCACGCGTAGATAGGCGATCACGAATAGCCAATCAAGAAATAAACGAATGTTGAGGGATATTCCCACCAAACCATAACAAGGAAAAATAAGGAACTGAGGGACGACGAGGACGAAGAATCCCCCCAAAGCACTAGATACCGAAAAAAGGCCAGACACCGCAGGAGTCCAAACAAGGCGATCCTCCTGACCAACCATGGCTCGCACCGACATCACCTCCAGGAGAAGCTCAAGAAGATCCACCGAAACACGAGGCCACCGCCAGGAACCATCAGGAAGCAAAAAATCAGCAACCTTAGCCATAGAAAAGCTAGCAGCATCATAGATGATCCTATCCCCACACCTCGGGTGAATTGGACCCCCCGGCAACCAAGAATCGTGCCACACAAAACAAAGCCGACCATCCCCAAGAACAGTGCGCACCAGAGGACGGAGAGAATCCCGAACACCCAGAATATCCCGCCAACACCAGGAAAACCGAGACGAAGGCCGAATAATCAAAATACAAGAACCCCGTAGAGCATAAGCCTCCACCCAAGCGACCCACAACGACCCAGCACGCGTAAGAAGAAGCCAGAGCAACTTCATAATAGCAGAAGAATTCCACCAGGCCAAGTGGCGAACACCCAGCCCCCCTCCCTAAGAGGAAGACATACCTCAGACCAAGCCACCTTCGCCCCAGAGGACCCACCCTCACATCCCTTCCACAAAAACGAGCGAAGAAGACGCTCCACCTCATGCACCACCTGAGCCGGAAGAACAAAGACACTGGCCCAGTAAACCTGGAAACTCTGAAGCAGCGAGCGAATGAGCTGCAAACGACCAGCAAAAGAAAGCACACGAGCCGACCAACTCTGAATACGAGCAGTAATCTTCTCCAACAAAGGCTTACAATCTCGAAAAGACAACCGACGAGAAAGGAGCGGAACGCCAAGATACCGCACCGGGAGAGTTGCCACCAAAAACCCCAAGAAAGAAGCCAACCCTTGGACCTCCTCCAGAGGATGATCGGCCCCAAAAAAAGAGCTCTTACGAGTATTAGCAACAAGACCCGACAACACCTCAAACTCCACCAAAGAATCCCGGATAAAGGAAAGAGAACCAACATCCCCATGCGAAAAAGTCATTAAGTCATTCGCAAAACACAGGTGAGTGAAACCAATCCGATCACACTTCGGATGAAAACGAAACTCTGCCGGAGGTCGATTAAGCATACGTGACAACACTTCCATGGCCATAACAAAAAGATAAGGGGAAAGAGGATCCCCTTGACGTAGACCACAACGACTAGGAAAATAACCCTCAAGCGAACCATTCAGAGAAATGGAAAACATAAGAGACGTAACACAAGCCCGGATCCAATTAACAAACCGAACCGGGGTCCCAATGGCCAGTAACAGACCAAACAGGAAATCCCAATGCACCGAGTCATATGCCTTCTGAAGATCCACCTTAAGCACACAACGAGGGATACCCTTATTAAGATGATATCCCCCCAACAAGCTCCTGACAAAGCAAAATATTGTCCACAATACGACGACCAGGCACAAAATCAGATTGATTCTGACTAATAAACCTGGAGAGCCAGACTTTCAACCGGTTAGCTAAAAGCTTCGTAATGCACTTATACAACACATTACAACATGAGATAGGGCAGAAATCCCCCAACCCCAAAGATTGGGGATCTTAGGGATCAAAGTAAGCGACGTAGCATTCACCCCAGAAGGCAAATAGGAAGTATCAAATAAGTGCAACACCGCCTTACAAAAGTCATCGGCCACAATACTCCAAGCCGCCTTAAAGAAGCCCACCGAAAACCCATCCGGACCCGGCGCCTTACCACTATTCATCAAAAACAACACCTCCCGCACCTCCAGAAAAGTAACAGGACGACACAACTCCACCCCACACTCAGGAGGGCACACAAATTCCACAATAGCCGCCAGAAATGCAGTGAGATCACGATAACCTACACACTCAGACCCCAACAACCGACGATAGAAACCAATCGTCAGACGGGCAATCTCAGCGCGATCAGTAACAACCCGACCTTCATCATCAGTCATAGAGGCAAGATCATTACGAACAATTCGGCTGCGAACAGTATGGTGGAAAAAAGCATAGTTATGGTCTCCCAAAGAAAGCCACCGGACCCGGGACTTCTGGCGCAACGAAGCCTCCTCTATCACAGCCCAGTCCCAGAAATCACGAGAGGCGACCCTCTCTTCCTCATGAGCACCTATCGAGAAAGGGTCACTCAAAAGTAAGGCTTGAGCAGCAAGAATACGAGCACGCGCCTCCTGCACACCCTTCTGGATAGTATCAATATGATGACCGAAACGACGCAACACAGGCTTCAAAGCACGAAGATTCATACCAAAACTCACAATAGGAGAAACCTGAGAATGAACCTGCCACGTGTCCTGAACAACTGACAAGAACAGAGGATCAGCAGCCCAATAGTCAAAGAACCGAAAAGACGGCCGACACCTAGGCACCACAGCACCAACAAGAAAAATAAGAGGGCAATGATCAGAGACACCCCACTCCCGAACCTGAACCTCAAAAACAGGCATGGAACCAAACCAAGCGGAGTTTACCAAAACCCGATCAAGGCGCTTGAGAATAAGACCAGCCCCCAAATGCTTATTTGTCCAAGTAAACCATGACCCAGAAACACGAGGCTCCACCAAATCAGCCTGTAACAAAACATCATCAAAACGCCCCATATCTGTCAAAACAGGGCTACCACCCAGCACCTCAGACGAGTGCCGAATAGCATTAAAATCACCCATCACCACACTAGGACCAGACCATGCCGAAGAAATAGACTAGACACCAGAGAGTCCCACAACAGAGCCTGCTCAGAGGTGAAATTAGAAGCATAAACACAAAAAACCTGCAACGAGAGCTGAGAAACTCGATAAAAAACAACACCATGCATAAACTGATCGGAAATAGTAATCGGGAAGAAATCATAACGTCCCGGGCGCCACAACACCCAAATCCTACCAACACTGGAAGAAGAGTAACTACTGACGCACTGCCAATGCACCTGCTACCAACACCAAAAGAAGAGTAACTACTGACGCACTGCCAATGCACCTGGAAGGGGCGATAGACAGAGGCAAAATTGCGATGTAAAACACGACTCTCTAAAGGACAACAAAATTTAGCACGAACACTACTCAGAAAAGAGCGGACCTCACGGCCCTTAGTGGCAGCATTCAAACCCCGCACATTCCACGAGCACATACTAGTCATGGGCTACAGGAGGGGAAAAAGAACCCGCCCTGGAACCAGGAGACGACAACGAGAGACAACCGTAGTGAAACCCTCCTGATCATCCCCTAAGAAAAAACCATCCCCAAAAAGCGGCGACAACACCTCCGCACCACTATCCCGAAACGAAGGGCCAGGAAAGTGACCATCCGCCGTACCACTATCCCGACCCGAAGGACCAGAGTCATGACCATCCGTAGCTGATATGAACCAAGGAGTTACCTTTGTTATGCCTCATGGACCGATTACAAGATCGAGAGCTAAGAAACTTCAACAAGCTTTGCTACTTCGTGTCCAAGCGTTCTTGAACTCGACAAGAGAAAAAAAGGAAGATGTGCAAGAAGTTGGAACTATGCACTTCAATTTGGTGCAAGTTATGCATTTTTAAGTGTTTTTAAGGCAAGTCAAAGTCCACTTGGTCAAGGTCAAAGTCAACTCCATTAAGACAAGTCAAAGTCAACTCATTCAATTCAAAAACCAAGTCAAACATTCACATCCCTCATTATGGACGAGATTGCACTTATTTTGATTGGCTTTCCATGTTCTTAACCTTTTCATTTGCTTGTCTTTTCATTTCTTGTAAGTTATGTCTTCTCATTTACAAGTCTTTTCATTTCTTGTAAGTTACAAGTCTTTTCATTTGCTTAAGACTTTTCATATGGCTTGCTAGGATGGCTATATATAGCCTTGAGATGTCTTGTTGTAAACACAATTTGAAGTTGAATGAAAAGTGAGTTTTCTCATTAGCTTGGTTGAGAGCTTCATCTCCCATTTCTTGTGCAATTTCTTGTGTCTTTAGAATTTGCATGTTAGGATCATTCAAGCGGTGTTGATCATACCTCTTGTGGAGTGATTCGAATCACGAGTTTAGAAACAAGTTTTCTCTACTCTTGATATTGATCATCAAGGTAATCCGTTCTAAAACTTTTCCTTGGGTTGATTCCATACTTGTTTTCGGGGTTTTTGGGATTGAGTTCTATGGGTCTTGTTCGTTAGCAAGGTTCTTAAATCCAACTCTCAAGGGTTTCTTAACATTTTGGTATCAGAGCAAAAGTCAAAGCTTGGTCAACAAATCCTCCCTCCCTACAAAATCTCTTTTATATATTTATCTTTTAGCAATTCGTTTACTTCCTAAACAATTACATCATTCCTCTCCTTATTTACATGTCTTCTTTTCTCTTGACATGTCTGAATGATGGGTCGATGTTTAAGCGATAGACCATTATCTTCGAATCGATACCCGGCATGTCTTCGTGGGACCCTGCGAATACGTCTGAATTTGTTCTGAGAAAGGAGATGAGCTATTCCCTTGATAGAATTTCTAAAGTTTTGAAACTTTTTGTCCTCTACTGTAGATGAGCTTTCTTCCATCATTTTGTTTAAAAACTCAAGTTTCATTTATTCTTATATTTAGTGCTCTAATAATTACTCTAAAAAAACTCTCCAAATGTGGAAGATATCTAAAGATCTTAGGCTTGCAACATTACAATTTCTATTATTGGTCAATCAATTATAAAATGATCAAACTTATTTCAAGGAACGAGTCTATTACCTACGATACATTGGAATTTTTTAATTTGTTATTATTGTTTTTTCATTTTTCTTTTATAATCAATATTTTTTTTTAATTTAAAACGTTTGGTGAAAAGAAACAACTTATTGATTATAGTTACAAGCTTATGTTCCCTCTTTAGAAAAAGAAAAAAGAAATATAATCTTGTAAATCAATTCCTTAAAAGATTTTTAATTAATTAATTAATCAATTATCAATAATAATTCGTAATATAAAAAGTTGGAATACACAAAACTTTTGTCATTTCATTCCCCAAGCAGTTAAAAGAATTTTCAAAGAATAGTTATAATTATAATATGAAATTAAATTAGTAAGATAATTTTTCAATATTTGGAGTTGATCAATATATAATTAAAAAAATAGGTTGAAAAATCTTTATAATTTTAAATAAATAAACACTGTATAATAAAAAATGATGAACCTAAATTAGGTGAAATAATTTGTTCGAAATTGAAATATAAAATTACTTATATATTTTTAATTGACATATTAAAAATAATAAAATGTAACCTATACTTCGTTAAAAACGTTGTATAAGATAATGCAATTTATATAAAATGAATAGATTAAATGCATGGAATGTGAAAATTTGTAGAAAGTAAAAAATTTTGTATTTGTATACAAAAATTAATTATATAAATAAATATTTGTATATACTTATATTTAATTGTAGGATGTGAAAGTTTTGGAATTTAAAAAATTTTATCATGTTTTTTTTATTTTCCCTTCAACTATAAATTTGTGTCTTCAATTCATTTCCATACCAATTTGAAAGCTTTATGTCATAAAAGTTAATAAAATAATTAAGAAACTTAAACCTATATATCCTAATAAGAAACCAGAAAATAATTAATTAAGAAGATTTTAATGATGGAGGACAAGCAATTATGGATTCGTAAGAGAACTTTACTGTTACACAAGGTCTCTTAATGGATTGTTGTATCTTCAGAGTGGAGTTCTAGGGCCAATAATATTAATGTTACACATAGGGTATGTCGTAATCGCTCAGCTCGACAACCCATTCTATGATTCTTCTCGAAACCTCGGGTCTTTGAAATATCTACCGGAGTAACTGGTCGGTTAGGACCACGAGTCGGTGAGCTTGGAAGTAGGGTCGTAATTTCCTTGCCTCGGTGATTAGTGCAAGAGCCAGCTTCTCGATCTAGGAGTAGCGAGTTTCCGTCCCGATCAAGGCCTTGCTGGTCTAGTACACGGGGTGTTGCTTTTTGGCCTCCTCATTTACTAGTGTCGAGATGGCAGCGCTCCCTGAAATGGCTAAGTAGAGGTATAATCCGTCCTTATGTTTGGCTTGGCTAGGAGTGTGGTGGACGCAAGATATTGCTTTAGGTCCTGGAAGGCCCTTTCGCA
Organism: Momordica charantia; assembly: GCF_013281855.1. Lineage (NCBI taxonomy): Eukaryota > Viridiplantae > Streptophyta > Magnoliopsida > Cucurbitales > Cucurbitaceae > Momordica > Momordica charantia. The sequence continues at coordinate 8,618,053 of NW_028275161.1, read as the reverse complement.
TTCATTGGTCCATTCGAACTTTCCTTCCTTTCCCACGTATTGGAGAAGGACAACCACTTGTCGGTCGATCAGGACACGACTCAGTTTAGCGTTGCGACCTTTCTGTTCAAGCTCTGGAGCTGTTTTAAATTTGTCCGGGTGGACATATTCAAGATGGCTTGGATCTTTTATGAATTGGCTTCAATCCCCCGTTGATGCATTATGAAGCTGAGCAACTTTCCCGACCTCACACTGAAGGCACACTTTGTCGGGTTTAGCCTCATGCCATGATGATGCATGCTCGTAAAGCCTCGGAGAGGTCGTCCTTGTGTTTCTTGCTATCCGGCTCTTGATCAGCATGTCATTGACGTACACCTCTATGTTCCTTCCAATTTGCAGGGCAAACATCTTGGTCTTCATCATTTGGTAGGTTGCTCCGACGTTTTTTACCCCAAGGGCATGACCTTGTACAAGAACAGCCCCTGCTCGTTGATGAAGGAGGTGTGCTCCTGGTTGGTCGGATGCATCTTGATCTGGTTGTATCCCAAATAGGCATCCATAAATGTCAATAACTATTATGAGTAGCATACAAATGATATACTTTTGATCTAACTGTTATATATGTGTGCTGGTATATATATTTATTATATGATCATATGACGTTCCACGAAAAAATTTGTTTTTGAGATTGAAGTTTTGGTTCAAAATGAACAACTGATATGTTACGTGTTGTTGATATATAGAACATGTGACTACATGTTTGATATGAACCAAGTATCTTAGTGCTCAAGGATTTAAAGGAAGATGTTGGAGAATCCTATGTCCAAGTTGACAACAAATCGGAGTTGCATTAAATGCACTCTAGTTTCATTTATGGCCAACTCAAGTTGCATTCATTGAAGTCAAAGTTGAACTCAAGATGCATTCATGCAAGTCAAAGTTGAACTCAAGTTGCATTCAGTGAATTTAAGTACATCTCAAGCTTCATTTATTGCAAGTCATACATCAATTAATGGAACTACACTTCAAGTAAAGCTTCATTTACAATTGGGAGGTTACAAAGACTTTGAAGGGAGACCAAGACTTCAATTCTCGGATTTAAACCTATTTTTATTATATTTTCAGTTTTAAACATTTCATTTATGTGTTTTAAGTTACATTTTAGCTAGTGGATGTTATGGCCATCATGTAATTGGGAGTTACAACCTTTCAAATACCTTTAGGTTACTTTTATGGTTGTTTTGGAGGCTATAAATAGCCTAGCTTGTTTCCTTTGAAATACAGATTTTGATGATTGAATGAAAGTTGCTATTTTGCTTCAGAAAGCCTAGAGCTTGTTTTTCTTTGCAATTCTTGAGTGTTAGATTTGCATGCTAGAATCATTCAAATAGCCTTGATCAAGCTATTTTGTGGAGTGGTTCAAATCTTGAGTTTAGAAACAAGTTTTCTCTACTCTTGATATTAATTATCAAGGTAAATCTGTTCTAACTTCTTCCTTGGGTTAACATCATCTCGATTTGGGGGTTTTAGCATTTGTGATCTAGGGGTTTGCATAACCATAAGGGTTCTTAGATCCAATTGGCTATTGTTTTCTTATCAATGTTGGAATTTTTGGTAAATATAACTGATATACCACTTATATAACTTCTTATATGGATATATGATTTACCATTTATTGATTTACCACTCATATATTGTCATGATATATGTTAGATATAACACTGGTGTATTTAAAATATATCTTATATTTAGTATATCAGTGTGATATACTCAACTGATATAATTCCTATAATAGAATGAAGAACAAGATGAGCAGAAACCTATTAAGTATAGTATGATTTTTTTGGAATTCTAAAAAATTTAACCCTAGATTGCGAAGAAGAATCCCAACGATGAACAAAGAACCTATTAAATACAGTATATGTATGATACGCTGGTATACTATTGATATGGTAGTCTGATATACCTGATGTGTGTTTCTATGTGATATATATCTGATATACGTCTGATATACTATTGATTTTTATTTTGATACACCTCTATATGTATGTGATATACTATTGATATGAATATTTGATATGTTTGAAACATAAATGTATGATATATTACTGATACGAGTGTTTGATATACTTGCAATATGTATGTTTGTAAAAGGTAATTAGGGAATACTCAAATATTCAAAATAAAAAAGCTAAAAAATTTGCTATATTTGAAAATGTAAAAAATTGATGATATATTGTTTAATATATAAAACTAATTTTGCTATCGAATGTTGTTCCCTAAATTTTAATTTAATTAATTAATTTTTTATTTTTAATTGAATTTGTTAATTAAATTAATAATCAACTTGATCAATTAATTAATTATTAATTTAATTAAACTCCCTTGCATAACTGCATGGGAATGCGGGTTGTGACGTGTTACACCAAGTCACTCGTCATTAAGCAGGTAGAAACTGTTCAGCACTTCAGTTCCGCTGCTAGAAATTATAGAAAAGTCTCTCTCTCAAACTCTTATAATTCCCTTCAGTGTGAAGGGCTCTAATCGTCACAATGTATTTTTTGTAAAGGAAAATCTCTCATTTCATTTTTTACTTGAAAGGTGAGCCTACAACTTTTGCTCAATCGACACATGTCACACGTCACACATCATTTATTCTTTCTTCCAAATGATCGCATTGATTAAAAAATAATCAAACAAATGGAGTCATCCCTTAGCCATGACCTTTTCAAATTTGTTCTTTATCAATAGTTCAATAATATAGAAATAGTGGAACAATCATGATCTTTAGTAGGTTTACTTTTAAGACCTATTAGTTTAGTGTCAGAATTAACATTGCAAATTATAATGTGAAATACATTTAAAAGGTTTACCATTTCCAACCTACAATTTTTAATTTCCATAATATTTTTTCATAAGAGATTTTACATGGATGAGTTACAAAATGAGCATTGGCACCTGCATATGAATGTAAATTAGTGTCTGCTTTAGAACAACCATTAGATAATATTCAAGGCTTTGATTTCCCTTCTTCAAACCAACAAGAACTTCATTGAGGTGAAGTTCATTCTCTTTGTTTAAGGTTAAGAGCTGTTCTTTCTATCATTTATAAAGCATCTTTTGTGATTCTCCCGAGCAGCCATGAAATGTTTAATGTGTTGGAATTTTATAGATTTTATATTTTATATTTTATTTTATTATGTTATATTACTCCTTTAACTTGGCCAGTCAACTATTCCTAATAAATAAGATGGATCAGATGCATCGCGTTAAACTTGTACACCCTAACAATAGGGGATGCTCTCTTATAAAAAGAGTATCATCTAATAGTCTAAGAGATAGAATATACTGTGTCTTCCAACATAGTTCCCAACAAATTGTTTATGTTAAAAACAAAGTGTTTGTTTCAAGTTTTATGATTTTGAGCATACAAGCAATTAAGGATTCGTAGGAGAACTGTGCTGCTACACAAGGTCTCTTTAAGGGTTGTTGTATCTTCGGAGTGAAGTGCCATATAACTTAGTGCAGTGGAGGCACATCTTCTCTATGGAAAGCGTTTTACGAACGTGCCTTAATCTATAATTTACAGGCATTTATTATCTCACCATTTTAGTGTTGTTTTATTAAATTAATTATGAGTTGGATTATTTTAGAAATTTATATTCCGTAGCTATGTTTCCAACTATCATAGAGAAGATGTGGATGAAAATTTCTAAAAGTTTATACGATGTTCACAATGTTCTTTGACGTTATAAATCTGTTGAAACAGAAATTTCGGCCAATTACTAAATGCCACATCACAATTTAAGGACAAATCACAAATTTACATGTGCCCTAAATTAATTTAAAATTGGTGAATCAAACTATGCCACGTGTCTCTTTTATAGTCGTCCGATGAAATCAACTAATTGGATCAAATCCATAAAGAGACTGGGCTCAAGCCCATGGCCCATATAAGACCCACCAAAACTTTATAAATAGATGGGTCACCTCTCATTTGAGGGGAGGAAACGAAGAGAAAGAAGAATTCGAAGAAATGAGATAGAAGAATTGGAGATTCAGAGCACTCAGAATTATCTACCATCGTTCAGAGTCAAGCGAAGCATCCAAAGCCAACAAGACTTGAAGAATTGGAGACTTGAAGAGTACGAGACTTCAAGAACATTGGATATTATCTTCCCAAGCAACAATACTTGAAGACTCCATCAAACTGCAAAGTCTTCATCAAATTGGCCGGAGAACTTCAACAAGCTGCAAAGCCGAAGCACCTCACAAGCCGCAAAGCCGAAGAACTTCACAAGCCGCAAAGTCGAAGAACTTCAACAAGCGAAGCACTTCACAAGCTGGAAAGTTGAAGAACTTCACAAGCTGCAAAGCTGAAGAACTTCACCAGCGCAAACCGAAGAACTTCACCAGAGCAAACCCGAAGACTTCACAAAGTCTTCATCAAGCTACAAGTCAAATAACTTCATCAACAAGTCAAAATCTTCAACAAGCTCAAAGCCGAAGACCTCAAAGATCCTTCGACAAGCAAGAAGCGGAAGGCATCAACCATTGATTCAAGAACAAGCCCACAAGCCCTTGAATTGAAGTTTACATTTGAGAGAATTAATCAGAGGATTATACATTAGAGATTGTAACACCCACATACATAAATACAAACACAAGTTCATAAATTTGAGTTTTCTCTTGTTGAATTTCTCGTCGAACAAATTGGCACGCCCAGTGGGACTTCTCTACCTCTCATCTCTTTCTCTCAAACCAAGAAGTAATGACATCAAAAGAAGCTTCATCCACCATGGAAGAAAAGTTAGTGGAAATGGAGAAGAAACTAAACATTCTGACAAAAATGGTCGAAGAGAGGGACTATAAGATTGCTTCCCTTATGAACCAGATCGAAATTCAAGATGTTGTGAATATTGCTGACTCAAGCCAAAATCACGCTGCGAAAGTCAACGACAAAAGAACGAACATAATGTAAGAGAAACAACAGGAACGCTCTGTTTCAATTGCTTCACTGTCCGTCCAGCAGCTCCAAGATATGATCACAAATTCGATCAGAGCTCAGTATGGCGGACCTTCTCAAAGCTCCATCACGTACTCCAAACCGTATACCAAGAGGATCGACAACTTGATAATGCCTATGGGATATCAGCCTCCAAAGTTCCAACAATTTGATGGAAAGGGCAATCCTAAGCAACATGTTGCTCATTTCGTTGAGACATGTGAAAATGCTGGCACTCGAGGAGATCTACTCGTCAACAATTCGTCCGAACACTAAAGGGCAATGCTTTTGACTGGTACACAGATCTAGAGCCTGAATCCATCAACGGTTGGGAGCAATTGGAAAGAGAGTTCTTAAATCGCTTCTACAGCACAAGGCGAACCGTAAGCATGATGGAACTCACCAACACTAAGCAACAAAAAGATGAATCTGTTGTTGATTATATCAACAGGTGGAGAGCTTTGAGTCTCGACTGCAAAGATCGACTAATGGAATTATCTGCTATCGAGTTGTGCATTCAAGGTATGCATTGGGGACTTCTATACATCCTTCAAGGAATAAAACCCCGCACGTTTGAAGAATTAGCAACCCGCGCCCACGACATGGAGCTAAGTATTTCTAATCGAGGAGATAAAGATCTTTTAGTCCCTAACTTTAAGAGAATAAGCAAGAATGTAAGTTCCAGGTCGGACGATGCCCTTGTGGTGGCATAGCAAAGGTGACTGCTCAGACTTTGCCGACGACAGTCTTTAGGAGCGTGGAAACCCACACCGGTAGACTGACCCAAGCCATCTATTTCTTGAGCAATATTGCAAAACGGAGGAAATCACACCGACAAACAAGGCGGCGATGCTGTAACCACGAATGCCACGCCATCTACTTTCGCCCCGACGCCTCACTTGTTCGCAGTGTCTTCCATCATATATAATTTGGAGAATATAATTCTTGGATTTCATTGATTTCAAATCAATTATTTTTTGGGAATATGAGATTCTTTCTTTTTTCCTACAATTCAAATCGGGAAGGATTTGCTTGATTGCAAATCAAAATTTTTGGCACTGCCTTATTTGACAGCAACCCAATTCAATCTCTTCAAGAAAAAGCTCCAATTCCTGTTTTACTCTAAACTCGGATGAATCAGGGGCCATTTATGTAAATAAGCTTGGAATCAAAACTCTCCAGCGGTCCAAATCCACCATTTTTGTAATTGGTCGCGAGGCCTATACACCTCGACCAACACTTCACTTCGGTAATACTATACTCTATTCTGTTTTGAATCGATTTCTGACCGTATTATTCATTTCGTGCTAGCAAGTCTTTTGAGGTTCAGACACATTCTTAATAACAAAAATTCAAAGTCTTAATGACCTATTTTAGTTCGCCTCTTACCTCAGACTCGTAAGTCCTTTCTAAAGGCTTTGAGTCTCATTAATTTTTAATTCCCACCTCTGGCCCCATTTAATTTCACATCGAACTTAGTCCCTTAGAGACATGAAATTAAATTATACGGATTCCTTTATTGGGACTAACCCTTGAAAATTTTTACAAGTCCAGCTCATTCTTTGGACCATTTCAACATTTCAAGAGTAATATCTCTTTAATTGCTCTGCAATCCATGGATGTGATAGTAGCTTTCATTCGAGGTCAGCAAGCATGTAAATTCCAAGTCGGACGATGCCCTTGATTTCTAATGGCCCCTCCCAGCTCGTTTCCAACACCTCGACGTGCTTCTGCATCTTACGAAGGACCAGATGTCCGACCTGGAAACTCTGAGGTTGGACACTCGAGTTATAGTGCCTAGCCATTCGGTTTTGGTACTCGGCCAAGCGTAATTGGGCCATTTCAAGAGTAATATCTCTTTAATTGCTATGCAATCCATGGATATGATAGTAGCTTTCATTCGAGGTCAGCAAGCATGTAAATTCCAGGTCGGACGATGCCCTTGATTTCGAATGGCCCCTCCCAGCTCGTTTCCAACACCTCGACGTGCTTCTGCATCTTACGAAGGACCAGATGTCCGACTTGGAAACTCCGAGGTTGGACACTCGAGTTATAGTGCCTAGCCATTCGGTTTTGGTACTCGGCCAAGCGTAACTGGGCCATCTCCCTTTTCTCATCAACGAGGTCTAGGTTCAAGAGCAGCTCCTCTTCGTTCCTCACCTATTCATAGTACTCAACCCTTTCGGTTGGCACACTGATCTCGACGGGCACGACGGCCTCGGAGCCGAAGGCCAAAGCGAATGGGGTTTCGCCAGTTGACTATCGCGGTGTAGTTTGGTAGGACCAGAGTACTTCAGGTAGCTCTTCCGCCCACCGTCCTTTCCTTGCGTCGAGCCGTAACTTAAGTCCGTGCTTGATAATCTTGTTTATCGCTTCTACTTGTCCATTGGCCTTGGGATGAGCCAGGGACGAGGAGAGATGACTAATTCCGAGCTTGCGGCAAAAGTTTTTGAACTTGGCGTTGTCAAACTGCTTGCCATTGTCTGTCACAATGGCATTAGGTATGTCGAAGCGGCACACAACATTTATCTAGATGAATCTGGTGACCCTAGTCTCCGTAATTGTCGGGAGTGCTTCGGCCTCGCCACTTGGTGAAGTAATATACTGCAACGACTGCGTACTTGGCCTATCCCTTGACCAACGGGAAAGGTCCGATAAGGTCAACTCCCCATTGTGCAAAGGGTCAGGGTGCCGAGATCGGGGTCAGCAGCTCGGCAGGCTGGTGGACGAGGTTTGCAAAGCACTGACAATTCTCACACGTCTTCACGAACTCCTTTGCATCTCGATCCATCGTGGGCCAATAGTAGCCTTAACGAACGACTTTTGCCAACAAAGATCTAGCCCCCGAATGGTTACCACGGACACTCTCATCAACTTCCCTAAGAACATACTGTCCATCTTCTTTGGAAATACACTTAAGGAGGGGCAAGGAAAAGCCGCACCTATACAAGGCTCCATCTCAGAGCAAGTACCAAGCTGCTTTCCTTGTCATCTTCTTGGTTTCCCTTGGGTCTGCTGGAACCTTTTTCCCTAGGAAGTCTTTTATCGGCTCCATCCACGACGGGGGGTGGGAGTCGATCTCCATCATGTTCGGCTCCAAAATAGAAGGATTATCCAAAATTTCCAGGGGGACCGACCTCGCTAGATCGGTATCGTACGCTGACGCTAACTTGGCCAAGGCGTCGGCATTGGAGTTTTGTGACCTTGGAATCTGACTAATTTCATAGGTTTGGAAGTAGGCGAGGTGCGATCTGACCTTTCCTAAATACTTCTCCATTCGAGGGTCTTTTGTCTGATAATCTTCCCTCATCTGGTTCACTATTAGTTGTGAATCACTGAAAATTAGAAGGTGGGTGGCCCCCAGCCCTCTTTCCATGCGCAGTCCGGCCAGCAGGGCCTCGTACTCGGCCTCATTGTTTGAAGTACGAAAGTTGAAGCACAGGGCGTACTCAAAATGGGTCAGGCACATCGCATGCCCAGAATTTCCAGCTTACTAGAGAAATGCACCAGCCAAATTGCTTTGAAAGTTCCAGCTTCGCAATGCGCCAGCCACATTCGATGCATAGATTGTCAAAACGGGAATAACGACTTTTGACCAAATTATTGGTCCAAGATTCAGTCTTACTCCTAAAATCTCTACAAAGAGTGGTTGTCAACTTCCCTTGAATTTCTCAAATACTTGTTACTTCCATGGCCTATAAAAGGAGCCTCCGAACATCACATCTAGACATCTCATTTTCCATGCTTTTGTTTTTCTTTCTACTTTAGTTTTGTAGTTTTATTTAAGTTTTGTTTTCAATTATTTTTCTACAATTACTCTTGTTTATTTTATTGCAATTCAATTTGTTCCATTTTGTACTTTCTTTCCAAATCTAATTAAAATTCTTTCTTTTGTTATCTTCTCTTCGTGTTTTAATTTCTTTCAATTCCATGAGTAGGTAAATTGTTTCTTCAACCCTCCTATGAATGCTTTAGTTCTTATCACTATCAATTACATCTATCAGTGAGCACGACGTATTACGCTCTCTTTGCTTATCTTGATTGATACAATTTATCTAATTGATTTTTCTTGTCGGCCACTTGTTTAAATCACACTAGTTTGAATTTAATTCTGAGAAGGTTAGAGTCAAACGGATCTCATCAAGGTAAAACGGGAAGTTACTTAGAAATAAGAACTAAAACAAGATCCTAGGCATAGGCTCTCTTATCCGTTAAACGTAAGTTGGCATTTAATTTATTTTAGGATTCTAGAGTTGCATGGACATATGTAAACACTAGCCGAAACTTCTAAATAAACCAAAAGCGGTATGGAATAGGACTTGAACCAGTTTGCATGAATTGAGCGTAATTACGAGCACATTTGGTAGGTTTAATTCCTCATTTTAGAAGTAAACAGAAGTAGGGGGTTGGCCTTTTAAATTCTATTATTTTCGTGTGTAATTCGTGTTCCCAACAATTCCACCAATTTTTATTCCCAAACTCGATTGCTCATTCAAGCAGTTTACAAAATCAATTTTAAAAGAAAACTAGTCCCTGTGGAGACGAACTTGGAATATTTCCAGATTATACTTGTGACAGTGTGCACTTGCACTTACCCTCTAGCTATTAAGTAGAGGCGCAACACCTCCCATGCCGAAGGATAAGGAGTACGGGGTCTTGCCAGTATTGGACCTCGGTTTTTTCCTGTGAACCCACAGTACGGTATGGAGCTCCTCGGCCCAAAGGCCCTTCAGTCCCTTGAGCCTTGCTTTCAGGATCGTTCTTATGATCTTACAGCTTCGACTTGCCCATTGGTCTGAGGGTGCGATGGGGACAAGCTGAGGTGCTTGATACCCAGGTCCGAGCATAATTTCTTAAAGTTCACATCGTCGAACTGCTTTCCATTGTCAGATATGATCGTGTTAGGAATGTTGAATCGACAAATGATGCATTTCCACATGAAGGTAGTTATCTTTGGCTCGGTTATGGTGGCGAGAGGCGTGCATGATTTTCAACCATCATCGTCTAGGGTAGGTCCATCTCGTAGGACATTGCTAGGCGGGACAGGGCGTTGGCATTTGCGTTCTTGAAACGAGGGACTTGTTTGACAGTATAGGTCTCGAAATAATTTAGAGGTGATCGTACCTTTTGGAGGTATAAGGCCATTTGTTCATCCTTGGCTTGGTACTTTTGGTTTACTTGATTTACTACTACTTGCGAGTCGTTGGGGATGCTGACGTGGCAGCCCCCATCAGTTTAGCTAACCGAAGTCCAGCGATTAGTGCTTCATACTTGGCCTCGTTGTTCGAGGCTCGAAATTTGAAGCACAATGTGATTACGCTTGTTTACATGCGTAAAAAGAAGGTTTTAGATGCTGTTTTTACAATGTTTCAGCTTTGTTTCGGATTTTTCTCGATCGTTTGAGTTCCAATTCATGCAAAATTCATATATTATGGTTTGTGGTTGGCTTATATTGTATTTATGACATTTTAGGACCATTTGGGAGTGCAAATTAATCAAAAGAAGCAAAAAGACGGAAAAACCTACATGGGAGGCGCCAGGCGCCTGGGAAGCCTGCAGAAAAACAGGTTTTCTTCCAACTTTGCCCTTAATGAAACGCGTCTTCCAATGCGTTTTGGTGGTTCCAACCGATGCATACGTGTAGAAGAAGTGTTCCACTATCAGTTTGAGCACGATTTGGTCAGTCAAAAGAGTTGGAAATGGGTGATTCACCATCGTTTTAGGACCTACCTAACCAATTCTGCACAGCTATAAATTCCAGCAACTTCTCCACCAAAATCATCAAGCCTTGCTTCCTTCTCTTGATCGTTTTTAGTGTTTCTTTGTTGCTTTCTAAGTACTTTTGAGTTGCTTTCATTAGTTGCTTTTGGTTTTTAAATCCCGAGTACTTTACATTCTTTTATTGAGCTTTGTTTTGTTTCCATTTGTACTTAGTTATTTTCTACTTATTCAAATATATAAAAATCTAGCACTTTGCTTATCTTCTCTTTGCCTTTACTTTATTTTTAGTTAAGAGAGTTGTGTTTTTGGAGAAAAGAGCACGTGACACTCTCCCTTGCTTGAAAGAGAAGGGCGAAGCTCTCAATCCCGATAAAAACTCTCCGTTAGTTAACTTTTGTTTTTCACACATGCATTCCACATTCAACCATTTTACTTGCTGTATTTTCTTCAATATGTCTTTCTAAATTCCCGTCTCTAGCCCGGTTATGGATAGTTAGCCTTTTATGTCTAAAAAGGGTTGCTAAGAAGTAGAGTTTTTACTTTCCATTCATTGCTCAACATGTTTTCCCAAAAAGTTAGGATTTAGAGAAGGCCACTGTAAGTCTTAACAAGTCAATACTGAAAAGGTTGCTTATTTGCATTGTTGAGTGGTTAAACCGAGGAGAGGAGCGCCTTAGACATAAGGGTTCCGCTTAAGTAGCCTAGACATAAGACCTTAACCCGAGGTTGCGACTATTTCCATCCTAAAACTAAGATATATCTCATAATAGACATATTAGGGAATGTCTTAGGACTTTGAACTTGCTTAGACATAAGTAAAGTGAGAAGCGGAGTCGTTAGTTTCTAAAGTAAAATGCATATTATCCTTAGCATGTCCTTGATTCTTTGTTGGCTAACTTGAAGTAAATCGGGCTAGGTTTTATTATTATAAGTCCGAATCCCAAATCCAAAACCATTATTTGTGACCACTTCCCATTTTACAAGAATCACTCATTTCAACATTCACTATTCTTTAAAACTTCAGAGTTTGGAAATTATTTAGAAGTCCTTGAGGATCGATACTTGGATACTCCATCCATTTTATATTACTCTGACAGGTGTGCGCTTGCATCTATATAATTGTTACCACGCTTAGTGCGTGCGTTCAGCATAAACACCCAGTCAAGTTTTTGGCGCCGTTGCCGGGGACTTTGGTTTTAAAATTTATTTTCAAATTCTTTTAGTTTTTATTTTTGTGAATTGTTGTTGGGTGTAAGTTCCATCCACCGTTTTTGTTCTATATTTTTGGTCGTTTATCTCACAAGGGTAAGTTAAAGTGCATGAGCACAAGATCTTTTCTTCTACCCCTTGACCCTGAGATTGAGCGGACCCTTCGAAAAACTCGAAAGGAGCAAAGACTTCGAAAACAACTAGAAAAGCAAAAAGAGAGACAAGGTGAAATCAGTCCTGAAAGTGAGGTAGAGAGTACGAGCACATCAATGGCAGATATTCCACCTCGTGATCCGGTTGATCCACCTGCTGTTAACGGTAATATGAGGGATCATGCGAGAAATGATGAATTCAACCATATCCAGATGGCGGACAACAGAGACGTGGCAATGCGAGAATATGCCGCCACGGCTTTTCTGAACTTTGATTCAGGGATAGTCAACCCTATTCCAGCCCACGCAAACTTTGAGCTTAAACCAATGATGTTCCAAATGTTGCAGACAATTGGACATTTTGGAGGGCAGGAACATGAGGATCCACATGATCATCTGAAATCATTCATTCAAATTGCAAATGCATTTCGATTACCTGGTATAACAGACGATGCTCTGAGACTAACACTTTTCCATTTTCTTTGAAGGACCAAGCTAGAGCATGGCTCAATGCATTTCCACCGGGATCCATCACCACATGGGGGTCGTTAGTGGAGAAGTTCTTAACAAAATTCTTCCCACCTACTCGCCACGCTGATATCAGAGAGGAGATCATCTCCTTTAGACAGTATGATCGTGAACCTGTTCACGAGGCGTGGGAGAGATTTAAAGAACTAATCAGGAAATGTCCGAACCATGGCTTGCCGGCATGCATCCAGATAGAACATTTCTTTAGAGGCTTAGATCATCCTACTAAGATGATGCTAAACAATGCTGCCAACAGAGCCTTTACAAAGAAGACATTCAACGAGATAGTTGACATCCTAGATGACTTAGCTTCACACAACGAACTATGGTGTTCGCAAAGATCTAGGGCAGCACCAAAGAAGCAAGATCCAGCTGGAGTTTTGGCTCTGGACATTGCGACCTCGATGCAAAAAGAGATGGTTACAATGAACCAGAGGCTGAAAAAGATGGCATTGGGAATAAAAAATCCATTAGCCACGCCGATACAACCTGTGCAGTCGGATTATTGCACTCCTGCCCCTGTTTGCCAAGTCAACGATCTCATTTGTTCATTTTGCAGTGAAAACCATATTTATGATAATTGTCCACATAACCCTGCTTCTGTTTTTTATGTAGGACATGGGAACAATAGAAACTTTAACCCATATTCGAACAACTACAACCCAGGTTGGAGGCACCACCCTAATTTCTCATGGGGAGGACAAGGAGGTTCGAGCGGTTTTAATCAAGGGCAGAGCCAACAGAACAAGCAGCCCTATGTTCCACCTACACAGCAATACATCCCACCACCGCAACAGCAGTACAATCAGAGAACACAGACTCCACCAGTTCAAAATAACAACTCAAATCTTGAGAATATGATGAAGGAGTACATGGCCCGAACCGACGCAGTGATACAATCCCAAGCGGCATCAATGAGGAATTTCGAGACCCAATTGGGACAGCTCGCCAATGAATTGAAGAATAGACCACAAGGTTCTTTTCCAGGCCATACTGAATTACCAAAACGAGAAGGGAAAGAACAGTGCAAAGCTGTCACCCTCAGGAGTGGACTGGCATATGATGGACCAACAATGCCAACAACAGATCTACAGATTCCGTCCACTGAACCAATTGTAAAGATACCAGAAAATCCAACAACACCAGAAAAAGAAAATATTAGAAAAGGTAATGAGGACACCCCGAGTGTTCCTCCACAGGTACAGCCTTCTTTTACTCCTACTCCCCCGTTTCCACAAAGATTAGTAAAGAAAAATAATGATTCCCAGTTTAGAAAATTTTTAGATATTTTAAAACAACTGCATATAAATATACCATTAGTAGATGCTCTAGAACAGATGCCAAATTATGCTAAGTTTTTGAAAGATATAGTTTCTAGGAAGAAAAAAATAGGAGAGCATGAACTGGTAGCCATGTCAAAATGTAGTAGTGAAGCTGTAGGCAGCCCGCTACCCATGAAATGTAATGATCCTGGCAGTTTTACCATTCCATGTTCCATAGGAGGGAAAAACTTAGGTAGGGCATTATGTGATCTAGGCGCTAGCATTAATCTTATGCCATTATCAGTTTTCAAATCTTTAGGCATAGGAGAAGCTAGACCTACTACGGTTACCCTCCAACTAGCAGATAGATCTATTATAAGACCTGAGGGAAAGATAGAAGATGTTTTAGTCCAGGTGGACAAATTCATTTTCCCTGCGGACTTTATCATTCTAGATTGCGAGGCAGACTTAGACGTTCCCATTATTTTGGGAAGACCATTTCTAGCCACTGGGGATACAGTTTTTAATGTGAGGAAGGGAGAAATTACAATGAGGGTAAATAATGAAGAAGTTAAATTTAACGTTCTAAACGCCATGAAATTACCAGGAGACTTTGAAGAGTGCTCTGCTATAAATAGCTTGAATCCTATTATGTTTGATGAGTTTTATGGCTTATTAGTTACAGAGATTGAAGAAGAGCTTGATAAGATAGCAGAAGGACCAGAAGATGTGGCTAATCCTATTGAAAAAATACAAAAAGAAGAATGCAAGTCGTTACTTCCGTCCATAGTGGAACCACCCACGTTGGAGCAGAAGCCATTGCCGTCGCATTTGAAATATGCGTATCTAGGGGATAACGACACTTTACCAGTTATTATAGCTTCCAATTTATCACCTACTAATGAATATTCTTTATTGCAGATTTTGGAGAAGCACAAAAAGGCCATTGGATGGACGATAGCAGATATCCGAGGGATAAGCCCGGCCTTTTGCATGCACAAAATTCTATTGGAAGAAGATGCTAAGAACTCTATTGAGAGTCAAAGGCGGTTGAACCCGAAGATGAAAGAGGTTGTAAGGAAAGAAATTCTTAAATGGCTTGACGCCGGTGTTATATACCCAATATCTGACAGCAGCTGGGTAAGCCCAGTACAGTGTGTACCAAAGAAATGGGGTATAACCGTGGTGGCCAACGAGGAGAATGAGCTCATCTCAACCCGAACTGTGAGTGGGTGGAGAGTTTGCATTGACTATCGCAAACTCAACAAGGTAACGAAGAAAGACCATTTTCCTCTCCCGTTTATTGACCAGATGCTCGACCGTCTGGCAGGTAAAGATTTCTATTGTTTTTTAGATGGATATTCGGGTTATAATCAAGTTACTATTGCTCCAGAAGACCAAGAGAAGACAACATTTACGTGTCCGTATGGTACGTTCGCTTTTAGGCGAATGCCCTTTGGACTATGCAATGCACCCGCGACTTTTCAGAGGTGTATGATGGCCATCTTCTCTGACATGGTAGAAAATATTCTAGAAGTTTTTATGGATGACTTTTCTGTTTTTTGAAATTCTTTCGACGCTTGTTTAGTTAATTTGGAGAGAGTATTGGAGAGATGTGCACAAACAAACCTAGTCCTAAATTGGGAGAAGTGTCATTTCATGGTACAAGAGGGTATTGTTTTGGGTCACAAAATTTCCAAGCAAGGAATAGAGGTAGACCACGCTAAGATAGACATCATTTCAAAGCTACCTCCTCCTACAAATGTCAAAGGGATTAGAAGTTTTTTAGGGCATGGGGGATTTTACCGCCGCTTTATAAAAGACTTTACTAAAATTTCTAAACCCTTGTGTCAATTGTTAGAACATGATAGACCATTTGTTTTTGATGATGACTGTTTAAAATCATTTGAAATGTTGAAAGTTGCTCTAAGTTCAGCCCCTATAATTATCGAACCTAATTGGGATTTACCTTTTGAGCTCATGTGTGATGCCAGTGATTATGCAATAGGAGCTATGTTAGGACAACGTAAAAACAAGATCTTGCATCCTGTGTATTATGCTAGTAAGACTCTGACCGGTGCACAACTCAATTACACTACTACTGAAAAGGAACTGTTAGCAGTTGTGTTCGCCTTTGATAAGTTTAGGTCTTACTTGATAGGCACAAAAGTCATTGTTTTTACTGACCATTCCGCTTTAAAATATTTATTTGCTAAAAAAGATGCTAAACCACGTTTGATACGGTGGATTTTGTTACTTCAAGAGTTTGATATTGAAGTTAGGGACAGGAAGGGTACTGAAAACCAAGTTGCTGATCACCTGTCTAGATTGGAATCCCCGCTCTGTGATGATGGAACTGTTATACGTGAACAGTTTATTGACGAGCAACTCTTGCGAGTTGATTCAGTTCCGTGGTATGCCGATATAGCAAATTATTTGGTAAGTCGAATAGTTCCTTATGAGTTCAACAAGCAACAGGTAAAGAAATTTCTAAATGAAGTTCAATGTTATCGTTGGGATGAGCCTTTTTTATATAAGCTAGGACCTGACAATATCTTACGCAGGTGTGTCGCAGAAGAAGAGCACGAGGCGATATTAGACGCTTGTCATATGTCTCCATATGGAGGACATTTTGCAGGACACAAAACCGCAGCCAATGTTTTGCAAAGTGGGTTCTTTTGGCCCACTATGTTCAAAGATGCACATAAGTTTGCCCAGGTTTGTGACAAATGCCAACGGACAGGTAATATATCTAAACGCCACGAAATGCCTCAAACCCCGATCCTGGAGATTGAAATATTTGATGTGTGGGGTATAGATTTTATGGGTCCATTTCCATCTTCTAATGGTAAGCTTTATATATTGTTAGCAGTAGATTATGTTTCGAAATGGATAGAAGCCATTGCAACTGCTACCAATGATTCCAAAGTTGTCATTCGTTTTCTGCAAAAGCACATTTTTACGCGTTATGGAACCCCGCGTTGTCTGATAAGCGATGGGGGGGCTCATTTTGTGAATAGGTCTATGCAAAAGTTGCTGACTAAATACAATGTGCGTCATAGGGTTGCAACAGCATATCATCCTCAGTCGAATGGGTTAGCCGAAATATCTAATAGGGAGATAAAAAAACATTTTAGAAAAAACTGTAAATCTTAACCGTAGGGATTGGTTTTTTAAGCTTGATGATTCACTTTGGGCATATAGGACAGCATTTAAGACTCCCCTCGGCATGTCCCCCTATAGGCTAGTTTTTGGAAAAGCATGTGATTTGCCTCTTGAGCTAGAATATAAAGCATTTTGGGCTACTAAGAAATTAAATTTTGATTTGTTGGCTGCAGGTGAAGCGAGGAAGTTACAATTGTTGGAATTAGAAGAACACAGGCACTTTTCTTATGAGAATGCTAAGTTGTTTAAGGAAAAAACTAAACAGTGGCATGATAGGCGTCTTCGGCCGAACAATCTTCAAGAAGGTGATCTGGTTCTGTTATTCAACTCTAGGTTGAAACTTTTCCCTGGAAAACTTAAGTCTAGATGGTCTGGTCCCTTTCAAATTTTTAAAGTCTACCCATATGGGGCAGTGGATCTAGTTGACTCTAAGGGAAATGTTTTTAAAGTAAATGGGCAGAGACTTAAGCCGTATTTTGGAGAACCAGTGGATAGAGGAAAAACCTCTATTCAACTTTCAGGTCAATAAATTTTTGCGAAAAATGTTTTTTTCCTTCTTATCTGTTTTTGAAAGAACACAAGTAAAGGAAGGAAGTCTTTGTATCTTGTATTTTCTTTTTGTTTAATTATAAAGTTTTTCTTATTAAGAGAATGTTTTTGAAAACGTTGAAAAAAAAAGAAAAAAAGAAAAAAAAAGAAAGACAAAAAGAAACGTTGAAAAAAAAATAATTACGCAGGCGCCTGGCGCCTGCCCTTTGCGAAAATAAATCACGCAGGCGCCTGGCGCCTGCCCTGTTTTCCAGCAGTTCGAATTTCGTTTTCCTTCACGGTTTGGGTTTTAATTTTCGATAGCATGGGCTTTATTTTGGGTCAAACATTAATCCTCTATGATTTAGCTTTAAAAACTTCTCTTCAAACTCAAATTTTGTTTCCCTAATCCTATTTTGTATTCAAATTTGTTTTCTTTTCCTTTTAGGTTTAGGAAACTTAGTTGAACTTAAATGTCAATCCCTTTCCATTTAGAATTTAGTTTGGGGAAAGCTTTAAATAGACTCATTGCCTAAGCTTTACAACTCCACCAAAACCCACACAACTCTCTTCTTCCCCTTGTTTTTTCGGCAAAACCCACTCCCTTCATCACCCTTGTTTTCGATTTTCAGCTACCAAAAAGAAGAAGGAGTTTCCAGCATTTGCTTACCTCTATGGGTTCTTCTTCTCAACATACTTCACTTCCTACCTCTTCTACTCAAGCTCCAAATGCCACAAGCATTCCTTTTTCACCATTGGAGAACTTCCAACACCACATGGGTTCAGATTCTAGGCTAGCTGCTGTTAGGGGAGGAAACCCGCTTCAAACATTTGAATGTCCTCCATCCCAAGCTCCTACACAACATCCTATAATGAGCCCACATGGTTATGTTAATTTTCAGCAACTACCCACCTTTAATATACCTCAAAACAGTGAGTTTAGGGCTGAAAATCCTCAACAACTTCCTCCAATGATCAATCCGGGTATGTACCAACCGTTTATGTTTAACCCGGTTCCTTCCTATCATTTTCCCTTGTCTCAAATGCAAATTCCAGCTAGTGTTCATCCTTACGGAATGCCAAACCCATCTACTCTATTTCCTAGCCTTCCACCTTATTATGGAATGGGTCATTGGGTACCTCCACATAATTATGGGATGATTTCACCTAGAGTTTCCCCACCACCTCAACTTCCATTCCTAGAAAGAGGACCTCAAGCACCCCAATTGAACCCTAACATATCGAGTACCTTCAACATGGGACAACTAAAACCCTTAGAGCCTCCTAGGATGCCAACCCCAACCAATATGCCAATGGATGCAGGAGATGAGCATGGAGGAGAGCAAGAGAAGAGCCATAGCCATAGGCTAGAGCCCGGGGTTTCGATAGGGCAAAAGAGGAAGGGCAAGGAGGTGATGATAGACCCAGAAATTGAGGAAGATGGGAGTAGTAGGCGTCTGACGCCTAAGGATTCATCTATGGAGAACAGGGACGAGGAGCAGTTTTATTCATCTCCATTGATTATTACACCGGAAGATGGTAATGATCATTTTCTACTGGTTTCACGAGGACATTGTTCAAATATGCCGGAAACAGAGGATACCGACAACGAAGTGGTGAGAACAGATACTCAGGAACCTTCCCCATTGGATACACCTACAGAAGGAGCGTTTTGTAGTCACCAAGAGTTGCCTACTGGGGCAACTGGATCTACTCCGTTGGCAACGGATGAGTATGTCACACTGATGGCCACTCTACCAGGGGTAAGGGATGCTCATACTATTCCTTCTAATACAATTAACCCGCTTGGGTGTGATACAGGTAGATCCAAGGTTGGGGAGAATAGTACTCAAGAACCTACCAGCGAAGAAGATCTTGAGGACACGCAGACGATAAGGGAAATGTTCCAATACAAGAGGCGGGAGAGAAAGAGTTCAAAACGTCGTGCAGTTCAGGCTAAGAAGCCAACAGTGCCCGCGAATGAACCTAAAACGAGAGCTGCGAAAGCTAAAGCAGCTGAAGCTAAGAAGAAGGTAGTGGCACCTGGGCCAGTTGATACAATTGAACTAGACTTGTCTGAGGGAGAGGAGGTCGAGACGAAATGGAACGCGGCAAATTTAGCCACTCGAACTTCATTAATGAAATCCCGTAAGATTATGACAGAATTGGGATTCGATCTCACTTTAGGAGATGTGCCTGATGATTGGAGGGAGACCGCTAGAGACAAAGAGTGGAGACCACTCATTCAGCCCATACAATGTGAGGCTTTGGAGTTAGTCAGAGAGTTCTATGCTGCTGTCCATCCCCAGTCACATATAGCCATAGTGCGCGGGAAGGAAATACGGTTTGATGCCACTCAGATCAACTACACCTTCAACATTAAGAATATCAGAGATGCTGTGGGCAATAAGATGTTAGTGACTCCGACTCTAGCACAGCTTGATGAGGCTTTAGAATGTGTTGGGAAGCCCTCTGCCACTTGGGATTTGACTACTCATGGCAAGGTACGACTAAAACCCGAGGATGTTTCCCTAACTGCTGCAGGATGGTTATACATAGTCAAAAACAGAATTCTGCCAACGGAGCATGATGAGCATGTCACTCAGGATAGGGCACTGCTGGTTTATGCCATGCTAAAGGGCATAGATGTGAATTATGGAGAATTGATCAATACTAGTATCCATGAGTGTGCCCACCGAACACGTGGTAAGCTTTATCACCCACGTTTGGTCACTTCTTTATGCTTGCGACAAGGTGTACAGCTCCCTGAGGATCAAATTAAGAGAGATGCCCCAATTGTGGAAGAGAAGAATATTCGGCGTATTATCGCCCATGCGTTACAAAGAATGGAAGGTACTGGGATGTCTCCTACATCGGAGATCTGTCGTCTTCGAGAGGAGAACCAACAGCTGCGAGATCAGGTTCGAGAAGTCGTGCAACATATCTACAACTTAAGGGCTTCATTGGATTTTGCGGTTTTACCTTCATGGCCTCCAGCGCTAGCTGCTATCCTTGGTCATCCATCTCCCAGTATTGACACTGATCCTAGTCCACAACCTCCGACTTCATGAAGGGGAGGTTCCTTCTTTGCTATTTTTTGTGTTTTCTTCTTTTGGTTAATGACGTAGTTTGCATATTCTAGCATTACTACGCATGTTTTTTTTGTATTGATTATGTTTCGAGCTCAGTTGAAGCATGAATAAATTAGTATCGTTTATCTTCTGATCACTTAAAGTATGCCTTCACTTAACCTTAGTTTAGCTTTTCACATGCCTATTTTGAAGCATCTGTGCTGTGCATGTGATTTCATGTCGATGATGATTATAAGAGATTGTTGAGTTTTCTGTTCTATGCCTGACTAAGCTTTGAGCTATTTCCTTTGTTTATGTGATAAACTCATTTTCTTTTATGTCTTTTTGATCTTTACAGACTTTAAGCTTTTTCTTTGCCCCTATATAGGAAGTCCTTGTCCTTTTTACTGTTAAGCTTTTTTTCATCCGATGCAAAAGTCTTTTCCCAGTGAGGACACTGTCTCTCTTAAGTTTGGGAGGGACAGTCGTTGTTTCAAAAAGATAAGGTTTTATTTATATTTAAAAAATCATGCTATTTTCTTTTGAAAAAGAGTCAGTTGGAAAGAAAGAAAATGTTGAAAAAGCACTTAGCTAAAAAAATAAAAACGAAAGAAAGAAAGAAAGAAAAAAAGTTGCAAAAGAGTAAAAAGAGTCTTGTTGAGAGAAAATAAGAGTGGGGAAAAGACTTGGGTTAGAAAGAAAAGAGCGGTAAAAAACAATGAGAGTTAAAGAAAATGTATTTATGATTCCCGAGTCCTACTGTAGACACCTATTTAGTTTTAGGTTGGGTGTTGACTTTGAAAATAGCAGTAAAGATGGTGATAAGTGACTTCGTGTTTCTCATTGTCGTCGTTTTATGACCTAGCTGTTAGTTCAAAGTCTTTCTACGAGTAGCTGTGGTTGAAACCGATGTTAGTGTGTGGAAACCTCAGGGGCTAATAGCCGGTCTGTCAGATGTAAAAGTCTTAGTGTAAGGAGGGAGTGTGCAGATTCCTTAGGCGTATTTGAAAACGTTTTCTGTTTTTGAAAGAGAAAAAAGATTTTGAAAGAAAAAGTTTTTATCATTTCAAACTTGGTTTATAGTGACTAAGTTTACAAAGACAATAGAATGGTAGGCTTTGACATCTTTTCCCTGAGACAATTTATGATTGAACATCTCGGTTGCTTTTGCTTTTCCTTGTCCATGTGTTAGAAAGCTGATTAAAGTTGCTAAGTTTTGCTTGAGGACAAGCAAAAAGTTAAGTTTGGGGGTGTGATTACGCTTGTTTACATGCGTAAAAAGAAGGTTTTAGATGCTGTTTTTACAATGTTTCAGCTTTGTTTCGGATTTTTCTCGATCGTTTGAGTTCCAATTCATGCAAAATTCATATATTATGGTTTGTGGTTGGCTTATATTGTATTTATGACATTTTAGGACCATTTGGGAGTGCAAATTAATCAAAAGAAGCAAAAAGACGGAAACATCATCATGGGAGGCGCCAGACGCCTGTGTGGCTGTAGGAAAACTGGTTTTCTTCCAACTTTGCCCTTAATGAAACGCGTCTTCCAATGCGTTTTGGTGGTTCCAACCGATGCATACGTGTAGAAGAAGTGTTCCACTATCAGTTTGAGCACGATTTGGTCAGTCAAAAGAGTTGGAAATCGGTGATTCACCATCGTTTTAGGACCTACCTAACCAATTCTGCACAGCTATAAATTCCAGCAACTTCTCCACCAAAATCATCAAGCCTTGCTTCCTTCTCTTGATCGTTTTTAGTGTTTCTTTGTTGCTTTCTAAGTACTTTTGAGTTGCTTTCATTAGTTGCTTTTGGTTTTTAAATCCCGAGTACTTTACATTCTTTTATTGAGCTTTGTTTTGTTTCCATTTGTACTTAGTTATTTTCTACTTATTCAAATATATAAAAATCTAGCACTTTGCTTATCTTCTCTTTGCCTTTACTTTATTTTTAGTTAAGAGAGTTGTGTTTTTGGAGGAAAGAGCACGTGACACTCTCCCTTGCTTGAAAGAGAAGGGCGAAGCTCTCAATCCCGATAAAAACTCTCCGTTAGTTAACTTTTGTTTTTCACACATGCATTCCACATTCAACCATTTTACTTGCTGTATTTTCTTCAATATGTCTTTCTAAATTCCCGTCTCTAGCCCGGTTATGGATAGTTAGCCTTTTATGTCTAAAAAGGGTTGCTAAGAAGTAGTGTTTTTACTTTCCATTCATTGCTCAACATGTTTTCCCAAAAAGTTAGGATTTAGAGAAGGCCACTGTAAGTCTTAACAAGTCAATACTGAAAAGGTTGCTTATTTGCATTGTTGAGTGGTTAAACCGAGGAGAGGAGCGCCTTAGACATAAGGGTTCCGCTTAAGTAGCCTAGACATAGGACCTTAACCCGAGGTTGCGACTATTTCCATCCTAAAACTAAGATATATCTCATAATAGACATATTAGGGAATGTCTTAGGACTTTGAACTTGCTTAGACATAAGTAAAGTGAGAAGCGGAGTCGTTAGTTTCTAAAGTAAAATGCATATTATCCTTAGCATGTCCTTGATTCTTTGTTGGCTAACTTGAAGTAAATCGGGCTAGGTTTTATTATTATAAGTCCGAATCCCAAATCCAAAACCATTATTTGTGACCACTTCCCATTTTACAAGAATCACTCATTTCAACATTCACTATTCTTTAAAACTTCAGAGTTTGGAAATTATTTAGAAGTCCTTGAGGATCGTTACTTGGATACTCCATCCATTTTATATTACTCTGACAGGTGTGCGCTTGCATCTATATAATTGTTACCACGCTTAGTGCGTGCGTTCAGCATAAACACCCAGTCAAGTTTTTGCACAATGCCTACTCGTGCCAGCTCTCTTCGAGGTTAGTTAGCAAGATTCCTGCCCTACAGCCTTGCTCGTTGGTGGATTCGTTAGTATGGAGGATCCATCGTCCCGGGAAAACTTCTTGAGCCTCTTGGACAGGCGCTGGGGTCAACTCAGCCATGAAGTTTGTGGCGGCTTGTCCTTTTATCGAAGTCCTAGAAGAGTATTGGATGTCGTATTCACTTAGCTCGATTGCCCATTTCACGATCTAGTGGGCTTTGAAGTAGGGGCGCATCTCCAAGCCGAGACAACCAACGCTAAGGCCATCTTCCCGACTTGGGTGTAGCGAGTCTCTACCCCTATCATGGATTTGTTGTGTAGTACACAGGGGACTGCTTTTTGCCTTTTTCCTTAACAAGCACTGAGCTCACTGCGCTATCCAACACACCCAAGTAGACATACAGGTCGTACCCCTAGTTCGGCTTTTCGAGGAGGGACGTTGACACCAAGTACTCCTTTAGTTGCACAAAGGCTTTCTCGCACTCGTCTTTCCACTCGAACTTGCCTTCCTTACTAAAGGTTTGGAAAAATGGTATGCGCTTGGCTATCTTCCCGTTTAGACTTTGTAATTGTTTTAGGTTGGCTGGGGACTTCATAACAAGGTTGGCTTGGATTTTCTCAAGGTTCGCTTCAATTCCTCACTCATGGACTATGAAACTGAGGAACTTATCGGATTTAACCCCGAAGGTGCATTTCGTCGGGTTGAGCTTCGTCCTTGACTGCACATGACTTGGAAGGTTTCAAACAAGTCCTTCTCGTGCTGCTCAGTAGTACAACTCTTGACGAGCATGTCGGCAACATAAACTTCCATGTTTTTTCCGATTTGAGAGGCGAACATCTTAGTTACCATCCTTTGGTAGGTCGCCCCAGCATTCTTTAGCCGAAACGACATGACCATGTAGCATAACAAACCTTGCTCAGTAATGAACAAGGTGTGTTCCTGGTTTACAAGATGCATCTTGATCTGGTTGTTGACTGAGGTTATGCTGAACGCACGCACTAAGCGTGGTAACAATTCTATAGATGCAAGCGCACACCTGTCAGAGTAATATAAAATGGATGGAGTATCCAAGTATCGATCCTCAAGGACTTCTAAATAATTTCCAAACTCTAAAGTTTTAATGAATAGTGAACGTTGAAATGAGTGATTCTTGTAAAATGGGAAGTGGTCACAAATAATGGTTTTGGATTTGGGATTTAGTCTTATAATGGTAAAACCTAGCCCGAATTACTTCAAGTTAGCCAACAAAGAATCAAGGATACGCTAAGGACGATATGCATTTTACTTTAGGAACCAACGACTACGCTTTTCACTTGACTTATGTCTAAGCAAGTTCAAAGTCCTAAGACATTCCCTAATATGTCTATTATGAGAGATATCTTAGTTTTAGGATGGAAATAGTCGCAACCTCGGGTTAAGGTCCTATGTCTAGGCTACTTAACCGGAACCCTTATGTCTAAGGCGCTCCTCTCCTCGGTTTAACCACTCAACAATGCAAATAAGCAACCTTTTCAGTATTGACTTGTTAAGACTTACAGTGGCCTTCTCTAAATCCTAACTTTTTGGGAAAACATGTTGAGCAATGAGTGGAAAGCAAAAACACTACTTCTTAGCAACCCTTTTTAGAAATAAAAGGCTAACTATCCATAATCGGGCTAGAGACGAGAATTTAGAAAGACATATTGAAGAAAATACAGCAAGTAAAATGGTTGAAATTGAAATGCATGTGTGAAAAACAAAAGTTAACTAACGGAGAGTTTTGCTCGGGATTGATAGCTTCGCCCTTCTCTTTCAAGCAAGGGGGAGTGTCATGTGCTCTTTCCTCCAAAAACACAATTCTCTTAATTAAAAATAAAGTAAAGGCAAAGTAAAGATAAGCTAAGTGCTGGATTTTTATAAATTTGAATAGGTAGAAAATAACTAAGTAACAACGAAAACAAAACAAAGCTCAATAAAGGAATGTAAAGTGCTCGGGATTTAAAAAGTAAAAGCAACTAATGAAAGCAACTCAAAAGTACTTAGAAAGCAACAAAGAAACACTAAGAATGATCAAGAGAAGGAAGCAAGGCTTGATGTATTTGGTGGAGAAAGCTGCTGGAATTTATAGTTGTGCAGAATTGGTTAGGTAGGTCCTAAAACGCTGGTGGATCACCCATTTGCAACACCTTTGACTGACCAAATCATGCTCAAACTGATATTGGAACACTTCTTCTACACGTATGCATCGGTTGGAACCACCAAAACGGATTGGAAAACGCATTTCATTAAAGGCAAAGTTGGAAGAAAACCAGGATTTCTGCAGCCTACCAGGCGCCTGGCGCCTCCAATGAAGGTTTTTCCGTCTTTTTGCTTCTTTTGATTAATTTGCACTCCCAAATGGTCCTAAAATGTCATAAATACAATATAAGTCAACCACAAACCATCATATATGAATTTTGCATGAATTGGAACTCAAACGACCTAGAAAAAGTCCGAAACAAAGTTAAAACGTCGTAAAAACAGCATCTAAAACCTTCTCTTTACGCATGTAAACAAGCGTAATCAGTTGTACCCCGAGTATGCATCAATAAACGTCAACAGTTTGTGCCCAACGGGGCGTCCACTAGTTGGTCGATTCACAGCAAGGGGAAGCTTTCCTTAGGGCAGGCCTTGTTTAGGTTAGTAAAATCGACCCACATACACCACTTTCCATTGCCTTTTTTTTAATCAAAACCATGTTGGACAACCAGTCCGGGTATTGAACTTCTCGGATGAAGTCAACTTTTAGTAACTTGTTGACCTCTTCCGTCGTAGCAGCATTCCAAGTGATGTTTATTGCTCTCTTCTTCTGTCAGATCGATTTAGCCTCGAGATCGACGTTCAGTCGGTATAGGGCGACAGTAGGGTCAATCCCAAGCATGTCCTTTGGGACCAAGCAAAGACATCAACATTCCTCCCGAGGAACCCGACCAGGCACTCCTTATGATCGTTCGACTGTGCTGCCCCCACATTGGTGGTTTTTGCTGTCTCAATATAGGGATTGGTTCCACTTCCTTGGTCGACGGGATTCTCTTTTCCCGCTCACCAGTGTTTGCTCCTAGTGCCTCCTCTGTCGTGGCAACATCTAGGTCCATTATAATAAGTGGTTCCTTTGTGTCAGCTCTATACGGGTCAGTCAGCTGCTCACTTTGTTGGTCGGTGCTAGTGGCTTCGCCTGAGGTGGTCGGTCGTGGCTTACGTAGGGTGCCCCTGATCATACATACAACCAACCTTGGGTTGGGCTCTTTCGTGGTCATTGTGTAGCATTCCTGCGAGGCTCGCTGTTATCTAACCATGGACCCATCTCATTTTTGGTGGGGAACTTCATAACCTTGTGGTAGGTAGATGGGACGACCTTGAAGTTGTGTATGGTCGACCTCCCTATGATGGTGTTGTATTTCGAGGGGTCATCCACTACCATGAACTCTTCGACCATATTAATAGCCTCATTTCCCTCGCCTAAGGTTAGCAGCAGTTTGATGCTACCTTCAGGGTAGAACTTCGGAAGGGGCACCTCTTTAGCTTGGTGGAGTCCCACCCAAGGTCCGAAGCACCCCAGTGCGAGGACATTGGCAGAGCTTCTAACATCTACCAGCACCAAATGTGTGGGCACGTGATCGATCTCTTCCACAATCACGAGCACGTCATTGTGTGGTTGAAGCTGAACGTTGGCTTTTCCATCCTCGAAGGTAATGGGCAATCAGGGATCAGCCACTCTCGCGGTGAGGACCTCTCGAGCCGCTGGGCCGTTCCGAAGGCTTTCAGTGGCGACGAAATTGAAATTTCATCGCCATATGTTCTTTATGGTGACGAAAAATATTTCGTCGCCAAAGAGGAGCTATGGCGACAAATTTTGTATTTCGTCGCCAAAAACCTTTCGCGACGAAGAAATTTCGTCGCCAAAAGTCTTTGGCAACGAAATTTGAAGCCAAAGGTCAAAATTCTTGTAGTGGCTGGTCAAGGACTCTACGTTGGAGCTAGTCATTCCACACCGGGATCGGTCCTTGTTAAGCTTGTCTCGGAGGTCTCTGGAGTCCTCGGGGAGTCCGAGCGTCAGAAGGGAGTCATCATTTGTGAGTCCCTCTCTCGGCAAGGCTTAGAGGTCCACCTTGGCCACTTATCCTTCGATTGTTCTCCTGTTCAGAGGATGAAGATTACCCCAGGTTTTGCCAGTCAAGATGACATCGATTAACCTTTCAATTTGGGTGGTCATGTGGGCATTAGCTGCCCGTATCTCATTTCGAAACTTGGAGCTTTTACAATGGGGTGCCCTACCTTTCCGTTTGCCGAGACCCAAAGGGCGAAGGGGTTGATAGTGTCCTAGCCTCCCATACCTTTTGAGGAGCATTAGGAGTCGAGGCGGCCTTGTCAACTGGCTTGTCCTGCCGACGCTCCTCATCGACGGACTATTCATGAGATGATTCTTTGTCGGAAGCCATTCTGAGAGTGTCTTAGTGCAGAAAACTAGTTTTTGTCTAGCTTGAAAACGTCGTTCCCACAGACAGCGTTAACTCTTTATGGCGAATGTCGAAGAGGTCCACATATCCTTTAAACGGGTGACTTCGTTGGAGAACAAATGAGCCTGCAACCAGAAAACTTAACACTAGTGCGGTGTCTTGCCTAATGCCCTCCTACGCTCAAGTCAATAATCGGAGTAAAAATAGGAAAAGACACCTTAGGTATAAGTGATAGGTTTTCCACTTGCCTGGTGAAGGTGAGAGTCTTCCCTTATATAGGCTCGGATGGTCGACCAGGGAGGACGACCTTGGGATGGCAAGGGTGCGTCACAAGGTACCGTACCTGCTTGGGCTGTACGTCCCCGATAACAGGCGGGTGGTGCCTCCGCCTGCATGTTGTGAACTTGTCGCCTGCCGGTCGCAGGTTGCGAGGCATTGCGTGCTCCCTGTACCGTGAGAATGGAAACACATCTTCCGTGCCATCGCAGTGTACAATGCGTAAGCATATGTGGTCCGGCGCCTCTCAAAAAGGGACACACGTCCTGCTCGGTTTTACCCTCAACAACAACAATATGGAAACCAAATTAAGAAAGTTGGTTATAAAATTCAACAAATCCAAATCTTTTCGAATGAGGTTGGTTAAAAATTGGGATTTATCTATTTTGATTTTATACTATACTATTTGAAATAAGATAAAAAAAATACATGACATTGCAAATAGAATTGATCAATTCTCACTAAATATGGGTTAGAATTCTGGTATGTGTTAAAATTGATAAATATTAGATTTAATTGTGAGAAGTTATAAAGATTAACCAAATCTGAAGGAAAAAAAAAGGTTGACTTGAATGGTTTAAAAAAAACTGAGTTAAAAAAATAATTACTTCCAACGATTTTCGCCAATAAATCGAGCCGGAATTGTCGTTCTTTTTTTTTGTTTTTTAATAATCGAGCCGGCTCACAGCAACTAGTTTAGGGGTATTTTTTTTATTGTTTTTTAGTCCTTAACAGTAGGGGTGCAATAATTTCGGGTCGGGTCGGATCGAATTTGGTTTTTTTCCTAATGGAGCATGAGTTCTTAAGATTTTCTTCTCCATCCCTGAAATCTCTATTCAAAATCAAAATATTCAATGAAATTTGAAGAAACCCACAAAATTACTGTTTAAAAATACATTGTGATTTTGATTTAGAAATCCACTTCTATTTTTTATTTTCTTCTTCAGATGTATCTATGAAAACCCACAAAAACGTAATTCAAATCTTCCTCTTCTTCAAATTTTCTTTCCATGAAAACCTAAAAAAATAGATCTTCTTCCTATCTTCTTTCTATGGAAACCCACAAAAACCCATTACAGATACTCATCAAAACCGACCTCCATAAAACCCACTTCAAAATCAAAACTATCTCTTCGTTGCTCGCCGCTCCGTCGTTAATCTATTAGCTCGCCGGCCCGTAGAGAGGTCACCGTCTCTGTCGCCGTTCTTGTCACCATAGTCGATGTTCTTGCCGACGCATTTGAAGGAGGAGGGAGAGAGGGGGAAGAGAAGAATTGTGCAACCACCCAGAAAAGTAGGGTTATGTGAAGGTTACCTTTTTTATAAAGGTCGGTTGGTAGAACCGAACCGAACCGACTAGATTTGTATTTTAACCGAATCGAATTGAACCAATTTGGATCGGTTCGGTTCGAATACTTACGTTCATACTTAATAGATAGGCACCTTTTTAATTACGATCGTGATTCCGGCAAAAATTCTAAACTAATATATTAGCTAACATGGTTTGTATTTCTTAAAAATTATGTGGAGCATTTCCCGAAAAGAACTACAAAGAGAAAGACTCTGAATTAGAAGAGCTTCGAGATTTAATGAGAGACACGACCACCACCAAAAACCTTTTTGTTCGATGATTTCGATCTTAGTGATGTTCTATTCTACTATCTCGATTGTAACCAACTTTTCCATTGAAATCAATTTCGGCTCCTGAGGGTGGGGTTGAAAGCCGGAAAAAAAAAAGAGAGAAAGGTGAGAAGTTGACCTTTTTGTTGATTGAGAGAGGTTAAAAGAAGAAAGGAATAGTGGTGATAAGGAGTAGGGTATAGAAAAGTAATTTCAGATAAGTGTACTTCATGTAAGAATGACTAATAAACAATTTTGAGAAAATGTCCTAGACTCAACTTTAACTTGAGAGTCCAAAAGTGACCCTTTCCCATATTGCATTTATATTTGCTGGATTTTTTTTATAATAATAATAGACCAAACATAATAGATATTGCATAAATGGTTAGGTGGTATTTTTTTAAATCCTCAACAAATATTAGAGACCAATATACCCTATAACAAATTAGGTATATAGGCTTAATTTTAGGGATTTATTTGATAGAACCAATATCAAAAACATCCTAACATTGTAGAAAAAATTGCTACTCTGTATTTTAAAAGCAAGTTTTTCAAACTAAATTTAATTTAAAATTGGTACCCTGTATTTTGAAAGCAGATTTTGAAAATAGATTTTAGAATTACTACCGATGCTAGAGAAATTTAAGAAAACATAACATCTAACATTGTGTTTTGAAGAGGACGAATCTAAGGTTTCTCATTATTATAGCAGTCCATCCTTTTTTCCCTACATCTACACCTACAGTCCTCCATAGCCCCTCCTTGTAGTCGCAGCCGCCGGTCAGTCCTCCTATAACTCCTCCAACGTTCAGCACTTAGGCTGTCAGAACTCCTCCATCTACCGTCCACGTGCCCCACGTCCAGCGTTCATGTCCAGTGTCGACTTCTTCTATCTTACATCGTCGGCTTCTCCCTTCTTACACTAGTCGCACTTCCAACTTCGACCTCGAACAAGTTCCATCACTGCCGCGAGTTCCTCCGCCGCCCAGATCTACCGTCGCGCATCGCCCATATCTGTCGTCTACCGTCACCGACTGCCCAGGTCCAAAAGTTTGCCCGTCGCCCAAATCTGATGTGACTTGCCGCCCCGATCCACAGCACGTGTCCACCAGTCTTTTTGTTTTGATTTTAAGACTTTGAACAATGGAAATTGAACAACAAAAGAAAAGTTTAAAAATTATTTTTTTACCTTCCGGTAATTTAGATAGAACTTAAAAATAATAAATAAACGTAGGACCGACCAGATGAATTTAATATTTCTACCTAAATCTCACTACTTTCTATATTTAAATGGATGAAAATTCAAATAAAGCTATTTGCCAGAAGAAAAAGAGAAAAAACCCAAGAACTTAGGAAAAAATGGATGTGAAGAAGAAGAACAGAGAGCACGGGCTGGGAATTATATAGAGAGGAAAATAGAATAATAAATTTTTTTTTCCGTAATTACAGATTCTTGAGAATCGAAAAGGAAAAAAGAGGAGTTTTTAATTTACTTGATTCTCTTGAAAAAAAATAGCTTTGAAACCAGATGCAGGTTAACAATGCCAGAAGAGTTTGGTTTTATAGATATGGGCACCCACGAAAATGAAAGGTTTGTGGGAAGATGGGTCTGAAACTTTGAATTTTTTATATTACCATAGAATGCTGCAGAATATGAGGATGTTTCGGAAAGGACACAAGAATATAAATTGAATGATACTAGCAAAAAGAGGGGTAGGGGAGACTTGGTGAGAGGTAAAAGAAAATAAGCTAAAGTTGATCTGAAAAGGAATTTATGTTCCAGTAAGGAGAAAGAGCTAAGTCGTGAACCTTAAAAAAACTAATAACTTAATAAATCTTTGTGTTGAATAGTAATATTTTTAAATTAGAACCACTAATCTAATTGTACTAGTATGCTTGAGGGAAAAGAAAAAGGTCTAAAGGTAGTGGAGGAAAAACCTATTAGTGAGGTAATTAGTACGTTCCAAATTGGTGTATACATGTATTAACTCCTTATTTTTTTATACTTCTTCCCTTCTATGGTTGATAATTGAGTTCCATTGTGTTATATGCATGTATTCACCTCATGATTTTGATAATTGAGTTGGAGTGTGATATATACATATATTGATCTCTTAAATTTTATAATTGAGCTACATTTTGATATATATGTGTATTGATTCCCTAAATTTGATGATTGAGTTGCATTGTGACGATGTATACGTGTATACCTCCTAACTTAGATAATTCTTGAATTGGTATGTACTTGTCCTTCTAAATTTAATATTTCTTCAATTGGTATATACATTTATTTACTTTCTAATTTTGATAATTGAGTTGCATAGTAATATATATATTGTATTACCCTTCTAAATTTAATAATTCTTCAATTGGTATATATATTTAATAATTTATCAAATATTTTAAAAGATGACACAAAATCTAAGGATGAAAATGAAATGTTGAATGAAACTTAATTATTGCAAACAGAGAAGAGGGAGTTGAAGAAGGAGATACACAGTAGAATTTTGGCAGATCCATGAGATGAGGGACGATCCATGAGATGAGGGACAGTGTAGAACAATGACAAATCATTTAAATTAATTCCAATTCAAAATAAAATAATTAAAATAATATATTTAGGAGACAACTTAAAATCGCTTGAATACAAAAGTTTGTTAGGTGCTTAAAAATCCGAAAAACACGGAAAATGGTAAAGTTGAAAAATCACCATATTTTTTAAAATTCCTAAAATACCGTTTAGCTATTTGTGCAAAATTTAAAACTAATAGAAATTTTTTATAACAAGTCTCAAAATTTAGCCACCAACCTAAAATTTTTATTTTTTTAAAATAAAATTCTATTGATGTAAACTAGTTAACTGCTACTCGACAACAATTGAAAAAAAAAATCGAGATTCACTCTCTAAACAAGCAAACGGGGAAATTCAGAGACCCACAGCATAGGGCCACCCACAGAAATCTACTTTAGAGCAATGTTTGAGCCCGAAATTGATGGAGCTCGGACACGATTTAGATCGGTGTGCTCAGGACGAGCTATAGCCAATAGTCCCGCACCTCCCTTGAACAGTTCTTGAGACCTGCAAAACAAAGTTAGCACTCCGACGAGCAAGTTAGTTCTAGTCCGAGCTAACTTGCTGAGTCTACTTAAGATTGCGCACCTCCCTTGAACAGTTCTTGAGACCTGCAAAACAAAGTTAGCACTCCGACGAGCAAGTTAGTTCTAGCCGAGCTAACTTTCCGAGTCTACTTAAGATTGCGTACCTTGGATTTAAGGCAAGGTTTCTATTTATAGAAATCGGGCCCGACAGGGATTCTAACACACCCTAAAATCGCGGCGTGTTGTCGGGTACGGAAGAGACATTGTTACAGACTCCATCTCACCTCGGCTCGGCACTATAGGTTCCCTATCCTCCGACCTGATTACTGCAGAGTCAATTTTCATGTTTCGTATGCGCGTTCATCCAATCCACCTTTTCAATCATGACACGTGGCAGGCTAGGATTCGCCTCCAACATTGGCCCCCACTTCGGTGGGCGGAGGTCGGCCCGGCGAAGTCCTCCGAGCTAACTGGAGACGGGTCAAATCCACGTGTGCATGTGTGACGTCATGGATGTCGTCTGCCCTAGCTTCTGTTTCGGGAACCCAAGCGTCGTCACGGGGGACAGCCTGACGTGGGTCAATCTTGTCCGTTGATCCTTTCTTGATCAAACAGCTCTAGTGCCTCCAGGCTGTCCTATAAAAGGAGAAAGTCTTTCACTTTTCACTTTTTACTTTTCACTTTTGAGTTTTCGTGTACCTCGGCCGTTTCCAAGTCAGGTACTCTCTCCCTCTTTCTTTAGATAGTTCTTTTAAGTCTTCCTAGTCAGGTCTGGCGATGAGTAGCTCGTCTAGGGATTCGTCGTCTGGGTCGTCTAGTTCCTCTAGTTCAGACGACGTTTTAGGAGATCCGACCTTAGCTTCTACCTTAAGGAACCCTTACGTCGAGGATAGCTCGGCAAACCCCAATATAGCCTCGACCTCAGGAAACCCTGACCTCGGTCCTGTAGTTGAACTTCCTCCTTCATCTTGCTCGGTAGGCAAGTTGGCCGAGCTTCGCAAAACTTACTCGATCCCCAATTCCATAGAGGTTAGGGTGCCAACATCGGGGAACACCTCGACGACCCTCCTCCGGGCTTCGTCAGTTTCTACCCCCAGATGTTCCATAGGGGGGTTAGACTTCCACTCCACCCTTTTGTACAAAGGTTCCTTAGCGCAGTCAACCTCGCCCCAGCTCAGCTCTCGCCTAAGGGGTGGTCTACTGTACTCGGAGCCTACGTCCTGTTGTGGGTTCTCCGAGACGAGGACGAGGACAGGCTCACGGTAGATCAGCTCTTAGCGACCCACACCATTAAAGCCTCAAACGAGGGAAAGGGTCGGTACTACCTCTCAGCTCGGCGGAACGTAGGTCAGCTGATTAGGAACCCCTCCTCTAACAAAAATTGGAAGGAGTGTTGGTTCCTCGTCTCTGGCGAGTGGCTTATGAGGGACGGAGGGGGTGAGCCGACCTGCCAAGTCCCAGTCGAGTTCGGAGACGTAGGTGAGTGTCTTAGGTGCGAGCTGGGGTCGGTTTTTTTTATCTTAACTTTCACGCCTTCGTTTCTGACGTGGTTCTGTTTTGCAGCTCTGCCGTCCCCCGTTCCGAGGATCAACAACAAGTCTTGGGAGATCATCAGGCGAGCCCAAGGTCAGAGATTGAAGTACGCGCTATGGGGTCAAGCGCTAGTTTCCAACTCCTACCTCTTCTCTTGCGGTCTCAGTCTTCACGACCATCCAGACTAGCTCAAAAAACTTCCTAAACCTCGTCAGCGCAGCTCGCAAAAGAGGAAAGCTCCTGAAGGTAACTTCTTCTCGGCACCTTAGCTCATTCACCGGGAACCCCCCAACTAATCTTGTCTTTTCTGCAGGGATGGCCTCTAAATTCCTCACACTCAATAGCACGAAGCAACAGCGAGCTTCAGCCTCGTCCGCTCCGCCAGCGCCCCCTCAGGCTCGTCATCGTACGAGCAGTGCCGAGGTCCCGGCCCCCGGGATGGCGAACTTCGCCAGACTTCAGGCCTTGCAGGCTCAGCCTCTGCAGACCGTCGTTGGTGGCGAGGAGTCGGCTACTCCACTGCAGCGAAGGAAGAGGGTGAGGGAGACACTTCCCTCCGAAGAGGTTAATTCCAGATCTCCGCCTCCCCCCATCATGGTTGACTCGGAGGAGGGGTCCCAGCACGGTCGGCAGCACTGCGACGAGCTCCCGCTCCCTCTCAAGCTCGCCTTCTCTCGCCTCAGCATCGACGAGGCTGCGACGAAGGTGAGGTCCTCCAGCTCTCGCCGAGTTGAACGAGCTGTTCGGGTGCCCGAGGACCCGATGGAGGCGGTAAGGAAGACTGTAGCTCTTGCTGCTGAGGTAAGCTCGTTCTCACTCTGCCTTTCTTCTCTTCCTTTAATCTTCATGCCCTGAACTCTGGCCTCCGCAGCTGCACTACCATGCCTGCCTCTCGGTGTCGATGATGAGCCTGGAGCTCGGAGGGCGGGACCTGAAAGAGGAAGAGACAAATGCTTCCTATGAGTGGAGGATTGCCAAGCTCCAAGCCGAGGTGGGCCAGGCGCAAGCCGAGAAAGAGGCTGAGGCCGACAAGGCGAAAGCCTTGATGGCCCAAGCTCGTACCGACCTGAAGAATGCCAGGCAACAGGTTGAGACTGGTGAGAAAGGCTGGAACGAGGCTCAGCAGAACTTGGTGAGCTGGGCCCACTTGGAGGAGAAAATCAAAGAATTCCCCGAGTTCGATGACCTAGCTCGCGACATGGCGGACAAGGGTTTTTATTATGCTATCAACAGGCTCGATAAGGCTTGCTCGGAGGAAGCCATCGCTGCTGTCGAGCTGGAATATGAGTCCATATAGGTCGAGCCCCCACCGAGGCTGGTAAAGAGGCCGAAGCTGCTGACGCCGAAGCAGGGACCAGCAAGCTTGCCGATCCTCCCCAGGAGTAGGACATCTCAGCCTCCCATTGCTTCTTTCCATTTCATCTTTACTCTTAGAATCAAACTATTGTACCGAGCCGGGGCATATATACCTCGGCTCTTTATCAAACCCTCAATTTTAATGAAAAACGAACTTAGCTCAGACTTGAGTCGTTCTCTCCGAGGTCCTTATACTTAAAGAAATTTAATTAAACCTTAATTATACTTCGGCTCTTCATCAAACTTTAAACTCAATGAAAACAAACTTCGTCCAAACTCGAGTTATTCTCTCCGACGTCCCTATACTGGGAGTGAAATCTTTACTCCTCGAGGAGGTTAAGATTCACGAGTAGGGCTTCATCGTTGGCTTGCTCGTCGAAATTCTCAACTCGGGGCGTTGGCATGCCGACTTCTGCAGGGACAACAGCCTCCGACCCGAAGGCTAGGCCGTATGGCGTCTCACCAGTAGATCGGCGGGGTGTAGTTCGGTAAGACCACAATACCTCTGGTAACTCTTCTGCCCACCGACCTTTTAAAGACTCCAGCCTTGTCTTCAGACCACGCTTGATGATCTTGTTAATGGCTTCAACTTGGCCATTAGACTGCGGATGGGCAGGCGACGAGCTGAGGTGACGTATGCCGAGCTGTTGACAGAATTGATTAAACCGGGCACCGTCAAACTGCTTTCCATTGTCAGTAATGATAGCGTTCGGTATACCGAACCGATATATTACGCTCTTCCATACAAAGCTGACGACCTTTGCCTCGGTAATAGACGCCAGAGGTTCCGCTTCTACCCATTTGGTGAAGTAATCTACAGCCACTATGGCGAACTTCAACTGCCCCTTCCCCATCGGTAGTGGGCCGATCAGATCTATCCCCCACTGAGCGAAAGGCCAAGGGCTTGAGATCGGCGTCAGCATCTCTGGGGGTTGTCTCAAAATGCTCGCGAAGCGTTGACATTTGTCACATGTTTTGGCGAACTCCTTGGTGTTGCGCTCAATCGTCGGCCAGTAGTAGCCCTGGCGGACGACCTTAGCGGCCATGGACCGAGCTCCCCCATGATTTCCACAAACCCCTTCATGAATCTCACGCATGACATACCTCGCCTCTTCCGAGTCGAGGCATCGCAGTAATGGTAGGGAATATTCCCTCTTGAAGAGCTTGCCTTCTTGCATCAAGTAGTGAGCAGCTTGGCGTCGGAGTTTCCTGGCCTGGCTCGGATTGGCGGGGATAGAGCCATTGACCAGGAAGTCCTTAATTGGGTCCATCCATGTAGGCTGAGCTGACTCGATCTCCATTACCTCAGGCTGGTCGATGGACGACTCAGCAAGTATTTCAACTGGAACCGTTCTTGATAGATCCGTCTCGTATGCCGAGGCGAGGCGAGCCAGTGCGTCGGCGTTGGAGTTTTCGGACCTCGGCACCTGTCGAATCACATAGTCCTCAAACTGGGTGAGGAGCCCTCGGGTTTTGGCCAGATACCTCTCCATACGGGCTTCCTTTACTTGGTATTCCTCGGTAACCTGATTGACAATCAGCTGGGAGTCACTGAGAATCAAAAGTCGCCTCACGCCCATCCCTATGGCGACCTTTAGTCCATTTATCAGCGCCTCATACTCGACTTTGTTGTTGGAAGCTTGAAAACCAAACCGGAGTGCGTACTCAAACCGAAGACCGCCGGGGTCGAGGAGCAGCATACCTACCCCACAACCTTTCTCATTGAACGAACCATCCACATAGAGTGTCCACTAGTCGCGGACATCGCCCCCTAGCCTGGGTGGGGTCAGCTCGGCGACAAAGTCTGCTGCTGCCTGACCTTTCAACGTCGTTCTCGGCTCGAAGGCGATATCGTGCTCACTGAGCTCTAGTACCCACTTCATCAAGCGACCCGACGTTTCGGGCTTGTAGAAAATCTGCCTCAAGGGGAAGTTTGTCGGGACGATTATTTTGTGTGCCTGGAAGTATGGTCGTAGGCGTCGCGCCGAGGTTACCAAGGCTAGGGCCAGCTTCTCAACACTGGGGTAACGAGCCTCAGCCTCGGTCAATGATTTGCTCGTGTAGTAAACAGGGCTCTGCCGCCCTTCCGCCTCCCTGATAAGTACTGAGCTCACTGCATTCTCCGACACTGCTAGGTACAGGTAGAGTACATCACCAGGCAGTGACTTTGACAACAAGGGAGCCGAGCTGAGGTATTGCTTCAACTGCCTTAGTGCAACTTCGCAATCGTTGGTCCATTCATACCGACCCTTTTTCCTTAGTATTTGGAAGAAAGGGTGGCACTTGTCCGTGGAGCGAGACACAAAGCAATTCAAGGCTGCAAGTCGGCCGTTCAACCTCTGCAGCTGTTTAACATTCCTCGGCGCTTCCATCTCGAGGACAGCCCTTATCTTGTCCGGATTTGCTTCAATTCAGTGTTCGTGGACCATGAACCCGAGGAACTTTCCCGACGAGACCCCAAAGGCACACTTGCTCGGGTTGAGCTTCATCTGATACTTTCGAAGCACGCTGAAGGCCTCTGTTAGGTCGGCTAAATGGGAGCTCGTCCGCTTGCTTTTCACCAACATGTCATCTACATAAACCTCCATGTTGCGTCAGATCTGCTTGGCGAACATCATGTTGACCATCCGCTGGTAGGTCGCCCTGGCATTCTTCAGGCCGAACGGCATGACATTGTAGCAATACAACCCTTGGTCGGTAACGAAGGCGGTATGCTCTTGGTCGGCCACATGCATCCGAATCTGATTGTACCCGGAGTAGGCATCCATGAAGGAAAGGAGTTCATGCCCTGCCGTTGCGTCGACGAGCTGATCTATCCGAGGCAGGGGAAAACTGTCTTTCGGACACGCCTTATTGAGGCTCGTGAAGTCAATACAGACGCGCCGCTTGCCGTTGGACTTTTTAACTAAAACTACATTAGATAGCCACGCGGGGTAATGAACTTCTCTTATGAATTTAGCTCGTAGCAACTGCTCGACTTCTTTACAAATTACATTGCTTCGCTCGGCGTTGACAGGCTGACGCTTTTGCCTCACAGGCCTATAGCTAGGATTTACATTAAGTCTATGCACCATTATACTTGGGTCTATGCCCGACATGTCGTCATGAGACCATGCAAACACATCAGCGTTTGCTTTTAGAAAACCGACAAGCTCCTCTCTCACCTCGGCCCCCAGTCTGCTGCCGATGCTGACCTGTCTTTCCGGTCCCAGCAGGGGGACAAGTTCTAGTTCTTCAGCTGGGGTGCCACGGCTCGGCTCTGGTTCGTCGGCACACGACTTGGGTGCGCTCGTGACCACCGCACAAGTGGCTGTTCCCTTCATCGCAGCGGCGTAGCATTCTCTGGACGTCTTCTGCTCACCCCGGACTGTCGCAACTCCAGCCGAGGTGGGATACTTCAAGACCTGGTGGTAAGTAGACGGGACTGCCCCGAGATCATGAATCAAGGGCCGACCAATTATGGCGTTGTACGCGGAGCTCCGATCTATCACAACAAATTCTGCGACTTTAGTTATTTGTTGATCTCCCTCGCCGATGGTAACAGGGAGCGAGACACATCCTTCCGCACTCACCGACTACCCTGCAAAACCGACCAATGGCGTCGGGCTGAGCTTCAAGTGCTTCTTCTCCCACCCTAAGGCCGTGTAGGTCGAGAACGATAAGATGTTAGCCGACGCTCCACCGTCGATGAGAACTCTTCTCACCTTCACGTGATCTATGAGTGGGGCGATTACTAGGGCATCGTTATGGGGCATGTGCACTCCTTCGCCGTCTTGGTCGTCGAATAAGATCGGCATCCCAGGCTCCTTGGGGTATAAGGTACAGACCTCGTGTGATGCTTCCCCAGCCAAAGCTTTTCTCTTCTGCCCCGATTGTCCCCCACTTGGGCCCCATGGATGGTATTTATAACGGTGGGTCGATCTTCCTTCCGTCTTGGCGGGGGCGATTTCTCTTGCTTGTCCTCCTGAGCAGACCCCCTGGCTCCGCCCTTTCACGCCTACCGACGTATTTTTCCAGATAGCCCCTCCGGATCAGATCCTCAACCTGCTCCTTCAAGTGGAAACAGCGTGAAGTGTCGTGGCCATGATCCTTGTGGAATCGGCAGTAGAGCCGCTTGTCTCGTTTCCCTGGAGGTCGGCGGAGCTTTTCCGGGGCTGCGAAAAGTGCCTCCAGGTCGGTGTCTTCGGCTGCCGCGTAGATCTCCGCGATTGAGGCATTCAACGGAGTGAACTTGTCGAACTTCGGCCCCCGACGGTCTGAAGGGGCTTTCTCGTCCCGACGGCCTCTACTCTTACTGCCATCGGCCCGTCGAGACGAGCTCCAACCGTCGCTGCGCTGCTTCTTGGGAGGAGGGGACTTTTGGTCCTGATCTTTACCACAGTTGCTCCGTCGAGCCCCATTGGCTTTCCACAACTCCAAGCCGTCGATGTATTGGCGAGCTCTAGCGAACATCTCATTCAGGGAGGCCGGTGGTCGGCTTCTGAACCCTATCGTCAGGTTCCTGTCGTTCAAGCCCGTGGTGAAGTACATCATGGCGATGTCATCGGTGCAACTTACCACTTTGACATGCTCGTCCATGAATCGAGCGATGTACTCTGTCAGGGACTCGCTGTCCCGTTGCTTTACTGTTCCGAGGTGAGAGGGTGGCAATTTCAACAACTGCCGAGCTGAGAACTGGTTGATGAACAACCTCCTCAGTTGTTGGTAACTGTCGATGAACCGGGGCTTCAACTGTTGGTACCACAATCTTGCCGAGCCATCCAAGGCTATTTGAAATGCTCGGCACTTCATAGCATCGCTTGCGGCCAGGAAATCCATCTTCCCCTCGAACACCTCTACGTAGGAGATCGGATCTCCAGATCCGTCGTAAGAATTCATGACTGGAGCCTTGAACCTCGATGGGATAGGCGCATCCAGGATCGCTTGGGAGAAAGGCGGTTCCTCTTACTCGGCCACGCGATGCGGATCCACAGGCCTGCACTGTCGCTTGAGATCTTCTATCTCCCTCTGAAACTGATCCCGGAGGAGGTCCACTTCAGACCGGAACGAATGGTCAGCGTATGAGGACCTCTCTTGAACGTCGACCACTGGGCTTTCCTCCTCATCGTCAACCGAATACTCCCGATCTTCGAGTGCCACTACTCATCGCCTCGGCGTCTCGGCACCTCGGCCCTGATAGGCGTTGGAGTTATCGAAACGCCAAGGGAGTCTGAATCGGTCGGATCCTCGGGCGCCGGCCCTCGACCCGATCGTCCTGCCGAGGGTGGTCGTCAACATGTGCTTCCAGGGCACTGCCTGTCCTCACTCGTTGTGGCTTTCGCGAGGCTGCTCCAGCTCGGGCCTCCCTGCGAGGTCGGAACTGATACTCCGTTCTTTAGGTAGGATGCATCGGTCCCTTTCCTCGAATGGGATCCCTGGAGACGGAAGAGCCGGACACCTCGCTGCCTCTCTCGACCGCCTCAAGCCTTGCTTTGACTTCCTTGAGCTCGGCGATCACGTCGGCTACTATGGCGGGGTCCACGCCCGCATCAGCACTTGCCCCGGATCGTGCACCTGTGTTTCCCCAACCGCGGAGGCGAGGTGCGCGGGGCGGCAACCCGTTTCTCTGAGGTTGCAGTGGCGGGAACTGATCTCAGGCGAGGTGGAAATCCCGGACCGCTACTGGATCGGATGTGGCCGGCCGACCTCCATTCTCCTTGACCGCCCCCGCGTGGGGTCGTTGTTTGACGACGGGAGTTCCTGCCACCTGAGAATACGTGAGTCGAGGATGGGCTCGGGAAGTGACCGCATCCCTCATCGGAGAGCAGATGGGCGAAAGTTGAGATCCTGACCGCTGGGAGCAGGTTTGGGCCATTGGCTCAGATCGCAAAAGGTGAGGCTGACTTCTAGATATGTCCTCCCCACAGACGGCGCCAGATGTTTGAGCCAGAAATTGATTGAGCTCGGACACGATTTAGATCGGTGTGCTCAGGACGAGCTATAGCCAATAGTCCTGCACCTCCCTTGAACAGTTCTTGAGACCTGCAAAACAAAGTTAGCACTCCGACGAGCAAGTTAGTTCTAGTCCGAGCTAACTTGCCGAGTCTACTTAAGATTGCGTACCTTGCATTTAAGGCAAGGGTTTCTATTTATAGAAACCGGGCCCGACAAGGATTCTGACACACCCTAAAATCGCGGCATGTTGTCGAGTACGGAAGAGACATTGTTACGGACTCCATCTCACCTCGACTCGGCACTATAGGTCCTACCCTATCCTCCGATCTGAGTACTGCAGAGTCAATTTCCATGTTTCGTCTGCGCGTTCATCCAATCCATCTTTTCAATCATGACACGTGGCAGGCTAGGATTCGCCTCCAACAAGTAAGAAGGTGTGCTGCTTGATTTGATTCCCAGACTCGCCTGCGCAAAGAAATATGGATGGAGAAGCAAATTGCAATTTGTTCTATCACGAACCCAAGTGTGAACATCGTTTTGCCAGATCGTCTCCCTGCGGATTGCTTGAATCGCCTCCAATGAGTCTGATTCTGACAACAATATTCTCCAATGGAGGATGCACAATCCTCATCTCTATCTATATAAACTTTATTAATCACATAATAGGTAACAGAATATGTTTTTATTGGCTGTATCTATTTACTAGTTACAAATCATTATTAATTAAAATTAAATATGATAAAATCTAGATATTCGGGATGAATTATGGAGAAATAACAAGCATATGAAATTTAGAAAATAAAAGGAAAAAAGTTGAAAAAATTACTTGTTTCTGCCCAAGCATAGAATTAGAACAAAAAACTAAAAATAAAAAAATCAATCCCCATTTATATGAACATGTGAAAAATGAATGAAAATATCCGAATAAACACCCTATATAAACTCTCACAAAAATTAATTAAAACAATCAACAAAAGGAGTCATC
Organism: Momordica charantia; assembly: GCF_013281855.1. NCBI lineage: Eukaryota > Viridiplantae > Streptophyta > Magnoliopsida > Cucurbitales > Cucurbitaceae > Momordica > Momordica charantia. The sequence continues at coordinate 8,575,286 of NW_028275161.1, read as the reverse complement.
AACTGCAACTTCAGATTATTGTTGTCTACTGGCGCCAAGTTCAAATCCACCCCAAAAACCCTGACCTCACGGCCATCAGATTTCTTCAACACGGCGGCGGCAGCGGCGGTGCTCCGGTGGCGCCTCATATGGCCACCCAACGCTTGTCCAATCGGAAACTGAAGCCCACAAACTGGACATTGGTGGGTCCCGGACTTGGCCGGCGGCGGCCGGAGAGGATTGAAAACTTCCGCGCTGTTAACGTCCATGAACTTGGCCTTCCCGTGGCTGGCCCTGTGCCCTCCCAGAGCCTGGAACGACTTGAATTCCCGCTTACAAGTCTTGCAAATTAAAACCTTGCCGTTGCCGGAATCCGCCGCCGCCGGTGAACTATTCTTCCGCTGCGGCTCTTCCGGCCGTTGTTGGTCGTTATTATATTCGCCAACTCTGGACAGCAGCATTAGGCTATCCACCATGTCGAAAACTTCAAGCTCTCCTTCTTCTCTTTCTCTCTTCATCGCTCTCGACGTGTCGGATTTTCGATGGTTTTAATTTGGTGGGATGGGAGCAGCGGCGGTCTTATAGAAAGAGCGTTTAATTTTTTTTTTTTAATGATGGATTTGACCTTTTAAGTACTGGGATGTGTAGTGAGAAGAATTGTAAATATTGGGTGAAAAGAGGGGCAATTGTGAGTTTGTGCGCGGCCTTAGATTCCACGTGTTGCGTCACCGCGTAGCGGAGCAAACTTGGGGAGGAAGTGGTCAAAGTTGAGGAGTACGGATCTTGTAAGGTTTTGACTATTCATCTGGCGTCTAGATGAATTGTCGTTTTTTTTTCGTTTATCGTACAACGATGAAAAGAAAAAATAAAGTTGTCGTGGATTTTTAAACTCAACAATACACTTCAATAGCTTTTCTAATTACCACCAAGACCTTTTTTTTTTTTTTTTTTTTGAGAAATTACCAGCAAGACTACCAGTTGGTAGGATTATAGTTTTTGAAGTCTCATCTCATTTTTGGCTATTATGCGTAAATTGTTTTGAGAAAATTAAAAAACGATTTAAAGTGAACACTAGTCAACCACTAAAAGATGATTTTTGCTCAAATTTGTTTTAGATTATATTATTAACTTATGCTATTTGAATTAAATATAATTTATATTATATTATTTGATATAGATCATCTTGCTTGCCTTCAAGCACTTTTTGTTCAACCTGAGGATTCATCCACAATCTCCGTGATGACTATAAGACTAATCAATCACTCTTATTATACATTAATAACTCTCCAAAAGAGAATTATTCTAGTAATTATTTCAGTAATTTTATACAAAAGAATGTCAATGTGAGTCTACTTTAGCTCTTAACATCATGAATAATCCTAGAATTTTAATTCCAAGCGAAAGGCTCGTGTCTTGAACGCTTTAGCTTAAATTTGTGTTGAATTCTCTTATTATTGGCTTGTATGCACAGGTTTTGAAAAGGAAGACAGGGCATAAAGAAATTGTTGAACCTAGAAAATAGTTGAAGAAGCATGATCAAGACAAAGCAAAATAGAGATGGAGCAAATAATCGCTGGAGCATGGATTTACAGTAACTGTCCCAAACACGGGATAACTTACCATGGCCGTACAATCTCCAACTGGGTGCCCTAAAATTGGGACCCAATATAAACAGGACAATATACCCTAGCCCACATACACATATCCCAATAGAGAACATTCTTTGATATTGGAAAAGACAAGGGAGAAGTATCTCACCATTTTTGGGGAGGTCTGTCACCATTTTTGGGAGAGAGTTGAAGACAAGGCATAAAGAAAGTGTTGAGCCCAGAAAATAGTGGATGAAGCATGATCAAGACAGAGCAGAATAGAGATGGAGGAAATAATCGCTGGAGCATGGAATTACAGCGCAGTAACTATCCCAAACAGGGGATAACTTACCATGCGCATACAATTTCCAGCTGGGTGCACCCAATATAAAATGGACAGTATACCCTAGCCGACACACACAGATCCCAATAGAGAACATTCCTTGGTATTGGAAAAGACAAGGGAGAAGAATCTTACCATTTTTGGGGAGGTCTATCACCATTTTCGGGAGAGAGTTGACGACAGAGAAGGATATTCGGCTGCTGCTACAAGCTGTTGACTCCATCTTCGGTTTTCTTCTGTTTTCTCTAAAATGGGTCGTAACATTTCTTTACCCATTTCATTTTCTACCTCTCCATGAGCTAAACCCTATTTTTTGGGAGATTTGCGTGCTGTAACTATTGTACAACTGAACTCTATTTGATTTTCATTTGTTATTAAATAGAGCTGTGCATATTTCTTTAACCTTACTGAACATTGTTGGTCACCTTGTTTTGTATGCTAGCTTTTGTATGACCTGGAAAGGTTTATGGGTAGCTGACTTGCTCTATTTGTAATTAGCTACCTATTTTCTAGTAGGGTCGTGGATACTCAAGAATTAAGTCCCCTAATCATGCGTAAAACTTGTGTCTATTGCTTGGGTATTTAACAACGGGAGTGGTGGGTATCCATGTTTGGGTATCTCGGAAGGGAACGATGTCGGGTTGGACATTAATGAATGATTTCTTGCAAGAGTATAGGTTGGGATTCAATAAATGCATATTATGTCTTCCCCATTTTTTCATATATGTTTAACCCCGATTTTCGCTATTTTGATATGAAGCTTCTCCCTGTTGTCGACATTTTAAAGCATGTTCGCTGCTAGGATTCTTTAACGGAGGCTGGGAGTCAACTTCATCATATTCGGCTCCAAAATGGATGGTTGTCCAAGATTTCCACTGGGACCAATCTCGCCAGGTCGGTCTCGTAGGCAGATGCTAATTTGGCCAAGGCATCGCCATTGGAGTTTTGTGACCTCGGAATCTAGCTGATTTCGAAAGCTTGAAAATGGGCGAGGTGCGACCTGACCTTTCCCAGGTATTTCTCCATCCAAGGGTCTTTTGTCTGATACTCTTCTTTAATCTAATTCACTATCAGCTGTGAAACACTGAAAATTTGAAGCTGGCTGGCTCCAAGTTCCCTTGCCATGCGCAGTCCAGCCAACAGGGCTTCGTACTCGGCCTCACTGTTTGAGGTACGAAAGTTGAAGCGAAGGGCGTACTCAAAACGAATGCCATCCGGGGCGAGGAGAAGCACACCTACTGTAACGCCCCGAGTCCCTCAGGTTAGTTGGTCTCGAAACAGGAGATTTTTCATTTAATATTAAATTGATTGTTAATTAAATTTATCTATATTTGTCGGGCTCTAAAAATCCAATTAAATTAATATTTACCGAACTTTGTATGTTGGGTCTTGTTTTAAGGGAATGGACTCCTTCTTCTTTGGGCTTGGATGATTGGGCTTTCATTGAGAGAAAATTTGTTTTGAAACAAAACAAAAGGAAAGAATTAAAAAAAAAAAAAACCTAAACCACTTCATCTTCTTCTTCCTTACTTGTCCAGCCGCCCCCCCCCCCCCCCTCTTTGATTTTCGTCCAACTCTTCCCCGATCTTCCGCCGACCACCCCTTCTCCGACAAACGGCAGTCCCTCACGAACGGAAACAGCAGCAGCGACACGACGCTCCACCACGAACCAGCAGCGGCGGCAGCTGAACCTCTCCACGGCCACCGCACCTTCGACGAACGGAAACTCCGCAGCCACGAACGGCGATCTGTGGACAGAAGATACCCACGATGAACAGAGAAGTTTCGGCTCCTCCTCCGGCGAATTGCAACGACCAAGATTTGTTAGCGCCGGCTTCTTGCAGCGTCTCCTCGCGGCGGCGCACGACGAACGGTCAGATCCACAGCAGCCCCGACGACCTGCTGCTACGGCCTCAACCCCGACGACGTGCGCAACTCCTGACGGTCGTCTCCGGCGAACAGCAGCTCCGGCGACTCGTTATTTTTGCAATCCCGACGCGAACAGTAGCAGATTCGCGACGATATCTTCGTTCTGATACATTTTGGCATTGACCGACACCCACACGGACCTTGATTTGCGATACCCATCGCTTTTAGAAATCAGGATGGCAAGCCTAAGGTCTTTTGAACTCAGATTGGGAGCCCGAACCCCCTCGACGTTGACCCACTCATAACCCAAGTTGTTTTGATGTGAGATAGTAGGTAACGACTCTACCTAAACTCGGTTTCGTTTATAACTAAATGTTTCTGATGGGCTACTAACCTCGAGATCGTGCTCTTTTTGTAGTAGGAAGTGTTCAACAAGCTTAGGAGCTTTAGGACATTTGTTCGTAAGTAGCACGGGGGCGGGTGTGTGCGTTGATGTGTGTTAATAGAAATTGTTCTTGCTGATTTTACATTATAAACATGTTTCTCTTATTATTTTAATCGTTGGACAGGTTTGTGAGGTCGATGCTGTTATTGTAACTTGCGGTTATTTTATATATTGGATATGTATATGACTGGTAATCATGTTTGTTGTCTGCAACTTTAGGAACTTACTGATATTGTATGGTTGGTTGGAAGTAATTAGGATTTGTTATGTTGTGAAAAGCATGTTATGTGAAGAATGTCATAGGGTTGTTTGTTGAAGCTTTGTGTGCGCTATGCTGTGAGCAGGTTGGTTGTTGTCAAACTTTGTGTCATTGAGACCCGTGATGCATTGAAATCTTACTAGTGGTTGTGTTGTTGTTGGGCTTTGTGGTGGTTGGTGTTATTAGGGAAGTAGTACTGAAATCCTGGTTGGAGGGTAGAAATGATATGTGGAGTTATGAAAGTTACGAAGTGAATGGGTGAGTGTCAGGGCCTCGGGTATAAATGGTCGAGGGCTGATACGTCACTAATTGGGTATCGAGGCCTCGGGTATAAATGGTCAGGGGTCGATACGCCAATATTGGATAAAGATGAGCGTCGAGGCCTCGGGTATAAATGGTCGGGGGTCGATGCGAGGAGTCTTTCGAAAGGAGAACTATTGGGGCCTTGGGTATAAATGGTCAAGGGCCAATAAATTGTAAGACATGGAGGCCTCGGGTATAAATGGTCGAGGGCCGATGCTGTAGGATCGGGGCTCTGGGTATAAATGGTCAGGGGCCGACTCTATTTGAAGGAGATAGCTGTGGAAGGGTATAATAACTGAGATAAGCTTAGAGGTACTGGTAATATTAGGGAGACTAGAGCTTGGATTTTAACATGTTTCCTGGTTGTGGTTCTAACTAATATGTTACGAAATGCGTATATGTTTAAATGCATAATGTATTGAAAAGCATGATTACGAATGTTTCTTGATATAGTTGAGCATGACGTGTGTGTGTTGGTGAGGGCTATTTACAGAGTATATTTTATATACTCATCCCCCCCCCCCTCTATAATGATTGTTTCATGTGAAAGACTCGTAGGTGACCATGGTGATGGGAAGGAGGAGACATGACGAGTGAGGACCATAGGCTGCTTAGTTACTCCTGTTTAGTTTAAGTCATTTGTTAAGGCCTTATGTTATGGCCAATAGACGGTTTAATTGTATTTACAACCGTTCAGGTACATCGTCCATGGCTGCCCCTTTACAACCGTTCAGGTTCGAACTGAATATCATACTCGCTCAGCTCCACCCATTTCATCAATCAGCCAGACGTTTCTGGCTTTTGAAAGACTTGCTTCAAAAGCAAGTTTGTGAGCACAGTCACAATGTGGGCTTGGAAGTACGACCTCAGTCTTCGTACCGAGGTGACTAAGACGAGGGCCAGTTTCTCCATTTGGGGATACCTGGTCTCGGCCTCGGTCATGACCTTACTTGTGTAGTAAACAAGACTTTGCCGCACTCTGTCTTGTTTAATTAGGGACAAGCTGACTGCATTGTCGGATACGGCCAAGTACAAATGCAGCTTGTCTCCAGGCATGGGCTTCATGGTGCCGAGCAGAGATAGCTCTTGAGTTCTTCGAAGGCAGTCTCACAGTCAGCTGCCCACTCAAATGGTCCCTTCGTTCTTAACACTTTGAAGAAGGGGATGCACTTGTCGGTGGACCTGGAGACAAACCTGCTGAGGGCAGCAATCCTACAGTTAAGATATTGCAGCTGCTTAAGGGTCTTTGGGGCATGCATCTCGAGCACAACCCTTATTTTCTTCGGGTTTGCCTCTATTCCTTGATTATTCACCATAAACGCAAGGAATTTGCCATATGAAACTCCAAAGGCGCACTTGGCAAGATTCAACTTCATCTGATACTTTCGGAAGACCCTGAAAGTTTCGGCCAGGTCGGTCAGGTGCGACCTAGATTGTTTGCTCTTGACAAGCGTGTAGTCCATGTAGACTTCCATATTGCGTATGATCTGGTTGGCGAAAATTTTGTTCACCATCCTTTGATAAGTTGCCCCGCGTTCTTTAGATCGAAGGGCATGACTTTATAACAGTATAAGTCTTGATCGGTTATAAAAGAGGTGTGGACTTGATCTGGCTCATGCATCTTTATCTGGTTGTATCTAGAGTAGGCATCCATGAAGGTGAGCAGCTCATGCCCGACCGTAGCATCCACGAGCCGGTCGATCCTCGACAGTGGGAAACAATCTTCTGGGCAAGCCTTATTAAGATTGGTGAAATCTACGGACATTCTCCACTTTCTGTTTGATTTTTTAACTAAGACAACGTTAGAGAGCCACTCGGGATACATAATTTCTTTAATGTATTCAGCTTTTAGAAGTTTGTTTACTTCCTCAACAATTACATCACTCCTTTCTATTTACAAGTCTTCTTTTTTACTTGACAGGTTGGAATGATGGGTCGATGTTGAGGCGATGAACCATAATCTTCGGATCTATGCCCGGAATGTCCTCATGAGACCATACGAACACGTCTGAGTTCGCCCTGAGGAAGGAGATGAGCTTTTATGTGTTCGCAGCCCCTAGCTTGGTACCTATGCTCACTTGCTTCTCCAGGCTGAGCAAAGGGACAAGCTCCAACTCCTATGTGGGTGCAGCTATCTCTCGATTATTATCTTGGGGCAACTCATCCTTGGAAGTTTGAGTAGTTAGACTTAGGCGATTCGACTGTTCTTCCAAGGCATAGATGATAACTCTCTAAAAGATAGTTATTCTGGTGTTTATTTAGGTGAAAATGTGCATTTAAATGTCAAAGTGTGTCGGTTTTATGTCATAATTAGCATGAATAGTGTTAAAATGTAAATTCTTAGCTCAATATCTTTAGTCTTGAGAACTTTGGCCGAAAATAGCATAAACTTTTGTATTTGTGGTTCATTTGCACATATTTTTAAAAAAGAGCTAATAAGAGATGGAAGTGCCGAACCAAAGAAGATCAGTCAAAGCATTTCCAAGACAGAGCATATAAAAGCTGGAGCATAGCAATGCCAGAGCATAGAGTGACCATACAGTTAATTCCAAAAACACGGGATTCACTTATGTCCGTACAATTTTCAACTGGGTGCCCTAAATTTAGAACCCGATATAAAAGGGGCGTGTTGCCCTAGATGCCTCACACAGAGCCCAAGGGAGACAAAGTTTGAGAGCTGAAAAGACAAGAGAAGGGAATATACCCATTTTCGGGAGGAGAGTTGACGCCAAAAAGGGGAAGCTCGCTTGTTGGAACTAGCTGATTGTTTCTTCTTCTCTGTCATTTAGCTATTTTTCTATTATGGGTTGCATTTCTTCTTCTTCCATTTTGTTTTCTTTACCCATTATGAGCTAAACCCCATTTTGGGGGAGATTTACATGATGTAACTAACTTGAGACCGAACCTCTAGCTGCGACATTTATTTTTAAGCAAATCTGATTTTATTTCTTAATCTTCGCGTTACTATTAGCCGCTGTTTCGTGTATGCTAGCTTCTGTATTAACCTGGAAGGGCTTATGGGTGCTGATTTGTTTTACTTGTGATTAGTGCTTTTCTATAACTATAGGGGTACTCAGGAATTGAGTCCCCTAATCATGCCTATAGCTTGTGTTTATTGTTTAGGTATTTAGCAACGAGAGTTGTACTTACTCATGTTTGGGGTGCTCGGAAGGGAATCGAGTCGAGCTGGACACTAATAAATGTTAGCTAGGTTAGAGGGTAGGTTGACAACTTATGACAGTATGCTGAATCTCCCCCGCCTTTTCCATATCTGTTATTCCCCCGTTATCTCTTTCTGTGCTACTGCTTTCTTGTGTTGACAACTTCGAAACTGTTGTCTCTTGTAAGTTTCTGTCGTCTTGTTATGACTCTATTTTATTTTTTCTAGACCATATCCATACCCAAACTCTGCACATTTTTATTCATTGGTATCTGCTTGTATCATTAAAATATCAACCAAAAATCCCTGTGGATACGACCTCGTTACGTACTACAACCAACGAATCGTGTATACTTGCACGTGTTGTCGACAAAGCAGACTATCAATCCCTTGAGTGTAGAACTATAACACTCTCGGGATGTTTTCTACTCTCTTCGTACCATTCCGACTCCGTTTACCATAGAGTACTTCATGACTTGATGCAGAGTCGATGGGATGACACGAAGTGAGTGAATTATAGGTCGTCCAAAGATGGCATTATAGGTCGACCTACCATCTATCACCACGAACTCAGCCATCTAGGTGACTTGAGTGTCACCTTGACCGATTGTAATGGGAAGATCAATTCAACCTTCCGAAGTGACTAATTCTTCTACGAATCCAACTAAAGGTGTTGGACTTTTCTTCAATTGTGCCTTGGTCCATTCTAGCGCTAAATAAGTGGTGAGAGATAGAATGTTGGCTGAAGCACCTCTATCGACTAACACCCTTCTGACCTACACATGGTCGATCAGCGGTGAGATCACCAAGGAATCATTATGGGGCAAATGCACCCCCTCAAGATCGGAGTTGGAGAAGGAGATAGGGCAGGTCGGCTTCTACTCCTAGATAATACAGACTTCGCGTCGAGCTTTCCTGGCTAGCTCCTTCCTTTTATTTCAGGAGTGGCCCCACTCGAGCCTCCAAATATGGTATTAATGACCGCAAGTCGGTCATCCCTTTTAGGTGCCGTCCTTGAACACTTCCTCTGTAACGCCCCCCAATTTCACTACGAAGAATGAGGTATCGTTGCCATAATAACTATTCACCCTTTTTCCATTAAAGAAACATAAAGCAGAAAACCCGTGGGGTTTCTGTCACAACCGAATCCTAGAAACGCATATTTTCCTCGGTGGCTAATAACCCAAATAGAGAAAGCAATCGAATTCTAGAAATGCATATTGCCTCAGTGGCTAATAATCCAAATAAAGAAAATCACAGTTATTCGTTTATGCAATCCAAAATACACCATAGGTTCAGATGCTAAAAATAACCAGCACAAATAACAACTCGTCCAAAAAGTATGAAATAAGGGAGAACGTCCCATGAGTCAACCAAAATCTAGTACACCATTAGTAATAAGTCTCTAACGCTACTACCAATGAAACCACAACCCAACTATCCTAGACAAAACGTAGCTAGTGGTCCCTCCTCGATCAAACCTCCTCCATGTCATCACCATGACCGAGGGTCCTGTTTACACCTGAAATAATCAACGTAGAGGGGGTGAGTATATAAAATATTTCGTAAGTACCCCCACCAAACAATGACCAAACAGAATGCTCACAATCACGACGACATTATACTCAATAATTAAAGAAACAAACATAAAAAATCTATTAACAGTAAATTGACATTTCAACACGACAACTAAACTTCAGGACTCTCGTGACTTTGATTTGCATGACCCACTAGTCTCTAACCCCCTCACTGTACCACTCGTACTAAACCCTGAGTTAGTGCTCCAAGTTTAGCTCTTCGAGGCGTATCGACCCTTGACATTTATCCGCAAGGTACCGACATCTCTCTACCGACGCTTGGTATTCGACCTTGCCATTTATCCCCAAGGTCTTGAACTGTTGCTCATAACCACCACCCCATATTAGCCTTCCAAGTCTAACTCCTCGAGTGGTATCAGCTCTTGAAATTTATCCCCAGACCCCGACACTCCTCTATCTTAGTGTTCGACCTTGCCATTTATCCCCAAGGTACTTGAACTGTGCATCGGTCCTTGTCATTTATCCCCAAGGTCCTTGACGACTACTCAACGTATTGGTCCTTGGCCACCACCACGTATAGACCCAATACTTAGCCTCAATTAGACTCATCATGCCGACCCCCAACCCTTTGTACCCGGAGCCTCGACACTCCTCTCTACCAAAACTGGTGTATCGACCCTCGACCTTTTGTACCCGGGGCATCGACACCCCATAGAGACGTATCAGTCCTCGACCTTTTACTCACGGGGCCCTAACACTCATCCAACATCCTATCCGTAACAAACCAACACTGACATTCCCATTCCTGGTTCTCAACAGGGATTCCAGCTCACGCTATCACATCCTGCTAGTCACAACAACCTTTACAACAAGGAAAATACAACATGCTTATAACTAGACAATAGTAACCACAATCAGTCTCCTCATAATGTCAGGCATTCTACTCACACGTTTAGCACAACACGACACTTTCTACCATACAACAGATGCAACAAGACCATCATATTACAATTAACAAGTATTATGTATGCCTTATGTATATAGCTCATTTCAAAGAACCCACAACAACCTGTACATGTTACTCAACTAGGGATGACCTTAAAAGACCGTCCAATATATTCAGGAACATCGACACTCAGAAACATAAAATCTAACAGATGCTTCACAACATTCTAGCCAACCCCAAGTAACAAAGCTCAGCAACAGCTGACAACATTTAAGCATAACCAAGTCTAACGTTGACAAATATAATAGTATCCATTTTTCCAGAGTTAACTAAACAACATAAAGCCGGCCAAAACTAATGAAAACAGACATTTGAATCTAGATTAACGCAGATAACAACGCAATGACTTATCCAATGTAATCAACACACAATCACTCACACACACACACCCCTGGTACTACTTACACACTGCTAGGCTTCCAAAACACGCGTCGATTCAACACCTAAGCACCAAAAGACAAAAACAGCAATTAAAACATAAATTTTTAGCAATCGAAACTAAATCTAAGGTGCTTTGAATGTTTCGTTACTGCCAAAAACGATTCTATTCAGGTGCGGGTAGCTTAAATCTAACTCGATGGGGCGTGGGTTTCGTAGATCGGGTTGTTAACCGACGTGGGTAGTCGCCAAACACAAAAAAAAAAACCGCTGTTTGAAATTTCTTATTGTCACCACCGCACGCCGCTGTCACGAACGGAGCCGCCTCACGCTGCTGTCACGAAAAGAAATGCCACCCACTGCACGCTGGTGTCCCGAACAGGCCGCAACACCTGCTGCCGTGGGTTGGGGTCGTCGCATCATAGGATGTGTATTTAGTTCTCCTTCTAATCGGGGTTCAATGTTGGTGTTCACCTGAAGTTGATTTTGATTATTTTAACCTTGAGTATCTACAGTAGAAAAAGAAAGATCAATATACGGCGAGTCACTAAGATTAGGTAACAAATCAGATGAGATTTTAGTGGTTGAAGTGGATGGAGATTCAGCATTTGCAAATCTGTTAGCTTCGTATTCATTTTCCACCCGTAGTTGAGAATGAGATTGATCCACCAACTCATGCTCATTTTCTATATTTTGTTGTTCAAATTGAGATTTCTCTAATTGTAATTCTGAATTTGACAAGTGTTGGTTCTCAAATTGATTTTATTCATATTATTGAATTTGGAGGTGATCAATTTGGTTGTTATGAGATGTATTAGTTTGATCATTTCTCTGTTTTTCACTTGTAAGGTCTCTTGCTTGTTGGACTGTGTTTTCTTCAATTTGTTCCAAGTCATCAAAGCACATATTATTGTTGTAGATCTCAGCACCTTGAGTTTCTTGAGGTTGGGGTTCACCTGCTTCAGTGGGAAATGTCATTCTGTTGCATTTAAAAAACTTGACATTTATAGAGATTCACAATTCATAGGTTTATTTTTCGATTCATGATCAAATGGAAAGAAGGTTTCATCAAATATAACATGCCTTGATATGTAAACTTTGTTAGTTTTGGGATCAAGACATCTATACCCTTTATGAGATATGCTATAACCTAAGAACACACAAGGATATGTTTTCTTTGCAAATTTGCTTTTGGATTGACATCTTAGATACGGATAACATCTACAACCAAAAACTTTTAAACTAGTGTAATTAGGTTATTTTTGAAATAGGGTTTCAAAGGGTGTTTTTATTTTCAAAGAAGAAGATGACATTCTATTTATCAAAAAAGTGGCAGTTTTGACCCAATACTTAAGGTATTTTAGCTTGGAAGAGAAGAGCTAAACTTGTCTCAATTACGTGTCTATGCTTCCTTTCGGCTATTCCATTTTGTTGTGGAGTATGAGGGCAAATCATTTGATGATGGATTCCATTTTCCTCCATGAGTTGTTTTGGTTTCAATGAAGTAAATTCTTCTCCCCCATCTGTTTGAAAGACTTTGATCTTCTTTTCAAATTGAGTCTCAACTAGTTTATGAAACTTAAAAAAGCATTCAAATAATTCAGATTTTCTATTTAAAGGAAAGAGCCATGTATATATAGAATGATCATCTATAAAACTAGCATCGTATTTAAACTTTTGGCAAGAAATAATGGGTGCCGGACCCCATAAATCACAATGGACTTTATCAAAAGGAAACATACTTGATTCATTTCTCAAAGTAAATGGTAGTCTACAATTCTTACTAAATTGACAAATCTAACAAATATCAGTAGCTTTCTTCCAATCAGATACTTGAATCATTTGTTTATTATTCAAATGTTTTACAAAAACTTCATTTAAATGGCCTAAACGCTTATGCCATAAATCAAAAGACAATTTATTTGAATTTTCAACACCAAGATATGCAAAAGGTTTTTGTTCCTCCAATGCATAAAGATCTCACTTTTTATGTCCCCTTGCTAGCACTGTCCCTGCTTGTTCTTCACAACAAAATCATTGGATGTGAATGTAATGGAACAATCATTATTTGTTAGTAAGCTTACTTACTGAGATCAGATTCTTTTTAATTTCAGGAACTACTAATACATTGTCTAGTTTTATGTTGGTATCATGGGAGTGTATCTGACCTATATGAGTAATATTAAGCCCATCTCCATTTCCTACATATAGTTTTTCATTCCTTTTGTATATATGAGATGTAGATACCTTACCTTGATCATTGACAATGTGTGGAGTAGCCCCAGAATCAGCATATAGGACAGGATCCATAGTACCTTCAAGGGATAGTGCAGCCAAAGCCTTGGGAATTTCTGTTGGGTAAATATATATCCACTGATTGATTTAGTCTCCGTGCTATCAAAGATCCAATTAGCATCACTAAATCCTTCCAGTATAGATGAATATTTTGTATAATGCAATCCATAGTCTAAAGTGTACTTCAAGTACTTTAAAACTCTGACTAATGCATTCCAATGATCATGCCCAAGATTACTAGTGTATCTTGCTAGTTTTCCTATCGAATAGGCAATATCAAGTCTTGTAGAATTCATTATGTACATTAATCTACCCACAACTCTAGATTATTCTAGAGAAGATACACCTTCACCATTATTCTTCTTCAACTTACAATTTGGATCAAATAGAGTAACTACTAGTTTACTCTCAAAATGACCAAATTTTCTCAATACTTTCTCTATGTAATGAGATTGAGAAAGTATATATCCATTTGGATTTCTTGTTATTTTGATTCCAAGGATAACATTAGCAAGACCAAGGTCTTTCATATCAAAGTTGGAATTCAACATCCTTTTAGTGGAATCAATGACACTTCTAGTTGTACCCAATATCAACATATCATCTACATATAAGCAAACAATGATGCAATCTTGATCTATGGTTTTAACATAGACACATTTATAACACTCACATTTATCTTAAATCCATTAGATAACATAGAGTGATCAAACTTCTCATGCCATTGTTTGGGTGCTTGTTTCAACCCATAAAGAGACTTGACAAGTTTACAAACCTTATTTTCAAGTCCTTTCACAACAAACCCTTCTGGTTGTTCCATATATATTTCTTCATCTAAATCTCCATTTAAAAATGCAGTTTTTACATCCATTTGGTGTATTTCTAAATTTCGTAAAGCTGCTATAGCGATTAACATCCTTATAGATGTAATCCTCGTCACTGGAGAATAGTTATCAAAGAAATCTAGCTCTTCTTTCTAGTGATAGCCTTTAGCTACTAACGAGCTTTATATTTATCAATAGTGTCATTAGCTTTTAGCTTTCTTTTGAAAATATATTTACTTCCAATTGGTTTACTTCTAGGAGGTAAATCAACCAATACCCAGGTATTGTTTTGCAAAATGGATTCTATCTCACTATTGATAACTTCTTTCCAATAAGGTGCATCTGGAGATCACACAACTTCTTGAAAATTTTGAGGCTCCCCATCTATCATATATGTTATGAAATCAGGTCCAAAGGAAGTAGCTTTCTTAGCTCTTTTGCTTCTTCTAGGTTCGATCTCAATTTCCTGATCGTGTTGACCTTTCGAAGAGCTAGCCTTATGATTTCTTTTGGTACCATTACCTTTCAGTTTTTCTTCTTTAAAAGGAAATATATTCTCAAAGAATTTAGCTTCAATAGATTCCATAATAGTATTATTATTAATATCAGGTATTTTTTATTTAATCACCAAGAATCTAGAAGCAGCACTATGCATAGCATAGCCTAGAAAGACACAATCAACTGTCTTAGGTCCAAGTTTTGTCATTTTTAGTAAAGGAACTTGTACCTTTGCCAAACACCCCCACACTTTGAGTATTTTATATGAGGGTAACTTCTTTTTCCACGCTTCATAAGGTGACTTATTAGTCTTCTTATGTGGAATTTTATTTAAGATAAAATTCGCTGTAAGCAAAGCCCCCCCCCCCCCCCCAAATTATGGGGTAAACTTGAACTATTTAACATGCAATTAACCATGTCCTTCAAAGTTCGGTTCTTTCTTTCAGCTACACCATTTTGTTGTGGTGTATAAGGTGCTGTAGTTTGATGGATTATACCATAACTTCACAAAATTCAGAAAGTGATGATGATTCATATTCACCACCTTTATCTGTTTTAAGCACTTTTATTTTCCTCTCAAGTTGATTTTGAACTTCTGCCTTATATGTTTTGAAAACATCTAAGATCTAATCTTTAATATGTAATAAATATACATAGCAATATTTACTACAATCATCAATGAATGTGACAAAGTATCTCTTACCACCTCTTGTGTGAGTATTTTTCAAATCACATACATCACTGTGGATTAAATCAAGTAACTCATTAATTCTTTCCATAGACGAAAATAACTTTCTAGAAAACTTTGATTCAACACAAACTTCACATTTGTGTCTATTATCAATGTTAAAATTAGGCAATAGTCCTACACTTACCATTCTTTGTAAAGAATGATAATTGACATGCCCTAGCCTAGAATGTCATACATCACACAACTCAACAAAATAAGCAGAAGAGTTGTTATTATTATTGTTGTTCTTGGGCACTTGTGCCAGTACATTCAATTTGAACATGTCATCATTCAGATAGCCCTTTCCCACATACATACCCCCCTTAGTCAGAATAAACTTATCTGACTCAAATACAAGCTTAAACCCATTTTTGTTGAATAGGGTTCCTGACACAAGATTCTTTCTAATCTCTGGCACATGCCACACATCAGTGAGGGTAAGTATCTTTCCAAAAGTTCATTTCAGTAGGACTTTTCCTCTGCCTACCACTAAGGTTGTTGAAGCGTTTCCCATGTACAGTTTATTACTGCCATGTAGCTTCTCATAAGTGGTGAATAGTGATTTATCCCCACAGATGTGCCTAGTAGCACCAGTATCAATCCACCAACCTTTGGTGTCAGAGGCCATATTTACCTCAGAGATGAAAACAATTAAATTGTCATCTTCCATAGTGTTGCCCTGGTTGTTAGAGCTTTATCCCTTCTTGTGTCTACAATTTGCAGCTATATGGCCACTCTTGCCATAAACCCAGCAGAGTGCACGAATGCACTTGTTAGCGTCATTCCTTGGCCCAAGATTCACATTCTTTGTCTTGGCTTGATTCTTCTTGGGATGACGCCTTGAAGCTTCAGCAATATGGACATTAGCTTCAACTTTACGTGGCTCTTTGTCTCCCTTTCTGTTGTCCTCTTCAATGCGGAATTTCACAGTAAGATTCTCCATGTGTTGGGTGTGTTGTCCTAAACTCGTAGTTTGTATTTTGTGTAAAAACAAATGTATATTCGATAAAGTTTTATTCAATAAATTTGTTGTTGACATAGCATTGCATTGTCCAAAATCCAATAAACTAAACATCCGAGGTTATTTTAGTGTAACCGGGACAGTATATGTACTGGGTATATATTTGATATACTAGGTATATATTTGATATAAGAGGTATATATTTGATATACCCTGATATACAAGTGGATAATGTCCCGTGAATAACCTTAAGGGTCTATAGTATATGGAGAAGGCTGGGTACCTTATCTTGGCAACACTATGGATACGACCCACTCTGTAAAGGTTACAGACGACTCGATCCAGGTCGTTCGTGTGGAGACATGCGAGTGGGGGTATCCTATATAATGAATTTGTATAAGACCGGACCACGAAATAGCCACTCTTTAGATGTAACACCGTTAACTAATAGATTGTTGTTTCTTAGGATGACCAGGCAACTCATTCTCAATCCTAAGTGAGTTACGGACTCCCGCCCGCGAGGGCTCGTCCTTTGATCTGTATGGGTGAGAGTGGCCCAAGTTGCCGACTCAACATTCCTACCATTTTGGGACGAGACCGAGTGCGGAGCTGGAAACATAACTTCACAAGATGGAATTCACTCCTCTCCGACTTTAGAGAAGTAGATGAGTGTTCCCTTAAATGCTGACTCCGAGACTTGAACAAGGGGCCCCACCCTCTGATTGGCCCGAGAGGGACTTTCGGTTATTGGTCGGACCATAATCAGGTTGTTCATTAGAGGAGCAGTGGTATTTAATGAATAAGATGTAACTCAGGGGTAAAACGGTAATTTGACCCAACTTGAGTTACGAGCACTCGTGAAGGATTGACTCGTCATTAATGGTCGTACATCCATGGACACAAAAACATTCTGTAGTGAGAAGAGTGCAACTGTGGGTCTTTAGTGGAATGACCTGTAGTTAACGAATGTTGCTTAACTCGATCAATGAGATTGACCGATTAATCTCGTATCGTTGGAGCTTCGGATCTGTAGGTCCATTAGGTCCCCTTGCTAGCTCATAATGGGTAAAACGAGGATCAAGTTTTTGGAAGAATTTGAACTGTTCAAATTTCTTAACGGATTATATGTATATTGATACATTATAATATATAGTTAATTCTAAATTAAAACGATATATTATGAGAGAAATTATTTGAATGAGATTCAAATAAAATTAATATGAATAAGATTCATATTAAAACTATAGATTAAAAATAATGTGCATAAGATGTACATTAAAACTATAGGTTATACGAGAGAAATACTATAGAATATGATTCTATTTAATGTGATAAATAATTAAGTGTTAATTATTTGATATATATATATATATATATTTGTTATATATTATTAATATTAATAATAATATTAAACTCCCCTGCAAATTTGCAGGGTAGTGGGGAGTTAATATGACATGGGGAGTTACCCCACGTCATTCTTCTTCTCTTTTTGGATTGCAGAACAGTTCTACAAAGAAAACAAGAAGAGAGAAAAAGTTGAACTTCCAAATCTCTCTCAAGCCTTCTCTCAACACTCCCTCTCATTCCAAAGAAACGCTCCCACAAGCGTGTTCTCGAAACCCAAGAGGATAGCAAGGAAGGTCGTTTGGTGGTGTTCGTTGGGAAATCATTGAAGAAACGTTCTTCAAAGGTAATGATTTTTCCCCTATGTTTTTCTTCTTTCCATATTGATTTTGTTACCCAAATATCACGAACAACGGTTCGCTTCCGCTCTGGGATTCACATCCCTTCACCATGGACAACTCATTTCGCTTGTGTTTAAGGTAACATTTGAATTCTCTCCAAGCAGGAGGCAATTTCTCAATCACAGCAGCAACTTAGAATGGTTCATTAATAACCAATCCTTCACTTTGAAAATCACTAATGATAATTTGCAATTCTTCCAACTGGTTGACTACTAACTTGGTATCAACCATTTTATAATCTAAGAATTTTCCAATAAGGAATTTCTTAGTACCAGCACCTTCCAGCTTATACTTCTTGTCTAATGCCTCCCACAGTTGCCTTGAAGTATCAATGGCATTGTAGTAGACATTATACAAGGTATCATCCAGGCAACTCGGGATGTAGTTGCGACATAGAAAATCTGAATGCAACCACGCTTGCTTGCCAGCTTCAGTTTTAGGAGTGATTGCTTCTAGGGGAGTAGTTGGGCAAACCTCTTTTAGGATGTGAGCAAGATTTAGGGTGGTGAGGTAGAAGATCATCTTCTGTTGCCATCTTTTGAAGTTTTCTCCCTTGAACTTCTCTAGTTTTTCTGCATGTGATTTGACAATGGTTGATCCCATCATCGTAGGAGCATTGGCAGAAGTGTTTGCAGCCATCGGTTAATTGTCTTCAGAATGTTGGGTAAATATATGCTGTATATATGAACTGTGTAGTACTGACAAACATATTACAACGTAACTGGTTACAAACAATATAAATTTGAACAACTTGATGAACACCAAAACTTGATAAAAATAGTCGAGGCACGCTTTAATGGCGCTGACCTGAAAGCAATTATTCGCTCTGCACAAGTTGCTAGCAGACTACAGCGATCGTCTCAGCAGGATACAACGACTAACTCCGGTAGAACTGCAACCTCGAACTACTCGGATCTAACAGAACTCTTAGATACTTGCTCTCAACATAAACAATAAGAACAACTCAAAATAAGAGAGAATTCTTGTGGGAGGAGGAGAATACCCAATTGTGGTATGCTTGAATATCTAAAAAATGAAGCAAAACAACAACTATATATAGTTGTCCAAAACAAGTAACATCTCACAAGTTTTTAACACAAATAAAGTTACAAATGTGTAACTTTGTAACTTTAACAAAATTAAAAGAAAAAACTCTTTATTTAAAGATATAACTTCAATTTCAATAAAATAAAGAAACACAACAACTAAAACAATTGATAAACAACATTAAAATGAGATTCACAACGTATATGTTAATTAATAGTTACGAATTTAATTTCCGGATGTTAAATTCGTAAATATTCAACGGTTTATCAATTATTTATCAAAATCACTTTCTTTCACCCATTAAAACTCCAACAATTTCTTCAGGTTGTATATGACTATAGTAGCAGTGACGCAAATTTTAAGAATATTTCTCAATTTATGTGCTGGGGTCTATTGGATTATACGATTTGAAGCTACTTTGACCCTTTTTCATGTCCAAAATTACAACCCTGTCGCCCTTTGTACGGCTTTGCTTTTGACTCCACCCAAAAGGCCTCATACCAATGGAGATAATTGTCCTCTCTTATATACCCATGATCATTCCCTTTCCTAGCCAATGTGGGACTTTGTTTGCAATCACCTTACAAACCCAATAGGAGGAAGAGAAAAAGTGGTGGTTGAGGAGGAAATAAGCTCGTGGCTTTGAAGGAAAAAAAAATTAATGTGACTAGGTTTGCCTAATTAAATCTTAAGGGGTGTGAATTAATGTAGGTACAGTTATTGGATTAATTTTAGTCTTGATCTGAATGGGTAAAGGATGAGAAAAAAAATTTGTTTTTCCTTTTTTTTTAAGAAGAAAACATTAAAACAGACACCACACCCTGTTTAACCAACATTTTCAGCCACTCGGGAAAAGACACATTCAAACGGTCTAACTCTTGTAATTTTCATGCCTTTCGTGCTAATCCGTGGGCACACCCAATCCTTTTCCTTTCAATTTTGTTAATGGCACGGATTCATTAGTTTATTTTTTACAATTTAATATTAATGAAATTACAATAACGTATTATAATATTTTCATAAATTATAATAATCAAATAAAATTTATTTTATTAGATTTAAAATGTATTAGAAATAAAAAGAAGCAAAAAAATATATAAAAATGATTTTGAATGTTAAATTAGAGACGGTAAAGAAAATGAATTAAAGTGAAATAAAATATATGAAAAAAGAAACACATTAACTCGGATTGAATCGGCATTTTCATAGTATTGAAAAACAATCGACAAAATATAAAAAATATTAACATAATATCACTAATACAGACATAATATTAATAGTAATAAGTTTTAATGTATAAATCATGCTCCATTAAAAATGAACAATCTTGGAAAAACATTTATAGACTAGTATACGCTTCCTTTAATTTATAAATTTACAAAACATGCCATAGAAAATTAATTGTAAAAAAATTAATTAACTAATTATTAATAATAAATATTTACTTAATTATTAACCAAAAAAATTAGATGTAATCCAAAATGTTGTAATAGGTAAAAGGTTGTTATTTAATTTATGAAAATCTTTTCACTAATAATAAATTTTCTTCCACCATTTTCCACCAATACTCAAGCTACATTTTTTTTCATTATTTTTTTTCTCACCCTCCTTATCTTGTTTTCAACTCATACATGATACGTTCCAGTCAGAATGAAATTTATATATTAAAGCTGTATCTTGATTTGTAAGTTTGTGTGCTTATAATTTTACTTTGATTTTGATGGAGTTAAATAATGGTGTATGTCTATTAAGACCAATCCATCTTCAAGGATGTGTGTATTTATTTAGTTTTTATTTTTTTTAGTTTTGTTATTTTATAATTGCTATATTATTATTATTTTGTTGTATTTGTTAATACTTTTTATAGTAAGAATTATTGTCTTCTTTTATTTAAAATTCTTGTGCATATTTTAATTATAATTTTTGGTAACTCAAAAATGTCTTAATAGATTCAAAATTTATATAAGAAATTTAGCATGTTTATTAGATATTGAAAAAAAAAACATTTTTAGACTATTATAATCTTTTTTAATTTTTAAGTTTACAAAACATGCCGTAGAAAATTAATGATAAATAGTAAATTAATTAATAAACTATAAATAATAAATATCAACCATAACAATTGTATGAAATCTAAAAAGTTTATCTTTTAGAACAACATGGAATCTAAAAAAATTAGAATATGTAAAAGGTTGTTTAATTTATCAAGAGCTTAATTATTTTTATTAATAATAACTAATAATAGAATATCAAAAGTTTTGTAAACTGTAATCCTCTACTGATATAAATTGGCATTTTCTTTTCCATTAATGGTAAATAGTAAATTAATAAATAAATTATTAATATGATAAATATCAACTCTAACAATTGCATGGAATCTAAAAATTTTATTTCTTCTAAGGACAACATGGAATATAAAAAGTTAGAATATATAAAAGATTGTTATATTGTTTTAAAAAAAAAATTGTTATATATAATTTATGAATGAACTTAATTATTTTCACTAATAATTGATAATAAAATTTCAAAAGTTTTACAACTCTATAACTTTGCATAATCTACTAATATAAATAGGGATTTTCTTCTATCTTTTTTTACCAACAGTTTGAGCTACTCTTTTCCTTGAGTTGTCTCTCATTTTTTACTTTAAAGTAACTCAAGAATCAAAACATACCTGTTACATTCAAGTCGGCACAAAATTTATATATTAAAGCTATATTCTAATTTCTAAGTTTGTCTAGTTATAATTTAACTTCATAAAATTAAAGGGTTATTTTTATCTAACAAGGAATGTGTGTGTTTGGGGAAGAGAATACCCTGGACACGTGGAGGACCCCTATTGGTGCTCCAAGATGACTCATGAGTCATGCCCAGCTCGGACGGCCGAGATCGCCACCACTAGCGTTGACAGATGCTAAGTATGAGGGCCGAGGTGAACATGGCCGAGGTCCGACCTACCGGGAAGCTCGGTGGGGGCCGATGTGAGCTACTGTCAGCGGCGTGATTATCGGGTATAACCGTCGGTCCTGAGATTATCGGGTGTAACTGACGGTCCCGAGATTACCGGGTGTAACCGTCGCGAGATTAGCGGGACTACCACCCATAAGTAGAGGACTTCACTCCACGATCAGGTACGATGATTTCTGACCTCGAACTAAACTGGGAATCCGACCTATACTGACTTGATCGTCGGAGTGCTCACCTTTTTGTGCAGGTCCGCCCAAGTATTCAGGTCGGTCCGGAGGCCGAGTTCGAGCTGCAATTTGAAATACACTGTTGTGCATATCCTTGCATAAACATTTGACGCCGTCTGTGGGGAACGGCAATCTAAGTCATCCCAAGCCTTTTAAACCAATACGCGAGCGAAAATGGTTCAACCCGCAAACTCGACCAATACGGCAGATCGAAGGACCCTAGCTGCCAGCGATGCCCACCAGAGGGAGGTCGGAGCAGCAGCGGTAGAGGGGCAAGGTCACGACGGCCTAGCAACAGAACCCTTCCGCAGGTCGGCACAAATCACCGCGCCTGTTCTACCGCCTCCGCACCCGAGGACATCCAAGGCCACCCGTGGCCGAGGTGGGACCTCTAAGAAGGGCGCCCGGGGTCGAGCCCCGGCTCCAACAAGTGAGAACTTTGATGCACTCCAGAGAGAAATGGAGGCAATGCGCACACAAATGCGGTCCATGGAGGAAATGTATAACGAAATGATACTAGCTGCAGGCGCAGGGTCCCGATCTGAAAATCGAGTGACGCGCGTGGACGTACGCGAGCAAAGGGTTCCCACCTCGGCCCAGCCGAGGAGGAACGTCCCGAAGACAACGAGAGCGAGGGACACACTCGCCAGAGGGGAGACCTCCGTGAGCATCTCAACAAAAAGAGAGGCTCATCTCTCCGAAAAGGACAGTCACCATCCTGCTCACACAGGAGCTCCAACCAGCAGGCTGAATCCTCTCGCAACCCAGCAAATCCCGCAGGGGTGATCACAAGGGAGGAGTTCGACCAGCTGAGGGGCAAGCTCGATGCTCAGGTGGAGGTCTTAAAGGCCAAATGTGAGCAGAAAGAAGGTTCACTGAACGATGGCGACTTGGGAGAATCGCCCTTCACCTCGAACGTTTTGGAAGCACCGATCCCTCCGAAGTTCAAAGCTCCTACCGTGAAGCCTTATGATGGGTCGAAGGACCCCAAGGATTATGTTGAGGTCTTTGAAGGCCTCATGGACTTCCAAGCGGCATCAGACGCAATCAAATGCCGCGCCTTTCAGATCGCGCTTACTGGCAGCGCGCGATTGTGGTATCGGAGACTGCCAGCCAGGTCGATCTCGACCTACTCTCAGCTGAGAAGGGAGTTCCTCGCCCAGTTCTCTTCTCGGCATTATGACAAAAAGACAGCGACCCATCTCGCCACCATCAGACAGAAGGAGGGTGAGACGCTGCGGGAATATGTCACCAGATTCCAGGAGGAGCAGTTGAAGGTCGCACACTGCTCCGATGACTCGGCCATGTGCTATTTTCTCACCGGTCTAGCCGACGAAGCCCTCACGGTGAAACTTGGAGAGGAGGCCCCGGCCACCTTCGCCGAGGTGCTTCAGAAGGCGAAGAAAGTCATCGATGGACAGGAGCTCCTCCGAACAAAAACCGGCCGACCGGAACGAAAGATCGGCCGGGGCATAAGTGGAAAAGATATGGAAATGGCAGATCCCAAGTCCAAGGACAAGGGATCCTTTTCCAGCGGCCGAGCTGAGAATCGAAGGGCGGAGAACGGACCTACCAGGAGCCGACCTTACGAACGCTTCACCCCGACCACGATTCCAATTTCCGAGATCCTAACGAACATCGAGGAATCCGGAATGGAAAAACTACTCAAGCGTCCTGAGAAGCTTCGGGGAGCCCCGGAGAGGCGCAGCAAGGACAAGTATTGCCGCTTCCATCGGGAGCACGGCCGCAACACGTCGGACTGCTGGGAGTTGAAGCGCCAAATTGAGGATCTAATTCAAGATGGCTACTTCAAGAAATTTGTGGGAAAGCCCAGGACCAGCTCGGCAGAGAAAAAGGAAGAGCGAAAGCGTTCAAGGACGCCGCCCCGGCGCACTGACCGACCTGCGGTCATCAATACAATTTTCGGAGGGCCAAGCGGGAGTCAGTCCAGACATAAAAGAAAGGAGTTAGCTCGTGCCGCCAGGGGCGAGGTGTGCATCATCAGGAAGCAGGGGCCGACCTGCCCAATCACCTTCGACGGTGCAGACTTGGAGGAGGTCTACCTGCCCCACAATGATGCACTTGTGATCGCTCCTTTGATTGATCATGTGGTGGTCAGGAGGGTGCTGGTAGATGGAGGCGCATCTGCTAACATCCTGTCCTTACCGACCTACCTCGCCCTGGGACGGACGAGGTCGCAATTGAAGAAAAGCCCGACACCGCTGGTTGGGTTCTCTGGAGAATCGGTCATCCCAGAGGGTTGCATCGACTTGCCGGTCACGCTGGGGCAGGACCAAACTCAGGTCACCCAAATGGCCGAGTTCGTGGTAATTGACGGTAGATCGGCCTATAACGCCATCTTTGGGAGACCCATCATCCGCTCATTTCGGGCAATTCCCTCGACACTTCATCATGTAAAAAAATTAAACCTGACTTAACAATGCATTAACAACATAACTTATTTAATATGAAAATAAAATCAAACTTTTTTTTCAAAACCTACTAAACCAACATATATATACTGATACTAACTATTATTCAACCATTTTGAAACAAACAAAGTCCAACACTACAAGAGAATGTTGCGATCCTTGACAATCGTATGCGTTAATACAGTAATTATATCAGCAACTATAGGTCCAGAAGATTGTATCGCTACCATATCTGCATAACTTGGACTCTCATACCAGATGATAACAATCTTTAGGTGAAAGAAAGAACAAATTTCTAGGAATGTGTAGAGCTGAGGCCTGCTGTTGTTGAGTGGCAGCAAATGAGAAATATCGTTTGATTTGATTCGAAAAACGATATATATATATATTTCTCTCATTATCAAAGTCGATGTTTGAAGTATGAAAATCGAAAACGTCACGTCCAAATGCTCTATTAACATGATAAACATCCAGTCATGCTCTATTGACATTATAAACATCTAGCCATTCTCTATTAACATTATAAACATCTAACCAATATTTATTCGTATATGCATCAAATATCTAGTTATGCTTCTATTAACATCATAAACAAGTCAAATGATCCTAACATAACATGTGAATATATACTAGGATAGTCACAACACTTAGCTACCAAAAACAAGTATTAATTATTTTATAAGCTCATACATCAAATATCTAGAAATGTTTCTATTAACGTCATGAACCACTCAATCTTAACATGTGAATATACTAACAAACTAGTGTAGATATAACATATGTCATGACTACCATAACTACCGGATAGTCATAACACTTGAGTCACAAGACTTCAAAGCACATCAATTCAAATATTTATCACAAAGTATAATATACTTAAATACTCATGCACTACGGACAATATGTATGAGTACTGTTATAAGCATCATTCGACATTTTCGAATTAGTTCCTTGCGATGATCATTCTCCCCTATTGTTCGTCCTCCTTACAGTCTCTTGTAACTGAGTCAATTGAGTCATTGTTGATTCCAGTAGGCTTTGTTGCATAATCAAAAACTACATGATCAAAACATGACATAAAATCTAAATAAGCCTAAGAACAAGTAGACATGAAATTAAGATATATAAGCTTTATAATCCATGTCCAACATACAATTCAAATGACATAAATCTCAGATCTAACATAAAACTTCAAGCTAGTAAGCCTAAACTCGTTCTCTTCTCAAATAGTTGAATCACAATATAATTTTATTATGTTTTTCATATTTTTTTCAAAATACACTTCAATTCTAAACTATATTTTAAAAATTAACAAAAACTAATTTTTGTAAACTAATTTACTTGATTTTCAAAATTAGGCTTACATTTTGAAAACGTTTTTAGAAAGTTCAATAACAATGATAAAAGAATATAACAATATTAGGATTGAATTACCACAAAAGCTAAAGTTCTAACCCAAAAAATAATACCGACGGACAAGAATAACTTAGTGATCTCCTCGTTGACATCACGTTAAATTTGGTCCCAACAGTTAAAATATTAGCCATCCATTTTCATTTTTCAAAAACCAATTCACCAACAAATTTTTTATTTCAATACCACCAAGTTCACAAAAATTTCACTTCAACTCACTTCAGCAACTTGATTCGACCCAACACACTTCTATGTCATAATCAGTACACAAACACCTCAATAATTCATATGGATACATATGTGGTGTTCAGTTATCTTAATCTGTTTTATGTTTGAAATAAGATATTTTATATGTATTTAGAAGGTGATTTTAGAAATTGAGTGTTGTTACCAGATATTACTGGAAACCTTCCTGAGTTTTAGTTGCTCGAAATTTTCGAAGTTTTAATGAGAAATTTTATTACTTCAGCTTTATAAGGTTTTATAGAGCTTTGATTTTTCAGTTGTTTATGGAAGAAGTTTTATGAAACTATTTTCTTATTAAATTGCCACTCACGGAGTGTTTTCCAACTAACTGTTTATCAGTGTTTTCTCCACCAAATCGCACCTGTGTTTCAAAGAGATAGTCAACCAGTTTCTACCACCTAGCATCTCTCACAATTTGCATATCATTTTGTATGTACATTTAGCATGGCTAGTAATAGCTTAGTTGCACATCTTGAGGTTGTTCTGCATGTTTAGAAGTCGTGGGATAATAGTTATTTATATATTAAATTATGTCACTTCGTGTTATATATATTAGGAAATAACTTAATTTAGTTTTAGAAATTTAGAAATAAGTTTGACAATAGACTCTCTAGCTAGTTGGGGTCTATAGTCGATGCGACTTGTTCCAAAACTAGTAGGTATTTTGGGGCGGGTCGTGTCACTTTTAAACTTAATTTTATAGTCTTTTCACCATCCCTCGACCCTCTTAGTTCACGACGAGTCCACGACACCCCCCCGGCCGGCCTCTCTCTCTCTCTGTGACCATTTCCGACTGCAGCGGCCATTTGCCGTGGTGAAGGTTATCATATCCGGCAGCGATGACGCTCTTTGTGAATGACCCTTCGTCTCGATTCAACTCTCAGCTCACTGAAACTGTTCATCAGTGGTACATCGTCTTGTATACAAACCCATGCTCTTCCTTTGTTGTTGCATTTCTTATCAAAATTTGCGTTGTGCGAAGTCGATTAAGTGGGGTTTCTCTGATTAAGGTTTTTTCTCCATTGCACAACCCCAGTGGTCCAATCCCAATTCCAAATTCATTTGGAC
Source organism: Momordica charantia (assembly GCF_013281855.1). NCBI lineage: Eukaryota > Viridiplantae > Streptophyta > Magnoliopsida > Cucurbitales > Cucurbitaceae > Momordica > Momordica charantia. Next base: position 8,547,964 of record NW_028275161.1, on the reverse strand, counting down.
TCACTCATGTTTTTGTACTGCCCTTATCTTGTTATTTCATTTATCTTAAGCTGATGATTTTTCATTAAGGGAATGATGAAGTTTTTAATATGAAACGAGAGAGTACAATTTTAATGGATTTGGGGGAGAGAGATGGGTTTTTGTGGGGGAAATGTGGTTCTGAGAATTCGGAAAAACAGATGGTTTCCGTTGGAGTATTTTAGATCTGATTTTTTAGGCAGCAAGCGTTACTTTTTTGGAGTATTTTAGTTTCGCCAGTCTCCCTTTTAACAGTTTGTGAAGATATTTTCCTTGACCTTTTTGTCTTAGTACACCGGAACGAGAGATCTTACCCTATACCACTTTTTTTATTTAATTCAAAATTTTGACATTATTGACTAATATCATTTTTTCAATAATCATCTTCCTTAATATTGTCTTTGTCATTTATATAGAGGCTCCATTTGAATTCTCCCTTCCTAATCTAGTTGGAAACGTTGGCAAAACATCATTACCTATCAACTATAATATGTGATCACCTTTTTTTTTTCCTTTTAGAAACTTTCTGGTTTATATGTATGAAAATGATGTGGTTTAACTTTTCATTTGGGCTTCGTGCAAACTAATATGGTTATTTGGTTGTTTCTTGTTTGTGGCATAGAGATTATGTATCATCCATACTTGAAAAAGGATGTGTTTGAAAGCTGTTATGGGCGAAACCCGTGCAGGACATGCGTCCACTCCTCTACGAGTGAGGGACCAGGTCACCTTCTCAACACAGACATTGTCGAGTAGGACACATGTCCGCTTAAGAGGGAGCAGGGGACCGCAGGCGGTTACACCCGGTACATAGGTGCAGTTGGGAACGAACGTTGTTGGTACGATGGGCACATTCCACAGCCGCGAGCGACATGCGCAGAGATGTAGGTGGCGGTGCCACTCTACACCTGATGGAAGCACGTTCCCTTATGTCCGACCGTACAACGCGCGACATCCCTGCCAACTCTAACCGTCATTCTTCCTAGTCGACCCTCGAGGCTATAAAAGAAAGGACCTCATCTTCACCAGGTAAGTAAAAAATCTGTCACTAATACCTCTGGTGTCTTATTCCTATTCCTATTCTGATTACTAACTTGATCATCTGAGTGTTTTAGGCAGGACACTACATCGACATCCAGTTCTTTGGTTTCAGGTCCCTCGGGTTTCAAGTCGGACTGCTCGTCCGTATACCACGTGGCCCTCTACTAAAATTTGTCGTCAACAAAAGCCAACCATACTTTACGTGAACGGGTAAGATTCCAATTTCTAACACTTGATCGCTTTTGCTTCGAAGTGGTTTATTTTGATGTTGTATTTGAAGGGATGTGAATCCCGGAGCGGAAACGGATTTTCGTTACTGATTTTCGGGATACAAAATCGAATTTTAAAGAAGAAAAATACAGGGGAAACTCAAACCTTTGAAGAACATTTCTTCAGTGAATTCCCCTCAAACACCACCACCGGATCTTCCTCGCTATCCTCTTGGGTCCCGGATCGTGCTTGTGGTAGCACCTTGATTAAAAAATATATATAATAATATATATTTAATAATTAATATATATATAAAATTCATTAATCAAATTAATTAATATAATTAATTATTAATCCAATTAATAATTAATAAATATATATATACATAAATAATTAACACTTAATTATTTATTATAAAATTAGAATCATATTCTAAAACATTTCTCTCGTATAACTTATAGTTTTAATGTACATCTTATGCACATTATTTTTAACCTATAGTTTTAATAAGAATCTTATTCATATTAATTTTATTTGAATCTCATTCAAATAATATCTGTCATAATATATCGTTTTAATTTACAATTAACTATATATTATAATGTATCAATATACATATAATCCCTTAAGTAATTTGAACAATTCAAATTCTTCCAAAAACTTGATCCTCGTTTTACCCATTATGAGCTAGCAAGGGGACCTAATGGACCTACAGATCCGAAACTCCAACGATGCAAGATTAATCGGTCAAGCTCATTGACCGAGTTAATCTAGATTCGTTAACTACGGGTCATTCCACTAAAGACTCGCAATTGCACTCTTCTCACTGCAGAATGTTTTCGTGTCCATGGATATATGACCATTAATGACGAGTCAATCCTTCACGAGTGTTCGTAACTCAAGTTGGGTCAAGTTACCGTTTTACCCCTGAGTTACATCTTACTCCTTAAACACCACTGCTCCTCTAATGAACAACCTGGTTATGGTCCAACCAATAACCGGAAGTCCGTCTCGGCCAATGAGAGGGTGGGGCCCCTTGTTCAAGTCCCGGAGTCAGCATTTAAGGGAACACTCATCTACTCCTCTAAAGTCAGTAAAGTCGGGGAGGAGTGAATTCCATCTTGTGAAGTTATGTTCCCAGTTCCCCACTCGGTCTCGTCCCCAAAATGGTAGGAATGTTGAGTCGGCGACTCGGGCCACTCTCACCAATACAGATCAAAGGACGAGCCCTCACGGGCAGGAGTCCATAACTCACTCAAGATTGAGAATGAGTTGCCTGATCATCCTAAGAAATAACAACCTATTAGTTAACGGTGTTACATCTAAAGATTGCCTATTTCGTGGTCCGATCTTATACAAAATCATTGTATAGGATACCTCCACTCGCATGTCTCCACACGAATGACCTGGATCGAGTTGTCTGTAACCTTTACAGAGTGAGCCGTATCCATAGTGTTGCCAGGATAAGGTACCCATCCTTATCCATATACTATAGACCCTTTAGGTTATTCACGGGACATTATCCATTCATATATCAGGGGTATATCAAATATATACCCTATATATCAACTATATACCCAGTAAATATACTGTCCCGATTACATCAAAAATAACCTTGGATGTTTAGTTTATTGGATTTTGGACAATGCAAAGCTATGATTCAAACTACGAGTTTAAGGCAACACACCCAATAGTATTTACTTTGGATGTTTACTCGATGAGATTCAATGATGTTGATGTGCATTTTCTTACGGAAACATGGAATACTGATGATTCTATTTTTAGTTTGACTGTGATGATTCCAATGTTGATGTGCATTTTTTTTGAGTTTAATGATTATGTACTTAGTTTTTTAGCTGAGTTTCTGAATTTTTTTGTTTGTTTTTATTTAGGAGGCCTAAATTTTATCTTATTAATTCACAAGATGGCTTCATCTGAGTTTTCCGACAGAAGTCGTTCTAATCAAAGTGTTCCATTAGTTGAACTTGATAACTCTAATCTCTGCCAGTAGTAAAGTAGGATTGCTTGGTAAAAGAAAATGCTTTAAAAGTTCAGATGTTTGGGAACATTTTGTTAGAGTAGATGGATGCAATCTTGAATTTCCTAGGGTTGCTTGTAAATATTGTGGGACTAACATATGCATGTGATTCTAAAAGAAATGAGACAACAATTTTGGAAAAGCACCTAGAGAAGTGTAGGAAGTATACATACGATTATGTTAAAGGAGGAGTCGATTCTGAGACTAATTTGGTAGCTACATCGTTTACTCAAGAGAATTGTATAATGATGCTTGCTTGTATGGTCATAGTGGATGAATTGCCGTTTAAGTTTGTTGAAAGCGAATGATTTCATACATTTTTCAAGACATTGAATCCTAAGTTTGTAATTCCATCCTGAATCACTCTTGCAAATGATTGTTTTCAATTGTTCATGACTGAGAAAAAGAAGTTGAAAAGTGCTTCAAGTAGAAGTGGTCAACGAGTTTGTTTAACAACTAATACTTGGACTCCAATTCAAAATATTAACTATATGGTTATAACAGCACATTTCATTGATGGTGATTGGAATTTACACAAAATAATTTTAACGGGGTTTTAATGAAACGTGGTTTTGCTATAAGTGCATAAAGGATGTCTCTCAAATCAGTTGTTCAATCAAAATCAACTTGGTCAATGAAGTTTGTTCAATACATCCCACAACTTAAGCTCCAAGTTCCTCCTATTTTGGTGGTAGGTTTCAACCAACTCCAAGTCTATAAATTGCAGGGTCTCTTAAGCACAATTCTTCATCAATTTGTTGCGTTTTTAGTCTTAGTTCATAGTTAGAACTCGTTCATTCTTCTTTTGTTACATTTTAGTATTTTTCGAGCATATTCTTTTATCGAACCTTTTCTAAATTTCGTTTTTACTTCATATCAAGTTCTATTTCATTTGCAATTCATTTATTTTCTTATTTACATGCTTTCTAGCGAGTTTTATCTCGTAGAGAAGAAGGCTAAGGTAGGACTTGTTGTTCCTTTGTTATTCTTTAATTTAAATGAATGGAAATAATGTCTCTTATTTCTTTGAGAAATTTTTTTTCCGGCGGCCCTTTAACCTTTTTGCCCCTATCCCTGGGGGATTTCTTTGAGAATTTTTCATTCTAAAATTATGCACTATTTAGGTTTCAATCTATCTTTGAAATGCCTTGGGAAAATCTATTTAATTCAGGTAGTGCCTAGCGCATTTCTAAGTTAATTCCTTGACATATTTCCTCAAGCGATTTCATAAGTTGGCTACTAGGAAGTTTAGCTAAACGCTGAAGCCTAATACTGAAAATGTTACGTTAAGTAAAATAATAGGAAATTAATATGGGATGTGACTTTGATATAAGCGCGCACAAACCTCAATCTTAGACATAGCCTCTTTGATTCATAGAAGTAGATGAGTTGGTAATCATATTCTAAGACTCTAACCATGCATAGATATATGATAGTACGATATCCTATGCTCTAAAACAACCAAAAGCGGTTCGTGATAAGAGTAGAATTCAGTCCCAGAAAAGTGTTAAGTAGCGTCTGGTGCTTTCTTCACCATTGTGTTATTTCCTTCAAAAGTAAAGTAGTAAGCAGAGAAATCAAGACTTCATCCACTATTTTTATTAATAAACCCGATCACAGTTTGAAAATTTTCACTGAATTCATTTTGAAAAAAAAGTTATGAGGATACGATCTTGGAATATCAATTCCCTATATTACTTGTGGTCCCAACAACCTTAAGCCAAACGGTATTTTACTTGGGTGGTTCCTTAGCCAAGTACGAAGGTTGGCCGTTCCTTCAAGTCTTCATGGGAAGACTATGTCATCCAACCTTTCTCTGTTCTCCATGTGGTAAAGTTATTTTTGATCCGTAACATTATATTTCCAAAATATTTCTAAATAATGTTTTATTCCTAATTATGTCTACAATACAAAATAATTATAATTTGAACAAATGAAGCTACCTACGAAATTATGTTTTTTTTCCTAATTGTTTATGAAATAAAGATGAAATATTTGTGATGTTATAATATAAATAGGTGACACATGATCTAAAAAGAGTGGTGACAATGATGATGAGAGGGAGGTGGGAAGAATCTTAATTGTTAAATAGAATTTAACTTATATAAAGCTTTTGAGAATTTGGAATGGGAATATAAGCGATAAAGATACCTTTCATAATGGACACTTCAACTGTTCCACTGCATAAAAAGGTCGCTGTCTCTCTTTACCATCTTTGCCCACTCACCTCTTCGACAAAGACTTCAAATTCTTTCATTTCTAAAAGAAAAATAATAAATAAATAAATAATAAGAGATTATAAAATGTTTCTTTCAATTTTGTATAATTAATAATTAAATATTTAGTAATTAGCTTGGTTTATTTTTGTCCATGTACTGTTAAAATATTCATTTCGGTCCCTCTACTCATTTCAACTTTTGTTTCATTTTTAGTCTAGGTAGTATCAAAAGGTCCATTTTAGTTACTGTAATTTTAAAAAAGTAACCATTTTAGTATCTATTTATAAAATTTTTACACAAAATTTTTCACATAGAAATTATTAATACAAATTTATGGCTATATCTCAAGAAATAAAAAAAAAACAACATCATCACATTTTCCTTCCTAATTAATGTACTTTATACATTAAAAAAAATCAATATTTTATTAATATATGAGTTATAAAGATTCAACCTCAAGCTTCAATAAATAGGATCCTTGGGTTAAATCTAACACAAACTTTATGGCTATATCTCAAGAAGAAAAAAAAAAACAACATCATCACATTTTCTTTCCTAATTAATGTACTTTATACATTAAAAAAAAATCAATATTTTATTAATATATGAGTTATAAAGATTCAACCTCAAGCTTCAATAAATAGGATCCTTGGGTTAAATCTAACACAAACTTTTTCCTAAGGCTTAGAGGAAAAACTTCCCCTTAATTTCTCTTAAAGGAGATTCCTAGCAACCTTATTCAATTGTTCCAGTCATGGAAAAGAATATCTCGCAGAGCAAACTGAGGATTCTACAAAGGTATTTTCATAATATCCTATTTAGTTTAATTTTTAAATATAAATTGAATGTTGATTTAAGATTTCAAAATTGTTTAGAAATCCAAATTCGAATGAATTGTTCCTTCCTACAATTTATTGAGTAAAATGTCATGATAAAATTTTGATAGAAATAAATGTGATAAAAATAAAAATAAAGGACAAAATGAACAAAATAGAGACCAATAGGAATGTTTCCAAAGTAGAATGACTAAAATGAACAAAAGGACAAAATAAAAGGACAAAATTAATACTTCGAAATATATGAACCAAAATAAATCAAAACAAAAATAAAATAAAGAGGATTTGTAATAGGTAGCATATAAGTTTTCTATATTTAACAAAATAGCATGCCTTTTTGATATTTTCAGATATAGCATTTTTTGTAAAATTCTGATTTTAAAATTTTCAGTATTCCCAAATTACCCTTTTCAGTTATCGCTTCGTTATTATATATCAAACATATATCACATATATATCAGGAGTATATCTGACAACATTAGTATATCAGAAGTAAATCAATAGTATATCAAAAGTCAATCAGTTCTATATCAATTGTATAATAGTAAATCCGTATTCTACGTGCTTTAACCCTTTGTCTTGTAATTTTTTGATCAATTAGAAATTAGTAGGTATTGGCGTGCATGGAAAATGAGGAAAAAAAATTGATACTTACTGAAAATGAGAAAGAAAACTTGAAAGAAACATCAATGTGAACGTCAATGGTGATTTTCGAAATTACTGTGAATGAGAAATCAATGTGAATGGGAAATCAATTAGAAATTAGAGGAAAATAGAAACTTAGGGTTTTTCTGTATATCAATAATATATCAGTGATATATCAAGTATACATTGTACATATATCAATAGTACAATTAAGTTTTATTTAAAGTTTTAAACATCAAAATGAAAGCAGCAACAATGTCATTCTTAAAAGGTTTAAATATCATTGTTGGGTATCAACATCAAATCAACAGCAAAGTCCTTCAACCAAAAACTTAAAGGTTTAAACATCAAAACGAACCTGTAACATAAACAAAAAGTAGACTAACAATGTCATTCTTAAAATTCTATAAAAGAAGAAGCATAAGTTCCAACAGTCTAGAAAAGCGTAAGTTTCATTCTTGTATAATCTTTAGGTAAAAGCTTGGGACATCAATCTTCGTTCTTGGTGATTGTCGTTGTTTACGCAAAGATCTGCGCAACGATATTTCTTGAACCAAGCTCGAACCCGGTCTTCGGTCTCGACCTGAACACTAGAGTGGACCTGCACAAGTAGGTAAAACACTCCGACGCTCAAGTCAGTATAGGTCGGAATCCCTATTTAGTTCGAGGTGAGATTCGATACCTGAGCGTGAAATGATGCCGTCTATTTATAGGTGGTGGATCCGACAGTACTCGCGACCGGCGGTTATGTGTTTTTTTTTCATGTCGAACCTGTCGGGTTCCGAGTAGATCGAGCCCCAGCTAGGTCGAACCTTGGCATCTATACTTAGCCTTTTTCAATGGGCGAACCCGGTCTCCTCGGCAGGGCCGAGGTGGACCTGGGCAATTCCTTTTATTTAATTCTTCAAACACCAATAAGTGTCCTCTACGTGTCCTAGGTATTTTTACCCCCAAACATTGGCCCCCTCTCTGTCAGGTTCGATCTCGACCTGGCAGAGAAGTTTATCCGACTCCATTTTGGACACGTGGCGACTTTTAATTCGTAGAGAGAATATGACCGTTGCGGAAGATGTTTTGATATGCCAGGTTGTCGGAGCACTCAAGTATTCCGTCGTTACGGATCTCGAGATGATCCTAGTCGCTCGTTGACTACACGTGTACGGTGCAGAGGTTTTTCCGATTAGCTATAAATAGTTTCGGGTCCTCAGGTCAAACCTTACGTTCCCTGAATCCTTGGAGTTCGATCTGAAACCGGCTCGAACCTTCTGTAGGTCAGTCATTCTCGTTTTACTCTTCTTTTTTCAAATATGGTAGTTTTCTTGTGTTCCCGCTCCAGTAGTGATAGCCTAGGTAGTGCAGGTCGGACCATAAGTAGTTCGCCCCCAAACCAAGTGATTCTGGGGAGGACTTAGCTCTTAGGTTGGAGTCCGAGCTGGAAGAGATAGAGAACTTTAGGTTTTCGGACGATGGGGAGGATAGTGACACTTCCACCTCGGGCCAGGATTTGGAATACCCTTCTAAAATGCCCGAGCATTATCTCGGACCCCTCCGTAGGGGGTTTAAAATTCCAAACAACATCCTCCTCAGGATTCCGGAGGAAGGGGAAAGAGGTGACAATCCTATAGAGGGATGGGTCACTATTTACTTAAAAATGTTTGAGTACGGCCTCAGACTTCCCCTTCACCCTTTTGCCCAAGAGTTCCTCAACCGAACTGGATTGGCTCCTGCTCAAGTGGCCCCCAACGGATGGGGTGTCATCTTTGCGTTGGCCATCCTTTTCTGGTTGCGAGCTCGGGACGTGGACGAGGCTGAGCTGCTGAACGTTGAGCAGCTTCTTGGATGCTTTGAAGCCAAAAGGATAGCTAAGAAGCCTGGTCGGTACTACATGTGCGCAAGGAAAGGCGCGGGTGGTATAGTCAAGGGGCCGACCTCCATTAAAGGATGGGTAGGGAAGTGGTTCTTTGCCTCAGGGGAATGACTGGCAAAGGACGAGTCTGGTCGTACCTTCTTTGATGTTCCCACTAGGTTTGGGAATTTAGGTATGAAGTCTTTCTTGTTTCTTTTCCTTTTAGTTTCATGCCTTTCACATCTAACTCGAACCTTCGTTTGCTTTGTGCAGTATCGATCAAACCGATTCACGAGCTCACTCAAGCCACCTTCGACACCCTCAAGCACTACAAGGACCACTTCCCAAGGGGCTGGAAGATCGGAACCTTGGTAACTGACAAGCTGCTCCTAGAGTCGGGGTTGTTGGACTACAACCCTTTAATTCGTCCAATCGAAGCCTCAAGGCCAAACTCCGAACTCGGTAAGTCGAGTTTGGTCTCGTTTTGAATTTATATAGCAGTTTCGTTTCTGACATCTTGCTTTAAATGTTTTGCAGCGATGGTGTGCGGGTTCACTGGTAGTGTGAAGCGCAAGTCCAAGGGCCGTGCTCACGCCCTCAAAACCGTGGTGGGTACGGGACTTGCGACCCCTATCGTGCCGCGGACTGAGGCCCATGGTAACTCTGGGCCATCCTCTGAAGTCCCCACCCCCATGATCGAGCTAGACTTAACTGGGGATCAATCCGGAGAGAAGCGCCCAAGAGAGGAGTCCGAGGGGCTGGACATATCTCCCATAAACAAGGTAAGGGAAGAATCTCCTTTGAGGAGGAGAAGAAAGAAGAAGAAGACCTCCTCCTCCTTGGAAGCCGGAGCTCGTGGGACCCTGCCTACGAGCCATGCTGATTTGGTGGATGACCCCAGAGCTTGGATGAGGGGGAACATCTGAGGTAAGAATGCGGTTCAGGATGGAACTGTCAAGCTCCGGGGTGAAAGACCAGGTGTCTCGCATCTCGGCGGCATGCTTGGACCACTGTCTTAAGAGAGCATCCAAGTTCGTAACTGATCCTGGGTCCGTGCTACAGAGGACAATTGACAACGCTACCGAGGTAAGATCTGCTTTTGTATCTGCTCTTATTATTTATTTTCTCAATTTATAGTTCGGTCTAACCATCGTGTTCTTTGACTTTCACAGGTGTTCGCCGCTTCCATTCATTCAGCGGTTATGATCAAAGCCGAACTGGATGGGAGGGAGGCCTTGGCAGCAAAGGAGAAGGAGAACTCCTCTGCTGCCTTAGAGTCTGCGACCACCATGAAGGGCGAGCTACTGAAGGCTCGTTCCGAGATGGATATCCTGAGGCCGAGGTGGACGCCAAGGCCGAACTCCTGAAGAAGGAGGGTGAGAAACACAAGGCCTACCTCTGAGCAGCCCATGCTATCACCAAAGGGCTGGAGAAGGAGAAATTCCAGCTCCTGAAGGAGAAGGACGACCTTACTCAAGTCCTTGAGGAGAATGATGCCTCAATTGGGCGCCTTACGACCGAGCTCAAAGACATGAAGGAACACCTCACCAATGGGGCTCTGTTTGAGGAAACATTCAGGCAATACCCAGACTTCGATGGGTTTGCTAAAGACTTCAGTGATGCCGGCTTTAAGTTCCTGATGAAGGGCATTGCTACCGACATGCCCCCACCTCCAGCTCGACCTCGGCGATCTGAAGAAGAGGTATGCTGAGAAGTGGGCCTCTGGGCCTAACGGCACTCCGGGCCCCCATTCTTTGGTGGAGAGGTACGTCAGAGAGCTGGACTCTGACTACTCCGATCTTGAGGAAGAAAGCGCCCCTAGTCAAGAACAGGTCGAGGTCGGCACAACCCAGGAGGAGGTCCCTTCGCAGCAGGGTGGATCTCAGGATATAAACCTTCTGGGCTCCCAAGACGAACTGTCTTCTCACCTCGGGAGTAGCTAAGCTTTTGGGCATATTATTGTTTTTTATTCCTTTTTGTAAGCTTTTGGGCAGAGCTGCAAGGTATACAAGCCTTGGCTCTGTACTTTAATCAATGAAATCTCTTTCTTTAACTACTCTTCCCTTATGATCTTAGTTTCGCAACTCTGAACTACTATATGAATAATTTCATCTCGCACCTCCAACTCGTAAGTTTTAAAGGATTGAGTGTGGGATAAACTCTTTTCACATCGCACCTTTTACTTAAGGTTTGAATTTGAGAGTTTCTTTTAGTGGGCTTTTAATATTTCTCCTCGAACTCGGAAATCCAAAAGTCCATATTAAACAATTTGAACTTTCTACATCGCACCTTAACTTAAACGTTTAAAGGGTTGAATTTTGAGTCCCTAATTAATATTCCCATCGCACCTCGAACCCGTAGGTTTCGAGGTTTGAACTTGATCAATTTTTGCATTTATAAACCGTAAGTCTTATGGGAGTTCGTGGCCCCCATTTAATTTCTGATCGAACTCGGAGTCACAAAATTAAGTAACTTGTTTATTAGCGATTCAGTTCCTTCCCTTGAAAATTTTTACAAGTCCGTTCTAGGACCATTTTGACATTTCAAGGGTAATAGCGCTTTAGGTGCTCTGCATTCCATGGATGCGCAAGCACATTTCCTTCCAGATCGACCAGCATTTACGTCCCAGGTCGTACTATACCTTTAACCTCGAATGGTCCTTCCCAACTTGGGTCAAGAGTGCTCACATAACTCTGAATCTTTCTTAAGACTAAATGTCCAACTTGAAAGCTTCGAGGTTAAACTCGGGTGTTGTAATGTCTGGCCATTCTGTTATGATATTCTGCTAAGCGCAGCTGAGCCATTTCGCTTTTTTCTTCCAATAAGTAAAGGTTAAGAAGTAGCTCTTCTTCGTTCTTCGCTGGCTCGTACTGCTCTACCCTGTCTGTTGGTATGCCGATCTCAACTGGTATGACAGCTTCGGAGCCAAAGGCTAGCGAGAATGGAGTTTCGCACGTTGACTCTCTCGGGGTAGTCCGATATGACCATAACACTTCGGGTAGCTCCTCGGCCCATCTTCCCTTTCTGGAGTCCAATCTCAGCTTAAGTCCTCGTTTTATAATTTTGTTTATTGCTTCGACCTGCCTATTGGCCTTCGGATGAGCAGGGGACGAACTGAGAGGACTTATTCCCATGTTACTGCAAAAGTTTTTGAACTTTGCATTGTCAAATTGCTTTCCATTGTTTGTCACAATGGCGTTTGGTATATCGAAACGGCATACAATGTTTGCCCATATAAAAGATGTGACTCTGGACTCCGTGATGTGGGATAACGCCTCGGCCTCGGCCCACTTACTGAAGTAGTCCATAGCGACAACGGCGAACTTGGTTTGCCCTTTGCCCAGGGGAAACAGACCTATGATGTCTACTCCCCATTACGCGAATGGCCATGGGGCCGAGATGGGGGTGAGAAGCTCGGGAGGCTAATGGATGATATTTGTGAAGCGCTGGCAATTGTCGCAGGTTTTTACAAACTGCTTTGCTTCTTGTTCAACAGTGGGCCAATAGTATCCTTGTCGAACCACCTTGGCCGATAACGACCTGGCGCCAGAGTGGTTTCCACACACTCCTTCATGGATTTCCCTAAAAATGTAAAGGCTTTCTTCAGGAGTTACACACTTAAGCAAGGGTAGGGAGAAGCCACGTCGGTACAACGCTCCATCTCGGAGTATGAACCGAGCTGCTTTTCGCGCCATCTTCTTTTGCTCCTTCGAATCTAGTAGCGGAGTTCCTTTGATGAACTCCACGATTGGGTCCATCCACGAGGGAGCTGGAGCGTCAACCTCCATCACGTCTGGCTCCAAGATTGAAGGATTGTCCAAGATCTCAACCGGGACCGACCTGGCCAGGTCGGTTTCGTATGTTGACGCCAATTTGGCTAAGGCGTCTGTATTGGAATTTTCTGATCTCGGCACTCGATTCACCTTGTAAGTCTTGAACCAAGCGAGGTGCGATCTGACTTTGGTTAAATACTTTTCCATTCGTGAGTCTTTTGCTTGATACTCCTCCTTAATCTGGTTTACGACCAACTGGGAGTCACTAAAGACCTTGATGTGTACAGCCCCCAGCCTTCTGGCAACACACAGGCCTGCCAAAAGTGCCTCGTACTCGACTTCATTGTTTGAGGTCCGAAAGTTGAACCGCAGGGCATACTCAAATCGCTTGCCACCTGGTGCGAGCAAGAGGATTCCTGCCCCGCACCCTTTCTCATTGGAAGATCCGTCCACGTAGACTGTCCACGGGAGATCGGCCCCGGCCGATTGAGGCGGTGGGGTGAGCTCCGCGATGAAATCGGCCACTGCTTGCCCTTTCAGTGCACTTCGGGGTTCGAACTGGATATCGTATTCACTCAACTCCACTGCCCACTTCATCTGGCGCCCTGATGTTTCTGGCTTATGAAAGACGTTCTTCAGGGGCAAGTTAGTAAGTATTACGACGATGTGCGCTTAGAAGTACAGCCTAAGTCTTCGGGCCGAGGTGACTAAAGCGAGGGCCAGCTTCTCCATTTGGGGGTATCTGGTCTCGGCCTCGGTCATGGCTTTACTTGTGTAATAAATGAGACTTTGGCGTACTCCTTCCTGCTGGACTAGGGCGAGCTGACAGCGCTGTCTGACACCGCTAGGTACAAGTGGAGCTTGTCTTCTAGCAGTGGCTTGGCGAGCAGAGGTGCCGAGCAAAGATAGTTCTTCACTGCTCTAGTGCTCGCTCGCACTCTTCCGTCCATTCGAATGGTCCCTTCTTTCTTAGGACTTTGAAGAAAGGAAGGCACTTATCTGTTGACCTCGAGACAAATCTATTCAGAGCTGTAACCCTTCCATTGAGGCATTGAAGCTGCTTCAAAGTTTTGGGCGCTTTCATCTCGAGCACGGCCTTTATCTTCTCTGGGTTAGCCTCGATCCCTTGGTTGTTTACCATAAAACCAAGGAACTTCCCCGAGGAGACTCCAAAGGCACACTTGGCTGGATTGAGCTTCATTTGATACTTCTGGAGGACTTCAAATGCTTCGGTCAGATCAGAAAGATGCGACTTAGACTGCTTGCTCTTGACAAGCATGTCGTCCACATACACTTCCATATTCCGGCCGATCTACTTGGAGAACATTTTGTTCACCATTCTTTGGTAGGTCGCCCTTGCATTCTTTAGGCCGAAGGGCATAACCTTGTAGCAATACAGACCTTGGTCTGTTATGAATGAGGTATGATCTTGATCTAGGACATGCATTTTGATTTGGTTGTATCCGGAGTAGGCGTCCATGAAGGTGAGCAGCTCGTGCCCTGCTGTTGCATCTACGAGCTGGTCAGTCCTTGGTAGCGGGAAGCAGTCTTTTGGGCATGTCTTATTTAAATTTGTAAAATCTACACACATCCTCCACTTCTCGTTCGCTTTTTTAACTAATACAACATTAGAGAGCCACTCGGGATACAAAATTTCTCATATATATTCAGCTTTTAAAAGTTTGTTTACTTCCTCAACAATTACATCACTCATCTCCCTCTTTACAGGTCTTCTTTTTTGCTTTACAGGTTGGAATGATGAGTCTATGTTAAGGCGATGCATCATAATCTTTAGGTCGATGCCTGGCATGTCCTCATGAGACCACGCAAAAACGTCCGAGTTGGACCTGAGGAAGTGAATCAGCTCCTCCCTATCAGTGGCCCCCAGCTTGGTTCCTATGCTTACATGTCTTTGAGGGCTAAGCAAAGGAACAAGCTCGAGTTCTTCGGTTAGTGCTGAGAACTACCATTTACCTGACTTCGGCAGGTCGGCCTCGAGCTTCGGCAACTTGTCCTCGTCAGCTTGTCCTTCCAGGGTACACACTAATTACCCTTTAAGTGCGGAGGCATAGCACTCCCTTGAAGCTTTCCGCTCTCCTCGGACCGTCCCTACTCTATTAGGGGTTGAGTACTTCAGGACTTGATGAAGTGTGGAGGGAACGACCCGGAACGAATGGATGATGGGTCTCCCGAAGATGCCATTGTAGGCCGACCTGCCGTCGATTACGATGAACTCGGCCATCTGGGTTACCTGTGTATCATCTTGCCCAATCGTGACTGGCAAGTCAATACACCCTTATGGGGAGACCGATTCTCCAGAGAATCCAACCAAGGGCGTGAGACCCTTCTTCAACTACGCTCTGGTCCATCCCAAGGCAAGATATGTTGGAAGGGACAAGATGTTGGCGGATGCGCCTCCATCTACCAGAACTCTCCTGATCACGACGTGATCAATCAGAGGAGCGATCACAAGCGCGTCATTATGGGGCAGGTGGACCCCCTCCAGGTCAGTATCGTCGAAGGTAATGGAGCAGGTCGATCTCTGCTCCCTGATGATGCACACCTCGCGCCTGGCTTCGCGAGCTAGTTCTTTTCTTTTATTCCCAGATTGGCCCCCACTTGGGCCTTCGAAAATAGTGTTGATGACCGCTGGCCGGTCCTCTCGTCGAGGCAGCATCCTTGAACGCTTCCTCTCCTCTTTCTTTTCCACCGAGTTAAACCTCGGTTATCCCACAAACTTTTTGAAGTAGCCATCTTGAATGAGATCTTCAATCTGGCGCTTCAGTTCCCAGCAATTTGACGTATTATGGCCGTGATCGCGATGAAAACGACAATATTTATCCTTGTTGTGCTTTTCTGGGTCTCCTCGGAGCTTCTCAGGTCGCTTGAGGAGCTTTTCCATCCCACTTTCTTCGATATTTGTAAGTATCTTAGAGACGGGGAAGGTGGTTGGAGTATAACGCTCATAAGATCGGCTTCGGTTGTAACTGCTATTCGACCTTCGATAATCAGCTCGGCTGCTAGAGGAGGATGGTCCCTTGTCTTTGGACTTGGAATACGTCTTTCCTTTATCTTTGTCAGCTCTCCCCTGGTCGATCTTTTTTCTGGTCGGCCAGTTTTGGTTCGGAGGAGCTCTTGTCCATCAATGACTTTCTTTGCCTTCTGTAATACTTCGGCGAAGGTGGCTGGAGCCTCCTCTCCGAGCTTCACGGTGAGGGTCTCGTCGGCCAGGCCGGTGAGGAAGTAGCACATGGCCGAGTCATCGGAGCAATGTGCGACCTTCGGCTGCTCTTTCTGGAACCTTGTGACATATTCTCCAGCGTCTCCCCTTCTGTCTGATGGTGGCAAGGTGAGTTGCTGACTTCCTATCGTAGTGCCGAGAAGAGAATTGAGTGATGAACTCTTTCCTCAGCTGAGAGTAGGTCGAGATCGACCTGGCCGGTAGCCTTCGATACCACAAGCGCGCGCTGCCGGTGAGCGCGATCTGGAAGACACCACACTTGATTGCATCTGTTGCCGCTTGAAAGTCCATGAGGCCTTCGAAGACCTCAACATAGTCTTTTGGGTTCTTAGACACGTCATAAGGCTTCATGGTGGGAGTCTTGAATTTTGGAGGGATCGGAGCCTCTAGGATGTTCGAGGTGAATGACGATTCTCCCAGGTCGCCATCATCAAACAAACTTTCTTTTTTCTCGCACCTAGCATTCGAGGCCTCAACCTGGGCATCAAACTTGCTTTTTAGCTGATCGAACTCCTCCCTTGTGATCACTCCTTCAGGAGTTATTGGATTGTAGGAGGACTCTGCCTGTTGATTGAAGTTCCTATATGAGCAGGACGGAGACTGCCCCTTTCGGAGGGACGAGCTTCTCTTTCTGTTGAGATGCTCGTGGAGGTCACCCCTCTGGTGAGGGTACTCCTCGTCCTCACCTCCTTCAGGGTGCCGTTCCTAGACTGGACCGAGGTGATGACCCCTTTGCTCGTGCATGCCATCGCGTGCCACCCGGTTTTCAGACAGAGATCCAACGCCCGCAGCTTGCACCATCTCGTTGTACATCTCTTCCATGGTGCGCATCTGAGTGCGCATCGCCTCCATTTCTTTCTGGAGTGCATCGAAATTCTCCTTTGTTGGAGCTGAGGCTGGTCCTCGGGTTGTCTCTTCGAAGCCCCACCTCGGCCGAGATTGGCCTTGGATGGCTTTGGATGTGCTGGTGGCAGAACGGGCGTGGTGGTGCGCGCCGACCTGCGGAGAGGCTCTGTCCCCAGGCCTTCATGACCCTGTCCTTCTACCACCACTGCCTCGACCTCCCTCTGGTGGCCATCATTGGCCGCTAGAGCTCTTCGGTCGGCCGTGTTGGATGAGTTTGCTGGCTGAACCATTTTTGTTCATACTTTTAAATCAGGATGACTTAGATCGTTCTCCCCACAGACGGCGCCAAATGTTTACGCAAAGATCTGCACAACGATATTTCTTGAACCAAGCTCGAACCCGGTCTCCAGTCTCGACCTAAACACTAGAGTGGACCTGCACAAGTGGGTAAAACACTCCGACGCTCAAGTCAGTATAGGTCGGAATCCCTATTTAGTTCGAGGTGAGATTGGATACTTGAGCGTGAAATGAGGCCCTCTATTTATAGGTGGTGGATCCGACAGTACTCGCGACCGGCGGTTATATGTTTTTTTTCATGTCGAACTTGTAGGGTTCCGAGCAGATCGAGCCCCAGCTAGGTCGAACCTTGGCATCTATACTTAGCCTTTTTCAATGGGCGAACCCGGTCTCCTCGGTAGGGCCGAGGTGGACCTGGACAATTCCTTTTATTTAATTCTTCAAACACCAATAAGTGTCCTCCACGTGTCCTAGGTATTTTTACCCCAAACAGTCGTGTTTTCGGAGATACTATCTTCGAAGATTTCCGTTTTTCCATAGACAACACTTTTAGCGTTACTTTCTGTTGTCTTTTGGGACGAACGACATCAACATTTTCGACGATATTTTTTTATTTCATTTTTCGTGTTTGTACCATTGCTTTTATCTGAAAAAAAAATTATTTCATATATTAGTAGTATATCATAAAACATATATTAGAGGTAATATGTTCGAAATAATTGGTAGATAAATCATAGTTATATAAGAAGTAAATCAATTTCACATCGTATGTATATCAAAGATATATCACATATATATCAAGAGTATATAGGTTAATCATAGTTAAATCAGAAGTAAATCAAT
Source organism: Momordica charantia (assembly GCF_013281855.1). NCBI lineage: Eukaryota > Viridiplantae > Streptophyta > Magnoliopsida > Cucurbitales > Cucurbitaceae > Momordica > Momordica charantia. The sequence continues at coordinate 8,530,111 of NW_028275161.1, read as the reverse complement.
AGTATACAAGAAGTCAATCAGTTCTATATCACCTATAGTAGTAGATATCATAGTTATATCAGGAGTAAATCAATTTCATATCATATGTATATTAAACATATATCACATATATATGAGGAGTATTTATGTCAATCATAGTTATATCATAAGTAAATCAATAGTATATCAAAAGTAATCAGTTCTATATCACCTATAGTAGTATATATCATAGTTATATCAGAAGTAAATCAATTTCATATCAAATATATATGAAACATATATCACATATATATCAAGAGTATATCTGTAAATCATAGTTAGATCACGAGTATATCTGTCAGTCATAGTTATATCATAAGTAAATCAATAGTATATCAGAAGTCAATCAATTATATGTCACCTATAGTAGTAGATATCATGGTTATATCAGAAGTAAATCAATTTCATACCATATGTATATCACATATATATTAGGAGTATATCTGTCAATCATTTGTATATCAGAAGTCAATCAGAAGTAATTTATTGTTGGTTCGGGCCCGTAGGGTATATTTGTAATTTAGAATGTGGGCCTCTGTTTTTTTGCAAAAAAAATGCTATATTTGAAAAATCCAAACCTTGTTGCTATTTTGTTTATTTTTCTAACTTTTTTTGCCATATCTCAAGTTGCCCCTAAAATAAAAGTTGGAAAAAATTATTTTAACCCTGTGTTTGAGTTTATGATCTTTCCATTGTTAAAATTCATATTTTAATTCTCAAACTTTTTTATTGGAATTCCACATTTAATCCCAATGATAATGTAATTTTAAACTATCCTAAAATAATTCACAAAATTAACAAAAAGTTTGATCGAAATCTATATACTTTTTTTTTTAATTCAAACCGTGTGAGGATTGAACAAACTTTTGAGGTTTAGAAAGGTAAATAATATCTTCAACGGTAAATAATGGCTTTTTCTTTTAAAATAAAAAAGCTTTCATAATTGAGAACTGCCACTAACTACAGATGAATAAATATCTCCCTCAAGAACTTGCAAAAGCCAAGGGGGGAAATTAAAAGTCCATTCAAAAGAAGAACAAGCTTGAAGACTATGCTAGGCAAGAAGATCTACGATTTCCTTCTTGCCGAACATGCATGAACGAACAAGCTTCAAAAAATGAACAGGCCGACCGAATATCGTGGAGAATGACACGCTCAGGCCCATTTATTTCCAAATCTCCATTTATCGAAGAGATAGCTGTTAGGGAGTCCAATTCCACCATAATCCTTGAATAGCCGTGAGAAATTGCAAGATGAAGACCTTCACAAATGGCAAGGAGTTTGGCAATGATGGGTTGTTGTGGAAAGGGGAGAAATCGACACCTAGCCGCAGAGATGAATCCAGTAAAGTCGTGCAACAGGAAGCCCAACCCAGTTGAAAGAAAGTTGCCACGACAATGATACACGACAACTCAAGCGTATTGAGCTACTCGAGCCATATGCCACTTGAATCCAAGCGTATAGATGGTCAACCCGAAAGGCCAAGAGTTAGAGAGATTCTCACTATGCTCGACGCCAGAAACACTCCACGAGTTTGGTGACCAATCAAACAAGCATGTTCCGAGGGGGTAAAATATGAAAATCTAAGTTCAACCACACAAAGGAATTCGATATTTTGGAGGGGGGAGGGGGGGGGGGGAATGGGTGCACAAGGCAATGAAAGAACTTCTCAACTCAATTTTTTTATTCATCTAAACTTCTTTTGCAAAAAATGGGAACACGCCAATTTATGGGACAAGGCCCATGACCTCTACAATTAATGTTTAAAATAATAAATAAAACAAAAATAAAATAAAACAAATAATTGAAAGATTTTTCCCTTAAATTGCTAACTTGCTAATCAAGTAAGCAATCCTTTCCTAAAACTAATCTTGATAAAAATAAAATAAACCAAAGGAAAATCAAAATAAGGATCTTTCCTAAAATTCAAAATACTTGCTAAATCTAAAAAGCAAATAAATCCCACAATTATTTTGAAACAAATTAAGAATATGGAGATTCCTAAAATTCCATAGAGTGGGCGGCAAGCAACACCATTTGGTGCCAAAGTGAAGGTGGCACCCATGGGAGGTGGTGGTGTGAATGCGCGCATGGGGCAAGGCGCAGGGCGAGCACGAGGTGAGGGCAAATGAGCTGCGTAGGGGTGCTGGCACGACAGGTGTTCCGGAGTATCGATCCTCAGGGATAAATGAAGTCTTTTTTATAGGAAATGTTAATGATCGGTGACTTTGTAATTGAATTTGGGGTAACAAATAATAAGGATAAAGTTGGTTTTGATATTTAAAAACTCAATCCAATAAACCCAGCCCAGTTACTTTAAATCAGCTAAAAATACGAAAACTTTTTCCAACTAAGCGCCAGGCGCCTCTCATATATTTTCTTCGGTTTTACTTCGCCATCTTCTTATGTCTAAGTGATTTTGAAGGTATAAGTCCATTCCTAATAAGTCTATTAGAAAAAAGAACTTAAATTTAATAAAAACCAACCGTAACCTTAGGTCGAGGTCCTATGTCTAGGCTATCCGAGCGAAATCTTTATGTCTAAAGTATTTCTCTCTAAAGTTAAATCAGTAAAGTTGTGAAAACGTATCAACCCTTTCAATATTGATGCTTGGTTAAAACATTCATTCGCCAAATCAAGTTTTAACTTATGGAAACAACTTTTAGTGATAAAACAGGAGAAAAACGTCTTTTGCCTTGTTGGATTTTAAAAATTTTAGCTAACTATGTTGGGTTTTATGTCCTAAAACTCATAGTTTGAAAATGACAGATATACTTTTATCATTCAATAAAGTTGTTATTGAAGGTTTTAATCAATAAGTAGTTATTGATCCAATAAAATGTTCTTACTATATCTAAATCCAATAAAATAAAGGATCCTAAACTGTTACCTGAGACTCAAACTCTATGTAAGAGACATAAATATGGATCAAGTTTGAGTTAACAGTCTAAATGGTCTATAGTATAAGAATAAGGTTGGGCGCCTTATTCTGGGGACACTATGGATGCGGCCCACTTTCTTGCTAGTACAGACGATGTGATCCTAATTCGTTCATGTGAAGACATCCGAGTGGGGGTGTCCCGTGCAAAGAGTTTGCATAAGAACGGACCGTGAGATAGTCACTTTTACTTTATAACACCGTTTACTATTTGAAACTGACTATCTCAACTTTGATGGCCTAGGTAACTCGATCTTAATCCTGAGCTAACTATGAACTTCTGTTTACTCAGGATTATCCTTAGATCTGCATGGGTGAGAGCAGCTCAACAGCATTGGCTCAATAAGCCTCCCATTTCAAGGTAAGACCCGGTAGATAGCTAGGGACATAGGGTGCAAGAAGGAATACACTTCTACCCAATTTTGGGATAGTAGAGAGGTTGTCGTCTTAAGGGCTGAATCCAGGTCTTGAACAATTGGCGCCACCCTCATCAAAAGGTTTGAGAGGATTTTTTGATTTGATAGTTGGACTACAAATCATTGTTCATCAGAGGATTAGTGGGAGTTAAGGAACAAGAGGTAATTACAGGGATAAAGCGGTATTTTGACCCAGCTGTAATTACGAACAACCTGTGAAGGATCGACTTACCGATCATGGTTATATCAAATGGACATAATATATCTACAGTGAGGAGAGTGCAGCTATGGGCTTTAGTGGAGTGACCGCGTAGTCAACGATTGTTGGTTAACTAGGTTAAAGAGTTTAACCAGTTAATCTCGGATCGTTGGAGCTCATGATCTGTAGGTCCATAAGGTCCCCTGGCTAGCTCATATAGGAATAAACTTGGAATAATTTGAAGGAATAATTCAAATCGTACGAATTAGGTTAATCATATGAGATATGATTAAGTAATTGATATATGATATCAATTTGAGAAAATTGGACAAAATATTTAAATAGGATTTAAATATTAAAATTATGAATGCGGATTCATAATCGGAGGCATGGATTTCATCAAACATCGGATTTTGGAAAAAGTCAAATAGTTGACTTTGACCAGAGAAAGTCAAAGGTTGACTAAAGTAGATTAAAATAATGTTTTTAACCAAGTTGGTGGAAAATTCCACTAACTTGTTGAGTGGAACATTTAAATAATCTCAAAAATTCACTTTTTGACACTTAGCCATGCATGCATAAGTGGAATGTGTGTTGTAAGTTTTTTATGAACTTAACCATGCATTTTGACACTTAGCCATGCTATGCATGAGTGAAATGTGTGTTGTAAGCTTTTGGTGAACTTAGACATGCATTTTGACACTTAGCCATGCCATGCATGAGTGGAATGTGTGTTGTAAGCTTTTGGTGAACTTAGACATGCATTTTGACACTTAGTCATGCCATGCATGAGTGGAATATGTGTTGTAAGCTTTTGGTGAACTTTGACATGCAAGAGTTGCATGTAATTTGCCTATTTAAGAAGGCTTTTGTTCAAACACTAATAGCTCTTGGAACCTTTGGTCATTTGATGTGTTTTCAAAAAGCTTACATAACTCCTTTTAGCTCCACTTTTCTCTAATTTTTTCCTTCTCTAAAAAGAGTCCCACCACTCTATTCTAAGCCTTGAGAATAGCTAGGAAGATCTCTTGGTGGTCCTTCATTGGAGCTATTTGAAGATTTTTTAAAAGCTACAAAGGTTTGTATTTTTCTCCACTTATCTCTAAGCATCATAATGTATGATCATGCATGTTTAATCCTAGGTTGTATTATGCATCTAGATTGTTATTTCGATTCTTGCTCACTTCCGCTGCGCATGTATGTATTTTTTCCATCAAACTATCCATAACCGAGCTTGGGAAAAATAAATTTAGCTCATGATAATAAAGGAAAAACATAATTTAATGTTGATGGAAGTAGACGACATGATTCGAAGATTAAAACAAGCTAAGAATGGTGGAGTTGTAATCGGAATGATAGACTAGACTTGCTTTTTGCTTGTCCCCAAGCAAACTTAACCATTTATATCTCTTAAATCACATGCAACAATCATAAACAACATCGAACATAAGGATAGACTAGACTTGCTTTTCATATGGTGTCTCAGGAAAGATCATCAAAACCTTATCGTCTTCCTATCTTCAAAAGTCAAGTTACCATAAGCCAACAAAGTTCAAAACAATAAAAAGTTTTTTAAAATCCTTTATTTTTTCAAAACATGAAAACTTTTTGACAACGCTCTAGAATTTGCACGCTTCCTTTTTCACTTAAAGTTTAACACTAAAGGAATGGCTATTAGCCTTTGTGGAGATTTCCTCCACAGCTTGTAGAGGTCATTCAAGTAACAACCGTTCATAACATATCTACGGTGGGTTGCAAGATGTTACACTAGACCCAATTGCTACCCTCGAAGCTGCTTATGCCACTCAACTTAAGCTACAACTAGTGTCTACAGTGATAAAAATAAAGACAGGACAAAAAGAAAACAAAGTTTATCTAATCCTTAAGAATCATCATCGACATGAAAAATAAGAAAAGGCACACCAATATGCTAAATGAAATTAAATTTGCAACATGCTTTGTTTAAGAAATATACTTCGCTAAGGCCAAGAACGAGATCATGATCGAAACAGAAATAAACTAAATGGTCATATTTTCATATTAAACTCATAAACAATCAGAAAAGCTCACAATATTATCTTACCAAAACCTAAACATGCAACTAAATTCAAAAATAATATAACAAGCATAAGAACAAGAATAAAACTTCCCTCAAATGAAGAACCAGCCTCATGGATCAAATGGCCACGCCTCAATCCTAATGGCATCCTCTAACTGTTTATGCATCTTTCTTGTAACTTGTGTTACTGTTTCTAACTTTTGCTCCGTGGCCTCTAACTTTGCTTCTGTTACCTCCAATTCCTACTCCAACCGTCAAACAGTATCCCTCAAGCCTCGAATTTCATAATTCGGTGAGCCGCCTCGAACTGCCTCCGAGAAGTCACTTCAAGTTTCGTTCTTCTATCATCAGAAACTTTCTCTCAATTTGGCCTTCCAGAATCCTGACACCTTGACAAAGACATAGTGAGGTGATCAAACTAAGGAAAGAGAGTTTACCATTTTTTTGAGCTACACATTCATGGATTACTCCCCGTATTAGTCACCCAAAATTTATTAGGAATCCCTTCATCATAGCGTATACTAATAGAACTTGATCCCGAATAATGTGTTGGTCATGCTCAACTGGCATGATCCTGTTCTTCACGACATATAACCAACTGGTAGCAACTGCAGAAATATCCTCAGGTGCAAGCTTATGGGACCCCATTGTTGAAATATCCCATGTAGAGGATGGCGTCCCTACCGTATCCACTGCCTTACTATGATGTTCTTCAGATGGATCGAATAAAATCTGATTCCCAAGAGCGTTCTAGTAGTCAAGAAGCTCATACAAGTGGTTAATCTGCGTAGAATCAAATCAAACCTCTTTCCCTCGCATCGTCACCACATCCGATTGAGGGTGAACGGATGAATAAAATTTTTGCACTACATCAACTGCCAAACAGCTCACTGGTTCTAGCAGGCGTAACTATTCCTTTTCTTGAGCCACCTCTCGCCACATGTCCGGGATAACTGGAAGATCTAAATCTAAGCCAAGCTCAACCAATGACTTCCGCGATTTGTTCCACCCACGACGCTTCATAAGATTGGATGGCTTCCATTTAGTCTCGAGCTCTTCACTAGCGTTGGTATGGATACTAACTATCTCAGGAGTCGATATCGGTACAGAAGACGACCCTCTAGTAGTAGTAGCACGAGCCCTAGCTACTCGAGTCTTAGGTTCATATGGAGTTAGCCTGATCGTCTTGTGGTTTTGCATTATCTTCCTTGGCATTGCTCGTGCCCGCCTTCTAGGCCTAAAAAGCTCCCTAATGGGGATCCTATCATCTGTGTCAGTGTTGACTGATGGCACAACCAGTGGATTCGATAGCAAAGATGATGCTACTGAATGATTTTTAGTTGGAGGTGCTGTCCTAGAAGTTCCTACCCCCATCACTACAATATCCCTCTTGTATGGATTCATTTCTCCCTTAGAACGATGAGATCCTGTTCAATGTTATCTTTGAATAGAATTTACTGAAGGGGTATTTAAATCATTCGAAGTTGGCAAGGAGGGATAGGACTCAACTTCCTAGGCACCATAAATCTCCAAAGATGGTGATATTCCTTTGTCCAAGATAGCCCGAACTCCAATGCCAAGTACGGTGGCCTGTGGCGTTACATAATCTCCCTCTTTTTGTGTAGGTTTAGTTACCTCTTCATGTGAACCTTTGGATAATGTTTTTGTGAAAATATCAAGAGGTAACTGTCGTTTAACCGCCATCTCCTCTTCTTAGAGACTTATGGTTCTTGATCTTATTGGCGATTGTATAGGAGGTTGAATATAACAAGTTGTCTAGGCTATTTGACTGGCAATCCTCTTAGCATATTCGAACATTGCTTCCCATTCCTCAGATGTGTACCTTCGAAATTCATCCTCCCTACTCTTCTTCGTTGATCCACTACATAACTTTCCTAAACGAGCTCATTTTCTTGATTTTTCTGCCCACTATCACCGAGGGAGGCGTCAAGCGCCTAGCCTCAACTTCTGCATCCAAACTTTCATCAATTTTCATGCTTTGCACCCTTGAACTTCCTCCTTCGTGTTCCCATTGTTGACTCTCTTGTGGGTGCCTTAATTCATCAAAATTTACCTTGCTCTCTTTGCTTAGTATCTCCTTTCCTTTATTTTCAGCAACCACATGATATTTCTTTTGGACGAAAGGTTCTAAAAGAAGAGGTGGGTTACTTGGAGCACTATAAGAGGGAGCCATAGGGATGAACTTTTGGGTAGGTAAAGGTGGTCGAGTGCTAGATGTCGTAGCGGGCATTAAAGGAGGCTCAAGAGGTCTCAGTGACATGCCAAACTCCGACCTTGTGAAAACATATGACCCGGTTGATACCCACTCATCGGCATCCCTCCTAAACACATAAACTGAGATGAAGGGGAGGGATACTAACCATCAGTGGGGTAACTTGGGCATAAGTAAACAAATTTTGGCCTAATCTGAGTGAATGTTGCGGTTGGACAACATGGTTTTGAGGGGGGAAAATTGATGTTAATGGTAAATAGGCTAAAGACCTGTCGGGAATGTTAGGTAATTGGAAGACTGCAAATTATATGCGGGAAAAGTAGGAGGAAACAAAGGATACATACCAGAAAAATTATTCCTGGTTTACTGTTGAAAATTGACCGGAAGATGGTCAAAACACTGCTGAAACGCTCCCAAAGTCGATGGATTTTTAGCCTAACCCAATGACCCATCATATTGGCTGTGTATCGAGGCTTGTGGTACTGTCGAGGTAGCGATAAACGGCAGGAAATCTCCATTTACTGCTGCTGGTCGAAAAATTTGGGTATTGGAAGTGTGAACATGCAAATCTTGGGAGTTTGAAGGATGAGAACTTATGTGTATTGTGGTAGATGAAGAGGGGAATGTAGTACTTTGAGAAGAATAAGCCATAGATGATGAAAAACAAATGGAAAAGATAGGGATTTTTTTTTTCTGTTACAGCCGTAAAACGCAACGAGGGAATTTTGGGGCTAAGTTTTTCGTGGAGGAGGGAAGAAAGAGATGAAGTGTCTTTTGCCTTTTTTTTTTTTTTAAATAGGGTTTAATGTTAATTATATCAAAAACCCAATAGGAAAAGGAAACCCAAAAATATTAAAAAAAAAAACTCAAAAGCCCACTTTTTTTATATCAAAGCCTTCTAAACGGAAAACATGTGTGTTTATTAATTTTTTTTCTTTTTTTTCTAAACTCCCAATTCGATTAAAAAAAATTGTTACACCCCCATTTATTTTAAGTCAATACTAACTCCCAAAATAAAAATCACAATTTTTCGAATTTTTGGATCGAACCGAGGCTCCAGGCGCCTTGCTTAAAAAAAATTCTGAATTTTCTAAAATTTCACCCAAGTAATTTGTTAACACCTTAATCTCAGCCCAAATAACCTAACTACAATTAAAAACAAGTGAAATTCGAAAAAGAAATTAAAGAAAACTACTCTAAACTAATTTACACAAAACTCTTCAAAAGAAATTTTCAATTGAACAAGGAAGGGAATTTTTTTTTTCAAACTCTTAACTACGTGAATGCTAGATAGCGGTCTTCCCTCTATCTATTTCTTCTCCAAAATATTTTTTAACACGTTGGCCATTAACTTTAAAAATGTTACCTTTAAAATCTTCGAGTTCAATGGCACCGTGAGGGAAAATTTTTGAAATTTTAAATGGTCCAGAACACCTAGACTTTAGTCTTCCTGGAAATAATTTTAAACGAGAGTTGAAAAGCAAAACTAAGTCTTCTATTTGAAAAGATTTAGGCCTAAGCCTCTTATCATGCCATTTCTTAGTTTTATCTTTCAAAATCTTTTCATTTTCCTAAAAAAAATTCCTATGCTCCTCAAGTTCCATCAGTTAGAGTTTCCTTGATTCTCGTGCAGAAAATAAATCAAAGTTTAGTCTTTTGTCGCCCAAAAAGCCTTATATTCTAACTCTAACGGTAAATAGTAAGCTTTTTAAAAAATTAATCTATAAGGAGACATGCCAAGAGGAGTCTTATATACTGTCCTATATACCCATAGAGAATCATCCAGTTTTAAAGACCAATCTTTTCTACTTAAATTGACAGTTTTTTTCAAAATGGATTTTATTTCTCTATTAGACACCTCAGCTAATCCATTGGATTGGGGATGATAAGCTGTGGCTATCCTGTGATGGACATTATACTTAGACAACAAACTTTTTACCGCTCTATTAAAAAAATGAGTCCCCTCATCACTTATCAAACATCGAGGAGTTCCATAACAAGTGAAGATATTCTTTTGTAAAAATCGAACAACTACCCTAACATCATTCGTAGGGGTAGCAACAGCTTCTATCCACTTGGACACATAATCAACAGCTAGTAAAATATAATTCTTACCATATGAAGGAGGGAATGGGCTCATGAAATCAATACCCCATACATCAAAAATTTCAATCACTACAACAAATTTGCCTTTTTATGACGAGCATTGCCCGACATTAACAAGTAACCATGTCGGTCAGTGACCGACATCTATTTGAGTGTCCTTGTTTCTTTTTCATGACGGACAGTTTTAATGTCGGGCATTGCCCGTCATGTAAATCTTCTTTTCCATGACGGGCATGCCCATCATGGAAGGATAACAATGACGGGCGGTGACCCACATATTTACGAGTGTCCTTGTTTCGTTTAATTTTGCATGGCGGTTTTTATCTGTCATTATACGTGCGACATTGTTTGTACGTTATCGTTTATGCGTCATTGTTTATACGTCATCATTTGAGCGTCATTGTTTGTATGTCATTGTATCTACGTATCGTATGTGCGTCGTGGAATGACTATATTTCATGACAGACATTAACCGTCATTATTTCGTAAATAATTTAATTAAAAAAATAGTTGGTTGTCGAGACGTGGTTGGCTAACCAACTATATTTCCTTCAGACCTATGATAATATTTCAATATTGCAATTAAAATTAGCTAATTAATATGCAACTAAAACTCTTAACACGTTGATATCAAATGCAATATCTATTCTAAATCTTAACTCAAAAAACTAGCCTTAGACTCAAAACACACAAATAATAAAAAGTACAAATTTCAACATGACCTCTCCACTTTAGAATATATAACTCAAAACTAACCAACCATATATCTCCTTCCAACCTAATCGCACAAAGTAATATCTCAATATTATTGCAACTAAAAAATTAATATATAACTAAAACTAACTATTTCAACATCATGATCTACCTTTAGATTCAAAACACAAATAATAAAAAAAGTACAAATTTCAACGTGACCTCCCCCACTCTAAAATAGAACTCAAAACTAACCAACCAATATATTTCCTTCGCAGTTATTGACACAAAATAATATCTCAATATTATTGAAACTCTCAAAACGTAATATGCAACTAAAACTAATTTCAACACCATGATCTATTCTAAAAGTACTTAACTCAAAAACTAACCTTAAACTTAAAACACAATTATTTAAGAGTTGATCAAATAAGTACAAATTTCAACATGACGTCTCTACTTTAGAATAACTCAAAATTAACTTGGAAAACAATAATATACTACATTCAGCAACAATCAAGCACTTCTATATTAACACCCTTCTACACATAAACAAATGGGACCGCCCGTCCCTCAGACAAAACTACATTCAGCATAACAATCCAAACTTCTATATATTATAAACAAGACCACGTATTTCAAATCTGCTAAGTATTACTACAGAAAGTTACCCGAACCAAATACTTACATCAAATAAACAAAAGTAATGGATCCATCGGTACTACACAAATCGTCCATCAAATGATGTCCATTCTATTCAAACTTCGTCGATTTCTTCTTGTTTGTAGGCTTTTTTTTGTATTAAACTACAAAAAAAAAGATAATACTGATTAATATAATGATAAAGCATATATAAACACATAAAGGTATATGATAATACGTACAAGTTCAGTTATGGGAGTATTAGGATTCCGCACTATTTCTCGTATATACTTTTTCAAATAGTACCCACACTCGATAGAACCTAGTTGCCGAGGACACTACATATAGAAAATTTGAAAAATAACATAGTTATGAGTTAACAAAGGATTTCAATGCAAATTTGAGCATATTTAAAATGTAATCAAATGCAAGTTTACCTTCACATGTTTCCAAATTGTAGTACTGCGACAATATTAAATAGAGTGTTGAGCTTGCCACATTTTCAATGATCTAAATAACTTGAAACATTAGAATGACATAATTATAAAAATTATAACTATAAGAGTTCAAGGCACCTACATGTTTATGATTCTCTTATAATTTTCTTCAATCTTACTTCTTAGAGGTCCAATACATAAACACAATTCTCTTGAAGATGTATAACAAACAACTTCCAGTGAAAACTATTAATAATCAACATGATAATATTACATTCATGGATGGATAAAAGAAACTATAAATAAGTAAAATCAAGTTAAATTGCTAGCTTACCCGCCGTTACATGGGATGAGTACGATTTATTCCAAGTTACTCATGTCTAACCTGTTGGCTAGATCAAGAACAAGTTTCTTGAGACATCATTTGTGGTACAATGTTGTCCGGATCAACCACCAAAAACTTATTATGTGTCTCGTCCTCACATTCATTCCAAAGATACCAAAACATATAATTGTAAAACATTAAACTTCATAGTTAGTGAAGTTAAGATATGAAATAGATTTAATATACTTACGCGATGTACGTGAGCACACACATATAGCCTATTTCAATTATCTCGCAGTATTGCATGATGTCATCACGTGTTAAACTAATGATCTTCTCCCTTCCAAATATGTAATCATCGATATTAAATTCAATTACATCCTTATTGTTTATTGAACGCACGACATATTGATTTAGGAGTTTAATAGTTATGTGGACATCAATATGTTCAGATGATTGTGTTCTTGGCTTGGATGTTCGAGGAGAAGGAACCATTGACAAACAAAATTACAAACAACATTTAACAAACGAAAAGTTAAAACTTCACTCAAGTTAGAACAAGACATACCTTTTTCTCCTCATTTAAAATTACTAGTCAACGAGGCCATGCCACGAAGCTACCAATGGCACTATGAATTGTTGGACTTTGAACGTCATCATCAAACTCTATGCCAACTGCAACAATCTTCTCCATTGATCCAATATCCAGATGACACGGTTTTCCCTTAGAAAATTTTAAAGCAAAATGCTAAATGTTATGCACAAAAAAGCTAAGTGTCGTGTCCAAAAACAGTAAGTTCAAAACTAAAACAAATTAGTTACCATTGTTGGTTGTTCATCCGGGATAAAAACTTTAGTAGGTGCATTGACAACTTGCTTCCCTTTCTCTCTTATCTTTGAGACATTACTGACTTTAGTTGTGGATTTTTTTGGTTGTAAGCTCTGTGTCTTCAATTCGGATTGGTCTTAAGGTTGCAATCCCAAATTTTACTTCCTTTTGGCAACATTAAAATATAGGAATGGTGAAACAAACTCACCTAATCCCCTCGCACGACCTCGATGTTTTGGGATGCCTAATGCTTCAGTTAAAACATATTCGCCCTTGTGTATTGTAGCCAACTCATCCTATCACAAATATTTATCATCATATTATCATCTAAACATCCCACTTTCTAAATCTCATTGAAATAAAAAACGTAGAAACTTACAATTCGAGCGGCACATTCTTTAGTGGCAACATCAAAGTATTTTTTGTCATCCACGACTTATCCAGTACTAAATTTATGAAAGTTTAATCTACAAAAAAAAAAACACAATGGTTAAGCTTGTGTACTTTGTCGGATTCTTAAGAAGCAAAATCGAAATGCTTAAGAAACAAAGGATTGATAAGGTGGGGTGTTTAAAGTGGTACCTAGTAAACATGGAAGGTTATGAAAGAAACAGAGTGTATCAAATTAATTAAATTAATGAAAAGTTAGGTAAGCATGATGCTTTAACAAAATTCATATGTTCTCCAACTCTCTTGTAGTTACACTCACAATAGTTTTGGGTTTGCTAGCTTACAGTTATTTCCCCGGAAAAAAAAAACATTTCTCTCTTCTTTTTCTTCCATTGGACTTGCTGCCTGTTCTTTCGGTTATTATACATTTCACACCCACAGCCACACTTCAAAAATATATTGGAGGTTGCCAATTCATTCTTTGAATGATGGGAGTAGAGAAAAGTATTAATCAGATGAGAATAGAGAATACGTTTCACACACATTCTTCTTTTTCTTTTTTGGTTTAACAACAGCAGCCGGCGGAGGAGTTTTTGGTTTTTGGTGGGCTTACCCGAAAGCGTCATGTTACGAGAACCCCAATTTTACTAGTGCACACCCTATCCTTAATACCCTTCTTTCAAAATCCCTCTATAACCCTCTTTCTCTCATTTTTGGAGACGAGGGCAGGGACGGGCAAAATTAAAATCTTGAGAAAAATCCTAAAATTTATCTTTCCCCCGCCTTATACATCTACCAGCTTCCTCCTTTCTCTTTTTCTTATTGGTGGGTTCACAGCAAAACTAAACCTAACACACAGAAGGAGAGAGACAGTAAAAGAACCATCTTTTCTTATACAACTTTCCCACTTTAGCCAAATCTAAAAGTTTTTTTTCTCTCCGTTACCAACAAACAAACAAGATTAATGGAATGTGTGTGAACAAGATTAATGAAATGTATGTGAAATGGGTCTTCTTCTCCCTCCAACAAACAAGATTATCTCCTTCCCTTCCCTTCCCTTCCCTTCCCATTTAAACTCAATCCTTTTTTTTTTTCATTCGTGAAACAGGGCACAACAGAGAAAGAGAAAAAAACTAGAAGTTATAGATAAAATAACCCAAACTCAAATCAGAAGAAAATGAGAAGTTACCAAACTAGAAGAAGACGAAAACGAGCAAATACTAGGGAAGAGAAGAGAAGGAAGAACAGAACCTTCGATGTTGTTGCCACTGCATAATATATTTGCTCGTCGTCGCCGTCTACCGCCGAATCGTAGCTCACCGCTGTCGGCAAATCGCTCCTTACCGCTGGATCGTCGCTCGCGTTGCCGTACGTGGTTCTTCATTGGCCTTCCCACAGCAATAGAGCTGGGTTCACAATGATGATAGAGAGACTTTCGCGTGCGGCAAAGGGAGGTGGGAGGCAAAAAAATATCGAGTGTAAAATTTTGCGTGAAATTTTGAAGTTAGGGTTAAAATCACACATTATCCATGTCGGGCCTGGCCCGCCATTAAAACTAAACTTACAATGGCGGGCTAGGCCCGACATGGATACTTTAAAAAATAATAATAATAAAATTGGCGAATTTTTTACCTTGTCCGACATGGTTTCCTCCGTGTTTTTTTTGTCCGACATCATTTCCTCCGTGTTTTTTTTGTCCGACATTAAAACCAAGATTTGTTGTAGTGAATGCATCTCATTAAGTTTAGAAATATTACCTATCCTCTGACACTTATCACAAACCTGGGCGAGGCTATGTGCATCACGGAATAGAGTGGGCCAGAAAACCCACTTTGAAATACCTTCGCTGTGGTCTTTTGTCCAACGAAATGCCCTCCATATGGAGACATATGACAATCCTCCAAAATTGCTTTTTGCTCTTCCTCCGCTACACACCTGCGAAGGATTCCACCAGGACCAAGTTTGTACAAAAAAGGTTCATGCCACCTATAATATCGTACATCATGAAGAAACTTGTTTACCTGCTGCTTGCTGAACTCATGTGGAATAATACCACTTACCAGATAATTTGCAATGTCAGCATACCAAGGGACATTTTCTATGCGAAGTAATTGCTCATCAACGAATTGTTCTCGAATCTCTACTTGACCTTCCTGAAGTGGGGACTCGAGCCTAGACAGGTTGTCGGCCACTTGGTTCTCCGTTCCTTTACGGTCCCTTACTTCTATATCAAATTCTTGAAGTAGCAAAATTCATCATATCAAACATGGTTTTGCATCCTTGTTTCCAAAAAAAATACTTTATAGCAGAATGATCACTATAAACAACTACTTTTGTCCCTATCAAGTAAGACCTAAACTTATCAAAAGCAAACACAACTGCTAACAATCCTTTTTCAGTAGTGGTGTAGTTTAGTTGTGCTCCTGTTAAAGTCTTACTGGCATAATATACTGCATGTAAAATCTTATTCCTTCTTTGACCTAACATGACTCCTAAAGCATAATCACTAGCATCGCACATAAGTTCAAAGGGTAATTCCCAGTTAGGTTCTATAATGATTGGAGCTGAGCTGAAAGCAGTTTTTAAAGTTTCAAAAGTTGTCATGCAAGCATTATCAAATATAAATGGTCTATCATTTTCCAAAAGTTAGCAAAGAGGTTTCAAAGTCTTTGCAAAATCTTTTATAAAACGTCTATAGAAACCCCCATGGCTTAAAAAACTTCTTATTCCTTTAACATTTGTAGGAGGTGGTAATTTTGAAATAACATCAATTTTAGCACGATCCACCTCAATCCCATTTTTCGAAATCTTATGGCCTCGAACTATCCCTTCTCGTACCATAAAATGGCACTTCTCCCAGTCTAAAACAAGATTGGTGTCCTCACATCTTTGTAAAACATTTTCTAAATTCAATAAAGAATCATCAAAAGAATTTCCAAAACCTGAAAAGTCATCCATAAAAACCTCAAGAATATTTACTACCATATCCAAAAAAATGGCCATCATACACCTTTGAAATGTCACCGGTGCATTGCATAGACTGAAAGGCATACGCCTAAAGGCAAATGTCCCATACGGACAAGTGAACGTCGTCTTCTCCTAATCCTCCGGAGCGATGGTAATCTAGTTATATCCCGAATATCCATCTAGGAAGCAATAAAACTCCTTACCTTGCAAGACGATCTAACATTTGATCAACAAACGGAAGTGGAAAATGATATTTCTTCGTTACGTTGTTTAGTTTGTGATAGTCGATTCAAACTCTCCACCCGCTCACAGTCTGGGTTGATATAAGTTCATTTTCCTCATTTACCACCACCGTCATCCCGCCCTTCTTTGGTACGCATTGTACTGGGCTCACCTAGCTACTATCTGATATAGGGTAGATGACTCCAGCGTCTAACCATTTCAAGATCTCTTTTCGAACAACCACTTTCATTTCTGGATTCAAACATCTCTGATTCTCTATTGAGTTGACTTTCTTCCAATAGGATCTTATGCATGCAGAATGTAGGGCTTATCCCTTGAATATTGGCAATGGTCAAACCAATGGCCTTCTTGTATTTGGTCAATATCTGCAATAATGAAAGCTCATTTTCAGTCGATAAACTAGAAAAAATAATAACAGGCAAAGTTTCATTAAGTCCAAGATAAGCGTATTTCAAGTGAGAAGGTAAAGGCTTTTGTTCCAAAGTGTGCGGTTCCACAATAGATGGTTGCAATGTTTTGTACACTTCTGCCTTTATATCATCTTTATCCTATAGTGGATACGTCTCTGTAGTCATTTTCGGGGATTCATCTTCTGTAGCTTCTTGTTCTTCCTCAATTCCAACGACTAAAAGATCATAAAACTCATCAATCAGAGCAGGGTTCGAAGTACTAATGGCTGAAAATTCTTCTAGATCTCCTGGAAGTTTCATTGCATCCAACACATTAAATTTCACCTCCTCATTATTAACCTTCATTGTTATTTCTCTTTTTCGAACAAAACACTATATCTCCTCTAGCTAGGAAGGGTCTACCTAAGATGATAGCTACATCAAAATCGGTCTCACAGTCTAAGATGATGAGGTCTATAGGGAAGATAAACTTATCTACCTGAACTAGAACATCTTCTACTTTTCTTTCAGGCTTCTTAATGGATATATCCGTTAATTGGAGGGTAACTGTAGTAGGTCTAGCTTCTCCTATGCCAAATTCTTTGAAAACAGATAGGGGAGAAGCCAAATTCTTTGAAAACAGATAGGGGCATTAGGTTAATGCTAGCACCTAGGTCGTATAAAGCTCTACCTAAATTCTTTCCTCCAATAGAACAAGGGATGGCAAAACTGCCGGGATCTTTACATTTTATGGGGAAAGGGCTACCTACAGCTTCACTACTACACTTGGTCATAGCTACCATCTCATGTTCACCTAAATTCTTTTTTGTAGACACAATATCCTTTAGGAACTTAGCATAATTCGGTATTTGTTCTAAGGCATCAACTAAAGAAATGTTTATATGAAGTTGTTTGAGGATGTTTAAAAACTCTCTAAATCGAGTTTCTTGGTTTTTCTTGGCTAATATTTGAGGGAAAGGAGGAATCGGGGCAAAAGATTAATTTTTTTGTGAAGAGGCGTCAGGCGCCTCCCCCTCACCCGAGGTGGTTTTTTCTTTCTCTGCTTCACTAGGGGCATTTTGAATTGATGTGAAAGGTTTCTCTACCTGAACCGGTATCTTTGGTCCTTCGTAAGACAATCCACATCTCAAAGTTACCGCCTTGCATTACTCTTTTCTTCTATTTTTGGAACTTCAGTATGCCCAGGAAAAGAGCCTTGCGGTATCGCCTTCAAATCATTGGCAAGCTGTCCCACTTGCCTCTCTAGGTTTCTCATCGCTATATAATTTCGAGCCATGTACTCCTTCATTATATTCTCGAGCCTAGAATTAATTCTAGGCTCGCTGAATTGGAACTTGTTGATTCTGAATAAACTGCTGCGGTGGTGGTCGATTATTCGGGTAAATAGGTGGAGCATATGGCTGCTTGTACTGCTGGTTCTGCCCTTGGGTCGCTCCACGAGAACTTTCTTGACCTCCCCATGAAAAGTTGGGATGATGTCTCCACCCTGGATTGTACGTATTTGAATAGGGGTTGAAATTTCGATTGTTCCCGTGACCTACATATTAAACAGAAGCTTGATCATGCAGACAATTCTCATAAAGATGATTATCATTATAATAAGAATAAACAATTTCAGTACTTTGGCAAACAGGGGAAGGGGCAGTATATTCAGGTTGCACAAGTTGCACAGGTTGCACTGGTGTATTCTTCCTGTCCAAGGCCATCTCCTTGAGCATTTGGTTTATTGTCACCATCCCTTTTTGCATCGAAGTTGCAATGTCCAATGCCAACACTCCTGTTGTGTCTTGCTTCTTTGGTGCAGGTTTCGACCTTTGAGAACACCATAGCTCGTTGTAGGAAGCTAGGTCCTCCAAAATATCAACTATTTGTTGAAGGTCTTCTTCGTGAAGGCTCCATTTGCAGCATTGTTGAGCATCATCTTAGTGTGATGGTCCAAACCTTAAAAGAAGTGCTCGATCTGGATACATGCTGGTAATTCATGGTTTGGACACTTTCGCAGCAACTCTTTGAATCTCTCTCATGCCTCGTGCAGGTTCACGATTGTATTGTCTAAAGCCACGTTATCGCCTGGTCCCTGAGGGAAAATGGGAAAAGAGTTAATCTCAAAGTATCATCAGAAATATCAAGCAATCTAAAAGCATTTGCAAATTTGAAGAAATGTCTTGAGATGGTCATGAGGATCTTCATGTTCGCGCCCTCCAAATTGTCCTAATTCTGAAGCATTTGAAACATAAGTGGCTTAAGCTCGAAGTTGGAAGTTTCTGGAATAGGGTTCAAAATGACCGAATCCAAGTTCTGGAATGATGTAGCTGCATACTCTCCCATTGCTACGTCTCTATTATCCCCCATGTGGATATGGTTGAAATCCCTATAGTTTTGTTGTCCTCTTCCTTGCCCTGCCATATTGTCGTTAAGAACTGGTGGATCTGCAGGATTTTGTACTGGAATCTCGTCCATAATGGTGATTCTTTCTTTTTCTTTCTTTTTTTGCTTTTCTCTCTGTGTTCTGAGTCTCTGTTCTTTTCTCAACCTACGACAGGTTCTCTCAATTTCAGGATCAAATGACAATAGAAATTTATTCGTGCTCATGCACTAATTAATGACCTTCGTGGTTGGATATAAATCAAAATGTTTGAGAACAGAAACGACAATCACAAAAACCGATCACAAAAAATTAATATAAGACTAAAACAAATCTTCCCTAGCAACGACGCCAAAAACTTGTTTGGGATTTTGGATTCAAAATAAATGAGAGCGCAAGTGTACACCCGTCACAAGTAGTAAAACGGAATGAGTATTCCAAGTATCGATCCTCAGGGACAAATGAATTGGCAACCTTCAATGCATGGAAGACACGTGGAAGGGCTTGGAGAAGCTTCAAATCACACCAAAATGTGTCTTTTACATTAAGGGCATTCTCAGGATCGGGGAAGGCGTCAGGTGCCTAGCTTGGAATTTTTCTGCACAAAATTGTAATTTCTGTTAGAAATCAACTCTAAATAATGTAAAAATGACTTATGTGCATGTATAACCAAAGATAACTTCAAATGAAAAGTTTTGGACACTAAACCAAGCTTAAATCACTGTTTTCGAGTTTAAAACGTTAGAAAACAGCACCCATTTAGCTTCTTTTTACCCTTACAAACAAGGAAAATCAGCAGGTGGGCGTACGAGTGGCATCGCATTGGCGCGCACATGGAGAGGTAGTGTGCGGCATGGGGCACGCAGGCAGGGGCGTGGCGCAGTGAGCGTGAGCGTGCAGCAAGGGCATTCAGCATGGGCAGCCGGTAGGGCATTAGGCGAGCGCACGTGCTGGCGGGGGTGTTGGCAACATCCATGTGGTTGCAGGGCACGCGGGCTTATGGGCATGCAGTGATACACGCTAACGTCTGGTAAGGTGCGCGTAGGATGTGGGCACGCGAGCGATACAGAAGCGTGCGCTGGCGCACGGGGCGATGGGTAGGTATCCGACGGGCGCTTATGCTGGCATGAGCACTAGCCTCTTGTGAGGTTAGCATGGTGGGAGTGTGCGGGCGATGGCAAGGCTAGGGCACGTGTGGGTGCTAGCAGCAAGTGGGGACGCGAGCACAGGCATGCGCGAGCTAGACGTTGGCTGGTGCGCGCGGAGCGACGCCTTATGAGGCTAGCGCCTACTGGGTGCAGGCGTGCGGTGGGGTGTGCACATCGTGTGTCTGGTTGGGCGTGCATAGGCACGAATGCGCGTGCACGGAGGGCGTCTCCATGCGAGGCTTTTATGCCCTTGATTGCTTTGAGCATGCGGTGATGCTCTCCTTTTTGCTTGAATCCGTTCCAAAGACTTGAGGCCAATTATGATCATATCACATAGCCACCATCAGTATTGAGTTTGAGACCACTACTCCGACGGATCCAAGGGGTTTCCAGTTCCCGCCGACTGACTAGCCGCTTGGGAAGATCGTTGGCTTTGCGGATAGAATCCCAATAAGAGGTAATCGAGCCGCTTTTATCTTGAACATTCGAGATGGGATTCTGATTATTAACGTGATTTATATCTTTTCAAATGGCCGAACAAGTGATTGCTGCAATTTCAATTTCAGAGCTACTAAGAATAAACTGCCAATTATCCCAAAGGTAATGGAATGAGGCGTTTCGATTATGAGGGATAGTGGCAAAGGGAAGAACCAAGCGTCAGATTTGTTGTGCTCGAGGACAACCAAAAGAGCATGGGTAGTGGATTCCTCTTGGGAACGATAGCATGGATAGAAAGGTGAGACATATCTAACCCCCTCTTACTCAAGTTTAACATTACTGGAATGAAATTATGTACTGATCTACAAATGAATGTTCGAATTTTTGGTGGAATGTTTAGTTTCCATATGCTTTGCCAAAAATTGCTTCTGCTAGTTGAACCATTGGTATCTATAGTGACCATAAGATGCATATAGAGCTTAAGCACTCTTAACACTAAAAAAATCCCTTCTTGTCATAATGCCATAGCCAGGAATCGGGTAGGTTAGTAGTGCTCTTAGAGGGATCTTTAGAATCCAGTCGATATCATCCTGGCAAAAAGGATTGGACCGCCTTTTAAAATTCCAAGTGTCAAGGGGATCGATTAAGGAAGAAACCTTGATAACTTCCGATGTAGGGGCTGAGGTGAGAGGTTTAAAAGTCTATTCTCTAAGCAACCAAGGATCTTTGAAAGCATCTATGGACTCATCATTACCCACTTATTTTCGAATTCCATGAGAAAGAAGATCTCGCCCTCAAATTAGACTTTTCCAGAAGTAAGATGAGCGGGATTCGACATCTGCTTCAATGAGGGTGGAATCAGGCAAATAGATAGCTTTCAAGACCTTAGAGGTCAACAACGATGGATTATGAAGGAACCTCCAAGCTTGCTTAGCTATAAGGGCATTGTTGAAATCTTCGAGATCCTGACAATTCAAACCACCAAGCTCCTTAGAAAGACATAAGCGCTCCCAACTCATCCAATGCACCTTTTCTTTATCATTAGTAGAGCCCCACCAGAAGTGAGTGAAGATACGGGCAATATCATCACATGAACCTTTAAGCAGACGAAATACATTCATGTCATTAGAGGGAATTGCTTGGACCATACTTCTAATTAGGACTTCCTTACCTCCTGTCGAGAAACACTTATGGTTCCAACTCTGCATCACTTTCCATATTTTGTCTTTAAGAAAATTCCAACCACTTCTTTTTCTCCTGGAGAAGGAAGAACAACTCCTAAAAGAGATTGAAGGTACGATTGTCTAGCCTCATGGACATTGGGAGAAAACATAACCACATACTTAAAGAAATTAATACATTGTCTTGAGGCCCGACCATAAGCATATGAGAGCCCCAAATACATATCTTTAAACATTAGTTGGATATTATGAAACTTCAGAGTTATTTGTTAATATTCTAAGTAATATATTTCTCACTCATCTAAATCTCAAAGATTTAGAATAGAAATAGCTTCCATGAAGTATGTCTATACTTTAATTATTGAATCCACTGTCTTTCTTGGGAAATTGAGCTGAATGACCCTTGTAGCAAGATAAAAATGAATTTTATCCGCTTTTTAAAAATTTATGTTTTCTACACCATTGCTTATGTCAATTTTGTGTGAAATTGCACATTGCTCCACTTATCCTTTTTTTTCACTTTTCTATCTCTTCCATTATTATTTCACATTTCCATTCTTCGTCTTCTTCTCTCTCCATCTTTCTTCCTCATGTCTCCCTCCCCCATTTTTTACCAAACATCTTCTTTCTCTTCTTTCATCAATTTCTTATTTTTTTCCCAGGATATTTTACCGGATCTCTTCTTTCTCTCTCCATCTCCTTGTCAGTTGAATTTTTTTAAAATCAATTTCTGCCCCAAATCACGGAACATACCAAATAAGCAATTTTGAAAACCTCTTTGCCTCCCACCAAAACAGCTTAAAGTTAGGATTTTTCTCCTTCCTTCTTCTTCTCGACGAAGTACTTAGGTCCATCAATTGTGAAAGTTTCAGTTGCTGTCTTCGGCCCAAAAACATTGACAATTTTGTTTTAGGTCAGATCTTGCTCTCGCTCCGTCTCGTTCTCCCTCATATCTCGATCTCGATCTTGCTCCCTCTAGTTCTCTCTCAGATCTCGATCTCGATCTCGATCTCGCACACTCTTGCTCCCAAAGATCTCGATCTAGCTCCCCTCTCGCTCCCAACAAGATCAGAGCAAGAGCTTCACTGTCTACTAGATCTCACTCTTGCTCCAAGCCAGATCTCGCTCTCGCTTTCCCACACAGTTAAATCTTGAGAAATTAATTAGAGGAGTTCATTTTTGGTGGGTGATATGAACCAAAGAATGCTGTCAAAGTACACAATGGCAGCCAACATGTGGTTTACAAGGCTGAAGCATCTCGTGAGAAGCAAAAGTCAAAATTTGTTTCTAAATTCATTCATGGCAGGAAGCATACAATGTTCAAACCGGCTTATTGGGTTTGGAAACACTATTGGAAGGATCGATTTTTTGTTGGCAAGAAGTTGAAGAGGAACCCATGTAGAGATATACACTTGACTTTTGATGATTTTAAGAGTGCTCTACACGGCGAGTTTGATGAAGATTACATATTCAATGCTGCTGATTTTCGTCCATTTGATGTAGGAGATCCTTTTGATTCGAGGACGAATCCTTTTGAAGAAAGGGAGGATGATATGAACCAAAGTGTCTTAGTCTTCAAAGAGTTAAAGGAAGTTGTTGGAGAATCCTATGTCCAAGTTGACAACAAATTGGAGTTGCATTAAATGCACTCTAGTGTCATTTATGGCAACCTCAAGTGGCATTGAATGAAGTCAAGAACAAGTCCAACTTCATTTACTACAAACTCAAGTTGCATTAATGGAAGTCTAAGTTGAACTCAAGATGCATTAAATGAACAAGACTTCAAAGTACTTGAAAGTAGTTCAAACTCCAGTTCATTCACTCTTGAAGGGTTACAAACTCTTGGTTTTATGGTGGAGGAGTTTCATTCTCGGATTTAAAGCATGTTTAATTGTATTTTCAGTTTTAAACATTTCATTTATGTGTTTTAAGTTTTATTTGTGTTAGTGGTGGTTATGGTATTGATGTAGTAGGGAGTTACAACCTTTACAATTCTTTTAGGTTACTTGAAGGGTTGTTTTGGAGGCTATAAATAGCCTAGCTTAATCCCTTGGAAAAATAGATTTGAGATTTGAGTTTTGAGATAATGAAATTTAAGCTTATTGAGCCATGAGCTTTTCCTTTGCATTTCTTGTGTTTTAGAATTGCATGCTAGAATCATTCAAGTAGCCTTGATCAAGCTATCTTGTGGAGTGGTTCGAATCTTGAGTTTAGAAACAAGTTTTCTCTACTCTTGATATTGATCATCAAGGTAAATCCGTTCTAACTTCTTCCTTGGGTTGACATCATCTTGATTTGGGGGTTTTAGCACTTGTGATCTAGGGGTTTGCATAACCATAAGGGTTCTTAGATCCAATTGGCTATTGTTTTCTTATCAGCTAGACCGGTGAGAAAATAGAACATGGCCGAGTCATCGGAGCAGTGTGCGACCTTCAACTGCTCCTCCTGGAATCTGGTGACATATTCCCGCAGCGTCTCACCCTCCTTCTGTCTGATGGTGGCGAGATGGGTCGCTGTCTTTTTATCATAATGCCGAGAAGAGAACTGGGCGAGGAACTCCCTTTTCAGCTGAGAGTAGGTCGAGATCGACCTGGCTGGCAATCTCCGATACCACAATCGCGCGCTGCCAGTAAGCGCGATCTAAAAGGCGCGGCATTTGATTGCGTCTGATGCCGCTTGGAAGTCCATGAGGTCTTCAAAGACCTCAACATAATCCTTGGGGTCCTTCGACCCATCATAAGGCTTCACGGTAGGAGCTTTGAACTTCGGAGGGATCGGTGCTTCCAAAACGTCCGAGGTGAAGGGCGATTCTCCCAAGACGCCATCGTTCAGTGAGCCTTCTTTCTGCTCACATTTGGCCTTTAAGGCCTCCACCTGAGCATCGAGCTTGCCCCTCAGCTGGTCGAACTCCTCCCTCGTGATCACCCCTGCGGGAGTTGATTACGCTTGTTTACATGCGTAAAAAGAAGGTTTTAGATGCTGTTTTTATTATGTTTCAGCTTTGTTTCGGATTTTTCTCGATCGTTTGAGTTTCAATTCATGCAAAATTCATATATTATGGTTTTTGGTTGGCTTATATTGTATTTATGACATTTTAGGACCATTTGGGAGTGCAAATTAATCAAAAGAAGCAAAAAGACGGAAAAACCTTCATGGGAGGCACCAGGCGCCTGCGTGCCTGCAGAAAAACTGGTTTTCTTCTAACTTTGCCCTTAATGAAACGCGTCTTCCAATGCGTTTTGGTGGTTCCAACCGATGCATACGTGTAGAAGAAGTGTTCCACTATCAGTTTGAGCACGATTTGGTCAGTCAAAAGAGTTAGAAATGGGTGATTCACCATCGTTTTAGGACCTACCTAACCAAGTCTGCACAGCTATAAATTCCAGCAACTTCTCCACCAAATTCATCAAGCCTTGCTTCCTTCTCTTGATCATTTTTAGTGTTTCTTTGTTGCTTTCTAAGTACATTTGAGTTGCTTTCATTAGTTGCTTTTGGTTTTTAAATCCCGAGTACTTTACATTCCTTTATTGAGCTTTGTTTTGTTTCCATTTGTACTTAGTTATTTTCTACTTATTCAAATATATAAAAATCTAGCACTTTGCTTATCTTCCCTTTGCCTTTACTTTATTTTTAGTTAAGAGAGTTGTGTTTTTGGAGGAAAGAGCACGTGGCACTCCCCCTTGCTTGAAAGAGAAGGGCGAAGCTCTCAACCCCGATAAAAACTCTCCGTTAGTTAACTTTTGTTTTTCACACATGCATTCCACATTCAACCATTTTACTTGCTGTATTTTCTTCAATATGTCTTTCTAAATTCCCGTCTCTAGCCCGGTTATGGATAGTTAGCCTTTTATGTCTAAAAAAGGTTGCTAAGAAGTAGTGTTTTTGCTTTCCATTCGTTGCTCAACATGTTTTCCCAAAAAGTTAGGATTTAGAGAAGGCCACTAATAAGTCTTAACAAGTCAATACTGAAAAGGTTGCTTATTTGCATGATTGAGTGGTTAAACCGAGGAGAGGAGCGCCTTAGACATAAGGGTTCCGCTTAAGTAGCCTAGACATAGGACCTTAACCCGAGGTTGCGACTATTTCCATCCTAAAACTAAGATATATCTCATAATAGACATATTAGGGAATGTCTTAGGACTTTGAACTTGCTTAGACATAAGTCAAGTGAGGAGCGTAGTCGTTGGTTTCTAAAGTAAAATGCATATTGTCCTTAGCATGTCCTTGATTCTTTGTTGGCTAACTTGAAGTAATTCGGGCTAGGTTTTATCATTATAAGTCTAAATCCCAAATCCAAAACCATTATTTGTGACCACTTCCCATTTTACAAGAATCACTCATTCCAACATTCACTATTCTTTAAAACTTTAGAGTTTGGAAATTATTTAGAAGTCCTTGAGGATCGATACTTGGATACTCCATCCATTTTATATTACTCTGACAGGTGTGCGCTTGCATCTATATAATTGTTACCACCCTTAGTGCGTGCGTTCAGCATAAACGCCCAGTCAGGAGTTGCTGGGTTGTGAGAGGATTCAGCCTGTTGGTTGGAGCTCCTGTGTGAGCAGGATGGTGACTGTCCTTTTCGGAGAAATGAGCCTCTCTTTTTGTTGAGATGCTCACAGAGGTCTCCCCTCTGGCGAGTGTGTCCCTCGCTCTCGTTGTCTTCGGGACGTTCCTCCTCGGCTGGGCCGAGGTGGGAACCCCTTTGCTCGCGTACGTCCACGCGCGTCACTCGATTTTCAGATCGGGACCCTGCGCCTGCAGCTAGTATCATTTCGTTATACATTTCCTCCATGGACCGCATTTGTGTGCGCATTGCCTCCATTTCTCTCTGGAGTGCATCAAAGTTCTCACTTGTTGGAGCCGGGGCAGGACCCCGGGCGCCCTTCTTAGAGGTCCCACCTCGACCACGGGTGGCCTTGGACGTGCGGAGGGGTTCTGTTGCTAGGCCGTCGTGACCTTGCCCCTCTACCGCTGCGGCTCCGACCTCCCTCTGGTGGGCATCGCTGGCAGCTAGGGTCCTTTGATCTGCCGTATTGGTCGAGTTTGCGGGTTGAACCATTTTCGCTCGCGTGTTGGTTTTAAAGACTTGGGATGACTTAGATTGTCGTTCCCCACAGACGGCGCCAAATGTTTATGCAAGGATATGCACAACAGTGTATTTCAGATTGCAGCTCGAACTCGGCCTCCGGACCGACCTGAATACTTGGGCGGACCTGCACAAAAAGGTGAGCACTCCGACGATCAAGTCAGTATAGGTCGGATTCCCAGTTTAGTTCGAGGTCAGAAATCATCGCCTCTGATCGTGGAGTGAGGTCCTCTACTTATGGGTGGTAGTCCCGCTAATCTCGCGACGGTTACACTCTGTAATCTCGGGACCGTCGGTTACACCCGGTAATCTCGGGACCGACGGTTACACCCGATAATCACGCCGCTGGCAGTAGCTCACATCGGCCCCTACCGAGCTTCCCGGTAGGTTGGACCTCGGCCAGGATCACCTCGGCCCTCATACTTAGCATTTGTCGACGCTAGTGGTGGTGATCTCGGCGGTCCGAGCTGGGCATGAATCATGAGTCATCTTGGAGCACCAATAGGGGTCCTCCACGTGTCCAGGGTATTCTCTTTCCTAAACAGAATTGTAGAAGAATCCAGTGTAATGAATGGGCATGAAACCTACTGGTTTGTGTCTACTGTATACTGAATTAAACCAACTACTTTCCTAAAGATCTTCAATTGTCGTTTGTAAATCATGTATGACCAGGGGCAAGCAATACGACAGTTTTCTTAAATGTCTTAATTTATACAGTGCTTGAACTTCTTGATTTCCTGCCTCCAGTTTTCCTAATTGGATCTTGAAGAACAACATGCTCTCGATTTTGGTCCAAAAAGAACCAAATCAATAATTAGTTTAATACCTGTTTTCTTCCCCACTTCCATGTGGGCTTCTGGTAGATGGTGTATGCAGTGAAACTTTGTCGTTTCTCATCTTAGAATTGGTGAACGTGGATGTAATATCTTGCCTGAACTTCTATCATTTGAATGGATAAGAACACTTCTCCTTTTCAATAATCAGCTATAGGAAAATGTGGAGGTGGACAATATATGAATTGAAGTTTCTACCTTCTGCGATAAGAAAGGCCTCCCAGTAGTATGGAAATTTGGACGGGTGATTTTTAATATATTTAACACACAATTATTTATCTTTTTTCATATCTAATTAATAATCGAGACTCGTGATGCATTGTATAGTATCTTTGTGAATATTAGATTTGACCGATAACAATTTTATTTTAATTTTGGCCTTATCGTGTTTGTTCCACAAATCTAAAGTTGTTAATTCTTTTGTAACCAATTTGGATTGATTTCTTAGATAGAATCTTTCCATGCTCCAACATTGAATCAACACCTCTTTGTTGGTCGCAAGGGAACTGGCTGTCTATGTATTTTATATATTTAGTTAGATGCGATTGAATTTAATTAATATGATTAAAATATGAATAATCATTTCGTAGATTTGTGGCATTATACTATATTGACAAGTCCTAATATGAATTCATTATTTTTTAGTGTTGCAAATATTTTGTTCTCCAAATAGTTGTTCGCAAGTTTTGAAACTTTTATAAATTCGTTTAATTATGGCCAAATTTTAGTGGCATACATATTGACAATTTGTTCTAAAAATATAGAAATCTTCTTATATATTCAATTTTATATACTCTAGCTAATTTTTATATGAGCAATTTTATGTAGCTTATGACAATTTGGCATTGTACAGATTTTTCATTCATATTAATGTCATATTTTGAGCATGATAATTGTAGTGTTTTATGCATAAGCTGATAGTAAAGCAAGTTGTTTCCTACGTGTTACAATTGGTTTGTTATAGTTTTTCTAATTTCTAACATGTTAATAATTATGGGGCTACTTCATTTGGAATGTAACTGTATATAGAAATAATTGTTCCTTGTTATTGTTGACCAAGCTATGATTGCATTTATTTGAAATGATTATAAAATATTTCTAAGTTGTTTTTGGTGATGCAACTTAATTTGTAAAGCTAAAGGATTTTATTAACAATAACTTATGATCCCGTATCTTAAATTATGGTGGATATTGGGAAATTTATTTAACCATGAATTTTCATTAAATTGAAAACCATTTGTTTACTTATATTATATATTTTTTTGGGCCTATAATTTTCTTTCTCATTTTTTTTTTGGCCGGGAGTAGCAACCGTGAAAATTTTCAAATAGAAATTAATGGTAATTTAAGATTTTGCTAGGTACTTAATAAATTGTTGAAAGTTAGTAATGGTTGTTTAAGATGATCATAGATACTATGTGTGTGAAATAATTGTTTAAAACAATGTTTTAGGATCTTTCTAGCTACATATATGTGGGAAATTGGTGATGCTACATCTGTGAAATTCGTGGTGGTTTGAGATCTTGGTGGTTATATTTGCTTGCATATATTTTCATTTGATTCAAAATATAAAATTATTTATTATTGATATTTTATTGAGCATGTCTATGTTAAAAGGAAAAGTTACACATAAAATAGTGTACCATTTATGTGTGGACAGTTATTCAAAACTATTTCATTATGAGTTTATATTTGTGATTCATAGAAACAAATATTAATGAGGCATGAATTATAAATTTATACGATTGGTTAATTACTCATGTGTTATCGGGTGCTAAATAGTAAAGTGATGATGTTAGTTAAATTATGTAGTAAATCAAGGGAAATGTCTCATTCGCAAAGTTTATTAATATATTGATGTGAAACTAAATTAATTTTTTGTGGCATACTTAATTTATGTATTTTGGGGTGTTTTAATTCTCTCATATCTAACAATTTTGTTAACGTGATACAAATCAAATTGTTGTGTTATGATTTATGCTTACAAATATGTTTTGAGAGGTTAAATTATATATGTTATATAAAATATCTCAAAATGTGGGGAGAGTATTTTAAAAGTAAATATTGCAACGTAAAGAAACATTTGTTTATATTGATCAATTGATGATCTAGCTTTGCGGCCGCGCATATACAAGAGCAATAGATTTACCATTCAAAAGAATTATCGAAATCATTCGGATAGATGAATGTGTTGAAATCATTTGAAAGATGAAATCATCGAAGGGAATGGGAGGCGCCCATACGGTAGTCACCGCAATAGACACCCAACCTCAAAGATTGGTGATCCCATGAAAGATTGGAGATCCCACGCACAGCACGACCCAATTGGGACAGACCCACAATCCTTCCACCAACGGCGGCGGTGCTCTCCACCGGTGCCAGCGATGCCCTTCACGAGCGGCGACGACGCTCTTCACCGATGCCGATGACTCCCTTCAAGAGCGACGATACTCTCCATTTCGGGTTTCGCCATTCTGTGATGCAGGAACCAATTCTCTTAATGTGAGTTTTTGAAGAGCTTTCAACGGAGCTATGCGATTATCTTCTCTGTTCTTCCTTTTTGGCTTCTTTATCTATTTTTTTCTTTTCTTCTCCTAGTTTGTTTCGTGGAGGTGGATTTGTATTTGCTGATCAATTTATGAGATGGGTGTTTAAAATCCATATGGGTTTTGTGATTCAAGTCGTTTAAACTTGTGGGTTTCTTTTTCGGGGAAGAATGCATGAATATGAAATTGGTTATTGATACCCAAGTGGGTATCAGTAGCTTGATAGTGATTTCAAACATTTATTTTTCAAGATCTCTTCTTTGTTTTTCGTGGTTTTGTCTAGACCTCAAATCTTTAGGTTTTAAGGGAAAATTTTGGAAGATCTTATTTGGATTTTGAAAAAAAGGTCTTGATGGTTCTAATTTTGTGAAGAAATTTTTATTTTTTCCTTACATTTTTTTTCTTTCTTCTTTTTTTTTTTTTTTTATAAGAAACCTCAGATCTCTTGGTTCTCAATGCGTGGTTGTAAATATATATGAATGTTTTTTTTAATTAATTTCGGTTCGGTTCGATTCTTGGTTCTTCTTAACATAACTGATTACGGTTTTCTTCTCTATGTCCGAAAATCGAACCGAACCGACTTTTTTCACCCCTACTTATTGTAATGTAGGATTACTCCGAGTCCCATTCCTAAGGTGGATGTGCTCATAATTGCGATGATAAGGAAGAGTCTAACTCTTAATGAAACCAATGCATGTATCATGCAGGGTGTTGCACAAACAACCCTTGGAGGTTTCACCTATGTGGGTGCTGTGGTGAGCTTGCTACAATGGGACATGTCTAATCCCTTAAAACACTCATGAATAAGATATATGCGCATGACCGTTTAACTCACAACCAATATAATAGAATACCCTATATATTGATCATCTTTATTTTCAAAATCTTAAAGTTGTGGGGGATTGTTGAAAATTTTAAAGATTTTATACTTATTGTTTTGTTTTATTATGTTATATTAGTCCTTTAACATAGTAAGTCAACTCTTCCTAATAAATAGGATGGAGGGGCAAAAATCACTTTTTCCATTGCTAAAATCACTTCCATTTCCATTAATCATGTTCGGCAAATTAAAAAATTGATTTTAGGAAAGCATACAATCACTTAAAATTTATTTTTAAGGTCTCACTTGGGTGGTGGTTTTAGAAAATCAATTATTCTTAAATCTATTTTTTTCAAAATCACAACTTTTAAACTCACTCTCAAGCATACCCTAATATTCCATCTGGAGAAACAAATAAACCCTATAAACTCAATTATATAGTAATTGGACGCTATACATTTGGTACACTCATTTGCTTACTTGGTACAACCAACTTTCTCTTTTTCTTTGGTTACTAATTTTATTATTGATTCGAGAGTGCTTTATTGATAGTATTTTTTTTCTTTTGAGATACAAAATTCACCCCTCCCAACAAAAAAAAAAAAAGAAAGCAAATGGATTGGGAGGGAGGGAGAGACTGACAAAGCTGGGTGATTTTGAGCGATACACGCAAGAGCCAGCAACAATTGATGTGATGAAGGAACAGAGAAACAAAATCAAGAGAATGAAGATTAATTAGCAAACAACTTAGATAATAGAGAGAGTATAAGCTATAGCCAACAAATAAAAAGGATGAAAGAAAAAGTCGAACATCAACGAAAGAGTAGTGAGTCGTGGCAAATGATCTACAATTTGACAACAAACAGGGTATAAAGGTAGAATTTAATTTTTAAGAAGAAAATAATGGACAATTAGGATTTTATGAAAATATATAGAGCAATAAAATTTTTTTAAAAAAAATGCTCTTGAAAGTAATTATGAATGTCATTTGTCATTATTATTATTTTTTTATTTTTTTTAGAAACTATAAACTTAGTGTCAATAAATTAATTAAAAGTAATAAATATTATACCGGTCATTAAATTATACGTTGAATTGATTGGAATAAACTAACACAATTCGATCAACTTAGGCAATCGTTATCAATTTTATTGAAGTTTTAATACTCATAAAAAAAATATTACAGTTGAGTTTTTCTTAAGACACACCATTGAAAAATATATTGACAAACTTATACAATTTTTCTTTGAAATGTATTATTTCAAAATTATCCATTATAAAATGACTCAAAATTCAATATTATATTAAAATTTATAAAGGTAGATTGAAACCAATAAATTTAGGAATTTCAAAATTTAGTTTGCCAAAGTAAGTTACTGTTTGAGGTGAAAATCGTACCGTCACGTGGAGGAAGAAGAAAGGTCCAATTTAGAAGGTCTTCCCTGGTCGCCGACCTGAAGGTCGACCTGGAAATCTTCCTTAAAGGCCGACCTCATCCAAGTCCTTCCTTGAGACTGAAGAGATCGGATCCCACAGCGGAAGCACTTTGATATTGTTTTGGAAGTATAAAAAGCGTGCTTAAAAGAAATTTAGTGAAACATACGTTTGAAGGCACATTTTCAATGTAGACACCAATGCCACCCAAACGTATTACTTACTATCCTCTAGATAGTAAGAACTCGATTTGCGAGAACCTTCTTATAATTGACAGAGAAATCGAGGGATCGAGAGATAGATTTTTTCGTTGGAGTTTCGGAAACTCAATCAACCAAAGATCGAGCCACCAAAACAGAAGGGGATAACCTCCCTTTTTATGACAGAGGAATAATCGTGGGGTAGTCACTTCTTCACTCACCACCTCCTGGTGGAATGTGGAAGGTTTACTAAGCATCATATTCAGGATTCGAAAGAATACCGTACTGGGTCTATCTTTTTTGATTACGCCAGATTTTTGTTTTAATTAAATCTAATTTTAATTTTAATTCTTTTTTTTATTTAATTTTAATTTTATTAGAACAATTTTAATTAAATTAGTAATTAATTAAATCTAATTTAATTTATTGTAAAAGTAATTATTAATTTAATTAAAACGATTTTAATTAAATTAACAATTAATTAAATCTATTTTAATTAATTACATAAATTTAATTAAATTAGATCTAATTTAATTTAATCAAATTAACATATCTCATTAATTTAATTAAATCATATTTAATTAAATCAATCTTAAATTAATCAACCATATTAGAATCAAATTCTAATATCCATCTCTCTCATAATTTTGAATCCAATTCAAAATTAACTTTATATTATAATGTATCAACATACGATATCTTAATCGCATCTCATACAATTAACTTTGATTTCTGTTAACAAATTTGAACAATTTAAATTCTTTTCAAGACTAAATGTTCTTAACAACTATTGACGACCTAGCAAGGGGGCCTAATGGACATACAAATTGGAAGCTCAAAGGATACGAGATTAATTTATTAAACTCATTGACCATATTAATCAACATTTGTTAATTGTCGTTCACTCCACTAAAGACCCATAACTGCACTCATATCACTGTAGAATATTTTGCGTCCACCAGTTTTGACCATTAACGGCAGGTCAATCCTCCACGAGTGTTCGTAACCATAGCCGGGTCAAATTACCATTTGAGCCTTGTGTTACATCTTGGACCTTAAGTACTGCTGATCCTTTAACGAACAACTCAGTTATGGTCCGACTAATAACCGAAAGTCCCTCTCGAGCCAATGAGAGGGTGGGGCGCCTTATTCAAGTCCCAAATTTAGCAGTAAGAGAACACTTGTTTACTTACCTGAAAGTCGGGAAGAAGGGAATTCCAACTTGTGTAGTTATGTTCCCAGCTTGTCACTTGGTCTCATGCCCAAAATGGTAGGAATATTGAGTCGGCGACTCGGACTAGTCTCGCCCATACAAATCAAAGGACGAACCCTAATAGGCAGGAGTCCATAACTCACTCATGATTGAGATCGAGTCACTTGGTTATCCTATTGAAATATTAATCTATTAGCTAACGGTGGTATAACCAAAGACTAATTATTTCGAGATTCGATCTTATATAAACTCATTGTATAGGATACCCGCACTCCATGTCTCCACACGAACGACCTGGATCAAGTCATTTGTAACTATTACAAAGTGGGTCGTATCCATAGTGCTACCACGATAAGGTACCCAACCTTATCCATATATTATAGACCCTTTAGATTACTACTGGAACATTATTCACCTGTATTGAATATATACTATATATATTATAAACTTGTTGATCGAATTTGCAAGTGTGCGAATGGTCACAAGTAATATCACAACTATCAAATTCTCCACTTCAATTTTATCTGAATGTCGAACATCTTGTCTAAAATATCACAACTATCAAGAATCAAGAGTAAATTCAAGCAGATTAAACTCTAGAGCATAACTTCATCGATATGGCCCTTTAACTCTTCCTACTACTCTGTTCAAAACTTTTTTAAATAATGGTTGTTGGCGGATTCTACCCTATTGACTCTATATTGTTTCTCAATCAATAAACATTTTCTTCGAAAAGTAGAGTATCTATATCTCTATAACTACTCCGATGATTAAAATAATTAAGCACGTAGAACCTAAAAAAGTATGCCACAAAATTCACAAGAATATCTCTATCTCTTGCTTTAATTTAGGAGGACTATTCAAATATAGTCAATAACCTTGTTTCTCAACCTTGATTTATGACAACGAATCAACGTAAAGCCAAATCTCAACAATACGTTATGAATATAAAAAATTCTCACAACCAGCAAGTTTAGAAAGAAATCAAATAGAAGAGTCAGGTTTTATAAAGGCAACATCAATGCCCTAGAAAATGTATTTAGTTCATGCTTGAATCCAGAAAAAAAAAATCTCAATCAACATCATTGATGGAAGTTGAAGCTAAAGGAAAGAAAGAAGAAAAGAAAGAAAACAAATTGGGCGATCTATTGAGCCTCTGTTCTTCGCGTTCCTTTCGATCTTCTCAAAATCCAAAACTCTCTAAAAACGTCTTTTCTCTTTTATTTTTTCCTCTCTTGCCACTAGGAATAGAGTGAGATATTTAACAAAATTATGTCACGGGCGACTAGGCACCCAAACGCATGCCAGCAAAAATTTCTCTTCCAACTTCATAGCGCCTAAGTGCCCAACATTCTGCAAGTCGGCGCCTAGGCGCATAGGTGCCCAACATTATGCCATTTTGTCAATTTCAGCCCTAGGCACCCAACGCGCTGGAATTTGACTCACTTTTGCTTGTTTATTTACACTAGTTTATGTAACTATTAGTACTAAGATCGCTAAAAAGCCACTCATAACTTATTGCTAGCGAAGCGTCTATAGGCGAGACACTGAAATTTAATTGCATTTTATTTCCTCTCTATTTTCTTTTCGCTCTTTTTTTTCTCCCTACTTATTTTATTATATTTTTTTTTTTGCTAATCTTTTCCCATGTCTTATTTTCTCTTTAGCAAATAGTATGCAAAAACATGAATGTGATATATTTTTTATATTAACATTTTCT
Source organism: Momordica charantia (assembly GCF_013281855.1). Taxonomy (NCBI): domain Eukaryota; kingdom Viridiplantae; phylum Streptophyta; class Magnoliopsida; order Cucurbitales; family Cucurbitaceae; genus Momordica; species Momordica charantia. Next base: position 8,494,216 of record NW_028275161.1, on the reverse strand, counting down.
TTCTGAAAAGTAAAATAAACATGTTCTTTCTGAAAAACAAAGTAGCAAAATACACTGGGAGGTAGTGTCGTCAATGTGAAAAGATATTTGAAAGCGCAAAAAAATAAATAAATAAATAAATATATATATATATATATTAAACAATTAGGACAAGGACTTATCATATAGTGTTTTAAAAGTTTTAAGTCTAGAAAGGATTAGCAAAAACAAAAGAAACTTTATTAAACAAACACATTTACGAATGGCTAACGGCTTATGCGAACAACAAACGTTAAATTTCCTTAATTCCTTAATTATCAACATAGACGTGAGGTACTAACAAGAACACCCGGATGGTGAATTAATAAAGATTTAGCATGCTTTTCATGTATGAAAAAAAGTAGCTAAGTGCAACCTTTAACCAATGAGAAAAACAAGGTACTAAGAATTGTGTGATCAACAAGGTTGTAAAAGGGCAAAAAATAGGATAGTTGAAGTTGTTTCTCTTTAAATGATTTGTTATTTGATCAGTAGGTTGATTTGTTTTAGTTTTATATTTAAAGGATGTAATAAGATGTCAGTTCGTTATTCTTTTGAGAACTCTAGATATGTTATTCTGGTTGAGGTATTGGAACTTTTAGAGTTAAAAAAGTTTTATTTTATGAAAATGTTGAGCAAAATGTAGATATTTTGTTTTGTAGATGGTGAGCTGAATACGAGGTTTTAATAACATGCCCCATTTGGGTTGTTTGAAATTTTGGGGCATTGCAGTTGGTATCAGATTGAAGTTGTTCTTGTAGAGTGGCCTAAATCCTAGGTCGTTTAGTGTTATGATCCTTAGTCTCTTCTCCATCACCAGGTATGTGGACTGGTTACCTTATAGTTGCTTGAATTATGGACTTATTATTCTCTTATACATACTTTATTTGCTTCTTCTTAACATTTTTGTTTTATGAATCGCTATGATTGATGCTTAGTTAGACATAGGATGCTCCTTTAGCTAACTAGATAGATTTATTTAATTTTGTGCTTGTTCTCTATTGTGGTTTTGGGTTACCTTCAACAAACAATCCGCGTTAGCTTAGGGTGTTAACAATTTGGCTAGTAACTCTAGTATTCTTTTCGTTTTAAATAATGCCTCCCCATCAAAGTTTGAGAGTTTGTGCTAACGTTAACCTGAACCCTGGAAATGAGAATGTAGGAGACCCCCTCGTTCCCCTGGCAGCTCCATAGGAAGGGGTAGTACCTCTAGCGTTCCTCTAGTAGCTCCACAAGAAGAGGTAGTCCCTCCAGTTCAGTTCCCCCGGCAGCTCCTCAAGTGAATCCTAAAGTGGCTTTACTGGTAGAAGCAGTACAGGTGTTAATTGACAATTCGACTACAGTCGGTGCTGCTTAAGCCCAACAACCTCGTCAAGCTCAGGCTCCTCAAAGTGAAGCTCAGTTCATCAAGGACCTTAGGCGATATGGACCCCCTACTTTTAATGGAGAAAGAGAGAGCTACAACAGCAGAGGAGTGGATCAGGGGGTTGGAAGCTCTATATGCTTATCTAGGGCAGTGACCGGCTCAGTGTTAAAGGTGCAGTATTTATGTTGAGAGGCGAAGCTCTAAATTGGTGAGATGCAGTAGCAACTACAGAAGACCATGCAAATGAACCCATTACTTGGACAGGGTTCAAAGATCTACTTTATGAATATTACTTTCTAGAGACGGTAAACGATGAAAAGGAGATAGAGTTTATTCACCTCACTAAAGGAACTATGACGGTGGATCACTAAGGCTTGTTTTAAGTGTGGAAAGGAATGCCATCATTTTAGAGAGTGTCTTATGCTTGACACTCAAAAGTTAGCTCCGAACGCACCAGTGCAAGAAACTGTTCAGAAGGCACGTGTCTTCGTGTTAACTCAGGAAGAAAAAGAGGATGTTAATGCAACAGGTACTTGTATCATACCCTTGATTGTTTTTATTTTCTTTCTTGAAAGTGTTATTATTGAAGTTGTGCTAGCTTTGAGAATTCTTGCTCTTAAGTCATTCATTTTTCTTTCTACTTTGATTGGTAAGTGAGTATTAAGTTGGAACCGTTATGTGGTTCATGATAAGTCTTCACACCGCAAGACTCAGTGATAGCATGCTGAAATGTATTTTTGAGTTGAATGATGCATGGGTCATAGTTTAAGAAAGCATATAGTAGGACCTTGGTGAGAGTTGGTTCTGTTATGAAGTGAATGGGTGAGTGTCAGGGGCAGGGGCTGGTACATCACTAGTTGGGTATCGAGGCTTCGAATAAATGGTCAAAGGTGGATATGACGAGTCTTAAAAGTAAGGCAAGTCTTGGAGCCTTGAGAGGAAAAGACAAGGACCAATACGTTGCGAAGCCATCGAGGCCTTTAATAGATGGTCAAGGGTTGATGCAACAGTTCGAGGCCTTAAGTACAAAAGTCAAGGATCGAACGTGACGCATCGTAGAGAAGTGTCGAGGTCCTGAATAGATGGTCAGGGGTCGGTTTGACTCGAAGGAGTAAGTCTTTGAGGAATACGAGAGAGAATAAGTGAGTCGTGGTGTGAGGATTAGATTTTGGCATGTAGAATGCATGTTTGGTCAAGCTTATGTATAAACTGTTTATTTATTTATTTATTTAAAACATGATGTTAAGGATAAGCATGACATTTTGTTGATGTGTAGGCATGCTGTTTGTGCATGATCCTTCAGGTAAGGGCTGCTTACTGAGTACTAGTCTTTCTACTCACCCCCTCCCTTTCCCCCCAGATTAGGCAGGTAACAAATACACTCATAGGGAAGCTGATGGCGAGGAGGAGACTTGATTAGAAGGACCATATATCACTGCATCATTTTACTTTAAATAGGATAGTTGGAGTTGTTTCTCTTTAAATGATTTGTTATTTGATCAACAAGTTGATTTGTTTTAGTTTTTATGTTTAAAGGATGTTTTAAGATATCAGTTCGTTATTCTGTTGAGAACTCTAGATATGTTTAGTTATTTTGGTTGATGTATTGGAACTTATAGAGTTAAAAATGTTTTCTTTTATGAAAATGTTTTGCAAAATGTAGATATTTTGTTTTGTTGATGTTGAGCTGAATATGAAGTTTTAATAACGTGCCCTATTTTGGCTGTTTGAAATTTTGGGGCGTTACATAAGGATATGTGTTAGCCATTAAGGAATGATTGTCCTCAAACTTTCTAATGAAAAATATGAGTGAGGCAAGTTATATACTTGGAGTTAAGATTGAAAGAGATCGCTCCAAAAGAATGTTATCCCTGTCACAAGGTCAATACATCCAGAAAATTCTTGAAAGGTTCAATACGCAAGACTGTAAGTCCATCGATACTCCTATCGCAAAAAGCGAAAATTTAAGCCAAAGAATGTGTCCTACGACTCCTGAGGAAACAAAGCTCATGAGAAAAGTTCCTTACCAGAGTTCTATTGGAAGCCTCGTGTATGCTATGATGTGTACGAGACCAAATATCTGCTTTGTCGTTGGCATGGTAAGCATATACCGGTTAAACCTTAGCCAACCCCATTGGAAGACTGTTAAAAGAATACTTCGGTATCTCAAAGACACTGAATGATTCGCTGTGCTACCTATGAAACAATCCAGAATTAGATGGCTACTCAAATGTTGATTGGGGAGGGGATATGGATGAAATAAAATTCACCTTAGGATATGTTTTCTTACTTAACAACGAAGCAATATGTTGGAGTAGCAAGAAACAAACTTGTATAGCCTTGTTCATAATGAAAGCTTAATTTGTGGAACTTTTAGTAGCAATACAAGAAGCAGTATGGCATAAGAGATTCTTATTTCATTTGGGATTTGAAGAAAGTAAGTGTTAAGAAACCCTTGAGAGTTGGATCTAAGAACCTTGCTAACGAACAAGACCCATAGAACTCAATCCCAAAAACCCCGAAACACAAGTATGGAATCAACCCAAGGAAAAGTTTTAGAACGGATTACCTTGATGATCAATATCAAGAGTAGAGAAAACTTGTTTCTAAACTCGTGATTCGAATCACTCCACAAGAGGTATGATCAACAAGAAATACCGCGGTATTTCTTGTTGATCATACCTCACAAGAAATGGGAGATAAATCTCTCAACCAAGCTAATGAGAAAACTCACTTTTCATTCAACTTCAAAATTGTGTTTACAACAAGACATCTCAAGGTTATATATAGCCATCCTAGCAAGCCATATGAAAAGTCTTAAGCAAATGAAAAGACTTGTAACTTACAAGAAATGAAAAGACTTGTAAATGAAAAGACATAACTTACAAGAAATAAAAAGACAAGCAAATGAAAGGTTAAGAACATGGAAAGTCAACCAAAATAAGTGCAATCTCGTCCATAATGAGGGATGTGAGTGTTTGACTTGGTTTTTGAATTGAATGAGTTGACTTTGACTTGTCTTGATGGAGTTGACTTTGACCTTGACCAAGTAGACTTTGACTTGCCTTAAAAACACTTAAAAATGCATAACTTGCACCAAATTGAAGTGCATAGTTCCAACTTCTTGCACATCTTCCTTTTAATTCTCGTGTCGAGTTCACGAACGCTTGGACACGAAGTAGTAAGGCTTGTTGAAGTTTTCGAGCTCTTGATCTTGTAATTGGTCCATGAGGCATGACAAAGAGAGCTCCTTGGTTCATATCAGTAAGCCTGACTCGGTATTGGTAACTGTGATAGTCAAGTTGCTATAACTTTCACTAAGGATCCCAAATATCACTCTATGACAAAACACATAGATATCAAATACAATTTTGTTAGAGATATGATTGCACAAAAGGAAGTAAATGTGCAATATATATCAACGAGCAACATGGTTGCAGACCCCTCTACTAAACCTATTCCTAAAGATGTATTTAATTGCGACATTAAATCTTTAGGATTGCGAAGGGTTTAAGTTTGTATTTATGAACAATCTGTATTATGTATTTCAAACTATGGAATCAAGTTTTGTATTTTACTATGCATACACACAAAATGTTTAATACATTTAATGAGAAGTATGTCGGACATTAGATTGGCTCTCTCACACCAGCAATCGCTTATATGACTTGTGTGTCAGTTAGAAATAAGATAATTTTAAGCAACTTTATTGTTATAGTAGCACAATAAAATATGAGAGCAGTCATGTTATCATTAATTGATAAATTATTAAGGTAGAGTTATGGACTCAAGTTAGGTATTGAGTATATCTAAATTATCATCTGTACGATATTTAGTTGAGACATACACTCTAACGAGATAGAGTAAAATACTGTAATACGTGTTTCATACCACATGTGCACAATTTGACCACCAAGGGTAGCAGACATTAATTGATCTCTACTTCTTCATTGGGTCAGACCCGTGAGATTAAGAAATCTCCACAAGTATCCTTGTGACCTTTTTGGCTAAAATTTGGAAGTTATATTACAATATTAGCTTTCTTAGGGAGGTTACCAATGGTCATGAATGATTCGATTTAATGGGACCTACCTATAAAGTAGTTGTTTAGGAATGGAAATCTTTTAGGAAAGGTAAGATCATTTCTCGTGTCACATTATAGTGTATTCACAGGTCGACAAATTATATTTTTGTAATATAATTGTGAATACACATATATGAAATTAATATTTCAAAGGAGATCATGAGTTGTGATAAATGTGACTAAATGACTCCAGGGCACTTCATATTGACTCTGCTTACTTATACAAGTTACTTTACATATTTAACCGTCGTAAAGTGACTCGCAATAGAAATTAAAGTATGACAGTCACACAATCTGTTTTTCTTATATGATTTTTGATGTTAGTGAACTTGAATGTGTTTTATGTTTGTGAGACATTAAAAAAGTCTCATATGATGATGTGACATAATTTTTTTTTATGGTCCGCCTATAATGAAAGTACATTATGAAAGGACATTATTTTATTTTATTATGTGATATTACTCTCTTACTTGTTCGATCAACTCTTCCTAATAAATATAATGGAATGGCTACAACTTATTAAACTTATACATCCATAATAATAGGTGATGGTCTCTTATAAAACGAGCATCATCTAACAGTCTACAGGGCACACTGTATGTTCCAACATTGTTCTCAACAAATTGTTTCTGTAAAATACAAAGTGTTTTGAGTTTTATGATTTTGAGCATACAAGTAATTAGGGATTCACAATAGAACTTAGCTCAGTACATCGGGGGCACATCTTCTCGATTGATAGTGTTTACGTAGTACCTTCCTCAATCCATAATTTCGAGGCATCTCTTATCTCTCTATTTTAGTGTTGTTTTATTAAATTAATTATGTGTTGTACTATTTTAGAAATTTCTCTTCCCTAAATATGTTTCAAACTTTAATGGGTATCAAACTTGTACGTTGATGAAATGTTTGGATGGAGAGTCTTTTCTCCATGTTGGCCATGTATTAGATTGCAAAAAGACAAATCATGTTCTTACTAGTTTCTTAGCATAGCTTTGATACCATGAAAAAAAAAAAACAACACAAATTTTCACAAAATAAGCCAATACCTTTACGACTTTTCTATTGTGTTAATTAAAAGTAGTAGTGCTCGAAAGCTTACATAAGGAAACAATTATAAATACATCGAATTTAAAGGATAGTAATCAACGGTAATATTCTTAATTTACAGTCTTATTTTTGTAATAAGGACTAACCAGAGAAATGAAGCAATTGAAGAACATTATTTCTGGTATATCCAAATCTTCAAATGGGTGACAGTGAAGGATTGAACTATTTTCTCTTTTCTTCTTTTTTTAATTCCCATATTGGTTGATTCTTGGATATCTTCCATTGTTATGTGGTTTTCTTATTTTATTGAATTTGTTGTATAATTATTTCTTACCATACACTTCCATATAGCATTTTGCATTTAGATAAAATCGAAGTATAAAAGTTGGTAATGTATGACTTCCCTTGGTGCAAATGATAATCTACTTATTACTTTTTAACTTGTAACCATTCATGTACTTGTATGTTCACACAACACGAATAATTCCTTTATTTTGAATAGTAGTTTTATTTTTTTTATTTTTTCCTTACTAGTCTATCATATAATGAGTTGTTTTTTTTTTTAATTCATATAAGAAGTGACAATTTGAATATTTTAAGAAAGTAGTTTATTTAAAAAAAAAATCATAAAAAAACGTAGAAGAAGAAGAAAACTTCTCTCTACAAAAGGAAAACTTGATGTTGTGGCACCATTGTTAGAACAAAACGTTTTGGATTGATTTATTTATCTTTGAGCATATAATAATATTCTATGAACATTTTATGAGCTAATATGAGGGCATATTACAAGTTGTTATAGCCAATAAGTTTTTTACGAGTCTTTTAACTTGTAGACATCGTATTTGGTCTGGCCCAATTTTATTTTCTGTAAATAAATAAAATTGAAAAAATATTTATTTCTTTCATAAAAAATTATAAAATATAAAAAAATTATCAAAATAAAAGATAAAAAATAAAATAAAATATTTTAGAATAATCATGGGATTTGAAATTTGAATTTGAATTTCATTTTTTTTAAAGCTATGTGATTTTCAAATTTTGAAATACACCAAAAACAATTTTGAAAATAGAAGAGAAAATATTAAAAACTAGGAGATTTGAAGTTTGAAATTCAAATTGAAGTTTTTTTAAATTTTTACTGAATTTCAAATTGATTATCTTTTATAGATTTTCAGTTAATGTTTGAGGAATTTTAAAATATGACTTCAATTTGATTTTTGATTTAAAACAAGATTTTAAGTTAAAATTACCAGATCTACGTTTTGAATGGATTATTTTGGGCCCTATATAATGGAGGTTCACCCCACATGACAGGGACCGTGGAAAAGGAAATGTTAGAATTTTGTTTATAAAGTTGCTTTTAGTAAAACACTCACTTCCCTCTCTCTCACGAACAAGCCACTTTCAAACATACCATCTACCCTTCTCATATTCCATCACAATCCAGTGCGCGTGCAACTTCGACAACGATGTGGAGCGCGACGCTGAGAGCCCACAAAAGTCTGATCCTCAACGTTGAGACCCTTTGTTCCGATGACCTTTGACAAATCTCCCTCCATTCTATGGGTATTCTCTCCATAGGTGAGTGAGGTTAGTAAATCTTTGTTTCCCTTTTTTCGCATATAGATATTTTAGGTTGTTTTCCATGTGATTTTTTTTTTAAATTTTTGACGGGACTATTTTTCGGTATTTTTTAGGCTGAAAATTGATTTTTTTTTTTACCGTTTTTCTGTGTAAATTTTTTTTTGTGCAAAGGTAAATAAAATATATTAAAACAAGAAAAGCATAAGGAGGATCTCACAGCCCGAGATTGAGGCAACAAAACAAAAGGAAAAGAGAACAATAGAAATCACGAAAATAAGTCCCAAGCAGAGACAAGCATAGGCTCAGAGCTCCTACAACAACTCCCTGGCCAAGTAGTGCAACAAAAATACACCTCAGCCTTAATGACCCTAAGGAGCACAGACGACGAACGATCCTGACCACCATGAATACGACGGTTCCGCTCCCTCCAAAGGAGAGAGATAGTCGAAGTCCAAGCTAACCGCCACACATGCCGCCGAACAGACGACCCAGCACTAACATGACAAATCCAAGTAAGCTCTGTAGACCAATATGAAACCCGATGAGACGAACCTGCCCACGAAATCATACCAGCCCAAACCGCTCTACTATAAGGGCAAGCAAAAAACAGATGATCCCTAGATTTTATTTGAATCTTATTCATATTAATTTTATTTGAATCTCATTCAAATAATATCTCTCATAATATATAGTTTTAATTTACAATTAACTATATATATTATAATGTATCAATATACATATAATTCCTTAAGTAATTTGAACAATTAAAATTCTTCCAAACAATTTGATCCTCGTTTTACCCGTTATGAGCTAGCAAGGGGACCTAATGGACCTACAGATCCGAAGCTCCAACGATGCAAGATTAATCGGTCAAACTCATTGACCGAGTTAATCTAGATTCGTTAACTACTGGTCATTCCACTAAAGACCCGCAGTTGCACTCTTCTCACTGCAGAATGTTTTTGTGTCCAGGGATATACGACCATTAATGACGAGTCAATCCTTCACGAGTGTTCGTAACTCAAGTTGGGTCAAATTACCGTTTGACCCCTGAGTTACATCTTACTCCTTAAACACCACTGCTCTTCTAATGAACAACCCGGTTATGGTCCAACCAATAACTGGAAGTCCCTCTCGGCCAATGAGAGGGTGGGGCTCCTTGTTCAAGTCCCGGAGTCAGCATTTAAGGGAACACTCATCTACTCCCCTAAAGTCGTGGAGGAGTGAATTCCATCTTGTGAAGTTATGTTCCCAGCTCCCCACTCGGTCTCGTCCCCAAAATGGTAGGAATGTTGAGTCGGCGACTCGGGCCACTCTCACCCATACAGATCAAAGAACGAGCCATCACGGGCAGGAGTCCATAACTCACTCAGGATTGAGAATGAGTTGCCTGGTCATCCTAAGAAATGGCAATCTATTAGTTAACGGTGTTACATCTAAAGATTGCCTATTTTGCGGTCCGGTCTTATACAAACTCATTGTATAGGATACCCCCACTCGCATGTCTCCACACGAACGACCTGGATCGAGTCGTCTGTAACCTTTACAGAGCGGGCCGTATCCATAGTGTTGCTAGGATAAGGTACCCAGCCTTATCCATATACTATAGACCCTTTAGGTTATTCACGGGACATTATCCATTCATATATCAGGGGTATATCAAATATATACCCTGTATATCAACTATATACCCAGTATATATACTGTCCCGATTACATCAAAAATAACCTTGGATGTTTAGTTTATTGGATTTTGGACAACACAAAGCTATGATTCAACAACAAATTTATTGAATAAAACTTTATTAAATAGACATTTGTTTTTACAAAATACAAACTACGAGTTTAGGGCAACACACCCAACACTCCAAACCAGCACAAAAAACACAAGTAGCAGGCACCAACGCATTCCACTGGCGAAGACGATCACGCGTAGAAAGGCGATCACGAATTGCCAACCAAGAAATAAACGAATGTTTAGGGATATTCCCACCAAACCATAACAAGGAAAAATAAGGAACTGGGGGATGACGAGGACGAAGAATCCCCCAAGCACTAGAGACTGAAAAAAGGCCAGACACCACAGGAGTCCAGACAAGGCGATCCTCCTGACGAACCACAGCTCGCACCGACATCACCTCTGGAGAAGCTCAATAAGATCCATCGAAACATGAGGCCACCGCCAGGAACCGTCAGGAAGCAAAAAGTCAGCAACCTTAGCCAAAGAAGAGCTAGCAGCATCATAGATGACCCTATCCCCACACCTCGGGTGAATCGGACCCCCCGACAACCAGGAATCGTGCCACACAAAACAAAGTAGACCATCCCCAAGAACAGTACGCACCAGAGGACGGAGTGAATCCCGGACACCCAGAATATCCCGCCAACACCAGGAAAACCGAGGCGAAGGCCGGACAGTCCAAATACAAGAACCCCGTAAAGCATAAGCCTCCACCCAAGCGACCCACAACAACCCAGCACGCGTGAGAAGAAGCCAGAGCAGCTTCATAATAGCAGCACAATTCCACGAGGCCAAGTGGCGAACACCCAGCCCCCCCTAAGAGGGAGACAGACCTCAGACCAAGCCACCTTCGCCCCAGAGGACCCACCCTCACAACCCCTTCCACAGAAACGAGCGAAGAATACGCTCCACCGCATGCACCACCCGGGCCGGAAGAACAAAAACACTGGCCCAGTAAACCTGGAAACTCTGAAGCACCGAGCGAATGAGCTGCAAACGACCAGCAAAAGAAAAAAATAATTTTAATTTTATGAAACATTAAGACTTGTACTTGCGACATGAGTGTTGACACTAAAACATCACACCAATGTGCCACCACTTTGAGATAAAATTGAAAAGGCAAAATTATGGGGTAAAACATTAATTTTTCTGTGTAAAATTTCACACTTTCATGACTACTTTTTAGTGCTTTTGGGGGTGAAAATTGAACTTTGGGCTGTTTTTGGTGTAAAATTTAACAGTTTTTAGGACCGTTTTTATGTTTGTTAGTTTGAAAATTGGAACTTTTTGGGCTGTTTTTTATGTAAAATTTTTCAGTTTTGGGGACTATTTTGGACAATTTTTTGGGGCTGAAAATTGAATCTTTTTGGGACGTTTTCGGTATAAAATTCTACAATTCTCAAGAGTGTTTTTCAGTGTTCTTTGGGTTGAAAATTGAATGTCTTTGGACTGTTTTCAAGCGAAAATTGAACGATTTTGAGACTTAATTTAGTGTTTTTTTTTTGTTAAAATTAAGGATTTTATGTGCAAATTAATTTTGAATTGAAATTCTAAAATGAGGAATGAGTAATGTGCTTTCGTGGAGTTACAACCCCTGTGCAAGTGCACGAAAATCCTCAAATTTATTTTTATTCTCCCTGTTCACCATAAAAATCTGTTTTAAAATTCAGTCTGTTTTAAAATTAATAAACAAACAAAAGATAACAAAATCTTTCGAAAAACTCCAATGGCAGAGATTGGAAGGTAACTTTTAAATATTCTTGAGGCAACAATGTTTCCTAATGGCCTTCGTACCACTAATAATTGTTAGTTCATATTTTATAGCAAAGTGTGAATTAAAAAAACTTTGGACATTTAAAATAAAACCAAAAATAAAATTTCTTGGACCAATAATTTAAAAGCATAATTTATCTTAAATTATGCTAACCATTTTCGAATGGGTGTTGTTACGGTGCTAACACCTTCCCTACACTCAATAGACTCCCGAACCAAAATATGTTTTCATAGACCATTGTTTAGGTGACTAATCACACCTCATAGTTGGTTGGTGCTGACTCCAAACCTTTCTCTCGAAAGAGACCCTTTAGGAGATAACGTCAACCGCTCCGCGTCGCAATGTCGTTACAACATTCCTGATAAGATATTTTTGTAGGGATGGATTTATAATGGATTTGGAATATATATCCCTAATAGTCATCTTAAATCTCGCCAATGGTTAACTCTATAATTCGTGAATTGAAAGTCCTATCAATAGAATGCATGACATCAAATAAGCATTGCGAAAGATTGAAATGAGAGTCCTATCAATAGAATGCGTGACATCAAGTAAGCATTGAAAATAGTTGAAATATCTTCCTTTGTGCACATCAACCGAGATGACGTATATTTTAGTTCACTCGGGAGTTATTATTTCTCTTTCATCTAACAATTCCTTTATTTCAGAAAGAATTGTTTCTTGTTCGCTTCACGTCTATATATATAATGACATATTTCTATTTTATTAGATTTATGCAACGTATTACTAATACGATAGGATAAGTGTAATAATTGATGGTGAGAAACTAAATTTGTGTATACCACATTAGTTTATAAAAAATAAAATGACTTTATTTTAATAATTTGGATAAACATTTTTTTATGTCAATTTAAATCGTACTTAGATGAAATGGAAAATATATTGGATATTGTAATTAGTTGCTATTTCATAAAATAAAAAAAGAATAAAAGAAAAATAAAAAATAGACCAGGCCAAAATCTACCAATTTTAGACTCAATAAAAAGTTGTTAGTGGGTACAACAATTTTAACTGAAACCAACTTAACAATCTTAAATTTAGGTAATCTCGATAACCTTTCTTTAGTACTGTTTAATTTTCTAAAACTTATAAATAGGGAGTGGAAAATAAGAAAAAACCATCCGGAAATATTTTATTTCTTGGTCGTGTATCTTTCAATAGATCGAACCAACCAATACGAAAAAGAAACAAAAAATTGTGATTGCAAGAAAAGAACGAAGATGAAGTCATGGCTCATGTCTTTGGTTTTAGTTAGCATGTTAGTGGTTGGCCAAGAAGTTGCAGCTGATGTATTTCTTAAACCTTTAGAATGCAATATGCCTGTACCACCTCCAGGTTGCCCTTTATCTGATGAAAGCAACGATTCTCCACGAGTTCCTGCTAGTCCTGATGATCATGGTTGTTCTGATGTCAACGGTTGTCATGGAAGATAATGCCAATGAACATTTGAACCACTCTGTGTCTATCGTATATTAAGAAGGAAAAGAAAATAAATTAAGATGAAAGGACCAATTAAGAAGAGGTCAAATATATGAATATTTACATTAGGTGAATGCTATATGTATTTTGTGGGAATGGTGATAAGAAATAATTTAATTATTTATAAATAATATGTGTCATCTATTGTATCTTTTTAATTATATAATATAAGTTACTAAATATCATTTAATAAATTAAAAAATGGATTCAGTTACTATTTAATCTTTCCAAATATTAATAATTTGATAGCTACAATCTTTGAAACTAAATATTGATTAATTAATTTAATCCGAATTGAGTTGAATAAATTATGTTCCGTGATGGGTTGGTTCAACTATTTTTTTCCTAAACATTTTTGTCTCAGTACACAACGTGTGGGAATAGGAGTTCAAACTTACAACCGCTTGGTTAGAGATATTTGTCAATTATCGTCAAGTTATGCTCGCTTTGACAACAAATTTAAAACGCTTATTTGATACAAGATCTTACATTCTATTTTGAACTCAGTTATATAACTTTTTATAAACTTTATTATAGTTGAAAGGGTGGAGCATGAGAACTAAAGCTTGGTTTAAGATGGTTATTGTTTTTAATACTATGCGAGTTAGTGTTTCGTAAATTTAAAAGCAAGGATCTCTAAAAAACAAAGATTTTAAGGACTATATTATCCTTTTTATTTTATGACTCTAAAAAGCGATTCTACATGAATATGAGAAACAAAGAACCCTTAAAAATTAAATAGTTACTTTTACAAATTTAATCCTATAATTATCATTATTATTTAAAAGAAAAATATTTAGGGCCTGTTCGGGGATAAAATATCCAATTGCCACATGGAGGATAAAGATTGGCAATCACAAGAAATTGTTTAGGAGAGTTGTTTTGCGAAGCTCCTCCTCGGAACCTTCCAAGGGAAGTTCATTACTCCTAACTGTATTACCATCTCTAAAGTATCCGAGTTCAATTTACTCGGACTTGACACATCTGACCTCAAAACCGACCAAGCGCCTGTCGTGACCCCTATCGGGATCTAAACCTATAAATAGAGGGCCCCATTTCACCATCAAGTATCGATTTTCTCCTCGAACTTAATATTGAGTCCGAGCTACTTATTGACTTGAGTGTCGGAGATTTCGCCCTCTTGTGCAGGTCTTCCCAGTCTTTCAGGTCGGAGCTAGGACCGAGTTCGAGGTAAAGAACCGTTGTGCGAATTCATGCATAAACATCTGGCGCCGTCTGTAGGAACCGACATTTTAGGTCATCGCAATAATGAAAAAAGTGATCCGAGAATGGTGCAGGCAGCGAACTCGGCCAATACGATAGAACGGAGAGGTTTGAACTCTAACAATGGCACTCGACGTGACCTCGACACCAGAGTAGTTGAGGAGCAAGTACGAAAAGGGCAAGAGGAAGATCTACCGTGTAGATCTACTTGACATGCGAATTAGGAACTACCACCCGCTCACCCAAGACCATCAAAGGCCAACCGAGGTCGAGGTTGGACCTCAAAAAAGACCTCCCGAAGGGCTGCCCCAGGCGCGGACCCTGAAGCCCTTGCTACCCTCCAACGGGAGTTAGATGACATGCGCAATCGAGTGCACACTATGGAGGAGATGTATGCCGAGATGACACGGGCCAACCAGACAGGATCTCCCTCCAAAGTTCCAGGTGGGGATATCACACCTAAAGATGGGGAGGACCAAGATCCACCCCTTCACCCTGATGATCACGAGCCCATCGCTAATAACGAGGGGGCAACTATAGCCTGCGGGATAATGATCTCAGGAAGTACCTCGTTGATAAGAAGAAGAAAGCCTCACGGGATCTAGGGGTCTCTCTGTCCTGCTCCCACGAGTACTCCAACTCTAACCTCAAGGCTCAATCGAAGTATAAGCCATTGACGCCGGATGCCGTGATTACCAGGGAAGAGTTCGACCTGATGAAGCATAGGCTTGACGAACAGGTCGAGGCACTCAAGGCTAAGTGTGAAAGGAAAGAGAACCCATTTGATGATGGTGAGATGGGTGAATCGCCATTCACTTCGGATGTCTTAGAGGCCCCTATCCTTCCAAAATTTAAAACACCCGCGATGAATCCCTACGATGGGTCCAAGGACCCAAAAGATTATGTTGAGGTCTTTGAAGGCCTCATGGACTTCCAAGCAGCCTTAGACGCCACTAAGTACCGAGCTTTCCAGATCGCTGTCACGGGGAGTGTTCGGCTCTGGTATCGAAGGCTGTCGGTAAGGTCGATCTCGACCTATAATAAACTGAGGAAAGAATTCATCAGCCAATTCTCTTCTTGACACTACAACAGGAAAACAACCACTCATCTCGCCACCATCCGAAAGAAAGAAAGTGAGACTTTAAGGGAGTACGTGACCCGTTTTCAAGAAGAACAGCTCAAGGTTGCGCATTGCTCCGATGGCTCGGCCATGTGCTACTTCCTCAATGGCCTGACCGATGAGACTCTGACGGTTAAGTTGGGCGAGGAAGCACCGTCAACCTTCGCTGAGGTCTTGCACGAGGCCAAAAAGGTTATAGACGGGCAGGAACTACTCAGAACCAAATTAGGCCGAACAGACAAGAGGTCCGACCAGAAAAAGTCAGGAGCCCGAGAAAAGGGGAAGTTCGACTCGACGTCTAAGGACAAGGGGTCATCTTCTCAAGGACGAACTGACTACAGGAGGTCCGACTCGGACTCCAGCTGGAGGGGACCTTATGAAAGATACACCCCAACCACCATTTTGATCTCGAAGATTTGAACCAATATCGAGGAGAACAGTTTGGAAAAACTTCTCAAGTGGCCTGATAAGCTTATAGGAGACCCAGAAAAGCGCAATAAAGACAGGTACTACCATTTTCATCGCGATCACGGTCATGATACCTCGAATTGCTAGGAGTTGAAGCGCCAGATTGAAGAACTGATTCAAGACGGCTGCTTCAAGAAGTATGTTGGCAAGTCGGGCTCCGGCTTGGTAGGTAAGAAAGAAGAAAGGAAGCATTCAAGGACGCCACCTCGGAGGGATGACCGACCTGTGGTCATCAACACCATGTTTGGCGGCCCTAGTGGGGGCCAGTATGGAAATAAAAGAAAGGAGTTAGCTAGGGAAGCGCGTTGAGAAGTCTGTAGTATTCGCGAGCAAAAACCGACCTGCCCTATCTCTTTCTCTGACTCCGATCTGGAAGGGGTACACTTGCCCCACAATGACGCTTTGGTGAACTCACCAATGATAGATCATGTCCAGGTCAAGAGGGTTCTGATGGATGGGGGCGCCTCTGCCAACATCTTGTCTCTCACCACGTACCTAGCACTAGGGTGGATCAGGGCGCAGCTTAAGAAGAGCTCAACCCCTTTGGTGGGATTTGTGGGTCAGTCTGTCACCCCGAAGGTTGTACAGATCTTCCCATCACTCTCGGCCAAGGTGACACCCAAGTCACTCAGATGGCCGAGTTGGTGGTGGTAGATGGTAGGTCGGCCTAGAATGCCATATTTGGACGACCTATCATCCATTCACTGCGTGTCATCTCATCGACTCTACACCAGGCCATGAAGTACTCTACAGTCAATGGGGTCGGCATAGTCCGAGGTGAACAAAAAGCATCACGTGAGTGTTATACCTCAGCTCTAAAGGGGTTAGCGGTCTGCGCCCAAGAAGAGGCGGGAAAGCTTCCAAGACCGGCAGTTCAAGCTTCCGAGGACGAACTGCCCAAGGCAGTTCAGTGTGAGGTAGCTGTGCCTACTGAAGAACTGGAGCTTGTCCCCCTGCTCAACTCGGATAAATAGGTGAGTAGAGGCACCAAGCTGGGGATCGCGGACAGGGAAAAGCTCATCTCCTTCCTCAGGGCGAACTCGGATGTGTTCGCATGGTCTCACGAAGACATGCCAGGCATCGATCTAAAAATAATGGTCCACCGCCTCAACATTGACCCATCATTCCGACCTGTTAAGCAAAAAAAGAGACCTGTAAATAGGGAGAGGAGTGATGTAATTGTTGAGAAGTAAACAAACTTTTGAAAGCGGAATACATAAAAGAAATTCTATATCCTGAGTAGCTCTCTAACGTTGTCTTAGTTAAAAAATGTAACGAAAAATGGAGAATGTGTGTAGATTTCACCAATCTTAACAAGGCATGTCCAAAAGATTGTTTTCCACTTCCGAGGATCGACCAGCTTGTGGATGCAATGGCTGGGCACGAGCTGCTCACGTTTATGGATGCCTACTCAAGGTACAACCAAATAAAGATGCACGAGTCAGATGAAGCCCACACGGATTTCATAACTGATCAGGGTTTGTATTGTTACAAAGCCATGCCCTTCGGCCTAAAGAACGCGAGAGCGACATATCAGAGGATGGACCCAAAATTCTGAGCTTCATGTTACTCCTACCAAGCAAGTGACACAAACAAGATGTTCGCCACCCAGATCGGGTGCAACATGGAAGTCTATGTGGATGATATGCTGGTTAAGAGCAAGCGGTCCAGATCGCACCTGGCCGACCTGACCGAGACCTTCTCATATGAACCAAGGAGCTACCTTTGTTATGCCTTATGGACCGATTACAAGATCGAGAGCTAGGAAACTTCAACAAGCTTTGCTACTTCGTGTCCAAGCGTTCTTGAACTCGACAAGAGAAAAAAAGGAAGATGTGCAAGAAGTTGGAACTATGCACTTCAATTTGGTGCAAGTTATGCATTTTTAAGTGTTTTTAAGGCAAGTCAGAGTCCACTTGGTCAAGGTCAAAGTCAACTCCATCAAGACAAGTCAAAGTCAACTCATTCAATTCAAAAACCAAGTCAAACACTCACATCCCTCATTATGGACGAGATTGCACTTATTTTGGTTGGCTTTCCATGTTCTTAACCTTTTCATTTGCTTGTCTTTACATTTCTTGTAAGTTATTTCTTCTCATTTACAAGTCTTTTGATTTCTTGTAAGTTACAAGTCTTTTTATTTGCTTAAGACTTTTCATATGGCTTGCTAGGATGGCTATATATAGCCTTGAGATGTCTTGTTTTAAACACAATTTGAAGTTTAATGAAAAGTGAGTTTTCGAATTAGCTTGGTTGAGAGCTTTATCTCCCATTTCTTGTGCAATTTCTCGTGTCTTTAGAATTTGCATGTTAGGATCATTCAAGCGGTGTTGATCATACCTCTTGTGGAGTGATTCGAATCACGAGTTTAGAAACGAGTTTTCTCTACTCTTGATATTGATCATCAAGGTAATCCGTTCTAAAACTTTTCCTTGGGTTGATTCCATACTTGTTTTTGGGGTTTTTGGGATTGAGTTCTATGGGTCTTGTTCGTTAGCAAGGTTCTTAGATCCAACTCTCAAGGGTTTCCTAACATTTTTGGTATCAGAGCTTTAGGCTCAGGATCGGATATATGTTTCCTTTGCGTTTCTGTACAATCTATCTTTGAATTTTTTTTGTTTTGTTTTGTTCTTTCCATTCCACCAGTCACAAAAAAAAAGGAAAAAAAAATCATATTTGCGTACATCTTTTGATCTTTTAGTCTTCTACGTTTTTCTAGATCTCGTTCTTGTCTAAAACTATGTCTTCTTTGATATCTTCTAAATCAGTTTTTTTCAAGGTGAAATCATTCAATTTCGTAAATCTGTCAAGAAAAAATTAAAAAAAAACTGAGATTATGATTTCTTTTGTTCTTATTTTGTTATTTACACCTTCATGTTCAATTTTACCTCATCATGTTTAATCCCTACTTTGGTTTTTAAAACTAGCCATTAGCTATTTAATATTATGGTTACACTTTCTATTCATTTACTAGTCTTGCATTGAATTCTCATTCTTAATTTTGCCACTTCATTGTTGTTTAATTCCAAACCATCTATATGTTTAACTTTGCTTTCATTTCTTTCTAGCTTCCATTCTAATTGTGTCCATTATTCTTTTTTTTATTCACTTGTTTCTTTGTTGTTATTCAGGTTACTCCTAAAATCACGCTCTTGTATGAGTTCTTATGTGCTATCTAAACCACTTGAAATGCACATTGCTCTTTGACTTTGTTACTCACTTACCAATTTGTTTGATGTGTGTAAGAGTGAACTAAGTCGTGAGGGAGAGATTGAAAGGGAGTGATATATTATTTTGAGTGTTGAGTGTTGAGTGTTAAACACGAGTAAACTTCATTAACGAGTGGAATAGTAAGGGAGTGCTTGTGAGGTCCATTTTTCTTTGTTACTTTAACTTTGTTTTGCAGCCATGTTTCACACTGGACATTCACAGAAATCGAAGTTCCACCATAGTCGAAGACAATATGATAACCACCATGGCGATGATCCATATACGAAGGAATTGGCCGGGATTCGCAAAAACATAAATGACCTCAATGAATTGTGCCAAGAGTTCAAAATGTTATACGAAGACATGAGGAGGCATGCTACAAAATCGGATAAAAAAGAGAACGATTGTCCTATGCCTCAAGAGGAAAATCATCAACACATTCCAAATGAGGGAGAGAATCAAGATGTCGTTGACGATACGAATGTTGAGACTGTTATGCATGCCCAACAAGAAGATTTTAATATTGATGTTGTTATTTATGATGCTAAAGAAGATGTGCATGTTGAGGTTTTGACGCCTCATGAGTACACAACCATAGAGGAGGTACTTATTGAGAAAGCACTCGAGATTACAAATATTGTGCAACTTGGGGAAAGTAAGAAAAGCACGCAACTGCAAAATGCAGACCTCGGCAACACTCAGAAGCAACATTCACTCATTGCTTCGTTGCCCTTGAAAAATCAAATACCATGGACTCGTGGTCCAGTGTATTGGGGATTTAAACCAGAAATTTGGAAAAAGACCGCAAGGTTTTTCTTTCCTTCAAGCAATTACAAGTTTATCATACAAATTTATTATCTTATCAACCTGTTTGAACGAGCTCAAGATGCTGAGTACAAGGTTGCATTGCAAGGAGATCTTATAGATTCGAGGACGAATCCTTCTGAAGATGGGGAGGATGATATGAACCAAGGAGCTACCTTTGTTATGCCTTATGGACCGATTACAAGATCGAGAGCCAGGAAACTTCAACAAGCTTTGCTACTTCGTGTCCAAGCGTTCTTGAACTCGACAAGAGAAAAAAAGGAAGATGTGCAAGAAGTTGGAACTATGCACTTCAATTTGGTGCAAGTTATGCATTTTTAAGTGTTTTTAAGGCAAGTCAAAGTCCACTTGGTCAAGGTCAAAGTCAACTCCATCAAGACAAGTCAAAGTCAACTCATTCAATTCAAAAACCAAGTCAAACACTCACATCCCTCATTATGGACGAGATTGCACTTATTTTGGTTGGCTTTCCATGTTCTTAACCTTTTCATTTGCTTGTCTTTTCATTTCTTGTAAGTTATTTCTTCTCATTTACAAGTCTTTTCATTTCTTGTAAGTTACAAGTCTTTTCATTTGCTTAAGACTTTTCATATGGCTTGCTAGGATGGCTATATATAACCTTGAGATGTCTTGTTTTAAACACAATTTGAAGTTTAATGAAAAGTGAGTTTTCGAATTAGCTTGGTTGAGAGCTTTATCTCCCATTTCTTGTGCAATTTCTTGTGTCTTTAGAATTTGCATGTTAGGATCATTCAAGCGGTGTTGATCATACCTCTTGTGGAGTGATTCGAATCACGAGTTTAGAAACGAGTTTTCTCTACTCTTGATATTGATCATCAAGGTAATCCGTTCTAAAACTTTTCCTTGGGTTGATTCCATACTTGTTTTTGGGGTTTTTGGGATTGAGTTCTATGGGTCTTGTTCGTTAGCAAGGTTCTTAGATCCAACTCTCAAGGGTTTCTTAACACCTTCGGGGTACTCAGAATGTATCAAATGAAGTTAAACCCTGCCAAGTGTGCATTTGGAGTTTCATCCGGCAAGTTCCTTGGATTTATGGTGAATAACCGTGGAATTGAGGCCAACCCAGAAAAGATAAAGGCCATTCTCGAGATGTTGGTGCCAGGGACCCTTAAGCAACTACAATGCCTTAATGGGAGAATCGTCGCTCTCAACCGGTTGGTCTCCAGGTCTACCGACAAGTGCATTCCCTTCTTCAAGGTGCTAAGGATGAAAGGGCCATTTGAGTGGACAGACGAGTGTGAGGCCGCTTTCGAAAAACTCAAGGATTACCTCTCCTCGGCACCATTACTCGCAAAGCCAATGCGAGGAGACAAATTACATTTGTACTTAGCTGTTTGAGAAAAGACGGTCAGCTCGGTCCTGGTTAAGCAAGATAGAACGCGGCAGAGCCCTATCTATTACACGAGCAAAGCCATGACCGAGGCCGAGACAAGGTATCCCCAGATGGAGAAGCTTGCCCTCGCCTTGGTCACCTCGGCATGAAGACTACGACCGTACTTCCAAGCCCATACAGTGACTGTGCTCACCAACGTTCCCTTTGAGCACGTTTTCCATAAGCCTGAAACATCGGGACGTCTAATGAAGTGGGCCGTAGAGCTGAACGAGTAGGACATCCAGTTCAAGCCCGGAACGACTATGAAAGGACAAGTCGTTGCAGACTTCATATTCGAACTCACTCCTCTACCAACTCAAACCTCCGCGCCTGACCAGCCGTGGACGGTGTACGTAGACGGATCTTCGAATGAGAAAGGATGCGAAGCAGGTGTGCTCCTTCTCGCCCCGGATGGCATGCGTTTTGAGTACGCCCTGCGCTTCAACTTTCGTACTCAAACAATGAGGCCGAGTACGAGGCCCTGCTGGCCGAACTGCGCTCCATGACAGGACTCTCGTCGAATTGGAGTTTCTGTGGAGAATATTGCTGAGGTTAGAGGGCCGGGGGCCACCCATCTTCTAACTTTCAGTGATTCACAAGCAATAGTGAATCAGAGCAGGGAAGATTATCAGACAAAAGACTCTCGGATGGAGAAGTATTTAGGAAAGGTCAGATCGCACCTTGCCTACTTCCAAACCTATGAAATTAGTCAGATTCCTAGGTCACAAAACTCCAATGCCGACGCCTTGGCCAAGTTAGTGTCAGCGTACGATACCGATCTAGCGAGGTCGGGCCCCGTGGAAAATTTGGATAATCGTTCTATTTTGGAGCCGAACATGATGGAGATCGACTCCCACCCCCCGTCGTGGATGGAGCCGATAAAAGACTTCCTAGGGGGAAAGGTTCCAGCAGACCCAAGGGAAACCAAGAAGATGACATGGAAAGCAGCTTGGTACTTGCTCTGAGATGGAGCCTTGTATAGGCGTGGCTTTTCCTTGCCCCTCCTTAAGTGTATTTCCAAAGAAGATGGACAGTATGTTCTTAGGGAAGTTCATGAGAGTGTCTGTGGTAACCATTCGGGAGCTAGATCTTTGTCGGCAAAAGTCGTTCGTCAAGGCTACTACTAGCCCACGATGGATCGAGATGCAAAGGAGTTCGTGAAGGCACGTGACAATTGTCAGCGCTTTGCAAACCTCGTCCACCAGTCTGCCGAGCTGCTGACCCCGATCTCGGCACCCTGGCCCTTTGCACAATGGGGAGTTGACCTTATCGGACCTTTCCCGTTGGGCAAGGGATAGGCCAAGTACGCAGTCGTTGCAGTAGATTACTTCACCAAGTGGCGAGGCAGAAGCACTCCCGACAATTACGGAGACTAGGGTCACCAGCTTCATCTGGACAAACGTTATGTGCCGCTTCGGCATACCTAATGCCATCGTGACAGACAATGGCAAGCAGTTTGACAACGCCAAGTTCAAAGACTTTTACCACTAGCTCGAAATTGGTCATCTCTGCTCATCCCTGGCTCATCCCAAGGCCAACAGACAAGTAGAAGCAATAAACAATGTTATCAAGCGCGGACTTAAGTTACAGCTCGACGCAAGGAAAGGACGGTGGGTGGATGAGCTACCTGAAGTACTCTGGTCCTACCAAACTACATCGCGAGAGTCAACTGGCGAAACCCCATTCGCTTTGGCCTTCAGCTCCGAGGCCGTCGTGCCCGTCAAGATCAGTGTGCCAACCGAAAGGGTTGAGTACTATGAACAGGTGAGCAACGAAGAGGAGCTGCTCTTGAACCTAGACCACGTTGATGGGAAAAGGGAGATGGCCCAGTTACGCTTGACCGAGTACCAAAACCGAATGGCTAGGCACTATAACTCGAGAGTCCGACCTCGGAGTTTCCAGGTCGGACATCTGGTCCTTCGTAAGGTACAGAAGCACGTCAAGGTGTTGGAAACGAGCTGGGAGGGGCCATTCGAAATCAAGGGCATCGTCCGACCTGGAACTTACATGCTTGTTGACCTCGAATGAAAGCTACTATCACATCCATGGAATGCAGACACTTGAAGAGACATTACCCTTGAAATGTTGAAATGGTCCAACGAATGAGCTGGACTTGTAAAAATTTTCAAGGATTAGTCCTAATAAAGGAATCCGTATAATTTAATTTCATGTCTCTAAGGGACTAAGTTCGATGTGAAATTAAATGGGGCCAGAGGTGGGAATTAAAACTTAATGAGACTCAAAGCCTTTAGAAAGGACTTACGAGTCTGAGGTAAGAGGCTTGTTGGCCGAGGTGTATTCAAAACAGGATAGAGTATAGTATTACCGAAGGGAAGTGTTGGCCGAGGTGTATAAGCCTCGCGACCAATTAAAAAAATGGAAGATAAAATAAAAGCAAAACACAAGAAAGGCTATGAAAGAGGAAGAGCTTTAGCTGCTTCCAAGGTATGATCTGAGCTTTCCCTGGGACCCAAGAATGTCAACCTCCAGGAAATTTGTCCCCCTTGCTTCTTGTGAGGAATTAGCACGGACAGCAGAAGGAAGGGCTCCGTTAATGTCTTGGGAAGAAAGGTCCTCATCCTCTTCCTCGTCGAGCTCGGCGTCGGAGTCAAGGTTCTTCAGACATTGATCGCCTCAGTGTTGGGGGCCAGGCGTCCCATTCGGACCCGAAGCCCACTTCTCTACATATCGCAGTTTGATGGGTGCAAGGTCAAGCTCGGGAGCCACTTCTTGGACCCTTTTCATCAGAATCTTGAATCCAGCATCGCTGAAGTCTTTAGCGAACCCATCGAAGTCAGGATGTTGGCGAATGGTTTCCTCCAACAGAACACCGTTGCTGAGCCTCTACTCGGATAGCTCAAGCTTGGCCCTCAACTCTACCATCTCGACGTCTTGAGCCTTCAGTTTGCCCTCAAGGTCGTCTCGAAGACGTTCGAGGTCGTCATTCTGCTTCATCAGTGCAAACTTCTCCTTCTCTAGGAACATGACCACGACGTGCGCACCTCGCAAGTTCTCTAGATGACGGGCCTCTTCTACTTGGGCAATTCTGAGCTCGGCCTTATCGGTATCGGAGGTAGATTTCCATGCCTGGGCCTCAGCCCGAGCTTCTTTGAGCTCCCGCTCCAGAGCAGCAGCAGCCTCCAAAGCAGCAGAGGAGGCCTCTCACTCTTTCACGGTGAGCAAGTCACGCCCTTCTAGCCCGGCCTTCACTATGAAGGCCTTCTAGCAAGATGCAGTGTTAGCCTGCAAAGAAAAAGAGAGGAAAGCTCGTACCTCGGTAGTGTAATCCAATAATCGTTGGATGGCCGATCCTAGAGCGCTGACAAATTTAGAAGCTCTCCTCCAGCAACGGTTAAAGAAGGACTCAAAGATCTCCCTGGCTCTCTCCCTCACCCCAGCACTGGACGGTTCGATCTTGAACCTCATCTCAAGGTCGGAGGTGCCACCCATCCTGGCCTCAGGATTATCCACCAGGTTCCCAAAAGGGCTGACCCGCTAGCCAGCACCCACATCCTTTACTTCTTCCCTAGAGTGGTGGGTATTCCTCTTCTTCTTTTTCGACTTCTTGGGAGAGGTCTTCTCCTTGATCTCCCTAATGTGAGAGACCTCAAGGATCTCCTGATCCTACGAAGTCCCAATTGCGATTGCCCCCTGAGATGGAGCAGTAGAAAGGCCAGCATTGGCCACTTCGACCTCTAGGTCGGCCACTAGGGGGCTGGGCACCTCGGCAATCTTGGCAGCTTTTTTAGCGCTGGGGCGCTTGCACTTCACAATTTGAGAAAATCTGCAAACCATCGCTGTAAAGGGAAAATAGTCGTGAGTAAGAACCAACGGATGCAAAAAGCGTCTGGTAAGAACATCAAGCAAAGGCAATTTACATAGTTCCGAGTTCGGTCTCTGAGCTTCAGACGGAGATAAGCGACGCTTGTAGTCAAGTAGCCCCGAGGTAAGTAGAAGCTTATCTATTATGAGGGTGCCGATCTGCTTGCCACTCTTGAATCATTCTTTGAAGTATTTCAAAGCGTTGAAGGTCGGCTCGGAGAGTTAAGGAATCGGCCGAATAGCAACAGAAAATGACAGGGACAAAAGTCAGACCACGAAGAAAGGAAATCAAAAGCAAGGGAAGACTCCACCCTTTACCTAAGTTCCCGAAACCTACAGGAGACGTTGTGGAATGGCAGGTCAAACTCGTTCTTGGCCATTCACGATCTGGAGGCGAAGAACCACTTCCCCACCGACTTCTTTATGGAAGTCGGCCCTTTCAAACTGCCTCCTACGCCCTTCCTAGCGCACAAATAGTACCTCTCTGGCTTTCTAGAAATTCGTTTAACCTTAAAGCAGGCCAAAAGTTGATTAACTCCGAGGAGGTCTAAGTCATCAACTTCCTTACACCTAAGCCAGAATAACACGGTGAGACCAAAGATAACTCCCCATCCGTTGGGGGCCACCTGCGCAAGAGCCAGTCCAGTTCAGAACAAAAACTCCTGCACTAAAGGATGAGCAGGAAGTCGGAACCCATACTCGAACATTTTCAAGTAAAGGGTTACACATCCATCTGGAGGATTGTCAGCTCATTCCCCTTCCTTGGGAAGCATAAGGGTGATATCATCGAGGATGTTATACCTCCTACGAAGGGGACCGAGGTAGTTTTCAGGCATCTGGGAAGGGTATTCTAAACCCTGGCCCGAGGTAGAAGTATCACTATCACCCCTTCGTCATCAGAAAACCTAAAATTTTCTATTTCTTCCTCCTCAAGTTCGGAATCTAACCTACTGGCAAACTCCTCAACGGAATCGGTCTTCTTGGGCGAAGAGTCTTGATTCCGAGATAGGTCACTAGATGGGCTACTAAGAGAGCAGGAACTAGAGAATTCCAACATGAATCAAAAAGTAAAAGGAGAAAATAAGAGAAACAAATTAAAAAGAACGAGACTGACCTAGTGATATGAACCAAAGTGTCTTAGTCTTCAAGAGTTAAAGGAAGTTGTTGGAGAATCCTATGTCCAAGTTTACAACAAATTGGAGTTGCATTAAATGCACTCTAGTGTCATTTATGGCAACCTCAAGTTGCATTGAATGAAGTCAAGAACAAGTCCAACTTCATTTACTACAAACTCAAGTTGCATTAATGGAAGTCTAACTTGAACTCAAGATGCATTAGATGAACAAGACTTCAAAGTACTTGAAAGTAGTTCAAACTACAATTCATTCACTCTTGAAGGGTTACAAACTCTTGGTTTTATGGTGGAGGAGTTTCATTCTCGGATTTAAAGCATGTTTAATTGTATTTTCAGTTTTAAACATTTCATTTATGTGTTTTAAGTTTTATTTGTGTTAGTGGTGATTATGGTATTGATGTAGTAGGGAGTTACAACCTTTACAATTCTTTTAGGTTACTTGAAGGGTTGTTTTGGAGGCTATAAATAGCCTAGCTTGTTCCCTTGGAAAAACAGATTTGAGATTTGAGTTTTGAGATAATGAAATTTAAGCTTATTGAGCCATGAGCTTTTCTTTTGCATTTCTTGTATTTTAGAATTGCATGCTAGAATCATTCAAGTAGCCTTGATCAAGCTAACTTGTGGAGTGATTCGAATCTTGAGTTTTGAAACAAGTTTTCTCTACTCTTGATCTTGATCATCAAGGTAAATTCGTTCTAACTTCTTCCTTGGGTTGAAATCATCTTGATTTGGGGGTTTTAGCATTTGTCATCTAGGGGTTTGCATAACCATAAGGGTTCTTAGATCCAACTGGCTACTGTTTTCTTATCATTTGGTACCAGAGCACTAGGCTCTAGATCGGATATATGTTTCCGTTTTCGTATTGCTCTTCTTGTTCTTTGTTTTCAAATTTTTGTTCTTCTTGTTCATCTCGTTACATTCTGTCCACGTATCTAAAATACAAAAAAAGTGTCAATTCCATTATTCGTTTCATCTTGTTGTCTTCTATGAGTTTGTAGATCTCTATCGTATCGGCAACTTTATTTTCTTTCATATCTTCTGACTCAATTTGCATCTGGGTGAAAAGTTCGAAAATTGACATTCTGTTTTGGAAAACTGCTATACCCGAGAGCATGTGTTCTTCTTTGTTCTTTACATTTTTACTTCCAAATCATGCTAGATCTGAGTTGTGCTGTTGAAATTGCCTATTTTTGTTAATGTAGCTGTTGGTAATAAATCATATCAATTATGTTTTGATTTATTTTCACAACTAACCGTTACTCATTAAATTTTTGGCGGTTACAATTGTCTCAATTAATTTCCAGCATTTAATGCAACGCCTCCCTTAAGCTCTACTTTGATGATTGAATGAAGTTGCTATTTTGCTTCAAAAAGCCTAGAGCTTGTTTTTCTTTACAATTCTTGAGTATTAGATTTGCATGCTAGAATCATTCAAGTAGTCTTGATCAAGCTATTTTGTGGAGTGGTTCGAATCTTGAGTTTAGAAACAAGTTTTCTCTACTCTTGATATTGATCATCAAGGTAAATCCGTTCTAACTTCTTCCTTGGGTTGACATCATCTCGATTTGGCGGTTTTAGCATTTGTGATCTAGGGGTTTGCATAACCATAAGGGTTCTTAGATCCAATTGGCTATTGTTTTCTTATCATTTGGTATCGGAGCACTAGGCTCTAGATCGAATATATGTTTCCGTTTTCGTATTGCTCTGCTTGTTCTTTGTTTTGAAATTTTTGTTCTTATTGTTCATCTCGTTACATTCTATCCACGTATCTAAAATACAAAAAAAGTGTCATTTCTATTATTCATTTCGTCCTGTTGTCTTCTATGAGTTTGTCGATCTCTGTATTATCTACAACTTTGTCTTCTTTCATATCTTCTGATTCAATTTGCTTATGGGTGAAAAGTTCAAAAATTGACATTCTGTTCTGGAAAACTGCTATACCCGAGAGCATGTGTTCTTCTTTGTTCTTTATATTTTTTTTTCACTTGCAAAGCATGCTAGATCTGATTTGTGCTGTTGAAATTGCCTATTTGTGTTAATCTGGCTGTTGGTATTAAATCATATCGGTTATATTTCGATTTATTTCCACAACTAACCGTTACTCATTAAATTCTTGGCGGTTACAATTGTCTCAATTAATTTCCAGCAATTTGTTGTCCAAATGCTCATGATGTTTTTCTTGTGTAACTCATATCTGTTATAAAAGGTTGAATTAAACTCCATAAAATCTCAAAGTAGCCTTAATTGTACAAGAGTTGCATTTTCTGGTCTTTTACATTTTCATCTTGTTCCATCTTAAATTTTTTTTTGCAAAGGTAAATAAAATATATTAAAACAAGAAAAGCATAAAGAGGATCTCACAGCCCGAGATTGAGGCAACAAAACAAAAGGAAAAGAGAACAATAGAAATCACGAAAATAAGTCCCAAGCAGAGAGAAGCATAGGCTCAGAGCTCCTACAACAACTCCCTGGCCAAGTAGTGCAACAAAAATACACCTCAGCCTTAATGACCCTAAGGAGCACAGACGACGAACGATCCTGACCACCATGAATACGACGGTTCCGCTCCCTCCAAAGGAGAGAGACAGTCGAAGTCCAAGCTAACCACCACACATGCCGCCGAACAGACGACCCAGCACTAACATGACAAATCCAAGTAAGCTCTGTAGACCAATATGAAACCCGATGAGACGAACCTGCCCACGAAATCATACCAGCCCAAACCGCTCTACTATAAGGGCAAGCAAAAAACAGATGATCCCAAGACTCCAAACCAGCACAAAAAACACGAGTAGCAGGCACCAACGCATTCCACTGGCAAAGACGATCACGCGTAGAAAGGCGATCACGAATTGCCAACCAAGAAATAAACGAATGTTTAGGGATATTCCCACCAAACCATAACACGGAAAAATATGGAACTGGGGGACGACGAGGATGAAGAAACCCCCAAGCACTAGAGACCGAAAAAAGGCCAGACACCACAGGAGTCCAGACAAGGCGATCCTCCATCTTAATTATTCTGGTCATTTTCTTTCTTAAGCTTGTTTCTGATTTGAGTTTATAATTTACTCCTATATCAAGTTATTTGAGTGATTTCTTTGTGTGTCTTATCTAATCACTTGAGTTGCAGTCTTGCTCATCGGCTTACTTTTCAATATTGGAGTGTACTTTGTTGAGAGGGTGAGATTGAGCGTTTGTGAGGGAGTGATTCATTGTTTGAGTGTTAAACACGAGTGAAATTCATTAACGAGTGGAAATACGTGAGGGAGTGCTTGTGAGGTCCATTTCTTATTACTTTAACTTGTTTTGCAGCATGTCCAATCCTGAAGATAATACCATTCCCGATGCCCGAAGGAGAAAGGCACTAGAAGGAACTATGGAACGATTGATTCGTGGCTGGAGGCTTTGACAGAACGGATAGGAAGGTTGGAGGCTCAAAACCAAGCTCCGGAGAGAATTCCACCACCAGGTGTTGTAGATGATGATGATTATGAAGGTGATGGATCTGATCATTGGGAGGACGATCAAGTTACAGTCTTGGCGGCTCCAAGATGGGGAAAGAGACATGTTGGTCGTGGCTTAGATCGAGGGCGAGGCCGAGGAAGAGGCTACCATAATCTCCAACAGAGAGCTCCACGGGAGGATGCTCAAGTTGACCGAAACTTGGGAAATATCAAATTGAAGCTTCCAAAGTTTTATGGTAAGGCTGATCCGGAGGCTTACATTCAGTGGGAGAAGCAAGTGTAGTACGTATGTGACTGCCACAATTTTAGCGAAGAAAAGAAGGTAAAACTATGTATTGCTCAATTTAAAGATTATGCAATAACATGGTGGGACAAATTGATGTCACGTAGGAGACGAAAATCTTGAGGCGCCAATCGATTCATGGTATGAATTCAAGGAGTTGATGAGAAGGTGGTTTGTTCCTAGACATTTTCAAAGGGACACGGCGCAAAAGCTACAAGTGTTGAGACAAGGCAGCAAGTCCGTGGAGGACTATTACAAGGAGATGGATTTGTTGATGGATCGACTTGATCTTGAAGAGGATATGGAGAATCTCATGGCCTGATTTCTGAATGGCTTAAACAAGGAGATTGCTGATAAGGTTGATCTACAACCTTACTTTAACATAGAGGAGATGTTGCATATTGCCATAAAGATCGAGAAGCAACTCCAACGAAAGTCCCAAAGGTATTCCACTAAACCTTCTTCAAGTACTTCTACATGGAAAAGGGATAGTAAGCATGCTGAATATAAGTCTAAGACCCGAGAGTTAAGTGAGAAACCTAAGGATAAGGGAGAGACTTCTTATAAGGGGAAAGAAAAGGTTGATGAGACTAACGAAAGAAATAGATACATTAAGTGTTGGAAATGTCAAGGGGTTGATCACTATAGTAGAGATTGCCCTAATAGGAGAACTATGGTCCTTAGAGAGGGAGAGTTGGTGACGGACGATGAGGAGGAAGATGAGGCAATATAGAAAGAAAATGATGATTGTGATAGTGAGGAGTATAGTGAAGAGGACCCTACACATATATCCTTAGTCACTAGGAGAGCTTCTAAGCACCCAAGTTAAGGAGGATAGCTTAGACCAAAGAGAGAATTTATTTCACACTAGGTGCCTTGTTCAATCTGTACCATGTAGTATGGTGATCGACAGCGGTAGTTGCACCAATGTTGTGAGTTCAATTCTGGTCAAGAGCTAATTTAGAGACTAAACCACATCCTAGACCGTATAAGCTTCAATGGTTGAGTGATTGTGGGGAGGTAAGGGTGAATAAGCAAGTTCTTGTTTCTTTTACCATTGGAAAGTATGCTGATGATGTTTTCTGTGATGTTGTCTCAATGCATGCCGGAGATATTTTGTTAGGGAGACCATGGCAATTTGATCGTCGGGTAATGTATGATGGATATGCTAATCGTTACCATTTTACTCATAATGGTAGGAAAACTACTCTTGTACCTTTGTCTCCAAAAGATGTATATCTTGACCAATGTAAACTTGAAACGAAAAGGCAAGAGGTCGATGCAAAAGCAAAAGAAATGAAAGAAAAAGAATTGAGAGAAAAAAAGAGTTTGAGTGAAAAGCAATTTCGCTGTGTTGTGTGTTACATTAAACATTTGTTTCAATGGGTAACGCGTTTATCAGGGTTAACGTTTTGGTAGGGTCGACAGGGATCGTTAAGGGAAGACGATGTCTGTTGTCTTCACGCCAACTTCTAGACTAGGTTAGCAGGTGGTCCGGGAGGGGGTGTGACAATTTGTGGTTGTATATTTTGATGATATTCTTGTTTACTCTAAGTCATTAAATGAGCATGTTGAGCATGTACGTTCTGTTTTGAATACTTAAAAAAAAGAGTGTTTGTATGCAAACTTAAAGAAATGTAGCTTTTGTATGGAAAAAGTTAACTTTCTTGGTTTTGTAGTTTCATCCAAAGGTATTGAGGTTTATGAGGAAAAGGTAAAGGCTATAAGGGATTGGCCTACACCTAAAAGTGTAAGTGAGGTAAGAAGTTTTCATGGACTTGCGGGTTTCTATCGTAGGATCATAAAAAACTTTAGTACAATTGCTTCACCTTTGAATGAACTTGTTAAGAAACATGTTACTTTTGTGTGGGGAGAGGACCAAAAACGTGCTTTTACCACTTTGAAAGAAAAATTGAGTTCCGCTCCACTGCTTGCATTGCCTAATTTTGACTTAACTTTTGAAATTGAATGTGATGCTAGTGGGGTAGGAATAGGTGCTGTTTTAATGCAAAATCAAAGACCTTTAATGTTCTTTAGTGAGAAGTTGAATGGTGCTTGAAGTATCCCACTTATGGCAAAGAACTTTATGTTTTGGTTCGTGCATTACAAACATGGCAACATTATCTTTGGCCTAAAGAGTTTGTTATCCATACTGATCATGAAAGTTTAAAACACTTGAGAGGTCAAGATAAGCTCAATCGTCGCCATGCTAAGTGGATGGAGTTCATTGAGACATTTCCTTATGTCATTAAGTATAAACAAGGTAAAGAGAATGTAGTTGCTGATGTTTTGTCTCGAAGGTATGCTCTTTTTAACACTTTGAATGCTAAACTACTTGGATTTGAGCATATTAAAACCTTGTACCATGATGATCCTTCTTTTGGTTCTATTTTTTATTCTCTTGAAAATGGTACTGTTTTTGATGGGTACAACTTGTTTGATGGATTTCTTTTTAGGAAAGGTAAGTTGTGCATTCCAAATTGTTCTATTCGTGAATTGCTTGTTAAAGAAGCTCATGGAGGAGGATTAATGGGACATTTTGGAGTAGCAAAAACATGTGACATGCTTTCTGAACATTTTTATTGTCCTAGGATGAGACATGACGTTCATAAAGTTTGTGAGCATTGCATTTCATATAGGCAAGCTAAATCTAGACTTAAACCGCATGGCTTATATTCTCCTTTGCCCGTTCCAAGTGCTCCTTGGTTGGATATATCAATGGACTTTGTCTTAAGTTTACCAAGGACTAGGAAAGGTAGAGATAGTATATTTGTGGTTGTTGATAGATTTAGTAAAATGGCTCATTTTAGAGAGATTGTTCGATTGAATGGCATTCCTTACAGCATTGTTAGTGATCGGGATGTAAAATTCTTGAGTCATTTTTGGCGTGTCTTATGGGGAAAGTTAGGTACTAAGCTAGTCTATTCTAGTACATGTCACCCTCAAACGGATGGTCAAACTGAGGTAGTAAATAGGACATTGATTACTATGCTTAGGGCTGTTATTGATAAAAATATCAAATCTTGGGAGGATTGTTTGCCATTTGTTGAATTTGCTTACAATAGGGCTGTCCATAGTACTACTAAGTGCACTCCCTTTGAAATTGTTTATGGCTTTAATCCTATAATACCTCTTGATTTGCTACCTTTGCCACCTACTGAATTTGTGAATTTTGATGCTAATGCTAAGGTTGAATACGTTCATAAGCTACACAAGGAGGTCAAGGAGAGGATTCAGAAGCAAAATGCCAATATTTCTTCCAGAATTAATAAGGGACGAAGGCATCTTATATTCAACCCGGGAGATTGGGTGTGTGATAAGAAAACAATAGCCAATTGGATCTAAGAACCCTTATGGTTATGCAAAGCCCTTGATCACAAATGCTAAAACCCCCAAATCGAGATGATGTCAACCCAAGGAAGAAGTTAGAACGGATTTACCTTGATGATCAATATCAAGAGTAGAGAAAACTTGTTTTTAAACTCAAGATTCGAACCACTCCACAAGATAGCTTGATCAAGGCTACTTGAATGATTCTAGCATGCAATTCTAAAACACAAGAAATGCAAAGGAAAATCTCATGGCTCAATAAGCTTAAATTTCATTATCTCAAAACTCAAATCTCAAATCCGTTTTTCCAAAGGAACAAGCTAGGCTATTTATAGCCTCCAAAACAACCCTTCAAGTAACCTAAAAGAATTGTAAAGGTTGTAACTCCCTACTACATCAATACCATAACCACCACTAACTCAAATGTAACTTAAAACACATAAATGAAATGATTAAAACTGAAAATATAATAAAAAGAGATTTAAATCTGAGAATTGAAGTCTTGGTCACCCTTCAAAGTCTTTGTAACCTCCCAATTATAAATGAAGCTTCACTTGAAGTAGTTTGAAGTGTAGTTCCATTAATTGATGGATGACTTGCAATAAAAGAAGCTTGAGATGCACTTAAGTTCATTTAATGCAACTTAAGTTCATTTAATGCAACTTAAAGTTCATTTAATGCAACTTGAGTTCCTTGAATTGAACTTGGCTTTACTGAATGCAACTTGAGTTAAACTCCACTTCAACTTCAGCTCCTTTAAATGAACTTAGAGTTCATTTAATGCAACACCTCCCTTAAGCTCTACTTGGAAGATATTGACTTGAAAAGTTTCATCTCTCTCTTGATCATCCCTAGCCAAGCTCACCAAGTATTGAACATGAGAAAGTAAAGCTTGTAGCTTCTTGGCTCTTGATCTCGTTATGGGTCCTTGAGGCATGACAATGGTGCTTCAATGCTGCTGATTTCCGTCCATTTGATGTAGGAGATCCTTTTGATTCGAGGACGAATCCTTTTGAAGAAAGGGAGGATGATATGAACCAAAGTGTCTTAGTCTTCAAGAGTTAAAGGAAGTTGTTGGAGAATCCTATGTCCAAGTT
Organism: Momordica charantia; assembly: GCF_013281855.1. Classification (NCBI taxonomy): domain Eukaryota; kingdom Viridiplantae; phylum Streptophyta; class Magnoliopsida; order Cucurbitales; family Cucurbitaceae; genus Momordica; species Momordica charantia. The sequence continues at coordinate 8,459,729 of NW_028275161.1, read as the reverse complement.
TACAAAAAATTGGAGTTGCATTAAATGCACTCTAGTGTCATTTATGGCAACCTCAAGTTGCATTGAATGAAGTCAAGAACAAGTCCAACTTCATTTACTACAAACTCAAGTTGATTAATGGAAGTCTAAGTTGAACTCAATATGCATTAAATGAACAAGACTTCAAAGTACTTGAAAGTAGTTCAAACCCAATTCATTCACTCTTGAAGGGTTACAAACTCTTGGTTTTATGGTGGAGGAGTTTCATTCTCGGATTTAAAGCATGTTTAATTGTATTTTCAGTTTTAAACATTTCATTTATGTGTTTTAAGTTTTATTTGTGTTAGTGGTGATTATGGTATTGATGTAGTAGGGAGTTACAACCTTTACAATTCTTTTAGGTTACTTGAAGGGTTGTTTTGGAGGCTATAAAAGCCTAGCTTGTTCCCTTGGAAAAACAGATTTGAGATTTGAGTTTTGAGATAATGAAATTTAAGCTTATTGAGCCATGAGCTTTTCCTTTGCATTTCTTGTGTTTTAGAATTGCATGCTAGAATCATTCAAGTAGCCTTGATCAAGCTAACTTGTAGAGTGATTTGAATCTTGAGTTTTGAAACAAGTTTTCTCTACTCTTGATCTTGATCACCAAGGTAAATTCGTTCTAACTTCTTCCTTGGGTTGAAATCATCTTGATTTGGGGGTTTTAGCATTTGTGATCTAGGGGTTTGCATAACCATAAGGATTCTTAGATCCAACTGGCTATTGTTTTCTTATCACCTAGAGCAAGAATTCTGATCTGATTAGGTTGGACTCCAAGATTTCATATTCCGTAAAAAGTGGAAACAGAACCTCGGAGGTATTTATAGTAATCCGAAGTTTAATCTCAACCGCACACGTGTCTGAAAACGGACGTCACAGATCAGAAAAATTTCAAACGTCTTGAGTACTCGAGTACGCACCGAACGTCAGTTCCACTTTCGAGATCCCCCAATGGCACAATTAATAAATTGAATGCTGAAATCACCACGTGGATTCGTCTCTTTCAAATGACAACAAAACTTCTCTGCCAGGACGAGATCGAACCCGGAAGAGAGGGGGCCGATGTTCGGGGAAAAAAAAATCCAATTTCCACGTGGATGAAAGAGATTGGCAATCAGAAGAAATTGTTGACGAGAGTTGTTTTGCGAAGCTCCTCCTCGGAACCTTCCGAGGAGGAAAGTTCATTACTCCTATCTGTATTACCATCTCGAAAGTATCCGAGTTCGATCTACTCGGACCCGACACATCCGACCTCAAAACCGACCAAGGTAATCGCCTGTCGTGACCCCTGTCAGGATCTAAACCTATAAATAGAGGGTCCCATTTCACCATCAGGTATCGATTTTCTCCTCGAACTTAATATTGAGTCCGAGCTACTTACTGACTTGAGCGTCGGAGATTTCGCCCTCTTGTGCAGGTCTTCCCAGTCTTTCAGGTCGGAGCTAGGACCGGGTTCGAGGTAAAGAATCGTTGTGCAAATTCCTGCATAAACAGGGCCCGTTTGAAAACCATTTGGTTTTTGGTTTTTGGTTTTTGGTTTTTGGTTTTTAGTTTTTAAAAAACTAGGTTGTTTTATAACCAATTCAATTTTCTATTTTTTGTTTTTGAAAAACCATTTTAAAATTTTATGTAAATTTCAAAAATAAAACAAAGTAGTTTTCAAAACCAGATTTTTGTTTTTCAAAATCTCATTTTCCTTCTAATACTCAACATTTTTTTTCTTTATCATTTTTATCTCTAAAAAATTTATTTTTCATGCCAAAATTTTTTTATTTCTAAATTTCTCTCTACGAACTTTATTTTTCTCTCTCTAAAATTTTCATATTTTGAATACTTATTATTATTTGTCTCTCTCCAAATTTTTTTGTATTTTTGTTTTTTTCTAAGAGACCAGTTTCATTTCTCTCTCTCAAAATTTAATCTTTTTCCTAACTTTTTTCTCTCTAAAATTTCATATTTTTTAACTTTCCTTTCTTTTCATAATCTATTTTTTCCTCTAAAAATTATATTTTATTTTCTCGTTCAATTTTCTTTCGCTGTAACTTTTATTTATTTTCTATAAAAATTATATTTTGAATCTTGTTTTTATCTCTAAATTTGTTTCCACTGTAATTTTTCTATTTCTTTATAATTTATTTTTTTTCTTTATCATATCTTTTCCTCTCGACTTTATTTTTTCTCCAAAATTTTTCTCTTTTTGTCTTTTAACTTTTCTTTAACTATTTTTTTCCTAAATATTTTTATTTATCTAATTTATCTTCCAAAAAGTACATTAGGGGAAGACAAAAATTTCCACAGGGTCGGGTCCCAATAATATAAATTGCACGTCCCGACCCCGTCCCCGTCCCCGATTCGATTTTTTAAATAATTAATATATATTTATTACACTTTTTATACTTAAATTCTAAAAATAATTAAAAACAATTATAATACCGATATTTTTTATCAAGAAAATCTCTAGGATCCAAGAACGAGGTGGAGACGGACACTAAAAACTTTCATGAGCCCGAGAATGGGGAGAGCATCCTCGCTCGCACCCACACTAGTGTCATCTCTACTCTACATAAAATTTTCTCTCTCTAATATGTATTTTCAATTTTCTAACTTTTTAAAAACAAAAAACTATAAATTGTTACCAAACATGTTTTCGTTTTTTTGTTTTTTAATAACAAACAACAAAAAAGGTTATCAAACATGTATGGTTTTTGTTTTTTAAAAAGAGAAAACCAAAAACCAAAAACTAAAAACAAGAAAAACCAAAAACCAAAAACTAAAATGGTTATCAAACGGGCCCTTAACTATTAGGGTTCTACACAAATATATAAGGGTGTGTTGGGAGTGATTGGCATGGTAAAGTCACTCTTGTCATTGCTAACATCGCTTCCATTTCCATTAATCATGTTTGACAAATTAAAAAAATTTATTTTAGGAATGCATAAAATCACTTAAAATTTATTTTTGAGATATCATTTGGGTGATGATTTTGGAAAACAATTATTCTTAAATTAGTTTTTCCAAAATCACTTCTTCTACCATCACTTCCAGACACACCTGAAATACCCCTTCTGGAGAAACAAAGAAATCATCTAAACCCAATTATACAATAATTTGAGGCTCTACCTTTGGTACGCTCATATGCTTACAGTTCTCTCTCTCATATTATTTTGTTATTTTGTTATTATTTATTGAGAATGCCCTACTAATATTTTTTTTAGAATTGTTATGTTACTATTTTTATTATTGATAGGAGAGTGCTCTATTGATAGTATTTTCTTCTTTTGAGATACACAATTCACACTGCTGAACAAACAAAAATAATAATAATAAATAAATAAATAAAGCAAATTTATTCGGAGGGAGGGAGAGACTGACAAAGTTGGGTGATTTTGAGCAATACACGCAAGAGTCAACAACAATTGATGTAATGAATAAACAGAGAGACGAAATCAAGAGAAAGAATATTATTTAGCAAACGGCTTAACTAAAATAAAAAGAGTACAAGCTACAACCGAAAAATCAAGGTGATGTAAGAAAAAGTCGAACATCAACGAAAGAGTAGTGAGTCGTAGCAAATGATCACCACCTTAACAACAAAGAGAGTATAAGGGTATAAATTGAATTTTGAGAAGAAAATAATGAGCAATTAGGATTTTATGAAAATATAAAGAGTAATAAAGTAAAAAAAAAAATGTCGTTGAAAGTAATTATGGCTTTCTTTTGTTATTTTGTTGAGAAACTCTAAACTTAGCATTGATAAATTAACTAAAAATAATAAATATTATATCGGTCATTAAATTATACGTTGAACTGATTCGAATACACTAACATAATTCGATCTGCAGTTGTTATGTAACGCTCCAGGCCCTGGATTCGAAATCCAGATTCGGCACCTCTTTGCCCCGGCATTCCCCTACGACCTGGCTGCGGCACCGTTAAACTCTGAGCAACTTAGAAGAGCGTAGAGTGCCCCTACAAATCAACACGAGTCCTTCCAGCTAGCTCCAAGTCAAGCATGCTTAACTTTGAAGTTCTTATGATTGAGCCACCGAAAAGGAAGGTGCACCTTGTTGGTATAGGTAGTGACTATCGATTCTTTTAAGCCTTTCTTGAACATTCTTCCAATCAGATAACCATCGCACCTCAAGATCAGCACAAGACAACCTTCAGCTGTCCGTATGGAACTTTTGCATTCAAAATGATGTCTTTTGGATTGTGTAATGCTCCAGCCACTTTTCAGAGATGTATAATGGCCATCTTTTAGGAGCTGGTTGAATCCATAGTGGAAATTTTTATGGACGACTTCTCGATATTTGGAGAAAGCTTTACCATCTGTTTGGAGAATCTGCAGCGGGTTTTGAAGCGTTGTGAAGAGACTAATCTCGTGCTAAACTGGGAAAATGCCATTTCATGGTCCAATAGGGAATTGTCCTAGGACAAAGGGTTTCAAGGAAAAGGCTAGAAGTATATCAAGCGAAGATCGCAGTCATTGAGAAACTACCGCAGCCCACTATAGTTAGAGGAGTTAGAAGCTTCTTGAGACATGCAGGATTTTACCGACGATTTCTAAAGGATTTTTCTAAACTTGCTAAACCTCTTTGTTCCTTATTAGAAGCTGATAGAGTGTTTAACTTCTCTCCTGATTGTGTGCAGACATTCTTTACATTGAAACATGCTCTAACGACTGCTCCTATAATTCAAGCTCTTAATTGGAAGCTTCCGTTTGAACCGATGTGTGATGCGAGCGACTTTGTAGTTGGAGCTGTTTTGGTGCAAAGAAAGGATAAAGTGCTTCACCCTATATATTATGGTAGTAAGACACGAGTAAAAGCTCAGATTAACTATACCACCACGGAAAAGGAGTTGCTGGCAGTAGTTTTTGCGTTCGAAAAATTTAGGTCCTATCTGATGGCCACTAAAGTCATAATGCATACCGAGCACGCTGCATTGAAATATCTCCATACAAAGAAAGATGCAAAGCCCAGGCTGATCCGATGGATACTCCAATTGCAAGGATTCGATGTGGACATCAGAGACAAAAAGGGGTCTGAGAACCTGGTCGCAGATCATCTATCTAGGATCGTAGGAGCATGAAAGAGCTCGGATGATGTAGAGATCAGCGGTAGTTTCCCTAATGAGCAGCTGCTTAAAATTTCACATAAGGAAGCAAGGGAAGAAGAACCCTGGTTTGCTGATATTGCGAAATTCATGGCTTGCAGAATTAAGCCAGATGGGTGGACAAGACAGTAGATGTAGCATTTTTTTTACGAATGCAATTTCTACTGTTGGGATGACCCCTGCTTGTATAAGGTGGGATAGGACAATATAATTCGAAGATGCGGCACCGATGATGAAGCATCTCAAATATTGAAAGATTGTCATTCAGCCCTGTATGGAGGACACTTCGGTGGGCAACAAATAGCAGTTAAAGTATTGCAAAGTGGCTATTTTTGGCCTTTGATATTCAAGGATGCCCACAACTTAGTCAAAAGCTGTAATGAGTGCAAAAGAGTGGGGAACATATCCAACAAATCAGAGATGCCATTGACGTATATTTTGGAAGTAGAACTATTTGACGTCTGAAGAATAGATTTCATGGGGCCGTTTCCACCATCTAATGGACATCTATTCATCCTTGTTGTGGTAAACTACGTGTCCAAGTGGGTTGAAGAAATATCGTGCCAACAAGCGATGCCAAAGTAGTAACTAAGTTCCTCCTGAAGAAAATTTTTACCCGTTTTGGTACCCCACGTGCTCTCATAAGTGATGAAGGGACTCATTTTGTGAATGAAGCTGTAGAAAGTCTCTTAGCGAAATAGAATGTTAAACACAGAATTGCTACAGCTTATCATCCACTATCCAATGGCCAAGCTGAAATATCCAACAGGGAAATCAAGAGCATCCTAGAGAAAGTGGTAGGTACCAATTAAAAGGATCGGTCTTCGAAATTGGATGAAGCACTATGGGCATACAGGACGACATTCAAAACACGTCTTGGAACCTCGCCTTACAAGTTAGTTTTTGGGAAAGCCTACCACCTGCCCCTAAAATTAGAACACAAGGCATTTTTGGCTTTGAATAAGCTAAACCTGGTTTACCCCGAAGCTGGAGAATTTAGGAGGTTGCAGCTTCAAGAAGTTGACGAGTTTCGAAGGGATGCATATGAAAATGCAAAGACCTACAAAGAGAAAACAAAAAAAAATGGCATGATGTCAGAATTCATCCAAGGCAATTTGAAGCGGGTCAACAAGTTCTCCTTTACAATTCATCACTAAAGTTATTTCCGGGGAAATTGAAGTCCAAATGGTTTGGACCATTTCAAATTGTTAAGGTTTTCTCCATGGAGCAATAACAGTTAAGGAGATAAATTCAGAAAGAGAATTAACAGTGAATGGGCAGCGGTTAAAACATTACTGGGGGAAAATATGGATAGGGATGCTGGAATGTGCCGGCTAACCCCTGAGTAATGCAGTAGAGAAATGAACAGAAATAAAGGAGCTGGCGAATAATTCGAAATATATTTTGAGCTCCAACATTATTTTTTTTATTTTAATGATAATGTTTGTTTTTATTTTTAGGGACACTTTGAGATTTGAGAAAATTGCTTTGATTTTGATTGTAGGTTGGCGTAACAGTCGGAATTTCAATGGCTGAAGTGATTATTATAGGAAAACATAGTGGTGGCAAGCATGCAGAGGGAAATAATTGAACAGCTGGCGCAACAGTTAACATTTAAGGCGGGCATTAATTGATAGGGGAGGAAAACCAAATTTAATTGAAGGAAAGTACAAATCTGAATTTCAAATTTTGTTTTTCATAATTGCTTAAGGGAAATTAATTAAGGAGGTCGTGGGGGACGATTCGGTCTTAAAACCTATTTAACTGCCCATCCCCCTTGATCACCATCTTCTCTGAAACCCTGGAAATTTTATGCTAAAGCCTGCCCCGAACGCTCCTCACCTTATCTAGCTATGCCTCGTGTAAAATCCAAAGCCACCAAGAACCCCCTCATGGATTTAGCCCTTTCGGAGTCGTCTTCCAAAAGCTTTGCTGATGCAACTGACCTGTCGGCGGCAGCGGAAACAGTTCATTCGCCGATGTTATCTCCCAAAACGGCTTTCGTGCCTCAGACCTCTAAATCGGAGAAAGAACTAGAGTGTGGAGGAGAATATGTTACCCCACCACCCACCCACGTCTCCACCATCATAAGTTGGGATGTAGGAAGGCACGCCCCGCTAGAGTAACCCTACAGTTGGTTAATAGGTCAATCACACATATAGAGGGTAAGATAGAATATGTTTTAGTGCAGGTATACAAATTTATCTTCCCAGCTGACTTCATCATATTGGACTACGAAGCTAACAAAGAAATCCCAATCATCCTGGGAAGGCCTCTCTTCTCCACTGGCAGAGCTTTAATAGATGTGTAAAATGGAGCATTAACAATGAGAGTAAATGACCAACACATGAAATTTTCTAATTTTAATGCTATTAAATTTCCTGCTGATGTGGAAGAATGTTCTCTATTAAAGATAGCAAATGATTTGCTTACGGAGGAGATGCAAACTGAGGAGCTACTAGACCGGCTGCAAGAGGAGCTACGCATAATCTTTGAAAAATAGGAGAAGGAAGCAAAGTTTATCCAAGCCAGTGAAAGAGGAACACAAGCGGAGATCGTTTTCAACAGGGTATTTGATTCTCTTGAATTAAAAGATAGATAGCAAGCACCACTACAACCTTCCGTGGAAAAAGCTCCCAAGTTGGAACTAAAAGTGCTACCATCTCACCTGAAGTATGCTTATTTGGGAGAATCTGAGACACTGCCAATCATTATTGCAACAGACTTGGTTGAAGAAAAAGAATCTCGACTGCCAGCAACGTTGAAGAATCATAAGAGGGCCATTTGATGGACAAATAACATACATCAAGGGGATTAGTCCGAGCTACTGTATGCATAAAATCATTTAAGAAGATGGCTGTAAAAACTCAATTGAACACCAGAGAAGACTTAACTCATGCAATGAAGTAAGTAGTCAAGAAAGAAATCATCAAGTGGCGTGATGCTGGGATAATTTACCTTATAGCATATAGTGATTGGGTGAGCCCAGTTCAATGTGTACCCAAGAAATGAGGGATTATAGTAGTGTCAAACGATAACGAGTTAATTCCTACAATACCAGTAACAGGGTGGCGAATTTGTATCGATTACATGAAATTAAATAAGGCAGCAAATAAGGATCACTTCCCACTACCATTCATTGATTAAATGTTGGATTGCTTGGCTGGGAAAGAGTGTTAGTATTTCTTGGATGGGTACAGTGGTTACAACCAAATTACCATAGCCCCTCAAGACCAACAAAAGACTACTTTTAACTGCCCATATGGTACATTTGAATTTAGTATAATACCGTCTGGATTGTGCAACGCTCCAGAAACGTTCCAAAGGTGTATGATAGCAATTTTCTCAGACTTGATAAAAATTGTGGTGGAGGTCTTCATGGATGATTTTTCAATCTTTGGAAAAGACTTCAACAAATGTCTAGGCAATTTGGAGCAGGTGTTGAAGAGGTGCGAAGATACTAATTTGGTTCTCCACTGTGAGAAATGTCACTTTATGGTGAAGGAAGGGATAGTGTTGGGCCACAAAGTATCAAAAAAAGGAATAGAAGTGGACAGAGCCAAGATTGAAGTAATAGAGAAGCTGCTGCCACTTACATCAGTGAAGGGAATTCAAAGTTTCCTTGGGCATGCAGGGTTTTACAAAAGATTCATCAAGGATTTTTCAAAAATTTATAAACCCTTATGCTCTCTGTTGGAAAATGAAATAATTTTTTACTTTTCTTCTGATTATATATAGGCTTTCACAACTTTAAAGGAAGCTCTTATTCAGGCTCCCAAACTGCATTGGATTAGAGTAAGCCATTTGAAGTCATGCGCGACACTAGTGACTACGCGGTGGGTGCTATGCTGGGACACAAGAAGGGCAAGTTGATTCATCTTATCTACTATGCTAGTAGGATGTTAGTAGAGGCTCAGCTCAATTACACCACCATCGAGAAGGAACTTCTAGCAGTGGTATTTGCTTTTGATAAATTCATAGTCCATATAATTGGAACAAAGGTGATTGCATACACAAACCATGCAGCCATCGAGTATTTGCTAGCCAATAAGGATGCCAAACCAAGGCTGATAAGATGGGTGCTACTGCTATAATAGTTTGACCTAGAAATTAGAGATAAGAAAGTGTTAGAGAATTAGGTAGCTGATCATCTATCCATTGTGGAATTTGAAGAATCGATGGAAGAACAGAATATCATACAAGACACATTCCCTAATGAACAATTGCTAGTAGTGACAGAGAATAAAAGAGATTCTGAACCATGGTTTGCAGATATTGCCAAGTATGTAGCTAGTGGAATCTTACCATCATAAATAAAAAGCAACAGTTAAAAAGGTTCCTCCACAAAGCAGATTTTATTACTGGGATGAACCGTATCTGTATAAGTTGTGCAAGGATCAAATTATGCGTAGATGTGTGAACAACACTGAGGCATTAACAGTGCTGCATCATTGCCATTCTACTCCTTATGATGGCCATTTTTGGGGATAAAGAACAGCTACAAATATCTTTCAAAGCGGGTATTATTGGCCGTCAATCTTCAAAGATACATACTCATATGTAAAAAGCTGCAATAAATGTCAAAGAGTGAAGAACATTTCCAATAAGTATGAGATGCCCTTGAACTTTATCTTGGAAGTAGAACTTTTAGATGTCTGGGGGATAGACTTCATGGGACCTTTCCCACCAAACGGTAACCTCTATATCCTACCGGCAGTAGAGTACGTATCTAAATGGGTGGAAGCTCTAGCATGTATAAACTGTGATTCAAAGGCTATCTTAAAGTTTATCCACTAAAATATCTTCACCATATTTGGAACCCTTAGAGCTCTTGTAAATGATGAAGGCACCCATTTTGTTAATAGAGCCATGGCCGCCCTGCTTGCAAGATATAACATTAAGCATAAGGTATCCACAGCATATCATCCTTAGACAAATGGATAAGCACAAATGTCAAACAGAGAAATCAAAGACATACTAGAGAAAATGGTGAATACCAGCAGAAGAGACTGGTCTTTTAAACTAGATGATGCACTATGGGCCTATAAGACAACTTACAAAACCCCAATAAGAACCTCTCCGTATAAGCTAGTCTTTGGAAAAGCATTCTGGGTAGTCAAGCAACTAATCATGGATCTATCAACAACAGGGGAAATTAGGAAGCCAAATTGTGTAGTGTTAAGTAATTTTATTTTTTGTCTTGAGTAGGAAAGCCAAATTATGAGGCAGTAGTGCAAGAAAAAAGAGAAGTTCAGGAATTGAAGTGATCAGTGGCGATGAGGGCAACTCTGATAATGCTTGAGCATGGTTTACAAGTGGCAACGTGCTAAAGTTTAATCATGAAGAGAGAATAGCCGTTAGAAGAGAGAGAGAAAATCAGTTTTGCCTCTTGGGAGACAAAACTGTCAGAAAAGATCACCGAGCCAAAAAATGTCGATATTGCCCGAGCCGCACCCTTCTGCATTTCTGATTTATTTATTATTTCTTTTTGAGAAGGACAAAAGCAAGGGGTTTTGAAATTTAAAATACATGGTTAAGTGGGGTGGTTGAAGAAAGCCAAACCATTTATGAACGAATATCTTGTCAGGCTATTTCAAAGGAAGAGAAGTCGAGCATAATTATTTTTCTTTTTATTCTTGTCTCGAAACCCTGAAGATCATCTTTCTGCATTATCTTCCTAAGTTGATTTTCTGCCTTATCCCCACCAAAGCTCGTGCTTCTTAAGGCCCCTGAAAAGTCTCCGCCCCCACCAGACCAACAACCCGAAGAACAGTTATAGCGTGATGAAGTTCATTCCCCTCCAAGAAGAAAAAGAAGAAGGAAAGAGGGTGAAAACCTACCAAGGAAAAGCCTCTACCGAATCCCGCTCAAGAGGAGAAAAGGGTTTCTCCACATGAAGAGATCCCAGAAGAAGAAAGATCAGTCATTAACAAAGAAATCCAACCTGAGGAAGGAAATGAAGATAAAGCTTCAATCTTCTCCCCTAAACAATACAAGTAGTGGAAGAGTTTATTCGGACTTTATCAGAAAATGAGAAGGTGCTTATGGGCTTTAATGAATGGGGTTTCAGAAAGGGTGAACAAATGGAGCAAAGGTTGTAGAGGAAAAGAAGTCAATAAGGATGCCCGGAGTGACAAATAATAGGAAGAAGTAGTCCCAATTGCCACAAGAAAATTACCGAGAAAAAGAAAGGCATCGCCCAAGTAACCAGTTGGCAACAAAAAGAAAGCAAAGGGCAAAGCAGAAAATGAGAAGCAGAAAGAAGTTTCCCCAGTGAAAGGGAAAGGAAAAGAAAAGGTTGCCTCAGGAGAGCCAAAGTTCGAAAGGTCTATTGATGTTGCAGCATTCGAACGATTTGAGTAATTGAAGGAAAGAAACCTTCTATGCAAGAGGGGCCTCCCTTCTGAGTCGCCAATGCCAGAGTTCATTATCAATGCTATCAACAAGCACGAGTGGCAGTCCTTCTGTGATAAGCCCAAGCCTTCAGTCATCTAGATAGTGTGAGAATTATATGCCAACCTCAACCCTAAAAATCCTTATGGAGTAATGGTAAGGGGCAAGAAATGTTTGTTGGAATGCCGAAGCCATCAATGAGTTATACAATTTACCTAATTACTCCTATGCGACATTTAATAAGATGTTGGTTGCTCCATCTTAGGACCATCTCAATAAAGCATTAAAATGCATAGGAGTAAAGGGAGCTAGATGACAGCTATCAAAAAGGGGAGCTCAGACCTTCCTTCCTATATACCGAAAGCCAAAAGCAAACGTATGGCACCACCTGCTAAAGAGCAAGCTCATGCGAACTACGCATGATGCTTCCATCACTAAGAAAGAGTGATGCTTCCGTTTTACATAATGGAAGACCTTAGCATAAATTTAGCCCAGCTTATTGAGATGGAGATCGCTATTGTGGAAAAAATAAAGCAGGGAAATTTGTTTTTCCCGAATCTGATCACACAGCTATGTATCCTCTTTGGAGTAAGAGTAGAAGAAGCAGATCAAGTGCTTAAGGACAACGGGGTAATCAATGAAGCTGCCATTGAGAGGCTTAAGGTAGTGGATCATAGTTATAGTGGTGGGAAATATTACATTCACCATCAAAGAAGTAACCTCAAAACAGTTTAGCATGATGGAGCAACTTAGCTGCATTATAGAATTTGTAGCTGCCGCATAAAGAAGGCAGCAGGCTTATCTGTGCTGTGTAAGAGAACTAGACACTATGATCTGCAAGACCCTGATGAGGAACTTCTCCCATCCATTCTAGAAATTTTCTATGGAGCAGGCTGTTGAAGAAGAAAATGCTGGTGCATCTTAGCCCGCAGGCAACGTCAGTGATGAAGAAGAAGGATAACAAGGGGAGTTGACTTTACCCTGCTCAAAATATGTTTATTTTCTGTAATTTTACTCTCAGTTCTTTAATTTTAAGAGTTTACGTTATGCATGTTTTAGATAACTAGGTGGCAAGTAGTCTGGTTAGTTTAAATTTGTAAGTAGTTGTTTAATTTTCTTTTATTTCCTTTTAGCAACTTAGTAGAAGCAAGATGTGAAGAACTTCAGTGTGGAATAAGTGAACTGTGCATGCCAATATATTTTTAGCCTCTGCCTATGTAATGCCCCGCGTTACTCAGGTTAGCTTGCCTCGAGTTCTGGGAAATTTTTATAACAAAATAAATTTTTATTTATTTATTTATTTCATTTTATTTTGTTTAATTCATCAGTTATCTTTATTTAATTTAAGTGTGGCATCTCGGCTATTGTGTATTGCTACAGAATTACTGGTGAGTTAGTCGCGTGTAGTTATTTATCAAATTATGGTTTAGTACGGCACTATGTGACACTTGTTTTGGGCCATTGGGCCAATTACGAAATTATATTATTGGCTTGTTTTAACAAGGACGGGTTGGGTAAGTGGGCCTTAAAATAAAAGGAAAAGAACCCAAGCCCAAAGGAGTTAAAAGTTTAAAACAAATAACCCTAGCCCTTGTTCTTTTCCTCTTCTTCTTCCTCCCTTTCCCTCTCTTGTTGAAGCCGTCAGCCACCCCCACTCGGATTCTTCTTCTCCTGCGAGCAGCTCCGTTCAGGTGACGCGACGAACAGCGGCGGCATCGGAGCAGCAGGTGCGGCGTCGGGACAGCAGCACGGCAGCAGCAGCGTTGGGCTCGGGCAGCAGCAGGCGGCGTCGGGCAGCAGCTGGCGCGGGCGTCGAGCAGCAGCAGGCGGCGGTGCGTGGTCTCATGCAGCAGCAGGTGCGGCGACGGCGGCGCGTGGTGACTGTTCACGGTGTTTTCCCTCGATCTGACAAACTCCAACGGCTCGAATAGCTTAGATCCGGTAAGCCCGGTAATTTTCTTTGACCCACCCTCGTTCGAAGTTAGATTTGGATTACCCACACCTAAACGAAATCGATTTGGAATACCCACACCTAAGCGAAATTGTTTTGTAGTAACGAACATCAAATCAAAGCCATTGGAGGTCATTTTGGGCGTTTTTCGCTGCTGTAAAAACGTGGAAAGCAGTGTTTTGGGTGGTGTCCGGTGGTTATCTTCATCCGTTCGAAGCTCGATTTACGCTACCCACCCCTTTGCAAGCTAGATCTAATTTACCCACACCTACACGAAGTCGTTTTGCGGTAATGAGACCCTTTGAACCCTCTTAGAGTTGTTTTCGAAGGCTGAACAGTATATTTATATTGCTGTATTTTTTCTGTTTTTGTACTTAGGTGTGAGTTTGACGCAAACTTAAGGACGTGGTTGTGTAAGTAGCACCAGGGGGCGAGTGCGTGCGTTATTTAGCGTTAACGGAATGGTTTTGATGCTGATTTTTAGCTAAAATAATTTAATTGAGCATGTAGGGATTGTTAGTTTTGATTTGTGAACTTCTAGTGATTTTGTTGTCGTCTTTCTATTATTGAACACTTATGAGGAAACATGCTTTCTATTCTTAGTGTTGGAGGTGACTAGTAGATTCTGAATTGTTGTGGTTAAAAATAACTGGCTCATGACGTTTTGCGAATATGTTGTAAATGAAATGCTCGTGTTGTTAAACTGATAATTAGTTTATATTGTTTTAGTTGTGAGCTGTTGGGTGTGACTTGTTTATTACAAGGAAAAGCATGCTTGTGAACTGTGCAGTGAATTGGAATGTGGGAAATATACTTGTAGGTGGTCTTGGGAGGGCTAGTGAAGTTGTGAAGGGTGAAGGGTGAAGGGATGGGTTGGCAGTCCGTTAAACTATGGGTGGTCTGATCTGAAAAATGCATATAAATCGCTTGGAGGTTCAAAGCCTTGAGTAGTTGCCTTGGGAATAAATGGCAAGGCCGAACGTCAAATTTCTGTAAATGAGTATTGGGGTCTTGGGGATAAATGTCAAGGACCAATACGCTGGGAAGTCATTGGTACCTTGGGGATAAACGGCAAGGACCGGTGCACAGTTCAGGCCTTGGGAATAAATGGCAAGGCCGAACATCAAGTTTCTGTAGAGGATTATTGAGGCCTTTAGGATAAATGTCAAGGGTCAATGCGACTCGAGGAGTTAGGCTTGAAGGACTAAAGTAGAGTGGTGCTTGCGAAGTAGTGGTGCTTGCGAAGTAGTGGTGCTAGGCCTTGGGAATAAATGGCAAGGTCGAACATCAAGTACTGTAAAAGGAGGGGGCGATATCTTGGGAATAAATGTCAAGAGCCGTCATGCCTCGAGAAGTTAAACGAGGAGTATCACAGGGGGGTGTAGAGGGAGGTTTAGTACTGTGGGACAAGGGCTAGTGAATCATTGGTTGTAGTCTTGGTAGTTCCGACGCATGGTTGTTGTATGTAAATGTCAAGTTATTGTTTTTTTATCTCTCGCTGTCTATTTAATTGCCTTGCTATCGTTTTATTTTATATGCCGTGACTGTGAGCATGATTTTTGTGTTAGTTAGGAAGGGCTACTTACGGAGTACCTTATGTACTCACCCCCCCTTTTCTATCCTTACTTGTTTTCAGGTGTGAACAGGGTCGACCGCGGTGATGACGTGGAGAGTGCTTGACCGAGGAGGGATCACTAGTCGAGTTAGTGATGATAGAGGGAAGGGTCGTTTGGTTTGAGTAGCGTTGGGATTTATTTTATGGCTAGGTGTGGACCCGGTAGCGATTTTGTTTTCTTTAGAACTACTTTTATTTTTTTTATGGATGTTATTGTTAAACGCGTCACTGGTGTCGTTGGAGTTTAGGTGTACGATTGTTTTATTTATTTAAGAATTTAGTCACTGAGGCGGGTATGAGATGTTTTTTTTTATTGCCCACGGAGGGCGAAGTTTCGACAATTTATAAAATTGATATTTTTGGTGGAATTATGGGAGTCGAAGCTTTATTTTATTTAAATTATTTCCGGGGAGCTGGTTATCTCATGTTTAGAGTTAAGGCTAGACAGGTGGATTATTTAGCATTACCTAGGATGGTATATAACATCCTGGGGCGTTACAGCCTATGATGTCTAGTTTGTGGAAATTTGAAGGAAGCCTATTCTTGCTCAAGTTAGATAGACAGCTATCAATTCTTGCCCTTTTTCTAATGTTCTTTAAAGTGGAATAGGATAGCTTCACTCTGCTAGTATCCCTTAGCTGCCCTAGAAATTTGTTCTTAGCTGAATTTCAGGAGCTTAGTTTCCCTCTTCGCATGCTGTCAGTGAGCTAGTGTCACTAGACAAAATCTACAAAAGTTCACCTTTCTAGAATCAATCGTGATAGGTAGTCTTCCCTATATCATTCATAGTCAGCCTATCTTCAATTTAAGTTTGGGGGGACCTTGTCCTCGTTGATTCAACTCCATCATTCAGCATGGAGGACAATGCTTCGTTCTATGTTTGAGAGTGAGGAATTCTAATCCTAATTGCAACACTCTTCCTTGTATTCCCTAATTGTAAAGTTGTATTAAATTTTGCGCCTTGTAATTCAGTTATGGAAAAAAAAACATTGCAAAGAACTGCACGGCCCGGAATAGTTGGTAGCCATAGTTATCCTAGGACGACAGTAGTGAGCTATCAGTCAGGAGTATGGTGCCTGGTTTAGAAAGGAAGCTGAGGAGAATTTTTCGAAGGCTTTTAAGGGTCAGGATGGAATGAAGTGATCTTATGTGAAATAAAGCACGTTAGTCTTAGTGCAAGAGTTTGTTGCTTCCTTTCTAATAGGATGCTAGTGCAGGCTGAGAAATACTTACCATAGTAAAGGATCCTAGGTAGTGGTTAGCAGTAGTTGGCATGCTCGATGAGCAAAATTTCAGCGCTTGAGAAGTCAAACACTAGTATTGCATGGGACAAGCAATAGTTTAAGTTTGAGGGTGCGATAATTCTCCAAAAGAGTTGGGCGATAAATTCTCTATAAATTAGCTAATGATAGCCAAACTAACACCCAATCTACACTAAGTGTTGTCTGAAATGCTAGAATATTTCCATTCTTCTTAGCCTTGCGAATTTTGTTAGAAGTTATAATTCTGGGCACTTTGTTGCGGCATCAACTATGCTACAACATTGCAATCATCAAAGTGCAAGAATGCAACAGACTGACAGTGACAGTGACACAGTTGTAATATGGGAGTTACCACAGTAAATAAAGAAATCACCTGGAAGTGAGAGTTGGGGCCCACAGATGTTGTTTGTTGCCTTGAAAACAAATGATTGTATAAAAGCCAACATTAAAGGAAGCCTCCACACACTTGTCACATCAATCAACAGTTACATCAAGACATTCTCCCAAATTCAGTTCGAACAAGGTGAGAAAAAGGTGGAGGCTCGAACCGTTGCTGAAGCAAAAGAAGGTGAGAGAGGCCCACGAGGAGCTGAACGTTCAGCTCTTCATGTTCACTCTTGCATCTATTTTCCATTGTAGTTCTTCTTGTTTTACTTTTTTTTCCTATGACTATGCGTAGCTAAACCCATTTGTAAGGGGGAAATGTTGTGAACTATTCTCTTAGGTTGTATACTGTGCTTTCAGCGTTAATGATGAATGAGTATTGAGCTGAAGTTATGTTTAAATTTATTTTCAGCATGCATCATCACCATTCACTACAACAAATCTTAGTTTTAATGTTGGACAAAAAGAAATGCGGACGAAATGATGTCGCACAAGAAAAACATGGAGGCAACCATGATGGACACACTAAAAAACAAGCCCAATTTTAATTTAAATTTTTTTTTAAGTATCCATGTCGGGCCTAGCCCGACATTGTAATTTTAGTTTTAATGGCGGGCCTGGCCCGCCATGAAAAGTGCCCAATTTTAACCCTAAATTAAAATTTTCCCCCAAACTTTTTACACCCAAAAATTTTTGCCTCCCCGGCTCCCTTTGCTGTGCGAACCCTCTCTACCCTCTCGTAAAACCGCTACAAACCTTGTTCCATTGCTGTGGGAAGAGGAGCAAATGACAACGTACGGGAGGCGCGAGCGAGACCCAATGATGAGGAGCAATTTCTGGCGGCAGAGAGCAACAATCTCCAGCGGTGAGCTTCGATTCGGTGGTAGGGAGCGAATATACGGGGGCGGCGACAATATCGAAGGTTTTTTTCATCTTCCCTCATATTCACTCGTTTTCATCTTCTTCTAGTTTGATCAGTAATTTTCTTTTGGTTTGAGTTTGGATTATTTATCGATTTAGCTCTTTTTCATCTCTATTGCACGAATGAGTTTGAGTTTCTACTTTAAGTTTGAGTTTGTGTAGTGGGTAATTGAAATTTGCTCCAGATCTGAGTTTCTGTAGTATATATACATGTAGAACAATTTCTCTTCTCTTTGCCTTTTGAGTTCTATAGATTTTGTTGCTCCTTGATTCTTGGAAAGTAGAAGAAGAAGAAAAAAAATAGATGTAGAGCCTCAAATTTTGGATTTGAATGGTCCAATCATGATTGAACTATCCTAATTTTTCAATCGGGTTTCATTTTCTCCCAAAATATAAAAGTCAAAATCTCAAGTTTGGTCTTTCAATGTGGTGGGAGGGGTTTGTGCCGAAAAATATTATTGGGAAACTGACATTTACGGGATCTCATGTGGGAGACATGTAATATAGCGATATGCTTTTGAGTTTTGATTTTATTGCACGCCTTAGTTAAAATGCTCTGGCACCCCCGAAATACTTGCCTTTTGCTTCCAACTTTCTGATCAACTGTCTATTTTTCGAATCTCTGTGTGTTTGTGTAACTGTTCTGGTTAATTTTTTTTCTTGGAAGAATGAATCTCAATTGTTAGGTGATTTATACAAAGAATGAAATTAACCATCTATAACTGTGGAATGTTTCTTTTATATAGAACAGGTTGAGAGCCCTAGCATAGACTGGTCATGTGGTCTAACAATACAATTCAATAAATACAACACAACTCAATGCCCGAAATTAATGAATATATACTTTGTCTTGACCTCTGCGTGTGGAAGAGTCTTAATTAATGGTCAAAGGTATTGAATTTCCTTTAATTAATTGTTATATGCATAATTTGAGATAATTCCATATACTCTCGTGATAAATAAATAATAATAATTGATTTCTCAAAGATTTCTTAGAAGAAGATCCAACTGGGTGTTTTTTTTATATGGAAAGAGCATAAATTTTTTAAGAAAATAATTATGATGTTTGAATGCGAAAATGATTTTTGCATATTGAAGTTGTAAATGAGAATCATAAACACGTAAGTGCCTTGAACTCTTATAGTTGAAATTTTTATAATTATGTTATTCTAATGTTTCAAATTATTTAGATCATTGAAAATGTTGCTAGCAAAACATTCTACTCAACAATCTCGCAGTAGTACAATTTGGAAACCTGTGAAGGTAAATTTGCATAACTCATATCAATGTCGCAGTAAATCCTTTGTATAACTCATAATTATGTTAATATTCAAATTTTCTATATGTAGTGTCCTCGACAATCATGTTCTATCGAGTGTGGAAACTATCTGCAAAAGTATATACGAGAAATAGTGCAGAACCCTGATACTCCTATATAACTGAACTTGTACGTATTATCATATACCTTTATGTGTTTATATATGATTTGTCCTTATATTATTATTATCTTTTTTTTTTTGTAGTTTAATACAAAAAGTGCCTATCAACAAGAAGAAATCGACGAAGTTCAAATATAAGGGACATCTTTTGTTGGGCGATTTGTGTAGTACCTATGGATTCATTAGTTTTGTTTATTTGATGTAAGGAGTATTTGGTTCAGACTACTTTCTGTCTAGTACTTGGTAGATTAGAAACGCTTTTGTCTTGTTTATAATATGTAGAAATTTGAATGGTGTATATATGGTACTGCATAACAGATTAGTTTTGGATTATTATAGAAGTATTTGACTGATGTTGAATGTGTTGAATTGTTTTGTTTATAATATATAGAAGTCCGAATTCTTATGCTGAATGTGTTGTTTTTGTTGGAGGGACGGACGGTCTCATTTGTTCTTGTGTGGAAGGGTGTTAATATAGAAGTGTTTGATTGTTGCTGAATATGGTATATTATTGCTTTCCAAGTTAGTGTTGAGTTATTCTAAAGTAGAGAGGCCATGTTGAAATTTGTACTTGTTTGATATACTCTTAAATAATTGTGTTGTGAGTTTAAGGTTAGTTCTTAAGTTAAGTTTTAGAAGATCATGTTGTTGAAATTAGTTTTACTTGCATATGAGTGTTTTAGTTTCAATAATATTGAGAATTATTTTGTGTGAATACGTTGGAAGGAGATATATTGGTTGATTAGTTTTGAGTTATATTCTAAAGTTGAGAGGGTCATGATGAAATTTGTACTTACTCTTGATTATTTGTGTTTTTTGTTAAGTTTTTATAGAATAGTTTGGAAGGGAGATATATATTATTGGCTAGTTTTGAGTTATTCTAGTTTCGTGTTTTTTAGTTAAGTTTTAGAATAGATATTGTTTATAATAATGGATGAATGTGTTAAAAGTTTTAGTTGCATATTGAGATATTATCATAGGTTTGAAGGAAATTGGTTAGCCACGTCTGGGCAACCAACTATTTTTTTAATTAATTTATTCACAAAATAACGACGGTCAATGCCTGTCACGAAATATAGTCATTCCAAGACAACCACCAAACAATGACGTACAAATAATATCACACAAAAGATGATGAACATACGATGGCGTACAAACAATGACGCACATACAATGACAGGCATAAACCGCCATAAAAAAATTAACGAAACAAGGACACTCGTAAAGATGTCGGTTGTTGCCCGTCATGGTTATCCTTTCATGACGGGCATGTCCGTCATGGAAAAAAAATATACATGACGGACAATACCTGACATTAAAACTGTCCGTCATGAAAGGGAAACAAAGACACTCGTATAGATGTCGGTCAGTGACCGTCATTGTTACCGTTTAATGACGGGCAATGCACGTCATGAAAAGGCAAATTTGTTGTAGTGATAGTTAAAATACCTCCTTGTTAACTCTTGGAAAAGTGTAATAGGGAGTGATAAACTTCAATTCGTGCTAGATTCTGCTTGTGTTAGATAATGGGTACTTAGGAATAGGGTTCACCTAGCATGGCTATAATCTGGTTCTAAATACTGTATAAGTTTGTCTAAAAACCCTAATAGCATAAAATTTGGGATGCGTGGAAAGGATCCATGTCTGTTTGGCCAGTACTCACATTGTTAATGTTATATCATTGTTTGAGCAGCCCATAAAAAGTCACATTTAATTTTCACCCATACCTTGTCAAAAAGAAGTTCGTTAGCCATTTCAGTTGCTTATTGTTTTTTTAAAATTCGATTTAAATCCAATTTAGGTGCAGGTTTACAATATTCACTGTGCATTGCAGCTCTTATTTTCTATATTGCTCGTGTTGTCTTTGTTACCTAACATCTTCTATTCATGTTTTAGCTTGTTTGGGCCTTTATTAAAGTGCTTAGTTAGCATTCCTTGTGGATTCGAACTTTTTATTTCTTGCTACAACGAGCGTGTACACTTGCACATAAGGGACACATTATCGTTCAACAACGTCACTTCAAAATTTGGGGATGTTTAGCACATATGTTAGTTACAAACCTGAAGGACCTGAAATCTCGTTTAAAAGTGCGCCTATTCGTAGGTTACCCAAAATAAACAAGAGGTGGACTCTTCTTTGATCCACAATAAAATATAGTATTTGTATCGGCAAATGCTACATTATTGGAAGAAGACCACACAATATATCTGACACGACCCGTCCTAAATCACCTACTAGTCCTATAATGAGTTGCGCCGACCACGGACCCCGACTAACTACGAAGTCAATGGTCAAATTCTTCTTATCTTTAACCTGAACTTTGATTGACAACCCTGAATGGATGCGTCTCTGGATATGGCCCTAATCGTACCGGCATTCCCCTGCGTCTCATGCGACCTAGTTACGCCAACTTCTCAACTTACTCTAAAACACAATCTAAAACATATAAAACATTATTCTTCCAAACATAAAACAGATAGATAAAACTGAACACCACACATGTATCCATATTCTATAACGGTCTACTGGCGTAGAGTAATCTCAATACACACAACAGAATAATTCTATTTCTTGTCTACTAGCATAGAGTAATCTCAATACGCATAGCAGAATAATTCTGTCAACACCTGGAGTCAAATGGTCCCAAAGACCTTCTATTTCTGGGTATACTATAGAAACACATTTATTTAGCATACGGGTAATCACCTGGATACATAACATGGTGGTTTGAAAACTATTCTCAATCTCATAGACTGTTCTAAAATTATTCTTTCTTCTTTCTAAGAACATTTCAAACTTTCTCAAATCATTTATGAAATATTTCTTTCTAAACAAAAATTCTAAAATCATTTTCTAAAGTCTCTTTCTAAATAACACTTCATAACTTTTCTCAAACATTTATCTAAATCATAAAGCATTTCTCAATTATAATAAACATTTATAAAATAATTCTTTCTAACACATTTTCTTACCGTCTTAGCAAAAATGCTAAAACCTACATGATATATACTTTCTTGAAATTCTATCATAATATATATATAATTTCTCATAAATTCTATAATAGATATCCAAAAGCGTTGAATAAAATAACCACTCACAATTTTTTTTTTTTGCAAAGGTAAATAAATATATAAAAACAAGAAAAGCATAAGGAGGATCTCACAGCCCGAGATCAAGGCAACAAAACAAAACAGTAAAGAGAACAAAGAAATCACGAAAATAAGTCCCAAGCAGAGACAATCATGGGCTCAGAGCTCCTACAACAACTCTCTGGCCAAGTAGTGCAACGGAAATACACCTCAGTTTTAATGACCCTAAGGAGCACAGACGACGAGCGATCCTAACCACCATGAACACGAAGGTTCTGCTCTCGCCAAAGGAAAGAGACAGTCGAAGTCCAAGCTAACCGCCACACATGTCGCCGAGCAGACGACCCAGCACTAACATGACAAATCCAAGTAAGCTCAGTAGACCAATATGAAACCCGATGAGACGAACCTGCCCACGAAATCATACCAGCCCAAACCTCTCGACTATAAGGGCAATCAAAAAACAGATGATCCCTAGACTCCAAACCAGCACAAAAAACACAAGTAGCAGGCACCAATGCATTCCACTGGCGAAGATAATCACGCATAGATAGGCGATCACGAATTGCCAACCAAGAAATAAACGAATGTTTAGGGATATTCTCACCAAACCATAACAAGGAAAAATAAGGAACGGGGGGACAACGAGGACGAAGAATCCCCCAAGCACTAGACACCGAAAAAAGGCCAGACACCGCGGGAGTACAAACAAGGCGATCCTCCTGACCAACCACGGCTCGCACCGACATCACCTCTGGAAGAAGCTCAAAAAGATCCACCGAAACACGAGGCCACCGCCAAGAACCATCAGGAAACAAAAAGCCAGGAACCTTAGCCGTAGAAGAACTAGCAACATCATAAATGGTCCTATCACCACACCTCGGATGAATCGGACCCCCCGGCAGCCAGGAATCATGCCACACAAAACAATGCCGACCATCCCCAATAACAGTATGCACCAGAGGACGGAGAGAATCCCGGACACCCAGAATATCCCTCCAACACCAGGAAAACCGAGGCGAAGGGCGAACAGTCCAGATAGAAGAACCCCATAGAGCATAAGCCTCCACCCAAGCGACCCACAACGACCCAGCACGCGTAATAAGAAGCCGGAGCAGCTTCATAATAGCAGCACAATTCCACGAGGCCAAGTGGCGAACACCCAACCCCCCCTCTCGAAGAGGAAGACAAACCTCAAACCAAGCCACCTTCGCCCCAAAAGACCCACCCTCACAACCCTTCCACAAAAACGAACGTAGGATACGCTTCACCTCATGCACCACCCGGGCCGGAAGGACAAAGACACTGGCCCAGTAAACCTGGAAACTTTGAAGCACCGAGCGAATGAGCTGCAAACGACCAGCAAAAGAAAGCACACGAGCCGACCAAGTCCCAATACGAGCAATAATCTTCTCCAACAAAGGCTTACAGTCTCGAAAAGACAACCGAGGAGAAGGAAGCGGAACGCCAAGATACCGCACCGGGAGAGTTGCCACCGAAAATCCCAAGAAAGAAGCCAACCCTTGCACCTCCTCAAGAGGAAGACCGGCCCCAAAAAAAGAGCTCTTACGAGTATTAGCAACAAGACCCGACAACGCCTCAAACTCCACCAAGGAATCTCGGGTAAAAGAAAGAGAACCAACATCTCCATGAGAAAAGATCATTAAGTCATCAGCAAAACACAGGTGAGTCAAACCAATCTGATCACGCTTCGGATAATATCGAAACCCCACCAGCGGCCGATTAAGCATACGCGTCAACACTTCCATGGCCATAACAAAAAGATAAGGGGACAGGATCCCCTTGACGTAAACCATGACGACCAGGGAAATAACCCTCAAGCGAACCATTTAGAGAAATGGAGAACATAGGAGACGTAACACAAGCCCGGATCCAATTAACAAACCGAACCGGGGTCCCAATGGCCAATAACAGACCAAACAGGAAATCCCAATGCACCGAATCATACGCCTTCTGAAGATCCACCTTAAGCACACACCGAGGGATACCCCTATTAAGATGATAGCCCCCCACAAGTTCCTGACAAAGCAAAATATTGTCCACAATACGATGACCAGGCACAAAAGCAGACTGATTCTGACTAATAAAGCTGGGAAGCCAGACTTTCAACCGATTAGCTAAAAGCTTCGCAATGCACTTATACAGCACATTACAACAAGAGATAGGATGAAAATCCCCTAGCCCCGAAGAATTGGGACTCTTAGGGATCAAAGTAATCGACGTGGTATTCACCCAGGAGGCAAAAAGGAAGTAGCAAAGAAATGCAACACCACCTTACAAAAATCATCACCCACAATACTCCAAGCTGCCTTAAAGAAGCCCACAGGAAACCCATCAGGACCAGGAGCCTTACCACCACTCATCGAAAACAACACCTCCCGCACCTCTAGAGAAGTAACACGACGACACAACTCCACTCCACACTCAGGCGGCCACACAAAATACACAATATCAGCAAAACGGTCAGTAAGATCTCGATAACCCACACACTCCGAACCCAACAACCAACGATAAAAACTAACCGTCAGACGAGCAATCTTAACACGGTCAGTAACAACCCGGCCTGCATGATCCGTCAAAGAGGCAATATCATTACAGACAACCCGGCCTCGAACACTACGATGGAAAAAAGCCGAATTCCCGTCACCTAACGACAACCACCTGACACGGGACTTCTAACGCAGCGAAGCCTCCTCCATCCCAACCCACTCCCTGAAAACACGAGTGGCTACCCTCTCCTCCTCCTGAGCAACTGAAGAAGAAGGGTCACGCAAAAGGAACGCTTGAGCAGCAAGCATACGAGCACGTGCCTCCTGCACACCCTTCTGGATAGCATCAATGATATGAACCAAGGAGCTACCGTTGTTATGCCTCATGCCCGATTACAAGATCGAGAGCTAGGAAACTTCAACAAGCTTTGCTACTTCATGTCCAAGCGTTCTTGAACTCGACAAGAGAAATAAAGGAAGATGTGCAAGAAGTTAGAACTATGCACTTCAATTTGGTGCAAGTTATGCATTTTTAAGTGTTTTTATGGCAAGTTAAAGTCCACTTGGTCAAGGTCAAAGTCAACTCATTCAATTCAAAAACCAAGTCAAACACTCACATCCCTCATTATGGACGGGATTGCAATTATTTTGGTTGGCTTTCCATGTTCTTAACCTTTTCATTTGCTTGTCTTTTCATTTCTCGTATGTTATGTCTTTTCATTTACAAGTCTTTTCATTTCTTGTAAGTTACAAGTCTTTTCATTTGCTTAAGACTTTCCATATGGCTTGCTAGGATGGCTATATATAGCCTTGAGATGTCTTGTTGTAACACAATTTGAAGTGGAATGAAAAGTGAGTTTTCTCATTGGCTTGGTTGAGAGATTTATCTCCCATTTCTTGTGCAATTTCTTGTGTCTTTAGAATTTGCATGTTAGGATCCTTCAAGCGGTGTTGATCATACCTCTTGTGGAGTGATTCGAATCACGAGTTTAGAAACAAGTTTTCTCTACTCTTGATATTGATCATCAAGGTAATCCGTTCTAAAACTATTCATTGGGTTGATTCCATACTTGTTTTCGGGGTTTTTGGGATTGAGTTCTATGGGTCTTGTTCGTTAGCAAGGTTCTTAGATCCAACTCTTAAGGGTTTCTTAACATTTTGGTATCAGAGCATTAGGCTCTTTGATCGGATATATGTTTCCTTGCATTTATCTCTTTGAATTCTGTGTTCCTTGCTTATGTTCTATTATATCTAAGCATATGCATTCTGTCAAAAAATTACAAAAAAAAAGTATCAATTCCATTCATCTTTTCCAATTTTCGTCTGCTGCATTATTATAGATCTGGATCTTATCTACAAATCTGTCTTCTTTGAAGTCTTCTGATTCGACTTTCTTAGTGGTGATATCCGTGCACTTTGCCGATTGATTTATAAAAAAAAAAAACTGAACGTGAAAGCATTTATTGTTAGCATTATTGTGCTTTTGCTGATCCATAACTGATTAAAAAAAAAAGAAAGAAAGAGG
This sequence comes from Momordica charantia, assembly GCF_013281855.1. Classification (NCBI taxonomy): domain Eukaryota; kingdom Viridiplantae; phylum Streptophyta; class Magnoliopsida; order Cucurbitales; family Cucurbitaceae; genus Momordica; species Momordica charantia. Next base: position 8,433,506 of record NW_028275161.1, on the reverse strand, counting down.
AAAAAGCATAGAAGACCCCATTTGTCATTACTTCTTTGCCTAGCCTTGCATTGAAATCTCATGCTACTTCCTTGTTGCTTAATTCCCAACCATCTTTATCTTTAACTCTACTTTCATTTCTTTCTAGCTTTCATTATAATTCTGTCCATTTTTTTCTTAACTTGTTTCTTTGTTGTTATTCGGGTTACTCCCAAAATCATACTCTTGTTTGAGTTCTTATGTGCTGTCTAAACCACTTGAAATGCACATAGCTTTTAACTTTGCTAGACTCACTTACCGATTTGTTTGAAGTGCATAAGAGTGTACTAAGTTGTGAGGGAGAGATTGTAATGGAGCAATACATTATTTTGAGTGTTGAGGGTTAAACACGAGTGAACTTCACTAACGAGTGAATTAGTGATGGAGTGCTTGTGAGGTCCATTTCTTGTCACTTTATTTTGTTTTTACAGCATGGCTAATCTTGGAGATGAAGGCAATATTTCTTATGCCCGGGGAGAGAGGCGCTAGAAGGAACTGTTGAACGAATGATTCGTAGCATGGAGGCATTGACAGAACGGATAGGAAGGTTGGAGACTCAAAACCAAGCTCAGGAGAGAGTTCCACCACCTCCACCACCACGTGTTATGGATGAGGATGAGTATGAAGGTGATGGATCCGATCATTGGGAGGACGATCAGACTACAGTTTTAGCGGCTCCAAAAGGGGGTGATAGACACGTTGGCCGTGGCTTAGATCGAGGGAGAGGCCGGGGAAGAGGCTATCATAATTTCCAAAGAGCCCCACGAGCGAATGCTCAAGTTGATCGAAACTTGGGAAACATCAAATTAAAACTTCCGAAGTTCTATGGTAAGATTGATCCGGAAGCGTACATTAAATGGGAGAAAGAAGTGGAGTTCGTGTTTGATTGCCATAATTTCAGTGAAGAAAAGAAGGTACGACTATGTCTTGCTCAATTCAAAGATTATGCAGTAACATGGTGGGACAAATTAATGTCAATTAGGAGACGAAACCTTGAGGCGCCAATCGATTCATGGTATGAGTTCAAGGAGTTGTTGAGGAGGCGATTTGTTGCTAGACATTTCCACAGGGACACAGCGCAAAAGCTCCAAGTGTTGAGACAAGGTAGTAAATCTGTGGAGGACTATTACAAGGAGATGGATACGTTGATGAATCGGCTGGATCTTGAAGAGGATGACTGGGCGTTTATGCTGAACGCACACACTGAGCGTGGTAACAATCTTGACTGAGGTTATGCTGAACGCACGCACTAAGCGTGCGTGGTAACAATTCTATAGATGCAAGCGCACACCTGTCAGAGTAATATAAAATGGATGGAGTATCCAAGTATCGATCCTCAAGGACTTCTAAATAATTTCCAAACTCTAAAGTTTTAAAGAATAGTGAATGTTGGAATGAGTGATTCTTGTAAAATGGGAAGTGGTCACAAATAATGGTTTTGGATTTGGGATTTAGACTTATAATGATAAAACCTAGCCCGAATTACTTCAAGTTAGCCAACAAAGAATCAAGGACATGCTAAGGACAATATGCATTTTACTTTAAAAACCAACGACTACGCTTCTCACTTGACTTATGTCTAAGCAAGTTCAAAGTCCTAAGACATTCCCTAATATGTCTATTATGAGATATATCTTAGTTTTAGGATGGAAATAGTCGCAAGAGTTTGTAACCCTTCAAGAGTGAATGAATTGGAGTTTGAACTACTTTCAAGTACTTTGAAGTCTTGTTCATTTAATGCATCTTGAGTTCAACTTAGACTTCCATTAATGCAACTTGAGTTTGTAGTAAATGAAGTTGGACTTGTTCTTGACTTCATTCAATGCCACTTGAGGTTGCCATAAATGACACTAGAGTGCATTTAATGCAACTCCAATTTGTTGTCAACTTGGACATAGGATTCTCCAACAACTTCCTTTAACTCTTGAAGACTAAGACACTTTTGGTTCATATCACTTTACCTGACGTGGAGTGAAAGGAGTTAGATTCGTAGTAACAAGTACACTACCTTTTTTTTAGACCATGTACTGATATTTATTTGTGTTAGATTTCATTCACTCTTTTATATGTGCTTTGTTGGTAAATTAAGTTTAGGTTAGAGTTATAATTGTTGAGTTAAGTTTTATCAATGTGATATAGCAACAAAGAATGCTGCCCTATCTAGTAAATTAGCAACTTTCGAGGACGAAAGTTTTTTAAGGTGGGTACATTGTAACGTCCCGTATTTTTTTTTTATATAATATTTTGGTAGTTGAAATGCATTAACTAGAGAATTATTTTTTAAAATTTTTTTTTATCAATAGAGATTTTTTCTAATTTAGTATTGTTGTTCTTTGCACTTATCTTTCAAAAAAAAAAAGATAATATTTATCAAGTAAGATTGGATTAGAGAAAGTAGATTAAGAAAAAAATATATAATTAATTGACAAAAATGAAAAGATTAAAAATAAATAAAAGGAAATAAAGATAAAAGAAATTAAAAAAAACGAATAAAAGATGGGTTGAGCTTAGAATTAATTAAAAAGAGAATATCACAAACCCTAGGTTATATCGTTCCCTTTTATGAGATTGTATTTTGTTTTATTTATTATCATTTATTTTTAAAAGACTTTTAAAATATTGAAAGCATGCATGTAGTAATGTCCCTTAGAAGTTTAAGTCCCAAAAAGTCATGTTGTTACGCCCGATTAGAGAGGAGGGGTACATAAATAAACCGATACCACATCCGAATGAGTGACATCTTGAGATCATAGAAGCATGGTTAAGAAAGCTTAAAAGAAATGATAGTTACTACCTATACTAACAAGGTGCACATTCCTTTTCTGTAACTCAGTCGTAAGAACTTCAAAGTTAAGCATGCTTGACTTGGAGCAATCTTCGACTGGGTGACCTCCGAGCTCGGAAACTTCAACAAGCCTTACTACTTCGTGTCCAAGCATTCATGAACTCGACACGAGAATTAAAGGAAAATGTACAAGATGTTGAACAATTCACTACAATTTGGTGCAAGTTATGCATTCTTAAGTGTTTTTAAGGCAAGTCAAAGTTCACTTGGTCAAGGTCAAAGTCAACTCATTCAATTAAAAATTCAAGTCAAACACCCACATCCCTCATTATGGAAGGGATTGCACTTATTTATGTTGGCTTTCCATTTTCTTAACTTTTTCATTTGCTTGTGTTTTCATTTATTTAAGTTATGACTTTTCATTTTTTGTAAGTTATGAGTTTTTTTATTTTCTTAAGATCTTTCATGTGGCTTCCTAGGATGGCTATATATAGCCTTGAGATGTCTTGTTGTAAACACAATTTGAAGTTTAATGAAAAGTGAGTTTTTTCATTAGCTTGGTTGAGAGCATTATCTCCGATATATTTTGCAATTTCTTGTGTCTTTAGAATTTGCATGTTAGGATCATTCAAGTGGTGTTGATCATACCTCTTGTGGAGTGATTCGAATCACGAGTTTAGAAACGAGTTTTCTCTACTCTTGATATTGATCATCAAGGTAATCTGTTCTTAAACTTTTCCTTCGGTTGATTCCATACTTGTTTTTGAGATTGAATTCTATGAGTCTTGTTCGTTAGCAAGGTTCTTAGATCCAACTCTCAAGGGTTCATTTTGGTATCAGAGCATTAGGCTCTTTGATCGAATATATGTTTCCTTGCGTTTATCCCATTGAATTCCTTGTTCATTTGCTTATGTTTGATTAGATCTAAGCATATTAGCATTCTGTCTAAAAGTACAAAAAAAAAGTATCAATTCCGTTCATTTTTTCCAATTTCCGTCTTCTACATTCTTATAGATTTGGGTCATCTACAAATTTGCCTTCTTCTAAGTCTTCTAATTCGACTTGTTTAATATAGAAATTCATGCAATTTGCTGATTGATAAAAAAAAAAAAAGAACATGCTAAACGTGGAAGCATTTATTCTTGAGGTTATTGTGCTTTTGCTATTCCATAGCTAATTAAAAAACAAAAGAAAAAAAAAGAAAAGAGGATCCCATTTGTCATTACTCTTTGGTGGTTACACTTTTTGTTCATTTACTAGCCTTGGATTGAATTCTCATTACTTCCTTGTTTAATTCCCAACCATCTTTATTTTTAACTTTACTTTCATTTCTTTCTAGCTTCCATTCTAATTCTCATTTTTTTTTCTTCACTTGTTTCTTTGTTGTTATTTGGTTACTCCTAAGATCACGCTCTTGTTTGAGTTCTTATGTGCTGTCTAAACCACTTGAAATGTACATTGCTCTTTGACTTTGCTACTCACTTACCAATTTGTTTTATGTGTGTAAGAGTGTAGTCGTGAGGGAGAGATTGAAAGGGAGTGATACATTATTTTGAGTGTTGAGTGTTAAACATGAGTGAACTTCATTAACGAGTGGAATAGTAAGGGAGTGCTTGTAAGGTCCATTTTTCTTTGTTACTTTAACTTTGTTTTGCAGTCATGTTTCACACTGGACATTCACAGAAATCGAAGTTCCACAATAGCCGAAGACATCATGATAACCACCATAGCGAAGATCCATATACGAAGGAACTGGCCGGGATTCACAAAAACATAAATGACCTCAATGAATTGTGCCAAAAGTTCAAAATGTGATACGAAGACATGAAGAGGCATACTACAAAATCAATTCAAAAAGAGGAAGATTGTCCTATGTCTCAAGAGGATAATCATCAACAAATTCCAAATGAGGGAGAGAATCAAGATGTCGTGGAAGATATGAACGTTGAGATTGTTATGCATGCCCAACATGACGATTTTAATATTGATGTTGTTATTTATGATGCTGAAGAAGATGTGCATGTTGAGGTTTTGACACATGATGAGTATACAACCAAAGAGGAGGTACTTGTTGAGGAAGCGACTGAGATTACAAATATTGTGCAAGTTGGGGATTGTAAGGAAAGCAAGCAACTGAAAAATGAGGACCTTGGCAACACTGAGAAGCAACATTCACTCCCTGCTTCGAAGCCCTTGGAGGATCACATACCATGGACTCATGGTCCTGCGTATTGGAGATTTGAACCAGGAATTTGGAACAATATTGCAAGGTTTTTATTTACTACAAGCAATCACAATTTTATCATACAAATTTATTATCTTATCAACATGTTTGAACGAGCTCAAGATGCTGAGTACAAAGTTGCATTGCAACGAGATCCTTTAGATTCGAGGACGATATGGACCAAAGAGCTCCCTTTGTCTTGCCTCATGGACCGATTACAAGATCGAGAGCTCAGAAACTTCAACGAGCCTTACTACTTTGTGTCCAAGCGTTCGTGAACTCGACACGAGAATTAAAGAAAGATGTGCAAGATGTTGGAATAATTCACTACAATTTGGTGCAAGTTAAACTATATCTTTCAAAAACTTAGCATAATTTGGTATCTGTTCTAGAGCATCTACTACTGGTATATTTATATGCAATTGTTTTAAAATATCTAAAAATTTTCTAAACTGGGAATCATTATTTTTCTTAACTAATCTTTGTGGAAACGGAGGAGTAGGGGTAAAAGAAGGTTGTACCTGTGGAGGAACACTCGGGTTGTCCTCATTACCTTTTTTAATATTTTCTTTTTCTGGTGTTGTTGGATTCTCTGGTATCTTTACAGTTGGTTCAGTGGACGGAATCTGTACATCTGTTGTTGGCATTGTTGGTTCATCATCTGCCAGTCCACTCCTAAGGGTGACAGCTTTGCACTGTTCTTTCCCTCCTCGTTTTGGTAATTCAGTATGGCCTGGAAAAGAACCTTGTGGTCTATTCTTCAATTCATTGGCGAGCTGTCCCAATTGGGTCTCGAAATTCCTCATTGATGCCGCTTGGGATTGTATCACTGCGTCGGTTCGGGCCATGTACTCCTTCATCATATTCTCAAGATTTGAGTTGTTATTTTGAACTAGTGGAGTCTGTGTTCTCTGATTGTACTGCTGTTGCGGTTGCGGGATGTATTGCTGTGTTGGTGGAACATAGGGCTGCTTGTTCTACTGGCTTTGCCCTTGATTAAAACCGCTCGAACCTCATTGACCTCCCTATGAGAAATTAGGGTGGTGCCTCCAACCTGGGTTGTAGGTGTTCGAATATGGGTTAAAGTTCTTATTGTTCCCATGTCCTACATAAAAAACAGAAGCAGGGTTATGTGGACAATTATCATAAATATGGTTTTCACTGCAAAATGAACAAATGAGATCGTTGACTTGGCAAACAGGGGCAGGAGTGCAATAATCCGACTGCACAGGTTGTATCGGCGTGGCTAATGGATTTTTTATTCACAACGCCATCTCTTTCAGCCTCTGGTTCATTGTAACCATCTCTTTTTGCATCGAGGTCACAATGTCCAGAGCCAAAACTCCAGTTGTATCTTGCTTCTTTGGTGCTGCCCTAGATCTTTGTGAACACCATAGTTCGTTGTGTGAAGCTAAGTCATTTAGGATATCGACTATCTCGTTGAATGTCTTCTTTGTAAAGGCTTCGTTGGCAGAATTGTTTAGCATCATCTTAGTAGGATGATCTAAACCTCTAAGAAATGTTCTATCTGGATGCATGCCGGCAAGCCATGGTTCGGACATTTCCTGATTAGTTCTTTAAATCATCCCACGCCTCGTGAACAGGTTCACGATCATACTATCTAAAGGAGATGATCTCCTCTCTGATATCAGTGTGGCGAGTAGGTGGGAAGAATTTTGTTAAGAACTTCTCCACTAACGACCCCCATGTGGTGATGGATCCCGGTGGAAATGCATTGAGCCATGCTCTAGCTTGGTCCTTCAAAGAAAATGGAAAAAGTGCTAGTCTAAGAGCATCGTCTGTTATACCAGGTAATCGAAATGCATTTGCAATTTGAATGAATGATTTCAGATGATCACGTGGATCCTCATGTTCCTGCCCTCCAAAATGTCCAATTGTCTGCAACATTTGGAACATCATTGGTTTAAGCTCAAAGTTTGCGTGGGCTGGAATAGGGTTGACTATCCCTGAATCAAAGTTCTGAAAAGCCGTGGCGGCATATTCTCGCATTGCCACGTCTCTGTTGTCCGCCATCTGGATATGGTTGAATTCATTATTTCTTGCGTGATCCCTTACCATTAACAGCAGGTGGATCAACTGGATCACGAGGTGGAATATCTGCCATTGATGTGCTCGTACTCTCTACCTCACTTTCAGGACTGATTTCACCTTCTCTCTCTTTTTGCTTTTCTAGTTGTTTTCGAAATCTTGGCTCCTTTCGAGTTTTTCGAAGGGCCCGCTCAATCTCAGGGTCAAGGGGTAGAAGAAAAGATATTGTGCTCATGCACTTTAACTTACCCTTGTAAGATAAACGACCAAAAATATAGAACAAAAACGGTGGATGAAAATTACACCCAACAACAATTCACAAAAATAAAAACTAAAAGAATTTTAAAATAATTTTAAAACTAAAGTCCCCGGCAACGGCGCCAAAAACTTGACTGAGGTTATGCTGAACGCACGCACTAAGCGTGCGTGGTAACAATTCTATAGATGCAAGCGCACACCTGTCAGAGTAATATAAAATGGATGGAGTATCCAAGTATCGATCCTCAAGGACTTCTAAATAATTTCCAAACTCTAAAGTTTTAATGAATAGTGAATATTGAAATGAGTGATTCTTGTAAAATGGGAAGTGGTCACAAATAATGGTTTTGGATTTGGGATTTGGTCTTATAATGGTAAAACCTAGCCCAGATTACTTCAAGTTAGCCAACAAAGAATCAAGGATACGCTAAGGACGATATGCATTTTACTTTAGGAACCAACGACTACGCTTTTCACTTGACTTATGTCTAAGCAAGTTCAAAGTCCTAAGACATTCCCTAATATGTCTATTATGAGAGATATCTTAGTTTTAGGATGGAAATAGTCGCAACCTCGGGTTAAGGTCCTATGTCTAGGCTACTTAACCGGAACCCTTATGTCTAAGGCGCTCCTCTCCTCGGTTTAACCACTCAACAATGCAAATAAGCAACCTTTTCAGTATTGACTTGTTAAGACTTACAGTGGCCTTCTCTAAATTCTAACTTTTTGGGAAAACATGTTGAGCAATGAGTGGAAAGGAAAAACACTACTTCTTAGCAACCCTTTTTAGAAATAAAAGGCTAACTATCCATAACCGGGCTAGAGATGGGAATTTAGAAAGACATATTGAAGAAAATACAGCAAGTAAAATGGTTGAAATTGAAATGCATGTGTGAAAAACAAAAGTTAACTAACAGAGAGTTTTGCTCGGGATTGAGAGCTTCGCCCTTCTCTTTCAAGCAAGGGGGAGTGTCACGTGCTCTTTCCTCCAAAAACACAACTCTCTTAACTAAAAATAAAGTAAAGGCAAAGTAAAGATAAGCTAAGTGCTGGATTTTTATAAATTTGAATAGGTAGAAAATAACTAAGTAACAGTGGAAACAAAACAAAGCTCAATAAAGGAATGTAAAGTGCTCGAGATTTAAAAACTAAAAGCAACTAATGAAAGCAACTCAAAAGTAGTTAGAAAGCAACAAAGAAACACTAAGAATGATCAAGAGAAGGAAGCAAGGCTTGATGAATTTGGTGGAGAAGCTACTGGAATTTATAGTTGTGCAGAATTGGTTAGGTAGGTCCTAAAACGCTGGTCGATCACCCATTTCCAACTCTTTTGACTGACCAAATCATGCTCAAACTGATAGTGGAACACTTCTTCTACACGCATGCATCGGTTGGAACCACCAAAATGCATTGGAAGACGCGTTTCATTAAGGCCAAAGTTGGAAGAAAACCAGGATTTCTACAGCCTATCAGGCGCCTGGTGCCTCCAATGAAGGTTTTTCCGTCTTTTTTGCTTCTTTTGATTAATTTGCACTCCCAAGTGGTCCTAAAATGTCATAAATACAATATAAGCCAACCACAAACCATCATATATGAATTTTACATGAATTGGAACTCAAACGACCAAGAAAAAGTCCGAAACAAAGTTAAAACATAGTAAAAACAGCATCTAAAACCTTCTTTTTACGCATGTAAACAACCGTAATCACTTACCGCACTTGTTGATACGGCGAGGTTCCCTCCTTCGTCGGGTGCCCGCCCCACATGCTTCTTGAAGTATCCCTTCTGGATTAGGGCTTCGATCTGTCTTTTCAACTCGTAGCAGTCGGAGGTGTTGTGGCCATGATCTTTGTGGAAATGGTAGAATTTCGACCGGTTGCGTTTCTCGGGGTCTCAGCACATAGGACTGGGCTCAGTGAGCAAGTCGAGCTTTGAATCTTGTATGTTAGATAGGATCTCGGCCACCGATATGTTCAAAGGGGTAAAGCGGTCATACCTCTCAGGTCGGTCCGTACGTTTCTGGTCCCGCTTATTTTGGAAGCTCCGATCATCCCATCGTTGATGCGGGGGAGACCTACGAGTGCTCTCCCGGATTTTCCTAAGCCGATTCGTGGCGGTTCTTCCCTTGACTTGATGAACTCACTCGCCTGCATGAACTTTCGTGCTCGCTCTATGCTGGCTGTAATAGTGAGTTCGAGCTTCTTGGAGAGTGACCACTTCAGTTGATCGTGTCGGACTAATTACATGCTGGTGAATGGTATCAAAATCTGATGATACGAATCCATTTATGACTAATTACATGTATCAAACGAGCAACCTTGGCACTTATCATTTGGTATTAGAGCATTGGTCGACATCTGATATGAACCAAGAAGCTACCTTTGTTATGCCTCATGGACCGATTACAAGATCGAGAGCTAGGAAACTTCAACAAGCTTTGCTACTTCGTGTCCAAGCGTTCTTGAACTCGACAAGAGAAAAAAAGGAAGATGTGCAAGAAGTTGGAACTATGCACTTCAATTTGGTGCAAGTTATGCATTTTTAAGTGTTTTTAAGGCAAGTCAAAGTCCACTTGGTCAAGGTCAAAGTCAACTCCATCAAGACAAGTCAAAGTCAACTCATTCAATTCAAAAACCAAGTCAAACACTCACATCCATCATTATGGACGAGATTGCACTTATTTTGGTTGGCTTTCCATGTTCTTGACCTTTTCATTTCTTGTAAGTTATGTCTTTTCATTTACAAGTATTTTCATTTCTTGTAAGTTACAAGTCTTTTCATTTGCTTAAGACTTTTCATATGGCTTGCTAGGATGGCTATATATAGCCTTGAGATGTCTTGTTGTAAACACAATTTGAAGTTGAATGAAAAGTGAGATTTCTCATTAGCTTGGTTGAGAGCTTTATCTCCCATTTCTTGTGCAATTTCTTGTGTCTTTAGAATTTGCATATTAGGATCATTCAAGCGGTGTTGATCATACCTCTTGTGGAGTGATTCGAATCACGAGTTTAGAAACAAGTTTTCTCTACTCTTGATATTGATCATCAAGGTAATCCGTTCTAAAACTTTTCCTTGGGTTGATTCCATACTTGTTTTCGGGGTTTTTGGGATTGAGTTCTATGGGTCTTGTTCGTTAGCAAGGTTCTTAGATCTAACTCTCAAGGGTTTCTTAACAACATCCTTTGGCCGGCTCTAGAGGTGAAATATCTTTACTTTGTCTAATTTTATTTTCTGCTATTTTTTTTTAAAGTTGTTTCTTACAAAGTGTAACAAGGCATACTACAACTTGCCTTAAAATTCTTGTATTTTGCTGTCGGATCATTAGCAAAGAAAAAAAAATTAGAAGCAAAAAAAAAACAGAAAAAAAACAGAAGCAAAACAAAGAAAAAACAGTAGCAAAAATAAAGAAGAACAGTAGCAAAAAGAAAGAAAACCGTAGAAAAAAAAAGAGTATTCCAAGATCTGAGGCATAAGAAAAGTTTTCATCATTTTTTATTGTGTTTCGTTCCAATTTCAAGTTATTGGTTCTAAGATTGAGTCACTCTAGTCTTAGTTTGTGAGAGTTAATCCTTTTATTGGTTATATCAAGCTTTAAGCAAGATTGCACCAAAATTTAAGCCAACCCTTACATCTTTGACCTAGTACCAAAAGTCTACCCTTGAGTGATAAACGCGAGTGTTATTGAGTGAAATCTTGGTGAGAAGAGTGGTGAGGTCCTTATTATTATTGTTATTATTGTTTTTAACAAAATGTCACACGATGGAGTACCAGAAGTACAAAATCCAAATATGGCGATTCTTCAAACAATTAAAGGTATGATGGATAAGATGAGGGAGGATAGGCAAGAAAGAAAGACACAACAACAAAGAGAAGAACGAGTCTTACAAGAAGATAAAGGCATGTTTGACTTCGATGTCCAATAAAGACAAGTTGGAGGAAGATGAAGGAATAACTTTGCCAACATTATGCAACCAAAGAGATTGGAAAGAGTTCATGAAAATAGAGATGGCAGAATTAAACTCAAAATTCCACCGTTTCGTGGAACAGCGGACCCCGAGGCTTACTTGCAATGGAAAAGGAAGATAGAGCACGTGTTTGATTGCTATACATATTGTGAGAATAAGAAGATGAGACTTGCCATTGCCGAATTTATTAATCATGCTAATGAATGGTATCAACATCTCAAATTTGAGAAAATAAGAAAAGAGGAGGATCCAATAGAAACTTGGAAAGAACTCAAAGAAGCCATGAAAAAGAGGTATGATCCCAAACATTATAAAAATGATTTGAAAACTAAATTGCAAGCTTTGAGGCAACACTACAACAAATCTTGGTTTTAATGTCGGACAAAAAAAAACGGAGGAAATGATGTTGGACAAGAAAAACACGGAGGAAATGATGTCGGACAAGAAAAACACGGAAGAAACCATGTCGGACAAGGTAAAAAACTCGCCAATTTTAATATATATATATTTTAAGTATCTATGTCGGGCCTAGCCTGCCATTGTATGTTTAATTTTAATGGCGGGCCAGGCCCGACATGGATAATGTGTGATTTTAATTAACCCTACCTTCAAAATTTCACCCAAAATTTTACAATCGATAATTTTTTGCCTCCCACCTCCCTTTGCGAACCCAGCTTCAACTTCAAAACCCTCTCTACCATCGTTGTGAACCCAGCTTCACTACGTGTGAAGGCCAACAAATAGCCATGAACGGCGGTGCGAGCGACAGTCCAGGAGTGATTTTCCGGCAGCGGCGAGCTTCAATTCGGCAGTAGGCGGCGGCGACGAGCGAATATATTAGGCGGCGGCCACAACATCGAAGGTTCCATTCTTCTTCTTTTCTCTTCCCTAGTATTAGCTCGTTTTCATCTCCTTCTAGTTTGGTAACTTATCATTTTCTTATGGTTTGAGTTTATGTTATTTTATCTATAACTTTAGTTTTTTTTTCTCTTTCTCTGTCGTGCCTTGTTGCACAAGTGAAATCAAAACAAAAAACAAAATCAAAATTGGAGTGGGTTTAGATGGGATGGGAAGGGAAGGGAAGGGAAGGGAAGGGGATACTATGTTGGTTGGAGGGAGAAGAAGATCCGAAAAATGGAAAATGAAGAGGAAAAAAACTAAAGAACCTAAAATTGAATAGGGAAGGAGGAAAATAATCCTGTTCTGCCGCCTACGCCTCCACCCACTCTCTATCTCATCCTGTAGATTTTAGATCGATAGTCCTAGTCATCATTTGAATTGGTTAAGTGTTGTTGCTGCTGCTTGGTGAATTTAATTGAGATGTGTGGATTTAGAACACATGAAAGCAGTGGGTTTTGTCTTGTCTTGGGCATAGAATGGTTTTGTCTTGTCTTAGGCATAGAATTTAACCAAAGTCGACAAAAGGGTGAAGCCGAATGGAATGGCAATTAGCATATTTTAAAATTCTAATTCCACACGTCATTCACCCTCTTTTAGTCTCTACTTTCTTGTCTTCTCAATTCTATTCTGCACTTTGCTACTCCCATCAATAATAATACTACTTTCAGATCTATATTCACTCACCCTTCAAACTGACCCAAATCGGTGGAGAACATTGTTGTAGTTGGCACAGTATTTGATAATGACGTTCAAAGTCCAACAAATATTCATGGAATGCCATTAGGTGTGGACAATGTCAGAGTGATGGTAGACATTTTCATAGGCGAAGATGCTACGATACCAATTCTTGTGAAGGGTGAGATAGAGACATTAAATCAAACCATTGGTAGCTTTGTGGCATGGCCTCGTCGACTAGTAATTTTAAATGAAGAGAAAAATATATGTCTTGTTCTAACTTGAGTGAAGTTTTAACTTTTCGTTTGTTAAATGTTGTTTGTCAAAAGTTCCTTCTCCTCGAACATCCAAGCCAAGAACACAATTTTCTGAATATATTGATGTCCACATGACTATTAAACTCCTAAATCAATATGACGTGTGTTCAATGAACAACAAGGATGTAATTGAATTCAATATCGGTGATTACATATTTGGAATGGAGAAGATCATTGGTTTAACACGTGATGACATCATGCAATACTGCGAAATTATTCAAATAGACTATATGTGTATGCTCACGTGCATCACGTAAGTATATTAAATCTATTTCATATTTTAACGTCGCTAACTATAAAGTTTAATGTTTTACAATTATATGTTTAGGTATCTTCGGAATGAATGTGAGGAGGAGACATATAAGAAGTTCTTGGTGGTTGACCCTGACAACATTGTACCACAAATTACGTCTTAAGAAACTTGTTCTAGACATCTAGCCAATAGGTTAGACATAGTAACTTGGAACAAGTAGTACTCATCCCACATAACCGCGGGTAAGCTATCAATTTAACTTGATTTTACTTATTTATAGTTTCTTTAGTCCATCCATGAATGTAATATTATCATGTTGGTTATTAATACTTTTCACTGAAAGTTGTTTGTTATACATCTTCGAGAGAATTGTGTTTATGTATTGGACTCTCTAGGAAGTAAGATTGAAGAAAATTATAAGGGAATCATAAATGCGTAAGTGCCTTGAACTCTTATAATTATAATTTTTATAATTATGTCATTCTAATGTTTCAAGTTATTTAGATCATTGAAAATGTGGCAAGCCAAACACTCTATTCAACATTGTCATAGTACTACAATTTGGAAACTTGTGAAGGTAAATTTGCATTGGATTACATTTTAATATGCTCAAATTTGCATTGAAATCTTTTGTTAACTCATAATTATGTTATTTTTCAAATTTTCTATATGTAGTGTCCTCTCAACTAGGTTCTATCGAGTGTGGGTACTATTTGCAAAATTATATGCGAGAAATAGTGCAAAACCCTAATACTCCCATAACTGAACTTGTACGTATTATCATATACCTTTATGTGTTTATACATGCTTTATCCTTATCTTAATCAGTATTATCTTTCTTTTTTTGTAGTTTAATACAAAAAATGCCTACAAACAAGAAGAAATCGACGAAGTTCGAATAGAATGGACATCATTTGTTGGACGATTTGTGTAGTACCTATGGATTCATTACTTTTGTTTATTTGATGTAAGTATTTTGTTTGGGTTACATTCTGTAGTAGTACTTAGTAGATTTGAAATACTTGGTCTTGTTTATAATATATAGAACTTTGGATTGTTATGCTGAATATAGTTTTGTTGGAGGGACGGGCGGTCCCATTTGTTTCTGTGTGGAAAGGTGTTAATATATAGAAGTGTTTGGTTGTTGCTGAATGTAGTATATTATTGTTTTCCAAGTTAATTTTGAGTTATTCTAAAGTAGAGAGGTCATGTTGAAATTTTTACTTGTTTGATCAACTCTTAAATAATTGTGTTTTGAGTTGAAGTTTAGTTTTTTAGTTAAGTTTTAAAATAGATCATGATGTTGAAATTAGTTTTAGTTGCATATTATGTTTTCAGTTTCAATAATATTGAGATATTATTTTGTGTCAATAAGTTGGAAGGAGATATATTGGTTGGTTAGTTTTGAGTTCTATTTTGAACTGGGGAGGTCATGTTGAAATTTGTACTTTTTTTTATTGTTTGTGTTTTGAATCTAAAGGTTAGTTTTTTAGTTAAGTTTTTCGAATAGATCATGATGTTGAAATAGTTAAGTTTTAGTTGCATATTAGTTTTTGAGTTGCAATAATATTGAGATATTATTTTGTGTGATTAGATTGGAAGGAGATATATGGTTGAGGTTAGTATTGAGTTATATATTCTAAAGTGGAGAGGGGTTGAAATTTGTACTTCTTATTATTTGTGTGTTTTGAGTCTAAGGTGAAATATTATCATAAGTCTGAAGGAAATATAGTTGGTTAGTCACGTCTCAGCAACCAACTATTTTTTTAATTAAATTATCAAGAAATAATGACGGTAAATGTTTGTCATGAAATATAGTCATTCCATGATGCACGCGACGTAGATACAATGACGCTCAAACAATGACGTACAAACAATGACGCTCAAACGATGACGTACAAACAATGACGTACAAACGATGACGTACAAACAATGTCGCACATATAATGACACGCAAAAACCGCCATGCAAAATTAAACGAAACAAGGATACTCATAAAGATGTCGGTCACCGCCTGTCATTGTTATCCTTCCATGACAGGCATGTCCGTCATGGAAAAGAAGATTTACATGGCGGGCAATGCCCGACATTCAAACTGTCCATCATTGAAAGGAAACAAGGACACTCGTATAGATGTCGGTCACTGACCGACGTGGTTACTTGTTAATGACGGGCAATGCCCGTCATGAAAAGCCGAATTTGTTGTAGTGAAAGAAACAAAAAGTCTTGCTGAATATTATGAAAAGATGGAGATTTTAATGGAAAAGGCAAAATCCGAGAAGAAGAAGAAGATACCATGTCTAGATTCCTTGGAGGTTTGAATCTGGACTTTGTTCATCATATTGATAGAAATCCACCACCTTACTTGGAAGATATGTATCACCATGCTATCAAAATTGAAGATCAATTGAGGGAGGAAAATGAGTATTCCAAACAAAATGAATCCATGCAACCAAAAGAGAAGTTTGGTGCTGTCAAATGAGTGGAGATTGAGAGCTCCAATACTAAAAAGAATCAAGCTCCAAAGGAGGTAAGGGAGAAGACTAATTGTCTTAAATGTTGGAAGTGCAAAGGGTTTGGTGATACGAATCCATTTGTGACCAATTACATATATCAAAGGAGCAATTATTACAAGAAAGGCAAGGAAGATTCAAGAGGCTTTCACACTGCACTGTTCAAAAGCTTGTTAATGCACAAGAACCAACAAAGAGTTTTGAGCCCGAATTTATTCATAATGTTACTTCAATGAGTTAAGAAGAGAATGGAGCAAAGATGGCACGGAAAAAGTTGTCTATTTTGAGAGATGGCACGGAGGACAAAAAAAGTGTGCAGATTCGTGAACAGGTGCCTTTGCAGATTGCACCTCTTTGGAGTTTGTGAAGTCAAAAGTTGTCAAACCATATCCAAATGTGAAGCGCCTGCTACAGCACATAGATAAGACCATTTGAAGCATGACTACGTTTTCTGATCCGCATTTAAGTGTCTAGAATGATGTGTAATCAAGTTTTAATTTGCATGTCTTATTTTCTACAATTTACATTAAGTAGTATTTTGAAAAAACTTTTGGTGTTCTTATGTTGAACGACCATTTGACCTATTTAAAGGCTTGTAATGCTCTTGTTATGGATAACTTAGGATTAAAACATATTTAAATTCAAGAACTTTTGTTCCTTAACACTTTTGGTGTTGCTTCTTTCAAATCTTGCTTTAGGTTTGATGTTAAACCGATTCATTGGATTAGTCTCGATCAAGCTAATTCTGGAGTGAGTCGTCTTAGGATCTAGGAGTGACCATCGTAGATTCTAAGTCCGATCTAAGAGTGATTCATCTTCTAACCGTACTCTTGGTTGGAATCATTCGGTAAGTTAGTCGTTTTTGTGAATGTTTGCAAGGATCCTAGGAGGACCTCTAGCTTTGTAAACACGAGCAACCTTGGCGCTTATCATTTGGTATCAGAGCAAAGAATGTGTCAAGAAAGAAGTCATGGTGATAAGAAATGGTGTCATTGATCCAAATGTTGCTTGTGAGAAAGATGATGCAAAATTTGAGGAAGAGTCTAAAGCACATGTTGATGAATTTATTGAAAAAGATCGCAAAGATTATGATTTTGATGAAAGTGAGTTGAAAGAAAAGAGAGAAAGAGAATAGTTAAGCGAAAGGAATACAAAGGAGAAAGAAGAGGAAAAGAGCATGATCCAATCCATTTGTCCATATAAGCCAAATCTTATAGCATTATTGCATAACGACCCTTACTATCAAGCTCACATATTTTATCCTAGTCTTTCTACTTTTCTAAGATTTTTGCAAGAAGTTCCAACTTTCCAATTCAAGCATGGTCGAATACAAGTAACAAAGGAAGCTATAAAGGAGCCAACGAGAGTTATCCTATCATCTTATCAGGACTCCCGAAGCGAACGCCGAACAGGCGAACTTTTCGTTACAAGTCACTGTGATATGCGCGGAGAGGAACCTTCTGACGTAATCCCTCAAGCTCTCGCCCACCCCTTGCTTTATTGTGAGTAGGGTCTGAGCAGGGTGCTGAGTCTCTTGGTGGGCTGCAAACTGGGGGACGAATGCCTTGCGTAGCTACTTCCAGGAGGAAATGGAGTAGGGCGCGAGCTGCCGGTACCATTTCCTTGCAGACCCCTACAGAGTTACGAAGAAAGCCCGACACTTCATCGCATCGAGATAGGCGTGGAAGTCCATCAGTGACTCGTAGGTCTCCACGTGGTCTACCGGGTCGGCAGACCCGTCGTACTTATCGAAGTTCGGGAGCTTCCCCCTGGACGAGAGCAGGGCAGTCAAGATCGCTTGGGTAAAAGGAGGTTCGTCAGGCTCATTGTCATCGAAGACTGGTTTTCCCTAGACCTTTCGCAGGTCGTTCCTGAGGTCTTTTTGAAGCTGCTTGAACTGCAGCAGCAAGTCTCTGCTGTCGACTGACTCCGACTTTGTAGAGGCGGCGACTCTCTCGGAGCACCGCCGGTCCAATTTGTTGCGGAGATCCTGTTCGTTTCGTGAGGAGAGGCGGGTGTGCATATCTCCGGATCCCTGAGGGCGGTCGTTTCCTCCCAGAACGAGCTTCGACAGGCTGTGTTCCACCGGCCCGGACCTTGGGATCTTTTGCCTGATCTTTGGCGCGGTGATTGCTAGAGGTTTGGGAACTTTCCGTCATGGCTGGCACTTGAGCGATATGCTGAACCTTGGCTTATGACTTATCAGATCCCCATAGACGGCGCCAACTGTTGATGCCTAACTCGGCTGAAGTATGATGGATGACCTCAGAGGTCGGCCTCAAGCACTTGGGAGATCTTTTAGGGTACCTGCAAAGAGATGACCACTCCAACACCCACGTTAGTGCTTTAGTCGAGCTTAACAGTCAAGCACCAGACAGATTTTTTGCATACCGTGAGTTGGGGCCGGAGGCTGTATTTATAGTGGTAGGTGGGCGGTTGGTGGGCTGTATTTATAGCGGTGGGACCTGGCTAATGACCGCTGGTTGCTTGCACCAACTGATCAAGTTGGTGCTCCAGAGGGATCGCCAGTCAATTCGTTAGTCGGCTTGCCGCCGAGATCGTTTTGATAGGTCGGCCTTCTCTATGTCGTCTCGACTAAGTCGGCCACAAGCGGACCCGTCAACACTCCCATCTCAAATCCTTTATTGAAATAGCTAATGCATTTCAAGTTCCTAGTGTCTTTGAGGATGCACTAAGATTAAAAATGTTTCCTTTTTCTCTCAAGGATGGTGCAAGGACTTGGCTAAACGCATTAGAACCAAATTCTATCAACACATGGGTGGAAATGACGGAGAAATTTTTGGCAAAGTGCCATACATTTACCAGGAACGCAGACCTTCGAGAGGACATTGTGTCTTTTAGATAGAAGGAGAACGAAGCAGTTCAAGAAGCTTGGGAGCGTTTTAAGGAGTTACTTAGTAGATGCCCGAGCCATAGATTGCTCGCATGTGTGCAGATTGAACAATTCTATAGAGGATTGGATCATTCATCAAGGATGATGTTGAACACTGCAGCCAATGACTCGTTGTTAGAGAAGTCGGTAAATGAGATCGTTGATATCTTGAATAAAATGACAGACATTAATGACCAAGGCAAAATAGGAAGGTCATTATCAAAGAAGCAAGTATCAGTCGGAGTCTTTGAGTTAGACACAGTAGCTTCAATGCAAGCCTAAATGGCGGCTATGAACCAAATGTTAAAGCAGTTGATAATGGAGAAGGAAACCAAAACCACAATTTCGGCGATACCTGAATCTTCTCTTGTTTTACAAATTTCATATATATCTTGTGTCTATTGTGGTGATAACCACTTGTATGAGAACTGACCAGCTAATTTAGTGTCTATTTTCTATGTAGGTCAAGGTGCCCAGCGGAATTTCAACCTGTATTCAAACACTTACAAACATGGATGGAGGCACCATCCAAACTTTTCCTTGAGTAACCAAGGACTAGCTAGTAGCAGTGCACAAGCACCCGCTCAACAATACAAGCAAAACTATACTCGTCCTGGTTTTCCAACTCAACCGGCGGCCTCAACAATACAATCAACAACGAGGCAAAATACTACTCAGCAAAGTGGTAACAACGCAACTTTGGAGGCCATCATTAAAGAGTTCATGACAAGAACTGATGCTGCGATAAGAAGCTTGGAGATGCAAGTAAGGCAGATAGCTAATGATCAAAAATCTAGAACCCAAGGTACATTGCCTGGACACACAGAAAATCCGAAGCAAGATCGTGAGGGAAAGGAGCACTGTAAGGCGGTTATCACGAGAAGCGAATTAAGTTATGATGGACCCTCACTTCCAGACGAAGTAACTAATGCAGTCACACCTGTTCCTGCATCCACCTCCAATCCACAACAAGAAAGGAAAGCAGAACCTGTAAGTTCAAAAGAAAAAGGTAAGAAGGCGGATAAAGGTAAACAAGTAGTGTCCAGCATTACTCCACAGGTAGGTAATATTAAGATTCCTCCACCTTTCTCCCAAAGGCTAGTTAAAAAGAATCAGGATAGTCATTTTAAGAAGTTCTTTGAGATTCTAAAACAGTTGCATATCAATATACCTCTCATAGATGCTTTAGAACAAGTGCCTAACTATATTAACTTTTTAAAAGACGTCATATCTAGGCGTAAGAAGTTAGGTGAGCATGAGACGGTAGCCTTGACAAAGTGTAGTAGTGATGCTCTAGGGAATCCATTGCCTGTTAAATGTAAGGACCAAGGTAGTTTCACTATTCCTTGCTCAATAGGAGGTCAGAACCTAGGAAGAGCATTGTGTGACTTAGGAGCAAGCATTAATCTTATGCCTCTTTCTGTCTTTAAAGAGTTAAATATAGGAGAAGCTCGTCCCAGTATTGTCACTTTACAACTAGCTGATAGATCCATAAAGAAACCAAAAGGAAAAATAGAAGATGTGCTTGTTAAAGTTGATAAGTTTATTTTTCCCGTCGATTTCATAATTTTGGACTGTGAAGTAGATCTTGAGGTGCTAATCATGTTCATGTTCTAGTTGTTCATTTCTTCGTTTTTCACGCTTTTACCTTTCGTAGTGCTTTTAATTCGAGTTCTTACTTTCATTTTTTGTTCATTCTGTTATTTTAAAATTCTTTAGCGAGTTTCAACTCCCCTCACGCTCGAGAGAGAAGAGGGCCAAGCTAGAACTCCTTGTACGGCTCATTTATTCATTTAAATTCAATGAAAAATACTTTCTTTATGTTTTCGTGCATTTACTTTCATTTAATTATGTTCTAAATTAGTTTTCAACCTCATTGTGGAATGCCTTAGTCAAATGATTTGATTTTCAATACGTTCGGGATTTTGGCCAGATTGCCTGGCATTTTTTGGGTTGGTTTCTAAAAACTTCTCTTTACGTCTTTTTTCCATTTGGTCAGTGGGAACTTGATTTATTCACTAAAGCCCAACCTTGGGAAATGTAAGTTAGGTAAAATAATAGGAAATCAATATGGGATGTGACTTAGGAATAAGCGCATAAAACATGGTCCTAGTCATACGTCCTCTAACCCATAATGCAAATTAGTTCGTAGATATTATCTAGGATTGTAATCACACATAGGAATATGATTATAGGTTACCCTAGCATCTGCAACAACCAAAAGCGGTAGTGAAAGAGTAGAACTCAAATCTCAAGAAAAGTCAGGAATTGCGCATGGTGAATTTTCCCAACATAGTGTGTTTTCCAGGTTTTGCATCAAACTTAAGGTAGGAGACGAGGTTGAGTTTCATTAAATTGATTGTTAGTTACAACCCCAAACGACAAAATTTCATCACATTTTTCTTCCTAAATCACAATTACATATTTGAACAATTTCACTGCATTACTTGATTTTGAAAAGCAACAAGTCCCTGAGGATTCGACCTTGGATTACTTCCAAGTATTACTAGTGACCGTGTGCGCTTGCACGAGTCTCTAATCTTTTTAAAGGTAGAGAAAGTCCCAACAAGGCTGTAGCAGGATTATTAGCTAGGTATAATGTCAAGCATAGAGTCAGTACAGCATACCACCTTTAATCAAATGGCCAAGTAGAAATTTCGAATAGATAACTCAAAAGCATCCTAAAAAATGTGGTGAACACCAGCAGAAATGACTGGGCATTAAAGCTGGATGAGGCTTTATGGGCATACAGAACGACATTTAAAACGCTGTTAGGAACGTCCCCATGCAAGCTGGTGTCTGGAAAAGCGTGCCATCTACCCATAGAACTGGAGCACAAAGCATTTTTGGGAAGAAAAAATTGAATCTAAACTATGCTGCAGTAGGGGAAGTCAGGAAGCTACAGTGGCAAGAATTGGAAGAATCTCAAAGGGACGCATATGAAAATGCAAAGATTTATAAGGAGAAAACCAAGAAATGGCATGATGTGCGCATACACCCCAGGAAATTCGAAGTAGGGCAGCAAGTTCTCCTTTACAATTCTAGGCTCAAGCTATTCCTGGGAAGCTAAAATCTAAGTGGTCGGGGACCTTTCAAGTAGTAAAAGTTTCCACCCATGGAGCTATAACAGTCAAGAAATTAAAATCAGATAGAGAGTTCACTGTAAACGGACAACGACTCAAGCACTACTGGGGACAGTATGTGGCAAAGGATGCTGGTGCTCATCAGCTTGCCCCTGCATGAAGGAGTTATTTTTTACTTATTTAAAAAATAAATAAATAAAAATAAGGAGTTATTCTTTACTTATTTTTTTGTTTAGAAATTTTTAATGACTGAAAGATTGATTTAATTTTAATGGCAAGTGGTTTGTTGGTGAATAGATAATTAAACGCAACCACAGAGAGAGAAGAAGTGGTAGTGATGAAGGGACAACTAGCTGGGCACGGTAATTAATTTCAAAAAAGGGGCGTTAATTATTTTCGGGAATTGAAGGAAAATTTAAATTTCAAAAGGGAGGTCTTTAAAGCCTCTATTTAAAGCCAACTACCACCACCCACCAACCAACGATCGTCTTCCCCCTTCATCTTTCTTCTTCATTAAAACCGTCACGCCTGAAACCCGAGGCCCTCTATCCTAAAAAGCCATCACACTCATTCCTTTGTCAACACCAACTGCCTGTAACAGAAGCCATGCCTCGTATCAAGCAAAAGGCCAACTGTAAGAAGCTAGAAGAGTTACCTCTGTTAGAAGGCTCGTCGGAGGATATCGGTGGCTAAGGCAACAAATCGATGGAGGCAGAAACCGTCGAAAAGCAAGTCGCATCACCCGCTCATCTGCCAGCAGTGGCTGATTCGCGTTTAGCCTCATTTCCTGAGGCAGAGAACATTCTTCCAGTGCAATCAGAAGAGGACAACTTTGAGAACCCCACCTCTGAAAACCCACCACCCTCCACCCCTACCAATACCTCTCACCCAATAACTATTCCTTCGCCTTTTCCAGTTACCTCACCGACAAGCACCAAGCAGCTACTACAAAATCTTCAAAGCCTCTAATGGCCCATCTGCCTCTGTGTCCAAAGGCCCCATCGAAAGTAATATGGTTAAGACCGCGACCTCATATGAGAGGAAGCGGCATTCTTCTGTCCCTTCAATGCAGGTCGCTGCTCAGCCGCTTCCACCAGGGCAAAAGAGAGCCAATGTTGTTGCTCTCGAGGATGCAGCCTTCATAAGGTTTGGTACACAGGCCGCTGTGGAGGCTCATGAACGTTTTCGAAAGTGAAACTTCTTTTTCGAGAAAGGATTTCAGCTGGACCCCATGCCTACGTTTCTCCAACAAGTCATCACTAAGAACAAGTGGGACTACTTTTGCACTCCCCCTGGGGAGTTGATTCCACGTCTGGTAAAGGAGTTTTATGCGAACCTTCGCCCATACAGCATTGGAAAAACAATCGTGCAAGAAGTAGAGGTTTTCTGAAGCCCTAAAGAGATCAACAAGATGCTGGAGCAACCTAATGAGGCTTAGTTAGCTCATGTGCTGTCAATCGTGGCCTACCCTGGAGCCTCCTAGAGTATCGCCCCACAAGGAGCCTACTCTCTACCCTCCAACTCCCTGAAGCCAGAGGCTAATGTATGGTTGTACTTCCTCAAGAGCCAAATCATGCCTATAGCTCATGACTCGTCAGTAATAAATGAGAAGGTTCTACTCCCCGCGTGTTTAGTGGAGGGTACCAGCATAAACGTCGGCCAGCTCATTCACCACGAGATCGCCCAGTGCACCTCCAAGAAGTTGGGCCGACTGTTCTTCCCCAACCTTATCTCCAAGCTGTGTATGAAATTCAGAGCTCCTGTGGTCAGTGATGAGGAAGCGCTAACAGAGAAACGCATTATGGACAAAGCACTTCTAGACCGCCTCATGGCCAATGACAGCACACAGTGAGGCACTATTCCAATTAGGGCCGTCAATGAAATGATGGTCCATCAGGCAAGAATTTCGGGGGAGTTAGCTCAACTAAAATCTATGGTGGCAGCTTTAGTCGAACAAATTACAGCTCGCGATGCTGAACTCAAGAGCCTCCTAGAGGGCATAGCCAAGTCGAATGTTGTAGGCCCCTCCGCTCAACGCCACGCAATGGAAAATATGCTGGAGCACAACTCCAGTTCGGAAAACGTAGAGGCTGAAGAGGACAGTGGCTCGGAAGAAGAAGAGAGCAAGAGCAGTTCTATATAGTCTGTGGAGCCCCCTTCTTCGTCTTCATCTCTTTGATTCCGGAAACCTAACCAATCAACAATCAATCAATCTTTTCAATTCTACATTTACTTTCTTGCCAGTTTAAATTCTGTTTTTAAATTCAGCATTTTGTTCTCTTTAGGCTAAGAGTGTTGTTGTTTTCATGCTGTCCCCCTCCCCCCACGTTTATATTTTGAGTGCTTAAATTAATAGAAGTATGTTGCATCAGCTGTTCTATGCATCTTGTTCTTGCCTTGCGTTCTTAAGTAATAATGTTGCCAGTAAATGTCTAGTCTTGAATATACTTTTGTGCTAAAGCATCCGCTTACGGGCAGTAACTATTTTTGTACGAGCAATACTATGGTGAGCACTGAAACCCACTACACACAAGTCGAGAAGATGGCCCTTGGATGGCTTGGAGGTTGCGTTCCTACTTCCAAGCGCACCAGATCATAGTCTTGACTGGTGCTCTAAAAGCCAGAGACCTCGGGGAGGATAATGATATGGGTTGTCGAGTTGAGCGAGTATGGCATTCACTCCTCTTCAAGAGTAGCTATTAAAGGACAGGTCGTCACAGACTTCATGGCCAAGTTGACCCTGGCCCCCACCCAAACCATATCAGGGTCACCTCGAGACGCTTGACCTTCCATACTGATGGGTCAACAAATGATTAGGGCTGCAGAGCAGGAATCTTATTGACTAGCCCCGAGGGAAGTCGTCATAAGTACGTCTTACGCTTCAAGTTTCGCGCCTCAAACAACAAGGTCGAATACAAAGCACTATCACCAACCTCAGCAGGCAAAATCGATGGAGCCACGAGACATCTGTATCCTCAACGACTCTCAGCTGGTAGTCAATCGAGTCAAAGAGTGTACCAGACTAAATATGAACGGATGCCCCGTGCCTTCAAAAGGTACGATCACTTTTGGGCTCATTTAAATCTCACGTCGTCATTGGAGAGGGCAACCACCTGCGATTTCTTGGGATGACTCTGTCTTTGTTGCATCTGAAGGGAGTTTAATCTCCAGTAGAAACGGTGAATCATGTTCTTGATTTTTGCTTTGAAATTATAAAACACACAACACTAAAAATACAGGGGATGAACTTTATCTTTGAAGAACCTTTCTTCTTTGTAAAACCAATCTACATCACCACCAGTATCTTCCTTTTCATATTGCCGAACTGGTTTGTGGAAACCAAAACGAATGTAGGGAATTGAATTCGAGAGAGAATTTATCAAAGGGATTTTAGAGAGATTTTTGTTATGTAATTCACAATTGGGGAAGAGTAGAGAGAACTGCAGAACTCCTCCTACACTTTTAACCAAAAAAAACAATGACATGGCCAGTTACCTCACGTCATAACTCCCTAGTCCCCTATAGTTATGCAGGGAGTTGACAAAAGATTGATTAATTAATTAATATAATTATCTAATTAATTATTAATTAATTAATTTAATTATCTAATTAATTATTAATTAATTAATTTAATTATCTAATTAATTATTAATTAATTAATTTAATTATCTAATTAATTAATTTAATTATCTAATTAATTAATTTAATTATCTAATTAATTAATTTAATTATCTAATTAATTATTAATTAATTAATTTAATTATCTAATTAATTATTAATTAATTAATTTAATTATCTAATTAATTATTAATTAATTAAATTAATAATTATTAATCCAGTTAATAATTAATTAATTAAATATCACATATTTAACTAAAATCGTATATTTGAATTATATTCGAAAGCATTTCTCTTGTATAACCTATAGTTTTAATACGCATCTCATGCACATTTATTTTATCCTATAGTTTTAATATGAATCCAATTCACATTAATTATTATTTGAATCTTATTCAAATATTTCTCTAAAAATATATAGTTTAATTATTGAATCTTTATTCAAAATTAAATTATATATATCATTATGTACACTATCTACATTCCTTTATACATATATACATACATATATATATATACATATATACATACATATATATATATACATACATACATACATAGATATATACATACATATATATACATATATATATATGTATATATCTATCTGTGTGTGTGTGTGTATTTGCAAAGGTAAAAAAAATATATTAAACAAATAGGATAAAGGAAGATCTCACAGCCCGAGATCAAGGCAACAAAGCAAGACAAAAAAAAATCAGACTAAACCAAAACATCAAGAAAACAAATCACTTGCCAAAATAAGCATAGGATCAGAAGACCGACAACAACTCCCAGGCCAAGTAGTGTAACGAAAATAAACCTCAACCTGAATGGCCCTAAGAAGTGCAGAAGGCGACCGACCACTATCATCATGAACCCTCACGTTATGCTCTCGCCAGATAAGGGAAATAGACGAGGTCCAAGTTAACCGCCACACACGTCGACGAGCAGGTTTACCAAAGCTAATATGGCGTACCCAAGTCAACTGAATAGACCAATAAGCAATCTCGTGCGACGAACCAGCATAAGAAGCATACCATCCCAAATTGCCTTACTGAAAGGGCACTCAAAGAAAAGATGGTCACATAACTCCTGACCAGCACAAAAGACACAATCAGAAGGAACTGCCGCATCCCAGTGCCGAAGATGATCATACGTAGATAACCGATCTCGAACAGGCAACCAAGCAATAAAAGAGTTCTTAGGGATGTTGCCCTCAAACCACAGCAGATCAGCGTAAGAAATGAGCGACCGACAAGGACGCAACACCCCTTACGCACTAGATATCGAGAAATGGCTCGACCAATGCAGGATTCAAACCAGAACATCCATACGCCCAACCACCGCCTGCACAGACATAACCTCTTGAAGAATATCAAGAAGGTCAATTGAAACAGAAGGCCACTGCCAAGAAACAATTCCCTGATACATAATTTGAACATTTCAGATTCTTTCAAATTCTTGATCCTCTTTTTACTCGTTGTGAGCTAGCAAGGGGACCTAAAGAAATACAGATCAAAAGCTCCCATGATACGGGGTTGATTTAGAAAACTCATTAACCAAATGAACGAACATTCGTTAGCTACGGATCACTCCACTAAAGACCCGCAATTTCACTCTTCTCACTGTAAAATATGTTGTGCCCATGGATTTTGACCATTAACAATAAGTCAATCATTCACGAGTGTTCGTAACTACAGTTGGTTCACATTACCGTTTTACCCCTGAGTTAGCTCTTTTACCTTAAGTACCACTAATCACCTAATGAATAACTTGTTTATGGTCTAACCATTAAACATATCTCTCTCTCGGGCCAGTGAGAGGATGGGACCCTTTGTTCAAGTCCCGGAATCAGCATTTAAGCAGGCACTCATTTACTTACCCTAAAGTTGGGAATAAGTGAATTTCATCTTGCGTAGTTATATTTCCAGCTCCCCACTCGGTTGTAACGAAAAATGAAAAAGATGAACAATAGAAAGGAAGTAAGATAGAAAATGTTTACGAAGGAGAAAGGATTTGATTCATTGAAATGAGAACTAGTTACATGTATTTATAGGGAACTAAGAAAACCGACCACTAAGCCACTACCCTTGCATTTCTTTCTAATGAACCCACAATGCCACTAAACCCTAAACTTCTCTTCCACTAGCACCATTATGCCACTAAGTTACTAAGCCACAAATTACTCCTCAAGTTACATATCTACTCATCACTGCTTCCTATGAAATTAACAACCTACTAATCCATTAACTCGTAAAATCTCTTAAGCACTAACTGTTGGGTGTGTTGCCCTAAACTCGTAGTTTGTATTTTGTAAAAACAAATGTCTATTTAATAAATTTTTATTCAATAAATTTGTTGTTGAATCATAGCTTTGCATTGTCAAAAATCCAATAAACTAAACATCCAAGGTTATTTATGATGTAATCGGGACAGTATATATACTGGGTATATAGTTGATATACAGGGTATATATTTGATATACCCCTGATATATGAATGGATAATGTCCCGTGAATAACCTAAAGGGTCTATAGTATATGGATAAGGCTGGGTACCTTAACCTGGCAACACTATGGATATGGCCCACTCTGTAAAGGTTATAGACGGCTCGATCCAGGTCGTTCGTGTGGAGACATGCGAGTCGGGGTATCCTATGCAATGAGTTTGTATAAGACCGGACCGCGAAATAGGCAATCTTTAGATGTAACACCGTTAACTAATAGATAGCCATTTCTTAGGATGACCAGGAAACTCATTCTCAATCCTAAGTGAGTTATGCACTCCTGCCCGTGAGGGCTCGTTCTTTGATCTGTACGGGTGAGAGTGGCCTGAGTCACCGACTCAATATTCCTACCATTTTGGGGACGAGACCGAGTGGAGAGCTGGGAACATAACTTCACAAGATGGAATTCACTCCTCCCCGCCTTTAGGGAAGTAGGTGAGTGTTCCCTTAAATGCTGATTCCGGGACTTGAACAAGGGCCCACCCTCTCATTGGCCGAGAGGGACTTTCGGTTATTTGTTGGACCATAACCAGGTTGTTCATTAGAGGAGCAGTGGTGTTTAAGGAGTAAGATATAACTCAGGGGTAAAACGGTAATTTGACCCAACTTGAGTTACGAACACTCGTGAAGGATTGACTCATCATTAATGGTCGTATATCCATGGACACGAAAACATTCTGTAGTGAGAAGAGTGCAACTGCGGGTCTTTAGTGGAATGACCCGTAGTTAACGAATCTAGATTAACTCGGTCAATGAGTTTGATCGATTAATCTTGCATCGTTGGAGCTTCGGATCTGTAGGTCCATTAGGTCCCCTTGCTAGCTCATAACGGGTAAAACGAGGATCAAATTTTTGAAGAATTTGAATTGTTCAAATTACTTAAGGGATTATATGTATATTGATACATTATAATATATAGTTAATTCTAAATTAAAACTATATATTATGAGGGAAATCATTTATATTATAATTCTAAATTAAAACTATATATTATGAGAGAAATTATTTGAATGAGATTCAAATAAAATTACTATGAATATGATTCATATTAAAACTATAGGTTAAAAATTAATGCACATAAGATGTACATTAAATCTATAGGTTATACAAGAGAGAATATGGTTTAATTAAATATGAGATATTTAATTAAATGTTAAATGATTAATTGTTAATTATTTAATATGGTTGGGTTTTATGTTCTAAAACTCATAGTTTGAAAATGACAGATATACTTTTATCATTCAATAAAGTTGTTATTGAAGGTTTTAATCAATAAGTAGTTATTGATCCAATAAAATGTTCTTACTATATCTAAATCCAATAAAATAAAGCATCCTAGACTGTTACCTGAGACTCAAACTCTATGTAAGAGACATAAATATGGATTAAGTTTGAGTTAACAGTCTAAATGGTCTATAGTATAGGAATAAGGTTGGGCGCCTTATTCTGGGGACACTATGGATGCGGCCCACTTTGTAGCTAGTACAAACGATGTGATCCTAATTCGTTCATGTGAAGACATGCGAGTGGGGGTGTCCCGTGCAAAGAGTTTGCATATGACCGGACAATGAGATAGTCACTTTTACTTTATAACACCGTTTACTGTTTGAAACTGACTATCTCAACTTTGATGGCCTAGGTAACTCGATCTTAATCCTGAGCTAACTATGAACTTCTGTTTACTCGGGATTATCCTTAGATCTGCATGGGTGAGAGCAGCTCAACAGCGCTGGCTCAATAAGCCTCCCATTTCAGGGGTAAGACCCGGTAGATAGCTAGGGACATAGGGTGCAAGAAGGAATTCACTTCTACCCAATTTTGGGATAGTAGAGAGGTTGTTCTCTTAACGGCTGAATCCAGGTCTTGAACAATTGGCGCCACCCTCATCAAAAGGTTTGAGAGGATTTTTTGATTTGATAGTTGGACTACAAATCATTGTTCATAAGAGGATTAGTGGGACTTAAAGAACAAGAGGTAATTACAGGGGTAAAGCGGTATTTTGACCCAGCTGTAATTACGAACAACCTGTGAAGGGTCGACTTACCGATCATGGTTATATCAAATAGACATAATATATCTACAGTGAGGAGAGTGCAGCTACGGGCTTTAGTGGAGTGACCGCGTAGTTAACGATTGTTGGTTAACTAGGTTAAAGAGTTTAACCAATTAATCTCGGATCGTTGGAGCTCATGATCTGTAGGTCCATAAGGTCCCCTGGCTAGCTCATATAGGAATAAACTTGGAATAATTTGAAGGAATAATTCAAATCGTACGAATTAGGTTAATCATATGAGATATGATTAAGTAATTGATATATGATATCAATTTGAGAAATTTGGACAAAATATTTAAATAGGATTTAAATATTAAAATTATGAATGCGGATTCATAATCGGAGGCATGGATTTCATCAAACTTCGGATTTTGGAAAAAGTCAAATAGTTGACTTTGACCAGAGAAAGTCAAAGGTTGACTAAAGTAGATTAAAATAATGTTTTTAACCAAGTTGGTGCAAAATTCCACTAACTTGTTGAGTGAAACATTTAAATAATCTAAAAAATTCACTTTTTGACACTTAGTCATGCCATGCATGAGTGAAATGTGTGTTGTAAGCTTTTGGTGAACTTAGACATGCATTTTGACACTTAGTCATGCCATGCATGAGTGGAATATGTGTTGTAAGCTTTTGGTGAACTTTGATATGCAAGAGTTGCATGTAATTTGTCTATTTAAGAAGGCTTTTGTTCAAACATCAATATCTCTTGGAAGCTTTGGCCATTTGATGTGTTTTCAAAAAGCTTACATAACTCCTTTTAGCTTCACTTTTCTCTAATTTTTTCCTTCTCTAAAAAGAGTCCCACCACTCTATTCCAAGCCTTGAGAATAGCTAGGAAGATCTCTTGGTGGTCCTTCATTGGAGCTATTTGAAGATTTTTGAAAAGCTACAAAGATTTGTATTCTTCTCTACTTATCTCTAAGCATCATAATGTATGATCATGCATGTTTAATCCTAGGTTGTATTATGCATCTAGATTATTATTTCGATTCTTGCTCACTTCCGCTGCGCATGTATGTATTTTCTCCATCAAATATTACATTTAATTAATTAATTATTAATATTAATTATTTATTAATTTGATATATTAATATTAATTATTAACTCCCCTGCATTATTGCAGGGGAGTGGGGAGTTAAGTGACGTGGGGTAACTCCCCACGTCACTAGTTTTCTGGGGAAAATTTGCATAAAGGTTCTGCAAAAACAGAACAACATGTATCTCCCAAGGTGAAGCTCTCTCAATCTCTCCCTCTCTTCGATCAAGGTGCTACCACAAGCACGATCCCCAGACCCAAGAGGATAGCGAGGAAGACATAGTGGTGGTGTTCGAGGGAAACTCGTTGAAGAGACGTTCTTCAAAGGTAAAGTTTCCTCTGTATTTTCCTTCTTTGGAATTCGATTTTGTATCCCGAAAATCAGCAACGAAAATCCGTTTCCGCTCTGGGATTCACAACACTGCACTAACATTATAATTAAACACAAATTTGCACTAATTTTTAACATCCCCCTTAGTGCAAACTTACGATCAACAACACCAAATGTGTGGTCAACAACACCAAGTGCACTTCTGAGTTCTTCAAACTTGTGTTTGCCAAGCGCCTTAGTAAATATATATGCAACTTACTCCTTGGAATGTATCTTCTACAGTTGAATGTCGTGTCAAAACTTTCTCTCGAACAAAGTGAAAATATGTTTCAATATGCTTTGTACGAACATGAAACACTGGTTCCCTGCAAGCTTAGACACTGGATAGTCCAAAATAGATAATATTTCTCCCATAAGTCTTTTCAGCCAAACGCACTATTGAGTAGTGATAACTCTCAGATAGAGAGTGTTTAATAGGCTATTCAGGGCATTTATGTTGCGAAAATGCGAAGATATCTAGAAATAAGCTTAAGAAAAAAAAGAATACATCGAGCGGGCCCTAAACTCTTGGAAGTTCTAAATCACTTTGATTTTCATGATTTAATGCTGAATAGTTGTTAGTTTTGTAGGGGCAGTTGAATTCAGATTTAAAGGAGAAGCATGCTGCCAAGTTGTGATGGTTATGTTATGTACAGAAAAGAAGCACTGGTCAGCAGCGTGGAGTTCATCCGGATGCTTCAGAGCGCGTAACAGCACAGTAATTCTTTGAGTTGGGAATATTACTGCATCTGTACAGCCTCTAAGAAGTGCCATAATTTAAAAAAGGGTATTTAAAGAAATGGAGACCAGCCGCTAGGGGCATTCAGACACCCTTGGAAGTTAGCACCATTTTTGGGAAGATAGAAAGAGGAGAAGATTCCCTCATCGACGAAGGGGATTGTTATCGAAGAATGAGCTGAAAGACACTGGTCGTGTCGTGGGGTTACACTGTACATCATAGGAAGCTTCTTATTCTCTATTTTCTCCTTCAGCAATGATTTCATCTTCACTCTTCATCATTTTCTTTTGCCATTTTAATATGAACTAACCTTCACCTTTGGGGGGGGGGGGGGTATTCCCAACGCTTGTTGTTTATTCGTGGTTTATCTTGTTCGACTTCAATGAATGTTTAATGGAAGTGTACTTAATTTTTGTCTCACTATGCTTGTGTGGCCCACTTGTTTAGTGTGTTGTCTTGCTTGAGGTTCGAAAGAGCCCTTGTTAAGTAGCTTAGCTTCCTTTAGTTGTATTAATCCTCGATTTGATAGGAAGGTGGATACCTAGGGATGAGGTTCACCATACAGCGCCTATAGACCGTTCTGCGATGAGTATCTTAGGTACAGTGGGAATCGGGTTAAATTACATCTAAGGTATCTTGGGAAAGAGCCGTGAAGGTTTGGGCAGCAGATCTGGAGAGTTGAGTGGTGATAACCTTTCGAACACAAGAGCAGCTAAGAAAATCCCCCTCCTCTATTTACTTATCACTCATTTCTTCCTTGTGTTTTTAATCTTCATTGCCAACTACTTTTGGGTGTGCTGAGAGTTTGTAATAATTGGTTTCCATTGCGTGTTTAGTTTAGATAGTTTTAGAAACCGAATTAATAGATCATTGATTGCTTTTCTTTTGTTTTTCTTTGGTGATTCAAAATTCCAAAATCCGTTTCTTCATTCTATAATTCATGTGGAGACGACCTTGTTTTTTTTATACTACAACGGATTGTTTTTGTGTATACTTGTACCCATTTTCTATTAGTTGTGAGGAATCGAACAAGTTGGCACGGTAGCGGCTACATATTCTGCTTCACAGCTTGAAAGAGCAACGAAGGTTTGCTTTTTACTGCACCATGATATAGCCCTTAAACCTGTATTAAAACAGTACCCGGTTGTGGAACGTCTGTCATTGACATTACCGGTCCAATCTGCATCAACAAAACCACTTAACACAAAAGATGTAGTTTATTTATACGACAAGCCAAAACTCAAAGTGCTCTTCACATATCGAAGAATCCTCTTTGATGCAATTAAATGAGCTTCACATGGTTTCTCCTACAGAGTAAGAGATGTCAGGTCTTGTGATTTGTCAAAAAAATTAAATTACCAACAAGCTGTCGAAAAAGTGTTGCATTTGCCAATAGCTTTCTTTTTTCCTTAATCAACTTCAGGATGGCTCCATAGGAGTAGTGCTTGGCTTTGAATCCTTCATACCAAAACCATTGAGTAAACTTGCTACAAAACTTTTCTCTGAGATGAAATATCCACCTGACCTTTCAACCTCCAAACCAAGGAAACGTCTAGCTTCATCCAATGTCTTCATTTCAAAGGGAACATACAAAGCATCTTGAAAACTGTTAATTTCAACATCATCATCACCAGTTATGATCATATCATCAACATAGAGTGGAAGCATTGTACACACCGAGGTTGTCTTGTTAACAAATAGACTTGAATTTGTATTTGAATATCTGAACCCACAAAACTCAAGATATTGAGCAATTTTACCATACCAAGCACGTGGAACTTGCTTAAGGCCATACAAGGCATTCCTAAGCCAACACACATAATTTGGAAAACTCTTTTGAAACAAAACCAGAAGGTTGCTCCATAAAAGCATCTCGATCCAACTCTCCATAAAGGAAAACATTCTTCACATCCAATTGCCATAATTTCCAATCCTTGTAAGTAGGTAATGAAATAATAGTTCAGGTGGTTACCATTTTAGCAACGGGATTTAATATCTTTTCGTAGTCTAGACCATATTGTTGTGAAAAACCACGAGCAATCAGACGAGCTTTATATCGATTAATAGTACCATCAGGTCTTTTCTTCAACTTGTAAACCCATTTACAAGTAATTAACTCTACATTCTTTGGCCTTGGAACAAGCTCCCATGTGTCGTTCTTGTTTAGAGCCGAAATTTCATCCTGTATTGCCTCTTCCCATTAAAGAACACCTTTGGCTTTATTGTAAGATGGAGCTTCATCTTCACAAACATCACCCATTAAAAAACAAGATACAAATGAACAGCTATTTAATTGTACCTCATAATCAGATAAATATCTGGGTCGAGCTCTTTCTCTAAAAGACCTTCGAACTACACCCTGCATAGTTTCATCTGTTCAAACACTTTCTTCAAGACTATCTATTAGGGTTGACTTTTTGCTACATAAATGTGACTCAGTAGACTTGTTTGACCATAAAAACGAACCCCTTTTCCATCATTTTTAAGTAAAAAGGTTTACATATTCTTAAAGTAGAACATGCATAGAACATTTATGGATAAGTTGCAATATATGGTACTTTAGGACATATGTGAGAAAAACGTGCTCAAAGTTGGAAGAAAATCATAGTTTTCTATTTCGCAGGAAATGCGCCTGACACAATTTTGCATGGTCAACCCCCCATCAATTTTGCATGGTCAATTTTGCAGGAAATGCGCCTGACACAATTTTGTGAGTCCAAGTCAAGGAGAAGTTATTTGAAGAATATTAACACATTCCCTCCTAAATTGGTGGAAAGTTCAACCTCTTTGAAGGCTTATATAAGGAGACCTCTCCCCCGTCACTTCGTCATCCCATTTTCATCTTCATTTATTTCATTCTTAGCTAGAGTTCATAGGAGTTATGTTTTAGTTCTTTCCTTGTATTTTCACACTTTTACTTATTGTGTTGCTTTTAATTCAACTTCTTACTTTCGTTCTTCATCTATTCTGTTCTTTTAAAGTTCTTAAGCAATTTTACACTCCCTTCACACTCGAAAGAGAAGAATGTCAAACTAAAACTCCCGTACACCATTATTATTCATTTAAATTTAATGAAAAATACTTCTCTTGTGTTTTCCTGCGTTTTCTTTCATTTAATTATGCACTAATTTATTTGTCAACCTCTTTGTGGAATGTCTTAGCCGAAATGATTTGATTTCGAACATGCTTAGGATTTGTCCAGATTGGCGCAATCTAGGGTTGGTTTCTAAAAAAATTTCTTTACGTCTTTTTTCCACGTGGCCGGCCATTGGGAAATTGAATTATGCACCAAAGACCAACTCTGAGTAGATTAGGTTAGGTAAAATAATAGGAAACCAATATAGGACGTGACTTAGACATAAGCGAATAAAACACAGTCCTAGACATAGGCCCTCTGACCCATAAATGCAAATGAGTTGATAAATACTTTCTAGGATTGTAATCACACATAGAAATATGATTGTAGATTAACCTGGCCTCTACAACAACCAAAAGCGGTCCGTTAAAGAGTAGAACTCATATTCCCAAGATTAGCTAGACAGTGGCTGGTGCATTTCCCCTAAGTATGTATCTTCGCTAAGGTAGGAAGGAGAGAGGTTGTATTTTATTAAATTGCTTGCTATTTGAAACCCCAAATAACAACATTATTTTATCATTATTTTCTTCATAAACCACAACTGCACTTTGAACCATTTCACTACATTTCTTGATTTTGAAAGCATAAGTCCCTGAGGATTCGACCTTGGATTACTCCCAAGTATTATTTGTGACCATGTACGCTTGCACATGTCTCTTATCTTTTAAAGGAAGAGAAAGTGTTGGAATTTTTTGAATAAAATTATTTTTGTTAAAATTGATTAATCACAACTTTTCATGAACTTGTACGTTTTCTATAAATGTTATGTCCTTTTATCAAAAGACGTAACTTTATATGAAAAGATATGACTATTTGAATGGCCACAAATAGTCTATAAATACGTGATTCTTCTCAGTTTTCCAACATAGAAAATCATCCCTCAAATTTCTCTCTTTTCCTCTCTATACGAGTATTTAAATACTAAGGGTTCGTTGTGTCATGTGCGTGAAGTACTGCATTTATAGGTTGGTATATCCATCCTATCCTAGGAGACAATTGTTCATGAAACCTTGAGCACCGTAGAGAGAACAAAATTGTCTTAAGGAAACAACGCTACGTTGGGTTCGGATTTTTAATTTTGTGTTTCCTTAAGTTTTCTATGCATATTTCTCCAACGATCTTAAGACAATTTTGCTCTGATTATTTAATTTTGTTCCTTTTATTATGCGAACTTGTATATTTATGATTAATGGAATAGAACCCATCCGTCATTGTATTTTAGTTATAACTTTGATGATTATGTTGTGTTAAGTGATTCTGCTATTTGTGTTAACAATTTTTTTTTATTGATGCATTTGATTTTCTTTTCTTTCTCTTTTTCTTTGTGGGTTCACTTCCCCGTAAGACTTTCCTTAACAAGTCGTGGAGTTTTTATTTCGATAAGTTTCAAATGTCTCTACTTTAAAAATTTTAGTTATTTTTTCATGTTTTGCGTGTCAGTGGCATTTGCATCGTTTCAATTTATTTCAATTATTGTTGGTTTGCGATTTTGTCTTACATCTTTTCAAAGGTTCGTAATTGCTATTTCTATTTTTTATACATTTGTTATTTTGCCGGATTCTCTTTTATTAATTTTTATACTCTGTTTTATTGTTGGTGTGTTTCGATGTTTGAAATTTATCTTGTATAAAATAGTCTTATCAATGTAAATTTATCTTGAAATTTTTTTTCTTGTACATCTTCATGCTACTGATATGTACATTCCTTTTCTTGACTCTGTTTTTCATCCTACTATTTGTGAATTCCTATTTATAGTGCCTATGTCTTTTATTTAGAATTTTATTGTTTAAAAGTTCTACTCCTTTTCTGTGTTGCAAGTTTCATGCTCCATGTACTCAGTTTTATCTCTTTTTAAGTTTGAGTGCTCTACTGTATTTTCCTTTTAAGTTAATTAAATTGAATTTTGCAATTAGTTGAGTTATCCATTTATTTTGCTTGATACAAATTCACGAAAATATTTTATGATCAAATTCACATAAATGTCTTTGATGATATCGAAGATATCGAGTCCCATACCACATGGTGGTGGAAATTATGGGAAAAAGCCTGAGAAGTTTAATGGCAATGACTTCAAACGATGGCAACAAAAGATGTTGTTCTATCTCACAACTTTGAGTCTGGCACGATTTCTCAAAGAAGATCCACCTGTTCTAGATGAAGGAGAGACCGACAAAGAAAAGTTGCTCGCACTTAAGGCATGGAAACATGCAGAATATTTGTGTAGGAATTATATTTTGAACGGGTTGGACAACACACTCTATAATGTTTATAGTGGAGTTGATTCGGCAAAAGGTCTTTGGGAATCATTAGAGAACAAATACAAAACGGAAGATGTTGGATCAAAGAAATTTATAGTCGGAAAATTTCTGGACTATAAAATGGTTGATTCCAGAAACGTGATAAGCCAGGTTCAAGAACTTCAAGTTATTTTACATGAAATGCATGCTGAAAAAATGTCTGTTAGTGAATCTTTTCAGGTTGCATCGATAATTGAGAAGTTACCTCCATCGTGGAGAGACTTCAAAAATTATCTCAAGCATAAGCGCAAAGAGATTAAACTTGAAGAACTAGTTGTTCGATTGAGAATCGAGGAAGATAACCGAAAACCTAAGATAGAAAATGGAGGAAATGATCCTATGACCTCAAACGCAAATTTTGTGGAAGGATCTTCCAAGGCCAATAATAAGAAGAGAAAGTTTTCTGGGGCTGGTCCAAGTCAGCCACACTACAAAGGCATGAAGTTCTATGGAGATTGTTACAATTGTGGAAAGCCTGGACACCGATCCAAGGATTGTCGAAAGCCAAAATCTTTCCAAAAGAAGAAATCAAATGCTCAAGCACATGTAACAAAAATGGATAATCTTTCTGATGGAGTTGCTGACATTGATTTATCAGCTGTAGTGTCTGAATGTAACTTGGTAGGCAATACCAAGTAATGGTGGGTAGACACTGGTGCCACTCGTCATATCTGTGCCAATAAGTGGATGTTCTCTACTTATACACCAACTGGAAATGGAGAACAACTTTACATGGGTAGTTCTTCAAGTTCCAGAGTTGAGGGACGAGGAAAGGTGGTACTGAAACTGACTTCTGGCAAAGAACTGACTCTGAATGAAGTGTTTCATGTTCCAGACATTCGCAAGAACTTAGTCTCTGGTTCTCTGCTAAGCAAAAATGGGTTCAAACTGGTGTTTGTTTCCAATAAGTTTGTACTTAGTAAGCATGATGTCTATGTGGGGAAGGGTTATTTGAGTGATGGTCTACTCAAGATGAATGTAATGACTGTTGTACCCAAGTCCCCTACTATTAATAATAATAATGTTTCTTTTGCTCACTTGACTGACTCCTCTGATATTTGGCATAAGAGATTGGGTCATGTTAATTACAAAACTTTAAAGAAGTTGTGTAATATGGATTTAATACCACATTTCACATTAGATCATAATAAAAAATGTGAAATATGTGTTGAATCAAAGATGACAAAACCTCAATTTCATTCAGTAGAAAGAGAAACTGAACCTCTTGATTTAATTCACAGCGATATATGTGATTTGAAATTTTTGCCTACAAGAGGAGGTAAAAAGTATTTTATAAGATTTATTGATGACAGTACGAGGTACTGTTATGTATATCTGTTGAAAAGTAAAGATGAAGCCATTGAAGTGTTTAAACACTATAAGGATGAAGTGGAAAATCAATTAGGCAAAAAGGTTAAAATGTTTCGAAGTGATCGAGGGGGAGAATATGAATCACCTTTTGAAGGTTTTTGTTCACAAAATGGAAATTGTACATCAAACTACTGCTCCTTATTCTCCTCAATCAAATGAATGCTATGTTGATTAGTTCAGGATTACCACAAAATTTGTGGGGGAAGCATTGCTTACAGCAAATTACATCGTGAATAGAATTCCATATAAGAAAACACAGGAAATTCCATATGAATTATGGAAGGGACAAAAACCAACTTATAAATTTATGAAAGTGTGGGGGTGTTTGGCCAAGGTGGCGATTCCTAAACCAAAAATGGTTAAAATAGGGCCAAAAGCTATTCATTATGTGCTTATTGGGTATGCAATTAACAGTAGTGCATATCGGTTTCTTGTACATAAGTCAGAAAATCCTAACATACATGCAAATACAATTATTGAGTCAGGAGTGCATCATTCTTTGAAAATGTGTTTCCTTATAATATTAAAAATGAGTCAAATATAAGGAAAAGGACACATGAATTGTCGTCTAATCAAGACAATTTGGATGAGGTTCAAGAGCCGAGACGTAGTAAGAGAACAAGAGTTGAAAAAACTTTTGGGCCAGATTTTCTAACATATTTGTTGGAAAAAGAACCTCAAACATTTGCTGAAGCAATTTCTTCTCCAGAAGCACCATTTTGGAAAGAGACTATACAAAGTGAAATTGATTCCATTATGCAAAACCATACATGGGAGTTGGTTGATCTTCCTCCTAGTTCTAAACCATTGGGTTGTACGTGGATTTTTAAGAGGAAGATGAAAGCAGATGGAACAATTGATAAGTATAAAGCTCGTCTTGTAGTCAAAGGCTATAAACAAAAAGAAGGGTTGGATTATTTTGATACATATTCACCCGTCACTAGAATTACTTCTATTCGCATGTTAATAGCCTTAGCAGCTTTATACAACCTTGAAATACATCAAATGGATGTAAAAACGACATTCTTAAATGGTGAATTAGAGGAAGAAATATATATGAAACAACCAGATGGTTTTGTTGTTCCTGGATAAGAGAAGAAAGAATGCAAACTAGTCAAATCTCTTTATGGTTTGAAACAGGCGCCCAAGCAATGGCATGAAAAGTTTGACCATGTTATGATAACAAATGGCTTCAAAATCAATGAATGTGACAAATGTGTCTATGTTAAAAGAACTCAAACGGAGTTCGTAACTGTATGTTTGTATGTTGATGATATGTTAATAATTGGTAGCAATAAAGAAATCAATTTTGCTACAGAACAAATATTGACTATAAAGTTTGAAATGAATGATATGGGTGTCGCAGATGTTATCTTGGGAATCAAGATCCATAGAACATTTGATGGATTAGCACTTTCTCAGTCACATTATATCGAAAAAATTCTTGAAAAATTCAAGAAATATGATATAAAAGTTGTAAAGACACCTTTGGATGCTAGCCATCAATTTTCTTCAAATACGAGTGATAGTATGTTTCAATTGGAGTACTCTCGTATAATAGGAAGTTTAATGTATATTATGAATTGTACAAGACCGGATATAGCATATGCGGTAAGTATGTTAAGTCGATATACAAATAATCCAAGTCCAGATCACTGGAAATCTCTCTTATGAGTTTTGGGTTATTTCAAATATACTCAAAATTACGAATTACATTATACTAGATATCCGACTGTACTTGAAGGGTACAGTGATGCAAGTTGGATAACTAGTATGAAAAACTCAAAGTCAACAAGTGGATATATCTTTACATTCGGAAGTGGAGCTATATCCTGGAAATCTTCCAAGCAAACATGTATAGCAAGGTCAACTATGGAATCTGAATTCGTAGCTTTGGACAAAGCAAGAGAAAAAGCCGAATGGTTATGGAATTTTTTGGAAGATATTCCTAATTGGACGAAACTTGTACCCCCAATACACATTGTGATAGTCAAGCCGCTATTGGAAGAGCGTAAAACTTAATGTATAATGGTAAGTCTCGACATATACGTCGACGACATATACGTCGACGACATAATACCATAAGACAATTGCTCTCTAATGGAATTATATCAATTGATTATGTGAAATCAAAGGATAATATTGCGGATCCGCTTACGAAAGCTTTGGAAAGAGAGCAAGTGAAATTGTCTTCAATAGGAATGGGATTGAAGCCTATAATATAAGAGTTAACATAATGGTAACCCAACCCAGCTGACTGGAGATCCCAAGATCTAGGTTCAAAAGGGAAAACAAATTTATGTATACAACTCAGAGGAGCACTAAGAAAAGGAATGATAGATTCCTAACCATTCCTATTATAAAAATTAGTGCTAACCTGGAAACGGATGAGGTTAAGATATGTTTTTAATGACTCTTTAGCTCTTTTATAAGAGTGGGGTATTGCCAAGATACTCTTTAAAGAAGTCACCTATGTGGGTGTGAAGGGGCCGCTTCTATTAGAATTTTCAAGGCTGAATTCTCTAAAAACACTCATGAAACCAGGCGGTATTCAGGGCCAAAATGAATACAAACATGAAAACCATTAGTATTTCGAAGAATATCTATGTAATTATTATGGACTTGCTTTACTCTTAAAAAGTTGACAGTTCAAAGTTCTTTAACTACTGATCGGCTATGTAAACTCTATAGTTTTACTAAGGGAAGTTCAAAGTCTTAGACTACTTATCATGATGTAGTTATTCTTCATAAGTAATCGTACACGTTTTTAAAAATAAATTTTATTCATGTGGGGGATTGTTGGAATTTTTTGAATAAAATTATTTTTGTTAAAATTGATTAATCACAACTTTTCATGAACTAGTACGCTTTTTGTAAAGGTTATGTCCTTTTATCAAAAGACGTAACTTTATATGAAAACATATGACTATTTGCAACACATAAAATCATCCTTCAAATTTCTGTCTTTTCCTCTTTATACGAGTATTTAAATACTAAGGGTTCATTGTGTCCTGCGCGTGAAGTGCTGCATTCACAGGTTGGTATATCCGTCCTATCCTGGGAGACAATTTTTCATGAAACCTTGAGCACCGTAGAGGGAACAAAATTTTCTTAAGGAAACAACGCTACGTTGGGTTCGGATTTTTAATTTTGTGTTTCCTTAAGTTTTCTATGCATATTTCTCCAACAAAAAGTCCCAACACTATCATTAAAATCCTTCTCATTTGGGCATCATCACTAAAGAAAGGTGACAAACCAACACCACCTTTCTTTGTACTTGCATCCATTTGATGTGACGAAACCTCGTCAAACACCACATCTCGAGAAACAACGATTTGTCTTGTATTCGAATCCATACATATTCATCCTTTCCTGTGAGTATCATATCCAATAAAAATATGTCTTGCCTTTGTGTCAAGTTTATTACACTTACTCTTTGAAACATAAACATAACAAATTGACCAAAAAACTCAAAGATAACTCACGTTGGGTTTACGATGATATAGTACCTCAAATGGAGATTGATTGACCCTGTTCATGGAGGTAGGCAATTTATGACCTGACAAGCTAACTGAATAGTTGTTGCCTAAAGCTTTCTTGGAAGGTTCTTTGCATGCAGCCAAGATAAGCACACATATGTGGGATGTACCAATTTACGCTCGACAACTCTAGAGTGTCAGGACACGTTATCTGGCGTTGAATATCATGCTCCTTGCAATACTTTTGAAATTCATCAGACATATATTCTCACCCATTATCAATGCGTAAACACTTTATTGGCAACATAAATTACTTCTCCACCTACCCCTTGAATTGAGTAAATTTAGAGAAAGTCTCACTTTTGGGCTCCAAGAAATACACCCAAGTGAACTGAGAAAAATCGTCCACAATAACCATAACATAACAGCAATCAGAATAACTCGGTATTTTAGTTGCCCCCATCAAGTCTGA
Organism: Momordica charantia; assembly: GCF_013281855.1. NCBI lineage: Eukaryota > Viridiplantae > Streptophyta > Magnoliopsida > Cucurbitales > Cucurbitaceae > Momordica > Momordica charantia. The sequence continues at coordinate 8,390,494 of NW_028275161.1, read as the reverse complement.
ATTAACTAATTGTGATGCTACAGTAGCTCTATTGTCTAAATTTGGTAAAGGAAGACGATGTGGTTTTCCAAATTCACAACCAGGACAAACCACATTAAGGTGAATTTCTTTAAGTAGAGGAATATCCCCCAAAAGCTTCTTTGTAGAAATTTTAACTTTTGATAACCAACATGGCCCAATTGAGCGTGTCAGAGTGTTGCACAATCATTGTGACCTGTTTTTTCAACATATGCATCACTTGTAGACAGAATCCTCTTTCCAGTTAACAAAATATTATCTGAAAATTACTTAATATTATAAACAATTTTCACATAATATGGACCAAAAAGAACATACCTCCAAGAGTCGATAATCTGAGAGACCGAAACCAAATTCTTCTTCAAACCTAGAACATGATAAACATCTTCAAGAGAAACACCACCAACATTTGGAGCACCATTCTCAACATTAACATGTCCTTCTTCAAACAATAGGATGTAAGGAATTATCAATCGTCGTAATGACTCTTCTTCCATGATGTGCACGTACCTCAAAGAGGAGAGAAACATTTTGAGTAGCATGATGAGAACAACCAAAGTTAAAAATCCAATCATCATTATAATCTATAGAAGCATTAGCATGCATATTAATAGGTTGGCCGACAACTTCAATCAACAAACATTAATCCCAAGAAGGTTGTTCAGGTTTGTTACTCTCATGTACAACATTCGCATCTACTTCTTTGAGATTCACCTGACAATTTGGTCTAGTATGACCTGGTTTCCCACAACGCTGACAACCACCTTCGCCCGACAATCACATTTGATGTGTCCCGACTTACCGCACCTAAAACATCTTTTTATATTACCCTTGGACTACCTTTCAGTCTTGGAATGCTTGCTGTCATCTGAAGAATGCCTGGAATAAGAATTGTCTTTTCTTTTGTCTTTTTCATAAAGAACATCTTCCACCTATGTAGCTTACTTATTGTTGCCAAGCATTTGTTTCACCAAGGCTTCCTTATTTGAGAGCAAGTTTTCCAAATCAATGATATAAGGTTGATTTACCCAACCTTGTATCAAATAAATAAATGGTATTACTTCCTTTCAAAGTCCATGAATAAGATAACGATGCAAACGAGCATCATTAATGGGCTCTTCTTCGTCCAGTTTTGAAATTTCAAAAAACACAGTTTTAATTTATAGAAAGTACTCTGAAAATGACAGATTACCTTTAGTTATTATAGCAAGTTCGTTCTCCAAATACTGCAATCTCGTTGTGTTCTTTTGAGTGAACAACCTTTCAAGTGTATTGCACACTTGTTTTGGAGACTTCTCGTCACGAACATCCTCAATATACTCCTTGCCAACAGAAGTTTGCAAAGCAAATAACGCTTTGCCACACTTGATCTTCCACTCCCTTCGCACCTCAGCATTCCCCTGAGTATCTTTTGGAATTTCAGCATCATCGCCAGAGACAAGATCCCACAGATCTTGACCTTGTAGAAAAGCTTCTATACATAACTTCCAATAGCTATAGTTGTCACTATTGCTTCCACCGAGTACTAAACTCAAACAACGAGCACTAAACTCAAACAACGAGCACTAGATTCTAACAACGAGCAGACATAGGAAAAAGAACCTGGCCGCTCTGATACTATGTAACAAAAAACAAAGATGAGCAATAGAAAAGAAGCAAGATAGAAAATGTTTACGAAGGAAGGATTTGATTAATTGAAATGAGAACCAGTTACATATATTTATAGGGAACTAGTAAAACCGACCACAAGCCACTACCTTTTGATTTCTCTCCAATCAACCCACAATGCCACTAAACCTTAAACTTCTCTTTCATTAACACCATTATGGCACTGAGTCACTAAGCCAAAAATTACTCCTCCAAGTTACATATCCACTCACCACTACTTCCTATAAAATTAACTACCCACTAATCTATTAACTCCTAAAAACTCTCAAGCACTAACATTATAATTATTGCACTAATTTTTAACATTCGTCTCGTCCCCAGAATGGTAAGATTATTGAGTCGGCAACCTGAGCTACTCTCACCCATACAAATCAAAGTACAACTCCTTATAGGCAGGACTTCATAACTCATTCATAATTAAGATTGAGTTACCTGGTCTTCCTATGAAATAATAATATATTAGTTAACAGTGTTACGGCTACAGACTAATTATTCATGGTCCGGTCTTATACAAACTTATTGTAAATGATACCCCCACTCGCATGTCTCCACATGAATGACCTGGATAGAGTCGTTTGTAATTATTACAAAGCGGGCTATATCCATAATGTTACTAAGATAAGGTACCCAACCTTATCCATGTACTATAGACCATTTAAGTTATTATTGAAATATTATCCACTTGTATATCGAATATATATTGATGTATATCAAATATATATACTATATATTAAATATATATCGTATATTAATTATATACTTTCCCAATTACATTAAATAACATTGGACCTTAGTTTATTGGAATACGAGGGTTTAGCAAAGAAATAACCCATTATTGAATAAATAATTTGTTCATTAAATAGAAACACACGAGTTTAGGGCAGAAAACCCAACAATCTCCCACTTGTCCTAAAGTGAGTGGGATGTACAAGTATTACAATGAACTAGAGCATACTATATACCCAATAACATCTCCCACTGACCTTAGACTAAATGACACATGTCTAGACCTAGACTCTCTAGATGACCCTCAAACACTTTAGTCGTGAAAGCCTTTGTAAACGAATCAACAGTATTGTGCTCTGAAGTAATCTTTGTGATGATCACATCTTCGCATTTACACAATCTCTCTTATCATCTGATATTTCATCTCTATGTACTTGTCTCTCTTGTGACTTTAAGGTTCCTTCGAATTTGCCACTACACCACTATTATCGCAATAGAGTGTGATGGGCAGGGACATATTTCGAATCACTTCCAAGTCTGTCAGGAACTTTCTAAGCTGGACAGCTTCTTTAGTAGCTACATACTCAGCTTCCATTGTGGAGTCCACAATGCACCCTTGCTTAACACTCTACAAAACTACAACCCCTTCATTAAGAGTGAACACTGATCCTGACGTGGACTTCCTTGAATCCTTGTCAATCTGAAAATCAGATTCAGTGTACCCTGTAAGGATCAAATTAATCCTTAGCACCATACACAAGCATGTAGTTCATCGTTCTCCGAAGATACTTGAGGATTGTTTTTACTGCAGTCCAATAACCAAGCCTGGATTGGACTGATATTGGCTGACAATCCCAACTGCGTAGCATATGTCAGACCTAGTACGTAGCATTGCATACACAAGCTGCCCAAAACTGACGCATAGAGAATACGTCTCACATCCTCAACCTGTTAAGCTGTCTCAGGACACTGTTCCTTAGACCTTGCAATTCCATGTCTAAAAGGTAACAATCCCTTCTTGGAATTTTGCATCGAATATCTGACCAGTATTTTGTCAATATAGGATGGCAAAGGTTGAGCGCCGATCAACTTGAACACCGTTTTAGAATTTGTTAAGGCTATCAGAATTTATTGTATTGAGATTCACCAGCATGATTTGGGAAATTTGTCATATTATTTCATACCAGTCATGGTGGAGAATAAGGAAACCTTAGAGGCAATTATTTCATTTCCAATTCTAAATAGGGGTGCGATAATTGACAAGATCTCTCCATTAATTGAGGATTCTCCCCGGACATAGAGATAGTTATTAACCTTTTCAGAGTATGATGGCTTCTTATGTAACCCTTAGAGATCTTATTTCTTTTTAATGCAGTGTTATTTTTTTATAAAAAGAAAAAAAAAATGTACGGTTGTCCTCGACATGTGGGACTTAGTTAAAGGTCAGGCACAATGAATTTATTAGGGAAAACTAAAATTAGAAACACAAATTAAAATGCATAGCACTGTATTCCATATATATATCTGCTATCTAGGTGTTCATTTTCAGTTTAATCATTTTTAAAGATGTGGGATTATTATTGAATACAAAAAATCTTGGTTTTTACACCAGATAATCAGGCATTTCATTCTAAGTATTTGATGAAAATAGGAGGGTACGTATAAGGAAGAAAATAAGTAGTGTGGCTGATGGACTTATTAGACCTTTCAAAGAATATGAGGTTTTGGTAGCATTAAAAGTTGAGATAATATCTTGGATGAGCTATTTTGGAAACTTATTTTGACAAATATCTAATGTTTACAAATTTTACCATCTTAGATTTCTGGATTTAAAATTTTTTTCAAATACCAAATTTGCCCTTATTTATGGTATTTATATTTACTATAATTAATCTTTTATTTAAATGCAAAAGATTAATATTCCAAATTTGATTTTGTAAACATTAAATTATTGTGGGAACTAAATCAATCATTTTCATAATCCCCTAATTTACTCCTTAATATATTCTACTAAAGAATGAAATTTATTACAAAATATTCAATTATTATCATAATCCCCAAATTTACTCCTTAATATATTCTATTAAATAATGAAATTTATTACAAAATATTTTTTCATTTCATTATAATTTTAGTCCAAATTTCAATAGTATAGTCATCATAACATACACTTTTATATATATATATATATATATATATATATATATATATATATATATATATATATATATATTTATATATATATATATTTATATGGAGATATGAACTATATCTGGCTACCTTTTCATTTATATGAAAATATAAATTATATCCGGCTATAAACTTAAGCAACATACACTTAACAATGGTGATATAAACTATTTCCATTATAACATACACTTATATGGAGATATAATCTATATCTAGCTATAAAGTATATACGACTATATCCCTCTACAATTAACAAACAAAGCAAATAACCTACAAACCTTATAGTCGGCGACTAGACAATGGTCGGGATAAACGGAGGGCTCGAATGGTTGACGGGCGACCGGTGACAAAGAAGAAACCTCGAGATAAATGAACGGAAACAATGGACAGGCGGCCGGAGACGAAGGAAAAGCTAGACGGATTGTTCCAGCGACGAAGAAGAACAGAGACTGTGGCCGGAGACGAAGAAATGGATGGAAACAGAACGACAAAGGAAGAAAGTTGGAGGAAGGAGGTTTTCGAATTTTTTCAATAATTGAGGATTTTGAGATTTGGTATTTGTTACTTTTGGAAAGTCTAATTTGACAAAATTTAAGGGATTTAAAATGTAACCGACCAAGTAACCAATTTTGGATTTTAAAAATTAATTAATATTAAGGTGTAGGTACAAAAGGATATATTAGTAAATTGGGTGATGCGTACCATCTTAAATGAGGTTGTTTCATGACAAAAGAGTAAATTTTATACATTCAATCATTTTATGTAATTATAGTCTCTAGTACTAATTCCTTAAAAGTTTAAGCCAAATTATTTCACTATTGAATTCTTCAAAAAATATTTGGAACATTTCCAAGACGAATTTTTTCGAGAGGAGACTGCAATGACAATGATAATTTTAAAAAAAGGAAACAAAATACCCATGCGTCATTGAGACTGAAGGGGAGAAAAGGGGGAAGAAAATCCAAGATTAAAGGATTTGAAGTGAGAGATATTTTTTTAAACATCAAGGTATTTTACTCGTGTACGAGGGTAGGAAAAAAATATGTTGAGAGATCACAAATATAGGAATTTGGAAGAGAGGTCAAAAGTCCAAACTAAAATCTTGGAGGTAAAAAATGTCAATTACCCCAAGCCTATGCTTGCTAATGAATGTTTCATTTTAGTTATAATAATCTTTATAAACTGTTTGAGATTTGTTTGACTTTACTCAATATCTATAATCTTGAATTCAAAATTGTGTAACAAACTCCTTTTAATTATTTCCTAACTACTAAACTCATTTTTTTTCTTTCATAAATTTCTATGCAGATAATGTATGATAGCATGTCACGCTATACATTTTTTGAGTTCAATAATGTGATTATATTATTATCTATCTTATCAATTATCAATTATAGTAAAGATGGAATTAAAATTTACTAAACTCACCAAGTTTAGCCTACCTCAACTAGTTATGGTACTTATCTCTCATTAAGAGGTCCTAAATTCAAATCCTTATCTCCACGTGTTGTACTAAAAATATAAAAAACAAAAAAATTTACTAGAGACTCAAGTGATTAAAATATCTTTATAACCGGACGAAAACTACATATCTTAAGACTGAATTAGAAACTTGTTCAATGCAAAGTTTACAAGGACAATCCTCGGAACTTGTCTTGGGAAGTTACCACATGATATATACTCTATTTAACATACCAAGTTTAGAGTGAAAAAAAAAAAAAAGAAAAGTTACTATGAATTGGTGTTCTCTTCTGGCTTAGTTCTTTTTTTCTTTTGAACAATTTTTAGACTTAGTTTGTAGCTTAAATACACGTTCAAAAAAGGAGCATAGCTTAACGGTCAGTGGTAAATAATACGTGTAAGGTTCAAATTCACATGCCTCACATTCGTTGTAGTAAAAAAAAATCAAGAACTTTTACTTGATAATGTTATCAATATTCATGTGTGGCAATGAGAGAAATACTTCATATCTATTATAAATCTTTGGTACTTGATCGCATTTGTTGTACTAAAAAAATTCAAAAATTTTGAAAATTTAGGGTAGGTGTCCCTATTTATCACTTGGTTTTGAAAAATGGCTAGATAGTTTTTGTTAATAAAAAATGTCCATCCAATTTTTACAACTATTTTACCGATTTGATTTTGACCATCTTACCCTTCCTATTTAGTTATTAGTTTCAAAATCAAAATAATATCCTCTTTCATATTCTCAAATCTGTTTCGTGTTATATTATCTCTATTTCCTATATTTTCTGTTCCTAGATCTTAGAAACCATCCATCCCACTTTTTAAATATATATTTGAATATAACTTACCATAACTCAAAGAGGACAGCACACAAAGTGAGACACTTGTATCCAACAGGAATGGATGGGAATTGAGCGGGGAATGGACGGAGAATTAAGCAAGGAGATAACTGTTGAGGTGACATAGTTGTAAGTCAAGCGGGGAGTGGATGGAATTGAGCAAGGGAGCAACGGATACAATGATGGAACAACAAGGCAGTTGACAATGATGTAAGTGGGATGGTTAGTGGCGGAGGGTAAAAAAGAGAGATGTCAACCGTATGAGTTTCTATTGAGGTAGAATATTTTTTTTGTATTAATTGTGACAAAAATAAATATTATGTGTTCACCTTATTTTTCACGATAAAATATCATATATTTGTTCATCTATTTATCGTATTTGTTCATTTGTTCACCATATTTGTTCATTTGTTCACCGTATTTGTTCATTTGTTCACCGTATTTGTTCATCATGCTTGTTACTGTATTTCTTCATATTTGTTCATTGGTTCACCGTTTTTGTTCATTTGTTCACCATATTTGTTCATCATACTTGTTACTGTATTTGTTTGTATTTGTTCATCATGTTTGTTATTGTATTTGTTTCCATCTTTGGTATTGGTATTTTCATTTCTAAAATGATTTTCTTGTTTAAATTTTGGTATTTCTATTTCAAAAATGATTTTTTCTGTTTAAATTTTGTTTTAGATTTTAATTTAATTAATATTTTTTCTTTTTAGGTTTCTTAGTAAAATTCTTTTGGAAAAATATTTGAATTAAAATATATAGGTCAGATTATCAGAATATTTGAATGATTCATTGAAAAAAATATAGGTATGATTCTCCTATAAGAAGGACAAATAATTATTCATTTAAAAATGATGGAAGACTAATTTTGTACCTATAAAATTAGCAGAGATTTTCCTATTTGTACCTTATCATTTTTCAAAACTTAAAGTTGTTTAGCCATTTTTTGAAATGACTCGTTTTAAATAGCTATATGTGTTGTTATCGGAAAATTTTTTGCTTGTTTAAATTCTTGGCTTTACTAGTCCTAAGGGATAGTTTGGGTGGCTTAAGGCCTCAAGGAATATCCTTGGGTTCAAGCCACCACCTTGCGTATGTACGGGTATGAGGACAATACTCTAATACTATATCAATATTCATGGGGTATGCATCTCAAAACTAATAACTTTTTTTAATTTCGTGTTAGTTTCTTATTTCAAATTTTACCAAAAAAAAATTTAATAAAATATGAAACCTGAGTTTGACATAGAGAATGGAGAATAAAGAAGAAAGGTAACACTTTTCTTAACCAAATAAATCTGATTTAAAAAAAAAAGGGTTAAAAGATGAAGGATCTCCTCTAGTGAAGCAATTATACATCATCTCAAATTTCCTTGCAAATGTGAAATATGTCAAATTTACTATTCCTTTTATAGTAGCAGCCTCTTTTACTATTTTTTCCCCTAAAAAAAGTAACGTCTCCACCAAAGAAAATTCAAACATATTAAAATTTAAAGAAAGCATCAATAATTTTTTGTGACAACTTGAGATATGGTAAAAGAAAAATATAGCAAAATAAGCAAAATAGCAACCATGTTTTGGCTTTTCAAATATAGCACTTTAAAAAAAACGGAGGCCCACTGATTAAATGACTACCAATATAACTATGATATGTACTGATATAACTTATTATATGATCATATGATTTACCATGTAATTGATTTACCACTGATATAACACTGATATATTTGTGATATATACTTGATATATATCTGATTTACCACTAGTGTACCTCTAATATAACCATGATATCTATATATGTAACTTCTTATATGATTATATAATTTACTATTGATTGATGTTGGGATTAAACCAAGGAGAAAATCTGTTCATATAAGAAAAAAAATCCTTTTAAATTTTCCTTATCCTATTTAGTTTTGACTTTTTTATTTTTCCTTTCCCTTTTAGTTTTTGTCATACCATCTATTATAAACAGATATAGATGACTTATTTGATTGGTCTGCATAAATAGAGAGTCGTGAGAAATTCTCCAAGAAGAGAGAGTTTGAGAGCTAAATACTTGTATATTCGAAGAGTTTGGAAGACTTATAGAGTGATTCATGAGCATTTTTTGTGTAACGGAAAACTGAGAGAAATCATTGTAAAGGGCTTGTGAACTCTTGGGAGATTCTTCCTGGCATTTTAGTACTTACTACAACGATAGCAGAGAACTAGACGTAGCCCACATTTGACGAACCAATATAAATCCGGCATTTAATTTTTTCTCCCTAATATTTATTTATCGTTCTTGTTACTTAGAAGTTTTAGATTATTTTATCTAATCTTTTAAGTTGTAAGTTCCAATTTGAAATTTGAACTCCGTATTAATTGGAACCAAAACGTGATGTGGGATTAGCTAACAAATATTGTCTGCATTTGTGATTGAGATAATTATTAATTGGCTGCCTTTTTAAAAACATTATTTACCACTGATATAATCCTGATATGTCTAATATATATTTAAAATACATCTAATATACAATTAATTTACCTTTGATATAACTATGATATCTACTTATATAACTTCTGATGTGATTATATGATTTATCATTTGATCTACTAATATAACTTCTTATATGAGATTTACCACTGATATATATCTGATATATAATTTATCATTGATTTACCACTAATATATGTTTGATATGTACTTGATATACTTCAAATTTACCAGTGATATACCTCTAATATAACTATGATATATGTGTGTTGATATATATACTTCTGATACGATTATATGATGTTCCACGAAAAAAAATTTGTTTTTGAGATCGAAGTTTTGGTTTAAATGAATAACTGGTGTGATTACACGTTATTGTTATATATAACATGTGACTGCATGTTGGAATTGTTGGTATATACAACTGATATACTAGTTACATAACTTCTTATATGGTTATATGATTTACTATTTATTGACTTCTCACTGATAGAGTCATGATATATGTCAGATATAACACTGATGTACCTAAAATATATCTTATATTTAGTATATCAGTGTGATATACTCAACTGATATACTTCCTATTAGAATAGAATGAAGAACATAAACACTTCACTAATTTAAAATAGAGTGAAGAACGAGATGAACAAAAAACCTATTAAATACGGTATAAATTTTTTGGAATTCTAAAAAATTGAACCCTAGATTGTGAAGAAGAATCCCAATGATGAATAAAAAATCTGTTAAATATGGTATATGTCTGATATACGTCTGATATACTATTGATATGATATTTTGATATACCTGGATATGTATGTGATATAATACTAATATGAATGTTTGATATATTTGAAATATAAATGTATGATAAACACTTGATATTCTACTAATATGAGTATTTGAAGTAATTGCAATATGTATGTCTTCAAAGGGTAATTTGAGAATACTGAAATATACAAAATCAGAAATCTAAAATATTTGCTATATTTAAACATGTAAAAAACTGAGGGTGTTATGCAACGAGAATCGACGATAGTCAAGCTACAGGTCACGATCGGAGGGGAGCCCGTTGGGCCACGAAGGGCTCGGTCCCGACCCCTGCTCGGCTCCAAGCCGGGCTCAGCCCGCGGCCCAGCCAACAAGTCTCCCATCTGCGATCAACGATTTCACCCAAGCTCTGCAACTACGAATTAGGGTTAGCTACAGAAGGTTCTGGAACCACTTCACGGCTATAAGTAGGAGTCCAACCCTAGAGGTAAGGGCATCTGAAGTTGACCACTTTCACATTATTCTCTTGCTAACTTAGGCATCGGAGCCCGTGTGACTAGAGTCACACCGGTTTAGTTCGATTTGGTTTTACAGGTATTAGTCCCGAATAATCAAGTTTGGTGTGTATGAGGAGGAGAACTAGAGGACCAAAATCTACGCATCAACAATTGGCTCCGTTTGTGGGGATGATTTAAAGCATCCAGTCGAGAAACATGACACCAGAAAGGAGTCCACGACGCTCTGATGATAACTACTCTACCAAGAGGAGGTTGAACTTGGACGACCCCAAGGTCGGAGGATCCGAGGTGGGACTAGCCAGTCAAACCTGGAACGTCAGGAGGGGTTGCCCGAGGCACATGCAATAACGACCCCTGAGCCACTCCAAAACCAGTTCGTGGTCTTGGAAGACAAGGTAGAAGGCATGCTGTAACGCATAACCCAAATCCTTCGACAATTCGAGCAACAAGAGCCCGACAAGGTACCCCTTGTCAGAGACCCGAGGAAAGGGAAGGGCTCAGCACAAAGCGAGACTGAGGAATCAACAAACAATGCAGGGAGCAAGTTGCAGATAGGTGGAAACACCAGGCGACGAACCCGGATTTTCAACACCCAGAAGATCAAAAAGCAACATAAATCCTCGATACCAAATGGGGGCAAGAACAACCAGGATAACCGAAACTCTGAGCCGATAGACCTCGACAAAGGCAAACTGACGGATCAACCAAAGTTGTCAGAGAAGCGACAAAACTAAAAGGAGAAGGGATTCGACCTTGAAGAACTACTGGATCAAGCCAACTCACAATTCACGGAGGAGATCATAAAAGAGAAAGTCCCTCAAAAATTCAAGCTACCCACGGTGAAACAGTTCGACGAGACGACTGACCCAATGGACCATCTAGATGCTTATTGGGAAATGGATGGATATCTACGGGGTGTCAGAGGCGGTCAGGTGCCGGGTGTTCTCACTACATTAAACGGGTCAGCCAGAATATGGTTCCGACTATTAAAACGAGGGTCAATCTCGAGTTTCAAAAGCCTGGCTAGAACATTCGTGACCCAGTTTGTAGGGGGATGATGTCGGAACCGACTCGTGGCTTATCTTTTAACTATTAAAGAAAGAACGATAGAGAGTCTACACGACTATGTAGCTCGGTTTAACAAGGAAAAGCTGCAGGTGGAAGGCCTTACAAACGCAGTATCTCTCCTAGGCTTCATGTCCAGTGTCAGGGATGAGCGTTTGTCATTTTCGTTCGGAAAAAAGACACCGAGTACCTTCTCGGAGGCGCTAAGCCGAGCTTAGAGGTACATGAGCGCTGGTGAATTCTTTTACTCAAAAATGGAGCCAGACGAAAAGTGGTCCGACCAAAAGAGGGAGAGGTCCGAAGATAAGCCATAGGGGTCGAGATGGGAGAAGAGAGATCGGAGTAGACAAGACATCTCAAGGCTATATATAGCCATCCTAGCAAGCCATATGAAAAGTCTTAAGCAAATGAAAAGACTTGTAACTTACAAGAAATGAAAATACTTGTAAATGAAAAGACATAACTTATAAGAAATGAAAAGGTCAAGAACATGGAAAGCCAACCAAAATAAGTGCAATCTCGTTCATAATGATGGATGTGAGTGTTTGACTTGGTTTTTGAATTGAATGAGTTGACTTTGACTTGTCTTGATGGAGTTGACTTTGACCTTGACCAAGTGGACTTTGACTTGCCTTAAAAACACTTAAAAATGCATAACTTGCACCAAATTGAAGTGCATAGTTCCAACTTCTTGCACATCTTCCTTTTTTTCTCTTGTCGAGTTCAAGAACGCTTGGACACGAAGTAGCAAAGCTTGTTGAAGTTTCCTAGCTCTCGATCTTGTAATCGGTCCATGAGGCATAACAAAGGTAGCTTCTTGGTTCATATCATCCTCCCCATCTTCAGAAGGATTCGTCCTCGAATCTATAGAATCTCCTTGCAATGCAACCTTGTACTCAGCATCTTGAGCTCGTTCAAACAGGTTGATAAGATAATAAATTTGTATGATAAACTTGTAATTGCTTGTACTAAAGAAAAACCTTGCAGTCTTTTTCCAAATTCCTGGTTTAAATCCCCAATACACTGGACCATGAGTCCATGGTATTTGATTTTCCAAGGGCAATGAAGCAATGAGTGAATGTTGCTTCTGAGTGTTGCCGAGGTCTGCATTTTGCAGTTGCGTGCTTTTCTTACTCTCCCCAAGTTGCACAGTATTTGTAATCTCGTGCGCTTTCTCAATAAGTACCTCCTCTGTGGTTGTGTACTCATCACACGTGAAAACCTCAACATGCACAACTTCTTCAGCATCATAAATAACAACATCAATATTAAAATCTTCTTGTTGGGCATGCATAACAGTCTCAACATTCGTATCGTCAACGGCATCTTGATTCTCTCCCTCATTTAGAATGTGTTGATGATTTTCCTCTTGAGGCATAGGACAATCATTCTCTTTTTTATCCGATTTTGTAGCATGCCTCCTCATGTCTTCGTATAGCATTTTGAACTCTTGGCACAATTCATTGAGGTCATTTATGTTTTTGCGAATCTCGGCCAGTTCATTCGTATATGGATCGTCGCCATGGTGGTTATCATATTGTCTTCGACTATGGTGGAACTTCGATTTCTGTGAACGTCCAGTGTGAAACATGGCTGCAAAACAAAGTTAAAGTAACAAAGAAAAATGGACCTCACAAGCACTCCCTTACTATTCCACTCGTTAATGAAGTTTACTCGTGTTTAACACTCAACACTCAACACTCAAAATAATGTATCACTCCCTTTCAATCTCTCCCTCACGACTTAGTTCACTCTTACACACATCAAACAAATTGGTAAGTGAGTAGCAAAGTCAAAGAGCAATGTGCATTTCAAGTGGTTTAGATAGCACATAGGAACTCATACAAGAGCGTGATTTTAGGAGTAACCCGAATAACAACAAAGAAACAAGTGAATAAAAAAAAGAATAATGGACACAATTAGAATGGAAGCTAGAAAGAAATGAAAGCAAAGTTAAACATATAGATGGTTTGGAATTAAACAACAATGAAGTGGCAAAATTAAGAATGAGAATTCAATGCAAGACTAGTAAATGAATAGAAAGTGTAACCATAATATTAAATAGCTAATGGCTAGTTTTAAAAACCAAAGTAGGGATTAAACATGCTGAAGTAAAATCGAACATGAAGGTGTAAATAAAAAATAAGAACAAAAGAAATCATAATCTCAGTTTTTTTTAATTTTTTCTTGACAGATTTACGAAATTGAATGATTTCACCTTGAAAAAAACTGATTTAGAAGATATCAAAGAAGACAGAGTTTTAGACAAGAACGAGATCTAGAAAAACGTAGAAGACTAAAAGATCAAGGCTTGAGACAACAAGACATCTCAAGGCTATATATAGCCATCCTAGCAAGCCATATGAAAAGTCTTAAGCAAATGAAAAGACTTGTAACTTACAAGAAATGAAAATACTTGTAAATGAAAAGACATAACTTACAAGAAATGAAAAGGTCAATAACATGGAAAGCCAACCAAAATAAGTGCAATCTCGTCCATAATGATGGATGTGAGTGTTTGACTTGGTTTTTGAATTGAATGAGTTGACTTTGACTTGTCGTGATGAAGTTGACTTTGACCTTGACCAAGTGGACTTTGACTTGCCTTAAAAACACTTAAAAATGCATAACTTGCACCAAATTGAAGTGCATAGTTCCAACTTCTTGCACATCTTCCTTTTTTTCTCTTGTCGAGTTCAAGAACGCTTGGACACGAAGTAGCAAAGCTTGTTGAAGTTTCCTAGCTCTCGATCTTGTAATCGGTCCATGAGGCATAACAAAGGTAGCTTCTTGGTTCATATCAACCGTTGGTATGATTTGGAGGGGAACAGGTCATTCCCGAGGGGAGGATAGAGTTGTCTGTAACATTCGGAAGTGGGCTGAAAAGTGTCACCAAGATGGTGGACTTTTTGGTCGTTGACTACACATCCTCCTACAACGCAATATTTGGAAGACCAACAATGCATATGCTCAAAGCGATACCATCCACATACCACCAGTCCTTGAAGTTCCCAACACTGGGTGGAGTAGGAGAGATTAAGGGAGAGCAACGAGTGTCACAGTGTGCTACTATACATCAATGAGGGGCAACGACAGGACTTCTACTAAGGCGGGCCATTGATCTTTCCTTTTTTCCCTTCAAGTGTGGTTGTTTTTGTTTTTCTACATTTATCAAGATTTCTAATTTTTGTTTCTTTTATTCAATAAAGTATCCATTTGCTTGGTTCTCTATCAACTATATCTTCTAAATCCAAAATAGGATGTCAAGCAACTTTGATAAAACACTTTGTCTCGTCTACAAGCGTACTCTTAAAAGATATCGACAATACACTACCTTGAGAGTAGGGGCAATAAGTACCGACTACTCAGCGACGCAAGCTTGGTAAAACCAACTCTACTCGACGACGATAAAACCAACTCGAGCCGAGCAGGCCGAGCAGGGCTCAAGTCCGACTACTGCTCGATGCCGACCAGGTGCGATGGGACACAAATCTACATTAATCGACAATTTTGAACTATGAGATAACCACTTGGTAGCTTATTTTTATCAATGGGTCTTATTTTCGGCTGAGCAGGGCTCGGGTCCGACTACCGCTCGGCGTCGACCAGGTGCGATGGGACGCGAATCTACTTTAATCGACACATTTGGAAAGAACAATTAAACAATCTCAACACGGCCAAACCAGAAGCGGGTCGATTGATCTAGCACGGTTAAAACATGAGATGGAGTAAAAAGCCAAAGACGACAGCGGGTATAAACCATTGGCTATGGCCAAAGGGTTAGAAACCTATGGAAATAAAAGCAACAAAACTCCATCAGAGATAGAGCCGTAAGCCAATAATTGATTGATAAGAGGGTTAATTGATAATTCCAAAAGCGAAGGTAGTGACAAAACACATAAAAGTCAACCGGACGCTAAACACAGTAAAGCAACTCGCTCAAGCTACCTTATTACTCGTCGTCGTCGTCAGGAGTGTCACGCTCGACTCTAAAATGCTCCGGGAGGAAGAAAAGTCAATGTTAGGGTGCTGGGTAGAAACCTGGCGAAGAGACCAGGAAACGCCGCACTCCATGGCAAAATTTTGCAGGTCGACGTACTCTTGAGTCGAGCGTTGGCCTCGTCAAGTCTCCCCTTCAGGTTAGCCAGCTCGTCTCGAGATTTTCTCTTCTTTATTTCCAACTCACGTTGGGTACTCTCCAGAAGGCTGTTGGCCTGGTTCAAGGAAGAAATGACCTGTTCCAGCTCCTCTCAAAGGGCATAGTGGCAGCGGAGGTGGTTAATTTCATCAGCAACCCGACCCGAGAATACCACCAAATGATTGAAAATCTGCCAAGGACAGAATTCGATATTAAGAGAAGATGCTATGACAAATACTTGAAGCTACAAAGCGCTCACCTGGTGGAGATCGCTAAGGCACGTACTGATGCTGTGCTGAGGATTTGACAAGCCAAAATTTGACCCGCTCGATGAGTCGCCGAGGCCCTGCCAAAGACTAAATGCTCTTTCCAGGTAAGTTGTCCCGTCCGCATCAGCATTATACGGGCGAGAAAAAGGGAAGATTGATGCTTGAGAGGAGCTCCCTGGATGACCTCGAGGGAAGGATGGGATAGACGTCCCATGAAGTCGGGCGGAATGCCTCGGAGCTGTCGGAGGCATGGAAGATCGAGCATGTTGTGAAGGGAGTCCCTCCTCGGTCAAATCAGTCACTTCGATATCTAAAGCTCGACTAGAGTCGGCCCCCAAACCTCGGGCATTTCGACGACATTCTCTTTCATACAAGGAAGCACTTCATCTCGACATTTCTACAAATAGAGATAAGGGTAAAAAGCGACGTTCATGAAAAATGAAGAGAAGATTTCAACAAAAACCTGGAGGGTTACGTGGGAGAGCCAAGCCAAAATCCACTAATTTTTATTCCGTAACCAAATCTGGGCCCCAATGCTCGATATCCGGTAGCTGGATAACGGTATGATAAAAAATGGACGCCTCAACGGTAAGCTCACAATTGCGAGAAACTGCCAACAAGGAAAATGAATATCAGAATCGATATCTACGAAAGTCCCGATAGAGCTCGAAAGCTACTGACCCAACTCCCTGCACTCAGTCGGGACGGGAAAATACAACCCTCTCCCGTCACGGGCTAACCAGTCACCACCGACAAAGAACCATTCGTTCTTTCAATGCTTCACTTAGGAGGGACCCATAACAAGAACTTGGTTCCGGAAACTAACGTAAAAATGAAAGTTATCCTTGGGGCTGTGTTTGAGGTAATAAAGCGACATAAAGTCCGCAGCGGTTAGAGGCTGCCCGTCCCCGAGGTACGACCACAAAATAAAGCAACTGATAAAAGTAGACCACCCATTCGGGACGATTTGGGAAGGAGCTACTAGATTAAAAGCTAAAAAGTTTTGAAGAAAAAGAGGCAACTGTAGGCGAACTCCAAATTGGAACATCGTGGCATAGAATACTACTTCACCGGGAAAAGAACCATCAATACTCTCTCCCGGATTCGGAAGATGAAGGCTAACCGAATTCGGGATACGGTATTTCGAACGCAAGCGACACAGGTCCCTCGCCGTAAGAGTGGAGTTATCCACCCAAAACGAACAAAAGGATTGAGATTCTGACGAAGGGTGCGACGAAAACCCATCATCCGTTGAGGTCCATTCGAAATTAAGGCTAGCCATAAGAGAAGACACAACAAAAAGCAAAGCAAAGAGAGGCATACCTTGTAGGGAGGTTGACAAGAAATGAGGAGGATGAAGGGGTTTAAATAGCCCTTAGCTCAAAGCACGGTTCTCGATCTAGAGGTCTTTACCCAACGGACCGAGGCGTGCTCGGCTCGGTATCCAACACCCTCGTGACTTCTCGGCACGGTACCCAACACTCTCATGCTTTAATTTGCATGTCTTATTTTCTACAATTTGCATTAAGTAGTATTTTGACAAACTTTTGGTGTTCTTATGTTGAATGACCATTTGGCCTATTTAAAAGCTTGTAATGCTCTTGTTATGGAACTTAAGATTAAAACATATTGAAATTCAAGAACTTTTGTTCCTTAACACTTTTGGTGTTGCTTCTTTCAAATCTTGCTTTAGGTTTGATGTTAAACCGATTCATTGGATTAGTCTCGATCAAGCTAATTCTGGAGTGAGTCGTCTTAGGATCTAGGAGTGACCATCGTAGATTCTAAGTCCGATCTAAGAGTGATTCATCTTCTAACCTTACTCTTGGTTGGAATCATTCGGTAAGTTAGTCGTTTTTGTGAATGTTTGCAAGGATCCTAGAAGGACCTCTAGCTTTGTAAACACGAGCAACCTTGGCGCTTATCAAATCCATTAAAGTAAAGAAATTGCAAAATGAATTTTTCAGTATGCACCAAGAAGTGGCGGTGTACAATTACATATCTTGCAAGTATGGAAAGATTTGTTTTATATGTGGTTTCTTTCTACTCCAAACGTTCCAAAGGAAGCTTTTGTTCATTCTCAATTCTTTTGTGCATGTGACATTGTGCTTCGTTACTGGATTTGCAGAAGGCCACATATTGGAGGAGAGAGCAAAAGAAAGTGTTTCTATTCACTTTACATTCTTTATGTTTCTTTGTGAATATGAAAATTGTTTGCTTTGCTTAATATTGTCTTTTTAATTGTCCCACGTTTATAATCAAAATTTATGAGTTAATGGACTTGGTGATAGTAGTTAGTTCACTTTATCTCTTTACATCAATTTTTCTATTGTTTGGCAAGATGTAATCCACGTTCAGTCTTTCAAAGTTTGTAAACTAAAGGAAAATTTTCAATATGCTTGCAGACCCAAAAAGGTGGTGTTTATGCAAGGATATGCACAACAGTGTATTTCAGATTGCAACTCGAACTCGGCCTCCGGACCGACCTGAATACTTGGGCGGACCTGCACAAAAAGGTGAGCACTCCGACGATCAAATCAGTATAGGTCGGATTCCCGGTTTAGTTCGAGGTCAGAAATCATCGTACCTGATCGGGGAGTGAAGTCCTCTACTTATGAGTGGTAGTCCTGCTAATCTCGCGACGGTTACACCCGGTAATCTCGGGACCGACGGTTATACCCGATAATCACGCCGCTGACAGTAGCTCACATCGGCCCCCACCGAGCTTTCCGGTAGGTCGGACCTCGGCCAGGTTCACCTCGGCCCTCATACTTAGCATCTGTCAACGCCAGTGGCGGTAATCTCGGCCGTCCGAGCTGGGCATGACTCATGATTCATCTTGGAGGACCAATAGGGGTCCTCCACGTGTCCAGGGTATTCTCTTCCCCAAACATCGGCCCCCTCTCTGTCTGGTCTGATCTCGACTTGGCCGAGAAGTTCATTCGATTTGCTTTGGACGCGTGGCGACTTCCTATTCGTGGGAAAATATAACCGTTGCGGTAGATTTATCGTCGGAATATTCAAATATTCCGACGCTTCGGATCTTAGGGAGGATCCTAGCCGCTCGTTGATTACACGTGTACGGTGGGGAAGTTTTTCCGACGGTCTATAAATGCCCCCAATCCTTCAGGTCATACCTTACGTTCCCTGAATTCTTGGAGTTCGATCTGAAGGCAGCTCGAACCCTTGGTAGGTCGGTCTCTTCCCTCACTTTCTCTTTCGAACATAGTTGCCATGTCGTCCTCTTTTAGCAGCAACTTAGGATCCGATGAGGATTTAGCTCGTAGGTTAGAGTCAGAGCTCGAGGAGATAGAAAACTTTAGATTCTCCGATGACGGGGAGGATAGTGACGCCTCCACCTCGGGTCAGGGTTTGGAATACCCTTCTAGGATACTTGAGCACTACCTCGGATCCCTTCGTAGGGGTTCGCTATCCCTGAGAACATCCTCCACAGGATTCCGGAGGAGGGGGAGAGAGCTGACAATCCTCTAGAGGGATGGGTCACTCTCTACTTCAAAATGTTTGAGTACGGCCTCAGACTTCCCCTTCACCCTTTTGTCCAAGAATTTCTCTTCCGGACTGGGTTGGCTCCGGCTCAAGTGGCCCCCAATGGGTGTGGTGTCATTTTCGCTTTGGCCATCCTTTTTTGGCTACGAGCTCGGGATAGTGAAGAGGCCGAGCTGTTGGACGTAGACCAGCTCCTCGCGTGCTTCGAAGTGAAAAGGATAGCTAAGAAGCCTGGTCGGTTCTATATGTGCGCAAGGAAAGGCGCAGGCGGTATAGTTAAGGGGCCGACCTTCATCAAGGGATGGGCGAGGAAGTGGTTCTACGCTTCTGGGGAATGGCTTGCAAAGGACGAGTTCGTTCCTTCTTTGACGTCCCCCTAGGTTTGGGAACCTAGGTACGGAGTAGTTCTTGCTTTTTGTGATTTTCTTTTCTGTCATTCAGGTCTAACTCGGATTTTATCTTCGTGCAGTTTCAATCCGACCAGTCCCCGAGCTTACGCAAGCCTCCTTCGACACGTTGAAATATTACGAGGAGCGCTTTCCGAGGGGTAGGAAGGTCGGAACCTTGGTGACCGACAAGCTGCTGCTTGAGTCCGGGCTGCCAGATTACAACCCCGCAGTTCGTCCCATTGAATCCTCAAGGCCTAACTCCGAACTTGGTATGCCGAGCTTGCTTCCCTCCCTTTTTCCTCTATCCTTGTGTTGACCCCTGTTTTATTTTACAGCCATGGTTTGCGGATTTGCAAGCAACGTGAAGCGCAAGTCCAAGGGCCGAGTCCATGCTCTTGAGGCCGCCCAGAGTTCGAAACCTGCCACTCCTACTGTGGTAGGGCCAACCTCGGAAGATCCAGCCCCGGTGATCGAGCTGGAGTCTTCTGCGGGTCCTTCGAGGGAGAAGCGCCCCAGGGATCAGACCGAGGCGGTGGACGCCTTGCCCTTGGGCGAGGGGGTGAGGCAGGAAGTCCCTCTGAAGCGAAGGAAGAAGAAGAAGAAGACGACCTCCCCCTTGGAGGTCGGAGCTCGTGGGGTCTTGCCTGCGAGCTTCGCAGATCGGATGGACGATCCTGAGGCCAGGATAGGCAGGACGTCCGACGTGACGGCACGGTTCAGAGTCCAGCCGTCAAGTTCTGGGGTGAGGGACCAGGTGTCCCGCATCTCGGCCGCAAGTTTGGACCGCTGCCTAAGGAGGGCGTCCAAATTTGTGTGCGACCCAGGGTCCGTTCTGCAGAGGACCATCGACTACGCCGCTGAGGTAAGATTGGTGTTTTTGCTCGATTTACCTAACAGGTAGCTCGGTCTAACTTCCTTTTTGTACCTTTCTTCAGGCGTTCGTTGCTTCCATTCAATCGGCTCTGGCCGTGAAGGCCGAGCTGGATGGGAGGGAAGTTCTGGCAGCGAAGGAGAAAGAGGAGTTCTCTGCTGCCTTGGAGGCTGCTTCCTCCACCATGAAGGATGAGCTGCTGAAGGCTCACTCTGAGGTGGAAATTTTGAAGGCCGAGGTGGAGACCAAGGCCGAGCTGTTGAAGAAGGAAGAAGACAGACGCAAGGCCCAGCTCCGAGCTACCCATGCTATCACCAGGGGCTTGGAGAAGGAGAAGTTCCAACTCCTGAAGAAGAAGGACGACATACTCCAGGCACTTGAAGCGAAGGATAAGGAGCTGAAGCATGCGACTGCCGAGCTGGAGACGGCAAATGAGCGTCTCAGCAATGGAGTCCTATTGGAGGAATCGTTTAGGCAACATCCTGACTTCGATGGATTTGCCAAAGACTTCTCTGACGCGGGCTTCAAGTTTCTCATGAAGGGCATTGCTTCCGACATGCCTGACCTTCAGATCGATCTCAGTGGTCTGAAAAAGAGGTATGCCGAGCAGTGGGCGTCTGGGCCTGGCGGCACCCCTGGCCCCCAAGCGTTGGTGGATAAGTATGTCAGAGATCTGGACTCTGACGACTCCGATCTCGAAGAGGACCAGGTCGGCACCACACAGGAGGGCGCTCCTCAGGCGGGCTCTTAGGCGATCATCCTTCATGAGGCCTTTCTCTGTCGCGGGCTATTAAGTGACAGGGCAGAGCTGCAAGGTCTATAAGCCTTGGCTCTGCTCTCCATTCAATAAAGAGGCTCCCATTTGTTTTTACTTTGTTGTCGGCAACATCTTTCCTTTGCTTTTTCTTTGAACTGCAGCCAATGTCACCTCGCACCTCTTAATTTTGAGGTCGCGCCTTCAATTAAAATAATTTGAAAGTTTGAATTTGAATCTCTGTCTAGCATTCAATGCATTGCACCAACTCTGGATTTTTTAACATCGCACCCTTAACTTAAAAACGTTAAAAGGCTAAAATCCTAAGTCCGTAGCTATTCTTCACATCGCTCCTCGTACCCTCAAGTTTGGAGGCTTGACCATTTTGAACTTTCCACATCGTCCCTTTACCTTGAAGGTTTGAATTCAAAGTTCATCAGTGGTTTTAGCATCGCACCTCGTACCCTTAGGTTTGGAGGATTGAATTTTAACCGACTGCTGGAATGTGATCGCGTCGGAGTCCGTGGCCCCTATTTAATTTCTGGTCGAACTCGGAATCATGAAATTAAATCATCACATTTATTCCGATCATAATTCTTTTGAAACAGTGTTTACAGATCCATTGAAAACCCTTCTGGCATTTCAAGGATAATAACGCTTCAGGTGCTCCGCGTTCCACGGGAGCGCGAGGACGTCTCCTTTCAGATCGGCCAATACCTACGTCCCAGGTCGGACTATGCCCTTGATCTCAAACAGGCCCTCCCTGGTCGGATCAAGGGCACCCACATGGGTTTGGACCCTCCTTAATACTAGATGTCCGACCTGAAAGGTCCGAGGTCGAACGCGGGCGTTGTAATGTCTGGCCGTTCTGCCCTGATATTCTGCCAGGCGTAGCTGGGCCATTGCTCTTCTTTCTTCCAACAAGTCGAGGTTGAGGAGCAGCTCTTCCTCATTTGTCGTAGGCTCGTAATGCTCTACTCTGTCAGGTGGCATGCCGATCTCAACCGGGACTACAGCTTCGGAGCCGAAGGCCAGGGAGAACGGGGTCTCACCCGCCGATTCTCTTTGGGTGGTCCGGTACGACCATAGAACCTCTGGTAGCTCCTCGGCCCACCTACCTTTCTTGGAGTCCAGTCTAAGTTTGATGCCTCGCTTGATAATCTTGTTCACTGCCTCCACCTGCCCATTTGCTTGCGGATGTGCGGGGGACGAGCTAAGGTGACTTATGCCAAGCTTGCTGCAAAAGTCTTTGAACTTGGCGTTGTCAAACTGCTTCCCATTGTCTGTCACAATGGCCTGCGGTATACCAAAGTGACATATGATATTTGTCCATACGAAGGACGTGGCTCTGGATTCCGTTATGTGGGAGAGCGCCTCGGCCTCGGCCCACTTTGTGAAATAATCCACAGCAACCACAGCGAACTTGGTCTGGCCCTTGCCCAAAGGGAAAGGACCAATGATATCTACTCCCCACTGCGCGAATGGCCACGGGGCCGAGATGGGGGTGAGCAGCTCCGGAGGTTGGTGGATTATGGTTCCGTAGCGTTGGCAATTGTCTCAAGTTCTAACGAACTTCTTGGCGTCCTGGCTGAGGGTCGGCCAATAGTATCCTTGTCGGATCACTTTGGCTGACAGCGACCGGACGCCTGAGTGATTGCCGCACACTCCTTCGTGGATTTCCCTGAGGACGTACAGGCCCTCTTCAGGGGTTAGACATCTCAATAGAGGCAGGGAAAAGCCGCGTCGGTACAATGCTCCATCTCGGACCACGAACCGAGCTGCTCGCCTTGCCAACTTTCTGCGCTCCTTGGGGTCTTGTGGTGAGTTGCCCCTAATGAATTCCGCAATCGGGTCCATCCATGAGGACTCTGGAGCGCCGATCTCCATCAGATCTGACTCTGAGATCGAAGGATTATCTAAGATCTCGACGGGGACCGACCTGGCAAGGTCGGTCTCGTACGCAGATGCTAACTTGGCCAAGGCGTCAGCATTAGAATTTTCTGCTCAGGGAACCCGGCTTACTTCATAAGTTCGAAACTGGGCGAGGTACGATCTGACCTTGCCCAAATATTTCTCCATTCGGGAGTCTTTGGCTTGGTACTCTTCCTTGATCTGGCTCACAACCAGCTGGGAGTCGCTGAGGACCTTAACACAAGAGGCCCCCAATGCTCTAGCGATTCGCAGGCCGGCAATAAATGCTTCATACTCAGCCTCGTTGTTAGAAGTCCGGAAGCCGAACCGCAAGGCATACTCAAATTGTTCGCCTCTTGGTCCGAGTAAGAGGACCCCGGCCCCGCACCCCTTCTCATTGGAGGATCCGTCGACATAGATTGTCCACGGTAGGTCGGACTCGCTCAGCTCGGAAGGTGGTGTGAGCTCGGCTATGAAATCTGCCACTGCCTGTCCTTTCAACGCAGTTCTGGGTTCGAACTGGATGTCGTACTCACTTAGCTCTATTGCCCACTTCATCAGGCGTCCAGAAGCTTCTGGCTTATGGAAGATGTTTTTTAGGGGCAAGTTAGTGAGCACCACCACAGTATGGGCTTGGAAGTATGGTCTAAGTCGTCGGGCCGAGGTGACTAAAGCAAGAGCCAACTTTTCCATTTGGGGGTATCTGGTCTCGGCTTCGGTCATAGCCTTGCTTGTGTAGTAGACCGGGTTTTGCCGCGCTTCCTCTTGCCTGATTAGGGCCGAACTGACGGCGCTGTCAGACACTGCTAAGTACAATTGGAGCTTGTCCCCCGGCATGGGCTTGGCGAGCAAAGGTGCCGAACAGAGGTAGCTTTTCAACTGCTGAAATGCTTGCTTGCACTCCGCTGTCCATTCAAACGGCCCTTTCCTCCGTAGGACTTTGAAGAAAGGAAGGCATTTATCTGTCGATCTTGAAACAAACCGGTTCAGGGCCGCAATCCTGCCATTGAGGCACTGAAGCTGCTTCAGCGTCTTTGGTGCCTCCATCTCGAGCACGGCTTTAATCTTTTCGGGGTTGGCCTCGATTCCCTGGTTGTTCACCATGAAGCCAAGGAATTTTCCCAAAGAGACTCCAAAGGCTTCGGTCAGATCGGAGAGATGCGACTTAGACTGCTTGCTCTTGACAAGCATGTCGTTCACATACACTTCCATATTCCGGCCGATCTGCTTGGCGAACATTTTGTTCACCATTCTCTGGTAGGTCGCTCATGTGTTCTTTAACCCGAAGGGCATGACCTTGTAACAGTACAGACCTTGGTCTGTTATGAAAGCGGTATGACCTTGATCTGGGACATGCATCTTGATTTGGTTGTACCCAGAGTAGGCGTCCATGAAGGTGAGAAGTTCGTGCCCGGCTGTGGCGTCCACGAGCTGATCAATCCTCGGCAGTGGGAAGCAATCTTTCGGGCATGCCTTATTTAAGTTCGTATAATCTATGCACATTCTCCACTTTCCGTTAGATTTTTTAACTAATACAACATTGGAGAGCCACTCGGGATACGAAATTTCTCTTATGTATTCAGCTTTCAAAAGTTTGCTAACTTCCTCAACAATTACATCACTCCTCTCCTTGTTTATAGGTCTTCTTTTTTGTTTCACAAGTCGGAATGATGGATCTATGCTGAGGCGATGCGTCATAATTCGCGGGTCAATGCCAGGCATGTCCTCATGGGACCACGCAAAGACGTCCGAGTTGGATCTGAGGAAGTGGATTAGCTCCTCTCTGTCGGTGGCCCCCAGCTTGGTTCCTATGCTTACCTGCTTCTCGGGACTAAGCAAAGGAACAAGCTCGAGCTCCTCAGTGGGTGCGGCAAACTCCCTCCTCGGCAGGTCGGCCTCGAACTCGAGCGTCCCATCCCTACCGGCGAGAGTTTCGAGGGCGCAGACCGATGAGCCTTTGAGTGCGGAGGCATAACACTCCCTCGAAGCGGTATGTTCTCCTCGGACCGTGCCCACGCCATTGGGGGTGGGATACTTCAAAACTTGATGAAGTGTCGAGGGAATGGCCCGAAATGAGTGGATGATGGGTCTCCCAAAGATGGCGTTATAGGCCGATCTACCGTCAATTACCACGAACTCGGCCATTTGGGTGACCTGAGTTTGGCCCTGCCCCAGCGTGACCGGTAAGTCGATGCAACCCTCTGGGATGACCGATTCTCCAGAGAACCCAACCAGCGGTGTCGGGCTTTTCTTCAATTGCGACCTCGTCCATCCCAGGGCGAGGTAGGTCGGTAAGGACAGGATGTTAGCAGATGCGCCTCCGTCTACCAGCACCCTCCTGACCACCACATGATCAATCAAGGGAGCGATCACAAGTGCATCATTGTGGGGCAGGTGGACCTCCTCCAAGTCTGCACCGTCGAAGGTGATTGGGCAGGTCGGCCCCTGCTCCCTGATGATGCACACCTCGCGCCTGGCGGCACGAGCTAACTCCTTTCTTTTATGTCTGGACTGACACCCGCTTGGCCCGCCGAAAATGGTATTGATGACCGCAGGTCGGTCAGTGCGCTGGGACGGCGTCCTGGAACGCTGTCGCTCTTCCTTTTTCTCTGCCGAGCTGGTCCTGGGCTTTCCCACAAATTTCTTGAAGTAGCCATCTTGAATTAGATCCTCAATTTGGCGCTTCAACTCCCAGCAGTCCGACGTGTTGTGGCCGTGCTCCCGATGGAAGCGGCAATACTTGTCCTTGTTGCGCCTCTCCGGGGCTCCCCGAAGCTTCTCAGGACGCTTGAGTAGTTTTTTCATTCCGGATTCCTCGATTTTCGTTAGGATCTCAGAAATTGGAATCGTGGTCGGGGTGAAGCGTTCGTAAGGTCGGCTCCTGGTGGGTCCGTTCTCCGCCCTTCGATACTCAACTCGGCCACTGGAAAAGGATCCCTTGTCCTTGGACTTGGGATCTGCCCT
This sequence comes from Momordica charantia, assembly GCF_013281855.1. NCBI lineage: Eukaryota > Viridiplantae > Streptophyta > Magnoliopsida > Cucurbitales > Cucurbitaceae > Momordica > Momordica charantia. The sequence continues at coordinate 8,363,944 of NW_028275161.1, read as the reverse complement.
TTCTGTTTCTTTTCCACTTCTGCCCCGGCCGATCTTTTGTTCCGGTCGGCCGGTTTTGGTTCGGAGGAGCTCCTGTCCATCGATGACTTTCTTCGCCTTCTGAAGCACCTCGGCGAAGGTGGCCGGGGCCTCCTCTCCAAGTTTCACCGTGAGGGCTTCGTCGGCTAGACCGGTGAGAAAATAGCACATGGCCGAGTCATCGGAGCAGTGTGCGACGTTCAACTGCTCCTCCTGGAATCTGGTGACATATTCCCGCAGCGTCTCACCCTCCTTCTGTCTGATGGTGGCGAGATGGGTCGCTGTCTTTTTGTCATAATGCCGAGAAGAAAACTGGGCGAGGAACTCCCTTCTCAGCTGAGAGTAGGTCGAGATCGACCTGGCTGGCAGTCTCCGATACCACAATCGCGCGCTGCCAGTAAGCGCGATCTGAAAGGCGCGGCATTTGATTGCGTTTGATACCGCTTGGAAGTCCATGAGGCCTTCAAAGACCTCCACATAATCCTTGGGGTCCGTCGACCCATCATAAGGCTTCACGGTAGGAGCTTTGAACTTCGGAGGGATCGGTGCTTCCAAAACGTCCGAGGTGAAGGGCGATTCTCCCAAGTCGCCATCGTTCAGTGAGCCTTCTTTCTGCTCACATTTGGCCTTTAAGGCCTCCACCTGAGCATCGAGCATGCCCCTCAGCTGGTCGAACTCCTCCCTTGTGATCAGCCCTGTGGGAGTTGCTGGGTTGTGATAGGATTCAGCCTGCTGGTTGGAGCTCCTGTGGGAGCAGGATGGTGACTGTCCTTTTCGGAGAAATGAGCTTCTCTTTTTGTTGAGATGCTCACGGAGGTCTCCCCTCTGGCGAGTGTGTCCCTCGCTCTCGTTGTCTTCGGGACGTTCCTCCTCGACTGGGCCGAGGTGGGAACCCCTTTGCTCGTGTACGTCCACGTGCGTCACTCGATTTTCAGATCGGGACCCTGCGCCTGCATCTAGTATCATTTCGTTATACATTTCCTCCATGGACCGAATTTGTGTGCGCATTGCCTCCATTTCTCTCTGGAGTGCATCAAAGTTCTCACTTATTGGAGCCGGGGCTGGACCCCGGGCGCCCTTCCTAGAGGTCCCACCTCGGCCACGGGTGGCCTTGGATGTCCTCGGGTGCGCAGGCGGTAGAACAGGCGCGGTGATTCGTGCCGACCTGCGGAGGGGTTCTGTTGCTAGGCCGTCGTGACCTTGCCCCTCTACCGCTGCTGCTCCGACCACCCTCTGGTGGGCATCGCTGGCAGCTAGGGTCTTTCGGTCTGCCGTATTGGTCGAGTTTGCGGGTTGAACCATTTTCGCTCGCGTGTTGGTTCAAGGACTTGGGATGACTTAGATTGTCCTTCCCACAGACGGCGCCAAATGTTTATGCAAGGATATGCACAACAGTGTATTTCAGATTGCAACTCGAACTCGGCCTCCGGACCGACCTGAATACTTGGGCGGACCTGCACAAAAAGGTGAGCACTCCGACGATCAAGTCAGTATAAGTAGGATTCCCGGTTTAGTTCGAGGTCAAAAATCATCGTACCTGATCGGGGAGTGAAGTCCTCTACTTATGGGTGGTAGTCCCGCTAATCTCGCGACGGTTACACCCGGTAATCTCGGGACCGTCGGTTACACCCAGTAATCTCGGGACCAACGGTTATACCCGATAATCACGCCGCTGACAGTAGCTCACATCGGCCCCCACCGAGCTTTCCGGTAGGTCGGACCTCGGCCAGGTTCACCTCGGCTCTCATACTTAGCATCAGTCAACGCCAGTGGTGGTAATCTCGGTCGTCCGAGCCGGGCATGACTCATGAGTCATCTTGGAGCACCAATAGGGGTCCTCCATGTGTCCAGGGTATTCTCTTCCCCAAACAGGTGGTCTGGTCATGGTGGTAGGTAAAGAAAACTCGAGCACTGCAGAGCAAGGGTAGTCAAGTATAACAAGTGACTCATTCTTGGTTTCGAAGTTATGTTACTTGCTTTTTCGGATTTGTAATGTTTTCATTTCATCAATTTCAACAGAATCAATTTGCTATTTTCCTACTCATTTGCTCCTTCGGTTATTATATATTTTGTTTTAGAAGTTACCTTTACTATTCAGTTTATTTTGCAATTTGTGCTTCTAAAATTTCTGTTATCTAGTACGTACGTGCTCCCTACCACTATTAAACACAGTAATTAGAATTCATTGACACTAATTATATAAAGAAATACATCGTCCATGTTCAAATTACAAATTTGGTCTAAATCATATACCAGTTTCTGGTAACCATTTGGCTCCACAATGAAGTTTTTACAGTAAATTGAGCGGCCTCACATGGTAACCTTGCCATGTGACTCTTTTAGATACATCAGCTCCTGGGCCGTTGCTCTTAAACTCAACGTAGAACAACAAGTTTACAAGTTTTCACGGTCATTCATACCAACCCCTTGGATTAACCACGGAGTCCATAAACGACTCCATGAAAATCACCGTTAAATAATCTCTCCAAATTCAGGCAAGGTAAATGTCGAAATTATGATGATCTTCTCTTGGCCCGAGTTCTGGAGAGGCCATTAGGCTACAGTTCTGGGAGAACCCATTATTTTGGCCTGAAAAATATTTAGATTGGGCAGTGATGGTAATTGTAGTATTCAATAATCTTGCAATCTTGAAATACAGCTTTTGTCTACCACCAAATATAAGACTGTTCCATAAACTTTGCAATCTTTGAAGAATACCTGGTTTTATACAAAAAGTGTATCTTGAAACCCAAGGAAAATGTACACTTGTAATATACCGCTTGATTGGCATTATTAAAAAATGCAACTCCTTGGCCATTTTCAGATCCAGCAGAATTTTCAAAAGTAATGTACTTGGCTAGAAAGTTGTTGGCATTCACAACCAGAAGAAATATCAACAATTTCAGCCTTATTAATATTTGAAAAGAAGCATTACAGTTGTAAAAGAAATATCAACAATTTAAACATTGGTAATATTTAGAAGGAATAAAAGAAGAAATAAGACGAGTGAAAAAATCGTTGGTAGATATAGCTTTCAACTTACTCAATGTTGCAGTTTCGGCAGTTCCGAATCCAGTGCTCTGATTGTCTACGATAATCGTTGTGGAAATATTGTCGCCTATTAGAGCAATAAACTTCTTGGCATATAGTATTTCAATATGCTCATGGTAAATTCTAGAGGTGACACGAATATAAAATCTTGTGTCTCCGTTGTCTGGAGCTGCTATGCCATCACTAATACTTTTGTAAGTTACCAGATCCATCTAAAGCTACTGTAACATTAAAAGTGATGGAATGAACAAGTACTAAAAACAGCGCAAAATAAGCATTCAATAATATGGATGAATAATATCATCTTCTTCAAATAAACTTGGAAAAGTAAATGCAAGAAATTAAGCTAATAAGACGTGGGATGATCAGAAAATAAATTTCTCTCAACTTATTGCAAATGAACAAGGGATCTATCATAACGTTCATTTTATAATGGGGATGAAATTGTCACAACTTCCCAATTCACACTCCAATTGCAATCTTTCTCTATTAAAAAACCACATAATGAAATGGCTTTAATTTCCAAGTAAGAAATTTTATTTCTTTAGAAAAATAACCATAACTATGCAAATAATGATTATTTATTTGGAAACAAGAAAATATGTTTCCTTTTGTCATCAGTATGAGTCACCAACAACCAAATCATTGATCAACATAACTTCATTTTGTGTGAGGAATTTTTGTTTTTTCTTAAAGTCAGTTATCTATTGTAGCATTATTTATCAAGCAAAATATGTTATATAAATATAGTGATTTAATAACAAGCTAAACGTAGAGATACAAATGATAACAACTTAATTAAGGAGTATGAATAGATCTCGACACTTGTTAGACAGATATCGAACACTTTTTAAGCATATAATAGACAATTAACATAAATAGTAATAATATAAGAAAAGATAATAAATTTTGAGTGCAAAATACATCAAACTTATATTTTAAGCATAAAGATGCACAAACTTGGTGACTTTAAATTTCCTTTTGATATAAAAATTACATATACTAAAAACAATATGTGTAGAACCATAAATTTTGGGTCAATCATAAACGTGCATAATAGTGACACATGTCTTTCATTGGGTCCCTGTTGGTTTAACTGTGCATATGAGAATTGGGTCTGGAATCAATTTCATTCACAAATTCATTAGACTGTATTTTGGGCCAAAACCCAAATTACGTAGTGGATTGAAATTTAAATAAGTTTAAATCCATTTAATAAATTTGGTTGGGCGCAAATCACCCTAGCCCAAATCTTTTAAAATTAAAATTGGGCTTGTAACCCAAATAGAGCTCAATCCATAGGTTGAGTCCAAAATCACTCAAGCCCAAAACCCCAGTAAGCGTCTGGAAACCTCTATACATAGAGGGGGTGTCCTTCATTTTCAAAAGTTCAGATTGAAGGAATTCACACCAAATTGAAGACTCTCTGAAGACTTGAAGATTCAAAGAGCAACGTGAAGACTTGAAGTCTTTCGAAGAACAGAGAACTTCGATCTAAATCAAGAACAAACATCACAACCTTCACGTCAAATTCGAGAGAAAGAATCAAAGGATAAAGACTCGAGATTGAATACATTATACAACACGTACAACATAAAAGTTCAATTCTACGAAATATAATTTATTCGGAAATCTCGTGTGAACGGTATGTTTTAATAAATGTGTCATTACCTTATTCATGTCCTAGATTTTTAGAATATGATGCGTCACCGTATCCATATCATTATGTATTTGTGTCTTGTGTTTATATGTGTGCTTTCTTAGACTTACACACATTAGCTCCATCTTAGTTAAATTCTGAACCAAGAGTAAAGGTAGTATACAGCCGGTAATCCACTAGTACGTAAAAAAGGCAGATTTTTTTGGTAGGTTTCTCAAATACTTTATCTCAATGAGATAGTTTTTCTTTAGATAGGAAGAAACATAATAAAATCTGACAAATTTAATAAATAGCGGCCATTTTGAATAATCCAAAACTATATTATTGACGTTTAAAAAGAAAAAAAAATCAACTCTTTTTGCTTAGTAGTTTTTTTTTCTTTATAAATATCTATTAACTTTAACAGCCAAATATGGAATAATGTTACTAGACATTATTAAACTTGATAGTAGATAGAAAATGAGGAAGAAATACGTGAAAACTAAAAAAATTTGAGGAAAATCCTTTTACTTCTCTTTTATTATTATTATTATTATTATTATTATTATTATTATTGCATCACATTTTATTTTTTATTGCATAGTATTATTTTATAAAATATTTTTTCCTATAATATAGATAGTCATGATCGATAACTCTATAAAGAAAAGAAGAAAAAAGGAAACGGAACAATGACCTTAAGCAGTTCTAGAATATTATAGAATCATGTGAGATAAAATGGAAAATAGTATATTATTCTTCAAACTTTCCGAGTAAATATAGTAAACAAACTAACAATCATCAATGAAGTGTGGTACCTCTTTTACTAAACTTAGAAAAAAAATAACAATAATGAGTTGAATTCCTGCCTAATCAATAAATTAGAAACATTTTCAAATCATTGATGACCTTTTTCCGGTTTAATTTACTTGAGTCATTTAAACACAATATAGAAACACGATTTTACAATTATTGAATAATCTTGATAAAATAAAATTCTATAATTAGGATCATAGAGTGGAGTAAAAAGTGGGTAAATATGTAAAGAAAATAAAGAGAAATGGTATAATTTTTACTTAAGTTAATTATTGAGATTTTATATATAAGAGGAGGGTAGGATTGGAACTACACCAATTATCAGCTCTCTTATTTTTTGGTTTCTACAAGGAGTTCACCCATCAACTTAAATGAGATAAATAGATTTAATAATAATAAAATAAATGTCACAGTCTCTCCCCCTAATCTCCCGTGGAAGGCACATCTCCAACTACTACTGAGGTGATAGAGATTCTCTGACAAAGGGTCGAGCATCCGAAGGGACCCTCGTCGTCACGGAGGCCAAGTTTTAACTGAAGAATTGATACGGTTGGCCGCCGTGAAGCGGGTCGATCGTTATCGCGAATGGTATTTGAAATTGTTGAAGTCTGTCGACACCATAGAGGAGCTAATGGTTTGCTGTGAGAGAGAAATTAGAGGCCCAACCCCACGTGCGAGTGCCTAAGGTCATACTTTTGGCCTCTTTTTCATCCTTTTCATTTCTTTTTTTCATTTATTATTATACTCTTTTTTGTGTGTTGCATGGTGTCTCAACCCTACTCTAAGAGAGTGGGTTGAGATCCTCACCAAGTGTGCAAGCTTCCACAAGTATATGTTGTTGGAATTAATTTAAAAATTAATTCATATGTGGGTAACAAATTAAAAAGCAATTATATTTGAGCTATTTAATGGACATACAAGTGATATTAATTATGGGTCCATGACTTCCCATTTAGTGATGTGGCTTGTTGAGTAGAAATCAGCCCATTAATTCTAGGGGATTATGGGAAACCCTAGAATTAACCTATAAATATATGGTTATGGTCACCAATATACTATACTTCTTGAGCCTCCTGTTCCCCATCAAACAAAGTATTGCCCATATTTGGTCTGGGTTGCATAGTTGAGGAAGACCACAAACCACAACTTCTTGCAGATCATGGTCAATCTATCTAATGGTTTCAGGTAATTATAATCCTTTATAAATTTTGGTTTTCTTCCATGCTTAGATCCTTGGTCTTGATTGTTCTGGAATTTTATGGCTTTTATTTTAGAATAATCATGAATTAGGGTTTATTTAAATTTTTCCAACAAGTGGTATCAGAGCAAATTTTGCATAGATGATTACTGGATCTTTAAGAGTTAAGTTCATTGTTCTTTTAATAACTTATTTATTTAAACAAAAAGTTATTAAAATTATTTGGATTGATAAGATGTTTGAACAATTTTCACATGATTAAAATTCTTAATTGATTGAAAATTGTTCGAATTTATCCCTGACTAATTTGATAAAGTTTAATTTTTTTTATTAACAAATTAGTTGTGATGGTGAATCTTTAGTTTTCATTAAAAGAAAAATTAAAGAAATTGCGGCACTCTAATAAGGTGTCGTTTGAAGATAACGACTGGTGCATGGAGATAATGCCCTAGCACCAACTATTTTTAAATGTTGCAGTGCGCAAACTTACAGATGTTCTTTTTTTTGTGGCTATTTATTTAATTTTTAATAATTATTTATTTAGTTATCAATTTATATTCTGGGTGAATTTAAATATGGAGGTTGATTTAATTTTACTTTTATGTTGTGCTAATTAAAGATTGTTGATTATGGTGAATAAATTAACAATTTAATCAATACTTTGCACAATTTTTAGATTTCTATGAATGTTTTGATTTAGAAATATTATTGTTAATTGTTGAAAATAACTTAGGTATTTTATTTTCATATGGAAACAATTAAGAATAATTAAGTAATAATTTTGTGAGATTTGAGTATTGTTGTTTATGCAAATTGTGATCAGCCCAAAGGAAGGTCACAATTTGGCCAAATAACAAATACACTTACAATTATGGAATTAATTATTGATATTAGATTATTGTGCTACAATTAGTGCTCCATAGCCTATGTTGAATTGTTGATGAGTTATAATATCAATAATATTCCTTTTGGAAAAATTCAGTTTTTATTTGTGGATTTAATAAATTGTTTAGAGGACTTTTCCCATTATTAAATTATGCATATAAAGATATTATAATAAACTTTGAAAATAATTTTGGTAGTTTTATTTTCATAAAGATAAAATTAATAATAATTAAAGTTATATATGTTGCATAATTGTCTGATCCTTTTGGTTAGTGTTAATTTGATGAATCATGCTACCAAAGTAGCCTTTGATTTCTGATATTGATATCTTTCAAAATTATCAGATGTTTGTGGATCTGTGTATTTATGCACTCTGTAGTCGGCCTAAAGGAAGATTTTAGTTTGGCCAAATAACAGGTCCACATATAGTTAGATGGTGATAAACATGGATAATATAAAGTTATGTCATGTGAGTGATTGCCGGCCCAAAGGAAGGCTTTCACTTGACATGATTGATTATCAGATCACCACATGGAGAGTACCACTTGCAAGTTGATATTGTCGGCCCAAAGGAAGGCTATCAATGTTGTGTTAGGTATCTTGTTGTCCTCATTGAGTTTAATTATAAAGTATTTTTATAAATACTTAAGGTTAATTTCGAGCATGTTTTATTATTGAATTAGTCATTGGTAAATATTATTTAATTGTCTTACTGTGTATTTAAGAATAATTTCTATTCAAGTTTGCATGAATTTTTTATAAAGAAAGGAAACACTTCAACTTTTGCAAATCAATATTCCTCTAAGGTTTAATTGGGATCTTGAAAAGTCGGAGTAACCTTAATTACATAAGTATTATGACGGTGTTTTGCAACATTCAAGGGGATTATGTTTAATGAGGAAATAATTAGGAAAGTTCCTTAAGGATTATTTTGAAAAGTACAAAAGGAATAGACTTTAAATTTTTGTTGACTATTTCTTAATAAAGAATAAAGGAATACTGGTGAGTACACTAAATGATCTAATGCACAAAATTTAAAATATTCAAGGATTTACTTGTGCATTTGATACCATTTGAAACATTATACAGTAGGTATGTAGTGGATTATGATACTTATAACTGATGTTTCAAGGAAAATGGGTTAAGTAAGAAAAGATAAAATTGTACTCATTAATTGTTTATTTCCTTAAATAAAGAAATTAAAGTTGGTACTAAGGTTTATTTGGAACATATGTTCACCTAAACCGCAAAAGAATCAAGCTTTGGACTTCTCTTGATATTTTTAGGAAATTTGAACATATATAATAAAAAACAAAAAATGTTCCAAATACATTGCCACATGAGGTATAAAGAAAATTTGGCTTCTCACTTAGGGTATTTAACAAGCTAGACTTGCATATGAAAACGTATATATTATGTGTTGAATAGACTTTGGTATTTCTATTCGTTGCTTGTTGGTTCTTAAGATTAAACAAACATTCAAGTCTGTATTAGGAATGATCAAGGGGACATAACTGGAATTGTCAAATTAGGTGCTATTGAGAGTTTTAGTATTTTAGAACATCAATTCATAGCCTATTCAATATGGCTTCTTTATATGTTTAACAACATTGCATAAAGTTATAAGAAATTATATTTACTCTCGAAGGGCACCGATATTTGATATAAGAGAGGTCTTTATTCCTGGATATCTTAAAAGTCATCACATATTAATTCGTAGTGAATGAAATCAATAGGAAATATGATTGATTGAAAATATAAGGTCTAAGTCATTTGCTAACTTCTTTAAGGATTTATAGAGCTAATAAGTAATATATATTTTCAGGCAAACCTGAGATATATGTTGCTTATAAAATGATTCAACGCTTAAAAGGATGTGGTAAGAAATATGACAAATCATGTTTCCTTACTCTCAGTCTATTTGGAGAAAGCACTCAAGTTTGTTATAAAAAAGTTTAAGTGTCGTACCAAATAAAGAAACAACTAAAATCACTTACAATTCAAGGTTTTACGAAACTTGGACTTAAGGTTTTTAGTTGTCACTCTAGATACACTAGTCTTTCAATATATATAATTTCTAAAGTTAGTTCCCACTTGAAGTTGATGTGGATGGGATCTTAAAGTTTCTTAAGGATGTTGAGTTTGGAGGGAAGATAAAGTAAAGAATGTTGTATTTAAGAGAAATTTAGTTATTTTCTCTTTATAACAATGTTAGTAAAGAATAAAGATTCTCCTCATTTTAGTAAAACAAACTCAACATCACTAAAAATGCCATTAAAGTAAGTAGAAGAGATATGAGAAATACGATTATAAAGATTTAAGTTTGATAAAAAGAGTATATTCTCTACCGTCAAACAAAGTCTTATCTCCTAAAAGAAGGAAAAATGAATGTCATAAAGAATGTGTTGAAACAACAAACAACGAAGATATTTTACATTTTGTTATATTGCTTTTAAAAGGCAATGTTAACAAATATAAGACTCATCTAGTTGTTAAGGTTTCAATTGATCTTAAGACTGACATTAATTTTTTAGAGATCTTTTCTATAGCTTCCCGAAAAGTTCTTTCAAGTAAATGACACAATACTTATAACTTTTTTTTTGTGTCAGATGAATATAAATATTGGTTTCTTAATTGTATAATTTATGAAATCAATCAGCTTATATGTTTTGGAGACTTTTGATCTAGTAACACAAAGTTTCAAAAAGTTTATATTCATCTGTGATCTCAATGAAGAATTTTTTATCTGTAATTTCATAATTTTCATTACATATTGATATTATCATATGTAATATCGGAAGGTAATAGGAGTAATAATTATGAATTACAGGTTTAGTGGGAGTAAATTTATTTACCTAGTGTAATATGCCTGCGACATAATAAAGGTCTTGTTAGAGGATGAAAACTTGCATGAACATATCTCTTTTATATTGTGAAATGATATTGTATTGATTGAGAATTCACAAAAGAACTATGTTGAAAGGTATTCCAAGTTCTCTAGCATAAAGATTTATGCACTAGGAGATATTGAATCACTAGTGAAGATTAACTCACTGTCAATAGAGGTCCCTTGTATAATAAAGTAAAATAAAAAAATTCATGCTTAAAGTCTATATGCTTCCGTTGCAGTATTCATATCAAGAATGAAAGGCAATTTTTGATAACTCTTAATTGGATCTAAAGAGTTATAAGGTGTTTTTTTTTAAAAAAAAAGTTACATGCTCACTCATCAAAATCATATTAATTAGAGATCATAAGGCTATTTGATTTTGATAATTTGAGTTGTCATCTAGATCCACCTTTGAGGCTATATTCACTAATATGTTAAAGGATACTACTATCTTGTGGTAGAGAGTCACTTTAGTCCCTTTCACCACTAAAGTTTGTATTTATAGCATTTTGTATGTGACAACGAACTTAAGAATATGGTTATCAAATTTTGTCATTAGGTTATTTTGACAAAGATTTGTATTTTTCCATATTACAGCAATAAAAGCTTTTGTATGAATATTTAAGCTTTAGTTGATAAAGAAAATTCAGAGTATTTTTGTTTAAAGAAATGCAACTCTATCATTGCGGATCTGCTCATTAAGAATTTTCACAAAAGTTTTACGAGCATATATGCTCATATAGATGTAAAAATTATGGTATGTCAATTGAGTGGGAGTTTGTATTTTCTTAAATTAGACATGTTGTTTTGCTTTTCTGCAGAATAAAGAAGATTTATTTTGTTACTTTGAATGATTTTCTTTCTAAATGTAGTTTAACATAGAGCTAGAAAGCATAAATTTGGATCTCTTTAAAGAATAAAGTTGGACTAGTTGAGAATAGACATGTTTAGATCACATTACATGTAATTCTCATGCTGCTCTTCCACACTTGATCCATGTCATTGAGTATATTTGGTGTGGTGATCATTGGAGGTTGAGTCGTGATTATACATGTGACAACAGCCGCTTTGGTTCTTCATCGATATACGAGATGGACCGGATTGTTATTAAAGGGAAGTTTATTTTAATAGCATTGAGATGTGCACTAAAGAACTAAATTAATATAATTGCTAATAAAGAAAATTGTTACCCAAGTGGGAGATTGTTGGAATTAATTTAATAATTAATTCATATGTGGGTAACAAATTAAAGAGCAATTATATTTGGGCTATTTAATGGGCATACAAGTGATATTAATTATAGGCCCATGACTTCCCATTTAGTGGTGTTGCTTGCTGAGTAGAAACCAGCCAATTAATCCCGAGGGATTATGGGAAACCCTAGGATTAACCTATACATATATGGTTATGGTCCCCAATATACTATGCTTCTTGAGCCTCCTGTTCCCCATTAAACAGAGTATTGCCCATATTTAGTCTGGGTTGCATAGTTGAGGAAGACCACAAACCACAACTTCTTGTAGATCATGGTCAATCTATCTAATGGTTTCAGGTAATTATAATCCTTTTATAGATTTTGGTTTTCTTCCATGCTTAGATCCTTGGTCTTGATTGTTCTGAAATTTTATGGCTTTTATTTTAGAATAATCATGAATTAGGGTTTATTTAAATTTTTCCAACAATGTCGCCCATCGGGCCATGTCGAGGGCGATAAGTGAAGTGTCGTGATGCGACCAAGGAGGGAAAAGAACGACGCTGTCATAGACGAGGGAAGTCAGATTAACTTTATCTTCGAATATCTTCCGAAGAGTTTCCTACAGTTTCGCAGCAATGTTGTGATGAACAAGATAGAGTACAATCTTACCACACTCATAAATGAGCTACATATTTTTCAGTGTCTTATGAAAAATGAGGGACAAGAAGAGAAGACAAATGTTGTCATCTCAAAACGGTTCCATCAAGGTTCAACCTCAGGAACCAAATTTGTACTTTCTTCTTCTAGAAGTAAGACTTTCAAAAAGAAGAAGAACAGTGTTAAGGGGGTGAAAGCTGGCCCTACTAGTACTGCTACTACCAAGAAGCGCAAGACCAAAGTTGCTGACAAAGGAAAATGTTAACACTGCAACATGGATGGGCACTCGAAAAGAAACTGCTCGAGCCGAAAAGAATAAAGCAAAAGAAAGTAAATATGATTTACTTGTTCTTGAAACTTGCTTAGTGGAGAATGATGATTCTGCCTGGATATTGGATTCAAGGGCCACTAACCATGTTTGTTCTTCTTTTCATAGAATTAGTTCCTGGAGGCAGCTTGATGTTGGGGAGTTGACTCTCAAAGTCGAAGCGGGAGGTGTTGCCTCAGCAGTCGTAGTGGGAGACCTAAAGTTATTTTTAGACAAGAATACATATATATTATTAGATAATATGTATGTAGTTCCCAAAATAAAGAGGAACTTAATTTCAATTTCTTGTTTATTGGAACAATGTTATGCTATTTCCTTTTTCATTAAATGAAGTGTTCATTTCATGAAATGGTGTTAACATTTGTTCTGCAAAACTAAAAAACAACTTATATGTGTTAAGACCAACCATAATGATAACTCTCCAAAAGAGAGTTATTCTGGTGATTATTTGGGTAAAAATGTGCATTAAAATGTCAAAGTGTGTTGGTTTTAGGTCATAATTTGCATGAATAGTGTTAAAATGTAAATTCTTAGCTAAATATCCTTAGTCCTGAGAACTTTGGCCAAAAACAGCATAAACTCTCGTATTTGTGGTTCATTTGCATAGATTTTTAAAGAAAAGCTAGGAAGAGAAGGAAGTACTGAACCAGAGAAGAACAGTCAAAGCATTTCCAAGACAGAGCATATAAAAGCTGGAGCATAGCGATGCCAGAGCATGGTGTGACCGTACAGTTAATTCCAAAAACACGGGATTCACTTATGTCCGTACAATTTTCAGCTGGGTGTCCTAAATTTAGAACCCGATATAAATGGGGCGCGTTGCCCTAGCCGCCACACACAGAGCCCAAGGGAGACAAAGTTTGAGAGCTGAAAAGACAAGAGAAGGGAATATACCCATTTTCGGGAGGAGTGCTGACGCCAGAAAGAGGAAGCTCGCTTGCTGGAACGAGCTGACTGCTTCTTCTTCTCTATCATTTAGCTATTTTTCTACTATGAGTTGCATTTCTTATTGTTCCATTTTGTTTTCTTTACCCATTATGAGCTAAACGTCATTTTGGGAGAGATTTACATGTTGTAACTGACTTGAGACTGAATCTCTAGCTGCTACATTTATTTTTAAGCAAATATGATTTTATTTCTTAATCTTCGCGTTACTGTTGGCCACTGTTTCGTGTATGCTAGCTTCTGTATTGACTCGGAAGAGCTTATGGGTGCTGATTTGTTTTGCTTGTGATTAGTACTTTTCTATAGCAGCTATAAGGATACTCAGGAATGGGGTCCCCTAATCATACCTATAGCTTGGGTTTATTACTTGGGTATTTAGCAACGGGAGTTGTACTTACTCATGTTTGGGGTGTCTCGGAAGGGAACCGAATCGAGTTGGACACTAATAAATATTAGCTACGCTAGAGGATAGGTTGATAACTTGTGACAGTATGCTAAATCTCCCCTGCCTTTTCCATATTTGTTATTCCCCCGTTATCGCTTTCTGTGCTACTGCTTTCTTGTGTTGATAGCTTCAAAAATATTGTCTCTTGCAAGTTTCTGTCGTCTTGTTATTACTTTATTTTAATTTTTCTAGACAATATCCATACCTAATCTTTGTATATTTTTATTTGTTAGTATCTGCTTTTATCGTTAAAATACAACCAAAAATCCCTGTGGATATGACCTCGTTACGTACTATAACCGACGAATCGTGTATACTTGCACGTGTTGTCAACACAATTGTGTGGACGCAGCACATAACTACAACAATTTTAAATACAGAGTTGTTTAAAAATGCTAAAACTCAACACAAAAGGCAAAGGACTTCTCCAAAAGAAAATACCTATATTTGGCACTTAAGATTAGGTAACATAAATCTCAATAAGATTGAGAGATTGATTAAGAGTGGACTTCTAAGTGAGTTAGAAGATGACTTCTTACCTCCATGTGAATCTTGTCTTGAAGGCAAGATGCCTAAAAGACCTTTTACTGGAAAAGGTTACAGAGCCAAAAAATTTCTTGGAGCTGGTACATTTAGACCTTTGTGATCTAATGATGTGAAAGCCAGGGGAGTGTATGAGTATTTCATCTCTTTCATAGATGATTATTCAAGGTATGGATATCTCTACCTAATACAACATAAGTCTGAAGCCCTGGAAAAGTTTAAGGAGTTCAAGACTGAAGTTGAGAACCAATTAGGTAAGATGATAAAGACACTTTGATATGATCAGGGTGGAGAGTATATGGACTTAAGATTCCAAGACTATATGATAGAATATGGAATTACATCCAAACTCTCAGCACCTGATACACATCAACAGAATGGTGTATCAGAAAGGAGAAATAGAACCCTGTTAGACATGGTTCGATCTGTGATGAACCTGAAGCCGAAATCCTTGGTGAACCCATCGAAGTCTGGGTGTTGGCGAAAGGCTTCCTCCAAGAGCACACCATTGCTAAGCTTGGATTTTTCAAACTCTAGCTCTACTTTAGCTTCTCCAACTTGGCCTAAAGGTCACCAGTGCTGCATTCGAGCTAGTCATTGCGTTTCATGAGCGCAAACTTCTCCTTCTCCAAGCCCTTCGCTACGACGTGGGCACCCCTCAAGGCCTCCATATATTGTTCATTCTCCTTTTGAACGCTCTTGAGTTCGGCCTTGTCAGCCTCCAAGGTCAATTTCCAGGCTTGGATTTCGGCCTTAGCCTTCTTCAGCTCTCCCTCTAGAGTTGTTGCAGTCTCCAATGCAGTAGATGAAACCTCCATCTCTTTCACGGTAAGGCGATCACGGCATTCCGGCTCAGCCATTATCATCACAGCTGTGTGGCAAATAGCAGCATGCGTCTACAAGCACATGAAAAAGAAGTCAACGAAACAAATAAAAAAATATCTAAACTACAAGAAACGTAAACTCATAGAGCTCGTACTCGGTGGAGTAGTCAAGTATCCTCTAGATGGCGACCTAGGAGCACTCACGAACTTTGACGCTCTACTCCAACAGCGATCAAAGCATGAGTCGGAGATTTGCATCACCTTCTCTTTAACCCCAACGCTGGAAGGTTCAATCTTGAACCTCATATCGATACTGGAGGTGGCGACTATCCTAGCTTCAGGATCGTCAGTAAGTCCGGCAAAGCAGTTGCCGTCACATCGGTCTTGACCTTCTCCACGACGTCATCAGAAGAAGTGGTTTTCCTCTTCTTTTTCTTAGATTTCTTCGGAGAAGACATCCTCCGAACCTCCCAAAGTGGGGAGACATCCAGGATCTCTTGATCTTGAGAGGCTTCAGGCCCTTTTGCCCATTTCGAAGCAACACCCTCCTGACGCAGTTCCACCATCTCGACCTCGACGAGAAGGTCGACCACGGCAGGGCTTGGTTCTACCCTCGACATGGACGATTCTCCTTAACGAGGACACTTGTGCTTTACGTCCAAAGCGAAGCTGCAAACCATGGCTGTAAAGTTTAAGACAGTGTAAGGAAATTGTTAAAGTAGCTTGAAGAACAAAGTGAAGATCCGATGCCGACTTACCTAATTCAGAGTTTGGTCTCTGAGCTTCAGGAGGGACAAGCGAGGGATTGTAGTCTAACAATCCAGAACCGAGGAGCAACTTATCGGCCAAGAGAGTGCCGATCTTCTTGCCACTCTTGAACCTGTCCTTGTAAAACTTCAAAATGTTGAAGGTAGACTAGGACAGTTGAGGGACAGGTCTGATGGCGACTACAAAGCAAAAAAGGAAGCAGTTGGTTAGAAAATAAAGAGAAATAGTGCTCGAAAAAAATAAAAGACTCGACCTCTTACCTAAGTTCCCATATCTATAGGGAACGTTGTAGAAAGGCTGGTCGGACACGTCGTTGGCCAACCATTCTCCAGAGGTATAGAACCACTTTATGACCCATTTCTTTATGGAGGTCGGACCTTTGAGGATACCTCATGCACCTTTCCTAGTGCACGGTAATATCGCCCAGGCTTCTTGGAAATGCGCTTTGCCTCGAAACAGGCCAAGAGCTGGTCGGTCCTAAGGAGGTCTAACCCGTCTACCTCACAACACCTTAGCCAAAATAAGGCTTCTAAGCCAAAGGAGTTTTACCCCACCCATTAAGGGACACTTGAGCAGAAGCCAACCTAGTTCGAGCTGGGAACTCTTGCGCGAGAGGAGGAACGGGTAGACGAAAGCCATACTCGTACATCTTCAAGTACAGAGCTACACACCCTTTTGGGGTGTCATCAGCATGCTCCTTCCTTAGGAAGCCTAAGGACAATGCTGTCCGGAATACTATACCTCCTACGAAGAGGGCCGAGATAGTTATCCGGCATTTCAAAAGAGAACTCTAAACCTAGACCTGAGGTGAAGGTGTCGCTATCATCCCCATCATCATCAGAAAACCTAAAACTGTCTATTTCCTCCTCCGGCTCAGGATTTAATCTACTGGCGAATTCTTCTACAGAGTCGGCCTTCTTAGGCAAAGGGCTCCGACTCCGATCTACACTATTGGACGAGCTACTGCTTGATGAGGTAGAAGAGCTAGACATGATTTAAAAACTGAAGTGCAAAGCAAAAAGCAGAAGAACGAGATTGACCTAGGGTAAGTTCCGAGCTGCTCAGGTCGACTCCAAGATTTCAGAAAGCGTAAAAAACGGATGTAAACACTAGGGCTATTTATAGTGCTCCAGAATTAAATCCCAGTTGTACATGTGTCCCAAAGAGAACGACCCAGATCGTGCGAAAGTTCGAACGTCGGAAACATTTGAGTACGTGACAGATGTTGGTTCCATTTTCGAGGTTCCCCATAGGTAACATTTTACACCACGAGTTCGAAAGTCACCACGGAGGTCAGTTTTCTAAAAAGTATCTTCTTTACCAGGTCGGTATTGTACTTGACAGAGAGGGGCCAATGTTTGGGGAAGAAAACCCGAGTGCCACGTGGAGGACAGTGATTCGCCAAAGGGAATATCCCCATATGAATTTCCAGGTAGGTCCACCTCGGCACCTTCCGAGGTAAAGTACTTGGCCATTATTTCTCTTATAAAGATCACCAATATTAAGGATAAAATATCCGAGTTCGATCTGCTCAACCCGATAGGTTCGACCTCAACTCCGACCAGGGTAACAGCCTATCGCAACTCTTGTCGAAGCCTAAACCTATAAATAAAGGGTCTCATTTCACCATCAGGTATCAAATTTCTCCTCAAACTTAATATTGAGCCCGAGCTGCTTACTGACTTGAGCGTCAGAATTTTTGCCCTCTTGTGCAAGTCTTTCTATTGTGTTCCAAGTTGGAGCTGGAATGAGTTCGAGCTTGTTTATGCAAGGATATGCACAACAGTGTATTTCAGATTGCAGCTCGAACTCGGCCTCCGGACCGACCTGAATACTTGGGCGGACCTGCACAAAAAGGTGAGCACCCCGACGATCAAGTCAGTATAGGTCGGATTCCCAGTTTAGTTCGAGGTCAGAAAATCATCGTACCTGATCGTGGAGTGAGGTCCTCTACTTATGGGTGGTAGTCCCTCTAATCTCGCGACGGTTACACCCGGTAATCTCGGGACCGTCGGTTACACCCGATAATCCCGGGACCGACGGTTACACCCGATAATCACGCCGCTGATAGACGCTCACCTCGACCCCTACCGAGCTTCCCGGTAGCTCGGACCTCAGCCAGGTTCACCTCGGCCCTCATACTTAGCATCTGTCGACGCTAGTGGTGGTGATCCCGGCGGTCCGAGCTGGGCATGACTCATGAGTCATCTTGGAGCACCAATAGGGGTCCTCCACGTGTCCAGGGTATTCTCTTCCCCAAACAGAGCTTAACCAAGGTTTGACGTTGTGAAAATTCTTTGCATAAACACTATTTATTTAGATAAAGATTATTCACATGAAATACTACTAACATAAATTAATTATATAAGAGTTTTCAACGTACTAAAGTAAATATATAATTAGACATAAATTTAACGATCATAAGAATTAAAACTAAAAGTGTAAAAGTAATTGGAATCTTAATTACCTGTTAATTGTATATTATGGTTTTTGACATAAAATCTGTCCTTTAAATTTAATTATAAAATTAATAAACAAAAAGAATCAACAATATAAATAGAAAAGAAAAAATTAGTTTTATTTTCCCATTTACTATCAAGATATGCCACCAGAGGATTGTAAATTACTAAACATTTATTGAACAATAATATACTTAGGGCACGTGCCCTAGCCCCAACATGCATCCGCACAAACCTGGGTGCCATGTGTCACGGTCGTACATTTTTAAGCCGTGCAGCGCCATGATCTAAGCTCGACCATGGCCAGTATTACGGGAACTCTAGCCCCAATCCACTTTTCGCGTCCTTTGTGGCTTCGTCGGACCTTAGATGGGGTTCTTTCTGCCTCGACTCAACTTCATTTCACTTTTCCAACCATCTTGATTCTCGGCCACTCGGTCGTCCCGCTCCTACGATGAGCTAGGACCTTATCGGGATGAGTTCTGACCTATAATGAGGTCAGAACGAGCTTAAAACGCCAATCGGGTACAACCGGGAGATTCCTGCCGCTTAACTATGTCAAAACTAGCTTATCGGACCCATCGGACGCCTCTAAGACCATTCCTGCCGAGAAACTAGTCAATAACGGGCTAAACGACCTTACCAAGGTGGCTTAAGACCATTTCGCGGTCTGATCTTATACAAACTCATTGTATAGGATACCCCCACTCGTATATC
Organism: Momordica charantia; assembly: GCF_013281855.1. Classification (NCBI taxonomy): domain Eukaryota; kingdom Viridiplantae; phylum Streptophyta; class Magnoliopsida; order Cucurbitales; family Cucurbitaceae; genus Momordica; species Momordica charantia. Next base: position 8,344,566 of record NW_028275161.1, on the reverse strand, counting down.
TCCACAATAACGACCTGGATCAAGTCATTTGTGACTATTACAAAGTGAGTTGTATCCATAGTGTTAACATGATAATTTACCCAACCTTATCCACATACTATAGACCCTTTAGGTTACTACTGGAACATTATCCACCTGTATGTCGAATATTTACTGTATATATATTCACTATATATCAAATATATACGTTGTATATTAAATATATACTATATATCTATTATATATTATTCCAATTACATGACATAACCTCGAATGTTAGTTTATTGGATTTTGGTTAATGCAATCTAAGAGAAACATCAATAACAAGTTTATTGAATGAATATTTATTTTTTGTTTACCAATCATGAGTTTAGGGCATAAAACCCAACAAAAACTGATTAGCTTTTGATTCTTTAATTAATACGAGATTTTGATTGTTGTGGTTTACCTTATAGATGTTACAGAAATTGTTTTTTAGAGTGGAGTCGTTGTGGGACAAAATAAAGTTGACGAAGAGATGTGAGATTTTTTTGTTTTACTAAATTAATAACAATAAAATTAAATACTGAAACATTTGAATAAACATTATTTATTGACATTGTTTTATGATTTTGATGTAAATTCTCTAATTTCTAAAAATGTGGCATTGTCCTATCTTGAATGACCATTAAGATCAAAATTTAATTGAAGTAACTAAAATATTTCTTAGGTAAAAGAAAATTGGAATTTGAATGTGGGATGCGTTCTGTCACATTCTGAGCACTCCATTTACAATTCAATACATACAACATTATGGGCAAAATGAGAATCATAATCAATAAAGTTTTTCTCTCAATTAATAAGTTTTTCTAGTTTAGCTTGTTTTTTTAATATAATTATCATGGCAATGAACACCATACCATTTTTATTTTTCAATTATAATTTTTTTTTTACAAAAAAAATCCGTTTCTAGCATTTCTGAAAAAATCACTTGTTGAGTATTCATAAAATCGTCTAAAGTAGAGTAATTGGGATTTGGATGCTTCCTTATGACAATTATGATTTGGTATTAATTATAGGTTTGTTTGACTAATGCAAATTCTTTATTAATTATTGGTTATTCGTAATTAAAATATAAATAATTAATTACTTTTGAAAAATCTCCGAAATTAGTTGAGAAGTTGTGAGTGTAATTGGTTATTGGTAATATATTAATATACAAATAATTCTTTACATTTGAAAAAAAAAACTAGAGGATTATTTGAGAAGTCAAAAGACTCCGTAATTAGTTGAGAAGTCTTGTGTGTGTAATTGTTCGTTATTGATAGAGAAGTCGTTATAATAGAGTTATTGGTAGAGAAGAGTCTTTTCGTGTGTGCATGCGTGTGTGCGTGCATATGTGTGCGCACGTGTGTGCTTGCGTGCATGGTGTGTGTGTTTGCGCTCGTTCGTGTGTGTATGTGTGTGCGCGAGCAAGTACTTGGGTGTTTGCGTGCGTGCATATTCGTGTCTGTTATCTACATCTGTGTGTGTCCGTGCGTGCATGCATCTGTGTGTGTCTATGTGTGTGTCTGTATGAGCGCGTGCATGCGTGTGTGTGTGTTTGTGTGTGTGCACACGAGTTCTCAGGTGCGTGCGTCTCTGTGTGTGTGGGTGCGTGAGTGCATGCATGTGTGTCTGTATGAGTGCGCACAAGTGCTTGCGTGCGTGCATACGTGTGTTTGTGTGTGACAAGAGCAATAAACTTCCTAGTAATAGGGATTTCGATGTGTTCATGGTAGATGCTGGGGGTACACGAATATAAAATCTATTTATACTATTGGTTGGCGAGCGGGAGCTATGACATGACTAATGGTTTTATAGTCACAGGATTCATCTAACGCTACTATAGCATCAAAAGTAATGGAGTTAACAAATAAGAAGAAATTTAGAACAAAAAACCATGCAAGAAGTTGGAAAAGTAAAGTCATCTCCTTTAGAGTTAAACAAGATAAAAGATACACGAAGCTCAAAAAGATGTGGGGATGATGAAGAGAAGGCTGAAATGAGTCAGCAATGGCTTCCCGCAGACATACTATGTAGCAGTACGACATAGTTATTGATATATAGTTTTATGCATATATATTTGATATAAAACTAATAAACTAATATTCATATAATGATACAAAGAGAAAAATAAATTTGGTTAAAATGGTGCTCCCCTCACCCATAAAGAGGAGACCACTCATATTTAAAACTATAATTCGCTAGAAGGAGAACTTGTACCTACGATGTTGTAACTAACAACCACACGCTCTAACCAATTGAGATATTCCAACTTCTTGAATATTGAAACATTTATTAAATTTCAAATATACTAACTACGACCCTATTTGGTAACTATTTTATTTTGGTTTTCAGATTTTAAAATTTTAGTTTTATAAACAATATCTTTCTACGTATGTGTTTCTTTGCTTTGTAATCTATTTTTTTACAACGTTTTCAAAATCTAAACTAAATTTTATAAACTAAAAAATGTAAGGCTCTTTTGATAACAATTTTTTGTTTTTTGTTTTCTATTTTTGAAAATTAACCTTGTAACCACGGGTTTCACCCATATATTTCTTTGTTTGGCATTTACTATTAAAAATCGTTTACAAAATCTAAGCTAAAATTTAGCTTGAAAAGAATTTGAATTGTTCAAATTTGTTAACAGGAATTAAAGATAATTGTATGTTGATACAATTAATATAATGTATGTTAGATACATTATGATATAAAGTTAATTTTGAATTGGTTCCAAAATTATGAGAGAGATGGATATTGTAATTTGATTCTAATATGGTTGATTAATTTAAGTTTAATTTCATTAAATCATATTTAATTAAATTAATGGGTTATGTTAATTTGGTTAAATTAAATTAGATTTAATTAAATTAAATTAATAATTCTTTTTGTAATGAATTAAAATTGTTTTAATTAAATTGGGGGAGGTAAGGGAGGTTCTCCCTTTTTCTTGAGTTTGGTTGAATGACTTTCCTAAAACTCTAAGGGGAAATCGCTCTTTCAATCTCTCAATCTCCCTCTTCAATTTAAAGAGTGTTCCCAAAACCAACCTCTTAACATCCAGATGATAGCCAGGAAGGCTTTTTGGTGGTATTGGTGTCTACATTGAAGAAGTATCTTCAAAGGTATGTTGCACTACTTCCATTTTCTAATATATATGTCTTTTTTTTGTTGTATTTTCAAAACAAGATCGAAGCACAAGCATTCGCACGCTTCCGCTGCAGGATTCAATCCCTTCAAAAGTGACAATCAAGCTCAATGTATTTGGTGTGCTCATGAAATGTCGGGTTAGAGGCAATGCGAATTACAGCTTGATTACCACAAAAGAGGAGGGCTAGTGGGTAAAATGAGATATTAAAATCATGTAATAATTGTGAAACCCAAACAATTTCACCGACTGTAGTGGCTAAAGCACAGTACTCTGCCACGGCAAAAGAACGAGACGAAGTAGATTGTTTCTTGGCCTTCCAAGAAAGAGAGGAGTCGCCCAAAAAGACACAATAACCAGTAGTGGACTTTCTATTGTCCAAACATGACCCCAAATTAGCATCGGAAAAGGCCTATATTCAAGAAGCTTTCACACTGCATCTTCAAATGATGATTAATACACAAGAACCAACAAAGATTTTTGATCTGAAATTTATTTATTATGTTACTTCAATGAGTCAATAAGAGAATTGACCAGAGATGGCACGAGAAAAGTTATCTATTTTGAGAGATGGCACGGAGGACAAGAAAAATGTGCAGATTCATGAACAGGTGTCTTTGCAGATTGCACATTTTGGGAGTTTGTGAAGTCAAAAGTTGTTAGACCATATCCAAATGTGAAGAGCCTCCTACAACACATAGATAAGACCATTTTGAAGCATGACTACGTTTTCTGATACGCATTTAAGTGACTAGAATGATGTGCAATCAAGTTTTAATTTGCATGTCTTATTTTCTACAATTTGCATTAAGTAGTATTTTGGAAGACTTTTGGTATTCCTATGTTGAACGACCCTTTGGCGTATTTAAAGCTTGTAATCACCTTATTTTGGTAGATTGAACCCATTGAAATTCAAGAACTTTTGTTCCTTAACACATTTCGTGTGCTTCTTTCAAATCTTGCTTTATTTTTTATGATAAACCAATTCACTGGATTAGTCTCGATCAAGCTTATTCTAGAGTGAGTCGTCTTAGGATCTAGGAGTGACCATCGTAGATTCTAAGTTCGATCTAAGAGTGATTCATCTTCTAACCTTACTCTTGGTTGGAATCATTTGGTAAGTTAGTCACTTTTTTGTGAATGTTTGCAAGGATCCTAGAAGGACCTCTAGCTTTGTAAACCCGAGCAACCTTGGTGCTTATCATTTGATATCAAAGCATTGGTCGACATCCTTGGCCTGCTCTAGAGGTGAAATATCTTTTCTTTATGTAATTTTTTTATTTCTGTCATTTTATTTTTCGGTAGTAGTTTCTCACAAAGTGTAACAAGACATACTACAACTTGCTTTGAAATTCTTGTATTTTGCTCTCGGATCATTAGCAAAGAAAAAAAAAATAGAAGCAAAAGAAAAAAAAACATAAGCAAAAGAAACGAAAATCAGTAGCAAAAGAAAGAAAACAGTACCAAAGAAAAAAAAAAGCATTCGAAGATCCGAGGCACACAAAAATTTCTTTTCATTTTGTTGTTTTGTATAAATTATCAAGTAGTTTATCCTAGGATTGAGATGTTGTAGTCTTAGTTTGTGAGAGTTGATCATTGAATTAGTTATATCAAGCTTTAAGCAAGATTGCACCAAAATTTAAGCCAACCCTTACATCTTTGACCTAGTACCAAAAGCCTACCCATGAGTGATAAACACGAGTGTACTTGAGTGAAATCTTGGTGAGAAGAGTGGAAAGGTCCTTATTATTATAATTGTTCTTGTTTTAACAAAATGACACAGGATGGAGTACCACAAGTACAAGATCCTAATATGGGATTCTTCAAGCAATTAAAGGTATGATGGATATGATGAGGGAAGATAGGCAAGAAAGAAGAACACAACAACAAAGAGAAGAACTAGTCTTACAAGAAGATAAAAGGTGTGTTTGACTTTGATGTCCAAGAAAGACAAGTTGGAGAAAGAGGAATGAATAACTTTGCCAACATTATGTTTGGTGTGTTGCCCTAAACTCGTAGTTTGTATTTATGTAAAAACAAATGTATATTCAATAAATTTGTTGTTGAATTCATGGCATTGCATTGTCCAAAATCCAATAAACTAAACATCCGAGGTTATTTTAGTGTAACTGGGACAATATATGTATTGGGTATATATTTGATATACCGCTGATATACGAGGTATATATTTGATATACTCTGATATACAAGTGGATAATGTCCTGTGAATAACCTAAAGGGTCTATAGTATATGGATAAGGCTCGGTACCTTATCCTGACAAATTTTGGATACGGCCCATTCTGTAAAGGTTACAGACGACTCGATCCAGGTCGTTCGTGTGGAGACATGCGAGTGGGGGTATCCTATACAATGAGTTTGTATAAGACAGGACCACGAAATTGCCAATCTTTAGATGTAACACCGTTAACTAATAGATTGTTGTTTCTTAGGATGACCAGGCAACTCGTTCTCAATCCTGAGTGAGTTATGGGCTCCTTCCAGTGAGGGCTCGTCCTTTGATCTGTATAAGTGAGAGTGGCCCAAGTTGCTGACTCAACATTCCTACCATTTTGGGGACGAGACCGAGTGGGGAGCTGGGACATAACTTCACAAGATGGAATTCACTCCTCTCCGACTTTAGGGGAGTAGATGAGTGTTCCCGTAAATGCTGACTCCGGGACTTGAACAAGGGGCCCCACCCTCTCATTGGCCCGAGAGGGACTTCCGGTTATTGGTCGGACCATAACCGGGTTGTGAATTAGAGGAACAGTGGTATTTAAGGAGTAAGATGTAACTCAGGGGTAAAACGGTAATTTGACCCAACTTGAGTTACGAGCACTCGTGAAGGATTGACTCGTCATTAATGGTCGTATATCCATGGACACGAAAACATTCTGCTGTGAGAAGAGTGCAACTGCGGGTCTTTAATGGAATGACCTGTAGTTAACGAATCTTGATTAACTAGGTCAATGAGTTTGACCGATTAATTTTCCATTGTTGGAGCTTCTGATCTGTAGGTCCATTAGGTCCCCTTGCTCGCTCATAATGGGTAAAACGAGGATCAAGTTTTTGGAAGAATTTGAACTGTTCAAATTTCATAAGGGATTATATGTATATTGATACATTATAATATATAGTTAATTCTAAATTAAAACTATTATTATAAGAGAAATTATTTGAATGAGATTCAAATAAAATTAATACGAATAAGATTCATATTAAAATTATAGGTTAAAAATAATGTGCATAAAATGTACATTAAAACTATAGGTTATACGAAAGAAATACTATAGAATATGATTCTATTTATGGGATAAATAATTAAGTGTTAATTATTTGATATATATATATATATTAAATAATTATTAATTAGATTAATAATTTATTAATATTTATTAATTAATATGATTAATTAATTAATTATATATATTACAAATATATCTTATATATATATATATATATATTAATTATATATCATTAATATTAATATTAATGCTAAACTCCCCTGCAAAATTGCAAGGGAGTGGGAAGTTGGTATGACGTGGGGAGTTACCCCCACGTCCTTCTTCTTTTTCTTTGTGAAATGGGAACTAGAAGGGTTCTGCAAGATATACAGAACAAAAAGAAGAAAAGAACTTCCAATCTCTCTCAAGCTTTCTCTCAATACTCCCTCTCATTCCAAACGAGGTGCTCCCACAAGCACGGTCTCGAGACCCAAGAGGATAGCGAGGAAGACACGGTGATGGTGTTCGGGTGGAAATCGTTGAAGAAACGTTCTTCAAAGGTAAAGTTTTCCCCTGTATTTTCATCTCAACACTTGGATTTTGTTTTCCCAAAAATCATCAACGAAGATCCGCTTCCGCTCCGCGATTCACATCCCTTCAATTGGTATCAGAGCCAGGTTGCTATTCTGATTTTTTAGGATCAAAATCCGTGTTTTTGGTAGGTGTTTTCATATTTTCGAAATATGGGTTTGCAGGTTGGAAAATTTCCGGTCTTTGGCATTTAGATAGCGTTTTTCTTCTTGATTTGATCATGTAAGGGCTCAGTGTTTTGGGCATATTGTTTCTGTATTGAATCTGTAAGTCCGGGTCGGTCGAAAGTCGTTCGTGGTGTCGGATTGGACAAAGAGTTGCAGAAAACAGCGAAGAAGACGAAGCAGACTCCGCAGACAGCGCTATGGCGCTGCAGGGACAGCACACAGCGCCACGGCGCTGCACGACGAAGCAGACTTCGCAGACAGCGCTATGGCGCTGCAGGGACAGCACACAGCGCTACGGCGCTGCACTGTAGCACCGCGACGCTGTGCAATGCCATGGCGCCATGTCTGGGCGCCGCGGCGCTGCCCTTAGGCGCCGAGTTGCTGTCCCGGGTGTTTTTCGGGGGGGTTCCGTGGCTTCAGTTCGCGGTTCGATGGCGGTTGCAGTCGTTTTCTTATTTTTGTATTATTTTGCTTTCTTAGGGTGCCAAAAACCGTTCCAACTTCTATTTAATTACCTTATGCATTATGAATGTATATTTTAATTGAAAGCATATTGCATATTGTATGCCATATAGTTTTAAAATCCGACCACAGGTTACATACATAATATGTATGTTTGATATATAGTATGTATGTATGGTTATGCATCATATAGTTATAAATGTTATAATGTATGAATGCATGTTTTATTTTCATAATTAATATAAGTGTTGTATTAATTAGATGAAAATAAAGTTGCATTGAGCATGACATTACTTTGGTTAATATAATTGTTATATTAATGTATGCTTACAATGCATGATTATAGTTTTAATTTATTAAATTTTATAAGAGTTATAAAATGTGGTAAAAAGAAACTAAAATCTATAATAAAGAATTGCATGCAAATATAGGGTCTAAGTTAATTAATTTTAAAGGGGTTTAAAATTAATTAGACCTTAGGTTATATCTTCTAATATGATTAGGGGTAGTCTTTTATTTTATTTTAACTAGGTTTAAAATAAAATGATAAAAGACTAAATATAAAATATTGCCTATAAGGAAACCTTGTCTAAGGAAGGTTCTGTCTAAGTTGAGGTATTTAAGCTGACCGTAAGGGAACACCTCTACCTAGGAACCGACTTGGGGGTTGAATTAGTCAATATGTTATATACATGCAATAATGTCGTTGGTTTATTAAAGTGTTTAATTAACTAAAACATTATTGTACAACTACCAATATAATAGTTATATTGGGCCGACTAAAAATTCACTTAGTTAATTTCATTTAGCCGGAATTTATCTAAGTAATATACCCTAGTCTTAGAATACTATTTGGGAGCCAAAGAGAATATGTAATATACTGCGTATATATTTGATATACAAAGTATATATAACATACTTTTCTCTCTTTCTCACGTTCTCCTTTATATTCACACTGTGAGTTCCATGCTCGGCCTCATGTCGTCCTGGGCACGGCCTCCCTACGGAAGGTGTTTGCATGGTTCAATATCGAGATGAATGGAGATAGTATTCATAGTAAGTGGGAGAAGTACGTGTGACAACACATCCTATGGTCTCCACCATTGGTTTGCACCGTGAGGTTTCATACATGACCTGCGTGTCGTCCTGGAGCCACCATCCCTACGGAGGGTTCATTGTATGGAATCAAAACCAAGGCAAACTCAAGAAATGGATAAGGGTCTCTTAGGTTTTGCTCCAATATTTTCCTTCCCTACGGCGGGATTATTGGGGCGGTCCTCTGAGGTACGAAAATGATGGGTCACACTTACGAGGAGTTGTTAAGTTAATTAGCAATTTTCTAACCAAATAAACGACGACTAAAATTTATAGGAATAAGAGTTATTCTGGTGTAAAATTTAGTTGAGAACATCTCAATTTAGTGAAGGAGCACATGTCTGCCCTATGGTGGCTGTTGCTCTAAATCATTGAAGCGTCGTTGCAAAACAATTTTGTTGGGGTGCTTAAATACTTTTGCTAAAATATGACAGGGTTTAAAAGGCTAAGGCATGAAACTAATATAGATTTGTTTTTACTTTCAGCATGTCTACTTCTATTATTGCACTTCTAGCCGCGCAAAAACTTAACGGCAAGAATTACAAATAATGAAAATCAAACCTAAACACTATTGTAACGCCCCAAGATTTCATATAAACATCCTAGGCAACGCTAAATAATTCTTCTGGCTAACCTTAACTCTAAACACGAGATAAGCAACCTCCTGGAAAATAATTTAGATGAAATAAAGCTTCGACTTCCATACGTTCTATCAGAAATATAAATGTCATAAACTGTCAGAACTCCGCCCTCCGTGGGCAATTTAAAAGAAAACAACAACATCTCAAATTCGCCTCAGTGGCTAAAATTATTAAATAAGTAAAAACAACCGTGCACCTAAACTCCAATGACAACAACGACGCGTTTACCAACAACATCCATAACAATTAAAGTAGTTCTAAATAATACAAAATTTCCTCCGTGGTTCACACCTAGCAATAACATATGTCTCAAGGCTACTCGTACCCAACTACCCTTCCCTCTATCCTCACTAACTAAACTAGTGATCCTTCCTCGGTCAAGCCCTATCCACATCATCACCGCGGTCGACCCCGTTCACACCTGAAACATATAAAGGTACAAAGGGGGGGTGAGTACATAAGGTACTCCGTAAGTAGCACTTCCTAACTAGCACAAAAAAAATTATGCTCACAGTCACAACATAAAGAACAAAACAATAGCGAGGCAATCAAATAAGCAGTGACAGATAGCGAACAATTAACTTGACATTTAGAACAAAACAAGAGCAAGGCAACCAAATAAGCAGAGAGAGATAGCGAACAAATAACTTGACATTTACATACAACAACTAAGCGTCGAAACTACCAATACCACAACCCATGATTCGCTAGCCCTTGTTTCATAGTACTAAACCTTCCTCAACACCCCCCTTTATCACTCCCCGCTTAACTTCTCGAGGCATGACGGCTCTTGACATTTATTCCCAAGTCACCGTACCTCCTCCTTCTCCAGTACTTGATGTCCGACCTTGCCATTTATTCCCAAGGCCAAACACCACTACTTCGCAAGCTCCACTCTTCTTTAATCCCTCAAGCCTAACTCCTCGAGTCGTATTAACCCTTGACATTTATCCCCAAGGCCTCAATACTCCTCTCCAGAAACTTGACGTTCGGTCTTGCCATTTATTCCCAAGGCCTGAACTGTGCACCGGTCCTTGCCGTTTATTCCCAAGGTACCGATTACTTCCCAGCGTATTGGTCCTTGACATTTATCCCCAAGACCCCAATACACGTTTACAGAAATTTGACGTCTGGCCTTGTCATTTACCCCCAAGGCCACTACTCAAGGCTTTGAACCTCCAAGCGATTTATATGCATTTTTCAGGTCAGAACACTCATGGTTAACAGACCACCAACCCGTCCCTTTACCCTTCACTCTTCACTACTTCACTAACCCTTCCATGACCACCTACAAATAAACCTCCCACATTCTAAATCACTGCACCGTTTACAAACATGCTTTTCCACGTAATAAACAAAATTCATCCAACAGCTCACAACCAGACAATATGAATTAAATTATCGGTATAACCACGCTAGCATTTCATCTACATCCCATTTGCAAAACGTCATGAGCCAATTACTTCCAACTACAACAGTTCAGAATCTACTAGTCACCTACAACAACAAGAATAGGAAGCATGTTTCCTCAAAAGTGTTCAATAATAGAAATACGGCAACAAGATCGCTAGAATTCACAAATCAAACCAACAATCCTTACATGCTCATTTAAATTATTTTAACAAGAAAAACAAAAAAAAAACAGCATCAAGAACATTTCGTTAACGCTAAATAACGCACGCACTCGCCCCCTGGTGCTACTTACACAACCACGTGTTTAAGTTTGCGTCGGCCTCACACCTAAGCATAAAAACAGAAAAAATACAGCAATTTAAATGTACCATTCAGCCTTCAAAAAAAACATCTTTAAGAGGGTTCAAAGGGGCTCGTTACCGTAAAACGACCGCGTATAGGTGTGGGTAAATTAGATCTAGCTTGCCAAGACGTGGGTAGCGTAAATCGGGTTTCAAACGGATGTAGATAATCGTCAAACACCACCAATACGCTGTTGTCCACGTTTTTGCAGCAGCGAAAAGCGTCCAATACGATCTCCAATGGCTTCGTTTCAATGTCCCTTGCTACAAAACAACCCCGCTTACGTGTGGGTATTCTAAATCGATTTCGTTTGGGTGTGGGTACTCCAAATCTAACTTTGAACAAAGGTGGGTCAAAGAAAAGTTACCGGGTTTCACGGATCTAAGTTGTTCGAGGTCGTTAGGCTTGTTGAATCGGAGGAAGGACGCCGCGAACACAGCCCCGCGTGTATCGATGTCGCCTGCAGCTGCCCGAACGTCACGCGCCGCCGCTGATCGTCGCACACCGCCGCTGGCCGCCGCACGCCGCCGTCGCCCGTCACGCGCTGCTGCTGTTCGACGCTGCACCTGCTGCCACCGCCGCTGCTGCCGCTGTGTCCGCCGGAGATGGCTGCCGTCGGTGCTGCTGTGTCGGAGAGGGAGAGTCCGAGTGGAGGGGGGGTGGCCGACGGCTTCAACAAGAGAGGAAAAGGGGAAAAGGAGAAGAGGAATGAGAACAAGTGGCTAGGGTTCCCTTTTCTTGTTTCAAACTTTTAACTCCTTTGGGCTTGGGTTCTTTTCCTTATGTTTAAGGCCCAGTTACCCAACCCTTCCTTGTTAAAACAAACCAATAATAGAGTTTCGTAATTGGCCCAATGATCCAAAACAAGTGTCGCATAATGGAAATCCGTACTAAATGTAACTTGATAAATAACTACACGTTACTAACTCACCACTAAAACTGTAACAATACACACTAGTCGAGATGTCACACTTAAATTAAATAAGATCACTGATGAATCAATTAAAAATAACAATGAAATAAATCAATAAATCAATAAATAAAAATCCATTTTGTTAGAAAATTTTTCGGAACTCGGGGCAAGCTAACCTGAGTAACGCGGGGCGTTACAACTATTCTCGTGATAGATGATCTTAGGTTTGTCTTGCAAGAGGATTGTCCTCAAGCTCCTGCGCCTAACGCCACTGTGGCGGTGCGCACTGTCTATGACAGATGGATCAAGGCCAATGACAAGGCCAATGTCTACATCTTGGCGAGCATATCTGATGTGCTTTCTAAGAAGCACGAGGACACAGTCACCGCTAAGGAGATCATGGACTCGCTGCAGAGCATGTTTGGACAACCGTCCTCACAGGCTCGACATAAAGCCCTTAAGTTCGTTTACAACATCTGCATGAAGGAGGGCTCCTCAGTGCGAGAACACGCTCTCAATCTGATGGTCCACTTCAAGTGGCAGAGTCGAACGGGGCTGTCATAGACGAGCAGAGTCAGGTAAGCTTCATTCTGGAATCTCGAAGAGTTTCCTGCCATTCTGCAGCAATGCAGTTATAAATAAGCTGGAGTACACTCTTACCACGCTCTTAAACGAGCTGCAAACCTACCAGTCTCTTATGAAAAGTAAGGGACAAGAAGAGGAGGCAAACGTTGCCACCTCAAAAAGGTTCAACCGAGGTTCATCCTCTAGAACCAAGTCTGCGCCCTCTTCTTCTGGAAGTAAGACTTTCAAGAAGAAGAAGGCTGCTGGTAAGGGGTCTAAACCTGACTCCGTTGTTGCTGCCACCAAGAAAGGCAAGGCCAAGGTTGCAGAGAAAGGCAAGTGTTTCCACTGCAATATGGACGGGCATTGGAAGCGCAACTGCCCAAAGTACTTGGCCGAAAAGAAGAAAGCCAACGAAGGTAAATATGATTTACTTGTTTCGGAAACATGTTTAGTGGAGAACGATGACTCTGCCTGGATACTGGATTCAGGAGCCACTAATCACGTTTGTTCTTCATTTCAGGGAATTAGTTCCTGGAGGTAGCTTGACGCCGGAGAGATGACTCTCAAGGTCGGAACGGGAGAAGTCGTCTCAGCTGTGGCGGTAGGGGAGCTCAAGTTGTTTACAAACAAGAATATGTATATATTATTAGATAATGTGTACGTGGTTCCTAAAATTAAAAGGAACTTAATTTCAGTTTCTTGTTTGCTAGAACATATGTATTCCATTTCATTTCAATTGAATGAAGCGTTCATTTCGAGAAATGCTGTAAATATTTTTTCTGCTTTGCTTGAAAACAACTTGTATGTGCTAAGACCAACCATAACTAAAGCAGTTTTAAATACCGAGTTGTTTAAAAATGCTAGAACTCAAAATAAAAGGCAAAAAGTTTCTCAAAAAGAAAATACCTATGTTTGGCACTTAAGATTAGGTTACATTAATCTCAATAGGATTGGGAGGTTGGTTAAGAATGGAATTCTAAGTGAGTTAAACGATTCTTTACCACCATGTGAGTCTTGTCTTGAAGGCAAGATGACTAAAAGACCTTTTACTGGAAAAGGTTATCGAGCTAAAGAGCCCTTAGAACTTATACATTCAGACCTTTGTGGTCCGATGAATATTAAAGCTCGAGGAGGGTATGAATACTTCATCTCTTTTATAGATGATTATTCAAGGTATGGTTATTTATACTTAATGCAACATAAGTCTGAAGCCCTTGAAAAGTTCAAGGAGTACAAGACTGAAGTTGAAAATCAATTAGGTAAAACCATTAAAACACTTCGATCAGATCGGGGTGGAGAGTATATGGACTTGAGATTCCAGGACTATATGATAGAACATGGAATCACATCTCAACTCTCAGCCCCTAGTACACCTCAACAAAACGGTGTATCAGAAAGGAGAAACAGAACCATGTTGGACATGGTTCGATCAATGATGAGCTATGATCAGTTGCCTAACTCGTTTTAGGGTTACGCAGTGGAGACTGCGGTTTATATTTTTAACGTAGTTCCATCAAAAAGTGTTTCTAAAACACTCTTTGAGCTATGGAAGGGTCGTAAAGCTAGTTAACGTCACTTCCACATTTGAGGATGCCCGGCACATGTGCTCATGACTAACCCAAAGAAACTGGAACCTCGTTCAAAAGTATGCCTATTCGTAGGTTACTTAAAGAGACGATAGGTGGTCTATTCTTCGATCCTCAAGAAAACAGAGTGTTTGTATCGACAAATGCTGCTTTCTTGGAAGAAGACCATGTTCGAGATCATAAACCACGAAGTAAGGTAGTGATTAACGAGATTTCTGAAGAGACTACAAACACGTCAGCAAGAGTTGTTGATCAAACTGGCACTACAACAAGAGTTGTTGATGAAGCCACTACATCACGTCAGTCACATCCACCTCAAGTATTGATGGTGCCTCGACGTAGTGGGAGGATTGTGTCACAACCTGACCGCTACGTGGGTTTAACTGAAACCCAAGTTGTCATACCTGATGACGACGTCGAGGATCCATTGACCTACAAAAAGGCAATGGAAGATACTGACAAGGACAAATGGGTCAAAGCAATGGACCTGGAAATGGAGTCGATGTACTTCAATTCCGTTTGGGAACTTGTAGATCAACCTGATGGGGTAAAACCATGGGGTGCAAATGGATCTATAAGCGAAAACGAGACGCCGAAGGAAAGATACAGACCTATAAGGCGAGACTTGTGGCAAAAGGCTACACACAAAGGGAAGGGGTGGACTATGAAGAAACCTTCTCCCCTGTAGTTATGCTTAAGTCCATTAGAATACTTTTGTCCATTGCCACATATTATGACTATGAGATAAGGCAAATGGACGTCAAGACTGCTTTTCTAAATGGCAATCTTGAAGAAAGTATTTATATGTCTCAACTCGAAGGGTTCAAAGCTCAAGGTCAAAAGCAAAAGGTTTGCAAGCTTAAACGGTCCATATATGGACTTAAACAAGCATCTCGATCTTGGAACATAAGGTTCGATACTGCGGTCAAATCTTATGGTTTTGACCAAAACGTTGATGAGCTTTGTGTATGCAAGAAGGTTGTCAACAATACTGTAGCCTTCTTAGTGTTGTACGTGGATGATATCCTACTCATTGGGAATGATGTAGGATACCTCACTAACATAAAGAAGTGGCTAGCGACTGAGTTCCAAATGAAGGATTTGGGAGAAGCTCAGTATGTTCTTGGCATCCAAATTCTAAGGGATCGCAAGAACAGAACGTTAGCCTTGTCTCAAGCAACTTATATCGACAAGATGCTTGTTCGATATTCGATGCAGAATTCCAAGAAAGTTTTATTACCCTTCAGGCATAGAATTCATCTGTCTAAGGAACAATGTCCTAAGACACCTCAACAAGTTGAGGATAGGAGACGTATACCCTATGATTAGTAGTGGGTAGCCTGATGTATGCTATGTTGTGCACGAGGCCTGACATTTGCTATGCGGTAGGGATGGTCAGTAGGTACCAATCCAACCAAGGATATGATCACTGGACTGCTGTTAAGGGAATCCTCAAGTATCTTAGGAGAACGAGGGACTACAAGCTCGTGTATGGCGCTAAGGATTTGATCCTTACAGGATACACTGACTCTGACTTCCAAACAGACAAGGATCCAAGGAAATCCACGTCAGGGTCAGTATTCACTCTTAATGGAGGAGCGGTAGTTTGGCAAAGCATCAAACAAGGATGCATCGCAGACTCCACCATGGAGGTTGAGTATGTTGCAGCTTGTGAAGCAACAAAAGAAGCGGTTTGGCTTAAAAAGTTCTTGACAAATTTGGAAGTCGTTCCAAACATGAGCTTTCCCATCACACTTTATTGTGATAACAGTGGTGCTATGGCAAAATTCTAAAGAACCTCGAAGCCACAAGAGAGGCAAACACATTTAAAGGACGTACCACCTTATACGGGAGATAGTGCAACGAGGAAATATGATCGTCACAAAGATCGCTTCAGAGCACAATATTGCTGATCCTTTTACGAAGGCACTCACGGCTAAAGTGTTTGAGGGTCATCTAGAAAGTCTAGGTCTACGAGCTTTGTACGATTAGTCTAGGGCAAGTGGGAGAAGTGTAATGGGTATAGTTTATGCCCTAGTTTATTGTATTTTCCCTTTGCTTTATGATAATGTACACCCCACTCGAGTTTAGTTCAAGTGGGAGTTTGTTGGGTGTGTTGCCCTAAACTCGTAGTTTGTATTTATGTAAAAACAAATGTATATTCAATAAAGTTTTATTCAATAAATTTGTTGTTGAATTCATAGCATTGCATTGTCCAAAATCCAATAAACTAAACATCCGAGGTTATTTTAGTGTAACCGAGACGGTATATGTACTGGGTATATATTTGATATACCCCTGATATATGAGGTATCTATTTGATTTTCCCTGATATACAAGTGGATAATGTCCCGTAAATAACCTAAAGGGTCCATAGTATATGGATAAGGCTGGGTACCTTATCCTGGCAACACTATGGATATGGCGAACTCTGTAAAGGTTACAGACGACTCGATCCAGGCCGTTCGTGTGGAGACATGCGAGTGAGGGTATCCTATACAATGAGTTTGTATAAGACAGGACCACGAAATAGCCAATCTTTAGATGTAACACCGTTAACTAATAGATTGCTGTTTCTTAGGATGACCAGACAACTCATTCTCAATCCTGAGTGAGTTATGGACTCCTGCCCGTGAGGGCTCGCCTTTGATCTGTATAGGTGAGGGTGGCCCAAGTTGCCGACTCAACATTCCTACCATTTTGGGGACGAGACCGAGTGGGGAGCTGGGAACATAACTTCACAAGATGGAATTCACTCCTCTCCGACTTTAAGGGAGTAGATGAGTGTTCCCTTAAATACTGACTCCGGGACTTGAACAAGGGGCCTCACCCTCTCATTGGCTCGAGAGGGACTTCCGGTTATTGGTCGGACCATAACCGGGTTGGTAATTAGAGAAGCAGTGGTATTTAAGGAGTAAGATGTAACTCAGGGGTAAAACGGTAATTTGACCCAACTTGAGTTACGAGCACTCGTGAAGGATTGACTCGTCATTAATGGTCGTATATCTATGGACACGAAAACATTCTACTGTGAGAAGAGTGCAACTGCGGTCTTTAGTGGAATAACGTGTAGTTAACGAATCTTGATTAACTCGGTCAATGAGTTTGACCGATTAATCTTGCATCGTTGGAGGTTCTGATCTGTAGGTCCATTAGGTCCCCTTGCTAGCTCATAACGGGTAAAACGAGGATCAAGTTTTTGGAAGAATTTGAACTGTTCAAATTTCATAAAGGATTATATGTATATTGATACATTATAATATATTGTTAATTCTAAATTAAAAATATATATTATGAAAGAAATTATTTGAATGAGATTCAAATAAAATTAATATGGATAAGATTCATATTAAAACTATAAGTTTAAAATAATGTGCATAAGATGTACATTAAAACTATAGGTACGAGAGAAATACTATAGAATATGATTCTATTTATGTGATAAATAATTAAGTGTTAATTATTTGATATATATATATATATGTTAATTAATTATTAATTAGATTAATAATTAATTAATATGATTAATTAATTAATTATATATATATTAATTATTATATATATATATTAATTATTATTATTATTATTATTATTACAAATATTATATATATATATATTAATTATATATCATTAATATTAATATTAATGTTAAACTCCCCTGCAATTTTGCAGGGGAGTGGGAAGTTGGTATGACGTGGGGAGTTCTTCTTTTTCTTTGTGAAATGGGAAGCAGAAAGGTTCTGCAACATATACAGAACAAAAAGAAGAAGAGAACTCTCAATCTCTCTCAAGCTTTCTCTCAATACTCCCTCTCATTCCAAACGTGGTGCTCCCACAAGCACGGTCTCGAGACCCAAGAGGATAGCGAGGAAGACACGGTGGTGGTGTTCGGGTGGAAACCGTTGAAGAAACGTTTTTCAAATGTAAAGTTTTCCCGTGTATTTTCATCTCAACACTTAGATTTTGTTTTCCCAAAAATCATCAACGAAGATCCGCTTCCGCTCCGGGATTCACATCCCTTCACATTATCCAACGGAGGAGATGGGAAAGAGTAAATGAAAATAGAGATGGCGGAGTTAAACTCAAAAGTCCACAGTTTAGTGGAACGGCAGACCCCGAGGCTTACTTGCAATGGGAAAGGAAGATAGAGCATGTGTTTGATTGCTTTACATATAGCGAGAATAAGAAGATGAGACTTGTCATTGCTGAATTCACCAATCATGGGGGTGAATGGTATCAACATCTCAAATAGGAGAAAAGAAGGAAGGAGGAGGATCCAATAAAAACATAGGAAGAACTCAAAGAAGCCATGAGAAAGAGGTATACTCCAAAACATTACAAAAATGATTTGAAAAATAAATTTGAGGTAGGGAACAAAAAGTGTTGCTGAGTATTATAAGGAGATGGATACTTTAATTGAAAAAGCATACATTCGAGAAGAAGAGGAAGACACCATGTCTAGATTCCTTAGAGGTTTGAATCTGGAAATTGTTCATCGTATTGATAGAAATCCACCACCTTAGTTGGAAGATATGTATCACCATGCTATCAAAATTGAAGATCAATTGAGGGAAGAAAATGAGTATTCCAAATGGAATGAATCCATGCAACCAAAAGAGAAGTTTGGTGTTGTTAAACGAGTGGAGATCGAGAGCTCCAATACTAAAAAGAATCAAGCTCCAAAGGAGGTAAGGGAGAAGACTAATTCTGTTAAATGTTGGAAGTGCATAGAGTTTGGACACATGAGCAAAGAATGTGTCAACAAAGAAGTCATGGTGATAAGAAATAGTGTACTTGATTCAAATGATCTTGTGAGAAATATGATGCAAAATTTTATGAAGAATCTAAAGCACGTGTTGATGAATTTATTGAACAAGATAGCAAAGATTCTGATCTTTATGAAAGTGAGTTGAAAGAAAAGAGAGAAATGGAAGAGATAAAAGAAAGGAATTCAAAGGAGAAAGAAGAGGAAAAGAGCAAGATCCAATCCATTTGTCCATATAAGCCAAATCTTTTAGCATTGTTGCATAAGGACCCTTACTATTAAACTCACATATTTTATTCTAGTCTTTCTACTTTTCTAAGAATTTTGCAGGAAGTTCCAACTTTTCAATTCAAGCGTGATCGAACACAAGAAACAAAGGAAGCTATAAAGGAGTCAATAAGAGTTATCCTATCATCTTCTCATGATCTTGAGACTATCTTACAAGGTAAGTATAAAATGCATCTTGATTTTGAAGATACTAACTTGCTTCCTTATTGTGTAGGTAACCATGGACATAAGAAACCTAAGGTGAAAGGCATTATGGAAAAGTACTCGTCCAAGAAGTCGCATAAAGAATTCCATGGTCGAGAAAACAAAATGTTATGTTGGAAAATGCAAATGCAAAATACCAAGTGGAGGAAAAATAAATCCAAGCACAATTTCAACAAACCAAGTGATTGGGTTTGGAAGCACTTTTGGAAGGAACAAATAATTTGTACAAGTCCAAACATAAGAAGACTAAGAATGATGATCTTACTTCAAGACTTCAAGATTGCACTTCAAGGAAGTCAAAAAGTTGTGTTAACTCGAGAAGGCAAACAAAAAAAGGGTCATAGAAATTTTCAAGAAGAAAGAAGTGACATGTCTAACGAAGAAAATCATAAATCTTCAAGCTCCAAAATACAACTCACAAGGTAAGGAACAAGTTGTTAAGGCTTATCATTGGACTAACTTGATTCGTTTTGATGTAGGAAATGAAGACCTTCATTTGAGGACAAATCCTTTTAAAGAAAGGGGGGATGATACGAATCCATTTGTGACCAATTACATTTATCAAAGGAGCAATCATTACAACAAAGGCAAAAAAGATTCAAGAGGCTTTCACACTGCATCTTCAAAGGATGATTAACACACAAGAACCAACAAAGAGTTTTGATCCCAAATTTATTTACAATGTTACTTCAATGAGTCAAGAAGAGAATTGATCAAAGATGGCACGGGAAAAGTCGTCTATTTTGAGAGATGGCACGGAGGACAAAAAAAGTGTGCAGATTCTTGAACAGGTGCATTTGCATATTGCACCAATTAGGAGTTTGTGAAATCAAAAGTTGTCAAACCATATCCAAATGTGAAGCGCCTACTACAGCACATAGATAAGACCATTTGAAGCGTCACTACTTTTTCTGATACGTATCTAAGTGTCTAGAATGATGTGCAATCAAGTTTTAATTTACATGTCTTATTTTCTACAATTTGCATTAAGTAGTATTTTGAAAGACTTTTGGTATTCCTATGTTGAACGACCCTTTGGCCTATTTAAAGGCTTGTAATCCCTTGTTTTGGTAGATTGAACACGTTGAATTCAAGAACTTTTGTTCCTTAACACATTTGGTGTTGCTTCTTTCAAATTTTGCTTTAGGTTTAATATTAAACTGATTCATTGGATTAGTCTCGATCAAGCTAATTCTGGAATGAGTCGTCTTAGGATCTAGGAGTGACTATCTTAGATTCTAAATCCGATCTAAGAGTGATTCATCTTCTAACCTTACTCTTGGTTGGAATCATTCAGTAAGTTAGTCGTTTTTTTGTGAATGTTTACAAGGATCCTAGAAGGACCTCTAGCTTTGTAAACCCGAGCAACTTTGGCGCTTATCACCAGCGAAGATCCGATTGTGTGGAAAGCGATAGGAAATTGATTGGTGATAGAGAGTTTTTTTAGTAGAGAGAGTTTTTCCGTTGTTTCTGGTTTTTTTTCCAGGTTGAAGAACAAGAGAGCCTGTAGAACAACTTCTGCATATTAACAACTTCTGCCTAAGTGACTGGTAGGTCTGCAGCTTGTTTAAGAGCGTGGTAAGACTGTACTCCAACCTGTAGAAGTTGACCATCAGGTTGAGAACGTGTTCTCGCACTGAGGAGCCTTCCTTCATGCGGGAGTTGTAGATGAACTTAAGAGCTTCATGTCGAACCTGTGAGGACGACTGTCCAAACATGCTATGCAACAAGTCCATGATCTCTTTGGCGGTGATCGTGTCCTTGTGCTTCTTAGCAAGCACATCAGATATGTTCGCCAAGATGTAGACCTTGGTCTTATCATTGGCCTTGATCCACTGATCATAAGCGTTGCACATTGCCACAGTGGCGTTAGGTGCAGGAGTTTGAGGACAATTCTTTTGCAAGACGAACCTAAGATCATCTATCACAAGTATAGTGTTTAGGTTCAATTTTCATTGTTTGTAATTGTAACGCCCCGCGTTCTCTGACACGTTTATTTTAAGAGATAAATAGTGTCTTTGGATTTTTCCCTAAGTTGATAACTTTAATTCTTGGATTTTCAAACTTTGAAATTCTAATTTTTGGCTAAATTAGAATTAAGTTTAATTTTATTGGATTAAGATAATTTAAGTTCTAGACCTGTGTAGGAGATTTTTAGTTAAATCTTAAATTCAGGGGTTTTAGGATTTCCCTTCCTAAATTCTACTTTTCTTTGAATTATTATTCTTGGGTTTTAGAGTTTAAAGTTAACTATTTTGTTTTGGGTTGTGGGTTTTATTTGATTTTTAAACTATAATTATTGGGCTTATTGTTTTGGGTCATTGTTTTATTTAGTTGGGCCACCTTCAAGAATAAGGGTTTGGGCTTTTAGGTTTTAAAACAAGTTAAAGAAAAGGGAATTAAAACAAAATAACCCTAGCCCCATCTTGTTCTTCTTCCTCTTCTTCTTCCTCCCTCCCCTTCCTTGTTGCAGCCGCCAGCACCCCCCGATTTCTCCTCTTCTTCAACCCCAGCCGCCCCCTATGGTTTCATCCTCGTCGGCCACCACCTCCTCCGACGAGAACCTAGACCAACGCCGACGAGGGCACGGCGTACGGTGGCGGTGCAGCGATCCTTTAGCAGTGGTGGCGGTTCAGCGGTGTGCCTCGTGGATTTCGGTGGCCCGAGCTCAGATCCGGCATTGGTACGGTGTTTCAGCGACTGTCCACGGCGGTGCACGACAGACAGAGGAGTTTTGGTTCGTTCTCTGGCCTCGACAGCCCCGAACAGTCCGAATTCGAGAAGCCCAGCGAATTTGGTGACGTTTTCCGGCCTTCCAGTGACGTTCGACGTTGACCCATACCCAAACGGAGCTTGGTTAGTGTTACCCACCCCTTCGGCATTGATTCGACGTTACCCACTCCTATTCGGACCCAAATCGTAGTTATCCATCACTTCTCGGCATCGGACCAGCCAGCATAAGGCCTTTTGAACTCAGATTTGGGAGCTCGAACTTCCTCGGCGTTAACCCACTCCTAACCCAAGTTGTTGTAGTGTGAGTTAGTAGGTAACAACTCACTTTTATTGGATTTTGATTTAATTAAAGTGGTTTTAGTTAGTTTCTAACTTAAGTCTGGTTGCCTATGGTGCAGGAAATCCTTCGGCAAGCTTAATAACGTGTCAGGGCACTTGTGTAAGTAGTTTCTTACTGGAGGGATTGGTTGTTGTGTGCTGGTATGATATGGTTGTTTGCTCGTGTGCCCATGTATGATATTTGCATGATCGCTTATCATTGTTATAATTTAGTAAACGTCATTATTGATAAAACTGTTGATATATCTCGAGAAAATTATGTAGTTGTGTGAATAAATTGTAACCAAGTAATCTTGGATGACTATGTTTGAATTGTTGTTATGTTTTAATTGGTTTTCATGATGAAAATTGTATACTGGTACTATAATCTGTTGTTTCGAAAGCATATTGAAGATTTATGAGAAATCAGTTGCGTTTGATGTATGCTGGGTATCTATCGATTATGTTTTGGTTAAGTTGTTGGTTGTGCCTCTTCTGTGAACGATGCCTGTTGGAGCTGTTGGATCATGTTGGACTATTTTAAATTGATTGGTTGTTACATATGATCATTTTGGTGTATCGCATTTTGGACTGTTATGATATTATTGATGCATGAGGCATGGCGTAGTAGCAAGTAGGACTCTTGTGAGAGTTTTGAGACATAACAAAGTAAGTAGACAAGGGGCGTGTGCGTGCGTTAATGTGTGTCTGATGGCCTCTAATGTGCTGTTTTTGTGATGTTCGATATTATTTTTGATACGCTGATATGTTAGGTAGCTCTCGGTTGTGGTAATCTGTATACTTGGAGTGTTGTTGAATATTTGTCGGTGATAATGGTGTAAATTCTACTTTGCTAAACTGTTGAGAATTGCTGTGGGGATGTTTGTTGTCTGAATATGCATGAATTGTTCGGCGTGTTTCGTGTGTTTATTATATCTAGCAACGCTTATTGAATATTGATGCTGGATATTAAGTGTTTTGGGTGAACTGGGCTGGGCTCTAATTGTTTAAAATTTGTTTGGTTATGTTTTGTTGTGACAAAACTCATTGTGGAGCTGTTGTTAAGAAATGTTATATTGTGAAAGCATGATTGGTTTATTGTTTCATTATTAGAATGATGTTTATGTTGTGGAAGCATGCTGAATTTTTTTTGTGAGTTGAAAGGTGCATGGGTCATGGCTTAAGAAAGCATATGGTTAGACTCTGGTGAGAGTTGGATTCTTGGGGAAAGTGAATGGGTGAGTGTCAGGGTATCGGGAATAAATGGTTGGGGGCTGATACGTCACTAACTGAGTATCGAGGCCTCGGGTAAAAATGGTCGAGGGTCGATGCGAGCAGTCTTTTGGAAGGAATACTATTGGGGTCTTGGGTAAAAATGGTCAAAGGCCGATAGATGGTGAAGTCATCGGGGCCTTGGGTAAAAATGGTCAAGGGTCGATGCACAGTTCAAGGCCTTGGGGATAAATGGCAAGGTCGAACGCCAAGCCTCTGTAGATGAGTGTCGGGCTTTGGGGATAAATGGCAAGGGCCGATGCGATTCGAAGGAGTAAGCCTTGGAAGAATCAAGAAAGAGAACTAGTGTGTTAATGTGTAAGGATGAGTTTGACATGTACGGTACATGTATAGTTAAACATTTGCATAAACTGCTTCTTGTGATATGTTTCTATCTATTCAAAGCTCGAGAGTTGTGATAAGCATGATATGTTGATTCTTGATAAGCATGATACGTTGTTTCCTTGATAAGTATGCTGTTGTGCGTGACCCTTCAGATAAGGGCTGCTTACTGAGTACTGTGGTTGTACTCATCCCTCTTTTTCCCCTCCAGTTTGCAGGTATCGAGCTAGCTCTTGGGATGGTGATGGCGAGGAGGAGGCTTGATCGGAAAGACCATTAGTTATGCTGCGTGCAATTAATTTCTTTTAGTTAGGATAGTTGTGGCTATTTAGTCTTGTAGTTGAGTTGTTAGCGGTTGGTTTTGTTTAGTTTTATTGTCTAAAGGATGTTGTAAGGTTGCCGATTCATTATTCTTTTTAGAGCATTAATTTTGTTAGCTTCTTGAACTACGGGATTGTAACCTACTTAGGATATTTATGAATACATTTGTTTAAGTTGATCGTACTTGAATTAGTTTTTGCTTCATTGCCATTCGAGATGTTAATATTCATTTAGTGGATGGTTTATAGTTAGTAGAGGTTTCCTTGAAGGGTTTGGTTAATGTGAAGTCGGTATTAAATGGTTTATCTGTATAGGATGTGAGTTTCTCTTAAATCTTTAGTGTTGTTGTTCTAATTGTTCAAGCTCTCGTGAGTGTTGAAAATCAGAGTAGCGCAGGAGAAGCGTGGTAGCTTTATTGCTTAGTATTGTTGTGAAGATAATTCTCTTGTTTATGTGAAAATTTTAAGTAGTCTTAGTAACGGTCCCTATTTGGAAATGGTGAAATTCTTGGGGCGTTACAGTAATTCTCGCCGTTAAATTTTTCTACAGCTAAGCGTGCAATTATAGAAGTAGACATGTTGAAAATAAACAAACCTATATTAGTTTCTTTATCCTTTAAATTCAATCACGTTTTAGCAAAAGTAATTAAGCACCCTAACAAAAATGTTTTGCAACGATGCTTTAGTGATTTAGAGCAACAGCCCTGTCATAACCTATTTCCCCACTCCCCTGCAATTAAGGAGAGAGTGTTTAATATTAATTAAAATTAAAATTAATTATATTATATTAATAATTAATATATATATATATGATTAATTAAATAATATTAATTAATTTTTTATTAATCTAATTAACAATTAATATATATATATATATATATATATATATATAAATAAATAAATAATTAACACTTAATTATTTACTACCAATATAGAATCATATTCTAAAACATTTCTCTCGTATAACCTATAGTTGTAATGTACATCTTATGCACATTATTTTTTAACATATAGTTTTAATATAAATCCTATTTATATTGATTTTTATTTGAATCTCATTCAAATGGTTTCTCTCATAATATATAATTTCAATTTAGAATTTAACCATATATTATAATGTATCAATATACATATAATCCTTGAGCAATTTGAACATTTCAAATTCTTCCAAAAAAACACTCGATCCTCATTTTACCCGTTGTGAGCTAGCAGGGGGACTTAATGGACTTACAGATCAGAAGCTCCAACGATACGAGATCAATCGGTCAAACTCATTAACCGAGTTAATCAACATTCGTTAGCTACGGGCCACTCCACTAAAGACCTGCAGCTGCACTCTTCTTACTGCAGAATATTTTCGTGTCCACGGATATACAACCATTAATGGCAAGTCAATCATTCACGAGTGCTCGTAACTCAAGTTGGGTCAAATTACCCTTTTACCCCTGTGTTACATCTTACTCCTTAAATAACACTGCTCCTCTAATGAACAAGCCAATTATGGTCCTACCAACAACTGGAAGTCCCTCTCGGGCCAGTGAGAGGATGAGACCCTTTGTTCAAATCCCGGAGTCAGCATTTAAGAGAACACTCATTTACTCCCCTAAAGTCGGGGAGGAGTGAATTCCATCTTGTGAAGTTATGTTCTCAGCTCCTCATTCGGTCACATCCCCAAAATGGTAAGGATGTTGAGTCGGCGACTCGAGCCACTCTCACCCATACAGATCAAAGAACGAGCCTTCATGGGCAGGAGTCCATAACTCACTCAGGATTGAGAATGAGTTGTCTGGTCATCCTATGAAATAGCAATCTATTAGTTGATAACTCTCTAAAAGAGAGTTATTTGTGTGTAAACTTCATATAAATTAGCTAAGGATAGCCACACCAACACCCAATCTACACTGATTTTTGTGCAAAGAATTTTTTAGAATCACGTTTCCTCTTATTTTTACTGCTCATGCTGAAAGTTGTGAATAACAGCCTAATTTTGGGTATTTTGCTGCAGCTTTAACGATGCTACAGCATCGTACTCAAAGTAGCAGAAAATGACAAACTGATAGTGAAAGGGCTGCTCAACAGGATTTACCACAATAACTCGGAGAAATATCTAGAATTTGGAGCTGGGGCCCACTTTATCCTTTGTGTTGCCCTAAAATTAAGGATGGGTATAAAAGTGTCCCTTTTAGGCAGCCTCCAACATTCTTCCTCTCTCCATTATTGAAATCATCCTTCCCACTCTCCAAGAAAAACCTCTCCAACTGCTTGTGGAAGAGGAAGAAGAAGCCCAGAAATCTGCTGTTGAGACAGAGAACAAGAGGATTTCGCTTGGAGCTGAAACCTTCAGCTCCTTCTCTTCATCTTTGAATCTCCTTGTTTTATCTTCATTTTAGTTTTTATTTGATTTTCTTTTATGGCTTTGCGTAGCTAATCCCATTTGTGAGGGGGAGGTTGTTGTGAACCCTTGTGGCTGTAGACTTTGTTACTGTTTTTAAATGATGAAGAACATTGAGTTGAAGTTGTATTATAAATTTATTTTCAATATGTTTGATCACCATGTTGGAATACCTTCTTATTGACTTTTGGAAAATCGTAATAAGAAGCAAAATACTTCATCTCATGCTAGGTCCTACTTTAGTTAGAGTGTGGGTACTTAAGAATAAGGTTCACCTAGCAAGGTTATAAACTGGGTGTAATATGGTGTTTAGTTTGTCTAAAAACTAGAATAGCACAAAATCTGGGAAATCTGGGAAGATTCCATGTCTATTTGGCCAATGCTCTATCATCGTTTATGTTGTAGCATCGTCTGTTTAAATCCACAAGAGTCACTTATCAGCAACCCCTACTCACTTTAATATCAGTACTTCAGTTCATATTTGCGCGTTTTCCTTAGACATTTTGCTGTCATCTGTTTTTAATTCATTTTAACAGTAGTTCATTGATGTATTGTTTAGGTTAATTTACTTTAGTTTTCCTATTTGTTATAAATACTTTGCTTGTTTAAACCCCCCCCCCTCCCCACATCTTAAGTGATAATTGAAGTGTTTAACCATCAATCCCAGTGGATACGATCTCTTTTTATCATTTGCTATATCGATTGTGTACACTTGCACAAGGGGACATAAATAGAACCAACAATAGTTAACAGTGTTACATCTAAAGATTGACTATTTCACGGTCCGAACTTATACAAACTCATTGTATAGGATACCTCCACTCGCACGTCTCCACATGAATGACCTGGATCGGGTCATCTGTAACACTTACAAAATGAGTCGTATCCATAGTGTTGTCAAGATAAGGTACCCAACCTTATCCATGTACTATAGAACTTTTAGGTTATCCCGAGACATTATCCACTTGTATATCGAGGGTATATCAAATATATACCCAGTATATATACTGTCTCGGTTACATATAATAACCTTGGATATTTAGTTAATTGGATTTGGACAGTGCAATTCTATGAATTCAACAACAAATTGATTGAATATAAATTTGTTTTTACATAAATACAAATTACGAGTTTAAAGCAACACACCCAACAAATACTATATGGCATACATTATGCAATATACATTCAAAATGCATAAAATAATTAAATAGCGGACCGAATTTTGGTATCCTAAGAAAGCAAAAAAAAAAGAAAGAAAAAACGCAAAAAAGTAGCCCGAAACAGCCCTCGAACCATGAACCAGCATATCTGAAACACTCAGGACAACGTCGCGGTGCCAAATGGCAGCATCGTGGCGCTGCTGCAGCCAAAACCCGCAGTTGCAACACCAATGCGCTACATTGCAGCACTGTGGTGCTGCTGCAAAGCGCCATGGCACTATCGATGCAGTCTGCTTCGTCTTCTTGGCAGTTTTCTACAAAAATCGACCCAATCCGACGCCATAAACAGCTTTCGAGCGACCCGAACTTACAGACTTGATACAGAAACAAAATGTCCAAAACAACGGGCCCTTACATGATCGAATCAAGAAGAAAAACTCTATCTAAATGCCAAAATTCGCAAACATCCAACTCGCAAAACCCATATTTCGAACATGCAGAATTACCCACCATTTTGTGGGATTTTGATCCCAAAAAATTCAGGACGTAAATGCCGCTCTGATAACAATTGAAAGGATGTTAATTCTGTAGTGGAAACGGAGATCTTGTGCTTTAATTTCGAGGAACAAAACACAAAATAGAAAAAGAAAATACAGGGGAAAAGAACTCTTAATTTTGAAGAACCTCAAAGAAACTCGAGTGAACACCACCACGGCCTTCCTTACTATGACTCCGGCAAAGATCCCATTGTGTGGGAACCGATAGGGAATTCGTTGGTGATAGAGAGTTTTTTCAATAGAGAGATTTTTTCCTTTGTTTCTTTTTTTTTTCCAGGTTGAAGGACAAGAGAGCCTGCAGAACAACTTCTGCATATTAACAAAAAGGGTTACATTTAAAGATTAGCTATTTCGCGGTTCGGTCTTATACAAAATCATTGTATAGGATACCCTACTCGCATGTCTCCACACGAACGACCTGGATCGAGTCATCTGTAACATTTACAAAGTGGGTCGTATCCATAATATTGCCAAGATAAGGTACCCAACCTTATCCATATATTATAGACCCTTTAGGTTATTCCCGGGATATTATCCACTTGTATATCGAGGGTATATCAAATATATACCCAGTGTATATACTGTCCCGATTTGGACAGTGCAATTCTATGAATTCAACAACAAATTGATTGAATATAACTTTATTGAATATAAATTTGTTTTTGTTGGCTTTTTGGTCTTAATCTCAAATTAATTAATTTTAATTAATTAATTAATTAATGTTTTGATGATAATAAACTTAATTTTATTTATTGACATTTTTTGTATTTTAAAGTGTCCACAGCGTAGAGCTCGTTACAACGATTCCAATGACTGTTAGATCATCCAAATCGGAGCTCAAACGGTGAAATTACGATCGAAACAAATTGGAAGGAAAAATATCCGAGAAGATGATGTGGACAGTTCGTAAGCTGACAAGCGACAAGCTTCTTTTTAAAATATATATATTGAAAAAGAAAAGAAAAAGATTAAAAAAGGAAATTTACATCATGTCAGCATTAAATGCTGACATGTGTCAGTATTAAAAAAATGATGTGAGGATTGAAATTTTTGTGAGCTCAAATTTGTATATTTACTCTATTTGAGAGTTTGTAAGTGTGTGTTTCAAAATCTTCAACTCTTTGTAACGGTGTGATCCTCACCGTGGAGAGGATCGTCTTTGCTCTTGTGAAGAGCAGTGTACCGGTTTGACTCCTACCGTGGAAAGAGTCAGAATTTCAATTTACAACCCAAGAGGTGCTTGGGAAGTGGAGTAGGATAGTTGTGCCGAACCACTATAAAAATTCCTGGTGTCAAATTTCTCTAACCCTCTCTCTTATATTTTTGCAATTAATCTTAGAATTTTATTGTTTGCTTTAAATTTCTCTTGGTTGCCTTAGAATTTATTTTATCTTAATTTGTTAAAATTGCATATCTCAAAAAGTGTATTATTTTTGTTTAAATTAGGCTCATTTATTAAAAAGTTTATATTTTGTTAATTAAACCGTATTCACCCCCACCCCCCCCCCCCAAGGTTGCCATACCGATCCAACAGTTTTTACATAAATACAAATTACGAGTTTAGGGCAACACACCCAACACGTATCTGAAAAGAAGAAGATCGATGGAGGAGAACACCTTGACTTGGAGAAAACATGAGATAACGAAGAAGATTATAAGTTGCCGACAAATTGGGGTTGGCATGGGGCAAAGAAATATTAGCTTAACTTATGACTAGTAAATGTGATGTAATGGGTGTGAAATAATAAGATATAAAAGACGACCAATGAGGCGTCGATAAACGGGGGGGTCTGGTAGAGATGGTCCAGTAGAGGCATGAAACTTAAGTTTAGGGTCCATGGGCAAGGTCGTAGGCTTACAACCAAGAAGGTCATCATCCTCCAAAACTTGAAGAGTATAGTGACATTGAGATAAAAATATTGAAGGGATCGAATCCCGCAGCGGAAGCGTGCGAACGTGTGTGGTTCGATCTTGTTTTAGAATTACAACGAAGAAAAGACATAAGCATGATTAAACGAAAGTCAGTGATACATACCTTTGAAGACACCTCTTTAATGTAGATGCCAACGCCACCCAAAAGTCTTCCTCGCTATCCTCTGGATGTTAAGAACTCAGTTTGTGGGAACCGTCTTATAATTGAAAGGGAAATTGAGAAATTGAGAGAGAGCTTTTCTTGTTAGAGTTTCGGAAACTCAATCAACCAACATTCAGACGACGGAAAAGAAATTGGGAGAACCTCCCTTTTATAGGGAAGGAGGAGTGGGGGGGAAGTTATTCACTTCCCCACTCCCCGCCATTAATGGTGGGGAGTGGGAGGTTTTTCCTCCCATTTTCTTTTTCTTTTTTTTTTGTTTTATTTTAATTTAATTAAAATAATTTTAATTAAATTTATAATTAATTAAATCTAAAAAATTATTAATTTAATTAAACTAAATCTAAATTAATTTAACCAAATTAATATATCCCATTAATGGTGGGAAATGGGGACGTGGTGAGTGGGTAAGTCGTGACTTTCCCACCACTCTTCCTCTCTTATAAAAAGGTAGGTTCTCCCCTTCCTTTTGGTCCCCGGTCCTCGGTTGATTGAGTTTCCGTAACTCCAACATGAAAATCTCTCTCTCGATCTCTCGATTTCCCTCTCAATTATAGGACGGTTTCCACAAACCGAGTTCTTAACATCCAGAGGATAGTAAGGAAAGCTTTTTGGTGGCTTTGATGCCTAATTTGAAGAGGTGTCTTCAAAGGTATGTTTCACTAACTTCCTTTTATTCATGCTTATGTCTTTTCTTCGTTGTAATTCTAAAACAAGATTGAAGCACACGCGCTTCCGCTACGGGATTTGATCCATTCATAATTAGATTTAGACTGTCAAAAGCCAATGGATAAAAGTGCACTGGAAAATTTTGCGAACCTTGCCTGGATGCCTGCTTTAAACCATAAATGAATTTATGAAGGCGACAAACCATGTGCTCCCCTTGAGGACCAGATGTACAACGACATATCCATATAGAACTCTTCAAACAAATCGCCATGGAGGAAAGCATTATTAACATCTAGTTGGATCAATGGCCAATTATAAGAAGCAGCAATAGTGAGAAAGATCTTGACAGTAACCAATTTAGCAACGAGAGAGAAGGTTTCAATAAAATCAATACCTTCTTGTTGTGTATATCCCTTGGCAACCAATGGAGCCTTGTAGTGCTCTATTGAACCATCGAAATTGTGCTTCATCTTATAGACCCACTTACACTCAATCGAATGTTGTCTAGGAGAAAGAGGAACAACGGACCAAGTTTTGTTAATTTCCATAGCCTTAAGTTCAGCAGTCATAGCAACATGCAAGTGAGCATAACGAATAGCCTAATGATAGAACTGAGGTTGTAATGGACAGAAACATTCAATGAAAAAGCCTGAAAAGTAGGAGAAAGCTTGAAATAGGCTAAGTAATCCCACAAAGGCTACCGAGAAGATAAACTTGACGGAGAGATGTTGAGCAATCAATTGCAGTGATAATATCGTAGGTATAACGGTGGGCGATATGGTCGAGTTGTCCAACGAGTAGCAAAAACACCCATCGCATCAGGAGCAGGGGTGAGAACAGAGGAATCTGATGGAGTATCGTGGGAAGCTGGTGAAGATGTAGTAGAGTGTGGTGCAATCAGTGAATGGCAGGTAGCAGCTAGGGTGATGGAAATGTTGGGTAGCTGCATGGAAGTAACCAGGGGAAGGCCCAATAACGTTAGAAGGGATTGGCTGGTGCCCATCAAGTGGAGCTGGAGGCGACAGAACCAACTAATTCGAAGACCTCACAGCCTCAGACGGAAAAGCAGGATCAAAAGCAAAGGGGTAATCAACACCAACTGGAAGATCAAAAGATCACGGTAAGACCAAGTCTGGAATTGGTCAAGAACCGTAAAACCGACATGGACAAAATGGAACGGAAAAGAGCTTTCATAAAAAAACGACATCACGAGAGACGAATATATGCTGATTGGCAATATCGTACACCTTATATCCTTTCATGCCAGGTGGATAACCCAATAAAACAACAGGAGTGGCCCGTGGGTGAAATTTGGATCATTGACCTGGCAAAGTAGAGGCAAACATAAGCAACCAAAGATCCTAAAGGTGCTGTAATTTGGGAGACAACTATGGAGAAGCTCATAGGGTGTCTTCCATTTCAGAATGTACGAAGGAGCACAAATGGCCAAAAACATGGCAGAAAGAGTACATTCACCCCAAAATTGAATGGTAACTCGTGATTGAAAAAATAACGTTGGAGCAATATTGAGTAGATGTTGGTGTTTCTATTCAAAGACAGAATTTTGTTCAGGGCGGTCGATACAAAAGAACTTATGGACAACCCCTTGGGAACTAAAAAAACTAATAAAGGCGAGTTCAAGAGCATTGTCAGACCAAAACTTTTTTATACGTTTGTTGAATTAAGTCTGCACAAAGGTAAAAAATTGTGGAATAATACGAGTAGCATCAGACTTGTGTTTGAGAAGAAATATCCATGTATAACGGGTGCAGTCATTTACAAACGTTAAGAAGTACCGATATCAAGCATGTGTCGGAATTTGACAAGGTTCCCAAATATCACAGTGGATGAGGTCAAATAAATTGGCTGCAAAATTATTATTAGAAGAAAACGAAAGTCGCTTTCGTTTAGCCAACAGACATACAAGGCATCGATCCTTAACGAGATTCTAATTTGTAAAGAATGAAAATTTCAAAATATTATGAAACATGCGCAAACACTTGACAGATGGACGGCCCAAGCGGTCATGCCATAACTCCATGGACGACACGCTACAAATGACAGATGGAGAGCCAAAAACAGGAACATCACAACGGGAGGGAGAACGAAGTATGTAAAGACCATGAATTAGATCACCCTTGTCAATCCTCTTCGAATTTCACTTGCCTTTAATGATACATGTATCAACAATTAAAGTGATGTTAACTGGTGAATCTCAAAGTAAAGTGCTGACAGATATTAAATTATAATGGAAGGTTGGAATAAATAACACTCTATGAAGGAGGATGTGGTCATTCAACTACACACTGCCAATGCATTCCACCATAATCTTTGAGCCATTTGGGATGGTGACAGAGCCATTCAAAATCGGTGTCAAAGAAGAAAAAAGAGTTCAAAAAGGGCATATATGTGAAGATGCTCCAGAGTCAACAATCTAATGGTCGTAAGATGAACCGACGAGCAAATACTTCCGATGTGGGAGGATGAGCTGCCTCAACTTAGCTTGAACAAGGTGTGCTTGGAGCATATGCATAACTTGCTGGCATTGGGCCAAAGTTAACTCTTGTAGAGAATCATTAGAGTTGGTCCCAGTCTGAACCATAGCAGCATCCACAGGTTTGGTAACCGAATTGTTCTTCGAACGTGATCTATACCCAGGTGGGTAACCATGCAGTTTGTAACATTGGTCAATAGTATGACCGAGAAGACCATAGTGAATGCAGATAGTTCGATCCTTGCGCTGAGACTTGACAGCAGGCGTTAAGACAAATCGAGAATGTGAAACAGAAAAGGCAGATGTATCTATTGTAGAGGAGCCGATGACACGCTGTTGTTCCTCTTGGGATGATGAAAGAAAATGCTTTGTTGATATGTGGTTCCAGCTCCATTAATAGAATTTCTGCTAGAATCTGATAAAAAGATTCATTAAGACCCATTAGAAACAACATAACATACTCAGATTGGTAATTGGCAAGGAGGTTTTTTACGTCGCCACACGTGAAATTACCACAAGTACATGAGGGATGAAATGAGGACAACTCCTCCCATATCGTTTTTAGCTTTGTGAAGTAGGCCCCTATAGTTTGTTGATCTTGTGCCAAATTGGCGAGGGTACGAAGAAGTTGAAAAACTTTGGGTCGATTTGAAAGTTGAAATGTTCTTGAAGGTCAACCCAAATATCCTTGGCATACTCAGAAGATATTATGCTAGCAGAAATCTCCTTAAAAACAACGTTGAGAATCCAGGAGATAACGACATTATTGCAACATACCCAAAAGGGTATCAAGTCATTAATGGGTTTGTCGAGTTTCCCATCAATGAAACCCAATTTGTTCTTAACAATGAGAGCAATCTTCATGGCACGGCTCCAAGACGTGTAATTATCACCGGTGAGTAAATGCGAAACCAAAACTAGCCCAGTATTATTAGAGTGATGCATATAATAGGGACTAGATGAGTTATCAACGGTGGACTAATCCTTGGAGGAAGTAGTTTGAACAATGGTCTTCTCTGGTATGGTGAAATTAAAAAAAAAAAAAAAAATTGTAGAGACCTCAGCGAAGTAAGAAAGAATAAAATTTGATGTAACCAACAGAAGTGAAATTATTTATGCTCTGATACTATAATAAGCCACGACAAAGAGAGAAAAGCTAAGATTTTATCTCATTTTCATATATTATGTGATGTAAGTAAAAGTATATATAATAACTCAAGAAATCAAGTAAGATACGTAATTGGGATACGATTGGGATACGTATCTTGGATGTAACTAAAATATACAACTGATCCCACAAATATATAACTAAAATACAAATGATAATACAATTAATAATATATTCAATAAATAAGTGTTGTTTTGTAATTATTTTTGCATGCTCCCTTTAATTATTGTGTTTTAGAATGACATTTATTTATGCTCATTCTTTTTAATGGAGATTTTTTTTTTTTTTTTTGAAAAAATTAAGAAGGTAGGGGCTGCACGAAAATAAGAAATAAAATAATTGGAAAAAGATGACGAAATTTTAGTTTAGGATTTAAGTTTTTTCCGTTATAATAAACATATTGATTATTTTGATCATTTAGATTTAATATAATTTGACTCTAAAGTTTTTTTATTAAAAAATATTTGAAGGGAACATTTACAAGTTTTTTTCTTTAATTTCATTTACAAGTTTTAATTTATTAAATTGATTTGACTAAACGAATCATTTATATGTGCAGTTGACGATACTATTTCATATTAAAATATTAAATTATTATTAATGTAATATCATGCAAAATTTTTGAAGGCATAGTGGAATGTTATACATATATATATATAGTACACTTTTTTTTTCATTTTTATAAACACTATTTTGTAACACATTTCATACATGTGATGTTAGCTTTATGGCTTCAATCAAACCAAATATTTTGATGATCACAAACCAAGTATAAGCTAATAATTTGAGTATTTCAAAGTTTCCATAGCATAGAGCTCGAAAAGACAAAACCAATGCTTGTCTAATCACTCAAATCGGAGTTTAAACGAAGAAGTTATAGTCAAAACAAGTTAGGAGAAAAATCATACGTGGTAGGTAACATGGACAAGCAGACCAATCCTACATGGTGGGTGACATGGATAAATGGACCACTCAGAAGTTTGCATGTGGCATCAAGAGGACATATTTATAATGACGTGACACCCAACAATCAAACAAATGAGAAGATGACATGTGGCGCTTTCAATCTCTACAAATTAATTTCCAATCTCCTCAATCTCTCCTAAATCACTCTCAATCTCCTCAGTCACTCACAATCTCAATAATTTCTTAATCTCCACTAATTTC
Organism: Momordica charantia; assembly: GCF_013281855.1. Classification (NCBI taxonomy): domain Eukaryota; kingdom Viridiplantae; phylum Streptophyta; class Magnoliopsida; order Cucurbitales; family Cucurbitaceae; genus Momordica; species Momordica charantia. Next base: position 8,308,472 of record NW_028275161.1, on the reverse strand, counting down.
TTTTAATCACCATAATTATGTTTTTATTTCATTCCCTTAGATCACCTCTTTACACCATTCATCGTTTGTTGCCCTATATCCAATGGCCAAAATTCATCATCGAATTTCTATTTAAAGCCACCAAATTCCACCATTTTGCACACCAACTATCAAAGCAAAATCTTTTGTTTTCAAATTCTCCTCTCAACTTTTGCAAAATCTTCATTCTCTCATACACATAACTTGCTCTTTTTTATTGTGAGAGATTTATTAGAGTGTGACTTTTTAATCATTATTTTGGTGCAAAATTTGTGTAATCCACTTGTATTTTTGAATTTTTTATTTTCAAATTGGGTTTTGTATTAAGGTGTGGCTACAACTTGGATTGTGAGAAAAGTAAATTGGTTGGATCTTCAACCAGTAAAAATGATATTGGGTTTCTCTTTAGCCTAGGACAAAATGATGGTCGATCGGTTTGGTTCTCACCCATAAGAGGGTCACTGCAATAAAATAACCAAGAAGGAATCTTGGAGAGTGGAGTAGGAATTTTCGAACCACTATAAAAATTTTCAGTGTCACCACTCTCTTCTCTTCTCTCTTTTAAATTCAGTATTTATATACTTTGAACTTTACTAAAATTGCATATAGGTTTACTTAAATATTTTGTTAAATATTTCTTCTTGTTAATCTTCTCTTATTAATTGCATAATTGTTTATTAACTTGAATTTATTTTTAATTTTGACAAAGTGGTAAGCAACCCTATTCACCCCACTCTAGTATTGTCATTCGATCCTACAATTGGTATCAGAGTGGGTAGCTCATTTCTTTTTAAAAGGTTTCATTTTTTAAAACTCCATCTTTTTCTAAAGTAGTAGTAGTAGGTAGAAGTTGCAAAGTAGTAGTATTATATTTTTATTCTAAAATGTAGTTATATTAAACAATTTTAATAAGGTATTAAATTTTAGAAAAAAAAATTATAAAATTAGTTTTTCAATTATAAAAGAACTTTATAACCGGTAAACTTGATATTTGTATTTGAGATTGTTTTGTTGAAACATCTTCATCTTTCATTCTAATACAATGCTATATAATTGTAAACAACACTCATTAAGGATATTAATTGGATGTTGGATATACATCATCTAGCTTATCGTTTCAACCTCATATCCCTTGAGCATATTTGTTAGCAAAATAATAGGGTAGCTGATTTCCTTGCAAAAAATTTGCTACTAATATTTTTGTCTTTGTATTTTTTATTAGAGTCTCATCTCTTTTCCCTTTTTGTTATCTATCATGGCTGAAAGATGGAAGACTTACTCATATAGCCAATTTAGTAGTGTCCCTATGATTTAATTGAATTGACTTTCGTGTAATAAAAACAATCTACCTTAAAAAAATTAGTGTGTAGGCTATTATATTCTATCTCACTAAATCCAGAAACTTTAGAAAAATAAAATTAAGAAAATAAGAAAAATATACTAAGAATAGAAGGTATTAGATGTTTTGTGAAAAAAATAATAAAAAAATAATAAAAATAAAAGATAGGACTCCTTGTATAATTGTAGGAGTCGAAGAAAATCGTAAAGCTATTAAACTTTTATTATTAATTATAATAAAAGTTAAGCTCATAAATTTTAAATTTAATTTTTATAAAACAAATCCAAACATTGTAATACTAATCTTCTCATATTCCATTTTAATTTCAACTAAAAGTAAAATCAGAAAATTTTTAATTAATTTTTGAAATAAATTGATAAAAAAAATTTCATATTCAAGCTTTTCCATATTATAACTTTTCAGTTAATTTTATGCATTTAAATTATTCATAATTCCAATTTACATTTATAACATTATTTTTAAAAATTATTTAACTATTAAAATTCTAAAACTTTTGAAATTTACCCTTTATTTATTATAATCTATAATATATAATATATTAAAAAGTATGAATGTGGAATAAATATTTTTTGGACAATATTACCTTTCATTTTTTTTTACTTGGACAATTATCTCCATTGGTATGAAGCCTTTCGGTGGAACCAAAAGCAAAGCCGTGAGAGCTATGCCCAAAGCGGACAATATCATACCATTGTGGAGATACGTGGGGTACGAGGGGTACCGTTGTTCTTAACAAGTGGTATTAGAGTCATGGTCTAAATCTAGTTGTGTCGGTGAATCCTCAGACAAAGAAGTTGTGAGTCTCGAAAGGTGTGGTCATGGTGTAATCTGTGGGTGTGCTCTATCAAGGTGTGTCTGGAGTCTTGAATAAGAGCAAACTCTCGTTTGGTTTCCGAGAGTAGACGGATGAGTGACTAACTTCATTTATACTTAAGCTATCGTTCCATCTATTTATGTTTCTCTCGCACCTTTTTTCGTTTATCTCTCCTCTCTCTCCCACTCATTTATCCTTCCTTTAATTCTAATTTTCTCTCTCCTGTTACCTTTGATTCTCTTTTCCCGCTTATCCAAATTCCTTTCTTTCTAATTTTTTGTTTTCTTTTATTTTATTTTCCCTCTTTTTTAGATATATTTTCTTTTTAATTCACTGTCTTCTGTTTTTTTTCTTTCATCTCTTTCTAATTTTTTTTGTCTGAAGCTTTTAAATTTTATGGTTCAAATATTCAATATTATAATTATTTGAGTTTTATATATAATTTCATTTCTATAATTAACGATTAATCATTCTTTTTGAAATCATCTATGCTTAATATTTACGATTGTTTTGTTTTTTTGTTTTTTTTCTTTTTTTTTCTTTTGAAATTCTTTTTCAATTTCGTGGGTTGGTTGGTTTTTATTTGATTTTTTTATTATTATTACTTTTTTTGCCTTTTAAAATTCTATTTCAGTTCCACTCAATTTTGCATAAATGTTAATGTAAAAAGTTTTTTCCATAGTCATTTAATAGTGTTTAATTAGGTTAAAAGGCAGTAGAATTTTAAAAGTTTTGCAACATCTTTATCATTCTATATAAAAAGACTTTCTTCACTCATTTTCAACAATATTGTGAGCTTTATTTTTCTTCTTCTTATTCTTATTCTTCGAGGATGAGTCGGGGCCTAAGATCATGTCGAGGCGTAGTTGATGGACAACCTGTATTATTTTTTCCCCATTTTTTTATCTCTCACAATATTTTGATTTCTTTTTATTTTTTACAATATTACCCTTCATTTTTAAGTAATACTAAACATGTCTATACCTTATCCGAAGGTTTTGTTTTGATTTCTTTTTTTTTTTTTTTGCCTTTTGAAATTCGTTTCCAATTTCGTAGGTGGATTATGAGTCGGTTTTGATTTGATTTTTTTTAATTATTTTTTGTTTTCTTTTATTTTTGCCTTTTGAAATCCTGTTTTAATTTTGTAGGTTTTGTTTTGATTTTCTTTTCTTACCTTTTAAAATTCTATTTCAATTCTACTTAATTTTACATAAGTGTTAAGAATGTAAAGAGTTTTTCTCATCGTCATTTAATAGTGTTTGATTATATAATATTAAAAGGTGGTAGAATTTTAATAGTTTTGCAACATCTTTCTTTTATCATTATATAAAAAGACTTTCTTCACTTATTTTCAACAATATTGTGAGGTTTTTCTTAGTCTTCTTCTTATTCTTCTTCTTTTTCCCACATTTTTTCTCTCTAACAATATTTTGATTTTTAAGGTTCAGTGTATAAGATCGCGATCCAATTTTTCAAAGCATTATTGTTCATGTTTATCATCCTTGAATATTGGTGAGAGGTAAATATATATATATATATATATATATATATATATATATATATTCAATATTTCTTCTTGTTTCTTAATTTTTGTATTTTTAAGTTTTGTTAATCATTATATCTATATCTATAATATGTTTATATTAGTACGGATGTAGAATAATTTTTTTTAGCAATATTACCCTTCAATTTTTATTCAATACCATATATGCCATTAATTTATTAGTAGGTTTTGTTTTGATTATTTTTATTATATTTTTTCTTTTGCCGTTTGAAATTCTATTTCAATTTTGTGGGTTTGTTTTGATTTTCTGATTTTTTTAATTCATTTAAAAAAATTAATAATAAAATTTCAAAATTTTGATAGTCTTATAGTTTTACAACATTGATTCAATTCTACAACTATACAAAAATTCTCTCTCTTTTTATTTATTTATTTTTTAAAAAATTTGTTCATTCTCTATTTAGTGTTATTTCTTTATTGATTAGTAATAATAATGTTTCTTCTTCTAACTTGATATACACAATCATCTTAATTGCATAACGAATTTATGTATATTTCTTTAATAAAATTTATCGTAAATATCAAGTCAACTTCACACCTCTACCTAAACAATATTAAATATCTCAATTGAAAAATAAAATAAATATAAAAACTTATGGATTAACTTCTCTTCACATTCTTACCTCCAAAAGTTTTAATTCTAATCTTTTATATATATAATATTTTAATTATAAGAATTCAAGAACTTTTTTTTTATTAAAACTACAAAAGATTATGTAATATATATAGATATATTTTCAATAACGACAACATATTAAAAAGTACAATCCAAATTTTGTCATCTTCCTTCCATATAACTTATTTATTTTTTATTGTTTTTATATATAATTTTTATTTGAATTTTGCAAAGTCTAAAGAAGTCGACAATTTGAAAATTGATTGTCTAGTTTATATTTTTTCTTTAACTTTACTTCGTATGTATTATGAATTTCAAGTTATTTTGAATATAATAGTGTGTGTATATATATATAAAATAACTTAAGATATAACGTGGGAAGCACGTACTAAAATACTAGTTAAAGAAAAAGTAATAAATTTTAGAGGTATAATTAATAAAATATAGGAAAATGTAAAAGATAATTTATTTTTAGAAAGTAGGAAAGTGTGATAATTTATTTATAAGGATCCTATTTATAGTATTTATGTGAGAATGTGAAAGGGTATAATTTGAGAGGTAAAACAATAAGTGAGATGATATTTGAATTATTTATATGAGTGAACGTGGTACAGACGTGTGGATTATCACCACAAATACCTATCCATATTTTAGCATAAGAAGCAATTGTGAAAAGAAAAAAAAACAACGGGAATATGTGAGATATAATAGCTAAACACAAAACAAAGTATAAAAATAAAACTTTTCTTTGTATTCCACCTTGAAGAAACTTAAAACTAATTAGAGAAAGAGTAAGAATAGAATACGGTAACAACAACAATTTATTTGAAAGGAAAGATGAGCAAAATAATCACTAAATTGGGTGGAGCAAAAGGAGAGATGAATCACAACCACTCTCCGTGAATTAAGGAGATTGGCAAAATCTAGTGATTGTATATAATTTTTTAAACATAACTATAGATTTGATTTAGGCTCAACATGGTACTACCTTATAATTGGAGGAGCCATTAAAAAAATGTATTTTTCTGTCGTGATGATAATGGATACCATGGTAGATGAAGGTGAAGCATTGAAAGCTCTTTATCGAGTCAATCTAATGCCTAGCAAAAATTTCATACGACCAATTTCTCAATTAACTCTCTCTTGAATAATGAAGTTTTTCCCTTCACTTGACACTGTAAAATTGAACAAATTATCGAAAAAAGAAGATAAAAGTTATGTTGTGTATAAAATGGATGGAAAATGAATACTTTTTATAGTTGTATGTTGGAGGAGTTATAAAAACTTTTGGTATTCATGATTCTTTTTAAATTCCACATATAAATGAAAATTTATTTGAATGAAGGTAAAAGCAAACCTAGATACAAAGCTAGGTTAGTTGCAAGAGGTTTTACTCAAGAATATCGAATTGACTATAATGAGGTTTATTCTCCTGTTGAGCAACATTCCTCAATTCGTATTTTGTTGTCTTTAGTTGCTCATTTTAATCTTAAATTGGAACAAATGGATGTGACAACGACCTTTTTGCATGGAGAGTTAGAGGAAGAAATTTATGTCTCAACTCCCAGGTTTCATTTGAAAGGGAAAAGAGCATTTGGTTTTTAGATTGAAAAAGTCTCTTCATGGGCTTACACTACTAGAATTTGGGGTTTTTGTGACGGCGGTGAACAGTAAAAAACTGTTGAAATTTCCATAAAAATGTCACAAAAGTTAAAAATGCGTTTTTGGAGGGAGAAAACAGAGATTCTCGAATTTTTGTCCTTTTGTGACGTTTTTTAAATGTCACAAAAAGTTTGACAAAAGATTAGTTTTTTGTGACATTTAGGGTGAGGAGCATTTTTGCGGGAAAAGATGGAGTTTTCCGAATTCTTTTAACTTTTCATGACGTTTCTAACCGTCACAAAAAGTTGAAAGAAAACACGTTTCCGGTGAAGTTTATTAAACATCACTAAATAGTGAGGCGCGTTTTTGGCGGGAAAAGACGGAGTTCTTCATATTTCTTGCTTTTCACGACGTTTAAAAAACGTCACGAAAAGTTATTTTTGGTGATGTTTAAGAATCGTCATGAAAAGATGAGGCTCATTTTTTGCAGGAAATCGGATTTCTTCTAACTTTTTGTGACGTTTAAAAAAAAGTCACGAAAGTTGGAAATCTAAATTATTTGTCATAAGAAATGTCATGAAAATGTGAGGTTCGTTTTTTTCTAGAAAACTGGATGTTTTTGCTTTTCGTGACGTTTTCTAAACATCACGATAAGTTGCTTTTCCTTTTAGTGATGTTTAAAAAACGTCATGAAATGGTGAACCGATATTTTTGGCGGGAAGCATGAATACTAACGTATATTTTCTGTCATTTGTGAGGGTTTTGAAACGTTATAAAACGTCGAACCGTGTTTTTTAGCCAAAAAATCTTTCTCTATTTGTGCTCACAAATTTTTTTTATAAATTTATGACATTTTATACCACGAACAGTGAATATGTAATTTACAATTTTTATTCTATTTAAAAAATGTTGTAAAATATTGAACTAGAGTAAACAACAAATATTAATAAATGCAGAATTTTTGATAGTTTGTAACGATTTTTTAACATCATGAAAGATTATAACATTTCGAGATTTCATGAAACTTAAAAACATCATGAAATGGTATGTTTTCTATTTCGATTTTTCTGTTCGTGGATGAAGTGAGCTTTTCTTATGTTCTATGGTTATTATAATTTTTTTTTTATTTTTTTGGTTTGTTTAGCTTTAAATGAGTCTCATATGTCTGCCCCACCTTTAATGTCATATAATTTCAAGGTAATCTAGTGTTTCATGAATAATTTGACCAAGTTTGTGAAGGTCAGCAAGTATGAATTGACTTGGACCAGCTGAAATCTTTATTTAGTTAAAATTTCTAATCTTTATTTAGTTTATGCTCTTTTATGTAAATTAAATTAATGTATTTTGAACCTCCAAAATTTTAAAATTTTATTGTTTTGTTTCATTCTATTTATAAATTTCAAAATCAAAATCCGTTCTTAAAAATTAGAAAGTAATTAAAATTGGGTTTATAAAATAGTAAAAAGAGAAGATAAGATAAAAAAAAAGAATAAAAAGTTCTATTAATATTTCTATCTTTTTTTATATATATAAAGTTAATATTTCTATCTAAAATAATCCAAAAAATAAAAAATAAAAAAATTACTAAGTTCAAGATATTTCCTTCGCTCCCAAAACTTCCCAAAATCAATTTCCCTCCCACCCCAAACAATCAAACCATTGTCTTCTCTCTCTCTTTTGGTTCGTAGTTTCTCTTCTCATCTACAACGTATCTCCTCTCTCTTGGTAGCGTACGACAAAGACTGACAACGAACGATGACGAACCCAAGAGCATTCCTTTGAGCCGCGAACTTTGGCAGCCGCTTCACTGAGCAATTGTTTGAGTGGCGATTCTTCAAGGTGAGTCTTGAGCGGCTATTTCTCGACCTCCACAACGATTCTCCAAGGTGAGACGCCACCTATCTCAAGTCATTTCATCACTATGTTCTGGTTGTTTCAGATTTGTCACAAGAAAATGTGTGTGTTTATTGATATTGAGAAACTTCACCATAAACCCATAGAGATTCTCACCGACAAGGCCGACATTGTCGTCCTCCAAAAGGTTAAAGATAATTAATGATGACGGCACAAGTGGGTCTCAGTTACTTTTCCTCCTCTTCCCATTCTTCTTTGCTTCGTCCTTCACATTTTTCCTTTGGCAAATGCTGATCATTTGCTGGTGAGTTCGATTAGGTGCATAACACAATTCTTTCTTTTTCTCGAATTTATAGCTTTCTTTCAATTTCGGGTTCAATTGGCCTGGCCCTCTCTGTTATCTTGTGTTCTTTCGTTCTAAATTCAAGTTTGAGGGTTTGTTATGTGAGGTATTTGGGGGCTTCTAGCCTTGTACATTGTCCTATAAATGCCCTAATTTAGAGCGCTGTTAGCGAATTTTTTCTTGTTTTGTTTGAGATTTTTTTTTTTTTTTTGATTTGGGTATGTCAGGATACCATAGATTCCTAGTTTATCTCTCCAAGTTTTAGTTGCTAATACTTTATTTATACATCGTTACTGCTATTAATTGCATTTTTGTTCTATCTAAGGAAGTTGATTGCCAGATTGTTGTTCATTTCAAGTATTCAATTGCTGATATTCTTAGTGTCAATGGAGTATTTCTAGGTTAGTTTGATAGTGATGAACTTTCTAATCAATCAAAAGTCTTTACGTATTTTATGAGTTTAAAGGATGTTTTTGACCATTGAAGTGGAAGGGTAGGACTTAGGAGATAGTTTAAAGTTCGCAACTTACAATTTGTATTTGAAATATATGTAGTGTCTTTGATGCCGGATGCTATGGAAATTATATTCCAAAAGGCACTTGATCTTGGGAGAAGTGGTGCTGTAAGCAAACTTCACTATCACTATTATTATTAGTAGTAGTAGTATTGGTTGAATTATAAATTTAGTCTTCAATTGTACTAATTTAGATCTTGAGCTTAAAAAAATTTAAGTATATTATTAAACTTTATATGATGATTATATGAAGTCCTTGCTGTTAACATTGCCCTAATTTAGCCATTACAAAAGCTATTAGAAGGCAGTCCCTCAATGAGTAATTAAAAGGGAAAAGGCCTTAAATGGGCAAATTGTACAGCTCTACGTATTTACCTCTCTAACTCCACCTCCTTGAATAATACTAATGCTGATCCCAAGTCATTTCTTCCAAGATATTTGGAATGATTCAAATGGTAATTGCATATCATGAAATGTGCATCATCCATTGTCATCTCAAGAACAAACCTTCCTTTTTATTTTTCATTTGACTGTGCAAGATAATTTCTAAGGTGTGTTTGGTCTCCTTTCTAGATGATTTTTGTTTCTCAAATAGACTTCTATTAACTTTTTGTTTACTCCTCTATTTTCTGTCATCTTTCAATTATCACATTTACTTTATGTCCTGTTTATTTTCCTTTTGTTTCTTTTTTTTTTTGGAGTATTTTTTTATACATGACTTCTTATTGAGATTATTGAGATTGACATTTACTCTATTTTATGAATGACATGTTTTAATCTATGTGTTTTATCTCTTAATGCTCGTTGGATATTGTTGCTAGATGTTTCTCTATGAATGTTGGATGTTCTGGATGACTATGATTGATTCTAGTTGTTTATAATTGTTTGACTATGCTCTGTTATGACTACAATCACTGTAAAGCATTACATTTTGAATGGAAATAAATAGTTATTGTTTTGTCTAAATTTTTTCTTTTTGGCAAGACAAATTAGCAAAATGATGATATTTAGGTGATTCAATCAAAGATGATCAATGAAGCACAATGGCAATGGATAAACAAATTGCTACTTATAACTAACTTCTTTAATGGTAAGGACTTTTCTGTTATGCTTGCTAATTGTTGGAACTATTTGATTGTTTATGATTGTGATATTTGATTATTTGATCTCCAAATAGCTAACAATTTGAATTATTTTTCTTGTGTATAAGTGTAAAATGTTGGGCTTTAGCTAGATTTTTCTCGAGACCTTGTTTGTTAAAAATCTGGAATCAAAACTTATATTTATGTATAATATTTTTCATTAAACTTAATTATAATTGAGTTTTCGTAGTTGTGGAGTATGCATTATTATTGAGTTTCAGTTCTTCCATCTTGGAGTCTTTTCCTTTAACCTTGGTTCTTCATATTTGGTATAATGCTCACCACTGGAAAGTCATAAGTTCCAAAGAAGGTTAAGTGACCAAGTCTTTTCTTGTTGTTATTTTTGTTTTCTTGACTTCAGCAATTTTGTCTTTTGCTTATGTAGAAATTGGTATCATTACAAAATAAGAACTTCTTATTAATTAGTATGACCAAAGTTCATTAATCTATATATTTTTTCATGCTTATATTTGACTGTACTTGATCTCATATTGGAGGTAAAAGATGCAATCAGGATTTTGGTTAGTGCAGAATTTTCAATTATGAAGTTCTATTTGTGGAAAAGTTGGTAACTTTGTTTTTCTGTTTGGTTGTAGATGACTAGAAATAACAGTGGAGTTGTACACTCATCATATGTATGAAGTTTGTTTTTATATCACTCATCACATGTTTGAAGTTGTATACATTTATGTTGGGATGAATAAAAAAGCTTTACGAAGTTATTCGTTTACTAATTTTCAACTAAGTTCAATATATTAAGAACATGGCTCTTTGTAACTTTTCTATCATTGCATTATATGACAGGGACCAAATTTCAAGATTAGTATTAGGAACGAGAAGCTGTCAGGTTTCTCTATGTTGCCAAACCGCATCCAGATGAACTTAAGCTTCTTGTGGCCATTTCCATCTTAATTCCAATAGAACAAAGGTAAGCTATTAACTGTTGTGATCATCATTCATACTATGACATTGAAATCTTAAATCAATCTGAATGGGTCATATTATATGTTGTAACTATAGCTAAATTACCACATTTATCAGATTATTGGATCAGTTCAGAAAATAGTTTTGAATTTGATTATTGACAGACTCGTTAGATGATGATTGTTTTGAATCATTGTGATATACGATTAGCTTGTGCTATATTGATTATTGATATTTTGTGCTACGTTACTAAAGAATGTAGAAGAAGTGTACGCATGTTGTTTATTTCAATCGCTTATGTTCTGTTGGGATCTTTATTGGTTATTCATTTATCTAACATGGGTATTGTTTTCCTCATTACGTCTTTCACGAACTCAAAGAAGTCAAGATTAGGATTGCAACAAATTGATGAATGGACATCTTTGTTGGGTTAGTGTCTGAGACATATGTTCCATTATGTATGTGTACTTGGTATGTGTAAAGAATATTGTATCATACTTTGTTCATATATGAATGTTCAAGTTTGTTATATAAAATTCGTGTCTTCGCTATGTTGATGAACAACAAAATAGGTTTCTGGTTCCCGATCTTAATTAAGCAATCTTCAAGGCAATGGTATAAGAGGTTTGACACATTTATAGTTATAAATGTAGGTTTAGTAGAAGTGATTATGATAATTGTGTTTATGTCAAACATGTATCTAAGAATGTGTGTGTTTTTATTACTGTATGTGGATGATATGCTTATATCTTCTCATGTATATTCTGAAATTGTTGAGTTAAAGACTGAATTATGCAGAGAATTTGATATGAAGGATTTAGGTCTAGCTAGAAAGATTCTAGGCAAGAAAATTTTCAGAGACAGAGCTGCTAACAAACTAATCATAATTACCCAACGGGGTTACCTAGATAGTGTAGTTAAAAGGTTTCAACTTGATGTAGCAAAATCAGTGACTGTCCCTTTAACATCTCATTTCAAATTGTCAAAGCTACAATCTCCGAAGACAGACACATCACTTGCAGGTATGACCAAAGTACCTTACTCTAGTGCAGTAGGTTGTTTAACGTATGGAATGACATGTACTCGTCCAGATTTAGCCTATGCAATGTTAGCCGTTTTATGAGTTGTCCAAGTAAACCACATTGGGAAGCTGTAAAATGGGTTATCATATATGTAAAAGGTACCAAGGATTATGGTTTAATTTACACAGCCGGTGATTCTGATGCTCGGTGTTTAAAGGTTTTGTTGATGTTGACTTTGCGTTCGACTTAGATAAAAGAAGATCTACAACTGGTTTTGTATTTAAAGTGTTTGGCAATACAATAAATTGGAGATCTTCACTTCAGTATGTAGTGGCGTTATCTACTACCGAGTCAGAGTATATACCATTATCTGAATCAGTTAAGGAAGCAATTTGGTTGGTGAAAGGGTTGATATCAGACATGCTGGGAGATATAGCATAACCTATTATACATTGTGATAGTCAAAGTGCCCTTGCACTTTCGAAAAATCCATTGCATGATCGAATCAAACATGTCGACATAAAGTTTCATTTCTTGAGAGATGAAGTGAGCAAGAAGACAGTGAAGGTTGAGAAGATTGCATCTGAAAATAATATTGCTAATATGTTTACAAAGTCCTTGTTAGGCGTAAAATTCAAATTTTTCTATGACCTACATAATGTAGGTGTTGGCTAATGTTTCTTGTTTATTATGATGTTAAAGTGCAGGGTTGAGTTTAAGATTGTGTTTTGTTTATTCATCCGAAGATATACTTGATTCAAGAGGGTGATTTGTTGTATTGTGACTCAATCATATCTCATAGGTTATTAAATTAAAGTAGTTGGGTTGGACCGTTAGTTTTTGTTTAAGCCCAAATTATGTGGCTACTTTATTATATGGTGTGAAATCTTAATTTGAGACAATTCTTCTTGCCGTGAAATTGAGAACAAAGAGGAGCAGAATTTTGTTACACTCTTCTTTTGTTGTTCTGCTTAGAGTTTGAGTTTGTTATTCTCCCCCGTTCCGTTTATTTATAGTTCTTGGATATTGAAGCTAATAGAAATTTTGCTCTCACCTTGCACAGTGGATGTAGATCACATTGGTCGAACCACTATAGATTTTAGTGTCGTCTTCTCTTTCCTTATCTACTCAAATTAGTGTTAATATTTCTTGGTGGATTTATCTGGATGTTGAATAATATGCTTGGATAAATAAGCATTTCTATAAATAAAGGCAAAACTTTTCATATTCTTAACCTTTTATTTTTCATTCATTTGATTCATTTTGTGGTGCATTTAAATTTTGTTTCCCTAAACAAAATTTCAATATTCATAATTTATTCTCATATTTTACTTCTTAACAATATATTTTGTTAACTTTGATATATATAATTTTTATTTGCTAATTATTGGTTTATTTTTTTCAATATTATTGTAAAATATTTTATTTGCTAATTATTGGTTTAATTTTTTCATTATTATTTTAAAGATAAATTATTACATAATAGTTGCAATTATCGATTAGTTTCTATATATAGCATTTGGTCTCGACCAGAAATGGTATCAGAGTCTTTCTCCCCTTCTATTCTTTTCTCTATTCTTTCATGGAGTAGACTCCTCTCTGAGTCTGGGGGTAGAAGGAAGATGGATCAAATCTCTTTTTTAAGATTGTATCCTTTCCTTATGATTCTTAATCTATTTGCTAGTTCAAATCAAACTCGGGTATCTCTCTTAATCGATTCTTCTTCATATTTCCCAGCTACTTATTCTCTGATATCATGATAAAGGCGTGGTTAACCTTCATGATAGAGGATTCTTAGTTGAAATATGGAAAAGATTAGATATAGATCAATCGATCGAAGAATTTGATTTAATTAAAAGATAGATTATTATCATAATTAAAGGGTACACTCTTATTAAGATTTTATTTCTATCTCCCTAATATCACTATATTCTCTCTCTCTCTTATGCTCTCCAAGCTTTTCTCTAAAATCTCTCCCCACTCCCAAACAATCACAGACACAACTTCCTCTTCTTCCTCTTCTTCATGCAAAAAAAAAATCAGAAGATGATTTTTCAAAAGTTTTAGCCGAGCATAATTCAGTCAAAGCTCATCTAGCCAAGGTTGAAGATCGTCTCAAAAATTGGTCTATCCCAAAGATAGATCCAAATTAGGTATACGTAGCTATAAAGATGAATTCACTGAGATCACCCTTCTACCTTAAAAAACCCTGTTCATATTGGATATGTTCAAATTGCTTTGAAACCCCTCTTCAAAGAAGGCCTAGATGTCCCAGTTTATCTCGCTCTTAGAGATAAGAGGCATCTCAGATTTACTTCATCTCTGCTAGGTGTTGACACCATATTTGGTCCATCTCAAATTTTATTATTATTATTTATTTATTATTAACATTTTTTATATTATAAAATTTTATTTTATTTGTTTTCATTAAAAATAACATGTTTTACCTTATTATTAGTTTTAAGGTAAGGTTTTAATTAAATTTAAAAATAGATTTTGTTTTAAAAGAATTTGATTTTTTTTAAAATAAATAATTTTGTTTCAAATAAAAAGATTTGTTTAAATTAAAAAAAAAAGTTGTTTTTTTATAAAACTGATTTTGATTCTGTTTTCCTAGTCAAAATCCCAGTTAACTCCAGTTACGTGGCTTTTTCTCCACGTTCTTCTTCTCCTTTTTTCTCTAAACGTTTTTGACTCGTACATTTTTTACCATTACTTTTTTGGGTATTTAAGAGGTAAGACCAGACGACAGAACGGGATGGGAGCGGGATGGGAGAAAAAGAGGAGAGAAAACCACGTTTCCCTTTGTTAAACACCCATTTCTTCTATTTTTATTTCCTCATTCCTTCCTTTCTCTCTCTTCAAACCTCCATTATTGACTTTTTTCTTTCTTCCTTCCTTTCTCTCTCTTCAAACCCCCATTATTGTTTTATTTTTTTTTTACCTTTTTGTTTCTTCCGTTTTCGTTCTCTCTCCACGTTTCATCTTCTTCCCCATTTCCACTCCGAATCCTCTCTATTAACCCCACACCTCCGGCGGCCACAACGACTCCCGAACACACCGGCGCAACAGACTCCGGCGACTGGCACGGCAAATCGGCAGCGACAGTAGCTCCAATGACATACCCAAATCTACACCTCCACGAGTAGTGGCACTCCGGCAAAGTCCTCCATTACAACCACCGTGAATGTGGGTTATCGAAAAAGAAGAAGAAGAAGCTCCTAAATAAGAAAAGGAAAACTTTGTTTTCTTAAAGGTAAAAGAAATTTACCTTTTTTCATTTAACCTTTAAAATAAGTTTTTTTTTTCTTTCTTTTGGTAATTTTGTTTTTCTTTTTAAAGAAGGCTTTGTTTCAGTTTTTTTTTATACAGGTCTTTTTATAAGTCTTCTTTTAAAAGATAAAAGATTTTATTTTGATTTTAAAATAATTTTCTTTTT
This sequence comes from Momordica charantia, assembly GCF_013281855.1. Classification (NCBI taxonomy): domain Eukaryota; kingdom Viridiplantae; phylum Streptophyta; class Magnoliopsida; order Cucurbitales; family Cucurbitaceae; genus Momordica; species Momordica charantia. Next base: position 8,293,260 of record NW_028275161.1, on the reverse strand, counting down.
TTTCCTAAATCAATGAGTGTTGAGTTTTAAAAATAAAAAAATATTAAAAATAAATTTTTTATTTCAAAAGTGAATGAAAGTGTTAAATAAAAATAAATAATTCCCAAATTACAAATTAAGCAAGAGCTTGTTTTAAAATAAATGATGCTAATAAGTTTAAGATTTTTTAAATAAAAAGTTTTAAACGAATTTCAAACTCAAAATAAAATAAATATTTTTCTTAATATTTTTTTCCCTTCATTTATAGTTTTTTTTTTCTTTCTTTTTTAAAACAAAGTTTAAAAATAAAACATTTGTATTAAAAAAAACAATTAAAATGTATCCTAAGGTCTTGGCACACTGGCAAGAGCAAGAGTTTAGGTTTTAATAACAACCATATTAAAAGTTCGAGTCTTTATGTGTGCCACAAATTTTTTTTATTTATCATTGTTTTTTTTACTAAATAATTATTTTAAATAAAAGATTTCATTTAGAGCTTTTTTAAACAAAATTCAAAAATACAAAATATGTATTTTAAAAAGGATCATAGCTTAAATCTCAAAGTGGTGTTACATTGGTGTGATATTTTAGTGTCAACACTCATGTCGCAAGTTCAAATCTTGATGTTCTCTAAAATTAATATAATTTTTTTATTGATTATTTTTTGTTCTAAATAATTATTTCAAAAACTCCAATGACGGGAATTGGAACCTTCCAGTATTCTCGAGGTGTCAAAATTTTTCTAATGGCCTTCGTGCCACTCATACCTATACATTCATATTTTATTACAAAATGTGAATTAATATAATATGAGACATTTCAAATAAAATAAAAACATTTTTTTTGGACCAAATAAAATAATAGGATAATTTTTGACAAAATGTAGTACCGTTTTCGAACGGGTGTCGTAGGGTGCTAACACCTTCCCTACGCTCAGTCGAATCCCGAACCTAAAATCTGTTTTCGCATACCAAGTTTTTGAAATAGGTGATCAATCACACCTTGTAGATGATTGGTGGCAACTCCCAACCCTTATCTCGAAAGAGACCCTTCAGGGGATGACGTTGGCCGCTCCGCGTCGCGATGACGTTGCGACACTAGGGATCGTTGAATCTAACCTGGTGCAAGACCCAGTCTACTTCAATTGCAAACCTGGTCTTACCATCTCACTTCAAGATAAAAACATCATGGACGTCCTATGTCTCGATGTACATTCTGAAGGACTGGAATTAAAAGATGGATTCCTCCCGTTTGTTGTTTCATACCGCATCTATTACAAATTGATGCATACAAATCTTTTTCCGAAGGCACTTGGCGTATCTCCAAAAGGTTACACCATGCTGATGGAAGTCAATGTCGAAAAATCTTCGATGACCATTCCAAAGACACTTCGCTGGGATGAAATTTCCAGAAACCCTATCTGGAGACTGCAAGGAGTAACAGCCCCCGCTAAAAGAACTAGCACAGAGGCATCAATCACCGAATTTCCAGATGGAGACGTTGAAATACAATTTAATTCTGAGACAAGATACCCCAGAATTATAGAAGTCATGGGTAGCCGCCCAAGCATATCTTCAGACACAAGGTCGGTAAACTCTATCAACAGATCTTTTAAAAGATCTGAATCTATGCGAGCGTCGGTAGACTTTACCCATCCTATCCCCGACGTTCATTATGAAGAAGGATCATTCTCTCCTACCCAAACCGACATGGAAAGAAGAACTGAATCAGCTTTCAACCAAATAAACGTTATTTCAAAAATTGAAAAACGTTATGAAGAATTGTACGACAACTACATCGATATGTGGATTGCCGCACCAAAAGAGACAAGGAAACATGTCATGAGTATAGGAGATTTCACCTCAAGATTACAACAAAAAGAGCTTGCTAGAAACGAAGCTGTCGTAGAAACGCTCAAAGCCCAAGGACAAGTGGCAGTTAGAAACGACATTGTTTGGGTCACTGCAAGGGGAAAAGAAATAGCTTCCACCTTCCCTCCTCAAGAAGAAGCTACCTTCTCTCATCTAGTCATACTGTCCATAAAAATGATGTTATCGCCCTATAAGACGATAGATGAAGACAAAGTTCAGAAAGTTGGTGTTCGTGAAATCAAAAACGTCCAGCATCAACTCAATTACTCAAACAAGATTCTTTCTGAAGTTTCCAAAGCTGTTGAAAGAATTAAGAACCCGGTTCTTCCTATCATCTCTAAAAAACCCAGAGATCCCACAGGCAGACCCCTATCAGCTTATTTTTCAACCTAACAATTTCAAGATAGGAACTCTCAAGGAAGACCCATCTGATCTCTTACTCAAGATCAACAAAAGACTTTCTTCTTTGTCCATCGATAAAGGAGACTCTTCTAAGAAGATTGATGTTGCTAAGAGTATAAACGTAGTTGCTACAATACCTACAACGACTCAAGCCTCATCTTCAACAATTCTACCAGTAACTATGCATACGAAAATGAAAAATCATTATCCTCAACCATCTCCTCCTGATCTAGGATGGGACGATCTCCGCCATGATCAACGAGCCTATGACGGAACGTCGATAGTTACCTGGAATATCGACGGATATTCTGAAGCTCAAATGCTGAATACTTTTCAAGAAATGATGATGGCCGCTACAGCTTTCAGCACCAAAAAGATGGTTCTACAAACCACCCATATCCTACTCTCAGGTCTCTCTGGAAACCTTAGAAGTTGGTGGCATAACCAGCTCACAGAAGAGGATAGACAAAAAATCTTGATGGCAACTAAGACTGTTGTCAAACAAGAAGGACAAAACGCCATGCAAATTGAAGAACCGGACATGGTAAATCAATTAGTCTATCCAATGACGAAGAATTTTATTGGTAGCACTAAAATCCATACCAACCTCGATACCGAAGCTCTATTAGGACTCCAATGTCAGAAGATGAGCAACTACAAATGGTATAAAGACACATTCCTAACATGTCTTTATACTTTTACGTCATGCGGAGCAGATATCTGGAAACAAAAATTTGTTGAAGGACTTCCCCATTACATTGCTCAAAGATTCTATCAAGTGGCAGCAGCAACCTCTACAACTAATCAGATCAATTGGTCAGAGTTAACCATTGGGGATATTACTGCCACAGTCCAAGGGATATGCATTAATCTCTGCCTAGAGAATAAGCATACTACCAAAGTTATCAAAGATCCCGACTACCGTAAGGAATTGGGAACTTTCTGCAAACAATACGGTCTTGACTACGGACCCAAAGATGAGAGGAAGAAAAAGAAATCTTCAAACAAACGACTCATTAGCAAAAGTAAGTCAAAAGATCCCGCATTTCCTTGGCGCAAGAGAAAATACTACAACAGGAGCAAGGGTAAGAGGAATTATTCGAAGAATCATTCTCACAAAACCTCTGTTACTTGCTACAAATGCAACCGCAAAGGACATTATTTTAGCAAATGTCCTTTGAAGGACAAGATCAATTCTCTAACCATAGATGAAGATACACGCCAGTCTCTTCTCTATGCCATTAGAAGTGAAGAAGAATATTCTTCTCATTCCGAGTCTTCAACCGATGATGATGGTATCAACCTCATAAATGAAGAACACTCAAATGAAGAAACCTTCTTCTCTCAAAGTGACCCTCTGACGAAGAAGGAGTTATCCCCTGTACTAGCCATTGCGTTGGAAGATGCCACGGTCATATCAATGTCATTAGCAAAGATCAAGAAGCACTCTTTGATCTGATTGAGCAATTGCCTGATGAAGATTCCAAACGAACGTGTCTCATCAGACTAAGGGAAAGCCTTGAAGCTGAAACCCCTCAAAGGAAGGCAGATCAAAACCTGATAGAATATTCTTTCCAAGATATGCTAAACAATAGAGAAGCTAAAAAGCCTATCCAAGTTGATGATCTCCACAACAAAGTGAAAACTCTCAAAAAAGAAGTCACCAATAATAAGCAACGACTTTCTACTCTTGAATACGCCTTCAGAAGGTTTCAAGAGTCCCAAGCGGCAAAGGAATATCAAGAAGGAACTTCCTCGACTCTAGAAAAAACAGGAAATTCTTTACTAGTTGGTTTACCAAGTGGAATCAATTACATTAGTAAAGTTCAAAACCAGAAGTGGATGTCCAAGATTATCTTTAAAGTCAGAGACTTCCAGCTGGAAACTTTCGCTCTTATCGACTCTGGAGCCGATCAGAACGTCATCCAAGAAGGTTTAGTTCCATCTAAATACTTCGAGAAAACTAAAGAAGTTCTAAGCGGAGTCGGTGGAAATCCGTTGAACATCAGATACAAACTTTCTAAGGTCCACATTTGCAAAGACGACGTGTGCCTTATCAACACCTTCATTTTGGTCAAAAATCTCAATGAAGGAGTCATCCTAGGTACCCCTTTCTTAACTCAATTATATCCTTTTTCAGTCACTGATAAAGGGATTGTTTCAAAGAAGTTCAACCGAGAAATTATCTTCAAATTCAGCCATCCAGTAATTCCGAGGTATATTTCATTTATTGAAGAAGATATTCACCTTTTCATGAATAGTATCGCCAAGAAGGAGAAACATATTGAATTCCTTCAAGATGATATTAAGACATGCAAGGTGGCTATTCAAATCAACACGTCATCAGTTCAACTCAAAATTCTAAACTTCCAAGAAAAGCTAGAAAAGGAAGTTTGTTCGAACATCCCAAATGCCTTCTGTGATAAAAAGAAGCATATGATTAACCTACCATATGTTGATGGATTCAAGGAAGCCGAAATCCCAGCTAATGCTTGGCCTATTCAAATGAACAAAAATCTGGTCAAATTTTGTACAGACGAAATAACAGATCTATTCAGAAAGGGACTCATTAGCCCTTCTAAGAGTCCTTGGTCATGTTCGGCTTTCTATGTCAACAATCAAGCCGAGAAGAAACGAGGAATTCCCAGGCTTGTAACTCTCAACAAAGTTCTCAAATGGATTAGGTATCCTATACCTAATCGGCAAGATTTGCTAAAAATGATTACTTTAGCAAAAGTCTTCTCGAAGTTCGATTTAAAATCTGGGTTTTGGCAGGTCCAGATTCATCCAAATGACCGTTACAAGACAGCCTTCAATGTTCCATTCGGGCAATTTCAATGGAACGTAATGCCTTTCGGATTGAAGAATGCTTCATCCGAGTTTCAGAAGATAATGAATGATATCTTCAGCAAATATCAAGATTTCACAATAGTTTATATTGATGATAATTTGGTATTCTCAAATACTGTGGATCAACATTTCAAGCATTTGCAGTTATTCCTCAACATTATCAAAACAAATGGTCTTGTGGTTTCACAACCAAAGATGAAACTGTTCCAAACGAAGGTCAGATTTCTCGGTTATGATATTGATCAAGGAATCATTAAGCTGATCCAACGGTCTCTAGAATTTGTTGATAAATTCCCAGATGTCATACAAGACAAAACACAGCTAGAGCGATTTTTGGGCTGTGTGAATTACATTGGAGACTTTATTAAAGACCTCCGTACAATCTATCTGCCACTCTATGGCAGGTTGAAGACAAATCCAAAGCCATGGACTTAGAGCATACACGCGCAGTCCAATCTATCAAATCATTGGCCAAGAGCATCCCATGTTTATCTCGTGTGGATGATCAAGCATGAATCATTGTCGACACCGACGCATCAGATGTTGGTTAGGTGGTGTACTCAAACAGGAAGTTAACGGGAAAATCATGATTATCCGTTACCATTCAGGCATTTGGAATAGTGCCTAGAAAAACTATTCCATAGTAAAAAAGGAAGTATTAGCAATAGTACTTTGCGTACAGAAATTCCAGGGAGATCTTATCAATAAAGATTTCATGATCCGGACAGATTCAAAGGCAAGCAAATTCATCTTTGAGAAAGATATAAAGAATCTGGTCTCAAAGCAAATCTTTGCAAGATGGCAAGCAATACTGTCTTGCTTCGATTTTCAAATTGTGCCTATAAAAGGTGAGAACCCCCTTGCTGATTACCTCTCAAGAGAACATTTCTTGAAGACACCCAAATCAGCTTTAGGCACATCCTCCTCTCTTCCTCCCGATGGAACCTCCTCCTGGTCGAAGACGGCCAAACACTCAGCGTCCCCACCGTAGAACAACCAGCGTCCCCAATCGCCTAGAAATGATCGCATAATTTCACCCCAAGCAGTAGCATCCTCTTCCAGAGATGCTACCTTAAAGGGCAAAAGGCTCATTTCTCAATCATTTGTACCATCCCCGATGAGTGCAGAAAATTACGCCATGGATATCTAGTTTGAGACAATATCCAGACGTCAACAAGGTTCTTCTCAAAAGACCTTGTCCATTCAATCAGGCCCATCCAGTCTTCCAATTCCTTCAAGTATGTTGTTACGTCCTCTTAGCACTACAACGAAGAACATGCGTCTTGCCTCAGCAGCCGCTTCTTCAAAATCTACTATTTCGAGGAATCCTTCCTCGTTTTCTCAAATCGTCAGGCCAAAAGTTTTTCAGCCATCGAACCAGAATTCGACGGACTTTCGGTCCAAGAAGTCTGCAAACAAATATTTTCTCATGGCTTCAACTTCTTGCCAAAAGATCTTCAAAAGACTCGTACTTTTTATGAGTTTATTCTGGTTGATTCCAAATCAGCAGAAATAACTCATGTTCTAGATAAAAATGATCATTCCAAGACCATTTATTCAAAATTCAGAATCTTCCGAGTTCTTATCCCGTCCTCCTGGAAACAGGGTATGTTCGTAGGGAAGAAGTTTAAAAAAACCTTTAAGCCACAGACTTACAACTATCATGACTACATGAAGGCGTGATATGTTGTCTTCTGGCTTCAAGGCTACAACCACTCCTGGTTTGTGACTTTTTATAAGCAAGCTTATAAATTGCACTTTCAAAACTGGTTTCAAAGTTGGTGGACGTACTTTTGTCTCTCAGAGGAAATTTTCCCTGTCAAGGTTCAACGTTCGTACCATCTCTTCCAACAAAGTATCTACTCGTCTCCCCTTTCTAAGACGTTTAGATTCGCTTTGTATTTCCAAGTTCCATGGATCTTCTGCTGGAATTTCCAGTTAGAACCCAGTGGCAATTTCAAAGCGTTGAGCAAAGCTTTATGCATCAAATGGTGGGAAAAATTTGACTACACCTACCTAGAAGCTAAAAAGATGAAAATCTGGTTCAAGATCAACGTTCATCTCCAAGACATGACAAGGCAAGAAGACAAGAGTTTCCTTCTCGCCAAAAACGCAGTCATGAGTTCACTAGCTAGAGCCGAGTCTCAGGCCGACTTCAATTTAGTTCTCAATACTTTCGTGGTTCAAATCTCTGATCCAGACGACCTTTAGGCGGATGCTGATTCCTCTGCCTCTGTCAATAACGATGTTGAAGACGACGAAGACGACTTCGATCCTTTCGAAGGCTACGACATCAACGATCCATATTTAGATTCACAGCCCTACTGACGATTCTGAATCTGGATCTTTCAAGTGTTTAATTTAATTTTCTTATTGTAAATTACTGTAAATTAATTTGTTTAAATTTCGTTTAAGTTTTTAGATAAGATCTTTGTATTCCGATCTTATCATCACTATCCCAATCTGTTATTTCGTGAAGAAACTGCAGAAGAAATTCAGATGAAGAAAATGTAATACATATGAAATAAAGTTAAAGAAAAAAATGTAAGCTAGACAATCAATCTCCAAATTGTCGACTTCTTTACAAAATTCAAATAAAAATTATATATAAAAACAATAAAAAATAAATAAATGACATGGAAAGAAGATGACAAAATTTAGTTTGTAGTTTTAATATGCGTTATTGAAAATATATCTATATATATTACACAATCTTTTGTAGTTTTAATCTAATTTTTTTTCTTGAATTCTTATAATTAAAAGATTATATATATAAAAGTTTAGAATTAAAAATTTTGGAGGTAATAATGTGAAGAGAGGTTAATCCATAAGTTTTTATATTTATTTTATTTTTCAATTGAGATATTTAATATTGTTTATGTAGATGTGTGAAGTTGACTTGATATTTAAGATAAATTTGATTAAAGAATGAAACATAAATTCTTTATGCAATTAAGATGATTGTGTATAAAGTTAGAAGAAGAAACATTAATATTACTAATCAATAAAGAAATAACACTAAACAGATAATGAACAAATTTTTTATAAAAATAAATAAATAAATAAAGAGAGAGAGTTCTCGTATAGTTGTAGAAGTGAAAGAGTGTTGTAAAAGTATAAGACTATCAAAATTCTAAAATTTTGAAATTTTATTATTAATTTTTTTAAAGGAATTTTATTATTAATTATATTGAAAGTGCCATCATAAATTTATAATTAATTTTTAGAAATGAATTTTATTTTAAGTTTTAACATTATATTGTCATTTGTCAATTTTATGAACTTATTTAAATTATTAATTTTAAATATTTTGATACTTTTGTTTTAAATAAATATTTCATTTTAAAAAAATTATATGAAGGGATTTTATTTATGTGTGACTGGATGAGATTTTCATATTCATGATATTTACGCGGGGATGTGATATAGTTTAATGTTGAATATATATATATATATATATATATGTATATATATATATATTCGCTGATTAATAAACCTTAAAAATAAAAATATTGTGAGAGATAAAAAGAAAAAAATAAAGAAGAATGAGAAAAAAATAAACATCACAATGTTGTTGAAAATGAGCGAAGTTGGTCATTTTATAGAATGATAAAAGGAAGTTGTTGCAATACTTTTAAAATTCTACCACCTTTTAAGTATTAACCCTGTTAAATGATAATGAAAATACTTTTTGTATTCTTCATCTTTTAGAGGCAAAATCATTATATATATACATATATATGTATATAAAAGAAAATCAAAACAAAACCTACGAAATTAAAATAGAATTTCAAAGAACAAAACAAATATTGAAAAAAATATATCAAAACAAAACCTATGCTAATCTAATAAATTAAGGGTTCAAGCGATATTGAATAAAAAATTGAAATAGAAAAAATATAATTTCAAACGACAAAACAAAATTAAAATTGATTTCTTTTATATTAAAATAAAAAATATGAAAATGAAAAAAAAGCAGAAAATCAAAGCACACCCACGAATTTGAAATAGAATTTCAAACGGCAAAAAAAAAATATAATAAAAAGAAATCAAAATAAAACCTACCCATAAATTAAGGGCATATATGATATTAAATAAAAATTGAAGGGTAATATTGGTAAAAATAATTCTCCTAATTCGTACTAATATAAATATATTATAGATATATATATACTGATTAATAAAACTTAAAAATACAAAATTAAGAAACAAGAAGAAAGATTGAATTATATATATATTTACCTCTCACTAATATTCAAACCAACATTCAAGGATGCTAAACATGAACATTATGCTCTAAAAAAAAATTGGAATGCCATCTTATACTCTAAATCTTAAAAATCAAAATACTGTAAGAGAGAAAAAATAGGGGAAAAAAGAAAAGAACAATAAGAAAAAAAAACCTCACAATGTTGTTGAAAATGAATGAAGAAAATATGATAGTAGGGAGAGGCTGCAAAACTATTAAAATTCTACCACCTTTTAATATTATATAATTAAACACGATGATAGAAAAATTCTTTACATTCTTAACACTCATGTTAAATGAAGTGGAATTGAAATAGAATTTTAAAAGGCAAAAAAAAAATCAAAACAAAACCTACAAAATTAAAACAGAATTTGAAAACGCAAAAAGAAAAAAAAATAAATAAATCAAATAAAACCCAAGAAAATCTACAAAATTAAAATAGAATTTCAAAGAGCAAAACAAATATTAAAAAAAGAAAAACGAAATATCGAAACAAAATCTATGCTGATCAAATAAATTAATTAAGGTACATACGGTATTGAATAAAAAATTGAAATCGAGCAAAACAAAATTAAAATTGATTTCTTTTTTATTAAAATAGAAAACAAAACTAAAAAAAATCACAAAAACAAAACAAACCCACAAAATTGAAATAGAATTTCAAATGGCTAAAGAAAAAGTATATTAAAAAGAAATCAAAACAAAACCTACCCATAAATTAAGGGCATATATGGTATTGAATAAAAATTGAAGGGTAATATTGCTAAAAAAAATTCTTCTATCGGTACTAATATAACTATATTATAGATATAGATATATTGATTAATAAAACTAAAAAATACAAAATTAAGAAACAAGAAGAAAGATTGAATTATATATATATTTATTTCTCACTTATATTCAAACCAATATTCAAGGATGCTAAACATGAACATTATGCTCTAAAAAATTGGAATGAGATCTTATATCCTAAATTTTAAAACCAAAATATTGTAAGAGAGAAAAAATAGGGGAAAAAGAAAAGAATAAGAAGAAAAAAACATCACAATGTTGTTGAAAATGAGTGAAGAAAGTATGATAAAAGGAAAGAGGATGCAAAGCTATTAAAATTCTACCATCTTTTAATATTATATAATTAAACTCTATTAAATGATGATGGAAAAGCTCTTTATATTCTTAACACTCATGTTAAATTAAGTGGAATTGAATTAGAATTTTAAAAGGCAAAAAGAAAAATAAATCAAAAAATCAAATCAAAACCAAGAAAACCTACAAAATTAAAATAGAATTTCAAAGAGCAAAACAAATATTAAAAAAGAAACAAAATATCGAAACAAAACCTGCTGATCTAATAAATTAATTAAGGTACATACGGTATTGAATAAAAAATTGAAATCGAAAAAATATAATTTCAAACGGCAAAACAAAATTAAAATAAAACAGAACAAACCCTCGAAATTGAAATAGAATTTCAAACGGCTAAAGAAACAAATATAATAAAAAGAAATCAAAACAAAAGCTACCCATAAATTAAGGGCATGTATGGTATTGAATAAAAATTGAAGGGTAATATTGCTAAAAAAATTCTTCTATATCCAAACTAATATTAATATATTATAGATATAGGTATACCGATTAATAAAACTTAAAAATACAAAAATGAAGAAAAAAAAAGAAAGATTGAATTATATATATTTACCTCTCACCAATATTGAAGGTTGCTAACATGAACATTATGCTTGAAACATTGGAACGTGATTTTATACATTGACCCTTAAAAATCAAAATTTGTTAGAGAGAAAAAATAGGGGAAAAAAAATAAGAATAAGAAAAAAAAACCTCACAACATTGTTGAAAATGAGTGAAGAAAGTGTTTTTATATAATGATAAAAGAAAGAGGTCGCAAAACTATTAAAATTCTACCACATTTTAATATTATATAATCAAACACTACGATGGAAAAAACTCTTTACATTTTAACACTTATGTAAAATTAAGTGTAATTGAAATAGAATTTTAAAGGGAAAAAAAATCAAAACAAAACCTACAAAATTAAAACATAATTTCAAAAGGCAAAAACAAAAAATATATAAAAATCAAATCAAAACTAACCCATCTATAAGTTATAGACATGTTTAGTATTACTTAAAAAATGAAGCGTAATATTGTTAAAAAAGAAGATTCAAAATATTGTGAGAGAGAAAAAATGGGAAAAAAAGAATACCTACGCCTTCGGATCTTAGGCCTGAGTCACCCTCCAAAGAATAAGAACAAACAAAATAAACCTTGCATTTAAAATCAGTGAGATAGTCATTTTATATAGAATGATAAAGAGGTTGCAAAACTTTTAAAATTCTAAACACTATTAAATGATGATGGAAAAACTCTTTACAATCTCAAACATTTACAAAAAAAAAAAATCAAAATCAAAATATTGAGAGAGAGAAAAAAAAAGGGGAAAAAAGAATACCTGTCGTCGATCTACGCTTTCGGTCTGATCTTGATCTTACGCCCCTGAGTCACCCTCCGAATAATAAAAAGAAGAAAAATAAACCTCAAAATGAGTGAAGAGAGTCTTTTTATATAAAATGATAAAAAACTTTTAAAATTCTACGCATTTTAATATAATTAAACACTATTATAATAAAAAAATCAAATCAAAACCAAAAAGATAACCAACCCACGAAATTGAAAAAGAAACAAAAACAAAACAACGGTAAATATTGGAAAAGAATAAGAAAGAAACAAAAACAAAACAACTGTAAATATTAAGCATAAATGATTTCAAAAGAAAAAAAAGTCAAATAAAAACATTTAAATGATTTAGAAAAAACTCTTTACATTCTAAACATTTATTCAAAATTGAGTGGAATTGAAATAGAATTTTAAAAGATAATAAAAAAATCAAATAAAAACCAACACATAACCAACCGAGGAAATTGGAAAAGAATTTCAAAAGACAAAAAAAGAAACAAAAATAAAACAACTGTAAATATTAAGCATAAATGATTTCAAAAGGAAAAAAAAGTCAAATAAAAACTTAAACATAAATGAAGGGCATGTATTGAATTAAGTAAAAAAATGAAGGGTAATATTGTCCAAAAAATGTTTTTTCCATGATTTCAAAAGGAAAAAAAGTCAAATAAAAACTTAAACATAAATGAAGGGCATGTATTGAATTAAGTAAAAAAATGAAGGGTAATATTGTCCAAAAAAATGTTTTTTCCACCTTCGTAATTTTTAATATATATATAAATGAAGGACATATATTGTATTAAGTAAAAAATGAAGGGTAATATTGTCCAAAAAATGTTTTTTCCACCTTCGTGCTTTTTAATATATATATATATTATGGATAAAAATAACAAATTTTAGTTTTAATTTAGGGACAACTTCAAATATGTCAAAAATATTAAGTAAAATTAGTAACATAACAACCACATTTAATTTTTTCCAGTATAGCACTTAAAATTGAGGTCAAATTTTAAAATGATAGCTTTATCTAAATGATATACAGTTGTAATATATCATATCTATGATATACATTTGATATATTACTAATATGAGTATTTAATATACTTACCATACGTATGTAATATGCATTTGGTATATTATTTATATAAGCGGATACAATAGTAATAATATTACTGATATAAATTTTTCTTTTCTAGAAAATTGAAAATTGAAAAAATAAGACATGAAATATTTTTACTAAGTTCGTAGTTCCGAATAACAAAAGGGAGCCTAAAGAATTTGAAGTATTTGTCAAAACCCCGAAAAAGGAACCGGGAGAGGCGGAAAAGTACCCTAAACCCTGGGGACTGGGGAGGGCTCTGTTTCACTCCTCTCCTCTGTTCCGATGGACTGAGGGACTGGCGAAAATGAGGAACAAGCTTGTGGGTGGAACACCACTCCACTCGAGCTGTTCTATTTCCGGAATAAAATGGGGTACGCTCTCTTTCACTCCCCTCTTTTTTCCCCCTCTCATCGTTCTTATGATTTCTCATGACAATAATCTCTCGCTTTTATTTCAATTTGTCGTTCTGTTGCATGCCACTGTCACTTGGGGCTCAATCAATTCTCATTTTTTGTTTTTTTTTTCTTTGCAGCGTTTGGTAGGAAAGAGGTCGAGAATGTTGTATCTAGCTCTAGCTCCAATATTTGGTGGCGTGGAAGATCATATGCTGCGTCTGTTGCTCCTGCCATACCTGATCCCGACAAGGATCGTAAAACTGTTCCTATAGAAGCTCGCCGAGCAATGGTCGAATCTTTTGTGGACAAGTACTTTCTTCGCTATAGTCTCAATAGTTTATTAGTTTTGATTGAATGCTCTTCTTTGTCATTTAATTTATTGTTCATGAACCGGATCAATGCTCTCTAATTTTTCATGAACCGGATCAGTCAAGTACTCCAGTTGGCTGTTTGAGCTCTAATTCCTAGTGAACTCGGATGTTAGAAAGCAATTAGTCTATTTCAAGCGGTTGTTGTAAATTTGAGGTGGAAAGCAAACCTATGTATGGTGATGCCAACTGAGCTCACTGGCTCTCATTGCCATCGATTAGTGGTCTTACTTGGCTCATCCTCTTCTTTCCAGTCTTTACTTCCATATTAAATTTTTCTGGACGATTATGCATTTTCATTGGATACTAAAGCTCCTTGTTTAAGCTCAGCAAATTGATTCCTGTTCCATTTCTTGTCACATGTAAGGATGCCTTAAAACACCGTAATCATTGTGAATGGGTTTTCTATTTTTGTTGATTTTTAAGCAATGAAGATGAAGTTGAACTCTTTTTCCGATCTTAACAACTTTATAATCTCTCTGTCAGGAAGATGGACGTTGAGTGAAAATGATGTTGTTTTATTCAATGGTAGTTTGTGGATCCTACATATTGCGTTTTATTCAGGTTTTGCTTCATGAGAGAATAAAAGCATTATACTTTTTAATATTTCTCATTGTTGGTATCTAAATTCTTGATTTTCTCGATTTGGACAATAAAAATTCATTATGCTACTAATTTTTCAAAACTAAGACAATAGTCTTTTTTTTCCCCCTTTTTTCCCCTTTCTATCTCACCTCTTTTTGCAGCCATGAATTTATCACTTTAAGCACCGCTGAACTCTCTGTTGTCTTTTCTTTTTGTCTGATTTGTTTGCCTGATTTATTTTTATATCGTAACCAATCATTAATTTTTGTCTAATTATTTTTGAAGATCTCTCTAGCCTTCTGTAGTAGCTTCTTTCTTGGCTTTGACATGGGTAAAAGGAATAGCTGTTTTTCTCTTGACTGTGGCAAATGGAAGAAGTCTGTTTTATACGACCTAATGAGTGAAGAGTGCCGATTTTAATAATTCTTTTACCTATTATAGCATCTATTATGATCATGAAGAAAAATATTTATTACATTGATTACTACTGATTACTTAAAAGGAATTTGCACGCATTCCTATGATTCTTATGTTGTAGAAAGTTATTCGTTGTAAAGACCGATATACGCAACTTGAGAAAAATAACAAATAAGAAAAGTTTTCCTGCTTATCTTGTTTACATTAATTGATTTTCTTTTTGACAGCACATATTTTTTAACCTGATCACAGAATGTTCCATATTCTTATGTTTTAACCTGAAAATTTATTTTATTTTATTTTATTTTTTGATAGGACACTAAAAGTATAGCTTTTGAAAATTTCAAGACATCCTCAGTGACTAGATTCTCTTTCCCTATTAAGCTGAAGAGATAATGGATTTGTTTTTATTTTTATACTCTCTTTGTTGTCTGCCGGTGAACGAGTTTGTTAAAATGAATCTTATACTTCCTTGGTAATTGTTTTTGGGTCTGTCAATGCTTCAAAATTCCTTATGCAGGTACAAGTCAATAAATGCTGGGAAGTTGCCATCGATATCAAATACTCAGAAGCAAGTGGGTGGCTCTTTTTATGTGGTTAGGAAAATCCTTCAGGAGCTGCAGAATGAATCTACAATGCCGTCCTTAAAGAGTAGAAGTAAAGTGTCATTTGAAGAAAAGGCAACCAAAGGTAATGAAAGTTTGTCTGAAGATGGAAATTATTTTAGAAGTGTACTCAATGTTTTAAACAAAATTTGAGCCTCAAAATTTTGTGCCCTAAGAGTGAGGCTCAAATTTTTTAGCCTTCAGTCTCTTGAATTCATTAGATCTTAAGTCTCTTTGGTTCTTTAGATCACAAGAGGTTTATGCCTCCATCAGAATGCATTGAAATTTGGAGCCTTTATGCCTTATGAAATGTTTAGTAGAATAATATAAGTTTACTACATTGTCTATTTCTCATAGAAAAAAAATCAGTTCACCACATTCTTAAAAATTATAAAATTTCACTTATGTATTTAATGCTAATGCACCATAAGTTGGTTTACTACTTCTAAGGTTTTAGAAGAGATACTGAATACAAAAATGAGAACAAAGGAACAGCCTAGGGGTCAGGTAGAGGGAGCTCCACCCAAAGAACTACAAAAAAGAGCCTTCCAATGGTTAAAAATCATCAAAAGGATATAACTGCAAAATAATTTTCTATTGTTGGAACGCTACCAAGAAGCACTGCGTTTTACATTGAGACAATAAGAATAAAAAAGGATGACATATCTTCAAATATTCTAGCTTTCTTTCTTTTCAAAGAGTCCAAATAAGGGTGTGGGTTGAATAGCTCCATAAAACCTGCCCCTTCCTTTAAATGGCCAGTCGCCTATAGCCTTGGAAGCCAACTCTCTTAGGAAGGCACATCATCAAGTCAAACTCCATCAAAATGGAGGACCACTCCCTTTCAGCAAAAGAACATTAAAGGAATTGAAGGAATATATGATCCAAAAATTTTAGGTTCCTCTAAGCAAAGACAGCATGCTGGGGGAACATCACCCGAACTGTAAATTTTCATTGCAACTTAATGTGAGTATTGAGGCTTCCATAAGCTAAAGACCACGAAAAGACTTTCATTATGGATTTCAAATTTCCAATCAGATTCACAATTGGTGATTTTAGTCTCACAGGTGCATTAGTAAATGTTGGGTTTGTAAAGAGTGCAAACGAAGTCTCACATTAGGGAAGAGAGTGATCCATGGTATATAGATGAGGACAATTATCTCCATTGGCACGAGCCTTTTTGGGTGAAACCAAAAGCAAAGCTGTGAAAGTTATTCTCAAAACGGACAATATCATACAATTGTGAAGATACTTGGAAGTACGAGGGTATCGTTGTCCTTAACGAGAGTAAACATGAGAAAAGGTGATTTTGTGGAGAAATGGCCTTGGCATCAAGCGTCCATCTTTGCCACTACCTATTTGGATGGAATTTAACACGAGATTGATTCAAATTCTCTACGTTCCTATCAAATGTATTCCTTCTGACACCCAAATCCCAAGCCTGCTATCCTCCATCCCAAAGATCTGCTATGCCTACCATTTTTTAGTTATTTTTTAATTATTTTATGGAAAAGGCGTATAAATCCAGAAATGTATGAGCTAGGGGAACAAACTCTTTCGCAATTCATTTTTTTTTAACAAGAAACCTACTTGTTTTCATTAATATATGAAAAGAAAGGAAAAAGTTCTAAGATACAGACTCCCAAAAGGGAGAGAAAAGAACAAACTGCCAAGCTAATAAAGTAAATATTCCCAAAAAGTTACGAGAGCCAAAATAAAACATAGAGCAAAACACTTGAGGGAGAATCGGACGAAAATATCCCAAAAGCAAAACCGCACATTCAAAGATCCACTCAAGATAAAACCCTATCCATGGAAAGCAAAACCAACATCTTTGCTCAAATGACAAAACTCTGGAAAAGAGATCCAAACTGACTCCAACAAGAGGGATTGCTCAAACCCACTTCAAAGCAACTAAACACCATCAAGAATTATTGAAATCAAAACCCTACTAAAACAAGGAACCTCCTGCTAGCTCAAAAAATTTCAAAGGTCCTAATAGTATCTAAAAAGTCTTTTTGAAGCTTCCAAAATTTTGTGCTTAACACTGATGAAATAAGAATTTTCCTTAGAGGAAGGATAATAAGGCCTTATTTTGCTTTGATCTTGAAAAAGGCCATCTAGATTCCTTTCTTGATTTGAACTGAAGCTGGTAATATTGTCAATCAGATATTTACTAAACTTTGAAGATTCTTCCTCTAAAGCAACTTGAAAAGCGAAACTCCATTAGTCGAATTAATAGTATTGTAGAAACTAAGGTTGGAGAGAATCCAATATGAATTATTCTCATTATTAAAGTCTATAATTATAGACAAATGTACGAGGTTGACCTAATCCTATAAGGAGAAGGTAAATGACAAATTAAAACATATTAATACAAGAATATAAAATATACTAATATATATACTCTAACATTCCCCCTCAAGTTGGTGCATATATGTTAATCATGCCCAACTTGTTAGATAGACAATCTATTCGTGCTCCATTCAATGCTTTAGTAAAGATATCTCCTAAGTGCTCTCCAGTCTTCACATGTCCTGTAGTCACAAATCTTTGCTGTATTTTCTCACGTACATAATGACAATCAACTTCAATGTGCTTAGTTTGTTCATGAAATACTAGATTAGATGCAATATGGAGAACTGCTTGATTATCATACCAAAGTTTCATTGGAGTGGTGATGCCAAATCCCAATTCAGTCAGAAGCTGACAGTGTTTTCGAGGTGCAAGGCGCACCTCAAGGCGACAAGTCCTTTGATCGCCTTGAGGCGAGAGGCGATAAAAAGGCGACGCCTGACTGAAGCGAGGCGCACTTAATAAAATAATAAATAAATATTATCTATAGTAATTTTAGTAAAAAATAAAATACTCTAGATGCAAATATTTGTACAACCATTTAATGTGCAAATAAAGTTTAACTTAAATAATTAAGAAAAATTAAAAACTTAAGTTCAAATATTTAAGAAAAATTAAAAATATAAATTCTAAAAAAAAATTAGTTGACAGTGGTTAAATAGAAAGATATAAAAACATTTGTATTTGAATTAAACCATGCATTAAAGTAGGGAGTGCTTATTGTCATTGGGAAGTGTTGCCACCAGATGGCAATTTTATTGCAGCTGTAAATTTTCTAGCACTAGCACTTGTTTAGTGTGGCTTGGAAATATAAAAAAAGAAAAGGGGAGTGGCTTGGAAATGTATAAAAAGAAAAGGTGAGCGGCTTGGAAATGTATAAAAAAAGAAAAGGAGAGAAGAACTGAAGCGACATGATTTTAATTTGCAGGTTTTTCAAATTTCTCTTTGATTCTTCTTCCATTACTCTCCAACATTCTTCCTTGATTCTTCTTTTTCTCCAACTCTTCTTCTTTGTCTAATCTTTTTCTCCAACTCTTCTTCTTTGTCTTTTGTCTTCTACTGTTCTATTGTTTCGTTCTTTTCTCAATTAAAGAATTGACGAAGAAGAATTGAATAATTGAAGAAGAATTGAAGCAAACATAGGAAGAATCGAAGAGAAAAATCGAAAAACTTATAATACAAGGACGAAAGTGGTGGACACAGCGAAGGAAAAAGCCTTTCGGGTGTGGGTATTTTGATTTTTGGCTGTGGATATTCGGTTTTCAGGGTTGTTTTTCGTGGGTTTTTAACATAAAAAGAAAGAAAAAAAAAGCAGCGTGAAACGCCTCGCTTCAACGAGGCGCTCGCCTCGTCATAAGGCGAGGGTGCGCCCAGGCGCAGGGAGGCGCACCAAGGCGAGCGCCCGGTCGAAGGCGCTCGCCTTGGCACCATTTAAGGCGCTCCCAGGCGAAATCGCCTCGCCTCTCGCCTAGGTGCGCCTCGAAAACACTGGAAGCTGATATATCCATACTAATTCACACACCAAATGTGCCACAACTCTATATTCTGATTCAGCAATTGAATGCAATACCATGTTTTGTTTCTTACTTTTCCAAGAAACTAAATTACCTCTGACAAATACACAATATCCTGAGGTTGATCTTCCATCTTCCTTAGAATCTGTCCAATCAGCATTTGAAAAACGTTTAATATTAAGATGACCAGAATCTTTATATAACAAACCACGTCCAGGAGCACCTTTCAAATAACATAGAATATGTTGTTCCAATGCAGGCCAATGGTCAGTCGTGGGAGAACTCATAAACTGACTCATAATACTAACTGGATAACCTATGTCTGGCCTCGTAACTGTAAGGTAATTCAACTTCCCTACTAATCTCCTCTAATCTCCTATACTTCAAAGATCTTTTAACAACTCCCCTTCCTTTGTAAGTTGTAAATTAGGTATCATTGGGGTACTACGTGGCTTAGCAGTTAACTTTCCTGTTTCAGTTAATAGGTCACATACATATTTTCTCTGAGATGAGAGAATCCCCTTCTTGCTCCTTATTACCTTAATTCTTAAGAAGTATTTCAGCTCTCCCAAATCCTTAGTATGAAATTGGTTATGAAGAAAAGTTTTGAGTGATAGGATGCCTGATGAATGATAAATCATTACCAGTAATCACAATATCATCAACATATACAACCAGTAAGATAGAATGGTCCGACTTACTCTTCTTCATTCCAAAGTCCTCAACCACCTGACTGAATTTTCCAAACCATGCTCGTGGACTTTGTTTCAACCCATATAAGGATTTATGAAGACGACATACCTTTCCATTCTCCCCTGAGGAACAAAACCTAGTGGTTGCTCCATATACACTTCTTCTTGCAGATCACCATGAAGGAAGACATTTTTAATATCAAGTTGATGTAAGGGCCAATGGTGAATAGATGCCAAGGAAATGAATAACTTGACAGAAGCCAATTTAGCAATTGGAGAAAAAGTATCAGAATAATCAATTCCATAAGTCTGCGCATATCCTTTAGCAACAAGACGAGCTTTCAAACGGGCAATGGATCCATCAGGATGAACTTTAACAGCAAACACCCATTTACAATCGATAGGTTTCTTTCCTGTAGGAAGAGATACTAAATCCCAAGTACCATTGTCATCTAAGGCAGTCATTTTCTCTAACATAGCAGCCCGCCAACCAGGATGAGACAAAACTTCATGAACAGTTCTAGGAACAGATACAGACTCAAGGGATGCAAGAAACGAACAAGTAGGTGAGGACAAATGGTTATATGAAACAAAAGAAGAAACATGATAAATACATTTACACACCTTTTCTAAGAGCAATGGGAAGGTCATCACTTGTTCCTCGATCCACAGATGAAGAAGCTGCTGGTATAGGGCATGAGTCCGTAGGAGGTTGCCGACGAGAATAAACTTGAGTAATGGTGGGAAGAGAAGGATCAGGCACAGAGAGAGATGTATTGCTAGGAAGCTCTTCAGTAGAAGTAAAGACAATGAAATAGACAAGTCATCATCTTCTTGTGAACGCTCCCCCTGACTGGTACTTAAAATGATGAAAAAGGAGTATCTTCAAAGAACTTAATATCGGGAGAGACAAGATATCTATTGAGATCAGGACAATAACATCAATATCCTTTTTGAACACGAGAATAACCAAGGAAAATGCATTTCAATGACTTGGAGTCTAATTTGGTGAGCTGAGGGCGAACATCACGAACAAAACAAGTGCAACCAAATATTTTAGGTTTAATAGGAAATAAAGTTTGCATAGGACATAGAGTACGATAAGGTATCTCACCCTTAAGAACTGATGAAGGCATGCGATTAATTAGGAAGCAAGCCGTCGAAACAGCATTGGCCCAAAAGTATTTTGGAACATGCATTTGAAACATTAAGACCCTTGTTGTTTCGAGAAGATGTCTATTTTTTCTTTTTGCAACTCCATTTTGAGACGGAGTATCGACACAAAAGGATTGGTGAAGAATACCATATTCACTCAAATAGGAGCCAAGAGCTCCAGAAAAATATTCTTTAGCATTATCACTTCGTAGAACTTTAAGAAAGCCACCAAATTGTGTTCGAACTTCAGCATGAAAGTTACGAAAATGAGAAAGTAACTTAGAACGATGTTTCATTAAATATAACCAAGTTACACGGGAAAAATCATCGACAAAGGTAACAAAATACCGAAACCCACCTTTGGACTCAATAAGACAAGGACCCTAAACATCAGAATGAACTAATTCAAAAAGAGTAGTAGCTCGTTTATTGACTCTAGGATACGAACTAAAACGATGAAACTTAACAAATTGATATGACTCACAATCTAAAGAATGCAAACTATGAAATTGAGGACGAAGACTCTTCAATATGAAGAGAGATGGATGACCCAAACGATAATGTTCTTGGAAAGGAGAGGGTACTCGAGTGCAAATGGTAGCTGTAGGTATCTGTGTATCAAAGCCATTGGATTCACGCCCTTTATCAATAGTCTTCTTCGTCGTAAGATCCTGAAATAAGCAATAACCGAGGAAGAATAAGACACAACAATTGAGATCACGAGTGAGTTTACTAACAGAGATCAAATTAAAAGAAAATTGTGGTAAATTTAAGACAGATGTTAATGAAAGAGATTTGGAAAGATGAACTGTGCTAGAGCCAAGAACAGGAGAAGTGGTGCCATCTGCTATGGTAACATCAGACAAAGATGTAGATGTGGAGAAGTTAGCAAATAAGTTAGGGTTACCTGACATATGATTTGTCGCACCAGAGTCAATGACCCATTTTGACGTGGAGGAAATACGACATTTACGGGTGTTACTTGACTCAGCGATGGCAGTACTCAGATTAGAGGACGATGCCGTCAATGACTCTTGATACTGTTGGAACTTAGCAAACTCTTCCGCAGGAATTGTAACTAACTTGCCAGCATTATTAGGCGTAGATGCAACATAGGCAGGCTGTGTTTTCTGACCTTTATTCAACAACTTTCTACCTTCTCGTTTTGTATGACCAGACTTATGACAATAATTGCACATAATGATATCTCATGAATTTGATTTTAGAGCACTAGAATTCCAACGTTGAGCGTTCGAAGTCGTGGAAGTCCCTTGGTAGGTATTACTTCAGTTTGCATTTGTACTACGTCCAACCAAAACACTATTAGACTGAGATGACAAGACGAGTTGTGACTTCTCAACGCGAAGTACTCGAGTGTATGCCTCCTCTAAAGGTGGAATTTTCGAACCAGAAAGTAATTACATCAAATCTAGGTGGAAGACCAAGAAGAAAACTAATAACCACTAGTTGTTTCCGTTGGGCAGGCCGAGCTTTTGCTTCATTACTATCTGGGAGTAATGCATTAAACTCTGCATAAATTCTTTTGTGTTCCATAAAGTAATTTGTAAGTGATTGGTCACCAAACTAAGGTTGGTAGAAGTGCTTGCAGATTTCAAATATTCGACTAACATTTCCTTTTCCAGAATAAAGGAATTCTAAGTGTTTAAGCAACTCTTTAACACACTTACACTCATTGACCAAGCCAATAATGTCACCCTCGATCGAATTCCTGATCTGCAGAACCAGTTGAGCATCATCCCGCAACCAAGCTTTCTTGCTCTCATCCTTACGAGGATTCTCAGTTATGTGATCATCCATATCAATACTTCGCAAATAAAGACGAACATTGATTTTCCATGAAGAATAGATCCATTCAACTTATGTTCTGTGATTTTCGATATCATTAGGATCACCTCAAAAGTTACGATTGATTTCTTCTCAGCCATAACAAACAAACAAACTTATTTGAACAAAACTAGACCAAATCACCCGAACAGAACCAAACAAAACAGATGAAAACTGTTGGAATCGGATCGATTGAATCGAACCGCTTGAACCAAACCGGCTGAATCGGACCGCTTGAACCAAACTGGTTGAACCGAACCTCTTGAACTGAACAGGGTATTTTCTGAAACCAGAAACCCTAACTGCTAACCCATGACAACCAGAGGGGCGAAGGTGACGGGCGGTGACGGAAGCGCACGACGAAGGCGACGGGCGGCGAATGGTGGTGATGCAAGCGCACGACGATGGTGACGGGGCGGCGACTGAAGCGTGAAGGACGACGAGACTAAACCCACGAACAGCAAACGAAAACAACAGCATTGGCGAATCAGCAAATGACGGCGACAACGATAGTGGCGACGGCGGCGGCGGCAGCGGTAGTAGTGAGTTGAGTTGGATACCAATGAACAAAAACCTAAGTTCAAAAATTTTAGAAGAAACCTAGGGCTTTGATACCATGTAGAAACTAAGGTTAGAGAGAATCCAATATGAATTATTCTCATTATTAAAGTCTATATATACAAATATACAAGGTTGACCTAATCCTACAAGGAGAAGGTAAATGACAAATTAATACAAGAATATAAAATATACTAATATATATACTCTAACAAGTATCATGAGAAAAAGGATGTATACCCTCTTTCGACGACCTAGAAAATTTGAACTACTCTTAAATGGAATCAAATCAAGCAAATTAGAGGGATAGGCAGCCAGCTTTGAACGGTTTTTTAGATTTATTCGGCTATAGATGAGGAAAAGGCTCCATCGAGATCACTTTGCCGCTTTAAACTAAAGACTTGTTGTCTGTCGAATCGAGGTCTCTAAACTTGGACTTTGAGTTTACACAATTAAAGAACTTTTGCCACCCTAAACTAAAATCTAGAAAGCAAATAATTATCATAGGTGGATATGGCTCATTGGTCCAAAGGGGCTAGGGTTAATTGAGAGGGAATTGGTTCAAGTCCCATGATGGACACCTACCTTAGAAATGTTGTTGGGTCAGGCGGTTGCCCCGTGAAATTAGTCGAGACGCACAAGCTTGCTTGGACACTCTTGGATATATAAAAAAAGAATCTATAAAACAAATAGGATACTCTATTTCTTTGAATGCTTCCGCAGCTACTGCTACCCACCTCCTACCTCCTTCATGGATCCTGAAGTCCAGCCTCAATAATCCTAATTGTATATACTAGCAATGACTCCGCGAAATACTTCCGCAGCTACTGCTACCCACCTCCTCCCTCCTTTAAGGATCCTGAAGTCCAGCCTCAATAATCCTAATTTTATATACTAGCAATGACTCCACGATGCAGATTCCTCTTCGCTGGCAGTAAGAGGGCTCCAAAAACTTCGAAGTTTTGCTGATATTCCCTCACACTTCCCTCTAGTTTTAGCGCTTGTGATCGTTCATAGAGAGTTTCGTCTTGTGATTTTCGACACCGGATCAACGCTCATTGGAATGTTGTCCAACTTCGAAATAGAGCCCAATTATCTGACCATTGGTACCAGCCACGATATATCCTATCAAATGCACCATCACAGTCTCCGGTCGTTCCTCGTCAAAGATGTTGTTGAAGGTATAGTATCTCTCAGCTTGGAATAACCATCCATCTGAATTGTTGCCTTCAAATAAGGGTGAGTCGATGCTTCCCAATTCAGATGACTCCCCTATGTCTATCACTCGTTTTCCCCGACTCCTCCTATCGGTGTTATTGTGTTCTTTATCTTCTCATCCTTCATCATCTCTGATGCGGTTTGATCAGAATCGTCTTGCCTTCTCATTATCACTCCCAATCCCTCTAGTACCATTGGTAAGGTCTTTTAAATCTCTGGTAACCTCTTAAGCTCTTCATTGATTTCTCCCACCTTCCCTTTGAACCATTCGATTCGACTCTCCATCCTCCTCCCTCTTGGCATCCCTGGAATTGATGCTATGATACCACTTATAGGTCTCAAATGACCTATCTTAGGAATTTCATTAACAACAAGAAGGAAATCAGGAGCACTAAAACTACCTGATTTTGTATTGCAACCCTCTTGGTGTGTTCTATGTAGGGACAGTGGAGAAAATCAGGAGCACTTGTTCTTTAGGTGTACTTTCACACGGTCTTGCTGGGGTCTCTTATTCCAATAATTTTCTATAAGCTGGGTGTTTGACAGAGGCGTTCCTAAGAATATTGTGCAGCTGCTGGAAGGTTCTTTATATTCCTCACAAATTTGGCTTTTATGGGTAAACTCCATTAAGGCTATTCTTTTGGAGATTTGGTTCGAGAGGAATCAACGGGTATTCGAAGGGAAGTGTCGTTCTCCGTTTGATTGCTTTAATTTAGTAAATTTTAAGGTTTCTCATTGGTGTTCTCTTTCGGATTTATTTGTCAACTATTCACCTAGTATGATTTGTTCCAATTGGGAGGCATTTATAACTCTCCCTTAGCTTGTTTGTTTTAGTTTTATTTTTTATTTCTATTCACTCCGGTCAGAGTTTGTATCTTTGAACAATTTTGTCCCTTTTCATCTCTCAATGAAAAGTTCGTATAGGAAATACAAAGAACAAGTTCTCTAACACTTAAAACAAGTCTAAGTCAACAAATTACTAGCATAAAGAAAGAAAGCTTCCCCTGGGCAAAGACCTACCACACGACCCCTCCCCGTACAGCCCGTACTCTCCTAATGCAAAATTAGGGCTCACAAAAAAGTGTGCACTCCCACCATAACTAATTTCAGCTTTCTTGCCCTTAATTCTTTCATTACGTTTGTACGACCGATTCCTTTTCTCTATCAACTTGCTTCAGAGATTTCTCACCCTCTCTAAAAGTTGTTATTATGCTTAATCAAAATTCCCTACAAAATTGCTAAGAAACAAGCCTACCACAAAAATCTTCCTTTATTCCTAAAGGGAGGATGCAAAAGGGCCTCCTCGAACGTAGACCTAAAAGCTCTATTACGCACCATAGAAACCCGAAAGACACCTTTTATCTTTAAGAATATTGAGTATACAGTTGCTTTGAGTGCAAGAACAAGAACTAGAACCATTCCCATCTGATGGTTGTTCATGATGCAGAGACCCCTAATGTTGGTGACAAACGTTTGGAAGCAACATCTGATTGGCGAATGTCCTCCTCTTGTGCTGAGAAGACTTTGTCTGCTGATGATGATGTAGAGCTTTCAAGTGAGGTAAGTTTTATCTCTGTCTTAACAAGTATTTGTATGACTTTGGAGATCGAATTTACAAGGTTCTCTTGAGAGAGTTGTATGGCTAGTTTGATCTAGTTCGGGACCTTATTGGTTGATTCACTTTGTTAATAGTATCACAGCATGTAACAACAAGGTTGAAATGGGACATCTAGATGCCATCTCATGATTTTCATGTTGAAATCTATTGCTAGTCTGTCATTGTTTTTACACCAAAGTGATATTTCTTAAAAATGGAAAATGGGGCTATGATTGAACATGTTAGTCTGTAAAAACAAACAATTGGAGTATTTTATTTTTATTGATAAAAAATTTCATTGAAAATATAGAATTACAATAACAAACAGAATATTGGTATGTTTGTAGGAATTAGAGATGAAATGAGGTATTTACTGGTGGATCGGACTATTTTAAATATATTTTCGCTTGAGGGCAAGGGTGCTAAAAAAATCAACAAAGTGAACAAACTGATTGGTTTTGTTCAAATTTAAAAAATATTGATTCCTTGGTTTGGAAAAGGAAAAAACCAAATATTTTCCGATTTCGTTTGGTCTCTTAGTTTAAAACTAAAAAACAAGAACTAAACTAGGAATGCTATTAGGATAGAACTAGAAATATTATTGGAGTATAATGGGTATATTAGTAATTAGTTAGGGAAGTGGTTAGGGAGATTTGTTCTAATTAGAGTGAGTGGGAAAGGATTGGGCTAGGAAATTGTTTAGTATGGTTTAGACTTGAGTAAGAATACTCAAGAGAGGGGAGCATCCAAGCACCTCAAACTACTTGGTAATTATTGGGATGGGTCTATATTTTATATTTCAATATATTTCTAGTGGTTTGAGATCTATCAACTTGGTATCAGAGCAGTGGATCACGAAATAAATATTGAATTTAGAATAGAGTCATTTATTGAACAATTGAAGTTAGAAAGGCATAATTTTGTAGAGGATTTGAAGCGTGAGTTGAGGGATGATATGGATCTAATATAGAGGAAGACGATGATTAGATAAGCAAAGATGAAAAACCTAGAAATAAAGCCAAATTTTGATTACGAGGAAGAGATGCTGGAACGACAGAAGGACTACCTAATCAGAGGGGAAAGAACCAACCTGAAATAAAAGTGAAAATCTATCCTTCAAAGGAGAGACACCCGACCACAAATGATGCCAAAACAGAATACGCTTACCATTTTTAACTTTTAAATAAGAAAACTTCTTCACCTTATTCCACTGTTTTTGAATAAACCAAGGGCTACGACACCCAACATTTTTTTCCAAAGAAAGCAATATGTAATGCAGATGCTGGCCACAACCTGATGCCATAATGCTGAAGTTTCTACACCAAGCTTCCAATCCCACTTCGCAAGAATGAGAGTGAGTGAGAAGAAACCACCATCTTCATGAGAGTGAGAAGAAAGATTCCACCTTACTAATGAATCCAAGCATTTGGAAAAGCGACAAGTAGTATAAAGGAATACTTGCCAACACGGCTTGACAAAAAGTCAGTTTAGATCTATGGTTGGAATGTAATAAGAGAATCTTCGAGGACAAGTTCTTAGCTTGGAGGGAGCTGCTTGATTTGGCCAAAATAATATTTTTTATATGAGAAACAAAGATTGTATTACGTCAAAAAGGGCATCAACCTAAGGGCTGGGCAGAGGAAACCAAATGCCGGAAAAGCGAAGCCTTCCAATCATTAATAATTATGAGGTTATAGTTACAAAAGAATTTCTTATGGTTTGAGTACTACCAAGATGCGTGCTGTACAGAATTAAAAAAAGAATCTATTATTTTTGTTTTGTCATAAAGAATTAATTTGTTGCACTCCTTCCAAACGAAGCCAAAAGGTAGCATCAGCTTCACAAAAGTCTAGCCTTTCTTTTCAAGGTCTCTCCGATACTTTTCGAAAGCCAAGAGTCAACATGCTCTGGAAGACAAAAGGCCAAGCCATATTCATTCAAAATTAAATCCCACACTTTCTTAGCAAAATTACATTGCAAGAAGATGTAGTCTATGGTTTCACAATCATTTTTTTTAACAAGGTACGAACTTTTCATTGATGAATGAAAAGGAACAAGGTTGTTCAAAGATACAAACTCAAAGAGAAATGAACAAGAATAAAAGGAGCAATAATTAAAATAGAGACATGGTTTCACAATCATCGTAGCACAAATAGCAAACTGAAGAGGACAGGACCCAGTGTTGGGACATTTTCTGGAGTTCCTCTGCTGTATTGACGCACTTGTACATCAGAGACTAAATTAACTTTATTTTCTTGGGATTTTAAAATTCCAAATGTACAGGGGTCTGGCTAGACGTTTGGTGACGAAAGTGAAGGCAGATCTGGTTGAAAAGGAGCCATTTGAGTTCAGCTTCCACCAAATTTTGTCCTGACCCGTACTAAGTTGAACTGCATCCAGCTTCTCCATGAAAACGGCCCAGCTAGCCAACTCTTATCAAACAATATCCCAATACGCAAATTGTAAGTTTGTTGCTCAGCCACTCAGTAGTTAGCTATGGACTCCCCTTTTCTGGATGAGAGTTGAGAGACCATAAAAATGAGGAAAAAGCTTAAGAAAGGAAGGAGTCTCTCCTGCCTTGGGCATCTTCCGGAAACTCAATACGTTGCCCTTCCTTCAGCCATTACAACTTATGATTTTGAGCCCATAATCTCTGTTCTTTCAAAACCACTTAAGTTAATTATGTTTTAAGCCGATTTCTTGCGCCGTCAAAGATCCCACCTCTTCCAGCTTGTCTATTTCAGCTATGCTTTGTACAAGGATGTTTTTTGATTTTCTATCCATAATATTCCCAAAGGTCTCCTTGTTCTCCTGGTTAAAACAGCGAGCCTTTCAATTTTTCCATGAAAACAAAGCCTGGCCATCCTTCTATCTGCTGCCTAGACCACCAGTCTTCAACCAAAGTAAAAAAAAGCTTTTCTGCTTTGAAAATTAAATCTCTGCTCGGACCTCTTTAAAACTATTGGACCATCCTGTGGAGATAAGGAAACGATCTAGCTTCGACAAAGAGGGTCGTTCTCTAACATTTGGCCAAAATTAAATCTTTTCATTAGTGTTCTTTTTTTTCATTGTTTGATAATTATTTCTTTTAACAATGGATTCCATTTTAGGCGTTTTCTTTCCGGTTTCTTTTGAGTCCTCATTGGCTTCATGGATCTTCCCTTGCAAGTTTCTCAAGAAGACATCGTTTCTCCCTCACATTCATCTCAAACTTATATCTCTCTCAATTGGATGCTTATTTATCCTTTCTTAAGTCAGAGCTTGTCAATATTCGCAAAGAAAGGGCTCTTTTTTTGAAGCACACTCCATAAGAAAGATGGAGATTCAAGTTGAGCGCGGAAGAGAGCTTGCTCAAGGTATTAGAATTGTTCGGGCCAAATATTCTCAGAAGTTTAGACAGTTGTTTCCAGATGATAAAGATGTCCTCGACAATGTTATTGTTGTTCAAGGTTCCCGAAGCTTCTTTTTGCGGTTCATTGCTTTTGGGAGGCTCTATTCGAAAGTTTTTGTTTGGTCTTTATGTCATTTTATTTGGCAGCAATTTTGCCACATGTCTTTTTTCTTTTTTCGCTCCCTTTGGGAGTTTGTATTTTTTGAACATTTTGTTCCTTTTCATTAATCAATGAGAAGTTCGTATCTTGTTAAAAAAAAAAAATTATTTCATTTAACAATGTTTGTTTAAATTGGGAT
Source organism: Momordica charantia (assembly GCF_013281855.1). Classification (NCBI taxonomy): domain Eukaryota; kingdom Viridiplantae; phylum Streptophyta; class Magnoliopsida; order Cucurbitales; family Cucurbitaceae; genus Momordica; species Momordica charantia. The sequence continues at coordinate 8,263,338 of NW_028275161.1, read as the reverse complement.
GCTTTCATTACCTTTTGTTAGTATCATATTTATGCTTTCTTTCTCTCCCATTTGGCAATTGTATCCTTGCACTTTTTTTTTTCTTTTTATTTTTCAAAGAAATTTTTGTTTCTTGTTATGAAGATAAAATCACTATTTGGTTGGATTGTTTTGAGCTCAATAATACCAAAGCTTCTCGTTGGTGTTCTTTCCAAATGAGTTGTTGGATACTTAATGCAAGATATTTGTAACATTGGGGTAGTTTTCTTGTAGGATTTAAGGGCTTCTCTCCTTTGTTGGTGGTTTTCTTATTTTGCTGCTTGTTATTCCTTCATCTACACTTTGCTGGCTTGAAATTTTTGTACTCTTTTGTATCTTTTCTAGGATTAATGAAAAGTCTTGTTTCTTTTTCAAAAAAGAAAGAAAAAAAATCGAAAACATTAGTTTGGTTCCCGGTTTAGGCAAAAACAGAGAGAACTGAACTGATGTTAAACCCTAGTTTGAGGTTAATCTTATCAAGGAAACTCTTTTGTGAGTTAAGTATAGCAGTTTTCATTTTTATTCTTGTCCAGAATAATTTTAGAAATGATAGAAACTGCTTTCTTTCTCACGCAATATTATGACAATAATTTTGAATGGACTTCTTAAATCGTTTTTTAAAATATATATGAACATAGATCATGAATGTTGACGATGGTTGGAGGCCCTCTTGTGTTATGTCTTTCAGTTAATTGATTTTTTTAAATTGCACACAGGTTAGCCATTCTGTCCTCCCAATGAGAAGGAATCTTTTGGAGGACCCAGAGGAAGTTTCTTCTGATTCTCATAAGAAACGAGATGATGAAAATAAAGACTTGGACAATTCTGAACATGTTTATACTGAAAGTCGTATGCTAAAACATGAACCAGATGTAGTTTCTGATGTTGACCTTGAAAGTAGTTTTCCATCTGAAGATCTGAAGCATGAAGATTCAAATTGTAAAGAGCAACAAGTCCATAGTTCTCTTGAATTAGACAGGTTTGCAGTTAAACTTTACCCTTCTATATCCAAAGGAAAATGTAATCTCTATACTTCAATTGAAATTCACCATTAAGTTCTTTATATTTTGATTAATAACTAGTAGCAGGGCATTTTAAGGTCTTTAGACTATATTAATTATTGGAGCATGAAGCTTACAAATCTTTATATTTTGTATGATAAATTCACTGCTAAGTTTCTAATAATAATAATAATAATAATAATAATAATAATAATAATTAGTACCAGTACCTAAGAACCATGAACCTGCACATGACATGTATAAGGCGGGACATGACATGTCAACACATTTATAAACGAGTAGGGCAGGATACGTTAGAAATACGATATATATATATATATATATGTAAACATCTAAAGAGAACACAACAAGTGCATTACTCTTTTCTTTTCTTAGTGGCCTTTTTATTACATTCATTTTTCATCTTTCAAAACGTGTCTCGAACATGTCCCAAGTATCTTTTTTTATTACTTATTTTATAGGGAATTTTTCATTGATGAGATGAAAAAATTAACGTAAATTCCATAAACAAACAAAGAAATGGTGGAACATAATTGAAATACAACCTCTGAACTTAAACTCAAGAGGGCAAACTGAAAAAGCGTAAAGCAACTATCAACGCTAAACAAGGCATCAAGATCTTGATGACTGCACCTTCAAATCTTCAGATCATCATAAGGAACTTTCATAATGCAAGATGCTTGCAAATTAATAGCATCATATCCTTAGAGATCCCTGTTCTTCATTAGAAACCAAAACCTTTCTTCCATGATATCTCTTCCAAAAACTCCGAACTAAACTCGTCACAATCCTTTTGGAAGTCAATCTTGAAAATGATGCTTCCTTCTTAATCTGGTAAGTTTCCAAAGCCTTGTAATGAAAGCAATTAGAGCCTAAAATTGAATGATTGAATGGGGTAGTTAAAAATGTCAATGCTCGCTAGGTTTTCCCTCTTTATCCAGGAAGTTTCATCCTTATTTTGTTTGAAGTGTTTTCTAGTCACTGATTCTTGTTGGCCTACGGATAGAATCGATAGTATTTTTTTGCATTGCGACCATTTGTCCATTGCAGTTATCTTTTAGTAGAATAAAAAGAAGGGGATTGTGATAGAGGAGAAGGACCACATGTATGTGAAACGTAGCGTAGGAGTGTGTTTTGTTGTGGGCCCCTAATTTTGTAATAGGATAGTACGACATTAGGATGTGTTGGGAGGGGTTTATTTGAGGTTTTACGCGGGGGGGGGGGACTTGTTCTAAGAAGAGGGAGAGTACCTGACCTTTTAAGTGCTAGAGAGACTATATTCTCTGTTTTTTTTTTTTTCTTTTTACCGGTTTAGCTAATGATCGAAGGGGATTAATAGACTTCATTGGGGCTGGAGATTTTATGACTGAAATTGAGGCTCTTTGGAGGAAGGTGATAGCAAGCAAATACAATTATATAAAGGAAGATTGGATCCCTATCCTTAAGAATTCCGTTCGGTCTAAAGACCCCTAAATTTCAAATGGTACTCTGCCTAAAATTGGGTAAAGGAGACAAGATTTTTATTTATTTATTTATTTTTTTGATAAGAAACAAAGATGTGTAAATTATCAATCAAGAAACCCGAAAATGGGGGAAGACAACCTAAAGGCGGATGGTAGAGAGAACCCTCCCCTCAAAACTATCTAATTACAGCTTTTCAGTCTTGCATTATAAAAAACAAACTATAATTACAAAAAACCTTCTTGTGTATTGAAGCCCACCAAGAAGTCGTATGCTTGATATTCACGAAGGAAGAATCTTTCAAAACTACTTTGTCTTCAAAAATCCTACTATTTCTTTCGCGCCAAAGAAGCCAAAGGAGGGCCCTTGCCGCACCGTTCCAAATGACATAAGCTTTCCCTTTGAGGGCAATTCCACCTAAACCTTCTGTAATAAAGTCTTCTATGTTCCTTGGGAGACAAAAGGAGAAGTCTAAAAGAGAAGCTATGTAGTTCCATGCCTTAGTAGCGAAAGAACAATGCAAGAACAAGTGATCCACGTCTTCTGAGTTATGTAAACACAAAGCACAAATATTGAGAGAGAGAGCCCAATAAGGAAGTTTCTTCTGTAGTTTCTTTGCTGTGTTGGTTCCCCGGAGGAAGACTTTTACCTTCTTTGGAACTCTGAAGTTCCAGATAATAGAAGCTGTGGCCGAACTTGACTTAGGGGAAGAGGTGGAAATAGCCGTGAGAGCAGATTTTACAGAGGACCTCCCTGTGCTATTAGCCTTCCACCAAATCTTGTTTCTTCCTTGCCCTAAAACCACCCCATCTAGCTTCTTTGTGAGAGCAGCCCATCTGTCCAACTCCCTGTCAAAGAGATTTCTTCTCAACCCAAGATCCCAAGTCGCTACTTCAGGAACCCAACATTCTGCAATTGATTTTCCTTTTTTTGGAGGATAAACCGTAGAAGGCAGGAAAGGTGAGAGAGAGGGGTGAGTCGTCAAGCCAAGTATCTTCCCAAAATTTAACATTCTCTCCCTTTGAAACTTCGAAGTAGATGAGGTTGGCAAAAGATGAGCTGGTACCTTGTATGAAGTTGGGAAAGGAGACAAGATTAGGTTTTGGGAAGATCATTCACTTGAAAATATCACCTCAAAGATGCCTACCCAAGTCTACAATATTTCTATGACCAAGGAAACCCGCTTCAGCAGACACCATCTGTCCGGGAGAGTTCTGATTCGGCCCTCTCGAACTCCTTAAAACTCTATTAAGCTCTCTTATCACGAGGCTATCAAAATTTGGTCCCTTCATACCAGTGGGTGGTTTACGGTTGGTTCCCTAGCCCCAAGCTCTCCAAGACGCCTTATGAAGTTGATTTGGAAGACCAAAATCCTCAGAAGGGTGAAAGTTTTCATGTGGGTTTTTATTCCAAGAAAGTTGAGCACGTGTGATAATTTACAAAGGGGAGGACGCCGAGGTGGTGCATCTCCCAACTGCTGGTGCATTATGTGCAAAAGGGAGGGAAGGACATCAAACATATTTTCTTCTGTTCCTCCGCTGATGCTTTCTGGTGTTATATTTTCAAGACTTTTGGCCTGAGCTGGTGTTTCCCTATGAATTTAGATGCTGCAATCCTCCAACTCTTAACTGGAACTCCCTTTTTCGGTCAAGCTAGAACTGGAACAATCTGGTCAAGCTAGAATAATGGATGCTAGTTTTGCTATCCTTTGGAAGTTTCGGTTTGAGAGAAATTAGAGAATATTCAAAGGTTTGAGTCCAAGTTGGAAGAGTTCTGGGATATCTCTAAGTTATTTGCTTTGATAAAATTTTTTGTAATTATGTTCTTTTATAAAAATCGAACCAATTCCAAACCTTCTTTTGGAACTCTTTGAGCTCTTGGGAATATCTTATCTTCCCTGTTTTGTATGGTTCCTCTTGTTAATAACACCTTTTCAGATTATTAACAAAAAATAATAATAATAATAACAATTTGTTAATAATACCTTTTTGGTTTCCTTGAGATGCGTCAGTCATGTTATTCCAATGTATCTAATACTTCACCAGGCCCAAATGATTTTTAACTTTGTGGTTATTCATATGCTCTTTTCCATTTTTACTTTAAAGTTTTCCGGTCTATTTATTATGATAACTGGAATGTACCTGCAATTCTTGTATTTTGCAGGGACAACATTTACAATAGAAGAGTGAATGAAGCTCAGCTTCCAACAAGTGAATCAAAACCATGGGGACGTATTAAGTCAATTGTAGATGGTATAATCAACATGTGGAGGAACCTATAAATCCTTCCAGGATTTAGATCAGAGCTTGTAAATATTGTCTTCACATAGGCTGGCGATAATGTTGTTCTTTTTTTTTTTTGGCTTACTTTATGATTATTTCTATATTTGAACAGAAATGCCAGAGACCACAGCATATGAAATTTTCGTAATTGAAGCTTTTTCTCTCTTTCTCAGTTATAATAAAAATAGGGATGCATGAAAGGATTTGAGGTGACCATTGGGTGGGAATATAGTTATGAGCAAAGTATTAAATATCCATCGACAAGTCGACATTTCTATCGACATCAACATTTTTATTGACATTGACATTTGGTGGATTCCATAAGCTCCCAGATTTCATTGGCTGTAATTCTCTTGTATTGCAATATATTTACAGTAGATGTTGGAAAATGTATGGTGGATTCCGTGGAGTGTTGAATGATATTTGTGAAAGTTTGATGGAAAAGTTTTCTAGTTATACTCTACTACCTACACCTTCTATTCATATTTGACTCATCATTAAATAATATATTAGAGGTTTGAGCTTCTACGTCCATGAGGTCAGGCTTCAAGATAGGTAGAGAATTGATGATCTCCACTAGTACCGACTTTGCCAGTTGGTTTCATATGCAGATGCGTCAACATTGGTATTTGCTAACCTCGAGACTTGATTAATCTCGTACTTGCTTAGGTCGGCAAGTAGCCCTTTGACTTTGCTAGGTATTTCTCCATCTTGGGGTCTTTTGTCTGGTATTCCTCGAGGATTTGATTCACGATGAGTTCCTCGAGGATTTGATTCACAATGAGCTGTGGATCGCTGTAGATGGGGAGATGTCGAATGCCTAGGCTCCTCACCATCTGCAGGTCGGCAAGAAATGATTCATACTCTGTTTCATTTTTTGAAGCCCGAAAGTTGAAGTGTAGTGCGTACTCGAATCTCTTACTGCTTGGTGTTAGAAGCACTCCTACTTTGCATCTCTTGTCGTTGGAAGATCCATCAACATACATTGTCCATAGTTGGGGGGTTTTTATATCGGTTTTGGTCGGAGGCGTTAGCTCGGTGATGAAGTCTGTTCCTACTTGCCCTTTGATTGCAGTCCTGGATTGATGTCGTAATCGCTGAGCTCGAACGCCTATTTCACTATTCTTATAGAAGTTTATGGCTTGTGGAAGACTTGGTGGGGAGGGAATTTTGTCAACATCGTAATTGAATGAGCTTCAAAATACTCATGAAGTCGTCGAGCTAAGGTGACTAGGGCTGGAGCGAGCTTATCAATGCACAAATATTGAGTTTTAGTTTCCGTTATTGCTTTACTTATGTAGTATATTGGGCTTTGACGTCCCTATTTTGCTTCATGAGTGCCAAGCTCACTGCTTAGTAAAGGAAGAGATTGTACCTAGAATTGGCTTGGAAAGTAGAGGTGTCAAGCTCAAGTAGGCCATTAGTTGTTCAAAGACGACCTAACACCCTGGAGTCCAGTCAAATTGCCCCTTGGTCTTCAACACCTTGAAGAAGGGGAGACGTTTGTTTGTTGAGCGAGAAACCAACCTGTTGAGGGCAGCAATCCGACCATTCAAGTATTGAAATTGCTTAAGGTTCTTTGGAGGCTCCATATCAAGCTGATCTTCTATGGGTTGACTTCGATTCCTCATACATTGACCATGAAACCGAGGAACTTTCCTGAAGATACTCTAAAGGCACACTTAGTGGGATTGAGCTTTATTTGGTATTTTTTGAAGGACGTTGAATGCTTCAGTGAGGTTGCCAATTGAGATTGTCCTTTTGCTTTTGACGAGCATATCGTTTACGTAAACTTCCATGTTGTGACTTACCTGTTTTGCAAACATCTTGTTAACCATGTGCTCGTAAGTCCAAAATTCTTTAATCGAAAGGGACTTTGTAGTAAGAAAGCTCTTGGTCAGTCACGAAGAATGTATATCGTTGGCCAGGCTCGTGCTTTTCAATTTCGTAGTAACAAGAGTAGACATCTATGAAGGTTAGCAACTTGTGCCCTACTGTAGCAAACTAGTTGATCATGTAGGTAAGGGAAAACTATCTTTGGGGGCTTGACTTATTTAATGTAACGCCCAGGACTCCCCACACACTCCTAGGTCACGTTAACTACCCACCTGTCTAAACTTAACCCCAAACACGAGATGACAACTCCCTGCGAAATAATTATATAAAATAAAGCTTCACCTATCATCAATTTAACAATGAATCAACTCTATAGAATATCAATCAAACATCATCCATAGACAACCTCATGAGGCAATTTTATTATTCCAACTAGGCAAACTCAATGAATGGAGGAAAACTAAAATAAACACCTATCCCAAAATAAAGTAAACAACGAGTGGGAATCTCCAAATTATTCAAATAAGAACAAATAGTTTATTGACCAAAACATAAGGTCTTAACCATCTAAACTTAAGCTAAGCAAAAGTAACTACGCAGCCTATGGTCCTCGCTCGTAATGTCTCATCCGTCTCATCACCATGGTTGCCAACGAATCCTTCACCTGAAACAATATTTGTAGAGGGGGGTGAGTATATAAAATATACTCCGTAAGTAGCCCTCACCAACAACACACAAACATCAGGCTCACACAGAATCATGAAACATTCATAGTCATGCTCTTCATCACATTATGCAAACAAACATGACACTCTATACAATTTGGCGACAACCACAACCATGAACAAATTAGTTACCAACCTCGAGTCTCCCTAACATCTCAAGTACCTCTACGCTTATCACAACTATCCTAGCCTTCCACAGCTAACTTCTTCAAGTAGAGTCGGCCCCTGACCATTTTTACCCAGAGCCCCGACACTACTGCACCGTCCCTCGACCATTTTTACCCAAGGCCCCGATGACTTCACCATCTATCGGCCCTTGGCCATTTTTACCCAAGGCCCCAATAGTTTTCCTACCAAAAAGACTCCTCGCATCGACCCTCGACCATTTTTACCCGAGGCCTCGATACTCAATTAGTGACGTATCAGCCCCCGACCATTTATACCCGAGGCCCTGACACTCACCCATTCACTTTCCCCAAGAATCCAACGTTCCTCATCATAACCAACTCCACATCAACCCCTAGCCTGCGAACAGGGTTAGAAAATATGCTTCTATTACACCCACATCTCATAAGAAAATAATATGACTCAGACTAGCACGCTCGCAACATAAAGAAAACGTTTATATATGCTCAACCAGCACGCTCACATCATAAATGAACGTTTTTAATAAACTATACAAACATGCCCACATCATAAGAAAGCATAATCACAATAATTCTATTTTAAGGTGCATCCTTGTAAACATACGTCATCCCACAACAACTTTTAGCAGTTTAGCAAGGCAAAATTCCACCATTACCACCGACGAATATTTATCACTACACCAAGTATACAGATTAACACAAACGAGAGTTACCTAGCACAATAGCGTATAAAAATCAATATTAAACATCACGAAACAGCACATTAGAGACCAACTAACACACATTAACGCACGCACATGCCCCTTGTCTACTTACACACAACCGCGCCTTTAAGTTTTGCGTCGATCTCACACCTAAGCACTAAAACAAAACAAAAAAAACAGCAAGTTACATATACGTTTCAGCCTTCGAAATTAATTCTAAGAGGGTTAAAATGACTCATTACCACAAAATCGACTTCGTATGGGTGTTGGTAACGTAGATCTAGCTCGCCAAGGTGTGGGTAGCCTAAATCGGGCTTCGAACGAATGTGGGTTAATGCCAAAACTTATCGGAACGAGGAAATCGCCGTGAACTGCTACTGCTCGAGTGCTGGCCGTGAGGTTCAAGGTCGTCGGAGGGGAAACACGTCGGATCTGCTCGACTGCGCCGTTGCTATTGTGACATCGCCGGTCGCCGATGCTGTCCGGTCTTCAAGGAAACACGCCGCCGTCCCTGGGCTGCTTCACCGCGACGCCGCCGTGCTTGCTTCGAGGAACGTCGACTCGGTACTGCTGCTGCCGAAGGGGTTTCGAAGTCGCGCCGCCGCTGAAGTTAAAAACGCTGCCATTGCTCGCGAACCGTCGCCGAGGGGTCGCGCTGCTGCTGGTTCGAGGAGACGCCGCAGCTACAGTTGCCGCCGTGAGGTGTGGTCGCCGGAGAAGAAACTCAACGAGGGGGGGGGGTGACGGCGGCTAGGGCAAGAAAGGAAGAAGAAGGTGGGAACCCTATGTGTTTTCTTTTTCTTTTTATCAATATTCTTTTCCTTTGTTTTAAAACCAAACCAACCCAAAAAGCCCAACATAACCAAGCCCAAGAGCAAAAGAAACCCATCTCAACTTAAGATAAAACCAACCACACGGAGCCCGATATATATAATTTAATTAAAGTTTCATTTAAAAATTAAATGAAAATCTCCTGATTCGAGACTAACTAACCTGAGGGACTCGGGGCTTTACATTTAAGCTCGTGAAGTTGATACACATTCTCTATTTACCGTTTTATTTTTTTAACTAAGACAACATTAGAAAGCCAACTAGAGTAGATAACTTCCTTTATTTATTGAGCTTTGAAAAGTTTATCCACTTCTCTACAATAATTGCATTTCTCTCACTATTTATAACTCGACGTTTCTACTTAATAGGTCGATGAGAGGGGTCTATGTTGAGGTGGTGAACCATGATGAGTAGATGTCATTCATGTGACCAGGCGAAGACGTCACTGGCATGCCTCTGTGGATGGTGAGGTCATCTTCGTCTAGGTTGGACTTCTCTGAGATAGCCGCACATGTTGAGGAACCTTTGAGGGTAGCAGCATAACATCTGCTCGAGGTCTTTTGTTCCTCTCGAACTGCTCCAACCCCCTTGGAGGTCGGATACTTCAAGACTTGGTAGGCTATTGAGGAGACGACTTGCAGAACATGAATATTTGGGCCAAATTGACATTGTAGGTCAACTGATAACTCTTCAAAAGAGAGTTATTTTGGAAGAATTATGAGCTAAAGTGAGTGCAAATGTGAGGATCACAATCAAAATAGCATATTAAAATGAGGATTTATTTAAGAAATAGAAAAATTATGTTTGAAATTCTTGTTTTGCTGAAAGGAGATAATTATGGCTTAATTCTTCTGTTTTTGGGTTGTTTTTGCAGAAGCTGGAAGCATTAGTAGTAGTGTAGCTGAGTCAGAGGAAAATGCTAGGACTCCCAAAGCTAGGACCTCCGATGCTGGAGCATCGCTTACTACAGAAATTCCTGAGCAGCGGAATAACTGTTTTACGTGGAATTTTTGCTATTGTTCGTATCTCGTGTGTTTTAACTATGTTTGCTCTAATTTTTAAGAAAAATATAAAAGGTTTAAGATGAGGGTTGTCAAGAGGTAGTAATCCCTAGGGGATTTTTGTGGAAAAGAAAGAAAAAGACAAGTGAGAACTCACCCAAGAAGAGGTGGCGATGAAGGAGGAATAATGTTGCAGCAGGTGGTACCCCTACCTAGGAGATAAAATGAGAACCTATTATGTTTTCTTCCTTTTCAGAGCTATTTTCTTTATAAGTTGTATTTTTCCTTTGTCTTTGAACTATTTTATTAGTGTGCTTCTTTTAACGCCTTAGCAGATTCTTCATTTCCCAAACATTGAAGGAAGAGGCCTTCGTATGAGCGTCGGTAAAGAGTATCTTTGTAGTAGATAAAACGAGCAGCTCTATTACGTATTTTAATCTTATGCCGAAGGTCTGTTGGAAGCTTTCCATGTTGAAGATAGTCCATAATGGATTGTTGCCAATCTTCTTCTTCAAGGATGCAGACTGATATATCGTTTGCTTCTTCATGCTCGCTTTCGATTGGTGGGGTGATCCATTTTTGGCAAAGTGAGATGTGCAACGTTTCATCTTCCGGAATTGTGAAAGCAGTAGCCAAATTTGCTAGGGCATTTGCCTTTTTGTTCTTCGAACGAGGAACATGCTCTAATGTCACCCCATCGAAGTTCTCCAGCAATTGTCTTGTATAAGCGAAGTAAGGCTTAAGGTCTTCGTGCTTCACATCATACTCAAGCAGAAGTTGGTTGATTATCAACTTCGAATAGTCGTAGATCTCAATGTATTTTTCTCCGATTTCTATGGCAATTTGAAGACCTATGATGAGTGCTTGATATTCAGCAGCGTTGTTCGAACACAATTCACCAAGCGTGAAGCTGTAGGGTAACATATGTTTTTCAGGTGAAACAAAAGACAACACCTATCCTCGCTCCATTCCTTCGTGCTGCACCATCAAAGTACATGGTCCAGGGTTCCTTAATTTCGACATAAAAGACCTCTTCATCGGATAAGTCTTCGCACAATCTTCAATCTGATGGGACTGGATGATTTGCTAGGAAGTCGACCAACGCTTGTCCCTTCATTGCCTTTTGCGGTACGTAATCAATATCATACTGCTTGAGCAAAATTGCCCATTTTTCCAGACGTTCAGAAATGATCGGCCTAGACAGAACATATTTGATTGGATCTACCTTAGCAACCAAATGCACTGTGAAGGCTGCATATAGTGCCTTAATTTATTAATGGTGAAGAAGAGAGAAAGACACATCTTCTCGATAGGAGAGTAGTTTAGCTCAGCTCCGATCAAGGTTCTACTCAAGTAATAAAGGGCTCGTTCTTTCCCTTTCTCTTCTTCTTGTGCCAACAATGCTCCGAACGATCTTTCTTGCATAGTGATATATAGTATCAACGATTTTCCTGCTATAGGTGTACCTAAGACAGGTGGATTAAACAAATATTTATTTTATGCTTTCAAAAGCATTTTCACATGCTTGATCCCACTCGAGACTTCCATCATTCCTCATCAATCTGTGGAAAGGTTGGCATCGACCAGTTAGGTTGGAGATGAATCTCCTTATGTGGGCCAAACGACCTTGGAGACTTCTCAATTAATGTAAATTCCTGGGTCTAGACATTTTCTGGATGTTGTCAATTTTGGACTGATCAATTTCCCCGATGTCTTACAATGAAACCAAAGAACTTTTCTAATGTGACGTTGAATGCACACTTGAGAGGGTTCATCCTTAATTGGTACTTTCTCAAGCGATCAAAGACTATTTTTAGATCAGCCAAGTGATGTTGTCGTTTTCTGGACTTAACTACGAGATCGCCAACGTAGTATTCGACATGTTTATATAACATGTCGTCAAAGAATTTTTGCGTGGCGTGCTGATAAGTGGCACCAACATTTTGCAGTTCGAAGGGCATTACCTTGTAACAATATATCCCATTCGGAGTTCGAAATGTTGTTATTTCTTCGTCCTCGAGTGCCATCCAAATTTGGTTGTACCTCGACGATCCATCCATGAAAGATAAGGATTCATGTCCTGTAGTAGCATCAACCATAATTTTGGTGATGGGTAGTGGAAAATCATCCTTGGGACATGCGTTTTTCAGGTCAAGAAAATCAATGGACACACGAAGCTGGCCGTTCTTCTTTCTAACAGGAACGATGTTAGCTATCCATGTTGGATATTTCACTTTGCGGATGAAACCTGCCTCTATCAAATTATTGACTTCAACTTCAATTTGAGGTATAAGTTCCGGTCGAAATCGTTGTTGGACTTGTTTCACTGGCCGATATCCTTGTTTAATCGCAAAGTGATAGACTGCTACTTTCTAATAAAGTTCTGACATCTCTTTATATGACCAAGCAAATGTATCTCTATATGTGGTGAGTAGATTCATATATTCACCTTCTTCAACACGAGTAAGTGACGTACTTATGAAGGTTGGACGTGGATCTTCTATTGTGTCAAGATTTACTTCTTTGAGTTCGTCAACTATTGGCTAGTTGCGATCTTTTAACGATGATAAGGCTTCTTCGGCATCTTCTTCAAATGTTTCAGTGTCTGACGCCTTTTCAATAGTAACATGGCAACATGTGGCCTTATCCTCATCGCATTATTCACCCTCTTTTGTCTGTTTAGTGAGGATGATAGTATGTGGCTTCACCTTCAAAGAGCTCTATGTACTTACAAAAATACGAGTCCTTTTATTCATTTTGGAGGGAACACTACTACAAATCTCTTCATCACCTTTCATCTCAGTAATTTGCCTATTTTTTGAAGTTTCTCTTGTCCCTTCATGTCCCATGCGATTAAAAAACTAACGTAGAACGTTTGTCCTTATTGTTTGCTGGTGTAAAGCTTAGTCTTCGAAAAACGAAGGAATAGCTACACGTGAACTTTTTTCTTCTCTTGTGGTCGTACCTAACCTTTGAAAAGTCTAAATGCGTGTAGAGCTAGAAGCTGGATATGAAGCTTCTTCTTTTGCGGTACCTGCACTTAGTCTTTTGAAGATCAAAGAGGATTTGTATTCTAACTAAGAAATCATCTCAAGTACATCTCCTTGCACGTCTGCTAAATCCACATAGCCAAATTACTCCTCACTACAAGAATTGGTGGCTAGAAAAAAATGGAGATTATCTCGAAAAAGACGTACCAAGTTGATAAGCTACGCCTTTCCTCCTCCTTCGAAACCCAAACTTTCTAAGAAGGTTGGTGATGATAACGGAGGGAAAAGAATTCGTCGGTTAGAAATTGAGAAGTTCAAATCTGAGCATAATAAGGAAAGTCACAGTAATAATAGTGATCATCATTGAAAAAAGTCAAAGAAATCTAAACCACTATCTGTTTGTGACAATGACGAATTCTTTAATGGTATAGCAAGTTCTTCAAAATGTCTTCAATGATGATGAAACAAATTGTAGAAGAAAGAAAATAAAAGAAACTCACTAACCAAAAGTGTAGAAGGAAGATGAGGACATTTTAAAGAACTTGCTATGTCATTAAAGAATTTGTCATCGTCACAAACTAATAGTGGTTTGGATTTCTTTGACATTTTCCAATGATGATCACTATTACTACTGTGACTTTTCTTATTATGCTCAGAATTGAACTTTTCAATTTCTAACAGATGAATTCTTTCCCCTCCATCATCATCACCAACCTTCTTTGGAAGTTTGGGTTTGAAAGGAGGAGGAAGGCCGCTGCTTATCAACTTGCGTACATCTTTTTCGAGATAATCTCCAGTTTTTGTTAGCCACCAATTCTTGTAGTGAGGTGTAACTTGGCTATGTGGATTTAGCGAGTGCAGGGAGATGTACTTGAGATGATTTCCTAGTTAGAATACAAATCCTCCAATGACGTAATACGTTATCCAAGCTGATTGGAGGAACCTCTTCCCTCAAATCCTTTGGTATATCTTGATAAAACCCGAACTGTCGACCAAACCGATAAGGACTTAAGCCTCAATGACCATCAAACTTGAACATTGTGATAATATGAAGTATGAAGCTTTTATATAGAGCTCCAACGAGTTAAACTTTAAATGATTCTGTAGCCTAGTGTAGATAAGGGATTTGAATTTGGTTCCTTGTTATCAAGATGAGAGTCTAAAACCATGCCGTTGAAGAAGAATCATGAGTTAGTGCTTTCTCTTTGGACCGTTTAGATAAATAGCCAAAGTCTTTTAAGTGAGGCCAACCCTTCAGATTTTGTAATGGCTCCTCTACTTGGAGGATAAGTCCATTTTTTAGCGGTTGGTCCTTGTCTTGTAAAATAACTAGACACCTCTTATTGGGATCAAGGTGTTATGCAAAATATACCACGATTCTGCAAAAAAAAAAAAAAGAAAATAAACAAAAACAAACAAAAACAAAAACAAAAACAAAAACAAAAAAAAAACAAACAAAAAGGAAAAAATGTTATGGTTCTAGAATATATGTATATATTTTACAAAAGAAAAGAGGAAATGATATCAATGCGAGACAGATAAAATTGACAACTGTTGGTATAGGAACACCTCACCTAATCGAAAAGGTGTTAATCTATCTAGCAAAGATGTCACTACAAGAAAGATGACAATGACTAGTGCTGGTATAGGAACACCTTATTGGATCGAAAAGGTCTTAAACTATTTAGCAACGATGTCGCTGCAAGGCAGATGGATGTGAACACTGCTTGTATAGGAACACCTTAATCGATGAAAAAGTGTTAACCTATTCAGCAAAGATATCACAAATGGAAGTGAACACTGCTGGAATAGGAACGCCTTAACCGATCGAAAAGGCGTTAACCTATTCAGCAATGATATTACTGAAAGACAAATAAAGGTGACCACCACCACTTGGATACCAAGATCACAAATAAAAAAGTGATGGACCAAATCAAGAGTACGCCACAGTAAATGGATGGATGATTGTAAAACTCAATTACTAATTTTTAGATTGCTCTATGTAAAGATTATAAGACTCAATCGTAAAATCTAACTGGTACTTAGAAAGAGCATTTTCATCAGATGGGGGAATTATATTTGAAATATATATATATATATATATATATATATATATATATATATATATATAAAATTATTAATTTGTTTTTTCAAAAACGTCCTACCGCATGGTAGGAGGTGTTGTTTTTTTTTTAAATTAATTTTAAAAAAATTTCAAAATCCTTCTACCGCATGACAGGGTGTGTTGTTAAAAAAATTATAATAAAAAAATAAATTAAAATTAAAATTAAAACCCTCCATGTCGCTGGTAGGGAGGTGTTATTTAAAATTAAAAAAAATTAAAAATATTCAATAGAAAAAGTTTATCAAAACCCTCCTGGCGTGGCAGAAGGTGTTGTTAAAAAAATACTAATAAGAAAATTAAATTAAATTAAAATTAAAATTAAACCATCCTTGCCGCTGGAGGTGTTATTTAAAATTAAAAGAAAATTAAAAAATCTTATCAAAATCCTCAGTACCGCATGGTAGGAGGTGTTGTTTAAATTAAAAACGAAAAGGTTGAAATCTCGCTGCCATGGGGCTGGGAGGCTTTAAAAAAATGATAATTTTTTTTTGAAATCCTTCCTGCCAATGGTAAGGAGGTGTTAAAATAAAATTGATTTTTTGTTTTTGTAATATTCCTTTCCATTGACAGGAAGGTTTTTATAAAAAAAAGAAAGAAAAAATCTTTTGGTTGGTGTTAATGAAGATTTTAAAAAAATGTAGGTAGCAAAAATAGTAGATAAAGGCGAGCGAGTAGAAGATGGTAACCTCGATGATAATACATGGTCACATAAAGAAAGGAAGAGTGTGAAACAAATAATTAAAGAAAAAAAAAAGGAACAAATATTCGAAGTCAAGAGATGCTTAATGTTTTTCTTGAGTTGCTGTACTTCTACTAATGCACAAACTCAATTTATAGGTAAGAAGTTGGGGTTCAAACAAAAAGAATAATCAAAATCTCAATTTGAATAGGATTCATTATTCAAATTCGAGTTGGAAATTTGATTGGATTCCTAATTTAAATTTGACCCAAATCAAATTCTAGTTTGAAGAATTGTTATTCAAATTCGAAATTGAAATTTGATTGGATTTCAACTCAAATCAATTCCAATCAAAATAGGATAAAGATTACAGTTTAAATCCAAATGAAATAAGGATTCAAGTTCAAATTTTATTATCTTGGTAGAATTTTTAATGTGGGCATATTCCAAATTTTAGAATTTTACCAAATTTGTATCTTAGTTTGGCCATATTCCGAATCGAGATTGGGATAAAGATTCAAATTCAAACTTTACTCCTATTCAATTCAAAATTCGAAATCTGGGTAGAATTTTTAATTTGGGTATATTCCAAATTTTACCAAATTTGAATCTCAATTTGGCCACATTCCAAATTGAGATTAGGATAAAAATCAAATTTAAACTTTATCCCATGTTAAATTTTCTAGAATTTTAAATTTGGGCATATTCCAAATTTTACTACTTTCCCAAAATTCCAATCTTAATTTGGCCATATTCCAAATCGAAATTTGGATAAAAATTCAAATTCAAGCTTTATCCCATTCAAGTTAAAATTGGTAGAATTTTTGATTTGGGCATAGTCCAAATTTTACCACTTTAATTTCAATTTGACCATATTCCAAATTGAGATTTGAGTCAAAATTAAATACTAAAATATTTTCGAAATTCGTCCACAACTATGTTTGGCATAAATTTTGAAAAGGGCATCTGTAGATACATAAATTTTGGTCTAATCATAAACGGCCATGTCACTATCTATTTTATTTAGAGATCAATTATAAATTAAACCTAAATTAAAAGTAAAGACAAATTGACAATTTGAAATATGTCACATGTCTTTCATTGGGCACCTATATTGAATTTAATTGGTTTAATTGGGTCATATGAGAATTGGGCTTTGAATAAATTTGGTTCACAAATCAATCAGATTGTATTTTGGTATGGTTCACAAATCCATTAGATTGTATTTTGTCCCAAAACCCAAATTACCATAAGGTCAAGTGAATTGATATTTAAATAAGTTTAAATACGTGTAATAAATTGGGCTGGGTTCAGATCACCTAAGCCAAAATCTTTTGAAATTAAATTGGGCTCGTAACCCAAATAGAGCCCAATCTATGGGTTGAGTCCAAAATCACTCAAGTCCAAAATCCCACTAAGCCTGTGGAAACCTCTATAAATAGAGGGTAGTCTACTTCATTTTCAGAGGTTAAAATTTCAGAAATAAGAGAATTCACACCAAATTGAAGACTCTCTGAAGATAAAACTTCGATATAAGTTCAAGAGCAAATATCTCAATCTTCATATCAAGTTCGAGAGAAAGAATCAGAGGATAAAGACTAGAGATTGAATCTACTATACAACACATACAATATAAAAGTTCAACTATATAATTTCTCCAAAAATCTCGTGTAAATAGATTAGTTTGAGCTAAACCTATTTTGGGGAGGTTGACATATTTTGCGTGCAAACTCTCCATTTCTTAAGTATCAAAGCTTCTACTGTCGAGTAAAGTTCATTTTTATGGTTGAATGCTCTTGGATGCTTGATCAACATACTTTAGCTATTGGTATTTTATTGTTTGGAAAAACTTACAAATACACGTCTGACCTTGCTTGGCTCTAATACTTTGGAATAAGATTTACCTAAAGCTGCCTGTTTGGGATTTTGAATTTGAAATAAATAGAATAGAGTGCAAGTGTACACTCATCACAAGTAAGACATGGTATGAGTATTTGAGTATCGATCCACAAGGACTAACGTAGTCTTTTTTTGTTATTAAATTGATGATTATCGACGAATTTGCAATTGGTTTTAAGGTGACAAATAATAAGAATGATGATGGTGTTGATGTTTAAAAAACTGAATGAAATAAACCAAGTTCAGTTACTTTGAATTAGCTAAAAAATACAAAATGAGGACATGGAAGGCACCAAACGCCTCCTCTGTTTTTTTATCAATACTGATTCAAAATTTTCTTATGTTTTAGCGATTTTAAAGTTCTAAATTAATATTTCTATTAGAAAAAAGGGAATTTAGCTTAACAAAAATCAACCATAACCTTGGATCAATGTCCTTGTCTAGGCTACCCAAAGAAACCTGTAAGACTAAAACCTTTCTATCCAAAAGTTAAATCAAATAAGTTGTAAAAATAACTCAACATTTTAACTATTGTTAAATCATTAATTGACCAAATTAAATCTTTAACTTTATAAAACAACTTTAAGTGATAAAAGAAGTAAGAAAACACCTTTTGCCTTGTCTTTTTAAAAGTTTTAGTTAATTTTCCATACTAGGTTAGGAGAAAAGAATTTAATTCATATTTTTAAAGTAAAAACATAATAGAAAGGTTTTGCAAAAGGAAACCATGATTTGAGATCTAAGTAATAAGAACAAAGCCGTAAATGAGAAGGAAAAATATACTATTTGACTTGTTGTCTTATTAAAAGTTTTAGCTAATTTTCCATGCCAGGTTAGGAGAAAAGCATTTAGCTCATATTTTTAAAGAAAAAACATAACATAAAGATTTTGTAAAAGGAAAACATGATTGAGATCTAAGTAAGAACAAAGCTGTAAATGAGAATGTTGCAATCGGAATGAACTTTACCCCTTCTATCTCGAGCTAAAGGGACGAACATATTCTATTCCAACTTAAATGAATAAGGCTTTATTCAAATTCCAACTTTATTAAACTTAGAAGGGAAATTTAGGTGGGTGGCTAAATTTTGGAACCCAATTTAAAAAAATGTCCATTTGTTTTAAATTCTACGAAAATGACTAAAGGATATTTTAGGGATTTTACAAAATATAGTTTTTCTTTTCCCACAATGCCCTTTCCATGTTTTTTTTAGAATTTTCTTATATTTAACCACCCTAATACACTTATATTCAACTCTCGTTTAAAATTATTTCCGGGAAAACTAAAGTCCAGGTGGTCTGGACCATTTAAAATTTCAAAAATTTTACCTCACCATGCCATTGAACTCGAAGATTTTAAAGGTAACATTTCTAAAGTTAATGGCCAACGTATTAAAAAATATTTTGGAGAAGAAATAGATAGAGGGAAGGCCCCTGTCCAACTTTCAGAAAGTTAAGAGTTTGAAAAAAATTTTTACCTTCCTTGTTCAATTGAAAATTTCTTTTGAAGGGTTTTGTGTAAATTAGTTAGGAGTAGTTTTCCTTATTTTCTTTTCTAATTTCACTTGTTTTTAATTGTAGTTAGGTTATTTATGCTGAGATTAAGGTGATAACAAATTACTTAGGCGAAATTTAAGACAATTCAGAATTTTTTTAAGGCTAGGCACCTGGGGCCTCGGCCCGATCCAAAAATTCGAAAAATTCTGATTTAAATTTTAGGAGTTAATTTTGACTTGAAATAAAGGGGGGCGCAATAATTTTTTTCCTTTTTAATAGAATTGGGAGTTTTTAAAAAAAAGAAAAAAAAATTAATAAACACATGTTTTTTGTTTAGAAGGCTTTGATATAAAAAAGTGGGCTTCTGAGTTTGTTTGTTTTTTTTTTTTTTTAAAATCTTTATGAGCTTCCTTTTCCAAATGGGTTTTTGATATAATTAACACTAAACCCTATTTAAAAAAAAAGGGCAAAAGGACACTTCATCTCTTTCTTCCCTCCTTCTTTACGAAAAAATTAGCCGCGATTCCCCTCCCTTCTTGTGTTTTGCTGTTGGAGCAGAAATTGGAGGTAACATAAGCAAAGTTGGAGGCCACGGAGCAAAAGTTAGAAGCAGTAACACTGGTTACAAAAAGGATGGATGAACAGTTAAAGGACGTCATTAGCATTGAGGCGTGACCGTTTGATCCATGAGGCTGGTTCTTCATCTGAGGGAAGTTTTATTCTTGTTCTTATGCTTGTTATATTATTTTTGAATTTAGTTGCATGTTTAGGTTTTGGTAGGATAATATTATGAGCTTTTCTAGTTGTTTATGAGTTTCATTATGAAAATATGACCATTTAGTTTCTTCTTATTTCGATCATGATCTCGTTCTTGGCCTTAGTGAGATATATTTCTTAAACAATGCATGCTGCAAATTTAATATCATTTAGCATTTTGGAGTGTCTTTTCTTATTTTTCATGTCGATGATGAGTCGTAAGGATTAGATAGACCTTGTTTTCTTTTTGTCCAAAAAAGCCATGAGCCATTTGTGACCGAGTTCTTTTCAATAACATGATTTCTTTGCTTTTCTTCTTTTTGAAACTTAAACTTTTTCAATGTTTTAGGAAGTCCTTATCCTCTTTCATTTTTATTATTGCATTGCCTCTTCAAAAATCTTTTCCCAGTGATGACACCGTCTCTCTTAAGTTTGGGAAGAAAATGCATATAAAAAGAGTTTTTGCAAGAAAAAGAAAAAAAAAGAAAAAAAAAGTTGCAAATAAAAGAGTCCTCTTTGCTTGTGAGAAAATAAGAGTGGGGAAACGATTTGAAATTGTGAGAGAAAAAGAAGAGAGGTAAGAAAAAAGAGTGGCAAGAAAATATCTTTATTTTTATCACTGTAGACACTCGTTGTAGCTTAGGTCGAGTGACGTAAGCAGCTTCAAGGGTATCAATAGGGTCTAGTGTAACATCGTGCAACTCACCGTAGATATGTTATGACCGATTGTTACTTGAAAGTCCTCTACAAAGCCGTGGAGGAAATCCCCACAAAGACTAGTAGCCATTCCTTCAGTGTCAAAATTTAAGTGGAAAAGGAAGCGTGCAAATTCTAGAGCGTTGTTAAAAAGTTTTCATGTTTTGAGAAAAGAAAGGATTTTAAGAAACTTTTTGTTGTTTTGAACTTTGTTGGCTTATGGTAATTTAGCTTTTGAAGATAGGAAGACGATGAGGTTTTGATGATCTTTCTTGAGGCACCATATGAAAAGCAAGTCTAGTCTATCCTTATGTTTAATGTTGCTTATGATTGTTGCATGTGAGTTAAGAGATATAAATTGTTAAGTTTGTTGGGGACAAGCAAAAAGCCAAGTTTGGGGGTGTGATTTCCCTTTTTCATAAGAGTAAAAAGAAGCTAAATGCGTGTTGTTTTCTAACATTTTAAACTCGGAAACCATCATTTAAGCTTGGTTTAGTGTCCAAAACCTTTCATTTTAAGTTATCTTAGGTTATACATGCACATAAGACGTTTTTACATCATTTAGAGTTGATTTCTAACGGAAATTACACTTTTGTGCACAAAAATTCTGAGCTAGGCGCTTGACTCCTTACCCAATCCCGAGATTGCAGTTAATGTAAAATGCACGTTTTGGTGTAATTTGAAGCCTTTCCAAGCTCTGCCATGTGTCTTTCATGCATTGAAGGTTGCCAATTCAACAACTAACCAACCAAAAGGTGTTTGAAATGGATGGGTCTCCACAAAGCTCTCAACTTCCTAACCACCTTGAAGTCCCTATAAATTCAGCAGCTCATTCCCTTCATTGATCAATCCCGGAGTGATCATTTTAGCTTTAGACATTCCTTCTCAGCTTATATACGTTTTTTCTTTTAGTTTTTGAGTTGTTATTGTTTTAAACCTTGCTTATTTCTGGTTCACCCTTAATTTCTAGCTTCTTAGTCTTGAATTGTAAGCTTTAATCTTGTTTAATTAAAATTCCAGCAAATTCTTTGTTACTCATCTCTCTCTCTTCCTCATTATGAAGTTGTAATCACTCAACCTTGAGGAATCGACCGAGTGCTACTCCCCAATCTTGAAAGAGAACGGGTTAGGGTCATTCGGGTTACAACTCCACCATTTCCAGCTTGTTTTAATTCTACTCATCTTGTAATCATGTCTTTCACTTCCATTAACATTCAATTCTATTTTTCCTTTATTAGCATGAGCTAAATTTATTTTTACCAATCCCGGTTATGGATAGTTAGTTAAAGTTTTTAAAATCCAACAAGGCAAAAGGCATTTTTTTCTCCCATTTTATCACTTAAAGCTATTTCCATAAGTTTAAACTTGATTTGGCAATTAATGGTTTAGCCAAGCATCAATACTGAAAGGGCTGATATGTTTTCACAACATTACTGATTTAACTTTAGAGAGAAATATTTTAGACATAAAGATTTCGCTCGGGTAGCCTAGACATAGGACCTCGACCTAAGGTTACAGTTGGTTTTTACTAAATTAAGTTCTTTTTTCTAATAGACATATTAGGAATGGACTTAAACCTTCAAAATCACTTAGACATAAGAAGACGACGAAGTAAAATCTAAGAAAATTTATGAGAGGCGCCTAGTTTAAAAAAGTTTGTGTATTTTTAGCTAATTTGAAGTAACTGGGCTGGGTTTATTACATTGAGTTTTTAAATATCAAAACCAAAATTATCCTTATTATTTGTCACCCCAAATTCAATTACAAAGTCACCGATCATTAATATTTCCTATAAAAAGACTTCATTTGTCCTTGAGGATCGATACTCGGAATACTCGTTCCGTTTTACTACTTGTGACAGGGGTACACTTGCGCTCTCATTTATTTTGAATCCAAAATCCCAAACATCTTCTATCTCATCCTTATGTTATTCCACTGTATCTTCTTCTAAGCTCCCTCTTCTCTCTTTGCAACAATGAATTGTATAGTAATCACAATTCTATATTGTGGTACTTGGAATGAAAAAAATGTATACAACAATTTCAATATCTCTCAGATGTTAGTCTGAAAGGACTCTACGTTGTCCCACCTTATCGAAGGCATTAAGAAGAATATTAATTTAATAGACAGGGAAAAATTTGCATCCATATCGTTGGTCAAAAATGATAATCACTAGTCTCTTATTATTAGACTAGCTGAAGATAGGAATGTGATATGATTTTTAACTGTGTTGTTGAATGAGTTGGGGACGAAGTACTGCATTGTCATTGATATTGTGGATACCCGTATTGACTCCATAGATGTGAGTGAGACAATATTTCGGACAAATGTAAATATCCACACTTACCCTAGCTGTGAGAGTTCGACACAAGTGTAGTCTACACTAAATAGCATTGATGTAGATACTCCCATTGACCATATGAATAGAAGTGGGAATTCAATACACACATCCAACCATAGACGCAAGGAACTCATATGAATGTATCAGAGTCAAACTCATGGTTTCTCGTCTAACTTTGTACTAAAAAAAAATTGTGCTTTTCTAAACAAGGAATAATTGAAGAAGGTAGTTTATTTTATAGTCTTAAAAGGTACTTTTCAGTTCAGAACAGTAAAATCCAACAAAAAACAGTTGTTATTAAAGTGCCTCGACGGGCGGTGTGAGGTAGTGCAGAGGCGTGCGGCTGCAAGACAATGCTGAAACTGGCGGCGTGTGGTTGCAGAAGAACAAAATCGGTGGTAGCGGTAGCTTGTAGCGGTCGTCGTTGTCAGAAGAGCGGCGGTGGAGGATGGTTTTCTGCTGAATTAAAGATGAAGGGTTGGGGAGGAGGTCACTGTAGATGAGGTGGTGTCACTGCAAGAATTTTAGGCTTTGATGATGACCAAATTTGTCGCTAAAGGGTCGAAATTCATTGTCAAAAGCTTTTGGCGACAAAATGTTTTCGTCGCCAAATAAGTTGTCATTGCCCCGTCGCAATAGGGTTTCGACGATGAAATTTAGTTGTCGTCTCTGAAGGTCGCTTCGGCGATGACTGTGGTGACCAATCAAAGTCGTCACCTTAGCCGGCTTTGACGACGAGTCTAGATGTCGTCACGCAATCCGGCTTCGGCAACGAACCTAGATGTCGTTGCCAAAGCTGGCCTTATCGACCAATCTTGGTTTTGTTACCAAAACCGACTTTGGCGACGACATCCTGTTTTGTGCCTGAAGCTAGCTATGACGACGACTTTGATTTTGTCACCTCAGCTAGTTCTGGTGACAACTTAGGTTTCGTCGCCATAGCAAGCTTTGGTGGCAGAACCTAAATTTCGTCGCCATAGGTAATTTTTTTGTTTTTTTATCTTATTTTTGCAATATTTATATTATTTTCCTAAATAATTTGACAACGAAAATGCCATTAACTTCAAATTTCATATACAAATTTATAATATTAAACAAACATTGGTTTACAAGAATACAAAAAGTCAATATAAAGAAAAATGTAACAACCTATTCTAAGAAGTCCAAAAATCAACAAATTTCCAAAAGCTTTCGATAGAGAAATCGAACGAACTTGAAAAAACAAATGACAAATAAACTTATATTAACAAAATAGTTTATCTATTTCTCAAAACTAATTTAAAAGTCATAAAAATATTTAACTGACCTCACATGCCTTGAAGTCAAACTAAGCATTAAAAGTTAACACATGACATAAACTCACCACTTCCATTCAAAGTTAACAAACTTCAACTCTAACTCATTCTACATGTCATGAACTCAAACTAAGCATTCAAACTTCCATTTTATATATCTCATTCAAATGCACTTCAATTATCCAAAAAACAGGTTAAATATGCATACACACTCTATCATCACTATAATTCAAATTCAACAAAGTTATCCAAAAACACTTCAAATAAAACAAAATTACCAAATTAACTAAAAACAAACATTTCTATATAACTCATTTAAATTAAGTCCAAATTGCACAAACTAAAGGAAAAGTATAAGAGCACCCCTCCCCAAACACTTTCATTCAAAGTCAATAAAATCTCATTAAAACAAACTTTAAATTAACAAAACCACGTCTTAAAATAAAATCATGCGCACACACTCTATCACCAATGCAATTCAAATTCAACAAAGTTATCCAAAAACACTTCAAATAAAACAAAATTACCAATAAAAACAATCATGTCTATGTATCTCATTCAAATTCAATCCAAATTGCACAAACTAAAGGAAAAGTACGTATAAGACGACCCCCCCCCCCCGACACTTCTCTTCAAAGTTAACAAAAAATAATCAAACAAACTTCAAATGACGTCTAGTTGAAAAAAGTTTGTGTATTTTTAGCTAATTTGAAGTAACTAGGCTGAGTTTATTGCATTGAGTTTTTAAATATCAAAACCAACATTATCTTTATTATTTGTCACCCCAAATTCAATTACAAAGTGACCGATCATTAATATTTCTTATAAAAAGACTTCATTTGTCCCTGAGGATCGATACTCGAAATACTTGTTCCATTTTACGACTTGTGACGGGTGCAAGTTTTTTGGCGCCGTTGCCGGGGACCATTTGTTTTAGTGTTTTATTAATTTTTGTGATCGGTTTTTGTGATTGTCATTTCTATTCTCAAACATTTTGATTTATATCAAACCACGAAGGTCATTGATTAATGCATGAGCACAGATTCATTTCCATTGCCATTTCATGCTGGAATTGAGAGAACATGTCGTTGGTTGAGGAAAGAACAGAGACTCAAAAAATAGAGGGAAAAGCAAAAAAAGAAAGAAAAAGAAAGAGATTTCGAAAACGAGAGTACTATAACAATTATGAAAGATCCACCAATCGATAACGTAAACGGCAATATGGTAGGGCGACGAAGAGGACAACAAAACTATAGGGACTTCAACCATATCCAAATGGCGGATAATAGAGACGTAGCCATGCGAGATTATGCAGCTACAACATTCTAGAACTTGGATTCGGTTATTTTAAACCCTATTCCAGAAACTGCCAACTTCGAGCTTAAGCCGCTCATGTTTCAAATGCTTCAGACATTAGGACAATTTGGAGGGCGCGAACATGAAGATCCTCATGACCATCTCAAGACATTTCTTCAAATTGCAAATGCTTTTAGATTGCCTGATATTTCTGATGATGCTTTGAGATTAACTCTTTTCCCATTTTCCCTCAGAGACCAGGCGAGAACGTGGCTTAATTCTTTTCCACCAGGTTCAATCACCACCTAGGATTCGTTATTGGAGAAGTTCCTTACAAAGTATTTTCCTCCCACTCGCCATGCTGACATAAGGGAAGAGATTGTCACCTTTAGACAATATGATCGTGAACTAGTGCACGAGGCATGTGAGAGATTAAAAGAGTTGCTGCGAAAGTGTCCAAACCATGAATTACAGCATTTATCCAAATCGAGCACTTCTTCCAAGGTTTGGACCATCCCACTAAGATGATGCTCAAGAATGCTACGAATGGAGCCTTCACGAAGAAGACCTTCAACAAAATAGTTGATATTTTTAAGGACCTAGCATCCCATAATGAGCTATGGTGTTCTCAAAGGTCGAAACCTGCACCTAAGAAGCAAGATACAACAGGAGTCTTGGCATTGGACATTGCAACTTCAATGTAGAAGGAAATGGTGACGATGAATCAAATGCTCAAGGAGTTCGCCCTAGAAAGGAAGAGTGCACCAGCTACACCCGTGCAACCAGAATACCCTTCTCCTGTTTGCCAAATTAATGAAATTGTTTGTTCTTATTCTAGTGATAACCATGTTTATGAGAATTGTCTGCATAATCCAGCTTCTGTTTATTATGTAGGTCACGGGAACAATCGGAACTTCAACCCATATTCAAACACGTACAATCCGGGGTGGAGACATCATCTCAACTTATCATGGGGAGGTTAAGGAAGTTCCAGTGGAGCGACCTAAGGGCAGAACCAGCAGTATAAGCAGCCCTATGTCCCTCCTACTTTTTCAAGCAATCAACAGATGCCACCACCACCACAACAGTATAATCAGAACCAAAGAACCCCATCGCAGCCAGCTCATAATAACAATACTAGTCTTGTGAACATGTTTAAGGAGTACATGGCGCACAATGATGCATTGATGCAATCCCAGAATGCCACAATCCAAACTCAAGCAGCGGCAATGAGAAACCTAGAAGTTCAAATGGGACAACTTGCCATTGATTTGAAGGCGAGACCGTAAAGCTCTTTTCCTGGCATATTGAAGTTCCAAAAAGAGATGGAAAATAGCAATGCAAGGCGGTAACTTTGAGAAGTGGGTTGTCTTACGAAGGACCAAAGATGCCGGTTGAGGTAGAGAAACCTTCCACATCAATTCAAAATGCTCCTAGTGAAGTAAAGAAAGAAAAAACCACCTCGGGTGAAGGGGAGGCGCCTGACGCCTCTCCACAAAAAAATTCATCTTTTGCCCCAATTTCTCCTTTCCCTCAAAGATTAGCCAAGAAAAACCAAGAAACTCAGTTTAGAAAGTTTTTAGACATCCTCAAACAACTCCACATAAACATTCCTTTAGTTGATGCCTTTGAACAAATGCCAAATTATGCTAAGTTCCTGAAGGATATTGTGTCTAGAAAAAAGAAGTTAGGTGAACATGAGATGGTAGCTATGACTAAGTGTAGTAGTGAAGCTGTAGGTAGCCCTTTGCCCATAAAATGTAAAGATCCCGGTAGTTTCACCATCCCTTGTTCTATTGGAGGAAAGAATTTAGGTAGAGCGTTATGCGATCTAGGTGCTAACATTAACCTAATGCCCTATCTGTTTTCAAAGAATTAGGCATAGGAGAAGCTAGACCCACTACAGTTACCCTCCAATTAGCAGATAGATCCATTAAGAAGCCTGAAGGAAAAATAGAAGATGTTCTAGTTCAGGTAGATAAGTTTATCTTCCCTGCAGACTTCATCATCTTAGACTGTGAGGCCGATTTGGATGTACCTATCATCTTAGGTAGACCCTTCCTAGCTACATGAGATACAATGTTTAATGTTCGAAAAGGAGAAATAACAATGAAGGTTAATAATGAGGAGGTGAAATTTAATGTGTTGGATGCAATGAAACTTCTAGGAGATTTATAAGAATGTTCAGCTATTAGTACTTCAAATCTTGCTTCGTTTGATGAGTTTTGTGATCTTTTATTTACAGGAATTGAGGAAGAACTAGAGGCCGTAAAAACTGAATGTCCAGAAGTAGTTGAAGAGATGCATCCACCAGAGGAAAAAGAGGATATAAAGTCAGAAGTGTGCAAAACATTGCAACCACCCATTGTGGAACCACCCAGTTTGGAACAAAAGCCTTTACCTTCTCACTTGAAATACGCTTATCTTGTACTTAATGAAACTTTGCCTGTTATTATTTCTTCCAGTTTAACTACAGAAAATGAACTTTCATTGTTACAGATATTGGCAAAATACAAGAAGGTCATTGGTTGGACCATTGCCAACATTCGAGGGATAAGCCTTGCATTCTGCATGCATAAGATCCTATTGGAAGAAGGTGCCAGCAACTCAATAGAGAATCAGAGACGTTTGAATCCAAAAATGAAAGAGGTTGTTCAAAACGAGATCTTGAAATGGTTAGACATCGGAGTCATCTACCCTATATCTGATAGCAGTTGGGTGAGCCCAGTACAATGCGTATCAAAGAAGCCGGGATGACGATGGTGGTAAACGAGGAGAATGAACTTATATAAACCCAGACTGTGAGCGGGTGGAGAGTTTGCATCGACTATCACAAACTAAACAAGGTAACGAAAAAAGATCATTTTGCACTCCCGTTTGTTGATCAAATGTTGGATCGTCTTGCAGGTAAGGAGTTTTACTGCTTTCTAGACGGATAATCGGGATATAACCAGATTACCATCGCTCCGGAGGATCAGGAGAAGACGATGTTCACTTGTCCATATGGGACATTTGCCTTTAGGCATATGCCGTTCGGTCTATGCAATGCACCGGCGACATTTCAAAGGTGTATGATGGCCATTTTTCCGGATATGGTAGAAAATATTCTTGAGGTTTTTATGGATGACTTTTCAGTTTTTGGGAATTCTTTTGATGATTGCCTATTGAATTTAGAAAATGCTTTGCAAAGATGCGAGCAAACAAATCTTGTTTTAAACTGGGAGAAGTGTCATTTTATGGTACGAGAAGGAATAGTTCTAGGACATAAGATTTCGAAAAATGGGGATGAGGTGGATTGTGCTAAAATTGATGTTATTTCAAAATTACCACCTCCCAAAAATGTTAAAGGAATAATAAGTTTTTTAGGCCATGAGGGTTTCTATAGGCGTTTTATATAAGATTTTGCAAAGATTTCAAAACCCCTTTGCCAACTTTTGGAAAATAATAGACCATTCGTATTTGATAATGCTTGCATGACAGCTTTTGAAACTTTAAAAACTGCTTTGAGCTTGGCTCCAATAATTATAGAACCTAACTGGGAGTTACCCTTTGAACTTATGTGCGATGCTAGTGATTATGCTTTAGGGGTCATGTTAGGTCAAAGAAGGAATAAGTTTTTACATCCAGTATATTATGCAAGTAAGACTTTAACGGGGGCACAACTAAACTACACCACTACTAAAAAAGAATTGTTAGCAGTTGTGTTTGCTTTTGATAAGTTTAGGTCTTACTTGATAGGGACAAAAGTAATTGTTTATACTAATCATTCTGCTCTAAAGTATTTGTTTGCAAAGAAGGATGCAAAACCACATTTGATACGATGGATTTTGCTACTTCAAGAGTTTGATATAGAAGTACGGGACTGTAAAGGAACAGAGAACCAGTAGCCGACCACTTGTCTAGGCTCGAGTCCCCACTTCAGGAAGGTCAAGCAGAGATTTGAGAACAATTCGTTGATGAGCAATTACTTTGCATTGAAAATGTCCCTTGGTAAGTTGTATTATTCCTCATGAATTTAGTTGGCAGCAGGTAAAAAAGTTTCTTCATGATGTGAGATATTATAGGTGGGATGAGCCTTTTTGTATAAACTTGGTCCTGACGGAATCCTTCGTAGGTGTGTAGCTGAGGAAGAGCAAAAAGCAATTTTGGAGGCTTGTCATATGTTTCCATATGGAGGCCATTTCGCTGGACAAAAGACTACAGCGAAGGTATTACAAAGCGGGTTCTTCTGGCCCACTCTATTCCGTGATGCACATAGTTTTGCTCAGGATTGTGATAAGTGTCAGAGGATAGGTAATATTTATAAACTTAATGAGATGCCTCTGAACCCCATTCTGGAAGTTGAAATTTTTGATGTATGGGGTATTGATTTCATGGGCCCGTTCCCTCCTTCGTATGGTAAGAATTATATTTTATAAGCTGTTGATTATGTGTCCAAGTGGATAGAATCTATTGCTACCCCTATGAATGATGCTAGGGTAGTTGTTCGATTTTTACAAAAGCATATCTTCACTCGTTATGGAAGCCCTCGATGTTTGATAAGTGATGAAGGGACTCATTTTTTGAATAGAGCGGTAAAAAGTTTGTTGTCTAAGTATAATGTCCGTCATAGGATAGCCACAACTTATCATCCCTAATCCAATGGGTTAGCTGAGGTGTCTAATAGAGAAATCAAATCTATTTTGGAAAAAACTGTCAATTTAAATAGAAAAGATTGGTCTTTAAAACTGGACGATTCTCTATGGGCATATATGACAGCATACAAGACTCTTCTCGACATGTCCCCATATAGGTTGATTTTTGGTAAAGCTTGCCATTTATCGTTAGAGTTAGAATATAAAGCTTTTTGGGTGACAAAAAGACTAAACTTTGATTTATTTTCTGCAGGAGAATCAAGGAAGCTCCAAATGATGGAACTTAAGGAGCATAGGAATTTTTCTTACGAAAATGCAAAGATTTTTAAAGAAAAAACTAAGCAATGACATGATAAGAAGCTTAGGCCTAAATCTTTTCAAGTAGGAGACTTAGTTTTACTTTTCAACTCTCGTTTAAAATTATTTCCGGGAAAACTAAAGTCCAGGTGGCCTGGACCATTTAAAATTTCAAAAACTTTCCCTCACGATGCCATTGAACTCGAATATTTTAAAGGTAATATTTTTAAAGTTAATGGCCAATGTGTTAAAAAATATTTTGGAGAAGAAATAGATAGAGGGAAGGCCTCTATCCAACTTTCGGGAAGTTAAGAGTTTGAAAAAAAAATTTCCCTTGTTCAATTGAAAATTTCTTTTGAAGGGTTTTGTGTAAATTAGTTAGGAGTAGTTTTCCTTATTTTCTTTTCGAATTTCACTTGTTTTTAATTGTAGTTAGGTTATTTAGGCTGAGATTAAGGTGTTAACAATTTACTTGGGTGAAATTTTGGAAAATTCAGAATTTTTTTAAGGTTAGGCGCTTGGCGCCTCGGCCCGATCCAAAAATTCGAAAAATTTTGATTTAAATTTTGGGAGTTAATTTTGACTTGAAATAAAGGGGGGCGCAATAATTTTTTCGTTTTTAATCGTATTGGGAGTTTTAAAAAAAAAAGAAAAAAATTAATATACAGACATGTTTTTCTTTTATAAGGCTTTGATATAAAAAAGTGGGCTTTTGAGGATTTTTTTTTAATCTTTATGAGCTTCCTTTTCCAAATGGGTTTTTGATATAATTAAGACTAAACCCTATTTAAAAAAAAGGGCAAAAGGACACTTCATCTCTTTCTTCCCTCCTTCTTTACGAAAAAATTAGCCGCGATTCCCCTCCCTTCTTGTGTTTTGCTGTTGGAGCAGAAATTGGAGGTAACATAAGCAAAGTAGGAGGCCACGGAGCAAAAGTTAGAAGCAGTAACACTGGTTACAAAAAGGATGCATGAACAGTTAAAGGATGTCATTAGCATTGAGGCGTGGCCGTTTGATCCATGAGGCCGGTTCTTCATTTGAGGGAAGTTTTATTCTTGTTTTTGTTCTTATGCTTATTATATTATTTTTGAATTTAGTTGTATGTTTTGGTTTTGGTAGGATAATATTGTGAGCTTTTCTAGTTGTTTCTGAGTTTCATTATAAAAATATGACCATTTAGTTTCTTCTTATTTCGATCATGATCTCGTTCTTGGCCTTAGTGAAGTATATTTCTTAAACAAAGCATGCTGCAAATTTAATCTCATTCAGCATTTTGGAGTGTCTTTTCTTATTTTTCATGTCGATGATGAGTCGTAAGGATTAGATAGACCTTGTTTTCTTTTTGTCCAAAAAAGCCATAAGCCATTTGTGATTGAGTTCTTTTCAATAACACGATTTCTTTGCTTTTCTTCTTTTTGAAACTTAAACTTTTTCAATGTTTTATGAGGTCCTTGTCTTCTTTCATTTTGATTTTTGCATTGCCTCTTCAAAAATCTTTTCCCAGTGAGGACACTTTCTTTCCTAAGTTTGGGGGGACAGTCTTTTGCTTTTAGAAAGAAAATGTTATTTTTTTTTTCATTCATGAAAGAACATGCTATCATTTTTTTTTTTTTTGCGAAAAAGATTCACTGGAAAGAAAATGCATATAAAAAGAGTCTTTGCAAGAAAAAGAAAAACGTAGAAAAAGAAAAAAAAGAAAAAAAAACAAGTTGCAAATAAAAGAGTCCTCTTTTCTTGTGAGAAAATAAGAGTGGGGAAACGATTTAAAATTGTGAGAGAAAAAGAAGAGAGGTAAGAAAAAAGAGTGGCAAGAAAATGTCTTTATTTTTATCACTGTAGACACTCGTTATAGCTTAGGTCGAGTGGTATAAGCAGCTTCAAGGGTAGCAATTGGGTCTAGTGTAACATCGTGCAACTCACCGTAGATATGTTATGACCGATTGTTACTTGAAAGACCTCTACAAAGCTGTGGAGGAAATCCCCATAGAGGCTAGTAGTCATTCTTTCAGTGTTAAAATTTAAGTGGAAAAGGAAGCGTGCAAATTCTAGAGCATTGTTAAAAAGTTTTCATGTTTTGAGAAAAGAAAGGATTTTAAGAAACTTTTTGTTGTTTTGAACTTTGTTGGCTTATGGTAATTTGGCTTTTGAAGATAGGAAGACGATGAGGTTTTCATGATCTTTCTTGAGACACCATATGAAAAGCAAGTCTAGTCTATCCTTATGTTCAATGTTGCTTATGATTGTTGCATGTGAGTTAAGAGAGATAAATTGTTAAGTTTGCTTGGGGACAAGAAAAAATCCAAGTTTGGGGGTGTGATTTTCCTTTTTCATAAGGGTAAAAAGAAGCTAAATGTGTGTTGTTTTATAACATTTTAAACTCGAAAACCGTCATTTAAGCTTGATTTAGTGTCCAAAACCTTTCATTTTAAGTTATCTTAGGTTATACATGCACATAAGAAATTTTTACATCATTTAGAGTTGATTTCTAACGGAAATTACACTCTTGTGCAGAAAAATTCCGAGCTAGGCGTCTGGCGCCTTCCCCAATTCCAAGATTGCCCTTAATGTAAAACGCACATTTTGGTGTGATTTTAAGCCTTCCCAAGCTCTGTCGCGTGTCTTTCATGCATTGAAGGTTGCCAATTCAACAACTAACGAATCAAAAGGTGTTTGAAATGGATGGCTCTCCATGAAGTTCTCAACTTCCTAACCACCTTGAAGTCCCTATAAATTCAGTAGCTCATTCTCTTCATTGATCAATCCCGGAGGGATCATTTTAGCTTTAGACATTCCTTCTCAGCTTATTTACTTTTTCTCTTTTAGTCTTTGAGTTGTTATTGTTTTAAACTTTGCTTATTTCTAGTTCACCCTTAATTTCTAGCTTGTTAATCTTGAATTGTAAGCTTTAATCTTGTTTAATTAAAATTCCAACAAGTTATTTGTTACTCATTTCTCTCTCTTCCTCATTACGAAGTTGTAATCACTCAACCTTGAGGAATCGATCGAGTACTGCTCACCAATCTTGAAAGAAAACGGGTTAGGGTCATTCTAGTTACAACTTCACCATTTCCAGCTTGTTTTAATTCTACTCATCTTGTAATCATGTCTTTTACTTCCATTAACATTCAATTCTGTTTTTCCTTTATTACATGAGCTAAATTTATTTTTCCCAAGCCCGGTTATGGATATAGTTAAAGTTTTTAAAATCCAAGAAGGCAAAAGACATTTTTTTCTCCCATTTTATCACTTAAAGTTGTTTCCATAAGTTTAAACTTGATTTGACCAATTAATGTTTTAACAATGCATCAATACTGAAAGGGTTGATACGTTTTCACAACTTTACTGATTTAACTTTAGAGAGAAATACTTTAGACATAAAGATTTCGCTCGGGTAGCCTAGAAATAGGATCTCGACCTAAGATTACGGTTGGTTTTTACTAAATTAAGTTCTTTTTTCTAATAGACATATTAGGAATGGACTTAAACCTTCAAAATAACTTAGACATAAGAAGATGACGAAGTAAAACTGAAGAAATTTTATGAGAGTCGCCTAGTTGAAAAAGGTTTGTGTATTTTTAGCTAATTTGAAGTAACTGGGCTGGGTTTATTGCATTGAGTTTTTAAATATCAAAACCAACATTATTTTTATTATTTGTCACCCCAAATTCAATTACAAAGTCACCGATTATTAATATTTCCTATAAAAAGACTTTATTTGTCCCTGAGGATCGATACTCGGAATACTCGTTCCGTTTTACTACTTGTGATGGGTGTACACTTGCGCTCTCATTTATTTTGAATCCAAAATCCCAAACATCTTCCATCTCATCCTTATGCTATTCTACTATATCTTCTTCTTCTAAGCTCCCTCTTCTCTCTTTACAACAATGGATTGTATAGTATCACAATTCTATATGGTGGCACGTGGAATGAAAAAAATGTATACAACAATTTCAATATCTCTCAGATGTTAGTCTGGAAGGATTCTACGTTGTCGCACCTTATCGAAGGCATTAAGAAGAATATTAACTTAATAAACAGGGAAAAATTTGCATCCATATCGTTTGTCAAAAATGATAATAACTAGTCTCTTATTCTTAGACTAGCTGAAGATAGGGATGTGATATGGTTTTTAACTGTGTTGTTGAATGAGTTGGGGACGAAGTACTGCATTGTCATTGATACTGTGGATACCCGTATTGACTCCATAGATGTGAGTGAGACAATATTCCGGACAAATGTAAATATCCACACTTACCCTAGCTGTGAGAGTTCGACACAAGTGTAGTCTACACTAGATAGCATTGATGTAGATACTCTCATTGACCCTATCAATAGAAGTAGGAATTCAATACACACATCCAACCATAGACGCAAGGAACTCATATGAATGTATCAGAGTCAAACTCATGGTTTCTCGCTAACTTTGTATTAAAAACAGATTGTGCTTTTCTAAGCAAGGAATAATTGAAGAAGGTAGTTTACTTTATAGTCTTAAAAGGTACTTTTCAGTTCAAAACAGTAAAATCCAACAAAAAACAGTTGTTATTAAAGTGCCTCGACGTGCGGTGTGAGGTAGTGCAGAGGCATGTGGCTGCGAGACAATGCTTAAACTGGCGGCGTGTGGCTGCAGAAGAACAAAATCGGTGGCAGCGGTAGCTTGTAGCGGTCGTCGTTGTCAGAAGAGCGGTGGTGGAGGATGGTTTTCTGCTCGATTGAAGATGAAGGGTTGGGGAGGAGGTGGTAGATGAGGTGGTGTCACTGCAAGAATTTTAGGCTTCGATGATGACCAAATTTGTCGCTAAAGGGTCGAAATTCGTTGTCAAAAGCTTTTGGCGACAAAATTTTTTCGTCGCCAAATTGGTCGTCATTGCCCCGTCGCGATAGGGTTTCGACGATGAAATTTAGTTGTCGTCACTGAAGGTCGCTTCGACGATGACTTTGGTGACCAATCAAAGTCGTCGCCTTAGCCAGCTTCGACGACGATTCTAGATGTCGTGCGTAATCCGGCTTCGGCAACGAACCTAGATGTCGTTGCCAAAGCCGGCTTTGGCGACAAATGTTGGTTTCGTTGCCAAAGCCGGCTTTAGCGACGACATCTTGTTTTGTCGCTGAAGCTAGCTATGGCGACGACTTAGGTTTCATCGCCATAGGTAATTTTTTTGTTTTTTATATTATTTTTGCAATATTTATATTTTTTTCCTAAATCATTTGACAACCTAAATGCCATTAACTTCAAATTTCATATACAAATTTATAATATTAAACAAACATTGGTTTACAAGAGTAGAAAAAGTCAATATAAAGAAAAATTTAACAACCTATTCTAAGAAGTCCCAAAATCGAACAAATTTCCAAAAGCTTTCGATAGAGAAATCGAACGAACTTGAAAAAACAAATGACAAATAAATTTATGTTAGCAAAATAGTTTATCTATTTCTCAAAACTAATTTAAAAGTCGTAAACATATCTAACTAGCTCCACATGTCTTGAACTCAAACTAAGCATTAAAAGTTAACACATGACATAAACTCACCACTTCCATTCAAAGTTAACAAACTTCAATTCTAACTCACTCTACATGTCATGAAGTCAAACTAAGCATTTAAACTTCCATTTTATATAACTCATTCAAATGCACTTCAATTATCCGAAAAACAGTTTAAATATGCACACACACTCTATCATCACTATAATTCAAATTCAACAAAGTTATCCAAAAACACTTCAAATAAAACAAAATTACCAAGTAACTAAAAACAATCATGTCTATGTATCTCATTCAAATTCAATCCAAATTGCACAAACTAAAGGAAAAGTACGTATAAGACGACCCCCCCCCCCCGACACTTCTCTTTAAAGTTAACAAAAAATAATCAAGTAAACTTCAAATGGCTACCGTAACTGTAGGATAGCCACATTTACAATCATTGTATTCTAACAATACTCTATGTGGACGTACCTATTTTGACAATCTGGCTCCACTAGAACGAGTAAAAAATTCTAGCATCATTGATCTCAAATCTAACATTTCATTGCGTATACTCGTAATCTCATTATATTTTTGTGAGAGACAGTTGGGACTTTCTCTACCTTTTAATAAGATTAGAGACTCATGCAAGCGTACACGGTCAGAAGTAATACTTGGGAGTAATCCAAGGTCGAATTCTCAGGGACTTGTTGCTTTTCAAAACAGTTTTAAATAAGTGAATTGTTCAAATATGCAATTGTGTGTTATGGAGAAAATGGTGATAAAAAGTGTTGTTTGGGGTTTGAAATGTCACGCAATTTAATAAAACTCAACTTCTTTGCTTCCTACCTTAGTTTTTATGCAAAACATGTGAAATACACACTATTTGGAAAATGCAGAAGGCACAATTCTCTAGCTTTTCTTGGGAAACTGAGTTCTATGTGTGATTACAATCCTAGAGAATATTTATCAACTCATTTGCATTATGGGTCAGAGGGCCTATATCTAGGACCATGTTTTATGTGCTTATGTCTAAGTCACATTTCATATTGGTTTCCTATTATTTTACCTAACCTACCCTTCTCAGAGTTGTGCTTTAATGTATAAATCAAAATCCCACCGGCCAAATGGAAAAAAGACGTAAAGAGAAGTTTTTAGAAATCAACGCAAAAAAATGCTAGGCATAATTTGGGCAAAATCCCGAGTGTGTTGAAAATCAAATTATTTTGACTAAGGCATTCCACAGAGAGGTTGATAACTAATCTAGTGCATCATTAAAGGAAAGAAAGTGCACGAAAACATAAAGGAAGTAATTTTCATTAAATTAAAACGAAGAAATAAGTCGTACAAGGAGTTATAGCTTGATCCTCTTCTCTTTCGAGCGTGAGGGAAGTGTAAATTTGTTCAAGAACTAAAGAAGAAAAAAATAAATGAGGAACGAAAGGTAGAACTTGAATTAAAATCAATACGGTAAGCAAAAGTATGAAAATACAAGGAAATAACAACTAAAACTTAAATATAAAGCATATGAACGAGTTCTACAACGAAGAATGAATGAAATCAAGCTGAAAATGAGCTTGGAAGGGATGATTTGAAGGTGAGGGAGAGGCTCCCTTTTATAGGGTCTTGAGTTTGTTGAACTCGCCATCTTTTTAGGTGGAAATGAGTTGAGATTCACCTAACAACCCATTTTTGACTTGGACTTACGGTTGTAGCTTGATTCAAACATGTTGGAAATATCTCCTTGCCCTTGATTAATCGAAACACACGTTTTGTCAAGGTGGCAAAATTGCTCCAAAATTGCGCCAGGCGCAATTTTCCTGCAAAATCTAAAAGACTGTGATTTTCTTCGAACTTTGACCATGTTTTTCTCATTTTTTTTCCTAAACTACCATATATTGCAATTTTTCCAGAAATGTTCTTATGCATGTTCTACTTTAAGAATATGTAATTTTTTTTAGCAAATAATGATAGAAAAGTGTTCAAAATTGTGGTCAAACAGGCCTACCGACACATATTTTTGCTGTAAAAAATTAACCCTAATAGAGACGCTCTTCTGTCTTTCTAAGAGAGATACTCGTCAAACTCTTTGTCTTTCTATGAGAGACGCTCCTCAAATTCTTCTCTTAGGGTATGCATTTATTCAGACAGCTCTTGTTCTCACTGTTAAGAAACTACACTTGAAGCAGAAATTTTACGAGATTTATGTTCTGGGCCCCAACCAACACTTTTAACTGTGTAAACAACCCCCAATTCGATACAAATGGGCAATGATGAATATAATCCTAAAAGAATCATACAAAAAATTAGATTTATTTTATCATCAAGTAAGGATATTTTGAGAATATAAATATCTCAAATTTGCCTTCAAATTGAGATGAGGATAGAGGTGATCACTTTTGAGGATGAATCGTGAAGTATTATAAAAAGCTTCGATAATACCCGTAATATATAACAATTACCAAACTAAGAGACAACGTCTAAGATTTGGAAAATCTAATTTAATACTTAGGACAACATACAACTAAAATTTTTAAAATCTAAACTAAATTCTAAAAATTAAATTTGGAAGTAACTACTAAACCAACGCGCTCACAACCAAAATATTTCATATTAACAAATTAGTTACAAACCAACAATGAAATCTATTTGCAAAAACCAATCGAAACTAAAAAGATTGAGGGTTGTAGGTTCCGTATAAATAACATAGTTTACAAAAATTCTTTCCAAATTTTGTTCTAAAAAAGAGGGAAGGAAACATTTTTCAAACTCAAATTTCCAAAATTAAATTTCTCAAGCTTTAACTCACCTACACTACTAAGACAAAAACAAAAACAAGTACTAGAGCACATATTCATGCATGATTAAAGAAAGAAAATAGGGAAGTAGACAAGATTAAGGGGATACAAACTCCCTTATAGTGCAAGCTCATTCTCAATATGTAGGCTCAAACTCTAACTGCAAGGGTGGTGGTATTTGGTTTTGAAGTTTTCCCAGTAGTCTCATATGCTTTTAAGACAGCTCCTCAAATGATTTCTTCCCACTCAACCATGGAAAATACTTGGTACTTAGTAGTCTTAACTCTTTTGGAGGATCCAACCGATTTATCACTTATAATGTATTTGTAGTTCAACATTTTGTCTAAGAACACAGCCTAGGTGGCAGATGCCTCTCCTCCAACTTGTGCTTTTCTTTATGGTGTTCCTGAAAAATTCATATTGCACAATGAAAACACACACATTAAAATGTTCATAAAGTAAAAGACTTGAATTTTAATAAACTTGAAAGTAATATACGACTTCCCTCCTACAGATTTAACTTTAAAGAACTTTTGGAGGCTTCTAACTTTCAATCTATTTCCTCAAGTTCATTTGACCTCTCATTGGCTACAACCATGTCATATTTTCTTTTCTTTAAAGCCAATATGTTTCATGGTTTAGCTTGAGGGGTAGGTTTGATACTTTTATACATTCGTATTTAGAAATTGAGATTTTGGTTTCAACATAGAATCATTTGTTTGAAAATGTCTCATCCTCTTTTGTTTCTTCCATTACTCCATCCTTAAGATATATGGTCGACTCTCCCTTGCAACATCTTGAGGGACTGAGGAGAGTGTTCCAAATCTACAAGTCTGTTTAGGCCTATTGCAACCTTATATTCACTTTTAATTGCACTCACTTCAATTGGTGCTCTGGTTCAACTTCCTTCTCCTTCCATACCTCGTTGGTCACATCAAGGACTGGTGGATCATTATTTTCCAATTATAGGTCAAGTTCTTCATAATCTAGCTCGCTCATAAGTTCGCTGCCTTACTTTGTTATATTTTCCAATTGTAGGTCAAGTTCTTCATAATCTAGCTCGCTCCATAATTTCGCTGCCTTACTTTGCTATTCCCTTTCTTGCATTGAGGGTCCCTCATTGGTAAGACAATGCTTCTAGTGGAATATTCCTCAGCTCATCGACCAGCTTATCGACCAGCTTCCCTATTTGAACCTCCGTGTTGTGCATTAAGGCAATTTGACTTTGAATTACTACTTCATTCTTTGCCAAATGTTCCATCATAAGCTTCTAAGGCTTCAACTTTCTGATGATTGCACTTGTTCTGGCATCCATTGTTGATCATAATCTCACTGAGGCATTGTTGAGAATTTTAGTGGGAATGTCTACAAATATTGCTGGACAGGATTGTAATAACTTTCATCATATTGACCTTCCCACGAATAATTCGGATGATCCCTCCAATCTTTGTTGAAGGTGTTCGAACAAGGGCTTGAGTTTCACTGGTTTTCTTGTTGACCTAAAAAATAATTAGAATTATGATTAGATGGAAAACACAAGTATAAATGGTTATTGCCACAAATAATACAAGAGATTGATTCTCATTAACTGAGAAAGTTACTTCCCATTGCTTGATTGTGTTGCATTTGAAAAATCGATGAAACTGGAGCATTCCAAGTTAAAAAACAATCCATCTCAAGTACTTTTTTTTGCGGATTGTATGCATAAAAGTGTCTTCTACTTTTCTCTATCTTTATCACTTTTTGGTTTCTAAGTCTCTGTTCTTTCTTTAACCTCTAAAGAGTTGTGTCAATCTGAGGATCAAGAGGCAACAGAGAAGGTTCTATGCTCATGTTTCGAGTATTGATCCACATGGACTAGTGTAGTCTTTTTTATTAAATTGATGATGACCGACGAATTTGAAATTTGTTTTAAAGTGACAAATAATAAGAATGATGATGGTGTTGATGTTTAAAAACAGAATGAAATAAACCCAGCTCAGTTAATTTGAATTAGCTAAAAAACACAAAATGCGGACAAGCAAGGTACCAGAGGCTTCCTTTGTTTTTTTTTTTTTTATTGATTCTAGTTCACAATCTTCTTATGTCTAAGTCATTTTAAAATTCTAAATCCATTCCTAATATGTCTATTAGAAAAAGAAAATTTTAGCTCAATAAAAACCAACAGTAACCTTAGGTCGAGGTCCTATGTCTAGACTACCTGAACAAAACCTTAACTTTGTAAAATAACTCAACTCTTTCGGTATTGAGGGTTTGTTAAATCTAATTGGCCAAATTAAATTCTTAACTTTGTAAAATAGCTCTAAGCAATAAAACAAGTGCGAAAACATATTTTGCCTTACTGTCTCTTTAAAAGCTTTAGCTAATTTTCCATAATCAAGCTACGAGAAAAGAATTTAGCTCATATTTTTAAAGGAAAAACATAATATAAAGGTTTACAAAAGGAAAACATGATTTGAGATCGAAGTAGTAAGAACAAAGCTGTAAATGAGAAGGTTGCAATCTAGCTAACACTTTCTTCTCGAGCTTGGGAGTAAGAACTCGTTCTATTCCACAATAATATGTGATTACAAGATTCACTTGATGGAGGAATGGAAATAAGAAGAAAAAGGACGCTGGAATTTTATAAATTTGCTTTTCTAAAACTCAATAAATAAAAATAAGCAGGAAATTTGCTTACAAGAAAGTAAAACGGCAAAAAGTTTAAGCTAAGGTTACAATTTTGTTTTGTATTTTTTTTTGGAAAACTTTGATAACCAATTCAATTTTCTATTTTTTGTTTTTAAAAAATATTTTGAAATTCAATGTAAATTAAAAAAAAAGTATTTTGTAAAAACCAGTTTTATTTTTCAAAAATCTCATTTTTTTTCTCATATTACTCAACTTTTTTTTTCTTTGACATTTTATCTCTAACAAATTTTCACTCTAAAACTTTTTCCTTTCTAAATATCTCTCTAAAAATTTATTTTTATTTCTATAAAATTTTAATATTTTAAATATTTATCATTATTTCTCTCACTCTCGAAAATTTTCATCTCTATATTTTTTTCTTTTTGTGATATGTCTCATTTTTCGCTCTAAAAATTTAATATTCTCCTCAATTTTTCTTTTTCTAAAATTTAGTCTTTTATAACTTTGCTTTATCTTGTAACCTATTTCTTCTCTGAAAATTCTATCTTTTTTTCTTGCTCAATTTTCTTTGTTTTTAACTTTATTCGTCTTTGTATTTATTTATTTTCTCTAATAAGTATATTTCGAATCTTGTTTTTCTCTCTAAATTTTTTTCTAACTATAATTTTTATTTTTCATTTTCTTTCTAATTTCTTTTTTTTTTCCTTTATTGTATCTTTTCCTCTAAATTTTTTCTCTTTTTGTCTTTAACTTTTAGTTCACTAATTTTTTTCTAAATTTTTTTCTTTTATCTCTCTAAAATTTCTCTTTCAAAAGTTTAATTCCATATCGGTAAACTTTTATTTTCATGTCTCTATATT
The DNA here is from genome assembly GCF_013281855.1 of Momordica charantia. NCBI lineage: Eukaryota > Viridiplantae > Streptophyta > Magnoliopsida > Cucurbitales > Cucurbitaceae > Momordica > Momordica charantia. The sequence continues at coordinate 8,221,051 of NW_028275161.1, read as the reverse complement.
AGAGGTGACAAAAATTATCGTAAGGTCGGGTCCCGACTCCAAGAATAGGAATGTATGTCCGGACCCGATCCTCGATTCCATTTTTTAAATAATTCACATATATTTTATTGACATATTTACTTAATTAGGAATAAAATATTAAATATTTATTTTAACTAATTATTTATACTAGTAACCAATAACTCAAAAATAATTGGTATATATTTATTACACTTTTTTAATTTTTAAATTCTAAAAATAATTAAAATTAATTATAAAACCGATAATTTTTCCCGCGAATATCTCCGTCTCCAAATAAAGATTCTTTAACATGAAGCTTGATCCTCTTTGCTTTCGCTGCTGTCTTTCTCTCCACCGTCGCCGCCGTCACTGATTTCGGCCGTTGAGGTACTTTTTTTTTACTTCATAAATTCGGTCGCCATCTTTGATTGTCGGATGTTTTGTTTATGGTAGCATGTATACTCTCAGCTGATTTTTGGTAATTATGTCTTTGGATGTTTTTGGATGAATATTTCGAAATTGGGGATTATGTTTTTGTGGCAATTTGGGGAGATTAGAATAATGAATTGATTTTGTTAATTTGGAAATTGATGTGGAGAATGAGAGAAGCAAAGGGATTTGGAGGGAGGGGAGGAGAGCAAAATTTTGCATGAAAAGTGGAGGATTTTATGATTATGAAGCTAATGTTTATATATAATTATCAATAATTTGTTGTAATTTCCCGCAATTTGTTCTATCATATGGATGTTTTAAAATTTTGACTAATTTTGTTTTTCTTAATAAAAATGTTATTTCAATTTTAAAAAATTATGGATAATGGATTATAGGGATGGAAGTTAAATTCAAGTTGATATTCAATAAATTGACGATGGAGAACTTTGTCCATTCATTGATATGACTACTACTGATCTTATGGCTTGTGACTACTTCTGTAGGAATTTAAGTTCAAAATGAAAATCCAAATACTTAAGTTGAACGTGGCAAAATGTTTGTGTTTTTGTCGAAGCCCTATTGAGATTCAATAAAATAGTGTTGGATTTTTCCTTCTAAAGTTTTATATGATAATTCAATATGGAGATCTAAACTTTGTCATTTACGTTCTTTTGAAGTTAAAAGAACTAGCATTTCTTTACATAGCTCATATTTATTGTAGATTTCTTTGTTCGTGGTTGCACGAAGTAGTATTGGCTAGAGGTTGCTCGGGTTTCATTAACAAGGTATGTTTCTTACCTTTATACATTCCTTTAGTTCGATTTGACTCAAATGTGTACTTTTTTTGTGTTGATTTGTTATATATTTTTTCATTTGATGAATCTTGTATACCCAATATTTGAGAAATGTATTTGATGTATTGAGGAAGATTTTCATGTTATTGTTAGGCATATTTTAGAGATTTGCTTGCATATTTATGGAATGGACTCATTGCTTCATAAATTTTCTACATAGTTTGTGATATATATACTTTTTTGAAGGAGAAATTTAGCATAGATAATTCCGAGTCGCTTTTGAGAATTAAGTTTATTTTCATATCTTTTTGAACTTGTTTAATTGCTTTACTGATCCATTATATTTTACCATTGATTAGGAAAATTATAGACAGAACTTGGATAAAAGACCTGAATAGGTTAAGCAAAGAATATAAAGAAGGGATTAGGTCATTCGTTGAATTCTCAAAAAATCACTTAGATGAGAGAGGGTTTACACGTTGTCCATGCAAGAGATGTCAAAATACTAGATGGACACGACCCTGTGATGTTGAAGAAGATTTATACAAATATGGAATGTCTCCATTTTGATAGTAGATGGATTTTTCATGGAGAAACTCCAGATTTATCTGCTTATGTGACACATAGTGAAAACACCATACGTAATGTAGATGGTGCATATGGAATTAGTGAAATGTTCAATGATTTGACTAATGAGGTATATCATGGTCAAGATTACTCAACTGAGATTGGATCAAGTGATAATAGTCAAAGTCAAAGTAATAAGTTTCAATTGATGTTTGAGGAAGTTAATCAAGAACTATACCCTGGATGTACATCATTTTCCTCGCTAACATTCTTGGTTAAGTTAATTCATATCAAAGTACTCAATCACTAGAGTAATAAGTCACGATATGCTATTGCAGTTATTGAAAGAAGCTTTTCCTAATGGTTCTAAAATTTCAGAATCTTCTTATGGTGCAAAGAAGATGTTGCATCATCTAGGTTTAGGATATGAAAGTATACATGCTTCCAAAAATGACTGTATGCTATTTTGGAAAGAAAATGTGCAAGTAGATAGATATCCACAATGCAATGACTCTCGTTACAAAATTAAGAAGAGTAAAGGAAAGAAAATACCGCACAAAATATTGAGACATTTTCCATTGAAATCGAGATTGGCAATATTATTTCTATGAAAACATATAGCTAGAGACATGAGATGGCATATGGAAAAGAGAAAAAACATAAAAGGAGTTCTAAGACATCCAACAGATGCTGAGGGATGGAAACATTTTGATTGACAATATCTCTGGTTTGTAGAAGATCCAAGAAATGTTAGATTAGCATTCGCTACAAACAGATTCAATCCATTTGGCAATATGGGTACGACCTACAGCACGTGGCCAATAATGTTGATTCAATAGAACTTGTTACCATGGAACTGTATGAAAAAAACATATATTTTCATGTCGTCACTCATAGCAGGGCCAAAAGCTCCAGGAAATGAGATAGATATTTACTTACAACCATTGATAGATGAGTTGACGGAGTTGTGGAGTATTGGCTTTGAGACGTATGATGCCTGTAGTGGTCAAAAATTTCGACTTTGTGCAGCTTTGATGTGGACAATCAATAACTTTCCTGCATATGGCAATTTGTTGGGATGGAGTACGAAAGGATATAAGGCATGTCTAGTTTGTAATGAAGACGTTACATATGACGCATTACATAGTAAAATATTCTATATGGGACATTATCGATTCTTGCATATATCATCCCTAGCGTACAATGGAGAAACAGAACATAGACCTGCATCACATCATTTTTCTGGATCCGATGTCCTTCACCAATTAGAATCCATTGAGTTTCTATCACTTGGAAAAACTGTAAACATCTTACAATGGAAAAGGAAGCGATTGCATGATAAAGTAAATTGGGTGAAGAGAAGCCTTTTTTTAGTTACCATATTGGTCGAATCTTAAGATTCGACACAAACTGGATATTATGCATATCGAAGAAAATATATGTGATAATGTCATGGGTACATTGTTAAACATCGAAAGAAAAACAAAGGACAGTGATAAAGCACGTAGAGATTTAATGAGGTTGAACATTCGTAAAGAGCTACATTTTCAACAAGTTGGGAATAAATGAGTGAAACTGCATGCAAGTTACACTCTAATATTAGATGAAAGAAAGAAATTTTGCAACTTCTTGAAAATAGTGAAATTTTTGATAGTTTTGCATCAAACATATCAATATGTGTTAATTGTAAAAATGGACAAATATCTAGACTCAAAAATCACGACTCACACGTCTTGTTGCAAAGACTTTTACCAATTGGGGTTCGTCATTTTTTGCCCAAATATGTGAGTTCTTCAATTGCAGAATTGTCTAATTTTTTTAAGGATTTGACTGCGAAGATTTTTAAAAGTCGAGACTTTTAATAAGCCACAAGAAGCAATTGTATTGATTCTATGTAAATTTGAGAGAATATTCATTCCAGCATTCTTCAATATCATGGTTCATCTGCCTGTCCACTTACCAGAAGAAGTCAAACTTGTTGGTCCTATAGGTTATAGTTGGATGTATCTAATAGAGAGGTATGATATGTTAAGTGACTTGATGTCTAGTTTTCAATATATTTATTTATATGGTCATAATAACACTTGCTCATAGGAGATTTATGACATTGAAACAATACGTAAGAAATAAAGCACGTTCTAAAGGATCCATAACAGAAGCATTCATTGCGAATGAGTCAACGTTCTGCTTGATGTACCTAAGTGGAATTGAAACAAAGTTCAATATGCCAGTTCGGAATGACGATCTGTGAGACTTTGATGAAACAACTAATAGATATTTGTTTGTATTTTCACAAAATGCACGTCCAATCAGTTGTTCAAGAATGAAACAACTGTCTAAGTTACAAAAAGCCCATTGGTATGTCTTAACCAGTTGCGAAGCAGTTGATGAATACAAAAGGTATGTTCTTTTATATATATTTACATAATTATTATTAGTTCAAACATCTATTCATTGTTCAAATCATTGGGTAGAGAGCACGAAATGGAGCTTCAACACGGAAGTAGTAGTAATCTCACAAGGCTTCAAGAGATTTTATTTCCAGAATGATTTAAAAAAAGGTGAGTTCTCTAGAATACATTTGACAACATGTTCAATGAAGTTATATTGACCAATTGATTCTTCCTAAATATGTCATTAGATGCAATCTCAAGTTTCTTCGACATCAAATGAAGTTGTGCATGAGTTGTATGCAGTTGCCTGTGGCCTGGATCATCGAGTAAATTTATATCAAGAGTGTGTTACTAATGGGGTTCAGTTCAACACAAAAGAGAGGGGTGATCGTTGCACCACTCAAAATAGTGGAGTGTGTGTATTTGGTGGAGATGATAATGAGAGATTCAACTTTTACGGTATTATTAAGGAAGTGATTGAATTGAAGTACATTAAAGACAAACAAGTACTTCTATTTAGGTGCGATTAGTATGATACAAATACTAAGAAGAATCATATTCGTCAAAATAATAATTTTCCAACGACACGCGTCACCTATGGTATAAGCATGACCTATTTATACTTGTTTCTCAAGCACAACAAGTATTTTATGTTGATGATCTCCAATTAGGTAATGGATGGAAAGTTGCTCAAAAAATTCAACACAGACATCTATGGTATATGCCTGAAGTAAAAGAGATTGATTTAGACGAAGTCAATATCAATCAATATGTAGTGGATGAAGTGGATCACGAGACACAAACATTTCATAGACCAGATGTAGGCCCAAGTATAGTATCTGATAATACTAGTATAATTGATATAGTATTAGATTTTGATGAAGTACAAGACGAAATAGAGGACGAGGATGAAGATGAATATGAGGAAACAACATCGTTGGATGAAATCGATGACTCTGATATTGATGAGTAATTCAATATGGTATATTATATTGTTTATATGTTTATAATTTTTATTCCGGACCAATCCTAACAACTTGTGTTCTCTCTTCTTATTTTCATTTTTTTCAGACATAATGTCATCGGACAGCGAAGGTGATGATACCATTGCTAGAATCACACAAGCTCGGGGGAGATGGCAAATTCTTGACACGAGTCGTAAATCGTGCTAGTAAAATCCTGGTCATGGAGACTAATAAAATCATTCATATATTGCTAGTAACCATTTTTTCTTATGTTGTATTTGTTGGCCATTAATCAAATATGTTGTTAACTAGTTTTACTGACTACGTTTTGCAGGATAAGTTTTCTATTGATATATTTTAGCAACATGTTCATAGATATATTTTGTACTAGATTGGAACTAGATTCAAGGATTACCGAGCGAAACTACATCGACATTATAAAAAGATAAGTGATCCAGCATATACTCGCCAAAAGCCGTATAAAGACATTAAACAAGAAGACTGAAATCTATTATGTGATAGATGGGAATCTCCATCGTGGAAGGAAATTAATATATGAGTTTAATTATTTGTTATAATTTTATAAGTACCATTTCCAAATTAAACATGCAATTTTGTAGGAAAAATCTGCAAAAAATAAAGTGGCGCGTAGTAAATTGAGGTTCAATTATTGAGCTAGACCAAAACCATTTCAATGTCATCGAGAAGATTCGGTATAAACCCTATAATTTATTTTGAATTGTATTGTCGCTTTAGATTTTAGGTTATTATTATTCTTACTATAACTTAACAACATTTTTTAATAGAGAAAAGAAGATGGGACATATTTAAGTCTCATTCATATTGTTGATGCATGGATTTTGACCCTCCGGCTCTTCGTCTCGCACACACCTAACTCGATGATAAGGGAACCGATACCTGCAAAATCAAACCGATCTAAACCGGTGTGACCTTAGTCACACAGGCTCCGATGCTTAAGTTAGTGAGGGAGAGTTGAGAAAATAGTTAGCTAGGGATAAGTCACTTGCCTCCTCAGGGTTGGATCTCACTGCTACTTATAGCCGTGAAGATGATTCCAGAACCTCCGTAGCCAAACCCTAATTCAGCATTGCCGGGCCAGAGGGATCGTTGATCGCAGGCGGAAGACTCACGGGTTGAACCGTGGGTCGACTATCAGGACCGAGCAGGGGTCGGAACCGAGAAGGGGTCGGGATCGGAAGGGGTCGGGATCAAGCACGGGTCGGGACCGAGGCCTCTTAGCCAGGTTGGTTATCCGCCGGTCACTTTCCTCGTTCTCTGCCTCAGCACTAGGTCGTTCTTTGGGCTGGTCCGTTACGTCGCAGACCGGTCTCCCCCAATCGATGATCTCAGACTTCAACTCCTTGTCCCTTTTCGGGTCGTTTTTGTTCTCTATAACAATGGCCCCCACTCTCAAAACAGAAGACGAATAATTGTGTCAAGAACTTTGTTTTGAGAGTACTTGTTGCTTGTCGTTACCAGGAGATCATTGTATATCAGTGGCTAATAACGTCAAGGTTTCTAACGCACAGAGTTTCTACCAAAAGCCTTTGATCCAATTTTTCATTTTAGTGCTTCGTTCCTGCCACTGGTTTTGTGCCTTGAGCTTGTCGATACTATTCATGAATTGGAAGTTTTTTTCAATTTTCGCTGACCACAATCAAGTCTTTTGAGCCTGGTTTTATTCTCATCTGAGTTTAAATCATTTACTTTTGGCCTTGGGATCTAACTTTAACAGAACTAATGTCGATACTTTGGGTTTATAACCTATTTGGCTTTTGCCCATGTTTTATACCTCAGGGTTTACTCTCGGGTTTCTAACCCACTTGGCTTTTGCCAATGGCTTTTATACCCTTAGTTTAGTCGGCACCCTTAGGTTTCTAACATATTTGGCTTCTGCCGGTTTTTTACCCCAAGTTAAATCAACACCCTCGGGGTTTTTAACCTATTTTAGCTTTTGCCATATGGTTTTCTACCCGTGGGTTTCATTGATTGGTTAGGCTAGCCTGTTTTCTGTTTCAACCTTGCTGGGCCTGTACGCATGCCTTTTTCAGCACCTCGGGATTCTTTTCCCTAGTTTCATTGATTGGCTTTTAGCTTATCGGCATGCTTCTAAGTCCGTCCCAATTTTGAGTTTCTTGATTGGTCGTAGATATGTAGATATTCAGGTCGTAGATATGTAGATATTCATATGATGTCCCTACTTGAGAAATTTATTTCAGAATGAACATAAAAACTCAAGTATCACGTCGAATGTCGAAGACTTTATTAGTAGGAAGATTGTCCTGTTGAAGATTTAGTTATAATAATCTTCTAGTTGTAGTATCGAGCTATTCAATTTTTATATTCAACCGTTCGTAGCCGTGTTGTTTCTCGATGTTCTTCTAATAGGTCGAGGTTGAGCTGTACAGATTCGTTGTTGTCAAGTAGACTGAACTGCTCTACCCTTGGGGAGGGGAGTCCAATTTCGACTGGCACTACCGCTTCAGAGCCAAATGATAGTGAAAATGACGTTTCTCCTGTCGGAGTACAAGGTGTTGTTCTGTACAAGGTGTTTTCTAATTTGGTCTTCAGAGTTCTTTTGATGATTTTGTTGACTGCTTCAACCTGCCCATTAGCCTGCGGATGTGCTGGCGAGTAACAGATGTACTTAATGCCCAACTCCCTGCAAAATTCTCGAAAGACAGCATTGTCGAACTGCTTCCCATTATCACTGATAATGGTGTAGGGTATTCCGAAGCGGCAAATTATGTTCTTCCAGATGAAGTCAATGACCTTTTTCTCAGCAATTTTCGCTAGGGTTTTGGCTTCAGCCCATTTAGTAAAATAGTCGACTGCCACTACTGCAAATTTGGTCTGGCCCTTTCCTAGTGGGAAAGGCCTTATAAGGTCTATTCCCCACTTAGCAAAGGGCCAAGGACTCATTATGCTTTGTCAGAGGCTCTGGCAGTTGTCTAGGTACTGTTGCAAACCGTTGGTCTTTGTCGCAGTTTTTGGTGAATCGCTTCGTGTCGTTCAGCATGGTCGCCCAGTAGTACCCTTGTCGAACTATTTTGTGACTTAGGGATTGTGCTCCAGAATGGCTCCCACAAACACCATCATGTATCTCTCTCATTACGTAGTCAGCTGCGTCGGGCGTTAGACATTTTAAAAGCGGCAACGAGTAGCCTCTTTTGTACAGATTGTCGTCTTTAAGCACATATCTGGCTGCTCATCGTTTTAGCTGCTGGGCCTCTATCTTTTCAGTAGGCAGGATCTTGTCTCTCAAATATTTGATCAAAGGGCTCTTCCAGTTTTCTTCTGGTTGCCCTTGCTCGTCGATATCCATTGCTTCCTGAGCTTTTATGCTTGGCTCGGGTAGAATCTCGACCGGTACAGTTATGCCTAGGTCGATTTCATAAGCTACAATTAGTCGAGCTAACGCATCCGCGTTGACGTTTTGAGTACGTGGAATTTGTCGAATCTCATATTTTAAGAACTGGTCGAGCTGGTTTTTTACCTGTGAAAGGTATTTCACCATTCGCGGTTCTCTAGCCTGGAACTCCTCTTTCACCTGACCTACAACCAGCTGTGAATCACTTAATATCAGTATGTTCTTGACCCCAACGTACCTGGCCACTCGTAGTCCTGCTAGTAAAGCTTCATATTCGGCTTCGTTGATGGAGTTGACTTTGTTGCTTTCATTTTCATAGGTTTCTAACCCTTTGGCCATAGCCACTGGTTTTATACCCACTGTCGTTTTTACTCCATCTCATGTTTTAACTGTGCTAGGTCAATCGACCCACTTCTGGTTTGGCCGTGTTGAGATTGTTTAATTGTTTTTTCCAAATTTATCGATTAATGTAGATTCTGCTTTCAAAATCTGTCGATTAATGTAGATTTGTGCCTCATTGCACCTAGTCGGCGCCGAGTAGTGGTCGGATCCGAGTAGTGATGTGCTCGGCTGGGTCAGACCCGAGCCTTGCTCGGCTCGGGCTGGTTCTACCAAGCTTGCGTCGCTGAGTCGGTCATGACCTATTGCCCCCTACTCTCAAGGTAGTGTATTGTGGATATCCTTTGAGAGTATGTTTCTAGACGAGGCAAGGTGTTTTATCAAAGTCGCTTGGCATCCAATTTTGGATTTAGAAACAGAGTTGGTACGGAACCAAGCTAATGGATATTGAAAGGAGTTGGACATCCATTAAACTCAATCTTTCATGTCCTACAGTGGCATCAACCAGTTGATCTATTCGAGGGAAAGGAAAAGAATCCTTTGGACAGGCCTTATTTAGGTCCGTGAAGTCAAGCACATTCTCCATTTGCCGTTTGACTTCTTTACCAGCACTACGTTGGATATCCACTAGGGATAATGTACTTCCCGAATGAAGCCTGCTTTCAGTAGCTCCTCCACCTGTTCAGCTACAATCTCATTCCTTTCTTGGTTGAACGAGCGACGCTTCTGTTTCACTGGCTTACAACTCTCGTCGACATTGAGTTGATGTACCATGACTCCTCGCTCGATTCCCGGAACGTCCTCTGGTGACCATGGAAGCACATCGGCATTGCTTTTGAGGAAGTTTATAAGGCTTTCTCTTTCCTCATCCCCCAACCTGGTTCTGATGTTGACCCGTCGATCTTCGGCTGTCAGAGGGACAGATTCTACCTCCTCAGCCGGTTCTCCCCTATCAAGGGTGGTCGAATTAAGTCAATGACCAAGGCTTGAAGTTACCTCACCCAAGAGGTCGGTCGCTTCATTTAGGCTCGTCACTGGTTCTCCGCTGTTAAGGGTGGTCGGATTAAGTCGATGACCAGGGCTCGGCCTTGCCTCACCCGAGAGGTCTGTCGCTTCATTCAGGCCCGACGCTGGTTCTCCCCTGTCAAGGGTGGTCGGATTAAGGCGATGATCAGGGCTTGGTCTTGCCTCACCCGAGTGATCGGCCACTTCTTTCAAGCTCTTCTTTTCGAAGCATTGATGGCTCTCATCAGAATTCATGTCGCTTTCAGATCAAGACGATGATCAGGGCTCGGTCCTACCTCACCTGAATGGTCGGCCGTTTCACTCTACACGCCTCGGATCAAAATTTCGCTCGGATCGGAATTTCGCCTCGGATCAAAATTTCGCTTCAACGAAGCTTGCTTTACTGTATCGTTCCCATAGACGGCGCCAATTGTTGATGCATGGATTTTGACCCTCCGACTCTTTGTCTTGCACACACCTAACTCGATGATAAGAGAACTGATACCTGCAAAATCAAACCGATCTAAACCGGTGTGACCTTAGTCACACGGGCTCCGATGCTTAAGTTAGCGAGGGAGAGTTGAGAAAATAGTTAGCTCGGGATAAGTCACTTGCCTCCTCAGGGTTGGATCTCACTACTACTTATAGCCGTGAAGATGATTCCAGAACCTCCGTAGCCAAACCCTAATTCAGCGTTGCCGGGCCCGAGGGATCGTTGATCGCAGGTGGAAGACTCAAGGGCTAGGCCGTGGGCCGACCAGGGATCGGGACCGAGCAGGGGTCGAGATCGAGAAGGGGTTGGGACCGAGAAGGGGTCGAGACCGAGTAGGGGTCGAGACCGAGCCCTCTCGGCCCAGTTGGTTCTCCGCCGGTCACTTTCCTCGTTCTCTGCCTCAGCACTAGGTCGTTCTTTGGGCCGGCCCGTTACGTCGCAGGCTGGTCTCCCCCATTCGATGATCTCAGACTTCAACTCCTTGTCCCGTTTTGAGTTGTTTTTGTTCTCTATAACACATAAATTCTTCAATATGCATTACTCGGAGGAAAAATGTTGGATTAACGAGGAAACCAGGAAAGCATATGTAAGTATTCGTTTAATGTTTTAAATACTTAAGTAATGATGTAAGATATACCTCAAAGTACTTAATGACACTTTTATTTTTTCAAAAAGAAATGATCACAGCCTATTATTCTTTCTAAAGGAGACCCAAGAACAAATAGAGAAAACATTGGAGGGCCAAAGCCAGGAGTTTAATAGGAAACTTCTCGAAATGCAACAAATGTTTCTTACGAGGGGAGAAAGTTTGTCGAATAGTAAGGTATGTCGTGAAATTAGTTTCTGGTTATGCGTTCAATTAAGACTTTACGTATGTTTTGTTTGTATGTCTTATGGATTATGTTTGTGTGGAGTATGTTCTGATTTACATATGTATTGAGTATGTCTGATTTACTTTGAATATGTTTTACTTTGGAGTATATATGAGTTTTTTTGAGATCTGTTTTGGAACGTTTGGTTGGGGGGGGGTATGATTGGGACGATATGGTTATTCATATTGTGTGTGTTGTGAGTTTGTAACATTGGTGTTATTGTTTTGCTCTTATGTTTGGATTCAAAAGTTCTTGTGAGGAGGGGGTAAGGTTTAATAAGTGTTCTAAATTAAATTATTGATGTTGTGTGGTCTTTAGGGGAGGAGGATATGGGTTAGTGGGTGTTATGAGTTTATGTGTTATGATTGTTATTTTTTTGACCAAGGGGTAGGTTTGTGACCTTGGTTGGATTTTGTATTTATTATGCATGTTGGTTTTATTATTATTTTACTATCATGTTAGTTAGTTTAGTTTATTGGTTTGATTTTGTTTATTTGTGTAGAATTTGCTTTCGTACTTATACTATAAAAAGAATTGATGCAATTCTTTGTACAGGATTGATGCTACAAGGATTGTGGAAGCTTGGACGTTGGATGCCTGGATGTTGGAGAGGATTATTTGTAAATTTAGTTAGACGTTTGGACATTATTTTTTACAAGTTATGAATGATATATTTTCAATGATATTTTGTATGTTTTTAAAATTTAGCAATAAATTTTGAGGTCAAATTCTATGTTAATCTGATTTAATTATATGGAAAAATTTGTATAGTTGAGAAATCAGGAAAATTAAAATGTAATTGTATGGAAATCTTGGAAATTTAGGATTGCAAATTAGGAAACAAGGAAACAATGAAATAATATATTAATAATATATATAAATAATATAATAGATATAGCGACGAAATTCCATTTTCGTTGCACAAACAACAAAATTCCATTTTCGTCGCATAGGCGACAAAAACAATTCATCACAATAGCAAAGAAACATATTTGATGCAATGGTGACGAAAAGAGAATTTTGTCGCTTGCACTAGCGACGTAAACGTTGCGTCGCTAAGGCGACATTTTCCGTTTTCATAGCTAGATTTTGACGAAAGCGTGCTTTTGTTGCTGATGATAATCAACGACACATATTCTTCGACAAAACTAGCGACGCAGCACTTTTTGTCACCGAAAACCTTTTCGTAGCTGAAAGCCTTGAATTTTGTAGTGGCAAGTGTATACTATAATTGTCGATTGTATCATAAACAAGGTTGTATCCACAGGGACAATACTTTTTATTTGAAATATTAGTTTTGAATTACTAAAAACTAAAACTATAGAATATGCAATTGGTAAACAAACACAATTAAAATATAATAGTGGGAAGAAAAATTAAATAGGGAAAAATAACAGCAAGAATAGCAAAAACCAAAAGCAATTGAGGCAATGAAACCCAAAAAGACAGATTCTGGGAGAAGATGTGCGACCGCAAAGTAATACTTGAGACAAAGAAGAAAACACATGGGAGGCTGGTGGCATTTTATAATACGGAAACTACCTTATGATTCAACATGGACACAATTGCTATTGCTCAAACAGACTTGACTTACTTTCAGAATACCAAGATAACGCTATCTCACAACTTCGGTTGCTAAGAATCAATCATACAAAATAGTTTAAGAGCAGAGCAATGTTAAGGGAACTCTATTCCTAGACATTCACAATCTAACTGAAAATGTAAACTAACATTAAGCAAAGCCAATAATATTTTCACACATTCTTTCGAACCAGACAAAAACAATTAGTTCCAAATGGTGGCCAATCGTTCAGGACCATAAACAATAAAAACAACTTTATTTAAAAGTAAAAATGTGCCTAGCTACAACAAGTTGTCGTTTATAAAACATACAACCTCCCCCACGCACGAGTTTAGTTCATAATCGGAAAAAGAAGAAAAATGAGAATAAGAGTTACAACCCATTATGAGAAGTAAAGATAGCAGCTAAAACTTCAGGAATTTAGTCCTAAACCCACCAGAAAACCTCACGAATAGCTGCTAGCTCCACCATAAAAATGAGTATTTCCTCTCTATCTTCTTAGGTCCTTGTCTGAACACTCCCTTTAGGATTGGAGTTGATGCTTCTAGATCTTACATAATTAGCCCAAAAACATCATCAATAAGCTGGAATTTATTAACATTAAACAAAACAAGGATTTCATAAATGATTTTTCTTTTTTTTTTTCACTTAACTCCTCATTTTAGTCTACTTTTATGACTAGAACTCTCCCATTTGCACTCAATTTAGCCCATAATTTTATCAAATAACTCTCTTTTGTAAAGTTATCACCGACCTGTTGTCGATCACTACGAAGTTTATAACCTTGGTGACCTGAGTATCACCTTTGCGAAGCGTGATGAGGAGCTCAATGCAACCTATAGGAGTGATACTCTCTCCTACAAATCCAACTAAAGGTGTCGAACTTTTCTTCAACTGAGCTTTACCCCATCCAAGAGTTGTGTAGGTTGATACAGAAAGAATGCAGGCAGGGGCTCGACCATCGACTAAAACACGCAAATTGTGATGTGGTCAATATGTAGAGCTATCATCATGGCATCATTGTGAAGTGGTGGACATGCTGGGGGTCGGCATTTGAGAAGGTGATGGGATAGGATTTTGGCTTTTCTTATAGGGCCCAAATCTTCTGTCGAGTTTCGTAGGCGAGCTCCTTCTGCTTATGGCCAGACTAGCCTCCACTTGGTCCTCCATGGATCACATTGACCATTGAAGGTTGTTCCTCAAACTTTGGAGGGGTTCTTTACCTCTCCCGTTTCTCTTCTCACTTTCTTTCGTAATCTTTTGAGCTACTACCTTGATCCTTCTTGCCCATAAACTTCTTAAAATAGCATTGTTGGATATCGCTTTCGATCTGCTCTTTTAAGTCTTAGCAGTTCAAGGTGTGGTGACTGTGGTCTAGGTGGAAGTGGCTGTATGTTGACCTATCTTGTTTATCACTCTAATGTTTCCTCGCTGCGTCGATCATTGTCTAGTATGCGAAATGAGTTGGACCTATTGTCCTTTTTATCTTTGTCTTATCTTTTGACTTTGGCGGTGAGCTGTGCCTGTAAGACTTGTCATCATTTGGTTCGATGATATCTTCGACCTCAATGAACTTCCTAGCTTGATCAAGGCAGCCCTTTAGAGTGGGTGAAGCTTATTTGCTATTGACCAACTCAGCTTTTCATGGGTTACCCCATTTACAAATGCTGTTCGGGCAAATGAGTCGGTACAGTTCTCCACATTAATCTGCTCAACCAGAATTTGTTTGATGTAGTCCCACCAAGATTCTTTAGGATTCTACTTGGTAGAGAGTAGGTAGGTGTCTGAATGCTTGACGTTCCAATGAGCTGCTGATATGCAACAACTCAAGCGTATGGACTATCTTAGCCTATAGCCACTTGAATCCAATCGTATAAGTGGTTTCAATCCGAATGAATAAGGGTTAGAGGGATTACTTTTACAGTTGTTACCTTCAGCAGATAGATTACTCACTATGCTCGAGGTCGGAAACACTTCACAGTTTGATGACTAATCAAACAAGCATGCTTTGAAGGTAGAGTATGAATTCCCAAGTTCAACCACACAAAGGAAATCAATATTTTGAGGGGGGGGGGGTTTGCACAATGCAAAGGGATGAGAAACCTCCCAATTTCGAATTCAATATCCAGAGTCTAAGTGTGTAAAACAAAGGGGGTACAAACCTATTAAAAGGCTAAAGCCCATGGCTTTTACAAGGAAAATCTAAAATTAAAATAATCCTAAATTCTATGAAAATAAAGATTAAACAATCCTTTCCTAAAATTGAAAGTTCTTGCTAAAAACTAAAAAGTAAATAAAACAATTCCCTTAATTGTTTTGAAACAAATTAGGAACATGGAGATTCCTAAAATTTTATGGAATGGGCGGCAAGGCTGTCAAATTGGCGCCAAGGTGGCGACCAAGGGGGTGTGGCTAGCGGTATCAAAGAGGACGCGCGCATGGAGGTGGCGGCATGGTGAGAACGCGCTGGGTAGGCGGTGTGCCGGAGGGGTGTTGCGCGCGTAGGGGCGCTGGCATGGCCAGCGGCCGTGCGCTCTAGTAGAGACTGGCGCCTTGCGAGGTTAGCAGGGCAAGTGATGTAGGCGTTGGGGGGTGATACGCGATAACCTAAGCGTATTGAGCTACTCGAGCCACAAGCCAGTTGATTCCAATCATATAGTTGGTTCAACCCGAAAGGCTAAGAGTTAGAGGGATTACCTTTGCTGTCGTTACTTTGAGTAGGCATAATATTCACTATGATCGATGCTGGAAACACTCCACGAGTTTGATGACCAATCAAACAAGCATGCTCTGAGGGGGTCAAATACGAAAACCTAAGTTCAACCACACAAAGGGATTCGAAATTGGGGGGAGGGAGGTTTGCACAAGGCAATGTGAGAAACACTCTCGATTTATATTCAAATGATAATTCCAAGATGCCTCTGGGCCTTTTAAAGGAAAATAACAAAAATAAAAATAAAATAAAATTCCTAAATTCCTAAAAGGTGCGAAACTTGCCTAAAGTTGAAATTTAAAATTGTTAAATCAAAAAAGATATAAAACAAAATTAAAATCAAATCAAATCCCATCAAATAAACCAAAATCATAAGAAATTTTTTTCCTTAAATGGGATTGAGTGGCCGGCAAGGCAAGGGCTGCCGTGCGCATGGGGGATTGACACGAGCGCTGGGGTGCTGGCGTGGGCGCTGGGGAGCGTGCGGGGTCGCTGGGCGCTGGGCGCAGGCGCTGAAGGGCGTGCGAGGCGCTGCGCACTAGCGGTAGAGGCGCTGAGGGGCAGACATGGCTACGTGCATGGGCGCTGGGCGGATAGGAGGCTCGCTGGCATGTGCGGCAAGTAGGGGCACACATGGGTGCTGGGCAAGCGCGAATGTGCGAACGTGGGCGGCGGGCGTGGGCGTGCAGGCGCAGGCATAGGCGGCAAGCGATGGCATGCAGGTGTGGGCAGAATGCGATTCACAGCACACTGATGGACTATGTGCTGCAAGGTTAGCAAGGCTGTGGCGCTCGTGGTGTCATGGTCATGCTCGTCTAGAGCATGTCGTCTATGGCCGCATGCCCATAACAACCTCTTCCCTCCTACTTTTATGTCATGTATTTACTTTTGCATGTTATTTACTTTTCATTGTACTTTTGGTGGCGAGTGACTCCTCGCCACTTTGCATGTTCACGCCTGCCAGAGGCAAAATGCTTTATAATGTACTATAGGGGGGTACACCTAGTCTCCTCCTTACATCGAGTTGTATTCTTATCTTGTCGCTAATCTATTCTCTTGCATTCAAGCATACAACAAGCTTTCCAAAATGTCTTCAAACGTTTTCAAACCTTTTTTCTCTAATCCCGTTTTCCAAAACAGTTTTCTCGGGAGGTTGCAATATATAGCTGTGGTGCCACCGGCTATCCGATTCTCGTTGGCTGACTTGCTTGTGGGCAGGAGCAAGTGCCACAAAATCGCTTTGGGAGTCCTTTGAAAGGTGCGATTGTGACACACAGCAGGGGGCGTGCTGTGAGGTTCTCGCGACATGTTGGCGTGCGCGGCAGGGGCGTGTGCGCGAGGTGGCGTGCGTGCGTATGGGTAGCATATGCACATGGCAAGACATACCTTTGCCATGGGTTCTGCACTTAGCCGCACTTCGATGAGGCACCTATGTTGGACCTTGATGCCTTTATTCTCTTCCACTTGTATGGAACTAATACGGTGTTGCCATATTTCTCCATGGCTTCTTGAAGCTTTTTGGCCCGAGCTCTCGTAATTGGTCCTTGAGGTAAGCTTGGTGGCTTTATGATCACATTATCTCCTCCTTCTTTAAAAGGATTCATCCTCGAATCAAGTTCTTCACCTACATCAAAAGGAGTTAAGTCAGCAACATTAAAAGTAGCACTAACACCATACTTACCTTGGAGATCGATTTTGTATGCATTGTCGTTGATCCGTTCAATCACTTGAAAGGGGCCATCTCCTGTTAGGGTTGATATTTTACTGAAAGTAGCACTAACACCAAACAGCATGCTCACAATCACATCGACATCATACACAACAATCTAAGTAATAAGCATCAAGAACTAATAACAGTAAAGTGACCTCTCGACACTCCAACCAACTTTGGAACTATCGTGGCTTTGATTTGCACAACCCGCTAGCTCCTAACCCTTTCAACATGCAACTCATACCAAACCTTGAGTTAGTACTCCAAGGCTAGCCCTTCGGGGCGCATCGGTCCTTGACATTTATCCCCAAGGTACCGATAACCCTCCATAGAAGCTTGGCGTTCGACCTTGCTATTTATTCCCAAGGTCTGGGGTTACACATCGGTCCTTGATATTTATTCCTAAGGTACCGACGTCTAATCAACGTATTGGTTCATGGCCCCCACCCCGTATAAAATCAAGGCTAGTCTCAATTAGATTCATCGTGCCGACCTACGACCCTTTGTACCCGGAGCCTCGACACTCATCTCAACCAAAAATAGTGTATCGACCCCCGACCTTTTGTACCCGGAGCCTCGACACCCATAGAGACGTATCAGTCCCTGACTCTTTACTCACGGGAATTAACCCTCAATCCACATCCTACCCGAACCATACAACACCGACGAAACCACCTCTTGCTTCCGACAAGTGTTCCAATTCATAAGACCCATCCTGCCTGTCACAGCAACCTACTCATTAAGGTGGACCCAATATTCCTACGATTAGGCCTTAGTAACCACAACCAGACTTCTCAAAATGTCAGGGATCCTACTCACACGACTAGCATATCACACCAACGTTTTACCATAATACAGATGCAACAAGTCCATCAACAATAACAAACCAGCATAATGCACGCCTTAATTACATGGTTTATTCTAAACGAAACCAAGCAACCTGTACAAATCACTCAACTAGGGACGACCTCATGAAACATAGAATCCATCAACAGATGCAACAAGTCCATCAACAACAACAAACAAGCATAATGCACGCCTTAATTACATGGTTTATTCTAAACGAAACCAAGCAACCTGTACAAATCACTCAACTATCTAACATACGCAGAAATATCGACACAACAGTCATAATCAGAAACATAGACTTCCACAGATGCTTCACAACATTCTAGCCAGCACAACTACAAGTTCAGCAACAACGGCAATATTTAGTCATAACCAAATCTAACGTCAACAATTATAATAGAATCCATTCTTCCAGAATTATCAACGAACAAAAGACAGCCAGAATCAATAGTAACAAACATTCAAATCTAGATTAATGCGAATATTAATACAAAGGCTTATCCAAGGAATTTAGCACACATTCACACACACACGTCCCCCCCCCCCTGGTACTACTTACACACTGCTAGGCTTCCAAAGCACGCGCCGATTCAACACCTAAACACCAAGGGAAAAGAAAAAGCAATTAAATAGAAGTTTCAGCCATCGAACTAGTTCTAAGGTGTTATAAATGCATCGTTACCGCCAGAAACGATTTCGTTCAGCTGCGGGTAGCCGCCAAAACACTATTAAACTCCGCTGTTTGATATTCTCCGCTGTCACCGCCGCACCCTGCTAGCACGAACGGAGTCGCCGCCCGCCGCTGCCACAAACGGACGCCGCCGCTGCACACCCCGCTGTCTGAACACACCATCGCACCAACGCCGCACGTCGCCTACTGTTCTCGAACACACCGATGCATGCTGCTAGCACGAACGGAGTCGCCGCCCACCGCTGCCACAAACGGACACTGCTGCACACCCCGCTGTCCGAACACACCGCGGCGCCAATGCCGCACTTCGCCTGCTGTTTTCGAACACATTGCCGCACCCGTTGCCGTGAAATGGAGCCGTCGCCGCGCCTGCCGCCGTGGACTCGGTCGTCGTGTCGTCGCCGGTTGTGGTCGTCGAAGGAAGGCTCGCTGGCGAAGTCGTGAGGCAGCCCTAGAGGATGGAGAGGCTAAACGTGAAGATGGGGAAAAAAGAAGGCTAGGGGTTTTTTCTTTTCTCTTTATAATTCCTTGTTTTAATTTCTAAATGGCTAGGGTTTTGGGCATTTGACAAATCCACACAAGGCCCCTTCTTGGATAAGTTTTGGGCTCCTAATAAAGCCCATTTAACTAAAAATTGAATGAAAGAAAACAAGACCCACGGACTCCAAAAGATTACGACTGCAGACCTCACCTCCCTATACTTAATTAGTTCTCCTAATAGAATTAAGCAATCGGCCCAACAACCCAGGCAAGTGCCACGGCAACACACTCACAGTCAACAACCATTAAATACATACATAAAACCAATAACTCACAACAAATACTACAGTAGTTCAAAAGAACTGACACAAAGCAATTAGATAAATTTAAAATTATCTCTGAGAAGAAACCCCCGGGACTCAAGGGTAACCTGACCTGAGTAACGTAGGGCGGGACCTGAGTAACGCGGGGCGTTACAATGATACTTTAGGAAAAATATGAAATAAATGCGGTCAAAGTTGGAAGAAAATAACAGAATTCTGTTTTTTGCAGAATTGCGCCCGACGCATTTTTGAAGGGCCATTTGTTAAAACGCACGGTTTGTTTAATGAAGGGCAAGGAGAACATTTCCCACATGTTCAAAACCGTGAGTCCAAGTCCAAGTGAGGTGGTTAGGTGAATCTCAACCCTTTTCCACCTAAAATGGAGGGGAGTTACAACCAACCTATGGTGCTATAAAAGGAAGTCATCCATCCCTCAGCAAATCATCCCTTCCAAGCTTCATTTCATCTTCTTTTAGATGCTCTCTAGTTGTAGAACACGTTTTTAGGGTTTTTGTTCATGTTCTAGTTGTTCATTTCTTCGTTTTTCACGCTTTTACATTTCGTAGTGCTTTTAATTCGAGTTCTTACTTCCGTTCTTTGTTCATTATGTTATTTTAAAGTTCTTTAGCTAGTTTCAACTCCCCTCACACCCGAGAGAGAAGAGGGTCAAGCTAGAACTCCTTGTACAGCTTATTTATTCATTTAAATTCAATGAAAAATACTTTCTTTATGTTTCCGTGTATTTACTTTCATTTAATTATGTTCTAAATTAGTTATCAACCTCCTTGTGGAATGCCTTAGTCAAATGATTTGATTTTCAACACGTTCGGGATTTTGGCCAGATTGCGCTTGGCATTTTTTTGGGTTGGTTTCTAAAAACTTCTCTTTACGTTTTTTTTTCCATTTGGCCAGTGGGAACTTGATTTATACACCAAAGCCCGACCTTGGGAAAGGTGAGTTAGGTAAAATAATAGGAAACCAATATGGAATGTGACTTAGGAATAAGCGCATAAAACATGGTCCTAGGCATAGGCCCTCTGACCCATAATGCAAATGAGTTGGTAGATATTCTCGAAGATTGTAATCACACATAGGAATATGATTGTAGGTTACCCTACTCTCTGCAGCAACCAAAAACGGTAGTGAAAGAGTAGAACTCAAATCCCAAGCATTTCGACAAAAGACCCACACCCAATTCCATAGCTTTGGGTCCTCCCTTCTTTTGAGTCTACGCGACTTAGTATGTCGGGATACCTATCCAGATGTTTTCGCAACTGAATCATGTATGATGGAATCAATGGAATTCCTTGTCGGCTCTCTGTAAAATACTCATTTGGACGAGGGCTTCCAAAAACATCGTAAGCCCTACAGTGATGAATATAAGCGCAATTGAAATTTCCAGGAATTGCGCCTGGTGCATTTTCCCAACATAGTGTGTTTTCCATGTTTTGCATCAAAACCAAGGTAAGAGACAAGGAGGTTGAGTTTCATTAAATTTCTTGTTAGTTAAAACCTCAAACAACAACATTCTGTCACATTTTTCTTCCTAAATCACAATTGCATATTTGGACCAATTACTTGATTTTGAAAAGCAACAAGTCCCTGAGGATTCGAGCTTGGATTACTTCCGAGTGTTACTTGTGATCGTGTGCGCTTGCACAAGTCTCTAATCTTTTTAAAGGTAGAGAAAGTCTCAACAAGTTTTTGGCGTCGTGGCTGGGGACTTAAGTTTTCAAATCATATTCTTTTCAAGTGAATTGTTTCATTGTGTGATTGTTGCATACCTCTGTCATTAGACTGAATTGTTATATCTAACCTTTAAGGGAGTTATGTATGAGCACAGGGTCTGGTTGGTTGACCTTTGATCCAGAGATTGAAAGATCCCTTAAGAGGAGAAGGCATGAGCAGAGGTTGAGAAAAGAGAAAGAAAGTAAAAAAGAGAAAGAAGTTGAAGAAGAAGAGACCATTGAGATGAATAGAAATCCACAAGATCTTCCACCGCCACAAAATCCACCTGTGAATGGAGATATGGTAGGTGAAGGAGCAGCAAACCGAGCAGGAGAAATTCCTAATCCGATCCTTCTAGCAGATAATCGAAATGTAGCCATGCGGAATTATGTCACTCATGCGTTCCACAACCTAAATTCAGGGATAAATAATCCTTTACCCCAAGCCGCACAATTCGAACTCAAGCCAGTCATGTTCTAGATGTTATAGACGATGGGCCAGTTTGGAGGATTGACTAACGAAGATCCTTACTCCCATCTCAAATCCTTTATTGAAATAGCTAATGCATTTCAACTTCCTGGTGTCTCTGAGGATGCACTAAGATTAAAAATGTTTCCTTTTTCTCTCAGGGATGGTGCAAAGACTTGGCTAAACGCGTTAGAACCAAATTCTATCAACACATGGGTGGAACTGACAGAGAAATTTTTGGCAAAGTACCATACTTTGACCAAGAACGCAGACCTTCGAGAGGACATTGTGTCTTTTAGACAGAAGGAGAACGAAGCAGTTCAAGAAGCTTGAGAGCGTTTTAAGGAGTTACTTAGAAGATGCCCGAGCCATGGATTGCGCCATGTGTGCAGATTGAACAATTCTAAGAGGATTGGATCGTTCATCAAGGATGATGTTGAACACTGCAGCCAATGGCTCGTTGTTAGAGAAGTCGGTAAATGAGATCGTTGATATCTTGAATAAGATGACATACATTAATGACCAGCCGGAGTCTTTGAGTTAGACATAGTAGCTTCAATGCAAGCCCAAATGGCGGAAAAAGGTAAGTAAGTAGTGCCCAGCACTACTCCCCAGGTAGGTAATATTAAGTTTCCTCCACCTTTCCCCCCAAAGGCTAGTTAAAAAGAATCAGGATAGTCATTTTAAAAAGTTCTTTGAGATTCTAAAACAGTTGCATATCAATATACCTCTCATAGATGCTTTAGAACAAATGCCTAACTACACTAAGTTTTTAAATGACATCACATCTAGACGTAGAAGATGTGCTTGTTAAAGTTGATAAGTTTATTTTAAAAGACAAAGTGTAGTAGTGATGCTCTAGGGAATCCATTGCCTGTTAAATGTAAGGACCCAGGTAGTTTCACTATTCCTTGCTCAATAGAAGGTAAGAACCTAGGACGAGCATTATGTGACATAGGAGCAAGCATTAATCTTATGCCTCTTTCTGTCTTTAAAGAGTTAAATATAGGAGAAGCTCGTCCCACTACTGTCACTTTACAACTAGCTGATAGATCCATAAAGAAACCGGAAGAAAAAATAGAAGATGTGCTTGTTAAAGTTGATAAGTTT
The DNA here is from genome assembly GCF_013281855.1 of Momordica charantia. Lineage (NCBI taxonomy): Eukaryota > Viridiplantae > Streptophyta > Magnoliopsida > Cucurbitales > Cucurbitaceae > Momordica > Momordica charantia. The sequence goes on along the minus strand of NW_028275161.1, from coordinate 8,198,145 downwards.
ATTTTTCCCGCCGATTTCATAATTTTGGACTGTGAAGCAGATCATGAGGTGCCAATCATTCTTGGGAGGCCATTTTTCGCAACTGGAGATACGATTTTTAATGTCAAGAAAGGAGAGATCATGATGCAGAACTCATTTAGTTTAGTTCATCCTATTAGCTCGACTCATCCAAAATAAGTATCTTAAAAATTTTATAATCTCAACAAATCTCTAATTGTATTTTTTTTTATATTTAAAATCAATGAGCAGGTAACCTTCAATGTCCTCGATGCGATGCGTCTCCCCAATGAAGTCGAGGAGTGCTCTACAATAGGGGCAATCATGGAGGAACTCCAGAAAATGATGGTGGAAGACTTAGAAGCAGATTTGGAGGCCGCAGAAAAAGAATCCAAAATTGCGCCTGGCGCAATTTTGCAACAATTTGAGCGTTTTGAGTTTTTGCAGCCGACAATAACGGATTTCAAGACCTTGCAACCTTCCATCATTGAACCTCCAGAATTGGAAAAGAAACCCCTACCTTCTCATTTAAAATATGCTTATTTCGGTTTAAACGATACTTTGCCCATTATCATTTCTTCATATTTGTCTAATGAACATGAATCTTTGCTTTTGCAGGTTTTATCAAAGTACAAGAGGGCTATTGGATGGACCATCGCGGACATAAGAGGAATTAGCCCTACATTTTGCATGCACAAAATCATCCTGGAGGAAGGAGCCACCAATTCTATCGAGTGCCAAAGGAGGCTTAACCCGAAAATGAAAGAGGTCGTGAAAAAGGAAATCATAAAATGGTTAGATGCTGGAGTGATCTACCCCATCTCGGATAGCAGCTGGGTTAGCCCGGTTCAATACGTTCCCAAGAAGGGTGGTATGACGGTGATTACAAACGACGACAACGAGTTGATCCCAACTAGAACGGTGACTGGTTGGAGAGTGTGTATGGACTACCGTCGGTTAAATAAGGTAACTCGAAAAGACCATTTTCCATTACCCTTTATTGACCAAATGCGTGATCGTCTTGCAGGGAAAGAATGTTATTGTTTCCTCGATGGGTATTCTGGTTACAACCAGATTACTATAGCTTCAGAGGACCAAGAAAAGACCACGTTCACGTGTCCCTATAGGACATTTGCATTCCGGAGGATGCCGTTCGGTCTTTGTAACTCTCCTACTAGCTTCCAGAGATGCAGGACCGCTATTTTTTTCAGACATGATAGAAAGCACGGTAGAGATTTTCATGGATGATTTTTCTGTGTTTGGTGAGCCGTTTGATGTTTGTTTAGAGAACTTAGATAATGTTCTAAAAAGGTGTGAAGAGACTAACCTTGTGCTTAATTGGCAAAAGTGCCATTTTATGGTACGTGAAGGTATAGTCTTAGGTCACAGAATTTCAGAAAAAGGAATTGAGGTCGATAAGGCTAAAATAGATGTGATTGCTAAACTACCCCCTCCTACAACTGTAAAAGGCGTTAGCTTAGGACACGCGGGTTTCTACCGCCGTTTTATAAAAGATTTTGCGAAAATTTCTAAACCTTTGTGTCAGTTGTTGGAAGTGGATCGACCCTTTGTTTTTTATGAACATTGTTTGAAAGCTTTTGAGACACTTAAGAATACACTTAGCTCAACACCTATCATAATTGAACCAGATTAGAACTTGCCATTTGAACTAATGTGTGATGCAAGTGATTTTGCTATAGGTGTGATCTTGGGTCAATGAAAAGGTAAAGTTCTTCATCCTGTTTATTATGCAAGTAAAACCTTGAATAGTAGTCAGTTAAACTATATTGTGACTGAGAAAGAACTTTTGGCTGTTGTTTTCGCATTTGATAAGTTTCGTTCATATTTGATTGGGACTAAAGTGATAGTGTTTACCGATCATTCTGCACTTAAATACTTGATTGCTAAAAAAGAAGCTAAGCTTAGGTTGATTAGATGGATCTTGTTGCTACAAGAGTTTGACTTAGAGATAAAAGATAGAAAAGGAATAGAAAACCAAGTAGCGGATCATCTATCTAGGCTAGAGTCTTCTTTGCAGCATGATAGTTGTGAGATTAAAGAGCATTTTGTGGATGAGTATCTTTTAGCTATTTCTGAAGTCCCTTGGTATGCTGACTATGCGAACTATCTGGTAAGCAAAATAATTCCTAATGATTTGAGTAAGCACCAGATAAAGAAGTTCTTTCATGATGTTAGGTTTTATAGATGGGATGAACCTTTCTTGTTTAATCTAGGACCTGACAATATTCTTCGTAGGTGTGTTGCTGAGCATGAACAGAAGGGGATTCTAGAGGCATGTCACAAATCACCATATGGTGGGCATTTTGCTGGACGTAAGACTGCAGCAAAGGTCCTCCAAAGTGGTTTCTTTTGGCCGTCTCTATTTCGAGATGCTCATATATACTGAAGGATGTGACCACTGTCAAAGATCAAGTAACTTGACAAGGAAGCATGAGATGCCCTTAAACCTGATATTGGAAGTTGAACTTTTCGATGTTTGGGCATTGACTTCATGGGTCCTTTCCCAGCTTCATTCTGTAAGAATTACATTCTCTTGGCTGTTGATTATGTCTCGAAATGGGTTGAGGCTTTGGCCACCCCTACTAACGATGCCAAGGTAGTTTCTCTCTTCTTGCAAAAGTTTATTTTCACTAGATATGGTACACCTAGATGCTTGATTAGTGATGATGGTACACACTTTTTGAATAGGGTAGTAAGTAATTTGCTTAAAAAGTATAACATTCACCATAAGATTGCTGCTGCATATCACCCACAAACTAATGGACTAGCAGAGGTATCAAATAGGGCAATAAAGTCAATTTTAGAGAAGTCCGTGAATGTAAATAGGAAGGACGGGGCTATTAAACTTGATGATGCTTTGTGGGCGTATAGAGCTGCTTATAAAACTCCATTAGGCATGTCTCCATATCGCATTGTTTTTGGTAAAGCATGTCATCTTTTGTTAGAATTAGAACATAGAGCATATTGGGCTACGCGGAAACTAAATTTTGATTATGTTGCTGCAGGTGAAGCGAGATTGCTCCAGTTACATGAGTTGGATGAATTTCGTCAGTTTTCTTATGAGAATGCCAAGATGTACAAAGAACAAACTAAGAAGTGGCATGATAAAAATATAATGGACAAGAATTTAGAACCTGGAAACTTAGTTTTGATTTTTAACTCTAGATTAAAGTTGTTTCCAGTTAAGCTTAAGTCTAGATGGTCGGGCCCATTCGTTGTTGAACATGTTTATTCACATGGAGCGGTGGATTTAAAGGGTTCCAAACGTAATATCTTTAAGGTAAATGGGCATCGGGTCAAGAAATATTATGGCGAGTATATTGACAGAGGTAAAACCTCTATAATATTGAAATACCCATGAGAAAACAGTGGAAACAGTCCCTTGGACAGTTTGGGGGGCGTTTTTTATGTAAAATATTTTTTGTCTTCTTTTTACGAAATGTTTAAACTTTCTTTAAGGCTTTTTTGTGTAGATTTATTCCAAATCTAATTTTTGTTTTTGCATTTGAATTTTGTAGGATCAAGATCCGATCCTCGTCAAAATTGCGCTAGGCGCAATTTAAGAGAAAAATTTCGATTTTTGAGTTATGGATTAGGGCTTTCTTGGGCTTTATGTGGGTTATGTTTAAATGGGCTTTGGGTTGTTTTTAAAACAAAAGGAGGCCCAATTTTAAACCCAATTATGTTTTGAATATGTTTTAAAACATAAAACAAAAAGCCCTAGAATTTGAAAATACCATTCATGATTTTTCACCAAGATTTTCTCACTTGTTTTCAAATCTTCTCTCAAGAAATCTCAAAGAATCTCAAAGTCTCTCTCATCTCTCTCTTTTTCGACACCTTTAGGGTTTATTGGAGGGATTTTCGTTGTCGATCGTGAAGCAAACTCAAGAACCATGGAAGGTTCATCTTCCTCCAAGCCGCACGACAAAAAGAATGAGAAGAATAGAGTGTTGTTGCCTCCACCAACCAAACCGAGCATGATTCCTCTTGAACCTCCTAGGATTTATCATGAAAAATTAGTTTTTGATCCTAGGGAACAAAGAAGAAAATATGAGGAAGCTATAAGAATGAACCCTAGGAGAAATCTATCCATAGGTGGTACAAATTTTGAAAAAATTAATATGGAATCTAAGGATGCTACGGTTAATAAAGAGGGTCATAGTGAGAAGAAATTAGGTGGAGTTAATAGAGTTTATCTTCAAAAAAATCAATCTCTAGAGGAAAAATGTGTTGTTTTAGATGCAGAAATAACTAGACTTCAAGAGAGAGCGGAGATGTTCAGTAAAAATAACGAAATTAGGGATAAAGAGAATGAGAGGGTTTATGCGAAAACAGAGGAATTAAACATAAAATGGCAAGAATTCATGGAAAACTCAAAGAAAGTGAGTGAGGAGATTCAACTTGAGTTAAATAGCATGAGTATACGTCGTAGGATGAGTCTTTCTCAAGATAACACCGTTTCTGAGTCTTTAGAACTGTCTATCCCTCCCCTCTTTCCACTACTTTTGCTGTGCATGTTGACGGTCAAGAACAGGTTAGTGGAGACTCAAAACACGACACGGAGCCCTTGGAGTATTCAGATTCGGCCACGGTGGAAATTCAATGCCAAATTGCGCCTGGCGCACTTTTTGGATGAGATTCCACCGGCCACTCTACAAGGTATTTTGTCTCCATCTTTTCCAGATCCTATATTGACTAAAAAGCCCCTAGTTTTTTATGATTCATAATAGGAAAGGACAACACTGAAAATTGCCAAAATTTTGGTGGCGTTGAATGAAGCAAGGGGAGAGGATCCATTGGAGGATGATGGAAATAGTGAGGCAGCACAAGAACAATTGAATGTTGATGGAGAGGATGAAGATCTTGGAGAATTACCCCAAGAAGTGCATGAAGATGAGTTTGAGGACGAAGATGAAAATGACAATATTTCTCAATATGAAGTGAGAGTACGAACTCCGGTGCACGAATCTCAGCAAGTTAATGAGGAGCCCCCTGCAAAAGAGCAAGAAGGAACATCCGGTCCTGTGGATGTCCCTAGTGAGGCCATGGAGGAATCATCTTCCTCTTCTTCACAAGGTAAGACCCCTTCTTTGTCAAGTTTGAATGTTTCTGACCCAAACTTTGTTGCTACTACAGAGACTTCAGATAAGGAGGTGAGCTTGGCCGAAGTGGTGAAGAAAACACAAAAGAAGAAAACAGTGGTAGAAATTGCGCCAGGCCTAGGACCCATGCCGCTGTAGCACGTTTGGCTGCCCAAAAAGAAGCCAAGGCTGGTCCATCTAAAAAACCTAAGAGGGCTAGGGTGCACAGAGGGGCAGAAGAGCCACTTGAGGAGGCCAACAAAGAGGAGCCCGATTCTACCGAACAAACACCATCAAGAGTAAAAAGGGTGAGATTGGAGGTGAGGAGGTCCACCTTCACAACACGTGATATCCTCCTTAAGAGAGGTTTTGATGAGACCCAAGAGCCGGTGCCGGAATATGTTAGGAGAAGGCTTGTGGATAATGGTTGGGAGGCGTTGTTTTCCCCAACTACGTGTGTATCAGAGGCCTTGGTGAAAGAGTTTTACACTATTATCAATCCCAACCGAGGGGATGTAGTGAGAGTACGGGGTAAAGTGGTAAAATTCTCACCTTCCATTATTAATACTCACTATGGTTTGTTGGATGTTTTTAATGCCATAGGTAATGAGATTTTGGTGCATCCACGGACGAGCAAGTGGAGGAGGCGCGTAGGCTTATTTGTAGACCACACAAAACATGGACCGTCTCAACCACGGGGAAGCTTTCCTTAAATTCCCTTGACTTTAATGAGCAAGCGACAGTTGGATGTATGTGGTGAAGAACCAGTTGATACCCACTTCTCACGATTCCTCCATTAAGTGCAATAGGACGATGATAGTGTACATTCTCATGAAGGGCATTGAGTTCAACTTTGGGGAGCTCATAAGGAACGAGATCCAGAGTTGCTCCGAGAAAATGGTAGGTCCTCTTGTTTTTCCTGGACTAATAACTGAGTTATGCTTACAGGCGGGAGTGGAGGCTGATGATGCCAATGTTGTGACGCGCAAGAAGCCGTTCACATCTCTAAGAAGAGTTCGGGGGTATTCCATTGTTCGAGAGGAACATTCTCCCATTACCGCTGCGGATCCCGAGACCAGAGGGGTGGTGACTAGGGAGCAGTATGATGAGTTTAGGCACAAGTACGAACTTCTTTTGGTTACTCAATGGGCCACATGTGCTTTCCTCAAGAAGATATACGGTGATGAAGCACATTCATTCCCCGATGAGCTTGCGGCCGACTCACCATCTTCTTCCTGTTTCCCTACCGATTCCACCGACGATGAGTCTTTTGATGATGAATAGGGGAGTATCTCCCTCCTTTTGTTTTAATATATGGATCTTGATTTTTAATGTTAGATTGTTTAGTTTAGTCTGCACGTTAGGTTGTATAGGTTGTTTTTGTTCTTTTAGTTTGCATGGTAGGTTGTTTAGTTTAGTTTTTTTTTTAGGTTAGTGTTGGGATGTTGTGCTGTTAGGAATGTTTATAAAGTGTGTTTTTGCATATGTTTAAAGTTCAAGCTTGCATGCTTCCTTGTTCTAGCTACTAGTTTGTCTTTAGCTTCTTCAATGCATCTTTTCTAAACTCTCAACATGTTCATCTTTTTAATGAAATGCTTTCCTTTGTTATTTGTTTTTGTATCATGTCGATGAGGATTCATAAAGGCATGAATAGGTTAGATTTCCTAGTTTTATGATCAAGCCATGAGTCATTTTCCATTCTTTTTGTTTTGGTTATAAAACTGTGTTCTGCTTCTTTTCGTTTTGAAACCTTAACTTTTTCATTGCTTTGGAAGTCCTTATCCTTTTTGTGCTAAAATTTTGCATCTCTCAAAATTTCTTTCCCCAGTGATGACACTGTTTCCCTTAAGTTTGGAGGGGACAATGTGTGTCTTTTTATTTAAGAAAGAAAATGCATTTTATGTTTTGAAAAAAGAGTCAACAAGAAAATGCAAGCAATAAAAGAGTCATGCAAGAAAATTTTTTCAAAAGAAAGAGTATGAAAAAGAGTACAAAAGTAGAAAAGCAAGTCAAAAAAAGAGTCTTGAGAGAAAATAAGAATGGGGAAAGAAAAGAAAAAGTGGGAGTAAGAAAGGAGTGGTAAGGAACGTGGGAGGAAAGAGAACGCATTTATTTTTCACGAGTCCCACTATAGACATTAATTTTCTTTAAATGGGTGGCGTTAGCATCTTGGAGGGTGGTAGCCTACATATTAGGGTGACTTCGTGAAAATCATTGTCTATGAGTGGCTGTGGTTTGAAACCAATGTTAGTGGTTTGAAAACCTCAGGGGCTAGTAGTAACCGCCGGTCGTGCGTGCTGTCGGGTCCGTCACCTATAAATAGAGGGCTTCATTCCACGCTCAGGTATCGAATCTCACCTCGAACTAAATAAGGAATCCGATCTATACTGACTTGAGCGTCGGAGTGCTTACCCTCTTGTACAGGTCCACTCTAGTGTTTAGGTCGGAACCGGAGACCGGGTTCGAGCTCGATTCGTGAAGAACCGTTGTGCAAATTCCTGAATAAACATTTGGCGCCGTCTGTGGGAACGACATCTAAAGTCATCCCGATCTAAAAAAATATATATACGCAAAGATGGTGCACCCAGCAAACTCTGTCAATACGACAGAACAGATGGGTGTGAACGCTGACAATGGCCCTCAGCGAGACCTCGGTGCAAGAATAGTCGAGGACCAGGTCCGAGCAGGGCAAGAGGGAGATCTGCCGCGTAGATCTGCCCGCCATGCGAACCAAGAGCTACCAGCTGCTCACCTGAAACCCTCAAAAGCCAACAGAGGCCGAGGAGGGACGTCGAGAAAAACCTCCCAAAGGGCCAATCAGGAAGCAGACCCCGAAGCTCTGTGTACTCTCCAGCGCGAGTTGGATGATATGCGCCATCGATTGCGCACAATGGAAGAAATGTACGCCGAGGCAATGCGTGCTAACCGAACTGCGTCTCCCTCTATGGCTCCAAGCGCACCCGGTGATAAGGGAGCTCCATCTACCCAACCTGGCGATCGCGAGCCCATTCCCAACGATGGGGGAGTGGATTACAGCTTGCGGGATAACGATTTGAGAAAGCATCTCACTAAAAAGAAGAAGAGAGCATCTCGGGAGCCGGAAGACTCTCCTCCCTACTCCCGAGAATTCTCCAACTTGAACCTAAAGGCCCAATCAAAATACAAGCCTATGGCACCAGAAGCTGTGATCACAAGGGAAGAGTTCGACCTGATGAAGCACAAGTTAGATGAGCAGGTCGAGGCGCTTATGGCCAGGTGCGAGAAGAAGGACTGTTCGTTCGACGATGGCGACTTGGGAGAATCGCCATTCACCGTGGACATCCTGGAGGCTTCAATCCCTACGAAGTTTAAGACTCCCGCCATGAAGCCCTATGACGGGTCTAAGGACCCTAAAGATAATGTTGAGGTTTTCGAGGGCCTCATGGACTTTCAAGCAGCGACGGATGCGATCAAATGCCGCGCCTTCTAGATTGCGCTTACCGGTAACGCACGCCTGTGGTACCGAAGATTGCTGGCCAGGTCGATCTCGACCTACTCCCAGCTGAGGAAGGAGTTCATCAGTCAGTTCTCCTCTCGGCATTATGATAGAAAGACAGCAACTCACCTTGCCACCATCACGCAGAAGGAAGGAGAGACGCTGAGAGAATATGTCACACGATTCCAGGAAGAGCAGCTTAAGGTCGTGCACTGTTCTGACGATTCGGCTATGTGCTACTTCCTCACCAGCCTGGCTGACGAGGCCTTAACCGTAAAACTTGGAGAGGAAGCTCCAGCCACTTTCGCCGAAGTGTTACAGAAGGCGAAGAAAGTCATTGATGGGCAGGAGCTCGTCCGAACCAAGACTGGCCGACCTGAAAAGCAGATCGGTCAGAAGAAACTTAGCCAGGAGAGGAGGAGGACTGATGTCAAGTCCAAAGATAAGGGACCATCCTCTTCCAGTGGCAGAACAGAGTACCGAAGGTCGGAGGGCGGCTCCATCCGGAGCCGACCTTATGAGCGGTATACTCCAACCACCATCCCCATCTCAGAGATACTCACGAACATCAAGGAAAGTGGGATGGAAAAGCTCCTCAAGCCACCTGAGAAGCTCCGAGGAGACCTAGAGAAGCGCAACAAAGATAAGTACTGCCGTTTTCACCGCGATAACGGCCATAATACGACAAGCTGCTGGGAATTGAAGCGCCAGATTGAAGATCTCATTCAAGATGGCTACTTCAAAAAATTTGTGGGCAAACCGAGGTCTAACTCGGTCGAAAAGAAAGAAGAGAGGAAGCGTTCAAGAACGCCGCCTCGCCGGAATGACCGACCTGCAGTCATCAACACTATTTTCGGAGGTCTGAGCGGGGGCCAATCCGGAAACAAGAGGAAAGAGCTAGCTCGCGAGGCCAGGCGCGAGGTATGCATCATCAGGGAGCAGAAACCTACTTGCTCCATCACTTTCAGCGATGCCGATTTGGAGGGGATTCATTTGCCCCACAATGACGCGCTCGTGATCGCCCCTCTCATTGATCACGTCCTAGTCCGAAGAGTATTGGTTGATGGAGGTGCATCTGTGAACATCTTGTCCCTCCCAACATATTTAGCATTGGGATGGACCAGGTCACAATTGAAGAAGAGTCCAACACCCTTGGTTGGATTCTTTTGAGAATCGGTCTCCCTAGAGGGGTGCATCAACCTGCCGGTAACTATAGGACAAGATGCTACCCAAGTAACGCAGATGGCCGAGTTCGTGGTAGTCGACGGCAAATCGGCCTACAACGCCATTTTTGGGAGACCCATTATCCACTCATTTGGTATGTGCCCTGGAGGAACAATCCAATCGTGGCAAGCAGCAGGAGTCGGAGACCGACCTGCCAAAAGAAGGCAAAAGGCAGTTCTCCCCGCCAATAGAGGAGCTCGAGCTTGTTCCTTTACTTAGCCCCGAAAAACAAGTAAGCATAGGAACCAAGCTGGGGGCCACTGACAGGGAAGAGCTGATCAACTTCCTCAGGTCTATTTAGACGTCTTCACATGGTCTCACGAGGACATGCCTGGTATCGACCCGAAGATCATGGTGCATCGCCTCAACATAGACCCATCATACCGACCTGTAAAGCAAAAAAGAAGACCTGTAAATAAAGAGAGGAGTGATGTAATTGTTGAGGAAGTAAACAAACTCTTAAAAGCTGAATATATACGAGAAATTCTGTATCCTGAGTGGCTCTCTAACGTTGTATTAGTTAAAAAATCCAACGGGAAGTGGAGGATGTGCGTGGACTTTACAAATTTAAATAAGGTGTGCCCAAAAGATTGCTTCCCCCTTCCAAGGACCGACCAGCTCGTGGACGCAACAGCCGGGCACGAGCTACTCACCTTCATGGATGCCTACTCTGGATACAACCAAATTAAAATGCATTTGCCAGACCAAGATCACACCGCGTTCATAACAGACCAAGGTTTGTACTGCTACAAGGTGATGCCTTTTGGCCTAATGAATGCAGGTGCGACCTACCAAAGGATGGTGAACAAAATGTTCGCCAGGCAGATCGGTCGGAATATGGAAGTGTATGTGGACGACATGCTTGTCAAGAGCAAGCAGTCAAAGTCGCATCTTTCTGATCTGACCGAAGCCTTTGAAGTGCTACGCAAGTACCAAATGAAGCTCAATCCGACCAAGTGCGCCTTCGGAGTCTCCTCGGGAAACTTCCTTGGTTTTATGGTAAAAAACCGTGGGATTGAGGCTAACCCAGAGAAGATAAAGGCCGTGCTCGAGACGGAGGCACCCAAGACTCTAAAGCAGCTTCAGTGCCTTAATGGCAGGATTCCAGCCTTGAATAGGTTCGTGTTAAGATCGACGGACAACTGTCTTCCGTTCTTCAAAGTTTTTAGGAAGAAGGGACCGTTCGAATGGACGGAAGAGTGTGAGCAAGCGCTGGGGCAGTTAAAAGAGTATCTCTGCTCGGCACCTCTACTCGCGAAGCCATTACGAGGGGAGAAACTCCATTTGTACCTGGCGGTATCTGCTAGCGCCGTCAGCTCGGCACTGATCAAGCAGGAGGGCGCAAGACAGAGCCCCGTTTATTACACCAGTAAGGCCATGACCGAGGCCGAGACCAGATATCCCCAAATGGAGAAGCTGGCTCTCCCTTTAGTCACCTCGGCCCGAAGACTTAGGCCATACTTCCAAGCGCACACGGTCGTAGTACTTACAAACTTGCCCCTGAAGAATATCTTCCTTAAGCCTGAAACATCAGGGCGTCTGATGAAGTGGGCATTGGAATTAAGCGAGTACGACATCCAGTTTGAGCCGAGAACTGCGATGAAAGGACAAGCAGTGGCTGATTTTATCGCAGAGCTCACTCCACCACCTCAGTTGGTCAAATCCGACCTCCCGTGGACGATTTTGGTTGATGGGTCTTCTAACGAGAGGGGGTGCGGGGCAGGAATCCTCTTGCTCGCACCAGGAGGTGAGCGATTCGAATATGCTCTGCGGTTCAACTTTCGAACCTCAAATAATAAGGCCGAGTATGAAGCACTCCTAGCAGGCCTGCGCGTTGCCAAAGGACTAGGGGCCAGTCACATAATGGTCTTTAGTGACTGCCAGTTAATTGTAAATCAGATCAAGGAGGAGTACCAAGCGAAGGACCCCCGGATGGAAAAATATCTGAGCAAGGTCAAATCGCACCTCGCCCAGTTCGGGACTTACGAGGTGAGTCAAGTTCCAAGATCTGAGAACTCTAATGCAGATGCCTTAGCCAAATTGACATCAGCATACGAGACCGACCTGGCTAGGTCGGTCCCGGTCGAAATCCTAGACACTCCTTCAATCTTGGAGCCAGATGTGATGAAGGTTGATACTCCATCACCCACTTGGATGGACCCAATCGTGGAGTTCATCAAAGGAAACCCACCGCAAGAGCCGAAGGAGCAAAAGAAGATGATGCGAAGAGCAGCTCGGTTCACGCTCCGAGAAGGAATGTTGTACCGACGTGGCTTCTCCTTGCCTCTCCTGAAGTGTGTGACTCCCAAAGAAGGCCTCTACATTCTTAGGGAAATTCATGAAGGGGTGTGTGGAAACCACTCTGGCGCCAGGTCGTTATCAGCTAAGGTTATTCGACAAGGGTACTATTGGCCCAGTGTCGAGCAGGATGCAAGGCAGTTTGTGAAAGCTTGCGACAATTGCCAGCGTTTCGCAAATATCATCCACCAACCTCCCGAACTGCTCACCCCCATCTCGGCCCCATGGCCGTTTGCCCAATGGGGGGTGGACATCATAGGTCCTTTTCCTTTGGGCAAAGGACAAACAAAGTTCGTCGTTGTCGCTGTGGACTACTTCACTAAGTGGGCTGAAACCGAGGCACTATCCCACATCACGGCGTCCAGAATCACGTCGTTCATATGGACAAACATTGTGTGCCGCTTCGGCATACCAAATGCTATCGTGATAGACAACGAAAAACAATTTGACAATGCAAAGTTCAAGGACTTTTGCAGAAAACTTGGTATAAGCCACCTCAGTTCGTCCCCTGCGCATCCAAAAGCGAATGGACAAGTTGAAGCAGTAAACAAGATCATAAAGCGAGGACTCAAGCTAAGGTTGGACTCCAGAAAGGGAAGGTGGGTGATTATGCTTGTTTACATGCGTAAAAAGAAGGTTTTAGATGCTGTTTTTACTATGTTTCAGCTTTGTTTCAGATTTTTCTCGGTCGTTTGAGTTCCAATTCATGCAAAATTCATATATTATGGTTTGTGGTTGGCTTATATTGTATTTATGACATTTTAGGATCATTTGGGAGTGGAAATTTATCAAAAGAAGCAAAAAGTCGGAAATACCTACATGGGAGGCGCCAGGCGCCTAGGAAAGCTGCAGAAAATAGTTTTTCTTCCAACTTTGCCCTTAATGAAACGCGTCTTCCCATGCATTTTGGTGGTTCCAACCGATGCATATGTGTAGAAGAAGTGTTCCACTATCAGTTTGAGCACGATTTGGTCAGTCAAAAGAGTTGGAAATGGGTGATTCACCATCGTTTTAGGACCTACCTAACCAAGTCTGCACAACTATAAATTCCAGCAACTTCTCCACCAAATTCATCAAGCCTTGCTTCCTTCTCTTGATCATTTTTAGTGTTTCTTTGTTGCTTTCTAAGTACTTTTGAGTTGCTTTCATTAGTTGCTTTTGGTTTTTAAATCCCGAGTACTTTACATTCCTTTATTGAGCTTTGTTTTGTTTCGATTTGTACTTAGTTATTTTCTACTTATTCAAATATATAAAAATCCAGCACTTTGCTTATCTTCCCTTTGCCTTTACTTTATTTTTTAAGAGAGTTGTGTTTTTGGAGGAAAGAGCACGTGACACTCCCCCTTGCTTGAAAGAGAAAGGCGAAGCTCTCAATCCCGAGAAAAACTCTCTGTTAGTTAACTTTTGTTTTTCACACATGCATTCCACATTCAACCATTTTACTTGCTGTATTTTCTTCAATATGTCTTTCTAAATTCCCGTCTCTAGCCCGGTTATGGATAGTTAGCCTTTTATTTCTAAAAAGGGTTGCTAAGAAGTAGTGTTTTTGCTTTCCATTCATTGCTCAACATGTTTTCTCAAAAAGTTAGGATTTAGAGAAGGCCACTGTAAGTCTTAACAAGTCAATACTGAAAAGGTTGCTTATTTGCATTGTTGAGTGGTTAAACCGAGGAGAGGAGCGCCTTAGACATAAGGGTTCCGCTTAAGTAGCCTAGACATTGGACCTTGACCCGAGGTTGCGACTATTTCCATCCTAAAACTAAGATATCTCTCGTAATAGGCATATTAGGGAATGTCTTAGGACTTTGAACTTGCTTAGACATAAGTCAAGTGAGAAGCGTAGTCGTTGGTTTCTAAAGTAAAATGCATATTGTCCTTAGCATGTCCTTGATTGTTTGTTGGCTAACTTGAAGTAATTGGGCTAGGTTTTATCATTATAAGTCCAAATCCCAAATCCAAAACCATTATTTGTGACCACTTCCCATTTTACAAGAATCACTCATTTCGACATTCACTATTCTTTAAAACATTAGAGTTTGGAAATTATTTAGAAGTCCTTGAGGATCGATACTTGGATACTCCATCCATTTTATATTACTCTGACAGGTGTGCGCTTGCATCTATAGAATTGTTACCACGCTTAGTGCGTGCGTTAAGCAAAACGCTAGTCAAGTTTTTGGCGCCGTTGCCGGGGACTTTAGTTTTAAAATTATTTTCAAATTCTTTTAGTTTTTATTTTTGTGAATTGTTGCTGGGTGTAATTTTCATCCACCGTTTTTGTTCTATATTTTGGTCGTTTATCTCACAAGGGTAAGTTAAAGTGCATGAGCACAAGATCTTTTCTTCTACCCCTTGACCCTGAGATTGAGCGGACCCTTCGAAAAACTCGAAAGGAGCAAAGACTTCGAAAACAACTAGAAAAGCAAAAAGAGAGAGAAGGTGAAATCAGTCCTGAAAGTGAGGTAGAGAGTACGAGCACATCAATGGCAGATATTCCACCTCGTGATCCGGTTGATCCACCTGCTATTAACAGTAATATGAGGATCATGCAAGAAAATGATGAATTCAACCATATCCAGATGGCAGACAACAGAGACGTGGCAATGTGAGAATATGCCGCCACGGCTTTTCAGAACTTTGATTCAGGGATAGTCAACCCTATTCCAGCCCACGCAAACTTTGAGCTTGAACCAATGATGTTCCAAATGTTGCAGACAATTGGACATTTTGGAGGGCAGGAACATGAGGATCCACATGATCATCTGAAATCATTCATTCAAATTGTAAATGCATTTCGATTACCTGGTATAACAGACGATGCTCTTAGACTAACACTTTTTCCATTTTCTTTGAAGGACCAAGCTAGAGCATGGCTCAATGCATTTCCACCGGGATCCATCACCACATGGGGGTCGTCAGTGGAGAAGTTCTTAACAAAATTCTTCCCACCTACTCGCCACGCTGATATCAGAGAGGAGATCATCTCCTTTAGACAGTATGATCGTGAACCTGTTCACGAGGCGTGGGAAAGATTTAAAGAACTAATCAGGAAATGTCCGAACCATGGCTTGCCGGCATGCATCCAGATAGAACATTTCTTTAGAGGTTTAGATCATCCTACTAAGATGATGCTAAACAATGCTGCCAACGGAACCTTTACAAAGAAGACATTCAACGAGATAGTTGACATCCTAAATGACTTAGCTTCACACAATGAACTATGGTGTTCGAAAAGATCTAGGGCAGCACCAAAGAAGCAAGATCCAGCTGGAGTTTTGGCTCTGGACATTGCGACCTCGATGCAAAAAGAGATGGTTACAATGAACCAGAGGCTGAAAGAGATGGCATTGGGAATATCGAACCACCCCACGGTAGTCAACTGGCGAAACTCCGTTCTCGCTAGCGTTTGCTTCCGAAGCTGTTGTACCAGTCGAGATCGACATACCAACAGACAGGGTAGAACAGTACGAGCCAACGAAGAACGAGGAAGAGCTACTCCTTAACCTGGACTTATTGGAAGGGAAAAGGGAAATGGCTCAGCTGCGCTTAGTAGAGTATCAGAACAGAATGGCCAGACATTACAATGCCCGAGTTCGACCTCGAAGCTTCCAAGTTGGACATTTGGTCTTGAGAAAAATTCAGAGTCATGTTGGCACCCTTGACCCAAGTTGGGAGGGACCATTCGAAGTCAAAGGCATAGTCCGACCTGGAACTTATATGCTGGCTAACCTGGAGGGGAGAGTGCTTGCGCATCCGTGGAACGCAGAGCACTTGAAGCGCTATTACCCCTGAAATGTCAAAATAGTCCCAAAATGGGCTTGTAAAAATTTTCAAGGGCGGAACTTTCAGTAAATGGGGTTTTTTAATTTCATAACTCTGAGTTCGATTAGAAATTAAATGGGGGCCACGGACTCCCATAAGACTTAAAACCGGCAAAGTAAGGGCTAAAATTGATCAAATTCGATCCTCAGAACCCATCCCCTAAACCTACGGGTTTGAGGCGCGATGTAAATATTAACAATGGACACCAAAATCAACCCTTTGAACGTATAAGTTAAAGGTGCGATGTAGAAAGGTTCCAATTGCTTCCTGTTCTTTCGGACTTCCGAGTTCGAGGAGAAATATTAAAAGCTAATAAAAGAAACTCTCAAATTCAAACCTTAAGTAAGAGGTACGATGTGAAAAGAGTTATCTTGAAGCTTAGCCCAAAGTTAAGTTAGAGGTGCGATCCTTTAAGTTAGAGGTGCGGGATGAATTCATTTATTGTAAGCTCAACTAAGGAAACAGCAAGAGAAGAGTCAGAGCTAGATACAGAATTGCAGTTTAGTATATGGAAGGAATTCATTAATGGGAGGACAGAGCCAAGGCTTATAGACCTTGCAGCTCTGCCCAAAAAGAGAATATATATAAAGACAAAAGGAAAGAGAGCTTCAGCTACTTCCGAGGTGGGAGGACAGCTCGCCTTGGGAGCCTAGAAGGTTAACCTCTTGAGACCCATCCTGCTGGGAAGCAACCTCCTCTTGCGTTGTGCCGATCTCATTGGGCTATTGGCTAGGAGCGTCCTCTTCTTCCATGTCGGAGTGGTCAGAGTCCAGCTCCCTGATATACTTGTCCACCAGTGGTTGGGGGCCAGGAGTCCCATTAGGCCCAGAAGCCCACTTCTCAGAGTATTTCTTCTTGAGGGCACTGAGATCGATCTGAAGGTGAGGCATGTCGGCAGCAATGCCCTTCATCAAGAACTTGAAGCCGGCGTCGCTAAAGTCCTTGGCAAACCCATCGAAGTCTGGGTGTTGCCGGAACGACTCCTCCAGCAGAGGTCCGCTGGTGAGGCGCTCCTTCAGGTCTTTGAGCTCGGCTGTGAGACGCCCAATAGAGGCATCCTTCTCCTCAAGAACTTGGGCGATGTCGTCCTTCTCCTTTAGGAGTTGGAATTTCTCCTTCTCCAGCCCCTTAGTGATAACGTGGGCAGCCCGGAGGTGGGTCTTGTGCTTCTCACCCTCCTTCTTCAAAAGTTCGACCTTGGCATCCACCTCGGCCCTTAAGATACTCACCTCGCCTTGGGCCTTTATCAGCTCGCCCTTCAGCGTGGTGGCAGCCTCTAAGGCAGCAGAAGAGTTCTCCCTCTCCTTGGCTGCCAGAGCCTCCCTTCCATCCAGCTCAGCCTTGACCATAATAGCTGAATGAATGGAAGCAACAAATGCCTGCGAAAGTCAAAGAACACAATGGTTAGATCAAGCTGAGAATCGAGAAAAGATAATAATATAAAGTGATGCAAAGCAGATCTTACCTCGGCAGCGTTATCGATGGTTCTCTGCAGTACGGACCCAGGATCACTCACGAACTTGGATGCTCTCCTCAGACAGCGGTCCAAGCACGTGGCCGAGATGCGGGACACCTGGTCCTTCACTCCAGAGCTTAACGGTTCCATCCTGAACCGCGTTCGCACTTCGAATGTTCCCCCCATCCGAGCTGCGGGGTCGTCCACCAGGTCAGCATGGCTCGCGGGCAGGGTCTCACGAGCCCCAACATCCGAAAGGGAGGAGGTCTTCTTCTTCTTCCTTTTCTCCTCAAAGGAGACTCTTCCCTCACCTCGTTCAGGGGAGATACATCAAGCGCCTCGGACTCCTCCCTTGGACGCTTCTCTTTAGAACGACCCCCAGACAGGTCTAGTTCGATCACGGGGGTGGGAACTGCAGAGGATGGCCCGGAGTTACCCTGAGCCTCAGTCCGTGGCACAGAAGGCGTCACTGGTTCAGGGCTCACCACGGTCTTGAGGGCATGAGCACGGCCCTTGGACTTGCGCTTCACACTTCCAGTAAATCCGCACACCATTGCTGCAAAATAAACAAGTATAAAATTAAGGATCAAAGGAAAAATGAAACCAAGACCTAGGTCGAGCACGACTTACCGAGTTCGGAGTTCGGCCTTGAAGCTTCGATTAGCCGAACTAGAGGGTTGTAATCAAGAAGTCCCGACTCCAAAAGAAGCTTGTCGATGACCAAGGTTCCGATCTTCCTGCCCTTGGGGAAGTTCTCTTTGTAGAACTTGAGTGTGTCGAAAGTGGCTTGATCGAGCTCGGGGATCAGCTTGATCGACACTGCACAAATTAAACAGAAAGTCAGAGTTAGACATGAATACCAAGAAACTAAAAGAAAAAGAAAGTAAGGAAGACTTCATACCTAGGTTCCCAAACCTAGCAGGCACATCAAAAAAGGCACGACCTGATTTGTCCTTTGCCAGCCACTCTCCAGAGGCAAAGAACCACTTGCCTACCAATCCTTTGATGGAGGTCGGCCCCTTAACTATGCCACTCGCGCCCTTCCTTGCGCACATATAGTACCGACCTGGTTTTTTGGCTATCCTCTTAGCCTCAAAACACCCAAGAAGCTGGTCGACACTTAGCAACTCGGCCTCATCCTCATCCCGAGCTCGCAACCAAAAAAGAATGGCTAAAGCAAAAATGACACCCCACCCATTGGGGGCCACTTGAGTAGGAGCCAGTCCGGTTCGGTTTAAGAACTCCTGAGTAAAGGGATGAAGGGGAAGTCTGAGGCCGTACTCAAACATCTTCAAATAAAGAGTGACCCATCCCTCTGGAGGATTGTCAGCTCTTTCCCCTTCCTCCGAAATTCTAAGGAGGATGTTATCCGGAATGTTAAACCCCCTACGAAGGGGTCCAAGGTAGTGCTCGGGCATCCTAGAATGGTACTCCAAACCCTGGCCCGAGGTGGAGGTATCGTTATCCTCTTCATCATTTGAGAACCTAAAGTTCTCTATTTCTTCCAGCTCAAACTCTAACCTACGAGCTAAGACCTCCCCAGAGTCACTTGGCTTGGGGGGCGAACTACTTATCGTCCGACCTACACTACCCAGGCTATCGCTACTGGAGGGGGAAGATAAGAAGACTACCATGTTTTGAAAGAAGAGTAAGAGCAAAAAAGAGTGACTGACCTAGAAGAGAAGGTTCAAGCTGGTTTCAGATCGAACTCCAGAAATTCAGGAAACGTAAGGTTTGACCTGAAGTTTCAGGACTATTTATAGTTGATCGGAAAAACCTCTACGCCGTACACGTGTAATCAACGAGTGGCTGAGATCTCCTTGGGATACGCAACGGCGAAACGCTTGAGTACTCTGACAACCTGGCAGGTCGAAATTTATTCCGCAACGGTCATATTCCCTCTATAAATAGAAAGTCGCCACGTGTCCAAAAGAGATTTGAAGGGACTTCTCTGTCAGGTCGAGATCGAACCTGACAGAGAGGGGGCCAATGTTTGGGGGTAAACTTACCCAGGACACGTGGAGGACCATTATTCGTGTTGGAAAAAATTAGATAAAAAGGATTGCTTAGGTCCACCTAGGCCCCGTCGAGGTGAACCGAGTTTGCCCCTTAAAAGATGAAGTATAGGCACCAAAGTTCGACCTGACTGTGGTCCGACCTGCTCGGAACCCAACAGGTCCGATATGAGAAAAGACATGTAACTGCCGGTCGTGCGTGCTGTCAGGTCCGTCACCTATAAATAGAGGGCTTCATTCCACGCTCAGGTATCGAATCTCACCTCGAACTAAATAAGGAATCCGATCTATACAGACTTGAGCGTCGGAGTGCTTACCCTCTTGTACAGGTCCACTCTAGTGTTCAGGTCGGAACCGGAGACCGGGTTCGAGCTAGATTCGTGAAGAACCGTTGTGCAAATTCGTGCATAAACAATTATTATCATTATATATTTTTTTAATACAACAAGTGATGTAAATTGAATGAACCTCCATCAAGATGCATGCATTAACCGTCAACGTGAACGTTTTTTAGTTGTTAAAAAAAGTTATTCATAGTTGATTTTATGCATTTATCAAACTTAATGGTGTGCGACTCAATGTTTTTTAAGATTTGTATATTTGCTTCTGTTCAAACGAGTAGAAATCAATCCAAATCAACATAGCTCAGCATGAGTTGGAAGTTCATATCCCAAAAACTATCATTAATTTGTTGAGCAATGCAATGCTAGGTAATGTTGAGTAGTCGTAATACAAAGAATATCGAAACAAATTGATATATTTTATTAATAAAATTGAAAGTTCTAAAAGTTCTCTGAAGAATTTTCGGTCAGTTGTAACCGTGGATGATATTTGGTGAAAGAAAGAAGATGACCGAAATTAATATTTATTCATATTTTTTTAACTATTCCTACTAGGAATTTAAGAAAAAGAATAAGAATAGGAATAGGATTTCCTTTTTTTATCTTTGGTTTTTTTCCTTGTTTAAATAACTGACCAATTATATGGAAGTTCGTGATGTTGTATAATAAAATTAAATCAATTGAATAAAATATTAGTATAATTCGTATTTTAAGAAACTATTAATTAAAGAAATACATGTTTTTGTTCCAAAAATTAGAGTTTAATTTCTATATGGTCTCTAGTTAGTATATATATATAGTTCCAAAACAAAATGCTTCTTAAATCTAAGTTAACATTTTAAAATTTGAAAAAAAAAGGAGGAGCTTTCAAATTTTTTTTTTTTTTTGTTATATTGAAACTTAACTAAGAACTCAAAATTTCAAGAAAATAATATATTAAATATATATGGTGAGGAATTAAGCATAATTTCTAAAAACAAAAGGGTATTGTTGATACGTGAATTGTGCTCTCCCGGTTGCCTTCAAGGTGCGCACCAAACTTGATAAGCAGGGGACAAAGAACCTGCAAAACCAATCAAACCTAAACAGGTGTGACTCCGGTCACATGGGCTCTGATGCCTAAGTTAGCGAGGAAAGTAGAAGGATATAGAATTTGAGTCTCTAAAGTCAGCTCCCCCTTACCTCTAGGGTCCCATCCATCTTATAGCAGTCCCATGTGGATCCTCGTAGATTTCAGACCCGTTACGGGTGTAATTGCGAAACAGTAGGTACCGCGAAACGGTCGGGTGAGCCGTTACAGTTCTCGGCCCGAGGCCGAGAACTGCTCGCGCCGAGGAGGTCTCGACGCCGAGGCCTTCTCAGCGCCGAGGCGCTTGGTCGGCTGAGGTCGCCTCGGGTTGGCCCGGGTCGACGTTTTCCTGCGCTTCTCCCACAGTCTCATCTTTGCTTTTGTTTCCTATAACAATGGCTCCCACTCTCAAAACAGAAGGCAAATGATTGTGTCAAGACTTTCATTTTGAAAGTATCTGTCGTTTGTTGTTATCCCGAGATCATTCATAGCATAATTTACATGCGTACTAGCGGTTAACTACACCAAGGTTTTTAACCCATAGGGCTTCTGCCAAAATCTTCTTTGTATCCAGTTTTGGATTTTTTTATACTTGGCTTTTGCTACTGGGCTTTTGCTACTGGTTTTGTACCTTGAGCTCGTTGATATTATCTCATGAACTGGAAGTTTTTCCAATTTTCGTTGACCATAATCAAGTCTCCTGAACCTGGTTTTACATTCACCCGGTATTGACTGTTCCTCTTTAGCTCTGGGATCTATCTTTAGCAGAACTAGCGTTGATATTTTCGGATTTCACGTATTCGTCTGCTTTAGTTTTGACCATGCTGAGCCTTTTTTGGCTTGCTTCTAGGTATGTCCCAATTTTGAGTTCCTTGATTGGTCATAGGCGGTTAGTGCCTAGAATACATGCGTTGAACTAGTGGTAGTATTTTTTGAGGTGCTGGGCGTGCCATGTGTGTTGTAAGGCCTTCCCTTGTTGGTCTTTCAAGGTATAAGTGCCTGTTCGAACCACCTTAATGACTTTATATGGGCCCTCCCACGTTGGCCCGAAAGCGCCATTAGTTGATTCTTTGGTATTAGGCATGATCTTTCTCAGGACTAGATCACCCTTCTTTAAACTCACGCTTCTTAACCTTCGAGTTGTAGTATCGGGCTATTTAATTCTTGTATTCAACCGTTCGTAGTCGTGCTGCTTCTCGATGTTCTTCTAATAGATCGAAGTTGAGCTGTATGGAGTCATTATTGCTTAGTAGATTGAACTGCTCTACCCTTGGGTAAGGAAGCCCAATCTATACTGGCACTACTGCCTCATAACCAAATGATAGTGAGAACGGTGTTTCTCCTGTCGATGTACAAGGTGTAGTTTTGTAGGCCCATAACGCGTTGAGAAGTTCCCATAATCCTTTGAGTTTCTCTAATCTGGATTTTAGAGTTCTTTTGATGATTTTGTTGACTGCTTCAACCTGCTCATTATCTTGTTGGTGCGTGGTGAAGAACAGATATGTTTAATGCCCAACTCCCTGCAAAACTCTCGAAAGACACTATTGTCAAACTGCTTCCCGTTATCACTGATAATGGTGTAGGGTATTCCAAAATGGCAAATGATATTTTTCCAGATAAAGTCGGTGACATTTTTCTCCGTAATAGTAGCTAGAGCTTTTGCTTCATCCCATTTGGTGAAATAGTCGACTGCCACTACTACAAATTTGGTCTGGCCCCTTCAAAACGGGAGAGGACCAATAAGGTCTATTCCCCATTGAGCAAAGGGCCAAGGACTCATTATGTTTGTTAAGGGTTCTGGCGATCGCCTAGGTATCGTTGCGAACCGCTGGCATTTGTCGCATTTTTTGGTGAATTGTATCGTGTCATTTAGCATGGTCGACCAATAATACCCTTGTCGTACTATTTTGTGATCCGGAATGGTTCCCACAAACGCCCTCATGTATTTCTTCATGGCATAGTCAGCTTTGTCAGGCGTTAAACATTTTAAGAGTGGCAGTGAGTAACCTCTCTTGTACAGACTTTCGTCTTTAAGCACATATCTGGTGGCTCGTCGTTGTAGTTGTTGGGTCTCTATATTCTCAGTAGGTAGGATCCCGTCTTTCAAATACTTGATCAAGGGGCTCATCCAGTTTTCTTCTGGCTGCTCTTGCTCATCGAAATCCATTACTTCCTGAGCTTCTATGCTCGGCTCGGGCAAAATTTCGACCGGCACAGTTCTTCCTAGGTTGGTTTCATAAGCTACAGCTAGTTGAGCTAATGCATCCGCATTGACATTCTGAGTACAAGGAATTTGTCGGATCTCATATTTTAAGCAATGGCTGAGCTGGTCTTTTACCCGAGAAAGATATTTCGTCATCCGTCGTTCTCTAGCCTGGAATTCCTCTTTTACCTGACTCACAATTAGCTGTGAATCACTGAATATCAGTATGTTCTTGGCCCCAATGTGGTTAGCCACCTTTAATCTAGCTAGCAGAACTTCGTATTCGACTTCGTTGTTGCATGCATGGATACTGAATCACAGTGCGTATTCGAATCTCTTCTTATTTGAGCAGACTAATAGAAGTCCTGCTCCGCATCCCCAAAAATTTAATGATCCATCTACGTAGAGCGTCCAAGGTTGCTCTTCCTCGACTAGCTGTCGGTTGATGTTGCATACCTAAGGTTCCACTCGTGTCAATTCTACTATGAAGTCTGCCACGGCCTATCCTTTACTGGCAGTTCTTGGCTTATAGTGAATGTTGTATTCACTAAGCTCCACGACCCATTTCATCAGTCGCCCTAAAATGTTTGACTTTTGCAAAATTTGTCGTAAGGGAAAATTGGTGAGGACAGTTATCCTGTGGGCTTGGAAATACGGACGTAGTCTCCGAGCTGAAGTAACCAAGACTAATCCCAACTTCTCAATTTGTGGGTATCTAAGCTCTGCATCTACTATTGATTTACTTGTGTAGTAAATTGGAGATTGTCGTCCATCTTCTTCTTTTATCAACGCGGAA
Organism: Momordica charantia; assembly: GCF_013281855.1. NCBI lineage: Eukaryota > Viridiplantae > Streptophyta > Magnoliopsida > Cucurbitales > Cucurbitaceae > Momordica > Momordica charantia. The sequence goes on along the minus strand of NW_028275161.1, from coordinate 8,174,344 downwards.
CTCACTGCAGTGTCGGATACGGTTAAGTACAGGTAGAGTTCATCACTTGCGACCGGCTTTTCGAGAAGTCGGGCTGCCCCCAGATATTGCTTTAGCTCTTTAAAGGCAGCTTCACACTCTTCTGTCTATTCAAAGTGCTCTTTCTTCCTTAGGATTTTGAAGAATGGCAAGCACTTGTCAGTTGAGCGGCTAACAAATCTGTTGAGTGTCGCTATCCTTCCATTGAGTCACTGTAGTTGCTTTAGATTCTTGAGTGGATCTGTAACGCTCTGAGTCCCTCAGGTTAGTTAGTCTCGAATCAGGAGGTTTTCATTTTTTTATTAAACTTTAATTAAATTTATATTTATCGGGCTCTGTGTGGTTGGTTTTGCCTTAAGTTGGGATCGATTTCTTTTCTCTTGGGCTTGGTCATGTTGGGCCCTTTGGGTTCGTTTGGTTTTAAAACAAAGGAAAAGAAAGTTAATAAAAAGAAAAGAAAAAGAAAACACATAGGGTTCCATCTTCTTCTCCCTTTTCTTGCCCTAGCTGCCGTCACCCCACCCCCTCCCCCCCCGTTGAGTTTCTTCTCCGGCGACCACTTCTCACGGCGGCAATTGTAGCGGCGCTGTCTCCTCGAACCAGCAGCAGCGCGACCCCTCGGCGATCTTCATCGGCGGCGGTTCGCGAACAACGGCAGCGTCTTCGAACTTCAGCAGCGGCGGCTGACGACGACAACCCCGACGTCCCGACGATCCATAGCAGCGGCGGCGCGATCTTCTCCTCAACGGCGTGCGAGCAGCGGCGGTCGGCGACCCATTCGTAGTAGGTACAGCGGCGGACGGCGGCGTGTTAGACCGGACAGCATCAGCGACCGGCGATTAGCAATGGTGCAGTCGAGCAGATCCGACGTGTTTTCCCCTCCGACGACCTCGAACCTCACGGCCAGCACCCGAGCAGTAGCAGTTCACGGCGATTTCCTCGTTCCGATACGTTTTGGCATTGACCCACAACCGTTCGAAGCCAGATTTAGACTACCCACACCTTGGCGAGCTAGATCTAAGTTACCCACACCAATACGAAGTCGGTTTTGCTGGTAATCAGTCATTTGAACCCTCTTAGAATTGATTTCGAAAGCTGAATAGTATACGTGATGTAACGACCTAGAATTTCCCACACACGTCTAGGTCACGTTAACTACCCAACTGTTTAAACTTAACCCAAACACGAGATGCCAACTCCCTGTGCAATAATTATATAAAATCAAGTTTCACCTCTCATCAATTTAACAATAAATCAATTCCATAGAATATCGATAAACAACATCCGTGGACAACCACACGAGGCAAATTTATTATTCCAACTAGGCAAAACTCAATGAATGGAAGAAAACTAAAATAAACACCTATCCCGAAATAAAATAAATAACAAGTGGGAACCTCCCAATTATTCAGCTAAGATCAAGTAGTTTATCGACCAAACAAAAGGTCTTAACCATCTAAAACTTAAGCTAAGCAAAGGTAACTACGCAGCTTATGGTCCTTACTCGTGAAGTCTCCTCCGTCCCATCCCCATGATCACCAACAAATCCTTCACCTGAAACAATAATTGCAGAGGAGGGGGTGAGTATATAAATATACTCCGTAAGTAGCCCTCACCAACACTCACACACATCATGCTAAACAAAATCATGAAACATTCATAGTCATGCTCTTCATCACAATATGCAATCAAACATAAACACATTCTATAAGTTTTGGCAACAACCACAACCATGAACCAATTAGTTACCAACCTCGAGTCTCCCTAACATCTCAAGTACCTCTAGGTTTAGCACAGCTATCCTAGCCCTCCACAGTCAACTTCTTCAAGTAGAGTCGGCCCCTGACCATTTTTACCCAGAGCCCCGACACTACCGCATCGGCCCTCGACCATTTTTACCCAAGGCCCCGATGACTCCACCCTTTATTGGCCCTTGACCATTTTTACCCAAGGCCCCAATAGCTTTCCTTCCAAAAGACTCCTCGTATCGACCCTCAACCATTTTTACCCGAGGCCTCGATACTCAATTAGTGACGTATCAACCCCCGACCATTTATACCCGAGGCCCTGACACCCACCCATTCACTTTCTCCAAGAATCCAACTCTCCCAGAGTCTTACTATATACTTTCTTAAGCCATGACCCATGCATCCTTCAGCTCACAACCAATTCAGCATGCTTCCACAACATAAACAACATTCTAATAATGAAATAATAAACCAATCATGATTCCACGATATAACATTTCTTAACAACAGCTCCACAATGAGTTTGTCACAACAAAGCATAACCAAGCAAATTCTTAAACGATTAGAGCCCAACACAATTCACCCCAAAACGCTTATTATCCAACGTCAATATTTAAATAGCATTGCTAGATATAATAAAACACACGAAACGCGCCGAACAATCCATGCATATTCAGACAACAAACACCCCCCACAACAATTCTCAGCAGTTTGGCTAGGCAGAAATTACACCATTATCACCGACAAATATTCAACAATACTCCAAGTATACCGATTACCACAACCGAGAGTTACCTAACACATCAGCGTATCAAAAACAATATCGAATATCACAAACACAGCACATTAGAGGCCATCTCACACACATTAACGCACGCACACGCCCCTTGTCTACTTACCCACAACCTTGCCCTTAAGTTTTGTGTCGACCTCACACCTAAGCACTAAAACAGAAAAATACAGCAAGTTACGTACACTATTCAGCCTTTGAAATCAATTCTAAAAGGGTTCAAATGACTCATTACCACCAAAACCGACTTCGTATATGTGTGGGTCACCTAGATCTAGCTCGCAAGGTGTGGGTAGCCTAAATCGAGCTTCGAACGGATGTGGGTCACCGCCAAACGTCCTAAAACGCTGCTGTAACGCACGAATCCCGCCGCTGGTTTGGTTACTCGAGTGGCTGGTTTTGCTCGATGCGGCGGGATCGTTGCCGTTCGTGGCCGCCGGAGTTGCTGTTCGTCGGAGAATGAGGTCGTAGCAGCAGGTCATCGAGGTTCGCTGCGGATCTGACCCGTTCGCCATGCGCCGCCACGAGGAACGCTGCAGGAAGCGGTGCTAGCTCGTTGCAGATTGCCGGGGTTCGTGGAGAACGTTGGGCTTCGCCAAAGAACACGTCGCCAGAGGAAATCGCGCGACCCGCTACCCCTCGCCACCTGCCGCAACTGCTGCTACCAACGACGCCGAAAAAAGCCGCGCTTGCTGCGCCACCGTCGATCCACGCTGCTGCCGTCGTCGCCGGAGGATGGGTACGGTCGCCGGTGAACAAGGAGAAGAAAGGGGTGGGTGACAGCTAGGGCAACAAGGGAGAGAATACAAGAAGAAGATGAAGTCCTTTTGTTTTCCTTTTTTCCTCTTTTCCTTTGTTTTAAAACCAAATTAACCCAATAAAGGCCCAACATGACCAAGCCCAAGAGAAAAGAAATCCATCCCATCTTAAAACTAGACCCACCACACGGAGCCTGATAAATATAAATTTAATTAGAGTTTAGAGCCCGATAAATATAAATTTAATTAGAGTTTAATTTTAAAAATAAAAATCTCCTGATTCGAGACTAACTAACCTAAGGGACTCGGGGCGTTACAGACTTCCCTCCTTAAAAAACTTTCGTCCCCGAATGTTGACTGTTCCAGCAGTTCAGGGTATCTCTGAAGGGATGTGAATCCCGGAGCGGAAGCGGACTTTCGTTGCTGATTTTCGGGATACAAAATCGAATTTTACAGAGGGAAAATACAGAGTAAATACAAACCTTTGAAGAACGTTTCTTCAATAAGTTCCCCTCAAACACCACCACCGGATCTTCCTCGCTATCCTCTTGGGTCTCGGGATCGTGCTTGTGGTAGTACCTTGATAGAAGAGAGGGAGAGATTGAGAGAATTTTGAGAGCAATTCTGGGAGTTTTCATGTTCTGTAACCTTCTGTTTTTTCATTCCCCAACTCTTGAAAACGAAGAAGAAGGGTGACGTGGGGTAACTCCCCACATCACAAAACCTCCCACTCCCCTGAAATTTTGCAGGGGAGTTTAATATTAATAATAATAATATTATTATTAATATTAATATTATATATATATATAATACATAATAATAATTATAATATATAGATAATAATTAAAATATATATAATTAATTAATCAAACTAATTAATATAATTAATTATTCATCCAATTAATAATTAATAAATATATATATACATAAATAATTAACACTTAATTATTTATTATAAAATTAGAATCATATTCTAAAACATTTCTCTCGTATAACCTATAGTTTTAATGTACATCTTATGCACATTATTTTTAACCTATAGTTTTAATATGGATCTCATTCATATTAATTTTATTTGAATCTCATTCAAATAATATCTCTCATAATATATAGTTTTAATTTACAATTAACTATATATATTATAATGTATCAATATACATATAATCCCTTAAGTAATTTGAACAATTCAAATTCTTCCAAAAAATTTGATCCTCGTTTTACCCGTTATGAGCTAGCAAGGGGACCTAATGGACCTACAGATCCGAAGCTCCAACGATGCAAGATTAATCGGTCAAACTCATTCACCAAGTTAATCTAGATTCGTTAACTACGGGTCATTCCACTAAAGACCCGCAGTTGCACTCTTCTCACTGCAGAATGTTTTCGTGTCCATGGATATACGACCATTAATGACGAGTCAATCCTTCACGAGTGTTCGTAACTCAAGTTGGGTCAAATTACTGTTTTACCCCTAAGTTACATCTTACTCTTTAAACACCACTGCTCCTCTAATGAACAACCCGGTTATGGTCCAACCAATAACCGGAAGTCCCTCTGGGCCAATGAGAGGGTGGGACCCCTTGTTCAAGTCCCGGAGTCAGCATTTAATGGAACACTCATCTACTCCCCTAAAGTCGGTGAGGAGTGAATTCCATCTTGTGAAGTTATGTTCCCAGCTCCCCACTCGGTCTCGTCCCCAAAATGGTAGGAATATTGAGTGGGCGACTCGAGCCACTCTCACCCATACAGATCAAAGGACGAGCCCTTACGGGCAGGAGTCCATAACTCACTCAGGATTGATAATGAGTTGCCTGGTCATCCTACGAAATAGCAATCTATTAGTTAACGGTGTTACACCTAAAGATTGCCTATTTCGCGGTCCGGTCTTATACAAACTCATTGTACAGGATACCCCCACTCGCATGTCTCCACACTAACGACCTGGATCGAGTCGTCTGTAACCTTTACAGAGTGGGCCGTATCCATAGTGTTGCCAGGATAAGGTACCCAGCCTTATCCATATACTATAGACCCTTTAGGTTATTCACGGGATATTATCCATTCATATATCAGGGGTATATCAAATATATATACCCCGTATATCAACTATATACCCAGTATATATACTGTCCCGGTTACATAAAAAATAACCTTGGATGTTTAGTTTATTGGATTTTGGACAATGCAAAGCTATGATTCAACAACAAATTTATTGAATAAAACTTTATTAAATAGACATTTGTTTTTACAAAATACAAACTACGAGTTTAGGGCAACACACCCAACAATCTCGCCTTGATATCGTCCTCCCGTTCCCAAGTAGCCTCTTCCACTTGGTGGTTCCTCCACAAAACCTTAACCAAGCAAATCGTCCGGTTCCTTAACAACTTGGTTTCTCTTGTCAAAATTTTGACAGGTACCTCTTCGTAGCACAAGGACTCATCTAATTGTAATGGTTCAGGATCCAAAACGTGCGAAGGGTCATGAATGTACCTCCTCATTATGGACACGTGAAACACATTGTGAACCGCTGCCAACGATGGTGGCAAAGCCAACCTATACGCGACTGGGCCGATACTTCCAAAATTTCAAAAGGCCCAATGAACCTTGGTCTGAGCTGCCCCTTTTTCCCAAATCGTAAAATTCCCTTCACGGGTGCCACACGAAGAAACACCCGCTCACCTACCACAAACTTGAGCTCCCCACGCCCGACGTCTGCATAACTCTTTTGACGGCTCTGTGCGACTTGCATCCTTCCCCTGATCTTTTGAATGGCACTGTTAGTCGCCTGCACCAAATTCGGTCCCAAGAGAACTCTTTCTCCGAGTTCGTCCCAATTAACTGGAGACCGACACTTCTTCCCATAAAGTTCCTCGTATGGAGCCATCCCAATCGTGGCCTGAAAACTGTTATTATAAGCGAACTCTATTAGGTAGAGATACTTGTCCCAACTACCACCAAAGTCTAACATGCAAGCTCTGAGCATGTCCTCTAAAACCTGGTTCACACGCTCCGTCTGACCATCGCTTTGGGGGTGAAACGTTGTGCTAAAGTCCAACTTAGTGCCAAGGGACTTGTGTAAACTCCGCCAAAAAGTCGAGGTGAAACACGGGTCGCGATCAGACACTATGGATACCGGTATACCATGTAGCGAGACAATTTCCTGCAAATACAGTTCCGCCCATTTTTCTACTGTATACGTGGCCTTGCCGGGAATAAAGTGAGAAAACTTGGACAAACGATCTACAACTACCCAAATCACAGTAAATCCCTTAACCGTCCTTGGTTGTCCTGTAATGAAGTCTATAGCCACATCGTCCCACTTCTAAACTGGTATGCTCAAAGGTTGCAGCAATCCAGCAGGTCTCTGTCTTGAAGCCTTTACCTGTTGGCATGTCAAACACTTGCTAACAAACTGAGCTATTTCCCTCTTCATGTTATGCCACCAATAATGTTTCTTAAGGTCTTGGTACATTTTGGTGCTTCCTGGATGGACCGAGTATGGAGCATTGTATGCCTCTCCCAGTAAGTCCTTCCTCAAAGAATAATCTTTTGGCACACACAACCTTCCGCGAAAAAGCAAGGCTGCCTCACCCGAAAGAGTGAAATCTTCATGGCCCACCATACTAAAGCGTTTGGCCGAGCTAGGATCTTTCTTTTGGGCAACAACGATCCTTTGTCTCAGGCTAGGTTCCACTGAGAGTCGAGCCAACAACGCGGAGACATCATCCACCGTCAGCTCCACCTCCAAGCATTCCAACTCGCTGTGCATTGGACTGCAGGCCGCTACAAGAGATGCCACACTTGCCGCCTTTCTACTAAATCATCGGCTACCACGTTTGCTTTACCCGGATGCTAACTAATCTCACAATCATAGTCCTTCACCAACTCTAACCACCGTCTCTGTCTTAAGTTAAGCTCCTTCTGAGTGAAAAGGTACTTCAAACTCTGATGATCCGTGAAGACCTGAATTCTTTCTCTGTAAAGGTAGTTCCTCCATAACTTTAAGGCGAAGACCATTGCTGCTAGTTCTAAGTCATGAGTGGGGTAGTTAAGCTCATGCACCTTCAGCTGTCGAGAAGCATAAGCTATAACCTTCCCATGTTGCATCAGCACACATCCCAAGCCCTCTCGCGAGGCGTCGCTGTAAACCACCAGACCTCCCGTTCCATCAGGGACAGTTAACATCGGTGCAGACACCAAACGCTTCTTTAGTTCTTGAAAAGTCTCCTTACAATCGCTGCTCCCGTTCCATTGGGGACGGTTGACACCGGCTAGAGTCGCGTTAGAGTTTAAATGCACGTACGGGCGACGTGCATTGCCGAGTCAAGTGAGAATTCCGCTACAAGTGAAGCTCGGTTGAGAAAGAAAGAACCTTGCCTAAGGTCCGACGAAGCCACAAAGGGGGGCGAAAAGTGGATTGGAGCTAGAGTTCCTCGTAAGGCTGGCCATGGATCATGGCGCCGCACGGTTGAAAAATGTACGACCGTGACACTACCCCTCCAGGAACTGCCGGGGGAACGTTAGGATTCGCTGCTCCATCACCCCTAGGATTCGGATCCTCATAGTTGTGAGCCCTCGTGTTCCTCTAAAAAGCCATTGTCTAAAAGAATAGAGCACCAAGGTCATTATCGCACTAGACCTAAATTCTAGGACAGTCTACAGGAACAACTCCGCTCTGATACCAATTGTAACGACCCAGAATTTCCCACACACGTCTAGGTCACGTTAACTACACAACTGTTTAAACTTAACCCCAAACACGAGATGTCAACTCCCTGTGCAATAATTATATAATCAAGTTTCACCTCTCATCAATTTAACAATAAATCAATTCCATAGAATATCGATCAACAACATCCGTGGACAACCTCACGAGGAAAATTTATTATTCCAACTAGGCAAAACTCAATGAATGGAAGAAAACTAAAATAAACACCTATCCCAAAATAAAATAAATAACAAGTGGGAACCTCCCAATTATTCAGCTAAGATCAAGTAGTTTATCGACCAAACAAAGGGTCTTAACCATCTAAAACTTAAGCTAAGCAAAGGTAACTACGCAGCTTATGGTCCTTGCTCGTCACGTCTCCTCCGCCCCATCAACATTGTCACCAACAAATCCTTCACTTGAAACAATAATTGCAGAGGAGGGGGTGAGTATATAAATATACTCCGTAAGTAGCCCTCACCAACACTCACACACATCATGCTCAACAAAATCATGAAACATTCATAGTCATGCTCTTCATCACAATATACAATCAAACATAAACACATTCTATAAGTTTTGGCAACAACCACAACCATGAACCAATTAGTTACCAACCTCGAGTCTCCCTAACATCTCAAGTACCTCTAGGCTTAGCACAGCTATCCTAGCCCTCCACAGTAAACTTCTTCAAGTAGAGTCGGCCCCTGACCATTTTTACCCAGAGCCCCGACACTACCGCATCGGCCCTCGACCATTTTTACCCAAGGCCCCGATGACTCCACCATCTATTGGCCCTTGACCATTTTTACCCAAGGCCCCAATAGCTTTCCTTCCAAAAGACTCCTCGCATCGACCCTCGACCATTTTTACCCGAGGCCTCGATACTTAATTAGTGACGTATCAGCCCCCGACCATTTATACCCGAGGCCCTGACACCCACCCATTCACATTCTCCAAGAATCTAACTCTCCCAGAGTCTTACTATATACTTTCTTAAGCCATGACCCATGCATCCTTCAGCTCACAACCAATTCAGCATGCTTCCACAACATAAACAATAGTCTAATAATGAAATAATAAACCAATCATGCTTCCACGATATAACATTTCTTAACAACAGCTCCACAATGAGTTTGTCACAACAATTCATAACCAAGCAAATTCTTAAACGATTAGAGCCCAACACAGTTCACCCCAAAACGACTATTATCCAACGTCAATATTTAAATAGCATTGCTAGATATAATAAAACACACGAAACGCGCCGAACAATTCAGGTATATTAAGAAAACAAACACCCCCCACAACAATTCTCAGCAGTTTAGCAAGGCAGAAATTACACCATTATCACCGACAAATATTCAACAATACTCCAAGTATACCGATTACCACAACCGAGAGCTACCTAACACATCAGCGTATCAAAAACAATATCGAACATCACAAACACAGCATATTAGAGGCCATCTGACACACATTAACGCACGCACACGCCTCTTGTCTACTTACCCACAACCACGCCCTTAAGTTTTGCGTCGACCTCACACCTAAGCACTAAAACAGAAAAATACAGCAAGTTACATACACTATTCAGCCTTCGAAATCAATTCTAAAAGGGTTCAAATGACTCATTATCACCAAAACCGACTTCGTATATGTGTGGGTCACCTAGTCTAGCTCGCCAAGGTATGGGTAGCCTAAATCGAGCTTCGAACGGATGTGGGTCACCGCCAAACTTCCTAAAACGCTGTTGTAACGCACGAATCCCGCTGCTGGTTTTGTTACTCGTGTGGCAGATTTTGCTCGATGCTGAGGGATCGTCGCCGTTCGTGGCCGTCGGAGTTGCTGTTCGTCGGAGAATGAGGTCGTAGCAGCAGGTCGACGAGGTTCGCCGCGGATCTGACCCGTTCGCCGTGCGCCGCCGCGAGGAACGCTGCAGGAAGCGGTGCTGGCTCGTTGCAGATCGTCGGGGTTCGTGGAGAACGCTGGGCTTCGTCGGAGAACACGTCGCCGGAAGAAATCGCGCGACCCGCTACCCTTCACCACCTGCCGCAGCTGCTGCTACCAATCGAAAGAAGCCGTGCCTGCTGCGCCACCATCGATCCACGCTGCTGCCGTCGTCGCCGGAGGATGGGTACGGTCGCCGGTGAACAAGGAGAAGAAACGGGTGGGTGACGGCTAGGGCAACAAGGGAGAGAAGAGAAGAAGAAGATGAAGTCCTTTTGTTTTCCTTTTTTCCTCTTTTCCTTTGTTTTAAAACCAAATTAACCCAATAAAGGCCCAACATGACCAAGCCCAAGAGAAAAGGAATCCATCCCATCTTAAAACTAGACCCACCACACGGAGCCTGATAAATATAAATTTAATTAGAGTTTAGAGCCCGATAAATATAAATTTAATTAGAGTTTAATTTTAAAAATAAAAATCTCCTGATTCGATACTAACTAACCTGAGGGACTCGGGGCATTACACGTAACTTGCTGTATTTTTCTGTTTTAGTGCCTAGGTGTGAGATCGACGTAAAACTTAAGGGCGCGGTTGTGAGTAAGTAGACAAGGGGCGTGTGCGTCCGTTAATGTGTGTTGGATGGTTTCTAATGTGCTGGTTTTGTGGTGTTTAATATTGATTTTGATACGCTAGTGTGCTAGGTAACTCTCGTTTGTGTTAATCTGTATACTTGTAGTAGTGTTGAACATTTGTCGGTGATAATGGTGTAATTTCTTCCTTGCTAAACTGCTGAGAATTTTTGTGGGGATGTTTGTTGTCTGAATATGCATGAATTGTTCGGTGTGTTTCATGTGTTTTATTATATCTAGCAATGCTTATTGAATATTGATGTTGGATATTAAGTGTTTTGGGTGAACTGTGTTTGGCTCTAACTGTTTAAAAATTTGCTTAGTTATGCTTTGTTGTGACAAAACTCATTGTGGAGCTGTTGTTAAGAAATGCTATATTGTGAAAGCATTATTGGTTTATTATTAGAATGTTGTTTATGTTGTGGAAGCATGCTGAATTGTGTTTGTGAGTTGAAAGATGCATGGGTCATGGCATAAGAAGCATATAGTAAGACTCTAGTGAGAGTTGGATTCTTGGGGAAAGTGAATGGATGAGTGTTAGGGCCTCGGGTATAAATGGTCGAGGGCTGATACATCACTAATTGAGTATCGAGGCCTTGGGTAAAAAAGTTCGAGGGTCGATGCGAGGAGTCTTGTGGAAGGAAAACTATTGGGGCCTTGGGTAAAAATGGTCGAGGGCCGATAAGTGGTGAAGTCATCGGGGCCTTGGGTAAAAATGGTCGAGGGCCGATGCAGTAGTGTCGGGGCTCTGGGTAAAAATGGTCGAGGGCCGATGCAGTAGTGTCGGGGCTATGGGTAAAAATGGTCAGGGGCCGACTCTACTCGAAGGGGTTAGCTGTGGAAGACTAGGATAGCTGTGATAAGCGTAGAGGTGCTTGAGATGTCAGGGAGACTCGAGGGTGGTAAGTAAATTGTTCATGGTTGTGGTTGTCGCCGAATATTACTGAATGTGTCTATGTTTGATTGCATAATGTGATGAAGAGCATGACTATGAATGTTTCATGATTTTGTGTGAGCATGATGTTTGTGTGTTGTGGTGAGGGCTACTTACGGAGTATATTTTATATACTCACCCCCCACCCCCCCCCCCTCTACAATTATTGTTTCAGGTGAAGGATTCGTTGGCAACCATGGTGATGAGACGGAAGAGACATGACGAGCGAGGACCACAGGCTGCGTAGTTCTTTTTGCTTAGCTTAGGTTTAGATGGTTAAGACTTTATTGGTTGGGTCATTAAACTACTTGTTCTTATTTGAATAATTGGGAAGTTCCCACTCGTTGTCTACTTTATTTCGGAATAGGTGTTTATTTTGGTTCTTTCTTCCATTCATTGATTTTGCCTAGTTGAAATAATGAAGTTGCCTCATGGGGTTGTCCACGGATGATATTTGATTGATATTCTATGGAGTTGATTCATCGGTAAATTGATGAGAGTTATAGCTTTATGTTATATGATTATTTCACAGGGAGTTGTCATCTCGTGTTTAGGGTTAAGTTTAGACAGATGAGTAGTTAACGTGACCTAGAAGTGTGTGGAAGTTCTGGGACGTTACAGGATCCACCTGTAAAACGGCTTTAATCTTATTCGGGTTGGCTTTGATTCCCCTTTGGTGCACTAATAATCCTAGGAACTTGCCAGAGGTTACCCCGAATGTGCACTTAGTAGGATTCAACTTCATCTTATACTTTCTCAAAATGTCAAATGCCTCTGCTAAATCCTCCTCATAGTTGCTTGTTTTTTCGACTCTTTACCAGCATATCGTCCACGTCGACTTCCATATTTTGGCCGATTAATGCTGCAAACATCCGATTTACCATGCGTTGATATGTCACACCTACATTCTTCAATCCGAACGACATCACCATGTAGCAATACAAACCTCGCCTTGTGTCAAAGGAGGTTTTCTCCTGATCCGGTAAATGCATCTTGATTTGATTATACCCGGAGTAGGCGTCCATGAAACTCAATCTTTCATGTCTCGCAGTGGCATCGACTAATTGGTCTATTTGTGGTAAGTGGAAGGAATCCTTTGGACATGCCTTATTTAGGTCTGTAAAGTCGATGCACATTCTCCATTTACCGTTTGACTTTTTTACTAGCACTATGTTGGATATCAACTGGGGATAATGTACTTCTTGAATGAAGCCTATTTTCAGCAGCTCTTTCACCTGTTCAGCTACAATCACATTCCTTTCTTGGTTGAACGCACGTCGCTTCTGTTTCACTGGCTTACAGCTCTCGTTGACGTTGAGTCGGTGTACCATAACTCCTCGATCAATTCTTGGCATGTCCTTATGTGACCATGCGAACACGTCGGCATTGCTTCTGCGGAAGTTTATAAGATTTTCCTTTTCTTCATCCCCCAATCTGACTCCCATGTTGACTCGTCGATCATCGGCTGTCAGAGGAACAGATTCTACCTCTTCAGCCGGTTCTCCCTTGTTGGGGGTGGTCGGATTGAGGTGATCATTAAGGCTCGGACTTGCCTCACCCGAGTGGTCGATGACCTGGGCTCGGACTTGCTTTTCTCGAGTCATCAATAGTTCTGGTCTGGATCTTCTTTTCAGAGTGTTGCCAGCCTTCACCTAGTCTCGCATCCGGTTCTCCCCTGTTGGGGGTGGTCGGATTGAGTCGATGACTAGGGCTCGGACTTGCCTCACTCGAATGGTCGGTTGGATTAAGTCGATGACCTGGACTCGGACTTGCGTTTCTCAAGTGGTCAATAGCTCCGATCTGGATCCTACTTTCAGAGTGTTGCCAGCCTTCACCTAGGCTCGCGTTGACCTGCTTCATTCTGTCTTTTTCTGATCTAGGTTTTGTCTCGGCAGATCTAGGTCTCGGCTCGTCAGATCTGGTTTTCGTCTCGGCAGATTTGGGTTTCACCTTGGTAGATTTGGGTTTTACCTCGGCTGATCTGGGTTAAATTTGCTTGGACTGTGTCGTCCCCACAGACGACGCCAATTGTTGATATGTGAATTGTGCTCTTCCGGTTGCTTTCGATTTTCGCACCAAACCTAATAAGTAGGGGACAAAGAACCTGCAAAACTAATCAGACCTAAACCGGTGTGACTCCGGTCACACGGGCTCTGATGCCTAAGTTAGCAAAGAGAGTAGAAGGATATAGAATTTGAGTCTCTAGAGTCAGCTCCCCCTTACCTCTAGGGTCTCGTCCCTCTTATAGTAGTCCCATGTGGATCCTCGTAGATTTCAGACCCGTTACGGGTGTAATTGCGAAATGGTAGGTACCGCGAAACAGTCGGGTGAGTCGTTATAGTTCTCGACCGAGGGCCGAGAACTGCTTGGTGCCGAGGTGCTTGGTCGGCTGAGGTCGACCCGAGTTGGCCTTAGTCGACGTTTTCCGGTGCTTACTTGGCCCGTGCGCTTCTTCCCCGGTCTCACCTTTGCTTTTGTTCCCTATAACAGGTATCAAACCGGCTAAACTCTAAATTATAATCTGCCACTTTGTCCATCTATGGAGAAAGATGCAGGAAGGATATGGAATCAAAGGCGATGGCTTCATCTTTCACTATTTTTAGTCATTATATCTAAAAAAATATGTAATATTTATATAAAAATATTGATATTTTCAAATAAAAAATTAAAAAAACACATACAAATTTTTGAATTAGTAAATGAGAGATTGATGGTAGTTTAACTAGATATGATTCATCATTTTTAATCACAATATTTCGAAAAATATATAAAATATTAGCATCCAATATGATAATTGTAAAAATTTGAATTATAAAATTGAGAATTTGCATTGAGTAACAAAATTATTTTACTTATTTTAGAAAATGTCACATTATTTTCCAATTTTCAAATATAGCAAAATATTAGAGTGATTATTTTAGAACGATTATTTTCCCATTCTTAACACATCTTTCTCTCTTCTCCATTAATCCCTCCCCTTCTCCATTACTCACAAACTTATTGATTCCCCTTCATCATTAAAAGGTAGATGTTGAGGTCTCAAATTTATAGAAATGTCAATATTGACGAAAATTTCGGAAAAAAAATATGAAAATGAAAATTGAGTAAACATGACTTTAATGGTAGCATAATTATGATATAATTGACTATTTTTAGTCATTAATATCTAAACAAATGTGTAATATTTAGATGGAAATATCAATATCCACTGAATTTTGAAACTAAAAAACTTAGAATTTTGTTGAAATTTTTTAATTAGTAAACGAGATATTGATTGTACTTTAACTATATGTAATTCATAATTTTTAATTACAATATTTGCAAAATATATAAGACATTAGCATCCAATATGATAATCGTAAAAATTTGAAATATAATTATATTATGTGCATACATGAAGCAACAAATTTAAAAATAATTTAACTAAAAAAACATTGGAAGATCTAGAAATTATAAGTGTCAATGTTAATTTGAGCATAGTTATGTGGCGACAAACTAATTATTGAAGGTTGATGGTTGAAAGGCTGGTTAGCTTTTGGCTTCAACCAAACCAACTATTTTCATGATCATGAACCAAATACAAATTGAAATTTTAAATGTTTCAAAGCATCCCTAATTTAGAATTCGAAAATACAATTCATAATGCCTTTCAAATCACTCAAATATTTAAACCGTATTGGGAAGAAATTAAATCCTACCTAGCTTTTATGATGTGAACAAGGAGCCATTCATGTACATTTACGGAAGAGAGGGTAGTTGCTAACTAAAATTGAAATTAGTTCCAAATATGTGATTATAACCATCCAGCTCATGGGGTGGAAAAAGAGAAAATAATAGAGAGATGACAAGTAATAGTATGTTTCATGACAACAACGAACAACAAAAAACCAAACGTATTGATAAATAAAAGTGAAATTACCTAAAATCGTTAGAACGCCCACCATGGTATATAATGTTAGCCTTCTTATAAAAAAAAAAAAAAGAAGACTCCTAATGAGAAAGACAAAATATGATTGCATATATGTTGAATCAAACGACTTATTTTGAATCCCAAGATTACATCATAATGTTCACCAACTCATTTATATAATTAAGTTGTAGAACAATAAACAAAAAAGAGAAAAGAGAGATTGTAATTTATAATTAATGTTTAAAATGTGTTGATGCAAGAAGCAGTAGAGAGATTGGTAAACAAGCTATCAGGTTGGAGATGCACGATATCTTATCTCCTGCGTCTATTCTTCTTTCGGATGTTTAATCTTTGGTTTTTCAAATTGGAGCTTATTCTTCTTCTTATTTTCGGAATCCTTTGTTTCACACAAAGAAATTGTTGATTCCTGGCTTCCACAACCGCCGCCTCCGCCTTCAAACTATCAAACAACTCCCATCATCAAATTCTCGATTTTCTTACATTTAAGCAGTAAAGCTTTCATGCCATCGAGAGTAGCCTCCATTTCATCCCTTTCACCGCAATCCTCAACTCCTTCCTCCCTTCTTTGAGCTTCACACGGAGTTTATTAATCGTAAATTTCAATAATCCAATCTTGACTTCCGGTTCACTTTTTCCTTCCCTTTGGTTCTTCAAAGAGGCACGGATCGCTTTTCGGACCAAATCAAGCCTGAAAATCTCCTCCGAGGCTTCGATGATCAGTTGCTTCTTTTCCTTGATTTCTGTATCCGAAGCGTCCTTGGCCTGAATCAGAGCACCGAGTCGTTCGATCAATCTCTCCAATTTCTCGTCCATGGAGGTGCTGGATTCTTCCTGGGCCTCGTCAATAGCTTTCTTCCTTCCCATTCTTTCTTTTTGGTTTTGAATCAAAGGATTTTCACTGCTCCAAAAATTAGGGTTTGGAGAAGAACGATGTCGTACAGCTGCTGCAGAGAGAGACTTGTATAGGAAAATTTAAGGAAGAACGAAGATGATGAAAATTAGGAATTTATTTATGTTTTCTTATTTACTCCTCGTAGGATTAGGAATACGAATAGGAATAGGAATTCCTTTTTTATTAAACCTCTATTATTTACTCCCTTTGTTTTTTCTTGAAGGGTTCTCACTGTTCCGAAAATGAGGGTTTTAGAAAATTTAAGAAGATGGTGAAGATTACGCATTTATTAATGTTATCTTATTTACTCCTATTAGGATTAGGAATAGAAATTCCTTTTTTTTCTTACACCTCTATTAGGAATTTACAATTATGCAATAATATTCTAATATAGTTTTTTTATAAATAATTTAAAAGGTCAACACCAACTAATGAGAATCTAACTCAACTGGTTAACGTAAATACCACTAGTCAAAGGTTGTTAACCCTAATACTCAAAAAGTCAAGCATTGAACATAGCTCACGACAATTAGATATAATATTTATTCTTTCAATAACAACAAAAGATAGTCCATGTTATATTATAAGAAAAGAAATCATTGGATAAATTGAGTTTGAGTCCATGTTATATTATAAGAAAAAATAACCTTTCACACTTTAGTTTTCATCTAGTCCCTCCTTCGGAAGCTGACAGCTGAGACCATTTAAAATGAAATTGTACTATTTTTGTGTTGAATGGTGACGAATCATTTTAAATTAATTTTATATTATTTTATGTTGGGTGGAAAAAATATTTAGAGAGAGCGAATTACAATATTTTCTTTGCAATTCACCGAAAAGAAAAAATAATATTAAAAAAATGAATATTTTTAACTGGTCTACATTAAAAAGCTGAGGGCAGAGTCTTCCTATTTTGCCTTTTTTCTTTTTCATTAATTTATTACAATTTTTTTTTCATTTATTGTGTTTCTTAAATTAAGTCATTTGACATTTAATTTCATTAATTCAAAATGTATTCTATATTTTTATGATTTAGAGTATAAAATTTGTCTCCCTGAATGATTTTTTTTTTAATTTAAATATTCGTTAAGGAGTTCTTTTATAAACTAATTTCAATTGTACATTACTCCCTTGCTTTAAAGTAAAAAAGGGAAACAAAACTATTGATTTAAAATGATTTTAGGAGTGTACTTGGAAACTTATACTTCAATAAAAAGTGAATAATATAATAAAATAATTTAGTGTTTAGTTATATATATATATATATATATATATATATATCAATAAATTTAATTTTAATTTTGAACTAATTTGAAATAGGATAGATTGCACAAACTAACTCTAAGCTAGCTAATATATTACAAATGCACGCACAAATTTTTAATAAGAAACAATAAACTCTTTAGTGAATTAAAAGGCTATAAGAATTGAGAAGTACAAGGAGATTAAAAGAGTTAGGTTATTCTATTGTGAAAAAGTTTGACAAATAATATGTTGTGTTATGGAGAACAAAAATGACCCGAAACGAGACAATGAGTTGAAGTCTGAAATCATTGATTGGGGGAGACCGGCCCGTGACGTAACGGGCCGGCCCAAAGAACGACCTAACGCCTGGGTAGAGAACGAGGAAAGCAACTGGCGGAGAACTAACCGGGCCGAGAGGGCTCAGTCCGACCCGGGGCTCGGTCCCGAGCCGTGCTCGGCCCACGGCCCATCCAACAATCCCCCATCTTCGATCGACGATTTCGCTCAGGCCCTGCAACGGTGAATTAGGGTTAGCTACATAAAGTTCTGGAACAACTTCACGACTATAAGTAGCGACCTAGCCCTAGGGGTAAGGGGACGAAAAAAAAGATTGATGACATTTATGTTATTCTCTTGCTAACTTAAGTATCGAAGCCCGTGTGACTAGAGTCACACCGGTTTAGCTCGATTTGGTTTTGCAGGTACTTGTCCCGAATCATCAAGTTTGGTGGGTACGAGGAGGAGAACCGGAGGGTCGAAATCCATGCATCAACAATTGGCGCCATCTGTGGGAAAGATACAGTAAAGCGAGCTTCGTCGAAGCGAAATCCCGATCTGAGGTGAAATTTCGATCCGAGGCGTGTAGAATGTAGCGGCTGACCATTCAGGCGAGGTAGGACCGAGCCCTGATCATCGACTTGGTCCGAAAGCGACATGGATCATGATGAGAGCCATCGGTGCTTCGAAAAGAAGAGCCTGAAAGAAGCGGCCGATCACTTAGATGACGCAAGACTGAGCCCTGATCGTCAACTTAATCCGACCACCCTTGACGGGAGAGAACCAGCGTCAGTCCTGAATAAAACGACAGACCTCTCGGGAAAGGCAAGACCGAGCCCTGGTTATCGACTTAATCTGACCACCCTTGATAGGGGTGAACCAGCGACGGGCCTGAATAAAGCGACAGACCTGTCGGGAGAAGCAAGGTCGAGCCCTGGTCATCGACTTAATTCGACCACCCTTGACAGAGGAGAACCGGCTGAGGAGGTAGAATCTGTCCCTCTGACAGCCGAAGATCGACGGGTCAACATCGGAACCAAGTTGGGGAATGAGGAAAGGGAAAGTCTTATAAACTTCCTCAGAAGCAATGCCGATGTGTTCGCATGGTCACCGGAGGACATGCCGGGAATCGATCGAGGAGTTATGGTACATCGACTCAACGTCGACGAGAGCTGTAAGCCAGTGAAACAGAAGCGTCGCGCGTTCAACCAAGAAAGGAACAAGATTGTAGCTGAACAGGTGGATGAGCTACTGAAAACAGGCTTCATTCGGGAAGTACATTATCCCCAGTGGATATCCAACGTAGTGCTGGTAAAGAAGCCAAACGGCAAATGGACAATGTGCATCGACTTCACGGACCTAAATAAAGCCTGTCCAAAGGATTCTTTTCCTTTGCCTCGAATAGATCAACTGGTTGATGCCACTGCAGGACACGAAAGATTGAGTTTCATGGATGCCTACTCTGGATATAATTAAATCAAGATGCATGTACCGGATCAGGAGAAAACTTCTTTTGTCATGAGTCGAGGCTTGTATTGCTACACTGTGATGCCGTTCGGATTGAAGAATGCAGGTGCAACCTACCAACGAATGGTGAATCGGATGTTTGCAGCCTTAATCGGCAAAAATATGGAAGTCTACGTAGACGACATGCTAGTAAAGAGTCGAAAGAACGAGCGACACGAGGAGGATTTGGTATAAGCATTCGACATTTTGCGAAAGTACAAGATGAAGCTGAATCCCACCAAATACACGTTTGGAGTAACCTCAGGCAAGTTCATGAGATTTTTAGTACACCAAAGGGGAATCGAAGCCAATCCAGATAAGATCAAAGTTGTTCTGGAAATGGATTCACCTAAAACTCTAAAGCAGCTGCAGGGACTCAATGGAAGGATAACAGCACTCAACAGATTCGTTAGCCGTTCAACTAACAAGTGTCTGCCATTCTTCAAAATCTTAAGGAAGAAAGGGCAATTTGAATGGACGGAATAGTGTGAGGCTGCCTTTAAGGAGCTGAAACAGTACCTGGGGGCAGCTTCACTCCTCTCAAAGCCGATCGTGGGTGATGAACTCTACTTATACTTAGCTGTATCCAACACTGCAGTGAGTTCCGCGCTAATAAAGGAAGAAGATGGACGACAGTCTCCAATCTACTACACAAGCAAAGCAATGGTAGATGCAGAGTTTAGATACCCACAAATGGAGAAGCTGACATTGGCACTGGTCACTTCAGCTCGGAGACTACGCCCGTATTTCCAAGCTCACAAAATAATTGTCCTCACCAACTTTCCCTTACGACAGATCTTGCAAAAGCCAGACACTTCTGGACGATTGGTAAAGTGGGCTGTAGAGCTCAGCGAATACGACATTCACTATAAGCCAAGAACTGCCATGAAAGGGCAGGCTGTGGCAGACTTCATAGCGGAATTAACGCCAACAGAACCTCAAGTATATAGTATCGACCCACAAGTGGTTGAGGAAGAGCAACTCTAGACAATCTACGTAGATGGGTCCTCAAATTTTCGAGGATGCGGGGCAGGACTCCTACTAATCTCTCCAGATAAAGAAAGATTCGAATATGTGCTGCGATTCAGCTTTCATGCATCCAACAACGAAGCCGAGTATGAAGCTCTACTAGCAGGACTAAAAGTGGCCAGGTACGTTGGGGTCAGTAACATACTGATACTTAGTGATTCACAGCTGATTGTAGGACAAGTGAAAGAGGAGTTCCAGGCTAGAGAACCGCGAATGGCAAAATACCTTTCACAGGTAAGAATCCAGTTCGACCAGTTCTCAAAATATGAGATTCGACAAGTTCCACGTGCTCAAAACGTCAACACCGATGTGTTAGCCCGACTAGCTGCAGCTTATGAAACCGACCTAAGTAGAACTGTACTGGTCGAGATTTTACCTGGGCCAAGCATAGAAGCTCAGGAAGCCATGAATATCGACGATCAAGGGCAACCAGAAGAAAACTGGAAGAGCCCTTTGATCAAATATTTGAGAGACGGGATCCTGCCTACTGGAAAGATAGAGCCCAGCAGCTACAACGACGAGCGGCCAGATTTGTGCTTAAAGATGACAATCTGTACAAAAGAGGCTACTCGTTGCTGCTTTTAAAATGTCTAACGCCCAATGAAGCCGACTGTGTCATGAGAGAGATACATGAGGGTGTTTGTGGGAGCCATTCTTGAGCACGATCCCTAAGTCATAAAATAGTTCGACAAGGGTACTACTGGCCGACCATGCTGAATGACATGAAGCAATTCACCAAAAAATGCGAAAAATGCCAACGATTTGCAATAGTACCTAGACAACCGCCAGAGCCTCTAACAAGTATAATGAGTCCTTGGCCCTTTGCTCAGTGGGGAATAGACCTTATAGAGCCTCTCCCACTAGGAAAGGGCCAAACCAAATTTGCAGTAGTGGCAGTGGACTATTTTACTAAATGAGCCGAAGCCAAGGCCCTAGCGATAATTACTGAGAAAAAGGTCACCGACTTCATCTGGAAGAACATAATTTGCCGCTTCGAAATACCCTACACCATTATCGGTGATAATGGGAAGCAGTTCGACAATGCTGCCTTTCGAGAATTTTGCTGGGAGTTGGGCATTAAGCACATCTGTTCCTCGCCAGCACATCCGCAGGCTAATGGGTAGGTTGAAGCAGTCAACTAAATCATCAAAAAAACTCTGAAGACCAGATTAGAAAAGCTCGAAGGGTTGTGGGCAGAGGAACTTCCCAACGCATTATGGGCCTACAGAACAACACCTTGTACTTCGACAGGAGAAACGCCATTTTCATTATCATTTGGCTCTGAAGCGGTAGTGCCAGTTGAAATTGGACTCCCCTCCCCAATGGTAGAGCAGTTCAGTCTACTTGACAACAAAGAATCCTAAAATCTCAACCTCGACCTATTAGAAGAACATCGAGAAACAGCACGGCTACAAACGGCTGAATACAAAAATCGAATAGCTCGATACTACAACTCGAAGGTTAAGAAACGTGACTTTAAAGAAGGTGATCTGGTGTTAAGAAAAATTATGCCCAATACTAAAGATTCAACTAGCGGTGCGCTCGGGCCAACATGGGAGGGCCCATACAAAGTCACTAAAGTGGTGCGAATAAGCACTTATGCTTTAGAAGACCAACGGGGGAAGGCCTTACTACACCCGTGGCATGCCCAACACCTCAAAAGATACTACCACTAGTTCGACATATTTCTCGACATTTTTATGTTTCTCCATTATTTGGACCAACTAAGCTTATTGTAACTAAATGTTTGACAGGACGATCTTCCTACTAATAAAGTATTCGACATTCGACGTGATACTTGAGTTTTTATGTTCATTCTGAAATAAATTTCTCAAGCAGGGGGCATCATATGAATATCTACATATCTACGACCTTAATATCTACATATCTACAACCAATCAAGAAACTCAAAATTGGGACAGACCTAGAAGCAGTCCGATAAGCTAAAAGCCAATCAGTGAAACCAGGGAAAAGAATCCCGAGGTGCTGAAAAAGGCATGCGTACAGGCCCAGCAAGGTTAAAATAGAAAACAGGCAAGCCTAACCGATCAACGCAACCCATGGGTAAAAAATCATATGGCAAAAGCCAAAATAGGTTAAAAACCCGAGAGTGTTGATTTAACTTGGGGTAAAAAACCGGCAGAAGCCAAATATGTTAGAAACCTAAGGGTACCGACTAAACTCAGGGTATAAAAGCCATTAGCAAAAGCCAAGTGGGTTAGAAACCCGACAGTAAACTCTGAGGTATAAAACATGGGCAAAAGCCAAATAGGTTAGAAACCCAAAGGTATCGACATTAGTTCTGTTAAAGATAGATCTCAAGGCCAAAAGTAAATGGTTTAAACTCATATGAGAATAAAACCAGGCTCAGGAGACTTGATTATGGTCAACGAAAATTGGAAAAAACTTCCAATTCATGAATAGCATCGACAAGTTCAAGGCACAAAACCAGTGGCAGGAACCAAGCACTAAAATCCAAAATTGGATCAAAAGCTTTTGCTAGAAGCCCTGTGCGTTAGCAACCTTTTCATTTTTAGCCACTGATATACAATGATCTCGTGGTAACGACAAGCAACAAGTACTCTCAAAACAAATATCTTTACACAATTATTCGTCTTCTGTTTTGAGAGTGGGAGCCATTGTTATGGAGAACAAAAATGACCCGAAACGAGACAAGGAGTTGAAGTCTGAAATCATTGATTGGGGGAGACCGGCCCGTGACGTAACGGGCCATCCCAAAGAACGACCTAACGCTGGGGCATAGAACGAGGAAAGCAACTGGCGGAGAACTAACCGGGCCGAGAGGGCTCGGTCCGACCCGGGGCTCGGCCCATGACCCAGCCAACAATCCCCCATCTTCGATCAACGATTTCGCCCAGGCCCTGCAACGGTGAATTAGGGTTAGCTACGGAAAGTTCTGGAACAACTTCACGATTATAAGTAGCGACCCAGAACTAGGGGTAAGGGGACGGAAAAAAGATTGATGACATTTATGTTATTCTCTTGCTAACTTAAGCATCAGAGCCCGTGTGACTAGAGTCACACCGGTTTAGCTCGATTTGGTTTTGCAGGTACTTGTCCCGAATCATCAAGTTTGGTGGGTGCGAGGAGGAGAACCGGAGGGTCGAAATCCAGGCATCAACATATTGAAAATGTTGTTAACATTGCCAAGATAGAGATTTCCCCTTCTTTCTAAATAGGAAGAATAACATAGTCATAATATTTTCTTCCACTATTTGGACAGACATAAATATAACTAAACAGTTGCACCTCAATTAGGACACTTTCTTGGCATCATCACTACTCTTTGACCAATCAGTAAAAAGTACCTTATTGTTGATTCTACGAGTCTCCGAATAGGGTGATGTTTCAACCCCAATATTAGTGATAATATTAAAATAGCATTGAAAAAATACTGATGTCAAAAGTCTCAATTTGGCATGAACAATATATTAACTTATCCTTTTGCACAGGTAGAAACAAAATGAACAATCTTAACGTTAACTTCAAGAGAGAGTACACTTTCTTAATAAATTTCCAAAAGAAAACTATATTTTCGTGAAGTGTATCAAATCCATGTAAAATTGGTTGTCATCTAAGAGGTTATTACTAATTGAAAATAGGAGAAGGAAAATTCCCATCATCACAATAACATGGATTTCTATGTATTGCTGCCACTGTAGTTGAACCAATCACCAAATATATATTTTTTTAAATGTCTCGTCAAATAAAATGATGACGTGGCTATACATGTATTTATTTAAAAATGAACCGTACAAATTTTTTCAATACCACAATAGTAGTTCTATGGAAATTTCTCTGGATTGAACACCTTCCCCCTCGACAATATGCTCTATTCCTTGAACCCAGTTTTAAAGCACGGAAACTCAATTTGGGTAACATGTCGTCAAGTACATGTTGGACACACCAATATTTATGAAACACATGGAATACTTCCTAGTTTAATAGATGTGTGTCACACTAAAGTGAAATGTATTCTAATACTTGTTAGAAGCATAAAAAATAGACATAAATAGTAATATATGACAAAATAATAAAAATGATATATAATTTCAAAAAATGTACCCAATGTCCTAAATTTTTAGAGAATAGTATATCACCATGTCAATATCGTGTCATATCCGTATCTTGTGTCGGTGCTTCTTAGCATCCTTTAATAAAACCTAATTTATGAAGATTAGCGGAATGAATCAAATCTCAAATACAACAATGTATGTAATAAACTTCCAAGCAACTCTGACAATTTCCATCACTAAACTCAACAATATACCAATATCTAAAGTTACCCAAGTTCCATATAAAGATCATGTCAAAGTCGTACAAAAAAAGCGGAAAGCTTAAAAATGGGAAAGAAACAATCTGACCTTGTCTTTCCATTGCACACGAAGATCAAACCACCAAGCTAAGTGTTTGAGCTCGAAATTACCAAGCTCGGACCAGTATTAGATCGAAACGTACAGAATGAGCTTCTGGCCGCTGTTCCACAACTTCCCAGACCCCTTACGAAACTTGCAAAACAGAGTTAGCACTCCGACGAGCAAGTTAGTTTGAGTCCGAGCTAACTTGCCGAGTCTATCTAGGATTGCGTACCTTGCACTTAAGGCTAAAGTTTCTATTTATAGAAACTGGGCCTGACAGGAACCCTGACACACCTTAAAAATACGGCGTGTTGTCGAGTTCGGAAGAAACACGTTTACGGACTCCGTTTAAGGTCGGCTCGTTCTTTTAGCTCGGCCTGTGCCCGCCGACCTGAACAACCTTAGGAAAAATTCTAATTTCATCCACACGTCAATTCGGCTTACTTGTCTGATCATGACACGTGGCAGGTCCAAGTTTGCATCCAACATTGGCCCCCATTTCGGCGTGGTGTAGGTCGGCTCGGCGAAGTAGTTCGAGCTAAGCGAAGGTGGCCGAATCCACGCGTCTATGGGTGACGTCACTGATGTTGTCAGCCCTAATTCCTGCCTCGAGAACTCAAACGTCGTTGCGAAAATTATCTCTCGTGGGCAAATCGCATCCGTTGATTCTCCCCCGATCGGACGACTCTCGTGCTTCCGGGCTGTCCTATAAATGGCGGCGTGTCTTTCATTTTCACTTTTCACTTTTTCACTCTCGAGTTTTCGTGTACCTCGGCCGTTTCCAAGTCAGGTACTCTCTCCTTCTTTCTTTAGGTAGTTATTTTAAGCCTTCCCATTCAGGTCTGACGATGAGTAGCTCGTGTAGTGAGTCGTCGTCTTGGAACCGTAACCCTGGTCCAGTAGCCGATTTTCCTCCCTTGACTTGCTCGGTAGGTAGGTTGGTCGAGCTTTGCAAAACCTTCCTAATCCCCAACTCCGTAGAGCTTAGGGTACCCAACATCGGGGAGCACCTCGACGACCCTCCTCCGAACTTCGTCAGTTTCTATCCCCAGATGTTCAATAGGGGGTTAGGCTCCCACTTCATCCCTTCATCCAAAAGTTCCTTAGCGCGGTTAACCTTGCCCCAGGTCAGCTCTCCCCTAACGGGTGGTCTACCGTGCTCGGAGCCTACGTTCTGTGGTGGGTCCTCTGAGACGAGGATGAAGATAGGCTCACGGTAGATCAGCTCCTAGCGACCCATATCGTAAAGGCCTCCAACGAGGGAGAAGGTCAATACTACCTCTCAGTTTGGCGGAATGTAGGTCAGGTGATTAGGAACCCCTCCTCCAACAAAAATTGGGTGGAGTGTTGGTTCCTCGTCTCTGGCGAGTGGCTTCTAAGGGATGGAGGGGGTGAGCCGACCTGCCAAGTTCTAGTAGAGTTCGGAGACGTAGGTGAGTGTCTTAGGTGCGAGCTAGGGGTTCTTTTTTTGTCTTAACTTACGTGTCTTCATTTTTGACGTAGCCCTGTTTTGCAGCTCTGCCATCCCCCGTCCCGAGGATCAACAACAAGTTTTGGGAGATCATTGGCGTGCCCAGAGCCGAAGTCTGAAGTACGCGCTGTTCGGTAAAGCTCTCGTCTCGAACTCCCACCTCTTCTCTTGCGGTCTCAGTCGTCTCGACCAACCAGATGAGCTCAAGAAACTTCCCAAACCTCGTCAGCACAGCTCGCAAAAGAGGAAAGCTGTTGAAGGTAACTTCTTCTCGGCACCTTAGCTCACTCATTCGAAATCTCCCAACTAACACCGTCTTCTTTGCAGGCATGGCCTCTAAATTCCTCGCGCTCAGTAGTACTAAACATCAGCAGCCTTCGGCTTCGGCTGCCCCACCGGCACCTCTTCCAGCTCGTCGTCGCACGAGTAGTGCCAACATTCCGGCTCCAGGGCTGGCCAATCTAGCCAAGCTCGCTCCAGGCCCTTCAGGCTCACGCCTTGCAGACTATTGTCAGGGGTGAGGAGTCAGTTACCCCTCTGCATCGGAAGAAACGGGCGAGGGAGACATTCCCCATCATGGTTGATTCGGAGGAGGGGTCTCAACATGGTCAGCAACACGGCGACGAGCTCTCATTCCCCTTCAAGCTCGCCTTTTCCCGCCTCAGCATCCACGAGGCCGCAACGAAGGTGAGGTCCTCCAGCTCTCACTGAGTGGAACGAGCTGTCCGGGCGCCCAAGGACCCGGTGGAGGCGGTGAGAAAGACCATAGCTCTTGCTGCAGAGGTGAGTTCGCATATACTCTTCCTTTCTTCTTTTTCTTTCTTTCTTTTGATCTAACCTCGAACTTTTACAGCTGCACTACTACGCCTGCCTCTCGGCGTCGATGATGAGCATGGAGCTCGGAGGGCGGGACTTGAAGGAGGAGGAGACGGACGCCTCCTACGAGCGGTGGATCGCCGAGCTCGAGGCCGCGGTTGACCAGGCTTGAGCTGGGAAGGAGGCTGAGGCTAACAGGTCGAAGGCCCTAATAGCCGAAGCTCGTAATGATCTCAAGAATGCCCGGGGACAAGCTGAGACTGCGAAGAAGGGGTGGAATGAGGCTCAGCAAAATTTGACGAGCTGGGCCTACTTGGAGAAGAAGATAAAAGAATTCCCCGAATTCGACGGCCTGGCTCGCGACCTAGCGGACATGGGCTTCTACTATGCCCTCAACAAGCTCGACACCGCTTGCCCGAAGGAGGCCGTTGCCGCCGTCGGGAATATGAGTCTATCTGGGCCGACCGCCCCACTGAAATCGGTAAGGAGGCCGCGATTACTGCGGTCACTGCGGTCGCTGACGCTGACGCTGGAACCAGCAGCCCTGCCGACCTTCCGCAGGAGTAGCTCGTCCCCTTCTTCTGTTGCTTCTTCTGCTTTATTATTGTTTTCTTCAAATCAAATTGTTGTACCGAGCCGAGGCATACATACATCAGCTCTTCATCAAACTTTCGATTTCAATGAAAACAAACTTCGCCCAGACATGAGTTGTTCTCTCCGAGGTCCTTACACTTAGAGAAATTTAATTAAATTTCAATTTTAGTTTTGGTTTCGTTGTTTGAGTTTCTCAAGTCTTAATAATTGCCTTCCTACACAACGGCTTACGAGCTTAACAGTTCAGCTCGGCGGTGTGTTCAACAGAAATATTTGGGATAACTAGGTTCCTTCGAGCTGACCATTGCTTCGCATGTTTGTAAAAACACAACTTAGTGTAGGTCTTTTAGCATAGGTCATACCACGTAGTCTTCCTTGGCCTCCATTTGACGTAGCTCAGTAGTAGTAGGCGACACTAACGAATAAAGTCAAATTTTGCACAAGTCATTGGAGATCGACTTCCATTAACGAATAACATTTTACACGTCGGATTACATACATCTCATTGATAATAAACTCGCAAATGTTCGGCATTCCATGGGTGGGGGAGTTGTCTCCCGTTGAGGTGGAACGACAGATACGCTCTAGGGCGGAGTATCTCCAAGACTCTGTACGGACCTTCCCAGTTCGGTTGGAGTGCTTCGACATGCTGCATTACCTTCTTGAGGACGAGGTCGCCAGGCTTGAACATTCTGACTTTTACTCTGGCGTTGTAGTACCAAGCCATACGGTTATGATATTCTGCTAGTCTGAGTTGGGAGTGAGATCGTTTCTCCGCGAGTAGGTCAAGATTCACGAGGAGAGCCTCGCTGTTGGTTTGTTCGTTGAAATTCTCAACTCGGGGCGTCAACATGCCAATCTCCACAGGAATGACGGCCTCCGACCCTAAAGCTAAGTCGTATGGCGTCTCGCCAGTAGATGGACGGGGTATAGTTCGGTAGGACCACAACACCTCCGGTAGCTCTTCTGCCCACCGATCTTTCAGAGATTCCAGCCTCGTCTTCAGACCACGCTTGATGATCTTGTTGACAGCTTCAATCTGCCCGTTGGACTGCAGATGGGCCGGAGACGAGCTGAGGTGGTGTATGCCGAGCTGTTGACAGAACTGATTAAATCATGCACCGTCGAACTGCTTTCCATTGTCGGTAATGATGGCGCTCGATATACCGAACCGACATATTACACTCTTCCACACAAAGCTGATGACCCTTTCCTCAGTAATAGACGCCAGAGGTTCCGCTTCCACCCACTTGGTGAAGTAATCTACAACTACTATGGCAAACTTCAACTGCCCCTTTTCCCGTCGGTAGTGGGCCGATCAGATCTATCCCCCTTTGAGCGAAAGGCTAAGAGCTTGAGATCGGTGTCGGCATCTCCTAGGGTTGTCTCAAAATGCTCGAGAAACGTTGGCATTTGTCGCATGTCTTGGCGAACTCCTTGGTGTCGCGTTCAATCGTCGGCCAATAGTAGCCCTGGCGGACGACCTTGGCAACTATGGACCGAGCTCCTCCGTGGTTTCCGCAAACTCCTTCGTGAATCTCGCGTATAACATACCTCGCTACCTCTGGGTCGAGGCACCGCAGTAACGGTAGAGAATATCCCCTCTTGAAGAGCTTGTCTTCTTGCATCAAGTAGTGAGCAGATTGACATCGGAGCTTTCTGGCCTGGCTCGGATCAGTAGGGACTGAGCCACTGACCAGGAAGTTCTTAATCCGGTCCATCCACGTAGGCTGAGCTAACTGGACCTTCATTACTTCAGGTTGGTCGATGAACGACTCGGCGAGTATTTCAATTGGAACCGTTCTCGGTAAGTCAGTCTCGTAGGCCGAGGCTAGGCGAGCCAGTGCGTCGCGTTGGAGTTGTCGGACCTCGGCACCTGTCGAATCGCATAGTCCTTAAACTGGGCGAGGAGCCCTCGGGCTTTGGCCAGATACCTCTTCATACAAGCATCTTTCACTTGGTACTCCTCGGTAACTTGATTGACG
The DNA here is from genome assembly GCF_013281855.1 of Momordica charantia. Lineage (NCBI taxonomy): Eukaryota > Viridiplantae > Streptophyta > Magnoliopsida > Cucurbitales > Cucurbitaceae > Momordica > Momordica charantia. The sequence continues at coordinate 8,144,682 of NW_028275161.1, read as the reverse complement.
ATCAGTTAGGAATCGCTGAGAATCAAGAGTCGCTTCACGCCCATTCCTCTGGCGACTTTCAGTCCATTTATCAATGCTTCGTACTCGGCTTCATTGTTGGAAGCTCAGAAACTGAACCGGAGTGCGTACTCGAACCGAAGACCACCGGGGCCGAGGAGCAGCATGCCTGCCCCACGACCCTTCTCATTGGACGAACCATCAACGTAGTGTGTCCACTGGTCACGGACATCGCTCCCTTGCCTGGGTGGGGTCAGCTCGGCAACAATGTCTGCGGCTGCCTGACTTTCAACGCTGTTCTGGGCTCGAAGGCGATGTCATGCTCACTGAGCTCCATTGCCCACTTTATCAGTCGACCCGACGTTTCGGGCTTGTAGAAAATCTGCCTCAAAGGGAAGTTTGTCAGAACGATTATCTTGTGCTCCTGGAAGTATGGTCGTAGTCGACGCGCCGAGGTTGCCAAGGCTAGAGCCAGCTTTTCAACACAGGGGTAACGGGTCTTCGCCACGGTCAACGATTTACTTGTGTAGTAAACAGGGTTCTGCCATCCCTCTACCTTCCTGATAAGTACTGAGCTCACTGCATTTTCCGACACGGCCAAGTACAAATAGAGAACATCGCCAGGTAGCAGCTTGGACAACAACGGAGCCGAGCTGAGGTACTACTTCAATTGCTGAAGTGCTGCTTTGCCATCGTCGGTCCATTCGAATCGACCCTTTTTCCTTAGCGTTTGGAAGAAAGAGTGGCACTTGTCGGTGGAGCGAGATACGAAGCGATTCAAGGCTGCCAAACGGCCATTCAACCTCTGTAGCTGCTTAATATTCCTCGGTGCATCCATCTCAAGGACTGCTCTTATCTTGTCCGGATTTGCTCCAATTTCACGTTCGAGGACCATGAACCTGAGGAACTTTCCTGATGCGACCCCAAAGGTGCACTTGCTCGGGTTGAGCCTCATCTGATACTTCCGAAGTACGCTGAAGGCTTCTGCCAGGTCAGCCAAATGAGAGCTCGTCTGCTTGCTCTTCACCAACATGTCGTCCATATACACCTCCATGTTGCGTCCGATCTGTCTGGCGAACATCATGTTGACCATCTGCTGGTAGGTCGCCCCGGTGTTCTTCAGACCGAAAGGCATGACGTTGTAGCAATACAACCCTTGGTCAGTAATGAACGCGGTGTACTCTTGGTCTGGTGCATGCATCCGAATCTAATTGTATCCGGAGTAGGCGTCCAAGAAGGAAAGGAGCTCGTGCCCTGCTATCGCGTCGACGAGCTGATCTATTCGAGGTAGGGGGAAACTGTCTTTCGGGCACACCTTGTTGAGGCTCGTAAAGTCGATAGAGACACGCCACTTGCCGTTAGACTTTTTAACTAAAACGACATTAGTCAGCCACGCAGGGTAGTGAACTTCTCTTATGAAATTAGCTCGTAGCAACTGCTCAACTTCTTTACAAATTACATTACTTCGCTCGGCGTCGACAGGCCGACGCTTTTGCCTTACAGGCCTACAGCTAGGGTCTACATTAAGTCAATGCACCATTATACTTGGGTCTATGCCTGGTATGTCGTCATGGGACCATGCGAACACGTCAGACTTCTTCTTGAGAAATCCGATGAGCTCTTTCTTCACCTCAGCCCCTAGCCTACTACCGACGCTGACCTGTTTATCCGGCCCCAAAAGGGGACAAGTTCTAGCTCCTCATCTGGAGTGCCTCGGCTGGGCTCTGCTTCGTCGGCGCGCGGTAGTGCGGTTGCTTCTAGCTCCATGATTGCCGCTCAAGTGTTGGTCCCCTTCATCGCAGTCGTGTAGCATTCTCTCGACATTTTTTGCTCTCCTCGGACTGTGGCGACTCCAGCCGAGGTTGGGTACTTCAACACTTGATGGTAAGTAGACGGGACTGCTTTGAGATCGTGAATTAGAGGTCGGCCAAGTATGGCGTTGTACACCGAGCTTCGGTCTATCACAACAAACTCCGCAACCTTGGTCATTTGCTGATCTCTTTCGCCGACAGTGACAAGGAGTGAGATGCATCCTTCTGCGCTAACCGTCTCCCCGGCAAAGCAGACCAAAGGCGTCGGGCTGCGTTTCAAATGTTTCTTCTCCCATCCTAGGGTAGTGTAGGTCGAGAAGGACAGTATATTAGCCGACGCTCCGCCATCAATAAACACTCTTCTGACCTTCACTTGGTCTATCAGTGGAGTGATCACCAGAGCGTCGTTATGAGGCAGGTGCACTCCTTCGCTGTCCTGTTCGTCAAACAAGATCGGCATCACAGGCTCCTTGGGGTACGAGGTACAGACCTCGTATGCTGCCTCCCGAGCCAGAGCTTTTCTCTTCTATCCTGACTGTCCCCCACTCGGGCCCCTATGGATGGTATTTATTACTGCAGGACGACCTTCCTTCCGTCTGGGTGGCGGTGTTCCCTCTCGCTTCTCCTCCCGAGTTGTCCCCTCCGGCTCGGCTCTTTCTCTGCTGCCAACGTACTTCATCAAATATCATCTTCGGATCAGATCCTCGACTTGCTCCTTCAAGTGGAAGCAACGAGAAGTGTCATGGCCGTGATCCTTGTGGAATCGGCAGTAGAGCCGCTTGTCTCGCTTCCCTGAAGGTCGACGGAGCTTTTCTGAGGCTACGAAAAGTGCCTCCAGGTCAGTATCTTCGGCGGCCGTGTAGATCTCCACGATTGAGGCATTCAGCAGAGTAAACCAGTCAAACTTTAGCCCTCGACGGTCCGAAGGGGCTCTCTCGTCGCCACGGCCTCTATTCTTGTTGTCGTCGGCCCGTCAAGACGAGCCCTGATCGTCGCCGCGTTGCTTCTTGGGAGGAGGGGACTTTTGGTCCCGATCTTTACCACGGTTGCTTCGCCGGGCTCCATTGGCTTTCCGCAACTCCAAGCCGTCAATGTACTGGCGGGCTCGAGCGAGCATCTCGTTCAAGGAGGCCGACGGATGGCTACCGAACTCTATCGTCAAATTCCTGTCGTTTAAGCCCGTGGTGAAGTACATCATGGCGATGTCGTCGGTACAGCTCACCACCTTGATGTGCTCGTCCATGAATCGAGCGATGTACTCCGTCAGGGACTCACTATCCCATTTCTTCACTGTTCCGAGGTGCGAGGGCAGCAACTTCAACAACTGTCGAGCTGAGAACTTGTTGATAAACAACCTTCTCAGCTGTTGATAACTATCGATGGATCAGGGCTTCAACTGTCGGTACCACAACCTGGCTGAGCCTTCCAAGGCTATGTGAAATGCTCGGCACTTCATAGCGTCACTTGCTGTCAAGAAGTCCATCTTTCACTCGAACACTTCTACATAAGAGATCGGATCCCCGGATCCGTCATAAGGACTCATAGTCGGAGCCTTGAACCTCGGTGGAATGGGCGCATCCAGGATAGCTTGGGAGAAAGGCGATTCTTCCTGCTCTTCCGGCTGATGTGGGTGTACAGGTCTGCACTGCCGCTTGAGATCTTCTATCTCTTATGAAACTGTTCCCGCAGGAGGTCTGCCTCGGATTGAAATGAATGATCTCCTTGGGAGGACCTCTCTCGATCGTCGACCTTCGGGCTGCCCTCCCGACCGTCGACCCGGTACTCCCGATCTTCGGGTGCCACCCCTCGTCGTCTTGGTGGCCCTTCATCTCGGCCCTGACAGGCGTTGTAGCTATCGAATGATGCTAGGACGGTCCGAATTGGTCTGACCCTCGGGCGCTTGTCCTGCTGAGCGTAGCTGCGTGCCTGTGCTCCAGGGGCACTACCCAGGGGCACTACCCGTCCCCAGGCATTGTGGCCTTCGCGAGGGTGCTCCTGCCCTGGCCCCTGTGCGAAGTCAGAATTGATACTCCGTTCTTTGGGTCGGATGCATCAGCCACTTTCCTCGAGCGGGATCTCTGGAGATGGAAGAGTCGGACACCTCGCTGCCCTTCTCAACCACTTCGAGCCGTGCCTTGACTTCCGCGAGCTCAGCGATTACATTAAGTACCATGACGGGGTCCACGCCCGCATCGGCACTTGCCCCGGAGCGAGCACCTGTGTTCCCCCAGTTGTGGAGACGAGGAACACAGGGCGGCAACCCGCTCCTCTGAGGTTGCAGTGGCGGAAACTGATCTGGAGTGAGATGGAAGTCCCAGGCTGCTATTGGATCGGATGTGGCAGGCCGACCTCCATTTTCCTTGATCACGCCCGCCTGGGGTATCGCTTGATGACAAGAGTCTCGACCACATGAGAGTACGTGAGGCGAGGATGGGCACGGGAAGTGGCAACATCCCTCATCGGAGAGCGGATCGGTGAAAGTTGAGATCGTGACTACTTGGAGCGGGTTTGGGCCATTGGCTCAGATTTCAAACGGTGAGACTGACTTCTAAATGTGTCGTCCCCATAGACGGCGCCAGATGTTTGAGCTCGAAATTACCAAGCTCAGACAAGTATTAGATCGGAACGTACGGAATGAGCTTCTGACCGCTGTTCCACACCTTCCCAGACCCCTTACGAAACCTGCAAAACAAAGTTAGCACTCCGACGAACAAGTTAGTTTGAGTCCGAGCTAACTTGCCGAGTCTATCTAGGATTGCGTACCTTGCACTTAAGGCTAAGGTTTTTATTTATAGAAACTAGGCCCGACAGGAACCCTGACACACCTTAAAAATACGGCGTGTTGTCGGGTTCGAAAGAAACACGTTTACGGACTCCGTTTAAGGTCGGCTCGTTCTTTTAGCTCGGTCTGTGACCGCCGACCTGAACAACTTTAGGAAAAATTCTAATTTCATCCACACGTTAATTCGGCTTACCTCTCTGATCATGACACGTGGCAGGTCCAAGTTCGCATCCAACACTAAGCTTCTTATATTTCTTCTTCTTCATTTGAACCTTCACCAAGCTTCTTATTTAGATCATCTTCTTTATTCTTTCGGCTCTTGCTCTTGTCTGAAGGACCACCCTTTTCCTCATTCTTTTATTCCTTGCAGTTGTTTTCCAACTCAGAGATCCTTTTTTGCTCATTTTCAGTCTCAGTTCGCTCTTCACTTTTCGCTTCACCTTCAAAACTTTAGAATTTTTCTTTAATCCAACTTTACTGTCATCTACTTTCAATAAGCTTCCCAGCATCACAAGTATTAATGACTTCCTGGCCGACATGAGTCTCAGCTTCTTAATTTGCTGTCATCTAATTGTTCTGCAGGGAACTCTCTTCTTTTATTTTGATGTCTTTTTCTACTTTTGAAGACGACACTGCTTCTTTCCTGTTATCTTCATGTTCTGCTGAAGGCTCTACGTCATGCCTATCATCTTCTTGTGCTGCAGGAGTCCCTACCACTTCCTTCTTCTCATATTCAGATAGATTAGAATCTGCTTCCAGTTTTGAATCTACGTCAAACAACTAAAGTCTAGATTGTTATATAAATACTACAAATACCTTCAACTGATTTCTCATGCTCTTATCGTGGTGCGATGAACCCTTCTGGTTGCTCAACATAGATCTCTTCTTCTAACACTTCATTTAAGAATGTCGACTTCACATCTAGCCGATACACCTTCCATCCAAGCGTAGCTGACATAGCCAGTAGCATCCCAATTGTGTCCATTCTTGCAATCGGTGCCAAAGTCTTAGAAAAATCAACTCCCTATACGTGTGTTGTTGGGTTTGGTGCCCATAGCTTGTGTATTTGTAATTTATGAACAAATTATTTATTCAATAAAGAGTTATCTTGTAATTTCTTTGCATTACTCTTATTCCAATAAACTAAGATCCAAGGTTATTTAATGTAACTGGAACAGTATATATTTAATATACAGTATATATTTGATATACAGTAATATTTAATATACATTATATATTTTTTATATACAGTATATATTCGATATACAAGTGGATAATGTTCCAGTAATAACCTAAATGGTCTATAGTACATGGATAAAGTCGAGACCTTATCCGGTAACACTATGGCTACGGCCCACTTTGTAATAGTTACAGACGACTTTATCTAGGTTGTTCATGGACATGCGAATAGGGGTATCCAATACAATGAGTTTGTATAAGACCGGACCGTGAAATAATTAATCATTGGCTCTAACCCCGTTAGTCAATAGATTTTATCTCATAGGATGACCAGGTAACTCGATCGTAATCTTGAGCGAATTATGGACTCCTGTCAATAAGGGATTGTCATTCGATTTGTATGGGTCAAAGTGGTCCAGACTACTGACTCAATAATGCTACCATTTTGGGGACGAGATCAAGTGGGGAGATGGGAATATAACTATGCAAGATGAAATTCACTCATTCCCGACTTTAGGGAAGTAGATGAGTGTTCCCTTACATGCTGACTTCGAGACTTGACCAAGGGGTCCCACCCTCTCACTGGTCCGAGAGGGGCTTCTAATTATTGGTCGGACCATAACCGGGTTGATAATTAGTGGAGCAGTAGTATTTAAGGAGCAAGATGTAACTCGGTGATAAAACTGTAATTTGACCCAGTTAATGGTTGTACATCCATGGACACGAAAATATTCTGCAGTGAGAAGAGTGCAGCTGCGGGTCTTTAGTGGAGTGACTCGCAGTTAACGAATATTGATTAACTCGGTTAATTACTTTGACTGATTAATATCGTATCGTTGGAGCTTCTGATTTGTATGTCCATTAAGTTCCCTTGCTAGCTCACAATGGGTAAATCGATGATCAAGATTTTGAGAGAATTTAAAATGTTCAAATTATATATCAGGTAATATATATAATATATATTATGATACATTATATATATATATAGTTTATTTTTTAATAAAGATTCAATAATGAAACAATATGTTATGAGAGAAATATTTGAATAGGATTCATATATATGAATCCAAACTATAGATTATATAGGAGGAGTCATTTGAATATGATTCAAATATATAGTTTCTTATATTTTCCATAAATTATTTTCTTATAGTATTGAAATTACATACTAGTTGTTGACGGCGAATTTTTGCAGAGGGCCATGTGGTGCACGGACACGGTCCGGCCTTGAACCTAATGGACCTAAAATCAAAGTACTCGATGTTGGTGTGGTGTCCCGCCTAAAACATTCCAACAATCAAGTTAGTAATCGGAATAAAAATAGAAAAAGACACCAGAGATATAAGTGATAGATTTTTCACTTACTTTGTGAAGGTGAGGGTCCTTCCTTTTATAGCCTTGGGGAGCGGAACAAGAAGGATGACAGTTAGAGATGGCACGGGCGCCGTGTGCTGTACGGAGGGGCGCATGCTTCCGACAACTGCAGGGTGGCACTACCACCTGCGGCTTTGGGCTTGTCGCCCGCAGGCGGAGTGTGCCCACCGTACTGACAGCGTGTGTCCCCTATCGTGGTTACGTACGGGGCGTAAGCACCTGCGGTCCATCATTGCCTCTTGAGCGGACGTGTGTCCTGCTCGGCGATACCAGCCTATGGGAGGTAACTGTTAGTGGTCCCGCGCCCGTAAAGAAGCGGACGCGTGTCCTACCCAGGTTTTACCCTCAACACTAGTAATATATACAATTCTAAAAAATTTAACTAAATGTAAATATCTCTAGGAAACTCGGAATTAATGAGCTCATAGATTTCTCTAACTGTGCTGTACTAATTTCTTGAGGATAGAAGATTAGTAATTCCAACTTAAAAAAAAAAAAAAAACCTACGAAGAACAACGAGTAAGATTTCCAATAGCAAAATAACAAACTAAAAATTGAAGTAATTCATCTTCCTCCTACTCTTCTTTTCCTTGTTGCTAGTGAGACTTTGAGGAGCTTTTCTATCTCTCAAAGTATGTCATCGTGCTCAGAAGTACTATCAGCCTTCTTCCTATTTATTTCTTGTTTATGAGTTTCTTCTCGTACAAATCTTTCTCAATTCGCTCTTGTTATAGGAAAGGAAAACGACAAACTAACTAATCAAGGGAACAGAAGAGAATCGACGAGATTGTCGGCCAAACCGAACCGAGCCGAACTTAGCCGAGTTCGGTCCATTGCCGAACCCGACCTCCTCCCTCTTCTGTTGCCCACGATGCCTTGGGCCTTACAACAATTATCTAGAGCTCACATAGAAGGCTCTAGAACTCTCCAAACGACTATAAATAGGCTATGCAGCCTAACCCTAAGGTAAGCTGGGTGATACACTGAAATCCTATTATTCATCTACTCTCCTTGCTGATTTAGGCATCGGAGCCCGTGTGACAGGAGTCGCATCGGTCTAGTCTTGTTTGGTTTCGCAGGTCTTCGAGTCCTTGATAATCAAGTTTGGTGCGGACCTCAGAGGGAACCGGAGGAGAGCATAATCCACGCATCAACAACTCTTTTTCCATCAAGCTCAATCTTCATAGCTTTCATATTCTCCAATTTGGATCATCAATTTCTTTCACTACTACTTGCATTAGCACGAAAAAAAAGTATTATAATGGTGATTTTTTATCTGAGAATTGTAATATATTTTTGTTAAATATAGCACATGGTATTGTTATTAGAAAAAGTTATTCAATGAAATAAAACTTAATTGAGTTAATTTTGTGCAATGAGCTTAATTTTGCTTCAACTTGAGATTCAAAGTTAAAATTCACACCCCATATTTATCATATTTAATAGTTTGGATGAAATCTAAAAAGAATATAGTTTGGATAAAATTAAAAGTTTAGAGTGAAATCCCACTCATCTGTAGATAATTTGTTGCAATATGTATGTATATGTATGTATATATATATTCCAATCTTTCTTACCATCCATGAATATATATATATATATATATATATATATATATATATATTCCAATCGTTCTTATCATGCATGAAAGAAAAATATCTCTTCCATATCCTCGAGCTTACGAGGATCTTTAGAACATTTATGACAGTACATAAAAAAAAATAACTTGGAAAATAATATAGGATTGTCCCATCATTAGAAAATAAATAATTTGTTGGTAGTTCTAATACAAAAACAATTTAAAACAAATTGATACATTATGAATAAAAATAAAAAAAAAATTGTAACTAATCATGCACACGACCCAAACAAGTTTGATTCGTGCCAAAGCAACTAATTTGATCTTAGCTTTGAGATCATCAAGCATATAATGTTGTGGAGTAAATTTTGGAAAAAGCTTGAAAAATCTTGATAGGAAAAGATTTGAATACATGTTAAATGTAAATATTCAAATAAAAAAAATCACATTAAATTTAATGAGTATTAATTAAGGACAATTTGGAGACAAAATATTATAATTTGAATTCGAAAATTCTAGGTTTGTAAATATTTAACATAATAGTCATTTGTGGAATATTAAATATAATTTGACCTACTAATAAGAAAAACTCTATATAATCTAAATAATTTAATTCTCAAGTCACAGTGGTTGCTGCTTGCGGAGCTCTGATAATTATTTAAATTTGAGTATTCGTCTCATCTATCTTAAGGTTCTTTTTATTTAATTTCTTTATATAAATATTTAAACTTTTAAAAAATTAAAAATTGTGTAATTTGTGATTGGTCCAACTCCAAAATTTTCTTCACAAAAAAAATTCAAATTTTAGAAAAGGAAAAACAAAACAAAAGAATTCACCGTTTACAAATATGCTAAGTTTTAAAAAATAAATAAAATAGGGTCAATTGCAAAAACCACCCCTAAACTATAATAGTTGTTGCAAATACACCCACAAACTTTTAATGGCAAAAATTAAACCCTCCAACTTAAATAATCATTTAAATTAAATCTCTATGTTAGTTAGGTTAACCTTCCGTTAATTTCTCATTTAAAAAACAAACTGATGTTTTAAAAAATAAAATAAAACTCTTCATTAGGTTACAGAATCACGCGTAACAAACACAAATCTTTTCGATAGGGGGAGAAAACGAAGAGTTTTCAAGATTTCTAGAAGAAGACAAAGGCAAAATCAATTTTATACAAGATCACCACTTGAATTCTAGTTTCGATCATAATATATATGCTCGGCTTGGGAGTGTTCATTAGTAAGTAATCAACTTGAACAACAAGAATCGTGCATAAACAATGTTGTGACTGATGGAACTCTTAGACATGCACAGCGGAAGCTAAGGATCATAATACACTTAATGAAGCAATTTAACTAAAATAAGCATGCTTGGAAAAATGATGAAAAAGGTAAAGAGAAAAAGATTAACTTTATACCTTTGAAGACCTCCATTATAAATTCTTCTCCTAACTCAATGGGACCACCAACGACAAATCTGTGCTATCCTCGGGTTGATGAACACGGTTGTGGGACCGAATTTTGAGTGAAAACAAAGGGAAAATACTAATGGCTAGGAGAAGACAATAGAAATTTGAGTGGAAAAATTCTGCACTTATGCAAGTAAGCATTAGCCTTATCCAAGTGATCTTCATCATCTATATAAACACCAAATGCATGCAAAGACATGCCTTGCATGTCTTCCACTTCAAACTCCACTAGCATGTAAAAGATAGGTGTCATTGCCTTGAAGAAACACTTCAAAAACCACTAGTTAGTGGGAAAATCTAACTTTGATAAAACTAATTTTTATAAAAACAAAAATTGAAATATCAATTTTCTATTAAAACAAAAACCAAGCCAAATCAATATCTCATATTAATTGGTCTTTGACACCTAAGCTTGATTAATCACATTAATCAAATTACAACTCTTTTTCATGCTTTGAACTTATTTAAAACTAATTTAAATAAGTCATACTCTCCATAATAATTAAATTTCAATTAGATTATATATTATATCTCATATAAAATACAATATTCCCTTAAAAATCGAATTTGAACACTTCAAATTCTTGCTTCACCTAGTTCATCAATTTTATCCTTTATGAGCTAGCATGGAGACCCGTTGGACCTACAGATCATGGGCTCCAACGATTCGAGATTAACCGGTCAAACTCTTCAACTTAGTTAATCAACATTCGTTAACTAACAAGACTTGTCCACTATAGCCTGTAGATGCACTCCCCTCACTGTAGATATATTTGTGTCCATTCGATATAACCGTCATCGGTAAGTTGATCCTTCACAGGTCGTTCGTAACCTCAGCTAGGTCAAAAATAAATCGTTTTACCCCTGAGTTACATATTTTCTCCTTAAGTACCACTATCCCTCTAATGAACAATTGATTTAGGATCAAATCACTAAATCCAATTCCTCTCGGGCCAGTGAGAGGATGGGGCCCCTTGTTCAAGACCCGGGATCAGCCCTTAAGGGAACAACCTCTCTACTATCCCTAAATCGGGTAGGAGTGAATTCCGTCTTGCTAATTCTATGTCCTCAGCTATCTACCCAGTCTTATCCCTAACATGGGACGCATATTGAGCAGCGCTGATGAGCTTACTCTCACCTATGCAGATCAATGGAAAATCCTGAATAAATAAGAGTTCATAGATGGCTCGGGATTTAGATCAAGTTATTTAGGTCATCGATAAACGAAATTCATCAGTGTTATCCGTAAACGGTGTTAATACGTAACAATGATTATTTCAGGGTCAGTCTTACACAATCTCATTATGTAGAACACCCCCGCTCACATGTTTCTATACGAACGAATCAGGATCACTTCATTTATGACACCTTACAACATTTGTAACAATTATAAAGCGTGCCGTATTCAATAGTGTCTCCAGGAAAAAGTACCCAACTGGATCCATGTACTATAGATTGTTTAGGCTATTTACTTGAACTTGATCCAGTTTATGTCTCCACATAAAGTCCAAGTACTCATTATAATACCCAAGGGTTCGTAGTTTATTGGATTTATTTAAAAAACAAATTCACTTTCATTTAACAACATTTGTCTGAATAACCTCACATTAATGTTCACTGTTTACAAACTACGAGTTTTAGAACAGAGTACCCAACAAACTCCCACTTGGACTAAAACTCCTAGTGGGTTTACAACGTGGTTGAGTTAAGTGCGAGAAATGTAAATACAATAAACTAGGGCATCTTATTCCCAATTTCTCCCACTTGCCCTATTTATTCTAATCGTAGTCCTAAAATTTTTAGATGACTCTCAAAAACACTAATCGGAAGGGCCTTCGTAAACAGATCAGCAATGTGCTCAGACGCTATTTGTCTTACACTAACGTCTCCTCTCTGCACAATTTCTCTGATGAGATGCTATTTGCGCTCAATATGCTTTCCGCGCTTATGGCTTCTCGGTTCTTTGGAGTTCGCCACTGCCCCACTGTTATCGCAATACAAAGTGATGGGCAGATGTATGTCTGGAACAACTTCTAGATCGTTTAGGAACTTCCTAAGCCATACTGCTTCCTTGGCTGCTTCGCATGCAGCAACATATTCTACTTCCATTGTGGAGTCGACAATGCAGCTCTGCTTTATACTTCTCCACACTACTGCTCCTCCATTAAGAGTGAACACCGATCCCAAAGTAGATCTCCTTGAGTCTATATCAGTCTGAAAATCGGAGTCAGTGTATCCAATAAGGATTAGATCCTTATTTCCATACACGAGCACATAGTTCCTTGTTCTCCTAAGATACTTGAGGATATTCTTAACAGCAGTCCAATGTGCATAACCGAGATTGGACTAATACCTACTGACTATCCCTACTACAAAGCATATGTCTGGTCGGGTACATAGCATTGCATACATCAAACTCCCAACTGCTGATGCATAAGGAACACGTTTCATATCCTCAATTTCTTGAGGTGTCTTAGGACATTGTTCCTTCGACAGATGTATTCCATATCTGAAAGGTAGAAGACCTCTCTTGGAATCCTGCATCTTATATTTAGACAACACTTTGTCTATATAAGATGTTTGAGACATAGCTAGCGTTCTGTTCTTTCGGTTTCGAACTATTTGGATACCTAGAACATATTGTGCCTCTCCAAGATCTTTCATTTGAAATTGGGTTGCTAGCCAATTTTTTATGTCAGTTAAATATCCTACATTATTCCCAATAAGTAGGATGTCATCTACATACAAAACAAGAAATGCTACCGTGGAGTTGATGATCCTTTTGTAAACACAAGGTTCATCAATATTTTGTTCAAAACCGTAAGATTTGACCGCAGCGTCAAATCTCATGGTCCAGGATCTGGATGCTTGTTTTAATCCATAAATGGATTTTTTAAGTTTGCAAACTTTTTGTTCCTGGCTATGTTCTACGAACCCTTCTGGTTGGACCATATAGATACTTTCGTCAAGATTACCATTAAGAAAGGCAGTTTTGACATCCATTTGCCAAATTTCATAATCATAAAAAGTGGCAATGGATAAAATTAGCCTAATAGATTTAATCATAGCAACAGGTGAAAAGGTTTCTTCATGGTCTATCCCCTCCACTTGGGTGTAACCTTTTGCTACTAATCGGGCTTTATAGGTTTGTACCTTTCCCGAATGGTCTCTTTTACACTTATAAATCCATTTGCAACTGATAGGTCTTACCTCATCTGGTTTGTCTACAAGCTCCCAGACCGAATTGAAGTACATAGACTCCATTTCGAGGTCCATGACTTTGATCCACTGATCTCGATCAACATCATACATTGCCCTTTTATAGGTCAATGGATCATCTAAGCCATCATCAGGTATGGTGACTTCGGTTTCAATTAAACCCATATAGTGGTCAGGCTGTCTTACAACTCTACCACTACGTCGAGGCTCTCTCATCTCTTGAGAAAGATGTGACGGACCAGATGTGTTTGGTCTATTATCAACTCTTGTTGATGGACCAGCCTGATCAACAACTCTTGTTGATTTATCTGTAGCATCTTTTTAAATCTCTTCTAATACTAGTTTGTTGCGGGGTTTATGATCTCGTATGTGGTCTTCCTCTAGGAATGTGGCGTTTGTCGATACAACTACCTTTTCATCTTGAGGATCATAAAAACAGACCACCTCTCGTTCCTTTAGGGTATCCCACAAAAAAACACAATTTTGAACGACGTTCCAATTTCTTAAGATTTTGTACCAACACATGAGCTGGACAACCCCAAATTCGAAAATGACGTAAACTAGCTTTGCGCCCGGTCCATAACTCATAAGGTGTTTCTAAAACACTTTTAGAGGGAACATTATTCAAAATGTAAGCTGCAGTCTCTACTACAAACCCCAAAAACGAGTTAGGCAACTGAACAAAACTCATCATGGATCGAGCCATGTCTATCAATGTTCTGTTTCTTCGTTCAGATACACCATTCTGCTGAGGCGTTCCTAGTGCAGAGAGTTGTGACTGAATTCCATGTTCTATCATATAGTCTTGAAATCTCAAGTCCATATACTCCCCACCTCGATCTGATCGAAGTGTCTTAATTGTTTTACCTAATTGGTTCTCAACCTCGGTCTTAAACTCCTTGAACTTTTCAAGGGCTTCAGACTTGTGATGTATCAGGTAAATGTAACCGTACCTAGAATAATCATCAATAAAACTGATGAAATATTCATACCCTCCTCGAGCTCTGACATTCATTGGTCCACAAAGGTCTGAATGTACGAGTTCTAAAGGTTCTTTGGCTCGATGACCTTTTCCAGTAAAAGATCTCTTTGTCATTTTTCCCTCAAGACATGACTCACATGGCGGCAAAGAATCATCTTCTAACTTGTTTAGAAGTTCGCTCTTAACCAATCTCTCAATCCTATTGAGATTAATGTGTCCAAGTCTTAAGTGCCAGAGATAGGTACTTTGAGAAACACGTTGCCTTTTAATTTGAGTTTCAGCTGTTTTAAACATTTCAGTATTATAGATAGCTTCAACTTTGGTTGGTTTTAACTTATATAAGTTGTTTTCTAGGTATGCAGAACATATTTGTACGCCTCTTTTCAAAATGAACGCTTCATTAAGATTTAAATTTACGATGTACAAATTTTCCAGCAAACATGAAATAGATATCAAGTTCCTTTTACAGGAAGGTACATCAAGAACATTTTCCAAAAACAGATATCTATTTCCAAAAATCAACTTAATTCCTCCCACTGCTTTTGCTGAGATGAGCTCCCCTGATCCAACCCGAAGAGTGACCTCATCTTCTCCAAGCTGTCTCCAGGAACTAGTTTCCTGAAAAGAAGAACAAACATGATTAGTGGCTCTTGAATCTAGTATCCAAGTAGAATCATCATTTTCCACTATACATGTTTCAATGACTAGTAAATCGAATTTACCTTACTTTTCCTTCTCAGCTTTTTTCTCGGTGAGGTATTTGGGGCAATTTCTTTTCCAGCGCCCATTTTCATTGTAATGGAAACATTTTCCTTTTGCAATTTTTTCCTTGCCTTTTACTGCAGCCGGAGCCTTCCCCTTCCCTTTGTCCTTCTTCTTCTTCTGAATTCCTTTCTTCTGATAAGAAGGTCCAGATTTACTCCTAGAGGAAGATCCCTTGTAGAATTTCGTCTTTGAGGTAGTAGCAACATTTGCCTCAGCCTCAAAACCTTTGTTTTTCAACAAAGATTCGTAAAGTTGGAGTTCATTCAGAAGGGTTGTCAGGTTGTATTCAATCTTAATCATCATAGCATTCGTTTTGAATTGAAAATAACTCTTCGGAAGAGATTGCATGATGAATCCAACCTGACTTGTTTCGTTCATGACTGCGCCGTTCACTTCTGCAACATTGAAGTGAACCATCATGTTCAAAACATGCTCCCTTACGGAATATCCTTCCTTCATTCTGAAGTTGTAAACATACTTAATCGCATCATGCATGATAGTTGTTGATGGTTATCCAAACAAGGCTTGTAGAGAGTCCATGATCTCTCTTGCAGTAGCTAATCTCTCGTGTTTTTTAGACAATACATCTGATATACGGGCTAAAATGTAGACACGAGCTTTTTCATTAGCTTTAACCCATCTATCATAGGCATCCCGAACTGTTCAGTTTGCATTAGGGGCAGGGGCTGGAGGACACTCCTCCGTTAAAACGAACCTTAGATCGTCAATAACTAGTATTGTGTTTAAATTCGATTTCCATATTCCGTAATTGTCACCATTAAATTTATCGGAAGCTATCAGTTGTATAGTTGAAGTAAACATTGCTGAAAAGTGAACAAAACTATTAGTGAATTGTATAATTCTTAATTATTTCATCCAATTTTATTTAGCAAGAAATAATGTACCCATTCATTATTACTTTTGCAACGATACTTCAGTGAGTCAGAGTAGCCCCCACCGAAGGGAAGTCGACTACTTCTTCACTGAATCAAGACATTCTTGACTAAATACTAACTCTGGAGTAACTCTTATCTCTATAGTACTTTCTTATCGTTAATTTGGTCAAGAACTTACTAACACGTAGCAAGTCTTGTAAGTGTAGACCCGCCATTTTCGAATTACAGAGATCGGAATCAAACAAGCCCTCGAAGGAGAGACAATTGCTGAAAACGGACCTAAGTAACCCTATCCATTTTTGGAGTTCATGGTGTTCCGAATCCTATGTTACAACCCTCCGAAGGGATATGCGCTTATAAACACCAAGCAGGTACAACATAAAAATCTCACGGTGTGACCTAATGGAAGAGACTGTAGGACGTGTTGACACACACCCTTAACCCACTTACTATGAACTACTTCCCCTATTCACCTTGTTATTGACCTATGCAAATACTTTCCGAAGGGAGGTTGCCCAAATAGCAACTCGAAGCCGAGCATGAATCTCACGGTGTGAACTCTTAGGAACGTTAGAGCTATAAATAATGTATCTCATACACTATTAATCTCCCACTAAAGTGTTCTATTATAAAAAAATGGGTAATTATTAAGCTATATACCGGCTAATTATATACAACCTAAGTCTAGGTGATTTTCCCAGTATAACTCTTATACTGGGATTAACCTACGATGTCTAGGTGATAAACCAATTTTATTACCTCACATCTCTCACGCATGCTCATAAAACTAGGGTTATTGACTCAGACGCCAGTTTGATCTCCAGGTAGGAGGTGTTCCGTAAACCGTCAACTTAAGTACCCCCAACCTTAGACAAGATCTCACCGGGTGAGTAAACAACTTTTGTTTTATAAGTTATCGCCCTATTTTAACTATTAAACGGAACGAATTGCTTTGCACCGGTTAACCCTAGGTGAGCATGCAAGTTTATCTTTGTTATAGATTATAAAAGTCTAAGTGATTTTATAACACTTATAAAATATAGACATAACAATTATATGATTGACATAAATCTAAAACAAGCATCCACTTAGTAAAGTCATAAACTAATAACATTTATATCTAGTTTATGATATTAATTTCATGCATTCACTAATTAAAGTCATAAACTAATATAACATTTATATCTAATTTATGAAATTAATTCCATGCATTCACTAATTAAAGTCATAAACTAATATAACATTTATATCTAATTTATGAAATTAATTCCATGCATTCACATACATTATAACTCTTATAACATAAATGCAACAATGTTTATCCTATGGTGGGGTTTTAAATCTATATGACATACTTTATGCATAAAGGATTTAATCTTCAATTAAAACATACATCAAACATGCATAAATAATTGAACAACTACTAAAAATGGTTGACTTTGGAATCCCAAGCATACACAAACTAAGCTATTACATTAATAAGCTTGAAGTAGCCTTGAACCGCACCCAAATCGCCTTCCAAGGTCCTCGAATCGGCCTCCAAACTCCACTAGCATGTAAAAGATAGGTGTCATTGCCTTGAAGAAACACTTCAAAAACCACTAGTTAGTGGGAAAATCCAACTTTGATCAAACTAATTTTTATAAAAACAAAAATTGAAATATCAATTTTCTATTAAAACAAAAACCAAGCCAAATCAATATCTCATATTAATTGGTCTTTGACACCTAAGCTTGATTAATCACATTAATCAAATTACAACTCTTTTTCATGCTTTGAACTTATTTAAAACTAATTTAAATAAGTCATACTCTCCATAATAATTAAATGTCAATTAGATTATATATTATATCTCATATAAAATACAATATTCCCTTAAAAACCGAATTTGAACACTTCAAATTCTTGCTTCACCTAGTTCATCAATTTTATCCTTTATGAGCTAGCATGGAGACTCGTTGGACCTACAGATCATGGGTTCTAACGATTCGAGAATAACCGGTAAAACTCTTTAACTTAGTTAATCAACATTCGTTAACTAACAAGACTTGTCCACTATAGCCTGTAGATGCACTCCCCTCACTGTAGATATATTTGTGTCCATTCGATATAACCGTCATCGATAAGTTGATCTTTCACAGGCCGTTCATAACCTCAGCTAGGTCAAAAATAAATCGTTTTACCCCTGAGTTACATATTTTCTCCTTAAGTACCACTATCCCTCTAATGAATAATTGATTTAGGATCAAATCACTAAATCCAATTCCTCTCGGGCCAGTGAGAGGATGGGGCCCCTTGTTCAAGACCCGGGATCAGCCCTTAAGGGAACAACCTCTCTACTATCCCTAAATCGGGTAGGAGTGAATTCTGTCTTGCTAATTCTATGTCCCCAGCTATCTACCCAGTCTTATCCATGAAATGGGAGGCATATTGAGCAGTGCTGATGAGCTTACTCTCACCTATGCAGATCAATGGAGAATCCTGAATAAATAGGAGTTCATAGATGGCTCGGGATTTAGATCAAGTTATTTAGGTCATCGATAAACGAAATTAATCAGTGTTATCCGTAAACGGTGTTAATACGTAACAGTGATTATTTCAGGGTCAGTCTTCCACAATCTCATTGTGTAGAACACCCCCACTCACATGTTTCTACACGAACGAATCAAGATCACTTCGTTTATGACACTTTACAACATTTGTAACAATCATAAAGCGGGTTGTATTCAATAGTGTCTCCAGGAAAAAGTACCCAACTTGATCCATGTACTATAAACTGTTTAGGCTATTTACTTGAACTTGATCCAGTTTATGTCTCCACATAAAGTCCAAGTACTCATCATAATAGCCAAGGGTTCGTAGTTTATTAGATTTATTTAAAAAAACAAATTTACTTTCATTTAACAACATTTGTCTGAATAACCTCACATTAATGTTCACTGTTTACAAACTACGAGTTTTAGGACAGAGTAGCCAACAGTGACGTCGATAAACAAAAACTAATTTTTTGAGGTTTCTTCTATAAAAATTATAATAAAAAAAACAGTAGTTTCATCTACTTCCACATATGAACCTCCATAACTGAACGCACAAAAAAAATTCAGCAACCTTCCATCTCCATTTTTGCTATAATATCATGTGACTTAACAATAAAATTGAGAAGGAAAATATAAAAACTCGACCACGTTCAAAACTCTACCACCAAACTTATGAAAAGGAGAAAATTTAAGAGAATGATACTCGATTCGATTCTGTATTACTTACCATTGAAAACTCCCAAGCTGACAATACATATTATGATTGAAACTGGAATCCAAGAAATCTTGAAAAAAGGAAAAATTGTTTATTAAGCAGTGATTTTTTAACTGAGAACTTAACGGAAGGTTAACTAATTACCAGAGAGAGGTTTAATTTAAACCACTATTTCAGTTGGAGGGTTTAATTTTTACCATTAAAAGTTTGTGGGTGTATTTGCAACCACTATTATAGTTTAGGGGTGGTTTTTGCAATTTACCCAATAAAATAACATACCTGGTGGGATATTCAAACTTTAATTTTGTCAAAGTAAGTGAATTCAAAAAATGTTCAATGGAAGCCTCCCTCGAGATGGGTTGACTTTTTTTGGTTCCTAGAAAGAGTATAGTTTATTTTGTACCTTTTATCAAACTTAATTTTGTGCCCTTATGTCTTTTAAGATTTTTATATTTTGTTTTTGTTCAAATTAACAGGTGAATGAGTCAATCAACCCTAGCTGAGCATAAGTTTGAAGTTCATATCCCAAAAACTAGTTAGCTTTAATTTGTTGAGCAATGCTAGGTAATGTTAAGCAGTTGTAATACTATTGAAACAAACTTATATATTTTATTAATAAAATTGAAAGTTCTAAAAGAAAGCATAATGTCGAACACTAAGAACCGGACCATAGTCTTCAAGGCTTCTCCTGCATGTTTAAAAACTTGTAAAACAAAATATCAGAAATCACCACTCTCATCTGTCTTTGCCCTGAGGTCGGGCAATCAATGTGGTCTTGCCTCCCAGACGCAAGAGACACAGTTATGTGCTCCCACTCAAACTAAGTGGCGATATCTGAAGCTTCCTTCTTCGTTCTCAAACACTGATTCTGGAAGAAAGAACTTCCCACTGATGACTTGACAACTATATTCAAGCCTGCTGCCAAAATTGAAACTCCATTCTTTACCTCAGCACCTACTGAGTTCATCTTCTCTGATGCAACTGTTCGCTGACGCGACTTCATCAATTCACCCATTCGTCTGACAACTGGAGATAATCCCAGACAACCTAAAGAATTTGTTCTCGTTCTTTGACTTCCCAATTGTTGTTCCTGAATTGATGGCAAATCCTCCTGATCTATTCTGGTTGTTTTTGTTGTTGGCTCAATCCTACCTCTTTGGACACCATCTGCAACTTGCATCCACTGTTTCAATGATCCTCTAGCAACACTCAATTGTGACGTGTAAACTATAGATCTTCTATGGCTAATTGCCACCAACTTGGATCCTTTGGTGAGCTTCCACTGGTTCCCACCAAACTCACTCTGATAACCATCATCATCCAACTTACCTGTAGAGATAAGGTTCATTCTGATACTGGGTACATACGTGACATCTCGCAATAATAACTCAGTCCCACTATCGGTCTTCAATAGTATATTTCCAATTCCTTTAGTCTTAGAAAGTCTTCCATTCCCCATCCTCACGTGATCGTGATTGTCTCTTCTGAAAGATGTGAATAATCTTCTGTTTGAAGATATGTGTACTGAAGCTGCGTTGTCTATTACCCACTCCGATGACTGGTTTCCTATTTCTGTGTTACTTTCAACACAGATGAGGGCATCGTCTACAACTACATTTGACTCTGTCATATACCTTTTCAGATCCTCTTTTAATATTCTACAGTTTTTCTTGATGTGGCCTTTTTTATGGCAGTGAAAACATTCAACATCTCTCTTCCAATCCCTCCTACTATGCTTCTGCTGCCTGTCATCAGACGTAACCTTCTCTTTACCTTTTTCGACAGCCAATGTTGAGCCTTGTACGGAAGTAGATTCTTTTCCACTCCCCTTTCTGCGAATTTCTTCAACAATTGCCACATCACAAATTTATGAAAATTTCAAAGATTTGTCTCCTAACGAATTGGACACTGCTATCTTCATCGTTTCCCAACTTTCAAGTAAAGATGTTAGCAACTGAATAGCATTCACTTCATCACTAAAAGTAATCTTAAATGATACCAATTGATTGATTAATTTTGTGACCTCATTTATGTGGGAATTGACAGAAGTATTCTCTTCCATTTGAATGTTAAAGAATCTCCTTACGAGATATACCTTACTATTAGCTGAGGGTTTCTCGTACCTATGCCACATTCATCGACAAACACAATCTGATAAAGGCAACTACCTATTCATTCGTCTCCACCCAATCTTCATCTTTCATCCCTACCGGTCGTTCCTTTAAAACTTTATTCAACTTTTTGCAGGTCAAGTAATCTTTAATCTGCATCGTCCAATATTCGAAATTGGCTCCATCTAACTTCATGATTCCTTCAAAACCTGACTTCTCTGCTGATCCCATGATCTTTGAACCAAACGCTCTTATACCAATTGTTGGGAAAAAATATATATATAGATCAATCGATCGTCCTGTAGTTTCTTCAAACAGGAACTATTTGATTTTCCCCTTCCACAGACTAACAGCAGATAAGTAAGTAACAATAACAAAGGAATAAGAGATAGTGATAAAAAGCTTAACACCATAGGGATTATACTGGTTCGCCTTTATCTTGGGACTACGTCCAGTCTTCTGCAAAAAAGCAGGTTCAACTATAGTTGAGAATATTACAATGGAGATCTCACTCAAGATATTACTATCTTGCTTCTAAGTAGCCTAACAATGGTTACATAGGATTACACAATTGAAAATACCCTCACTAAAACCCACGGGATACAAAATCTTTTTTTCACACACTGCCCACAACCACTCAAGTCTCTCTTATTTGGATTCTGTACAAATGAAACTTTAACAAAAGGGTTCTATTTATAAGAAGTCAATTATCTCAATCCTTATAGGAAAACAATTTTGTAATCAAGACAATAATATCCTACTCCTTGTAGGAATTGGTAGTAGTGTTTGAAAATCCTTTTCCTCGTAGGACATGGGTCATCTGTTTTGACTCCATTATCCCAACAGTGTGTTCTTAGTTCGACCATCACACACAACCCAAACAAGTTTGATTCCACAGTGCCAAAGCAACTGATTTAATCTTAGCTTTGAGATCATCAAGCATAGACTATTGTGCAACAATTTTTGGTTTGTTTTATTTCTTCAAAGAGAATAGCAGGATCAATTGATGCTCAGATTTCTTCTTCTTCATCTTCTTATCACCACAACTGCCTTGGGATTTATCTTTAATATGTATGCATGTGCATTTTAGATTTGGATTATTTCTACGCTCAAGTTTCAGCCCCAAATTTTCAATCTCTTTGAACATTGAAGTCTGATTTTGGTTCAATTCAACGGTTCTCAATCTCTCATCAACAAAAGTAGCAATCAATTGATCTCTCTCCGAATATACAATCTTCAGCTTCTCCCTTCTTTCTTTATGCTTTAGAAGAAGTTCCTTAATGGAAGATTTCAGTACCTCAATCTCCGCTTCTTGATTCGCCATCGAACCACAAGAATCTCGCTTCCTTTCGGGCCACAATTTTCGGTTCCAAAACTAGGGATTCGGTGAGGTTTTTAAGGTGGAGCAGAACGATGTTGCCTAAGGCTGCAGAAACTGAAACTGAGGAAGCCAAGATATAATAAAAATAGGACTAGGAGTAGGAATAGGAATAGGATTTTTTTTGTTACGCAATTATCCATTAATATGCTAATATAATGGATTTGGGGACAAGGATGAACTTCCCTTTTTATTTTTCCCTTTCGTTTTTTTTTTATAATTGGACCAATTATA
The DNA here is from genome assembly GCF_013281855.1 of Momordica charantia. NCBI lineage: Eukaryota > Viridiplantae > Streptophyta > Magnoliopsida > Cucurbitales > Cucurbitaceae > Momordica > Momordica charantia. The sequence goes on along the minus strand of NW_028275161.1, from coordinate 8,121,650 downwards.
TGGATGTTCATGATGTTGTACAATAAAATTAAATCAATTGTTTATAAAATATTAGTATAATTGGTATTTTTAAAAATATTAATTAAAGATATACATTATTTTGTCAAAAAAAAATTAGAGTTTAATTATAGTTTAATTTCTATCTAGTTCCAATCGAAAATGTTTTTGAAATCTAAGTTAATATTTTAAAATTAAAAAACTAAAAAAAAAAAGGAAAAAAGAAAATAGGAGTTTTTATTTTTTGTAATTGAAAGTGAAACTTAACTAAGAGTTCAATCAGCTTCTTGATGGAAGATTTCGGTTCGTCAATCCCAACCTTCTTGATTCGTCATTGAACCACAAGAATCTCCTTCTCCCTTCTTCTTCTCGTGGAGGTCTTCGAACTTGGATTTGTGAATAGCTTTCTTTCTGTCCACCTTCAGAAGACTTTCGATAAGAAATTAGGGATTCGGTGAGGTTTTTAAGGTGGAGCAGGACAATTTATCTAGAATCTGAGGAAGCCAAGATATTTGAAGGGAAGAAAGAAAAGTACGATAATGAGGATATATTCATAATTTTTTAAACTATTCTTACTAGGAATTTAGGCATTGTTGGTACGGCTCAGAACCCTTTTGTGCAAGTATATTGTAGCAAGTGATAAAAAGATCGTATCCACAGGGATTGATAACTAAACACTTCAACAATTACTTAAGAAAATCAAACAAATTAAAAAAATATATGTTTTGAACAAAAAAAAACTAAAGGAACTGAAACAAAATAGTGCATAAATGGTTTGCTGAATAAAAACAAGTAAGAACCAAGCAAAACTAAATCGATTAATGGAAGGTGTGCAAATTAGAGATTAACTACTGTTTTTTTTTTTCAAATGGTGAGGGGGAAGATTTTATGTGACTTGTTCTGGGCTACACCAACGATGCTGCAGCATTAATGATGTTGATACACTGACCAAACAGATATGGAATCTTCCCAGATTTCCCAGATTTTCTGCTATTTCGGTTTTTAGACAAACTTGACAGCATATTATAGTCAGTTTATAACATTGCTAGGTGAGCCTTATTCCTAAGTACCCACACTCTAAACTCAAGTAGAATCTAGCACGAGAGGAAGTATTTCGCTTCCTATTACGATTTTCCAAAAGTTAATAAGAAGGTATTCTAATATATTGGCCAAGCACATTGAAAATAAAACGTTAAAAACAACTTCAACTCAGTATATATATGTAACGCCCCGCGTTACTCAGGTTAGCTTGCCCCGAGTTCCAGAAAATTTTATAACAAAATGGATTTTTATTTATTGTTTTATTGATTTATTTCATTGTTATTTTTAATTGATTCATCAGTGATCTTATTTAATTTAAGTGTGACATCTCGACTGGTGTGTATTGTTACAGTTTTAGTGGTGAGTTAGTAGCGTGTAGTTATTTATCAAGTTACATTTAGTACGGAATTCCATTATGCGACACTTGTTTTGGATCATTGGGTCAATTACGAAACTCTATTATTGGTTTGTTTTAACAAGGAAGGGTTGGGTAAGTGGGCCTTAAACATAGGGAAAAGAACCCAAGCCCAAAGGAGTTAAAAGTTTGAAACAAGAAAAGGGAACCCTAGCCACTTGTTCTCTTTTTCCCCTTTTCCTCTCTTGTTGAAGCCGTCGGCCACCCCCCTCCACTCGGACTCTCCCTCTCCGATGCAGCAGCACCGACGGCAGCCATCTCCGGCGGACACAGCGGCAGCAGCGGCGGCGGCAGCAGGTGCAGCGTCGAACAGCGGCAGCGCGTGACGGTCGGCAGCGTCGTGCGGCGGGCAGCGGCGGTGTGCGACGATCAGCGGCGGCGCGTGACGTTCGGGCAGCTGCAGGCGGCATCGATACACGCGGGGCTGTGTTCGCGGCGTCCTTTCTCCGATTCAACAAGCCTAACGACCTCGAACAACTTAGATCCGTGAAACCCGGTAACTTTTCTTTGACCCACCTTTGTTCGAAGTTAGATTTGGAGTACCCACACCCAAACGAAATCGATTTAGCATACCCACACCTAAGCGGGGTTGTTTTGTAGCAAGGGACATTGAAACGAAGCCGTTGGAGATCGTATTGGACGTTTTTCTCTGCTGCAAAAACGTGGACAATAGCGTATTAGTGGTGTTCGGCGATTATCTACATCCGTTGAAACCCGATTTACGCTACCCACGTCTTGGCAAGCTAGATCTAATTTACCCACACCTATACGAAGTCGTTTTGCTGTAACGAGCCCCTTTGAACCCTCTTAAAGATGTTTTTTTAAGGCTGAATAGTACATTTAAATTGCCGTATTTTTCTGCTTTTTATGCTTAGGTGTGAGGCCGACGCAACTTAAACACGTGGTTGGGTAAGTAGCACCAGGGGGCGAGTGCGTGCGTTATTTAGCGTTAACGGAATGTTCTTGATGCTGTTTTTTTTTTTTGGTTTTTCTTGCTAAAATAATTTAAATAAGCATGTAAGGATTGTTGGTTTGTATTGTGAATTCTAGCGGTCTTGTTGCCATATTTCTATTATTGAACACTTTTAAGGAAACATGTTTCCTATTCTTGTTGTTGTAGGTGAATAGTAGATTCTAAACTGTTGTAGTTAGAAGTAATTGGCTCATGAAGGGTAAGGGACGGGTTGATGGACCGTTAACCCTGAGTGTTCTGACCTGTAAAATGCATATAAATCGCTTGGAGGTTCAAAGCCTTGAGTAGTGGCCTCGGGGATAAATGACAAGGCCAGACGTCAAATTTTCTGTAAACGTGTATTGGGGTCTTGGGGATAAATGTCAAGGACCAATACGCTGGGAAGTCATCGGTACCTTGGGGATAAACGGCAAGGACCGGTGCACGGTTCAGGCTTTGGGAATAAATGGCAAGGCCGAACGTCAAGTTTCTGGAGAGGAGTATTGAGGCCTTGGGGATAAATGTCAAGGGTCAATACGACTCGAGAAGTTAGGCTTGAGGGATTAAAGAAGAGTGGAGCTTGCGAAGTAGTGGTGTTTGGCCTTGGGAATAAATGGCAAGGTCGGACATCAAGTACTGGAGAAGGAGGAGGTACGGTGACTTGGGAATAAATGTCAAGCTATTTGTTCGCTATTTCTCTCTGCTTATTTGTTTGCCTTGCTCTTGTTTTGTTCTAAATGTCAAGTTAATTGCTCGCTATCTCTCACTGCTTATTTGATTGCCTCGCTATTGTTTTGTTCTTTATGTTGGGACTGTGAGCATAATTTATTTTGTGCTAGTTAGGAAGTGCTACTTACGGAGTACCTTATGTACTCACCCTTTTTTTTTTGTACCTTTATATGTTTCAGGTGTGAACGGGGTCGACCGCGGTGATGATGTGGAGAGGGCTTGACCGAGGAAGGATCACTAGCTTAGTTAGTGAGGATAGGGGGAAGGGTAGTTGGGTACGAATAGCCTGGAGATATATGTTATTGCTGGGTGTGAACCGCGGAGGAAATTTTGTATTCTTTAGAACTACTTTAATTGTTATGGATGATGTTGGTAAACGCGTCGTTGTTGTCGTTGGAGTTTAGGTGCACGGTTGTTTTTACTTATTTAATAATTTTTGCCACTGAGGTGATTTTGAGATGTTGTTGTTTTCTTTTAAATTGCCCACGGAGGGCGGAGTTCTGACAGTTGATGATATTTATATTTCTGTTAGAATGTATGGAAGCGAAGCTTTATTTCTTCTAAATTATTTTCCAGGAGGTTGCTTATCTCGTGTTTAGAGTTAAGGTTAGCCAGAAGAATTATTTTAGCGTTGCCTAGGATGTCTATATGAATTCTTGGGGTGTTACAATATATCATCATCAAAGCCAAAGCAAAGTTTACAACCCAAAAGCAAGTTCACAACATCGTCCCCCTTACAAATAAACTTAGCTACTCAACGTCATACAAGAAAAGGGGAGAACGAAATACAAACTCGTGCACTAAAGAGTACAAAAGAAGAAGAAAGTGAAGAAACACAGTAGCCCTTCTCTCTTTGTTGTTTTCTTCAACGATTTTCTTGAGAGCTTTCTTGGAGTGAGAGTGAAGTGGTGGGATGTGGAATTTTTTTGGAGTCAACCCTAATAGCAAGCTTTTATACCTCTCTTGATTTTAGGGCAACACAAATGATAAAATGGTCCCCAACTCAACATATCAAGTAATTTTCCGTTTTACTGTAGTAATTTCTCGGGTAAAAGCTGTTACTGTCAACTCTGTCTTTGGCTGCCTTTTTGCTTCTGATGCTGCAACATCAACAATGCTGCAACAAAACATTCAAAATTATGTCATTCTTCATAACTCTCAACACCATTTGCAAATGGAGGGATGTTAGTGAATTTGAAACATTATTTGCACAAAATCAGTGTTGGGTGCTAGTGAGACTATCCTTAGCTAAATTATATGAATTCTTGCACAAATAACTCTCTTTTGGAGAGTTATAGGAATAACAATAAAAATAGGAATAGGAATCAGATTCTTTTTTTGTTATGCAATTTTCCATTAATATATATCCTAATATAATCGATTCTTGAGTACAAAAGAACTAGCACAAGCATGAATTTCCCTTCTTTTTTTCCCTTTCGTTTTTATTTTCTTTTTTAAATAATTGACTAATATGGAAGTTCATGATGTTGTATAATAAAATTAAATCAATGGTATAAAATATTAGTATAATTGGTATTTTAAAAACTATTAATTAAAAAATAGTCCCAAAAAGGAGTTTATTTTCTATCCATCTAGTCTATTATTTGAGTCTGATTTGACACCTAAAATAGCAGTGCAAGGGAATCGATTCTATTTCGTCAGGTCTGGTCTAAGATATAGACAAGTAACTAACCCACAAATAAATGATTTGCTAGCTCTTCAGATGGTAGTTCTAATGCAAAAACCATTTGATAGAAATTGATAATTATGAATAAAAAAATTTGTAACTAATCACACACAACCAAACAAGTTTTATTCCACAGTGTCAAAGCAAGTGATTTTATCCTAGCTTTGAGACCATAAGCATAGACGGTTGTGTTGGAAGTAAAGGAGAATTTAGATGAAAAATGATTGTCTTGTTGTGTGGTGGACGAAGCCACTGCCCTGAAAGCAATTATGGCATGACCATGGTGCTACATCGTATGTTTACCAATCGCTCCCCAAGGTTAACACAACTTCGAATCCAGGCGTGCACTCGCTGGGGCTGGATGAAATCGATAAACATGCTCAGAAGGATTTTCTCCGTGTTTTTTAAAACAAAAACAAGTATTTATTTATATAGAAACAGTATGTTATTTTTGGTGGTTTTAAAAAATAGTAAAGTTAAAAATAGCATATTCTAAATTTATCAACATTAAAAATAGCTAGAAGACTAAGTTTTGTAAGGACATATTAGTCATTCCCAACAATCCCCACGAATGACTAACTAGTTCTTAAAAAATATATTTTCTGAGCAATGAAAGAAAATAAACTTAAGCATTAATATCTTACGATTTGAATTAATGCATAGTGAAGTGAGGCAACAACCTAAATAATGAAAGTGAGTTGCCTCTTGAACTTCCAGTAAGTATGGTTGAGACCCCTACAACACATTCTATTCCTTGTTTTTCGATTCCGCGATATAAACCAACTGCTATTAATGGTCATGCACATAAAACCTTGGTTCATCATGAAAGCTCTAGAAAGATACTTTTAACTCTTTCATAGAAGGCGGCCCACCTTCACAATCACGTTATTGCTTCATCAAGTCTATCACAGATAAACCACTAAAAAATTTGAGCTATGAAGACTTCATATCTCATCCATCAAGTCCATACAGACCACCCAAATAAAAGGCTATGGATTTTTACAAGTGTATTATTCATCACACACATTAGAGTTTTAGTCCTATAGAAACTAAAGTCTCAAGAATTGTCCTCTTTGTTAGACCTTTGGTAAGAGAATCCACTAAGTTCCTCATACTCCAAGGAAATAACTTCACCATTAAGATAATTTTCCACAGTTTGTTAAATAATTTAAATAGCAACATCTTATTGTTAATTGACATTAGATGTAATTAACCAATAAATTCACAAATTTCACCTTCACAAATGACTCGCAAAACATTCAAAAGGAAATCAAAGCGACAATTATGCACCATATAATTGTACATTTTATTCCTATTGAGACCATAGACATACTCACCATAAAAGTATTCATAATGAATAATTTTAGATATTCAGTCAACATAAGACTATATATTCAATTATATTCAAGCAAGATCTCAAATCATCTCTAAATTAAGATAAACTTAAATTAAGATACTTCATTACCTCACTTTGCTCTTCATTACCTCAATTTGCTCTGTATCTTAAAACAAATGTAGCAATTATTCCAATTATCACATATAATTGCAAACTATATAGAGAAGATAGCATTGAAACAACTCACTTTAGCTCATGCATAAAACACATATATACAATAATTGTCAATAAATATCATACTTAAATTATGACAATAAATTTAAAATTGGTTAAATCTCATAAAGCAATTAAAATATTTAGAATTGTTCGCTCATAATATAGGAAAATCAACCTATATAAAATTTAACTATGCAGCGAATAACAATCCAAATATTTTCAACTTAATTTTGACATAATCAAACAACACATTTATGCCAAATCACATTTATGCAGGAGAATTATATTATCGCATAAGTTTCAATAATATAGAATTTGGAATTGACCTGTTCAGTTTCCCTTCTTCTTTCAAATTATTTTTATGACCTCCCTCACAATTGTCGTCTTTGTGCACAATCCATCTCCGACAATAATCCAAAAGAATTCATGAAACAAAGAAACTAGAAAGGTTATTAATCACAGAGGGAAAATCTCACAAACAAAATAATAATAATAATAATAATGTTAAAGAAAATGGTCCGGTTCACGGTTTGATCTATGGTCCGGTTCATAAAATAAATGACCCAATGACATCATCATAATTTCATTTTATTTTCTTTCTTTCTGTCCATCTTTCTTTCTTTCTTTTCCTTTTTTTTTTAAATGAGGTTTCTCTCTCCATTGAATAAGACAAAATAGAGAATGAAACTTATTCATCTTCTTCCTCATTTTTCTTCCTTCTGCCCCTTCTGCCCGTAGGTACCATTTTTTTTTTTTTAGCCTCAACAATCACCTTCATCACCTTCATCCCTCTTTATCTCCAGTGATCTCAAGCAATGGCAACCCACCACAAGCGGTGGCGCGGCTTATGGCGACCACCACAAGCGAATCTGGCAACTAGGGGTTCGTGACCAGCGACTGGATAAGATCCGGACATTGATCTACAGCCCACGAGAAGTCCAAAGGACGGACGCATCCCCAACGAGCATAACTGCGGCAGTCAGATCCACAATGGCGCAGATCTTCGCGTGCAGCGTCCGGAGCTTCTACGTACAGATCCGAACATGAATCATTCCAGATCTACGAAAAAACCCGATCTCCACGACCACGGACATATCAGATCGATCCGCTGCATCCTATCTTACCCCTAATCAGATATGGGATCCTATGTCGGCGTTGATATATACACTTTGAACCAGATCTGCAAATCGAAACCCACGAACACCTGATGCGAGTAGACCCACCACGAGCAGAGACGACTGCGAACCGGTAGCAACCCCAAACACTCAATTTGCGAACAGACCCATAGCGTGACTCGAGCAGTGTACTCTCCTCGAACCAAATCTAAGTAGATCTGCACGAACAATGGTGCCGCACCACGAACTGAAACCAGATCTAGATTCCAATGTTGAACATAATTGTGTGACCCGACCACAAGCAACCCAACAGCCTAGATGGGCAGTCACGAGCAACCCCACGTGGTTTTTGGTAAAATTGTTCAGATTTATTTTCATCTAAGGTTCATAATTGCTTTCATATTGTTGGAAGTAAAGGAGAATTTAGAGCCGATCGCTTCAGGTTAACACAACTTTGAACACAGTCGTGCACTCGCCAAGATGGAATGAAATCGATAACATGCTCAGAAGGATTTTCTCCATATTTTTTAAAATAAAAACAAGTATTTATTTTGTTTGGGGAAGGGAATACCCTGGACACGTGGAGAACCCCTATTGGTGCTCCAAGATGGCTCATGAGTCATGCCCAGCTCGGACCGCCGAGATGGCCGCCACTAACGTCGACAAATGCTAAGTATGAGGGCCGAGGTGAACCTGGCCCAGGTCTGACCTACCGGGGAGCTCGGTAGGGGCCGATGTGAGCAACTGTCAGCGGCGTGATTATCGGGCGTAACCGTCGGTCCCGAGATTACCGGATGTAACCGACGGTCCCGAGATTACCGAATGTAACCGTCGCGAGATTAGTGGGACTACCGCCCATAAGTAGAGGACCTCACTCCACGATCAGGTACGATGATTCTGGCCTCGAACTAAACGGGGAATCCGACCTATACTGACTTGATCGTCGGAGTGCTCACCTTTTTGTGCAGGTCCGCCCAAGCGTTCAGGTCGGTCCGGAGGTCGAGTTCGAGCTGCGGTCTGGAACACACGGTTGTGCATATCCTTGCATAAACATTTGGTGCCGTCTGTGGGGACGACAATCTAAGTCATCCCAATTCTTTTAAACCAACACGCGAGCGAACATGGTTCAACCAGCGAACTCGACCAATACGATAGATCGAAGGACTCTAGCTGCCAGCAATGCCCACCAGAGGGAGGTCGGAGCAGCAGCGGTAGAGGGGCAAGGTCACGACGGCCTAGCAGCGGAACCCCTCCGCAGGTCGGCACGGATCACCGCGCCTGCCCTACCGCCTGCGCACCCGAGGACGTCCAAGGCCACCTGTGGCCGAGGTGGGACCTCTAAGAAGGGCGCCCGGGATCCAGCTCCGGCTCCAACAAGAGAGAACCTTGATGCGCTCAAGAGAGAGATGGAGGCAATGCGCACACAAATGCGCTCCATGGAGGAAATGTATAACGAAATGATGCTAGCTGCAGGCGCAGGGTCCCGATCTGAAAATCGAGTGACATGCGTGGACGTACGCGAGCAAAGGGGTTCCCACCTCGGCCTAGTCGAGGAAGAACGTCCCGAAGACAATGAGAGCGAGGGGTGCACTCACCAAGGGGGAGACCTCCGTGAGCATCTTAACAGAAAGAGAGGCTCGTCTCTCCGAAAAGGGCAGTCACCATCCCGCTCACACAGGAGCTCCAACCAGCAGGCTGAATCCTCTCACAATCCCGCAAGGATAATCACAAGGGAGGAGTTCGACCAGCTGAGGGGGGAGCTCGATGCTCAGGTGGAGGCCTTAAAGGCCAAATGTGAGCAGAAAGACGATTCATTGAACGATGGCGACTTGGGAGAATCGCATTTCACCTCGGACGTTTTGGAAGCACCAATCCCTCCGAAGTTCAAAGCTCCTACCGTGAAGCCTTATGATGGGACGAAGGACCCCAAGGACTATGTTGAGGTCTTTGAAGGCCTCATGGACTTCCAAGCGGCATCAGACGCAATCAAATGCCGCGCCTTTCAGATCGCGCTTACTGGTAGCGCGCGATTGTGGTATCGGAGACTGCCAGCCAGATCGATCTCGACCTACTCTCAGCTGAGAAGGGAGTTCCTCGCCCAGTTCTCTTCTCGGCACTATGACAAAAAGACAGCGACCCATCTCGCCACCATCAGGCAGAAGGAGGGTGAGACGCTGCTGGAGTATGTCACCAGATTCCAGAAGGAGCAGTTGAAGGTTGCACACTGCTCTGATGATTCGGCCATGTGCTATTTCCTCACCGGTCTAGCCGACGAGGCCCTCACGGTGAAACTTGGAGAGGAGGAGGCTCCGGCCACCTTCGCCGAGGTGCTTCAGAAGGCGAAGAAAGTCATCGATGGACAGGAGCTCCTCCGAACCAAAACCGGCTGACCAGAGCGAAAAATCGGCCGGGGCAGAAGTGGAAAAGATGTAGAAAGGGCAGATCCCAAGTCCAAGGACAAGGGATCCTTTTCCAGCGGCCGAGCTGAGTATCGAAGGGCGGAAAACGGACCTACCAGGAGCCGACCTTACGAGCGCTTCACCCCGACCACGATTCCAATTTCCGAGATCCTAACGAATATCGAGGAGTCTGGAATGGAGAAACTACTCAAGCGTCCTGAGAAACTTCGGGGAGCCCCGGAGAGGCGCAGCAAGGACAAGTATTGCCGCTTCCATCAGGAGCACGGCCACAACACGTCGGACTGCTGGGAGTTGAAGCGCCAAATTGAGGATCTAATTCAAGACGGCTACTTCAAGAAGTTTGTGGGAAAGCTCAGGACCAGCTCAGCAGAGAAAAAGGAAGAGCGAAAGCGTTCAAGGACGCCACCCCGACGCACCGACCGACCTGCGGTCATCAATACCATTTTTGGAGGGCCAAGCGGGGGTCAGTCCGGACATAAAAGAAAGGAGTTAGCCCGTGCAGCCAGGCGCGAGGTGTGCATCATCAGGGAGCAGGGGCCGACCTGCCCAATCACCTTCGACGGTGCAGACTTGGAGAAGGTCCACCTGCCCCACAATGATGCACTTGTGATTGCTCCCTTGATTGATCATGTGGTGGTCAAGAGGGTGCTGGTAGACGGGGGCGCATCTGCTAACATCCTGTCCTTACCGACCTACCTCGCCTTGGGATGGACAATGTCGCAATTGAAGAGGAGCCCGACACCGCTGGTTGGGTTCTCTGGAGAATCGGTTATCCTAGAGGGTTGCATCGACTTGCCGGTCACGCTGGGGCAGGACCAAACTCGGGTCACTCAAATGGCCTAGTTCGTGGTAATTGACGGTAGATCGGCCTATAACGCCATCTTTGGGCGACCCATCATCCACTCATTTCGGGCCATTCCCTCAACACTTCATCAAGTTTTGAAGTATCCCACCCCCAATGGCGTGGGCACGGTCCGAGGAGAACAGGCCGCTTCGAGGGAATGTTATGCCTCCGCACTCAAAGGCTCATCGGTCTGCGCCCTCGAAACTCTCGCCGGCAGGGATGGGCCGCTCGAGTTCGAGGCCGACCTGCCGAGGAAGGAGTTTGCCGCACCCACCGAGGAGCTCGAGCTTGTTCCTCTGCTTAGTCCCGAGAAGCAGGTAAGCATAGGAACCAAGCTGGGGGCCACCGACAGAGAGGAGCTAATCCACTTCCTCAGATCCAACTCGGACGTCTTTGCGTGGTCCCATGAGGACATGCCTGGCATTGACCCGCGAATTATGACGCATCGCCTCAGCATAGATCCATCATTCCGACCTGTGAAAGAAAAGAGAAGACCTATAAACAAGGAGATGAGTGATGTAATTGTTGAGGAAGTTAACAAACTTTTGAAAGCTGAATACATAAGAGAAATTTTGTATCCCGAGTGGCTCTCCAATGTTGTATTAGTTAAAAAATCTAACGGCAAGTGGCGAATGTGCGTAGATTTTACGAACTTAAATAAGGCATGCCCGAAAGATTGCTTCCCACTGCCGAGGATTGATCAGCTCGTGGACGCCACAGCCGGGCACGAACTGCTCACCTTCATGGACGCCTACTCTGGGTACAACCAAATCAAGATGCATGTCCCAGATGAAGGTCATACCGCCTTCATAACAGACCAAGGTCTGTACTGCTACAAGGTCATGCCCTTCGGGTTAAAGAACGCAGGAGCGACCTACCAGAGAATGGTGAACAAAATGTTCGCCAAGCAGATCGGCCGGAATATGGAAGTGTATGTGGACGACATGCTTGTCAAGAGCAAGCAATCTAAGTCGCATCTCTCCGACCTGGCCGAAGCCTTCGAGGTCTTGAGGGCATATCAAATGAAGCTCAACCCGGCTAAATGTGCCTTTGGAGTCTCATCGGGAAAATTCCTCGGCTTCATGGTGAATAACCGGGGAATCGAGGCCAACCCCGAAAAAATTAAAGCCGTGACCGAGATGGAGGCACCGAAAACGCTGAAGCAGCTTCAGGGTCTCAATGGCAGGATTGCGGCCCTGAGCCGGTTTGTTTCAAGAGCGATAGATAAGTGCCTTCCTTTCTTCAAAATCCTACGAAAGAAAGGGCCGTTTGAATGGGCAGCGGAGTGCGAGCAAGCGTTTCAGCAATTGAAGAGCTACCTCTATTCGGCACCTTTGCTCGCCAAGCCCATGCCGGGGGACAAGCTCCAATTGTACTTAGCAGTGTCAGACAGTGCCGTCAGCTCGGTCCTAATCAGGCAAGAGGAAGCGCGGCAAAACCCGGTCTACTACACAAGCAAGGCTATGACCGAAGCCGAGACTAGGTACCCTCAGATGGAGAAGTTGGCTCTCGCTTTGGTCACCTCGGCCCGACGGCTCAGACCATACTTCCAAGCCCATACGGTGGTGGTGCTCACTAACTTGCCCCTAAAAAGCATCTTCCATAAGCCGGAAACTTCTGGACGCTTAATGAAGTGGGCAATAGAGCTAAGTGAGTACGACATCCAGTTCGAACCTAGAACTGCGTTGAAAGGACAAGCAGCGGCAGATTTCATAGCCGAGCTCACACCACCTTCCGAGCTGAGCGAGTCCGACCTACCGTGGACAGTCTATGTCGATGGATCCTCCAATGAGAAGGGGTGCGGAGCCGGGGTCCTCTTGCTCGGACCAGGGGGCGAGCGATTTGAGTATGCCTTGCGGTTCGGCTTCCGGACTTCTAACAACGAGGCTGAGTATGAAGCATTTATTGGCAGCCTGCGAATCGCTCGAGCATTGGGGGCCTCTTGTGTCAAGGTCTTCAGTGACTCCCAGCTGGTTGTGAGCCAGATCAAGGACGAGTACCAAGCCAAAGACACCCGAATGGAGAAGTATTTGGGCAAGGTCAGATCGTACCTCGCCCAGTTTCGAACTTACGAAGTAAGCCGGATTCCGCGAGCAGAAAATTCTAATGCTGACGCCTTGGCCAAGTTAGCATCGACGTACGAGACCGACCTGGCCAGGTCGGTCCCCGTCGAGATCCTAGATAATCCCTCGATCTTAGAGCCAGATCTGATGGAGATCGGCGCTCCAGAATCCTCATAGATGGACCCGATCGCGGACTTCATTAGGGGCAACTCACCACAAGACCCCAAGGAGGGCAGAAAGTTGGCAAGGCGGGCAGCTCGGTTCGTGGTCCGAGATGGGGCATTGTACCGACGTGGCTTTTCCCTGCCTCTGTTGAGATGCCTAACCCCTGGAGCTACCAGAGGTTCTATGGTCGTACCGGACCACCCAACGAGAGTCGACGGGTGAGACCCCGTTCTCCCTGGCCTTCGGCTCCGAAGCTGTAGTCCCGGTTGAGATCGGCATGCCATCTGACAGAGTAGAGCATTACGAGCCTTCGACAAATGAGGAAGAGCTGCTCCTCAACCTCGACTTGTTGGAAGAAAGAAGAGCAATGGCCCAGCTACGCCTGGCGGAATATCAGGGCAGGATGGCCAGACATTACAATGCCCGCGTTCGACCTCGGGCCTTTCAGGTCGGACATCTGGTCTTAAGGACGGTCCAAACGCATGTGGGTGCCCTTGATCCGGCCTGGGAGGGCCCATTTGAAATCAAGGGCATAGTCCGACCTGGGACGTACGTATTGGCCGATCTGAAAGGAGATGTCCTCGCGCACCCGTGGAACGCGGAACACCTGAAGCGTTATTATCCTTGAAATGCCAAAAGGGTTTTCAATGAATCTGTAACGACTGTTCCAAAAGCATTATGATCGGAATAAATGTGATGATTTAATTTCATGCTTCCGAGTTCGACCAGAAATTAAATGGGGGCCACGGACTTCCACGCGATCACATTCCAGCAGTTGGTTCAAATTCAATCCTCCGAAGCTTAAGGGTACGAGGTGCGATGCCAAAACCACTGACGAACTTAAAATTCAAACCTTCAAGGCAAAGGGGCGATGTGGAAAGTTCAAAATGATCGAGCCTCCGAACTTGGGGTTACGAGGAACGATATGAAGAATAGCTACGGACTTGGGATTTTAGCCTTTTAACCTTTTTTAAGTTAAGGGTGAAATGTTAAAAATCCAGAGTTGGTGCAATGTATTGAACATTAAGAGATTCAAGCTCAAACTTACAACTATTTTAACTGAAGGCGCGACCTCAAAGGTAAGAGGTGCGAGGTGACATTGGCTGCAGTTCAAGAAAAAAGCAAAGAAAAGAGGTTGCCAACAACAAAGTAGAAACAAATGGGAGCCTCTTTATTGAATGAAGAGCAGAGCCAAGGCTTATAGACCTTACAGCTCTGCCCTGACACTTACAAACAAAAAAGAAAAGGGAGGAAGAACAGCGAAAAGCCTCGTGAAGGGTGGCCGCCTAAGAGCCTGCTTGAGGAGCGCCCTCTTCAGTGGAGCCGACCTGGTCCTCTTCGGGATCGGAGTAGTCAGAGTCCAGATCTCTGACATACTGATCCACCAACGCTTGGGGGCCAGGGGTGCCGCCAGGCCCAGACGCCCACTTCTCGGCATACCTCCTTTTCAGACCGCTAAGATCGATCTGAAGGTCGGGCATGTCGGAAGCAATGCCCTTCATGAGGAACTTGAAGCCCGCGTCAGAGAAGTCTTTGGCAAATCCATCGAAGTCAGGATGTTGCCTAAACGATTCCTCCAATAGGACTCCGTTGCTGAGCCGCTCTTTCGCCGTCTCCAGCTCGGCAGTCGCATGCTCCAGCTCCTTATCCTTCGCTTCAAGCGCCTGGAGCATGTCGTCCTTCTCCTTCAGGAGCTGGAACTTCTCCTTCTCCAAGCCCCTGGTGATAGCGTGGGCAGCTCGGAGTTGGGCCTTGCGCCTGTCCTCTTCCTTCTTCAACAGCTCGGCCTGAGACTCCACCTCGGCCTTCAAAGTCTCCACCTCAGAGTGAGCCTTCAGCAGCTCATCCTTCACGGTAGAGGAAGCAGCGTCCAAGGCAGCAGAGAACTCCTTTTTCTCCCTCGCTGCCAGAACTTCCCTCCCATCCAGCTCGGCCTTTACGGCCAGAGCCGATTGAATGGAAGCAACGAACGCCTGAGAAACGGTACAAGGAAAAAGTTAGACCGAACTACCTGCTGGGCGAAATTAAGCAAAAATGGGGACGCTAGTCTTACCTCGGCGGCGTAATCGATGGTCCTCTGCAGAACGGACCCAGGGTCGCTCACAAATTTGGACGCCCTCCTTAGGCAGCGGTCCAAACTTGCAGCTGAGATGCGGGACACCTGGTCCCTCACCCTGGAACTTGACGGCTCAATTCTGAACCGTGCTGTCACGTCGGACGTCCCGTCCATCCTGGCCGCAGGATCGTCCACCCGATCTGCGAAACTTGCAGGCAAGACCCTGCAAGCTCCGACCTCCGAGGGGGAGATCGCCTTCTTTTTCTTCCTTCTTCGCTTCAGAGGGGCTTCCTCCCTCACCTCCTCGCCCAAAGGCGGGACGTCCACCGCCTCGGTCTGGGCGTCCACCGCCTCGGTTTGATCCCTGGGGCGCTTCTCCCTCGAGGGACCCCCAGAAGACTCCAGCTCGATCACTGGGGCTGATCTTCCGAGGCAGGCCCTGCCACGGCAGGGGTGGCAGGTTTCGAACTCTGGGCGGCCTCAAGAGCATGGGCTCGGCCCTTGGACTTGCGCTTCACGCCGCTTGCAAATCCGCAAACCATGGCTGCGAAATAAAAGCAGGGGTCAACACAAGGTTAAAGGAAAAAGGGGGAGGCAAGCTCGGCATACCAAGTTCAGAGTTCGGCCTTGAAGATTCGATGGGACGAACTGCAGGGTTGTAATCTAGCAGCCCGGACTCAAGCAGCAGCTCGTCGGTCACCAAGATCCCGACCTTCCGACCCCTCGGAAAGCGCTCCTTGTAGTATTTCAGCGTGTCGAAGGAGGCTTGCGTAAGCTCGGGGACTGGTCGGATTGAAACTGCACGAAGACAAAATCTGAGTTAGACCTGAATAACAGAAAAGAAAATTGCGAAAAGCAAGAACTACTCCGTACCTAGGTTCCCAAACCTAGTGGGGACGTCGAAGAAGGAACGACCTGACTCGTCCTTTGCGAGCCATTCCCCGGAAGCGTAGAACCACTTCCTCACCCATCCCTTGATGGAGGTCGGCCCCTTAACTATACCGCCCGCGCCTTTCCTTGCGCACATATAGAACCGACCGGGCTTCTTAGCTATCATTTTCGCTTCGAAGCACGCGAGGAGCTGGTCTACGTCCAACAGCTCGGCCTCCTCACTATCCCGAGCTCGTAGCCAAAAAAGGATGGCCAAAGCGAAAATGACACCCCACCCATTGGGGGCCACTTGAGCCGGAGCCAACCCAGTCCGGAAGAGAAATTCTTGGACAAAAGGGTGAAGGGGAAGTCGGAGGCCGTACTCAAACATTTTGAAGTAGAGAGTGACCCATCCCTCTGGAGGATTGTCAGCTCTCTCCCCCTCCTCCGGAAGCCTGAGGAGGATGTTCTCAGGGATGGCGAACCCCCTACGAAGGGATCCGAGGTAGTGCTCAGGTATCCTAGAAGGGTATTCCAAACCCTGACCTGAAGTGGAGGCGTCACTATCCTCCCCGTCATCGGAGAGTCTAAAGTTTTCTACCTCCTCGAGCTTGGACTCTAACCTACGAGCTAAATCGGATCCTAAGTTGCTGCTAAAAGAGGACGACATGGCAACTACGTTCGAAAGAGAGAGGGAAGAGACTGACCTACCAAGGGTTTGAGCTGCCTTCAGATCGAACTCCAAGAATTCAGGGAACGTAAGGTATGACCTGAAGGATTGGGGGCATTTATAGCCCGTCGGAAGAATTTCCTCACCGTACACGTGTAATCAACGAGCGGCTAGGATCCTCCCTGAGATTCGAAGCGTCGAAATATTTGAATATTCCGACGATAAATCTTCCGCGACGGTTGTATTTTCCCACGAATAGGAAGTCGCCACGTGTCCAAAGCAAGTCGAATGAACTTCTCTGCCAGGTCGAGATCGGACCAGACAGAGAGGGGTCCAATGTTTGGGGAAGGGAATACCCTGGACACGTGGAGGACCCCTATTGGTGCTCCAAGATGGCTCATGAGTCATGCCCAGCTCGGACTGCCGAGATGGCCGCCACTAACGTCGACAAATGCTAAGTATGAGGGCCGAGGTGAACCTGGCCCAGGTCTGACCTACCGGGGAGCTCGGTAGGGGCCGATGTGAGCAACTGTCAGCGGCGTGATTATCGGGCGTAACCGTCGGTCCCGAGATTACCGGGTGTAACCGACGGTCCCGAGATTACCGAATGTAACCGTCGCGAGATTAGTGGGACTACCGCCCATAAGTAGAGGACCTCACTCCACGATCAGGTACGATGATTCTGGCCTCGAACTAAACGGGGAATCCGACCTATACTGACTTGATCGTAGGAGTGCTCACCTTTTTGTGCAGGTCCGCCCAAGCGTTCAGGTCGGTCCGGAGGCCGAGTTCGAGCTGCAGTCTGGAACACACGGTTGTGCATATCCTTGCATAAACATATTTATATAGAAAAAATATGCTATTTTTGGTGGTTTTAAAAAATAGTAGAATTAAAAATAGCATATTCTAAATTTATCAACATTAAAAATAGCTAGAAGACTAAGTTTTGAAAGGACATATTAGTCATTCCCAACAGGTTGTGCAGAAGATTTTGTTTTCTCTTCTTCCATAAAGGAGAATAACACGATCAATTGATGTTCAGAGTTTCTTCTCATCTTCTTATCACCACAACTGTCTTGAAAATTATTTTAAGATGTGTGGATTTTAGATTTAGATTATTCCTACTGGTCAAGTTTCAACCCCACGTTATCAATCTCTTCAAACATTGATGTCTGGTTTTGGTTCAATTTAATCGCTCTTCGTCTCTTCTCAACAAAAGGAGTGATCAATTTATCTCTTTCAGAACATACCACCATCAGCTTCTCCCTTCTTTCTTCATGCTTCGGAAGAAGTTCGTTGATGGAAGATTTCAGTACCTCAATCTCAGCTTCCTGATTCACCAATCAAGCACAAGAATCTCTTTCTCCCTTCTGAAGAGTATGATAATCATAATATATTCATAATTTTTTAAACTATTCTTACTAGGAATTTAGGAATAAGAATAAAAATAGGAATATTTTTTTTGTTACGAAGTTATCCATTAATATCTTAATATAATCAATTTTTTCGTACAAAAGAACCGGCACAAGGATGAATTTTCTTCTTTTTTCTCCCTTTCGTTTCATTTTAAATAACTAAAAATTAAATCAATTGTATAAAATATTAGTATAATTGGTATTTTAAAGACCATTAACTAAAAAATAGTCTAAAAAAGGAGTTTATTTTCCATCCATCTAGTCTATTAATAAAATTTAAAACTCATTGTTTTGAGTCTGATTTGACACCTAAAATAACAGTGCAAGTCAATCGATTCAATTTCATTGTCAGGTCTAGCCTAAGATATAGATAAGTGACTAACACCCAGATTTTAGGTCTCATATTTATAATATTTATGATAATACATCAAAAAAAAATAACTTCGAATAATATACGATGTGATTCATATATTCAAAGAGAAAATAAATGATTTGTTGGCTTTCAGATCGTAGTTCTAATGCAAAAACCATTTGATACAAATTGATAATTACGAATAAAAAAATTGATTTTATCGTAACTTTGAGACCATCAAGCATAGACGGTTGTGCAGTAACTTTTGGTTTCTATTCTTCCTTAAACGAGAATAGCAAGATCAATTGATGCTCAGATTTTTCTTCTTCATGTTCTTATCACCACAGCTATCTTGAGAATTATTTTAAGATGTGTAGATTTTAGATTTAGATTATTCCGAGGGATAAGTTTCAACCCCACATTTTCAATCTCTTCAAACATTGATGTCTGGTTTTGGTTAAATTCAATCACTCCCCGTCTCTTGTCAACAAAAGAAGATCAATTTATCTCTTTTAGAACATATCATCCTCAGCTTCTCCCTTCTTTCTTCATGCTTCCGAATAAATTCTTTGATGGACGATTTCAGTACCTCAATCTCAACTTCTTGATTCGCCATTTATCCACAAGAATCTCCTCCTCCCTTCTTCTTCTCGTGGAGGTCTTCGAACTCGGACTTGTGAATAGTTTTTTTTTAATCCACCTTCAGAGGAGTTTCGGTTCGAAAATTAGGGATTCGGTGAGGTTTTTAGGGTGGAGCATAACGATTTGTCTAGAACGGTAGAAACTGAGGAAGCCAAGATATTTGAAGGGAAGAAAGAAGAGTATGATAATCAAGATATATTCATAATTTTTTTAACTATTCTTAATAGGAATTTAGGAATAAGAATAAAAATAGGAATAAGAATAGGATTTTTTTTGTTACGCAATTATCCATTAATATCCTAATATAATCGATTCTTTCGTACAAAAGAGTCGGCACAAGGATGAATTTCCCTTCTTTTTTTCCCTTTCGTGTTTTTTTTCAATAACTGATAATTAAATCAATTGTATAAAATATTAGTATAATTGGTATTTTAAGAACTACTAATTAAAAAACAGTCTTAGAAAGAGTTTATTTTCTATCGATCTAGTCTATTAATAAAATTAAAAACTCAATGTTTTGAGTCTGATTTAACACCTAAGTGAAAGTCAATCGATTCTATTTCATTGTCTAGCCTAAGATATAGACAAGTGACTAACGCCCAAATTTTAGAAGGTCTAATATTTATAATATTTATGACAATACATCCAAAAAAAAATAACTTCAATAATATAGGATTGGTTCATATATTCAAAGAGAAATTAAATCATTTTGCTGGCTCTTTGTATCGTAGTTCTAATGCAAAAACCATTTGATACAAATTGATAATTATGAAAAAAAAAATTGTAACTTATCACACACAACCCAAACAAATTTTATTCCACAAAAGCAAGTGATTTTATCCTAACTTTTAGACCATCAAGCATAGACGGATGGACAATAATTAACTTTTGGTTTCTATTCTTCCTTAAACGAGAATAGCAGGATCAATTGATGCTCACATTTTTCTTCTCCATCTTCTTATTGACTGAGGTTATGCTGAACGCATGCACTAAGCGTGGTAACAATTCTATAGATGCAAGCGCACACCTGTCAGAGTAATATAAAATGGATGGAGTATCCAAGTATCGATCCTGGACTTCTAAATAATTTCCAAACTCTAAAGTTTTAATGAATAGTGAACGTTGAAATGAGTGATTCTTGCAAAATGGGAAGTGGTCACAAATAATGGTTTTGGATTTGGGATTTGGTCTTATAATGGTAAAACCTAGCCTGAATTACTTGAAGTTAGCCAACAAAGAATCAAGGATACGCTAAGGACAATATGCATTTTACTTTAGGAACCAACGACTACGCTTTTCACTTGACTTATGTCTAAGCAAGTTCAAAGTCCTAAGACATTCCCTAATATGTCTATTATGAGAGATATCTTAGTTTTAGGATGGAAATAGTCGCAACCTCGGGTTAAGGTCCTATGTCTAGGCTACTTAACCGGAACCTTTATGTCTAAGGCGCTCCTCTCCTCTGTTTAACCACTCAACAATGCAAATAAGCAACCTTTTCAGTATTGACTTGTTAAGACTTACAGTGGCCTTCTCTAAATCCTAACTTTTTGGGAAAACATGTTGAGCAATGAGTGGAAAGCAAAAACACTACTTCTTAGCAACTCTTTTTAGAAATAAAAGGCTAACTATCCATAACCGGGCTAGAGACGGGAATTTAGAAAGACATATTGAAGAAAATACAGCAAGTAAAATGGTTAAAATTGAAATGCATGTGTGAAAAACAAAAGTTAACTAACGGAGAGTTTTACTCGGGATTGAGAGCTTCGCCCTTCTCTTTCAAGCAAAAGGGAGTGTCACGTGCTCTTTCCTCCAAAAACACAATTCTCTTAACTAAAAATAAAGTAAAGGCAAAGTAAAGATAAACTAAGTGCTGGATTTTTATAAATTTGAATAGGTAGAAAATAACTAAGTAACAACGGAAACAAAACAAAGCTCAATAAAGGAATGTAAAGTGCTCGGGATTTAAAAACTAAAAGCAACTAATGAAAGCAACTCAAAAGTACTTAGAAAGCAACAAAGAAACACTAAGAATGATCAAGAGAAGGAAGCAGCTTGATGAATTTGGTGGAGAAGCTGCTGGAATTTATAGTTGTGCAGAATTGGTTAGGTGGGTCCTAAAATGCTGGTGGATCACCCATGTCCAACTCCTTTGACTGACCAAATCATGCTCAAACTGATAGTGGAACACTTTTTCTACACGTATGCATCGGTTGGAACCACCAAAACGCATTGGAAGACGCATTTCATTAAGGGCAAAGTTGGAAGAAAACAAGGATTTCTGCAGCCTACCAGGCATCTGGCGCCTCCAATGAAGGTTTTTCCGTCTTTTTGCTTCTTTTGATTAATTTGCACTCCCAAATGGTCCTAAAATGTCATAAATACAATATAAGCCAACCACAAACCATCATATATGAATTTTGCATGAATTGGAACTCAAACGACCGAGAAAAAGTCCGAAACAAAGTTAAAACATAATAAAAACAGCATCTAAAACCTTCTTTTTACGCATGTAAACAAGCGTAATCACTTATCACCACGAATTCTCTTGAGAATTATTTTAAGATGTGTGAATTTTAGATTTAGATTATTCCTAGAGGTCAAGTTTCAACCCCACATTTTTAAGGGATTAGTACATTGATGGGCTATTTAAAGATCCTAATTACATAAAAAGGATGAAATGTATAGAATTTACACATTTTTCATATATCAACCCTATTTAAGAGGGTACCCATCATATAAATTACTTAAATAGCCTCTTGTATTTACAAATTAATTTTAAACTCATTTTAATATGTAAAATTGATTAATTAGAAGGTTATAATTTAGATCTCATAATTTTAGGTTAATGATACTTTCCAAAACAAATTAAAACACCAAAACATTAAAAATAAAACCCTAAATTCCCCAAAATTGAAAACATAACCTCCCAAAATATCTCCAAATCTCGTCCAAAAATCTCCAAAATTCGAAATCAAGAACTTTTTTTGCTTCATCCATGAGACGTTTAAAACTTCAATTTTGGAGGACCCTTTCTACATTACTATAGGATATATGCGTTTATATCTTATATACAACTATAAGATATATGCACATATAAGATATATACACATATACAATATATACCTATATATACGAATATAATCAGGAATACTAAGAATATGCGACATTTAGAACATCAATTTTCTATACACATAAACAAAATATATTCCCATATATACCAATCTTAACGGAAGACTAATAATTACAAATGGTATGGAGGACCCTTTCTACAGAACTATAAGATATATGTATACACATATACAATATATACCCATATATACGAATATAATCAGGATGTGAGATGTTTAGAACTTCCATTTTCTGTACACATACATAAAATATATCCCCATATATATCAATCTTAACAGAAGACTAATAAGTATCAATGGTAAAAACAGAAGGGGATAGGAGACGAGGAACGCGCTGAACGGCATCGAAAACGTTCAAAGACGTCGACAAAAAGTTTATTCGACGACGGAAATTGAGGAAATAAATACCTCATTGACGGAAGCACGCTGCACGGCGTCGGAAACGTGGAACGAGGTCGACGGAAAGTCTATTCGACGACGGAAAGAAGAAGGAAACAATCGCTCGTTGATGGAAGCTCTGAAGAAGTACACAGACGGTATGCACTTCAATGCTGTCGACGTTGATGAAGGTATGCACGAAAAAAGGGAAGACGCCGGGAAAAAAATCAAGGTTGGAGAAGGAAACAGATGCAGCAAACGATTTGCAAATAGAAGGCTAGATTAGTGGTTGTAGGTTACACATAGAAATTTGGTATTGATTATTTTGATACATATTCACCTGTAACCAAAATAGCCACTATTAGATCTCTAATTGCTCTTACTGCTATTCATGACCTGTTAATACATCATATGGATGTAAAAACAGCATTTATTAATGGAGATTTAGAAGAAGAGATCTATATGACTCAACCTGAAGGTCTTGTAGTGGTTGGTCAAGAAAATAAAGTATGCAAGCTTAAAAAATCACTCTATGGTCTAAAACAAGCTCCCAAACAGTGGTATGAAAAGTTTAATTGTACTTTAGTAAACAAGGGCTAAAAAGTAAATTGTTGTGATGCATGTGTTTATTCAAAGAGTTTTGGAGCTGAATGTGTGATTATTTGCTTATATGTTGATGACATGCTGATTTTTGGTACAAACTTAGATGTCATTAATAATACCAAGTTATTGTTGTCTTCACATTTTGAAATGAAAGACTTAAGAGAGGTCGATGTAATACTTGGTGTGAAAATAAAGAAAAATGATAAAGGTTTCTCTTTATGTCAATCGCATTATATTGAGAAAATGCTGAAGAAATTTGACTACTTTGATAAACCACCTGTTAGAACACCCTATGATGCAAGCATAAGTCTTAAGAAAAATAAAAGTGATAGTGTATCTCAATCTGAATACGCAAACATCATAGGTAGTGTTATGTTTTTAATAAACTACACTAGACCTGATATTGCATATGCGGTTAGTAGATTGAGTAGATATACACATAATCCTAGTAAAGAACATTGGAATGCTCTTCATCGTTTATTAAGATATTTAAGAGGGACAATGGATTATAGTTTGCATTTTAACAAATTTCCTGTTGTGTTAAAGGGATATTGTGATACAAACTGGGTTACAGATAACGATGAGGTAAGCTCCACTAGTAGATATGTGTTTATTTTTTGTGGAGGAGCTATATTGTGGAAGTTAGCAAAACAGACGTGCATAGCACGTTCCACCATGGAGTCTGAGTTCATAGCACTCGAACTAGCAGGGCAAGAGGCTGAATGGCTCAAAAGTCTTCTTGGAAACGTGCCATTGTGGGGGGCATCTGTGCCAGTGTCCCTATACTGTGACTTCCAAGCTGCCATAGAGATTGCCAAAAACAGTGTGTACAATGACAAGAGGAGGCATGTACGCTTGAGACATGGAACTGTGAAACAGTTGCTAAAAGGCGGGGTAATATCCTTGGAGTATGTAAGGTCCGAGAGGAACTTGGCAGATCCTCTCACAAAAGGCCTAACAAGGAGAGTAATCCTTGAGTCCTCGGCATGTATGGGGCTAAAACCCCTGATACATCAATTGTGAATCCATAGCCCTTATTGGGTGGTCTATGCATAGACTTGATGGATTATTGATGAGTAATGTAAATCCATAGCCTAGTCTTTGGGTGGTCTATTCATAGACTTGATGGATTAGTTACAAAGTCTTCATAGTTAAGTTTTGAGTGGTTTATCTTTGATAAACTTTATGAAGCACTAACGTGATTGTGAGGGTGCGGCCGCCTTCTATGAAAGAGTTTAGGTTTCTAGAGTTTTTCACGTGACCCAAGGTTCTATGTGCATGGCCATTAAAAGCACTTGTTGTATATCGCGGAATCAAAATGAAGGATTAAAATGTTTTGTGGGGGTCTCAACTATAATTATTGAAAGTTCAAGAGGTAACTCACTTACACTACTTAGGTTGTTGCCTCACTTCACTATGCATTAATTCAAATCTTAAAATATTAATGCTTAAGTTTTATTCCTATATTGCTCAGAATTTTACTATTTTTATCTTTTCTCCTTTTGTCATTTGTGGGAGATTGTTAGGAATATCAAAAGAGAAAATAATAATTTGATGGCAATTGGGCCTCTTTGATGGCAACTGAACGTTCCGATCTACGTTACATCTAAGCTCAGCAATCTCGAGCTCAAACATCTGGCGCCATCCTGAACGTTCCGATCTACGTTACATCTGAGCTCAGCAATCTCGAGCTCAAACATCTGGCGTCGTCTGTGGGGAAGGTCGTCAACTTTGTGTGGAAGAGCGTAATATGTCGGTTCGGTATACCGAACGCCATCATCACTGATAATGGAAAACAGTTCGACAGTACCCGATTTAATCAGTTCTGTCAACAGCTCGGCATACGCCACCTCAGCTCGTCTCCGGCCCATCCGCAGTCCAACGGGCAGGTTGAAGCTGTCAACAAGATCATCAAGCGTGGTCTGAAGATAAGGTTGGAATCCCTGAAAGGTCGGTGGGTAGAAGAGCTGTCGGAGGTGTTGTGGTCCTACCGAACTACACCCCGCCGATCTACTGGAGAGACGCCGTACAACTTAGCTTTCGGGTCAGAGGTCGTCATCCCTGTGGAGATCGGCATGCCGACGCCCCGAGTTGAGAACTTCGATGCACAAACCAACAGTGAAGCTCTCCTTGTGAATCTTGACTTACTCGAGGAGAAACGATCTAACTCCCAGCTCAGACTAGCAGAATATTAGAACCGTATGGCTCGGTACTACAACGCCAGAGTGAAAGTCAGAACGTTCAAGCCTAGTGACCTCGTGCTCAAGAAGATAATGCAGCATGTCGGAGCACTCGAGCCGAACTGGGAAGGTCCGTACAGAGTCTTGGAAATACTCCGACCTGGAGCGTATCTGCTATCCGACCTCAATGGGAGACAACTCCCCCACCCATGGAACGCCGAACATTTGCGAGTTTATTATCAATGAGACGTGTGTAATCCGACGTGTAAAATCTCATTCATTAATGAAAGTCGATCTCCAATGACTTGTGCAATATTTGACTATATTCGTTAGTGTCGTCTGCTACTACCAAGCTACGTCAAATGGGGGCCAAGGAAGCCTACGCGGTATGACCTATGCTAAAAAACCTACACTAAGTTGTGTTTTTACAAACATCCGAAGCAATGGTCAGCTCGTAGGAACCTAGCTATCCCAAAAAAAAACTTTGTTGAACACACCGCCGAGTTGAACTGTTCGGCTCGTAAGCCGTTGTGTAGGGAGGCAATTATCAAGGCTTGATAAACTCAGATAACGAGACCATCATTAAAATTTTAATAATTTTAAAGAAAATTTCTCTAAGTATAGGGACCTCGGAGAGAACGACCCAAGTCTGAGCTAATTTGTTTCCATTAAAATTGAAAGTTTGATGAAGAGCCAAGGTATATATGCCTCGGCTCGGTACAGTAGTTTGAATATAAAAGTGATGATAAAATGAAAAGAAGCAACAGAAGGCGGAGGCTGTCTACTCCTGCAGAGGGTCGGCAGGACTGTCGGTACCTACGTCGGCGTCAACGATCGCGGCGACCCAGTGGCCTCAGCCTCGTTATCGACATCAGAAGGTCGATAGGCCTAGATGGACTCGTACTCTTGCTCAACGGCGGCAACAGCCTCCTTCGGGCAAACGGCATCAAGCTTGTTGACGACGTAGTAGAAGCCCCTATCTGCTAGATCCCGAGCCAAGCCATCGAACTCGGGAAATTCTTTGACCTTCTTCTCTAGATAGGCCCAGCTGGCCAGATTCTGCTGAGCTTAATTCCAGCCCTTCTCCGCGGTCTCAGCTCGGCCCCGAGCGTTCTTCAGGTCGGTGTGAGCTTGGGCTATCAAGGCTTTCGACCTATCGGCATCAGCCTCCTTCTCAGCTCGCGCCTAGTCAACCTCAGCTTCGAGCTCAACGATCCTCCGCTCGTAGGAGGCGTTAGTCTCCTCCTCCTTCAAGTCCCGCCCTCCGAGCTCCAAGCTCATCATCGATGCCGAGAGGCAGGCGTGGTAGTGGAGCTGTAAAAGTTCGAGGTTAGATCAATAGAAATAAAGAAAAAGAAGAAAGGAAGAGTAGATGCGAGCTCACCTCTGCAGAAAGAGCTATGGTCTTCCTCACCGCCTCCACCAGGTACTCGGGTGCCCAGACAGCTTGTTCCACTCGGCGAGAGCTGGAGGACCTCACCTTCGTCGCGGCCTCGTGGATGCTGAGGCGAGAAAAGGCGAGCTTGAAGGGGAGCGGGAGCTCGTCGCCGTGTTGCCAACAATGTTGAGACCCCTCCTCCGAATCAACCATGATGGGGGGAGGTGGAGACTTGGAGTTGACTTCCTCGGAGGGAAGCGTCTCCCTCGCCCGTTTCTTCCGAAGCAGAGGGGTAACTGACTCCTCGCCCCCGACAATGGTCTGCAAAGGCTGAGCCTGAAGGGCCTGGAGCTTGGCTAGATTGGCCAGCCCTTATGGTTATGCAAACCCCTAGATCACAAATGCTAAAACCCCCAAATCGAGATGATGTCAACCCAAGGAAAAAGTTAGAACGGATTTACCTTGATGATCAATATCAAGAGTAGAGAAAACTTGTTTCTAAACTCAAGATTCGAACCACTCCACAAGATAGCTTGATCAAGGCTACTTGAATGATTCTAACATACAACTAACACCAAAGAATTGCAAAGAAAAACAAGCTCTAGGCTTTTGAAGCAGAATAGCAACTTTCATTCAATCATAAAATCTCTATTTCAAAGGAAACAAGTTAGGCTATTTATAGCCTCCAAAACAACCCTAAAAGTAACCTAAAGACATTTGAAAGGTTGTAACTCCCAATTACATGATGACCATAACATCCACTAGCTAAAATGTAACTTGAAACACATAAACGAAATGTGTAAAACTGAAAATATAATAAAAATAGGTTTAAATCCGAGAATTGAAATCTTGATCACCCTTCAAAGTCTTTGTCACCTCCCAATTTTAAATGAAGCTTCACTTGAAGTAGTTTGAAATGTAGTTCCTTTAATTGATGTATGACTTGCAATAAATGAAGCTTGCGATGCACTTAAGTTCATTGAATGCAACTTGAGTTCAACTTTGACTTCCATGAATGCATCTTGAGTTCAACTTTGACTTCCATGAATGCAACTTGAGTTGGCCATAAATGAAACTAGAGTGCATTTAATGCAACTCCGATTTGTTGTCAACTTGGACATAAGATTCTCCAACATCTTCCTTTAAATCCTTGAGTACTAAGACACTTTGGTTCATATCACAAGTTTTGCAAAGGAACCATGAACGAGTACATTGTGGCAAATTATCTTCAAATTTCTTATGCCTTCAATTTTCATATGCTTCATATTAGGAAAAGATACCTGCAATCAACACAATCATTCAAAGTGGAATGACCATAAACAGTAAATATTGTCACAAATTATAAAGCAATCATATTAGGATGAAAAGTACAATTCAACCAAAAAGACTTGAATTCACCATATTTGTATAGCCATGGTCCAACAAGAAAAAAATTGTATGAAATATAGTTATGAAATTCAATTTAGAATTTACAAGTCCTTTACTAGTAAATCTTCAGAAAAAGGACAGTGGTCCAATATTCGTTGAGACACATGAATTCTACGTATATACATGAATATAAATTACAAGTGCACCTAGTGAAGTCACTAAAAACAATAATATCTTAACTCAATGGAAAAGCTATTTTGAATATTTATTTTAGTATCACCATAATGATCCAATATTTATCCATGTCATGAGCTTGAAAAAATAGAAATCAATAAATTAAAAATAAAAAATGAAAATGGAGTTAATTTCATTATTACAACTTAACACATAGCCTGGATGGTTCCTAGAAAGAAAGAAAGAAAAGAAAATGGATGGCAAGCTACAAAAGTGCAAGAGAAAACTTTCCCAACACAGACCGAAAAGCATGGTCTAGTGCATATTAAATTTCATTTGTTAAAATAGTCAATAAAGTTGATAATGCAAAGTTTACCTTGGATTCAAACTGATTCATTTCCAGCATCCTTGGTGACATTTCATTCCCATGAATCTCCACTGATTCATTGCACTTCATTTTCAACCTTTCAAGTTGTTGAAGAAAATTACCTAGATATACTCTTTTAAGCGCTGGACACCGGAGAATATACAACTGTTGTATGTTTTCCAAAAATTAGAATTTCATAAGGGTCCTTCCTCCAAACATACTTTAGATTTGGCAGATCAGTTAATCTCAAGGAACTCAATTTAGGGAGCAACGCATCGAATATTTCTGTAACATTTTCCATCCCATGGCTTTCAAAGATTCCTTCTAACATACCACATCGTGATTGCATAACTCTTTAAAAGGAAAAACCTTTTAAAGGCAGGTTAGCGTGCTCATCACATTGAATGATTGAAAGGAAAAACCTTTTCAAGTTTGTTGCAGTCAACAATTTCTACTCTTTTGAGCTTCCCAAAGGTATGTGGAATGAGTTTCCTTTTACATACCAGCCTCACATTGTCTGCTTTTCTAATTATCAATTTCTCCAAATTAGGAAGTGGAACCTGTAATGAACACTCTTTGTTAGTACAGCATATATGCTGCCACAAAATATACAAAGAATATGTAAGGGATGAAAATGAAACTTAACATTAAATATTGCCATGATTTTTCTTTTCTTTGTTTTCCCCCTCAAAAGGAGCCTCGCTTTCGTTGAGAAAAATCATAGAAAATAAGGGGCATACAAAAAAGCAACCCAACAAATAGGCCAAACTAAAACAGAAAGAGGCTTCAATCTAAGAAAATAAGACCTAACGAGCAATAACAAAAATCTTAAACCACCAAAGTCTAAAGCAAAACATGAAATCTTACCAGGGACTAAACCTCCTCCAAGACCTCTCTACCCTCTGAAAGTTATATTGTTTCTCTCAATCCAAATACCCCATAAAATGACACAAATATCACCGAGCCACGAAAAACGACCCTTATCACGAAAAGGCGAAAGTAGGAGCAGCCCTCCACCAACAAACTACCATCTCTTGGCTGATCCAGGCAAAAAAACTAAATGCCTCAAAATAATAATTCCAAACCGAGTAAGCAAAATGGGCAGTTCGGAAGGAGATAGATGATCAAGATCATCTATTGCGACCCTATAAAGATATAACAATGCAGCCTTATTAGTAGGGGCGACTTCCTTTACTCTATCATGAAGGACCTACCACACAAGAAAATAAATTATACTTTCTTGGAAATTTCAACATTTCACAGCAAGGAGAAAACAGAGGAACTTGGGGTATAGAGATTCACCGAGCAATTGAAAATAAAACTACAAAAAAACCCATAAAAAGTACTAGGATCCCGTAGACAAATATCCTCTCCCCACAATAATAGAAAACTCCCCAAGCTGAGACGATAGGAGCCACGATATTCATCTGATCGTTATCAGATCAAGGATGACAGAAGCAAATAATGGAGAGGAGGAGATCTTGAAAGAAGGTAAGACAAAAGCCACCGAATGATTCCTCGTCGATGATAGATGGTACAAACACGAAAACAAGTAACAGAGGGATCTATCTTCCAACTACCTATCCACCCGAAAATAAGTGTCCAACCGATCACCTACATAACACTGAACAAACTAAGAGAAACAAGGAAGCCCATCAGAAATAGCTTGCCACAAATTTTTAGAAGTGTTTTTCAAACCCCCTTCGAGATTTACTCAAATGGATAAGGACCATACTTGCTCACAATAACCTTATGCCATGATGTGTTAGACTCTCACTCTCGAAGAAAGCGCCACAACCACTTAGCCAAAAAGGTCTCCCTCGCGCTCGCAGGTTGCCAATGCTTAGACCCCCAAGATCCAAGGACTTGGACACTCTTTCCGACTTGACTAAATGAGAACTTTTCCCCTCATCGGCCCCGTCCCATAAGAAATCCCTCACAATAGTTTCCAAGATCTTAATAAGTGAAATAGGCACTCAAAATAAGGAACGGAAGTAAGTCGAGATTCCACTCTACTACCTCCTCCAATATTCTCCTAAAAATAGTTATGGTGGGTCACACTCTTGGGAAGAATACGAAAGTCCTATGGATGTATTTTATTAGTGATATAGTTTTTCTTCTCGTTTCTCCAAGTAGAGAAGTTTTTTTGTTACTCCTTTGGATGAGATTTTCCCTTATTTTTATAATTGCGTACCATCAATGAAATTGTTTCATAAAATAAAAATTAAACATAAAAAAACTAAAAGAAAAAGTTATTCTACCACTAGTAGAGAAATAACTTCTCTTCGGAGAAGACAGACATTTTTGTAGTTCTTATTATTGAGAGAGAAATGAGAAAGTGGGGAAGTGTGTAAGTTTCAGATACTACATATTTATACAAACTCTAAGTACTACTCCACTAGCCATAAGAATAGCAACCTACCTAGTTGACTTGACTATACCAAAAATAACCCTAACAACTTCCTAGAAACTATGACTTGGACTAGACAAATTCAAAAACTAAAAGAATCAAACTTGTAATTTGAGTTAACTTACATTCTCCTCCTAACTCAAATACTAAAAACACCCAACTTGCTCCTAAGAGCTTGAAAACGACCCACACTAAAGGACTTAGTGAAGATATCTGCTATTTGCTCCTCTGAGCTGCAGTGCACCAACTGAACTTCTCCTTCCTTCTACATCTCTCTAAGAACATAATACTTGATCTTAAAGTGCTTGGTCCTTCCATGAAAAACCGGATTTAATGAAATAGCTAAAGTGGCTTGATTATCCACAAATACCTTCACACTCTCTTCTTTCTTTAGATGCAAGTCACACATCAACTTCTTCAACCAAACAGCTTGGTTGACTGCTGTTGTTGCTGCAATGAACTCAGCTTCTGCAATTGACTGAGCCACTATATCTTGTTTTTTTGAACACCATGAGAAACACCCTGAGCCAAAAGTGAAACAATAGCCAGAGGTACTCTTCATATCATCTAATGACCCAGCCCAATCACTATCTAAGTAACCCTGCAACTCAAAATTTTCAACTTTATTGTATTTGATCCCAAAAGATAGTGTGCCTTTAAGATATCTCAAAACCCTCTTTCCAGCAACCATATGATTCTTGCTTGCACAATGAAGAAATCTAGATAAGACACTTACAGTGTACATGATGTCAGGCCTAGTGGATTTGAGATACATGAGACATCCAACTAGACTTCTGTACACATTCTCGTCTGTAGGTTCCTCCCCATCATCCTTCTGCAACTTCTCCTTCTGAATCA
This sequence comes from Momordica charantia, assembly GCF_013281855.1. NCBI lineage: Eukaryota > Viridiplantae > Streptophyta > Magnoliopsida > Cucurbitales > Cucurbitaceae > Momordica > Momordica charantia. Next base: position 8,089,818 of record NW_028275161.1, on the reverse strand, counting down.
TCGGAGTGTTCACACTCTTACACTCCTCTATATTGAACCTCTTCAATATCTCTCTCATGTACTTCTTCTGAGAGAGAAACACTTCATTCTGTCCTTGCTGAATCTCCATGCCAAGGAAGTAATGCATCAGACCTAGATCGGTCATCTCAAACACCTTCATCATTTCTTGCTTGAACACCTCTATCTGATTATTATCACTTCCTGTCACCAGCAAGTCATCTACATAAAGAGATACAGTCACAATAGCAGTACCTGATTTCTTCACATAGAGTGTGGATTCACTCAGACTCTTCACAAAACCCAAGCTCAGCAAATGATCATCCATCTTGTTGTACCATGCCCGAGGAGCTTGCTTCAACCCATAGAAAGCCTTCTTCAGTAAATAAACTTTCTGCTCTTGCCCTGGTGTGATGAACCCGTCTAGTTGCTCAACGTAGATCTCTTCTTCTAACACTCCATTGAGGAATGCTGACTTCACATCTAGTTGATACACCTTCCATCCATGCTGAGTTGACACAGCCAGTAGCATCCTGATTGTGTCCATTCTTGCAACCGGTGCAAAAGTCTCAGAGAAATCAACTCCCTAGACTTGTGCATACCCTTTCACTACTAACCTGGCCTTAAGCTTGTTCACAAAGCCATCTGGATTTAATTTAGTCTTGAAAACCCATTTGACTCCAATCACCTTTCTGTCAGTAGGCTTCTCCACTAGCTCTTATGTCTTGTTCTTCTCTATCATTCTCAACTCCTCCTTCATTGCCTCCATCCACTTTTGATCTTTTTGAGCTTCTTCAAACCCTGCAGGCTCCAACACAGCTACGCTGCTTCTTTCATACACCTCAGTCAGTAGTCTAGTCCCTCTCACTGGTGCATCATCAACTAGTTCATCAGGATCCAGAGAGACTTCTTGTTGCTTCACCTCTGCTTCTTCTGTCCAGTCTCATTCCTCATCCTCCAGAAATTGAACGTCTCTACTAATCACCATCTTCTTTATGTGAGGTTGATAGATCTTGTAGGCTTTGGACATTATGCTATAGCCTACAAAGATTCCTGGTTCTGCCTACTCACTCAACTTGTCTCTCTTCACCTGTGGAACATGGAAAAAACACAAGCAATCGAACACCTTCAAATTTGTCAGTTTTGGTTTAGTATCAAACCAAGCTTCATAGGGGGTCTTCTTCTCCAAGACCCTTGTAGGTAGTCTATTCAATAGAAAGATTGTTGTGTTTGCTACTTTAGCCCAAAACTCCTTTGACAAAGTCTTCTCATGCAACAAGCATCTTGTCATCTCCATAATACACCTGTTTTTCCTTTCACTAACTCCATTTTGTTGTTGAGAATATGGAGCAGTGAGTTGATGTTCTATACCAGCTTCTTCACAGAAGGAATTAAACCTTTGTGATGTATATTCAGTCCCATTGTCGGTCCTCACCACTTGAATCTTACAGCCACTTTGATTCTCAACCCATCTTTTAAACTTTAGAAACACTCCAGCTGCTTCAGATTTCTACTTCATGAAATATATCCAACACATCTGAGTATAATCATCAATAAAGATAATAAAATACCTGCTACCATTTAATGAAAGAGTTGGTTGAGGTCCACACAAATCAGTGTGGATGAGATGTAGCTTCTCGGTTGCTTTCCAAATTTACTTCTTGAATGGCAATCTTGTTTGCTTCCCTGTCAGACAAGCTCTGCAGTTTGTTTTCAGCTTCTCCAAAATCGGTACTCCTATTGCCATCTCATTTTTCTGCAGATACTGCAACCTCTTCTGATGAAAATGCCCCAACCTCTTGTGCCATAACTTAGTATCATTCACTTGACACTTGAAAGCTATTTGCTCCTTCTCGAATGGATCTAATGAAAAGCTCTTGTGCTGCATCTTTATTTTGAACAACTCATCCCTACTGGAATCAGAAATGAGGCACTTCCCGTCTTCAAACAACACTTTAAATCCCTTATCTACTAGTTGACCAACACTTAACAGGTTTTGGTCAATCTCAGGAATAAACAACACTTCATTAATCAACTTGTTCCAGCACAACTCTCTATTGACACTGTGCCCTTCCCTTTCACTTCTAGATACTCACCATGTCCTATCTTCACCCTTGACTTGAATGACTTGTCAAGGTCCTTGAACAACTCTTTGTCACTTGTCATATGATTGGTACACCCACTATCAACCAACCAACCATCACATTGATTGGTTGATGAGAAACAGGTAGCCACAAAGAGTTGATCTTCTTCTTGCTGTACTGCAGTATGTGCTCCTCCTTATTGTTGAGTCTTGGCACCTTTACAAAATCGTTCAATGTGTCCCAATAAATTACACCTTCTACACTTCACATCTGACCTTCTCTAGCGCCCTGGAGGCCAGAGAGTTTGTAATCAAGGAACTTGTGGTTTGCAATGAAATGAAATCTAGGGTCTGAAATTCCTCGCTCGTAAACTGGCCTCCATTGAAAATGAGAACTCCCGGTTCTGGATGGAATTGGAAAACCGCAACGACTTATTGCGACCCGCCCAGAATGGCCGCCTGGTCCCGGAGTTCTCGGAGCTGAAGATCCCTCGATTCAAACTCTAGTTGTCTAAACTATTGTTCTTGTGTGGATGGTTGTGCTTCCCGCAGTACTTGCATGCACTACCAACATCCTTTGCAGTAGATTCTGAGCTACTGCTGCCACTCGCCTTCTTCCCTTTCCACTTCTTCTCTCTTCCACCTTCTCCCTACTGCATTCTAGCTTTCAGTGCCCCTCAATGCTTCCTTCTTGCTTCATCAACCTCCTCTGCTCTTGTGCTTGTAAAGCACTAACAACTTCTATCACTTTGAGTTTGGAGATGTCTTTAGTATTCTCTAAGGAAGCAATGGTTGCTTCATATCTCTCAGGTACTGAAACCATAATCTTCTGAACCAATCTATTGTCAGATAGATCAGTTCCTAATGCTCTTGCCTTGTTAGCAATTCCGATCAACTTGTCTGAGTACTCTTTGATGGACTCAGAATCCTTCATCTGCATTCTCTCGAATTCCCTCACCAAGTTCAACACCTTCATGCCTTTAATCCTCTCATCACCTTCATACTCACTTTTGAGGAACTCACAGATCTCCTTTGCTGACTTCAATGCCATAATTCTGTTGAATATGGCGAGAGACACAGCTGCATATAGGCAAGCTCGAGCCTTTGCCTTCCTGGTGACCCTCTCCTTGTGAGTCTTGATCTATGCATCGTTGGATTATCAGGAAGTGGAGCAATTTCGTAATCTTGCTCAATTGCTTCCCAATAATCACAACCCTCCATGTAGGCTTGTATTCTGATTGCCCATGCTTGATAGTTTTCACCATCAAACACAGTTACAGCCAGTGAAGAAAGATTGTTTGATCCTAACTCCATTAGACAAAACTCTCACAGGTGTATCACTTAGTTTCTCTCGGGAATATTTCACTAATCCTCACTCACAGATCCCTTCAGAATTTAAGGCTCTGATACCACTGTAGTTCTTATTATTGAGAGAGAAATGAGAAAGTGGGGAAGTGTGTAAGTTTCATTCAATGATACTACATATTTATACAAACTCTAAGTCTAAAAATAGACTCAACTAATTCCACATAAAAAGCAACTACTCTACTAGCCATAAGAATAGAAACCTACCTAGTTGACTTGACTATACCAAAAATAATCCTAACAACTTCCTAGAAACTAGGACTTGGACTAGACAAATTCAAAAACTAAAAGAATCAAACTTGCAATTTGAGTTAACTTACAGCTTTTTTAACCTTTTCCACCCCCTAACCTTAATAACAACTCCTCGCTACCTACTAAGGAGGCCCACCTATCAAGCTTAGAATGATCAAAGTTAATACCTACCATAAGACACTTGCCTCCGTTAATCTTTAGACTATAAACAAACCAAAAAAAACACTAAAATGCAGTTAAAATTTACAAAAGACTCCTCCTTACCATAGCAAAAGAAGATAGTGTCATTAGCAAATTGGAGGTAAGGGAGATACAAGTTATCCCTTCCAACCTTAAGCCCTCAAGAATATTCTCCTCTACCCCTCTCAAAATGATTATACTCATAATGTCGACCACCAGTAAGGGGGAAGGAGATGCCCGTGTCTCAAGCCTCTCGAAGTGTGAATCATACCTCTTGGCTTGTAATTAACAAGGATGGAATATTTGACATTGAAATTTATAACCATATTTTAGAGCTAAATTCACAAGACGAAGCCATCATATTTTAGAGTTTCCTTATGGAATTCCATTGTCTCATAGATACCTTTGACATTCCAATATTGTTAACTGAATCATGTTTCTCTGACTAAATAACTCAAAAATTATTGGAACATTAGGAGTTCAAGGCTAATTGTTGATCCAAGAAACCTTCCAAAAAGAAGTTTTCTCACCATTACCTATTTTGATTGAATGAAACATTAACAAATATTTAGCTTCAAAATATTATACCAAGAACTTCTGCAACTCTCAAATTTTTTTGGATTTATACACCATCGAGAATCCTCTTTCTCATACACTCTAGCCACCACTTTATGCCACAATTCATCTTATTTTTTTGAAAATCTCCTAGTAATTTAATTAAAAGGGCTTCATTCCTTCTCTTTAGATTTCCAATACCCAAACCCTCACCCTCGAATGAATCAGACATAATGTCCCAGCCAACTAAATGAGAAGTTTTTATCACCATGAACTTCCCAAATAAATTTCTCTTTTCTTTTCCTCTCTAATTCTAGGAGTAATAAATGGGAAGAATTGCTAACACTACATTGCTTATGGTCATCCCATCTTTTGGAAAATATATGAGAGCCCTATTAGGGATAGTTTGGGAAACATTGTTAGTATAGTAGTGGGGGTATTATGGTAATTAGTTAGGAGTAATTTGGATGTAAATAGAGGTGCCTCTTCTCTCCCCCAAGAACCACGCTAAGTTCTTCGCCTTAAACTATTTCCCAAAAGATGCCCCCTTCTCTCCCTACTACCACTATTTATATCCAACTTACTCTTAATTAACTACCATAATACTCCCACTAATATACTAATAATATTTTCCAAACTATCCCTAATAGGAATCTCACAAAATAGTCGCCAACTAATTTTACACAAAAAAATCTCTAAAAACTAGCTCCAATAACTGTTTTTCATTGGATTTCCCATAAATGTAGCCCTAGATTCCACCCTACTTTATGTACAATTTCCACCCATCTTTGATCACTAACATTTACCCCCACTAACCTAAGACTTGCTCAATTTACCTTGAGCCCCAAAGCAATATTGAAAACCTTTACCATGTTAACAAGCTTTTCAATCAACTTTTCGTTGTCTTTGCAAAAAATAATAGTATCATAATGCAATATTTGGAAACAAACATCTGGTGCTCTTGAAGGAATTGGTTGGAGACCAATAAGTGCAACAAATCTCTACTTTTAATCTTGCCATAATACAATATACAATATTTATCTATGTTGTTAGTATGTGGAGAAAAATCAAGATTGTTAGAGTATAGATATTAGTATATTTTATATTCTTGTATTAATATTAATTTGTCATTTACCTTCTTTTTATAGGATTAGGTCAACCTTGTATATTTGTCTTTATATATAGACTTTAGTAATGAGAATATATCACATTGGATTCTCTCCAATCTTAGTCTCTATATGGTATCAGAGCCCTAGGTTTCTTCTAAAATTTTTGTGCCCATTAGGATTTTGATGCTCATTATGGTTTTGTGCCCATTAGGACTTTGTCCCTTAGGGTTTTGTTCATTGCTATCCAACACAACTCACTACTACCACCGCCGCTGTCGCCAACCACTGTCGCCGACCACCACCACCGCCGCCGTTTGCTGATTCGCCAATGCTGCTGTTTTCCAATTGCTATTCGTGGGTTTCGTCTCGCCGTCCTTCGCACCTTCGTCGCCGCAAGTCGTCGTGCGCTTCCGTCACTGCCAATCGCCTTTGCCCCTCTGGTTGTCGTGGGGTAGCACTTAAGGTTTCTGGTTTCAGAAAACACCTGATCCGGTTCAAGTGGTCCGTTAAACCGGTTTGGTTTCAAGTGGTTTGGTTCATCTGGTTCAGGTTCGGTTCGGTCTGGTTCGTCACATTCCGGTTTTGTTTGGTTGATTTATACCGATTCTGGTTCGGTTCGTTTGTTTCAGTTCAATTGGTTTGGTTCACTTGGCTCTGTTCAATTGGTTTGGTTTGATTCTCTTTCCTCCTTCAGATTTGGTTTTGTCTGTTTCAGTGCAGTTTTTGTTTGTGTCCATATTGTTGAAGTTATGATCAAGAAGAAATTAATGGTAACGATTTCTGCGGAAGAGTTTGCTAAATTCCAACAGTATCAAGAGTCATTTATGGCATCATCCTCTAATCCAATTACTGTCATTGCTGATTCAGGTAATACCAATAAATGTCTTATTTCCTCCGGGTCAAAATGGGTCATTGACTCTGGTGCTACGAATCATATGTCAGGTAACCCCAATTTATTTGCCACCTTTTCACCATCTACATCTTTACCTAATGTTACAATAGCGGATGGCACCATTTCTCCTGTTCTTGGCTCTGGCACAGTTCATCTCTCCAAAACTCTTTCATTGACCTTTGTTTTAAATTTGCCACAATTTTCTTTTATTTGATCTCTGTCAGTAAGCTTACTCGTGATCTTAATTGTTGTGTCTTATTCTTTCTTAGTTATTGCTTATTTCAGGATCTTACAACGAAGAAGACTATTGGTAAAGGGCGTGAATCTAATGGCCTCTACACGTTTGATACACAAATACCTACAGCCACCTTTTGCACTCGAGTGCCAACTCCCTTCAAAGAATATTGTCGTTTGGGTCATCCATCTTTCTCCGTGTTAAAGAGTCTCCGTCCTCAATTTCATAGTTTGCATTCTTTAGATTATGAGTCATGTCAATTTGCTAAGTTTCATCGTCTCAGTTCCTATCCTAGAGTCAATACACGAGCTAATGCTCTTTTTGAATTAGTCCATTCTGATGTTTGGGGTTTTTGTCCTATTGAGTCCAAAAATGGATTTCGGTATTTTGTTACTTTTGTCGATGATTTCTCTCGTGTAACTGGGTTATATTTGATGAAACATCGTTCTGAGTTACTTTCTCATTTTCGTAACTTTGATGCTGAAATTCGAACTCGATTTGATGGTTCTCTTAAAGTTCTACGGAGTGATAATGCTAAGGAATATTTTTCTGGTGCTCTTGGCTCCTATTTAAGTGAACATGGTAATATTCATCAATCCTCGTGTGTTGATACTCCGTCTCAAAATGGAGTTGCAGAAAGGAAAAATAGACATCTTCTCGAAACAGCAAGGGCCTTAATGTTTCAAATGCATGTTCCAAAATACTTTTGGGTTGATGTTGTTTGAACGGCTTGCCTCTTGATTAATCGCCTGCCTTCGTCAATTCTTAAGGGTGAAATACCTTACCGTACTCTGTGTCCTACGCAACCTTTATTTCCTATTAAACCTAAAATATTTGGTTGCACTTGTTTCGTTCGGGATGTTCGCCTCCAGCTCACCAAATTAGACCCTAAGTCATTGAAATGCATTTTCCTTGGTTACTCTCGTGTTCAAAAAGGGTATCGATGTTATTGTCCTGATCTCAATAGTTATCTTGTCTCTCCTGACGTTACGTTCTTTGAAAATACTCATTTTTCATCGTCCTTGAGTACCAGTCAGGGGGAGCAGTCACAGGAAGATGATTCCTTTCTTGTCTATTCTATTGTCTCTACTTCTACTAAAGAACTTCCTAGCAATACATCTCCCTCTGCGCCTGATCCTTCTCTCCCCACTATTACTCAAGTTTATTCTCGTCGGCAACCTCCTACGGACTCATGCCCTATACCAGCAGCTTCTTTGCATGTGGATCCAGGAATGAATGATGACCTTCCTATTGCCCTTCGAAAAGGTAAGCGTAAGTGTACTTATCCTGTTTCTTCTTTTGTTTCATATAACCATTTATCATCATCTACTTGTTCATTTATTGCATCCCTTGAATCTGTATCTATTCCTAAAACTGTTCATGAAGCTTTGTCTCATCCTGGTGATTACGCTTGTTTACATGCGTAAAAAGAAGGTTTTAGATGCTGTTTTTACTATGTTTTAACTTTGTTTCGGACTTTTTCTCGGTTGTTTGAGTTCCAATTCATGCAAAATTCATATATGATGGTTTTTGGTTGGCTTATATTGTATTTATGACATTTTAGGACCATTTGGGAGTGCAAATTAATCAAAAGAAGCAAAAAGACGGAAACATCATCATGGGAGGCGCCAGACGCCTGTGTGGCTGTAGGAAAACTGGTTTTCTTCCAACTTTGCCCTTAATGAAACGCGTCTTCCAATGCGTTTTGGTGGTTCCAACCGATGCATACGTGTAGAAGAAGTGTTCCACTATCAGTTTGAGCACGACTTAGTCAGTCAAAAGAGTTGGAAATGGGTGATCCACCAGCATTTTAGGACCTATCTAACCAATTCTGCACAGCTATAAATTCCAGCAGCTTCTCCACCAAAATCATCAAGCCTTGCTTTCTTCTCTTGATCATTCTTAGTGTTTCTTTGTTGCTTTCTAAGTACTTTTGAGTTGCTTTCATTAGTTGCTTTTAGTTTTTAAATCCCGAGCACTTTAGATTCTTTTATTGAGCTTTGTTTTGTTTCCGTTTGTACTTAGTTATTTTCTACCTATTCAAATATATAAAAATCCAGCACTTTGCTTATCTTTCCTTTGCCTTTACTTTATTTTTAGTTAAGAGAATTGTGTTTTTGGAGGAAAGAGCACGTGACACTCCCCCTTGCTTGAAAGAGAAGGGCGAAGCTCTCAATCCCGAGCAAAACTCTCCGTTAGTTAACTTTTGTTTTCCACACATGCATTTCAATTTCAACCATTTTACTTGCTGTATTTTCTTCAATATGTCTTCCTAAATTCCCGTCTCTAGCCCGGTTATGGATAGTTAGCCTTTTATTTCTAAAAAGGGTTGCTAAGAAGTAGTGTTTTTGCTTTCCACTCATTGCTCAACATGTTTTCCCAAAAAGTTAGGATTTAGAGAAGGCCATTGTAAGTCTTAACAAGTCAATACTGAAAAGGTTGCTTATTTGCATTGTTGAGTGGTTAAACCGAGGAGAGGAGCGCCTTAGACATAAGGGTTCCGGTTAAGTAGCCTAGACATAGGACCTTAACCCGAGGTTGCGACTATTTCCATCCTAAAACTAAGATATCTCTCATAATAGACATATTAGGGAATGTCTTAGGACTTTGAACTTGCTTAGACATAAGTCAAGTGAAAAGCGTAGTCGTTGGTTCCTAAAGTAAAATGCATATCGTCCTTAGCGTATCCTTGATTCTTTGTTGGCTAATTTGAAGTAATTCGGGCTAGGTTTTACCATTATAAGACCAAGTCCCAAATCCAAAACCATTATTTGTGACCACTTCCCATTTTACAAGAATCACTCATTTCAACGTTCACTATTCATTAAAACTTTAGAGTTTGGAAATTATTTAGAAGTCCTTGAGGATCGATACTTGGATACTCCATCCATTTTATATTACTCTGACAGGTGTGCGCTTGCATCTATAGAATTGTTACCACGCTTAGTGCGTGCGTTCAGCATAACCACCAGTCACCTGGTTGGCGGGCTGCTATGTTGGAGGAGATGACTGCCTTAGATGACAATGGTACTTGGGATTTAGTGTCTCTTCCTACAGGAAAGAAACCTATCGGTTGTAAATGGGTGTAACGCCCCGAGTTCCTCAGGTTAGTTAGTCTCGAATCAGGAGATTTTATTTTCCTTCATTTATTTTTCAATTGATTGTTAATTAAATTTATCTTTACTATCGGGCCCTAAACTCCAACTTAAATTAATAATTTACCGGACTCCGTGCGGTGGGTCTTGTTTTAAGGGGGATGGACTTCTTTCCTCTTGGGCTTGGACGCGTTGGGGCCTCCATTGAGCTAATTTGGTTTTAAAAAAAACAAAAGGAAAAGAAAACCCTAGCCCCAAGCCCCTTTCCTTTCTTCTTCTTTTTTTTTCTACCCTAGCCACCCCCCGAATTTGTCCTTCATCTTCCAACCCCGCCGCCCCCCTTCTCTTGTTTTCAGGCGAGGTGCAGCGGCTCCGGCGGCGCTTCTTCGGATCAAACAGCAGCGGCGGCGGCGCCCTTCGGATCGAGCAGCGGCGCTGCGGCGCTTCTTCGAACAGCAGCGGCGACATCCTGATCCAGCGGCGGCGCGGCCCCCTTCCTCGCAGCGGCGCACGGCGGACGGGCGGTACAGTAGCGGAACGGCGGCGACTTGCTGCTACGACCCGACGAACAACAACTCCAGCGACGGGATTTGTACGTTACAGCGGTGTTTAGGACATTTGGCGGTGACCCACACCTGTTCAAAGCTCGATTTAGGCTACCCACACCTTGGCAAGTTAGATCTAGGTGACCCACATCTATACGAAGTCGGTTTGGTGGTAATGCGTCATTCGAACCCTTTTAGAGTTAATTTCGAAGGATATGTAGCGTACGTAACGTGCTGTATTTTCTGTTTTGGTGTGCTTAGGGTGAGGTCGACGCAAAACTTAAGGGCGAGGTTGTGGGTAAGTAGACAAGGGGCGTGTGCGTGTGTTCATGTATGCTCGATGGCCTCTAACGTGCTGATTTTGTGGCGTTTAATGCTAATTTTGTGATGTCATTGTGCTAAATAATTTTCGTTGTGTTAGTCAATATACTTGGAATGGTGTTGGATATTTGTCGATGAAAATGGTGAGTTTTCTGCTTGCTAAACTGTGAGTATTGCTGTGGTAATGTTTGTTGCCTGGATATGCATGTTTTGTTCGGCGTGTTTAGTGAGCTATTATCCTTAGTAATACTTGTTAAATAATGGTGTTGGATATTGAGCATGATTGGGTTATTATTTCGTTATTAGAAAGTTGTTAAGGTTGTGAAAGCATGTTGAACTGTACTTCTGAGTTAAAAGATGCACTGAAAAATGGATGGATATTGCCTTCAGAATTATGAAGCCTTGATTGCCCAAGTTCCTCAATTTTGGAGAAAAAACTTGTAACCTGAGGTAAGTTGTCAAATATTAAAGTGTTTAAAGAATTAAACACAATTCCATTGATTGCTTCCTCACTGTCCTCAATTCCACTGGTTCCTTCCTCGCTGTCCTCAATTCCATTGGTTGCTTCCTCACTGTCCTCAATTCCACTGGTTCATTCCTCACTGTCCTCAATTCCATTGGTTGCTTCCTCACTGTCCTCAATTCCATTGGTTGCTTCCAATTTTAATTGATCAATATGAACTTCTTTTAGAGAAAGGGGTGCAAGTGTGATTTTTTCTTCCATGATGCTCAAATGAATATTTATTAAGAAAACCATAAAAACTCACTTTCTTGTCAAATTGCCACAGTCTTCCTAGCAAGAAGTCACTACATGCATAGGTGCAACATCACAAATCACCTCGTCTTTGTACCTACCTATGAAAAATTGAACTTGAACTTGCTTTTAGACTCTAACATCACCACTATCATTAAATCATTGTAAACTATAAGGCGGTAGATGTGGTGTGGTGGCCGATTTCAATCTCTCCATTATATCCTTACTAGCCACCTTTGTACAACTCCCACTATCAATGATAACACTACAAGGGATGGAGTTTATTATGCACCTAATATGGAATATGTTCTCTCTTCGTGCCTCTAAGGGTCATTCTCTATATTGCACATTGAGGTTTATCTTAGCCAGTAAGGCTATATCATTGAAATCTTCTTCTATCTCTTCTTCTTGACTACTCTCTTCTTTTATCTCCTCAACCTCTACCTTCTCTTCTTCCTCATCGTCTGTGGCTAGCTCTCCCTCTCTAAGGATCATGGCTCTTTGGTTAGAGTAATTTCGGCTTATGTGGGTTACTTCATGACACTAAAACATTTAATTTCACTAGTCCAAGTTTTACGGATTTCAGGTTGGGATTTGGACTTAGACGACTCTCCCTTTTCATAAGTACTTTTAACCTTTGACTCTAAGGGTTTAGTCTAAACATTGCTACTAGTGGTCTTAGTTTTAACATACCTTTTAGCCCTCCTTTGATTTTACTCCTCTATTTTGACGACAAGGTGTAGAAGTTCCTTCATGTCTTCATAGGGTTGCAAGTCAATCTTGTCGACTATATTCAGGTTAAGACCATCTAAGAATCGGACATAGTGGTCTCCTCATCTTCTTCTAGTTGCAAACGGCTCATCAACATATCCATCTCTTTGTAGTAGTCTTCAACTCCTTTAGTGCCTTGATAGAGCATGTTTAATTTCCTTGAATTTGCTCTATGGTAGTGTAGTGATACAAATCTTCTCTTCATTAGCTCCTTGAACTCGAGCCAGGATTCTATGTGTCCTTCGTGGTTTCTCCTTCTATGAGATATCACTTTATCCCACCAAGTTAGTGCATAATCTTTAAAAGGAGTGATTGCTAGAATTATCTTCTTGTTATCATCATAGTTGTAGCATGCAAACACTAAGTCAATCTCTTTCTCTCGTGCTTCATATTTTTCGAGTGTAGTCTTTCCATGGAAAGTTGGGATCTTCAACTTGATACTCCCTAAGTAGTTCTCATTTATTGGCCTATCTCGGATGGGTTGGATTCTTCCTCTTCCTTGGCCATGATTGCTCTCCTTGGAGGACAAACATCATAATGATCTTCATTAACATAATAGTCTAATGTTCTTACCTCTTTTTCTTGGGAGTCTTCGGATGCCTCTCTTGGACTTAAAGGTCTTATTCGTTGTGGCATTCTTTGTGGTCTCTCCCATCCTTGAACAAGAGTGATCAACATTTGTAAAGCTTTTGTAATTGCTTCAAGCCTCTTAATGAATCTTGCAAATGTTTGGATTTGGGCCTCCCTAAGTCTTTCATCACCTACTTGAGACTGATCTCTCTCTTCTTGTGACTCTTGGGATTTTCCTCTTGATGCCACACTGCACAAGTAAAGGTTAGAAAAACAATATATAGATCTCTCATTCACTTCGTCACTTGATCTCTCTTTGTGGAGGTAATGTTGGTGTGGTGTGATTACCCTTTCCTTTGAGAAGCTAGCTTGATTTCTCGTGGCAGATCGACACTAGAACAATAGCAAGCAATGATCTAAAAGGTAACAATGCAAAAATGCTCTTTTTTTCTTTCTTTCTTTTTTTTTTTTTTTTTGAATAGGGTCAATGATGTGAATGAAACCAAATGACAAGTAAGAAATCAAAAGATATGGAAGATACCAAATGATAAGTAAAAACAAAAAGAGTATGGAAATGATAACTCAAAAGATACCAAATGCTATATGATGCAAGTGATATAAAAGACAAGGTGTAATTACCTTGAGCCTAGTGCTCTTGGTGACTAGACTTGACTACAATATGCAACTTGAAGTCAAAGCACAATAATGAAAAGAACTATGCTATAAAAATTAAAGAAAATAAAAATTAACTTTACAAGGTGTACAAAATCCAATTCGATGTTCAACCACACACAAAAGATACTTACCAACAAAACAGTAGTAGCATATGGCAAATGAGTAACTTTGGGATAAGGGTGTATGGTGTACATGGCTTGGATGGGGTTCAAACCAATGACAACTCAAAGTAAAATGAGTTAACTTTACTTATGTGGGCTGTCGTTTTGTTTTGAGGACGTTACTCTCTCAAAGAAATTCAGTGACCACACAAAAGGCCTCTCTCGGGTAGGGATTTTGAGTGCGGTGGTTGTCATCCTTCTTTATGGTTGTCCTACTTTGACAAAGTAATCGAAAAATAGTTTTAGAATGCCAATAAACCAAAAATAGGATTACTTGCAAAAAAAAAAATTGATTTGGACTTAGCCCAAATATCTTTCCCAAATCTGTCCAGTTCCAAATATGGAAAGTTTTTATGTTGGAACACTTATTCTTCAATCGCTGATAACTTGCTCTCCAGACCTAGGATGGCAACAATCTTGGTGTCTCGGGAAAGATCTTTCAAAGACCTTCAATTTGATATAAGACTCAACTATAAACAATAACAAGGTCAACAAGATATAAATCGTCGAGTTTGACATAGGGATTTCTCGGCTGCTGTAGAAATTTTCAGAAAAGCAGTGCGCAATAAAAAAATTGATAACTTCCAGACCACGTATCCAAACTAATCGATTCTTATTTCACTAGAAATCTAACTTGATTACATTTTTAATGGTACTAGTTTCATTCGATTTGGATATCTGAACAAAAAGATATGGTATTTCGAAGTTACTCTCTAATATCTGAACAAAATCTAGGGTTTCGAGAAAAAGTTGATAACTTTGGCTATAGATCTCGGATTAAAGTGAAATTTTATTTGTTGGAAAACTTTTTGGATTATGAATACACACAAACAAGAGTTAGACACTTTAAACCAATTTTTGAAATTAGTAACTTCTATGCCAGAATGATAGGAAATAAGCATGCGAAACAAGAACAACAGGATGAAGGTCTTTTTGTGATTTTCGAAATATGAGGGAAGAAAGACAAGATAGAATTTAAAAGCAATAAAATAATAAATATTCAATGTAGAGTCTTAGCTCTGATACCAAATGATACTCGATAACTCAAGCGTATGAACGATCTTAACCTATAGCCACTTAAATCCAATCGTATAAGTAGTTTCAACCCGACAAAATAAGAGCTAAAAGGATTACCTTTACAATTGTTACTTTGAGCAGCTAGATTACTCACTATGCTCGGTGCTAGAAACATTGCATGGGTTTGATGACCAATCAAACAAGCATGCTCCGAGGGTAAAATATGAATTACTAAGTTCAACCACACAAAGGAAATCTATATTTTGGAGTGGTTTTGTGAAGGAATGTTAATCTCAAGCGGAAGCGGTTGAATTCCTTTGAAATTGAAAACACGGAAAAAAACAAAATACAGGGGAAGAATGAGTTTTACCTTTTGAAGAACTCATTCTTCTCGTCAAACCAGTTGGGATCACTAATAGATCTTCCTTGTTATATCCTCGGCGAGGAACCGGTTTGTGGGAACCGAGAGGGATTGAGACCTTAAGAGGATTTTTTTAGAGAAAATCTTTTGTTTTGCAGGGAACAAGAAACACAAGTGCAAAATACTTCTGCAGTTTTTAACAAAAAATGAAGTGAGGTAACTCTCCAAGTCACGACAACTTCTCAATCCCCTGTAATTTTGTAGGGGGAGTTTTAATTAATAATAATATTAATAATAAATAATAATATTAATTATTAATTTAATTAAATAAATAATTTAATTATTTATCTAATTAAAAATTAATTAATTTAATTATTTATCTAATTAAAAATTAATTAATTTAATTTAATTTATTCATTCAATTATTAATCTAATTAATAATTAATAAATTTAATTATTAATTATTAATCTAATGAATAATTAATTAATTAAATCCTAAATATTAATTAAATAAATAATTAACAATTAATTATTTATCTTAAAAAAAATAGTTTTTTAAACTTTAATAAAATATCACATATTTAATTAAAAACTATATATTTGAATCATATTCAAATGCATCTCTCTTGTTATAACCTATAGATTTAATGTACATCTTAGTGTACATTAATTTTAACCTATAGTATTAATATAATTTCTCAAAAAAAAAACCCCTATAGTATTATATGAATCCAATTCCTTCACAACAAGGTTAATTTTAATACGACCATGATGAATACAAGTGCAAGTGTATACTATATTCATCGATTGTAATACGAACGTGGTCGAATCCACAAGGACTTAATGTAATATTTAAAGTCGATACTGAAGAATACCACAAGTGCAAGAAAATAAAATAAAGTTGTTTTGTATTAAAAACTGTAATGAAAACACCATAAACAAAAGCAGTAAACGATTCAAAATGTGAACACAATCTACAGATGTTGGGGCAAGAAAAAGGCTCTAACACAGCGAATAAAGAATGGGTAACATATATGGGAAATACGGGGAGACCCCTTATTCTCTCACTAAATCCCAACATCTACTCTAGCATAAAAACAATTGCTACTGCTCAACTCGATACGGTTCCTACCAAGATACCCAAACATGAATATCCACAACTCTCGTTGCTAGATACCCAAGTGATAAAAATAAATTCTAAGCATGATTAGGGGACCCTATTTCTGAGTTTCCACAAACCGCTAACATAAATAGCGGCTAAATCACAAATAGAGCAAATCAAATAACCATACAGACTTCTGGATCATACAGCAGCTAACAAACTAAAAGTGTCCAGCAATGGTCAGTAAGATGAAATAAATCTGCACAGCACTATTAATAATAAAGTGAAATCAGCTAGAGTATCAATTGTTCAGAAGTTACAACATTGAAATCTCCCCCTAAATGGGATTTAGTTCATGGGGAAGTGGGAAAACGAAATGGGTAAGCAGAGAATACAACCCATTTTAAAGAAGAAAACAAACACGCAGATGAAGAGACACCAGCACGCGAGGACCAGCAGCTTCTCTCTGTCGTCAGCTCTCCTTTCCAAAATGGTGTAATTCTGCTCCTTGTCTTTTCCAGCACGCAAAGAATGTTCTCTATTGGGATCTTTGTGTGTCGGCTAGGTCATTATGTCCCTTTTATATTGGGTCTTAATTTTAGGGCACCAAGCTGTAAAACGTACATGTATGGTCAAATATCCTCAATTATGTACTGTGAAACCATGCCCAAGCATATGATTGCTTCAGCTTCTCAAACTCCAGCTTAAGAATGCTTCATCAATATCTGTCTGGGCTCTGCGCTTTTCTCCTGCCTTAGTCCTTAGCTTTCAATTTTGCACAAAAGAGCCAATAATAGAGGAAATGAGCAAGAACTTAAGCCAAAGCATCCAACACAAGGAAATTATGCTCATTTCACATATTCTATTTCCATTTATGATTTTTAAGAGCTAAGATAGACACACAACAGCATTAATTATCACAAAACTACCCATATAATAGCTAGAATAACTCTTTTTTGGAGAGTATCAATAATCATAAAGGGGAGATTATAGGATGAGAAGTTTGAAAGATGTTTGAAACAATGGGGGATAGAAAATGTGTTGACGTTGACTGTCGATAATGCTTCATCAAATGATACTTCTATTGCTTATCTAGTAAAGCGTTTCAAACAAGGATTGGTGCTTGTGATTTTTTGCATGTTAGGTGTTGTGCACATATTCTAAATTTGATTGTGAGTGATGATTTGAAAGATGTGCACGAGTCAAATGACTAAAATTTGAAATGTTGCAAGATTTGTTAATCTTCTCCTACTAGATTTGGTAAATTTTTAAATCTTATCCTACTAGATTTGGTAAATTTAAGTGTATTGAAAGACGAGAATATATCTAGCAATAGTCTTGCATGTCTTAATGTTCCAACTAGGTGGAACTCGACATATTTAATGCTTGATGCTAAAAAAAATGAGAAGTCATTTGAATGATTAAAGAACTACGACATAGCCTACTTTAACATGAAAGATTATCAAAATCTAAAAAGTACTGATCGGAAGATTTCGTGTACATTTACTAAATTTTTATTAGTAATTTATGAACTGGCCTTAGAATTTATGGTTCTCTTTATAGTACGTCCAATATGGTCTTCCGTTAGATTTCTACTATCAAAAGCATTGTATAAGAAACTATTCTTATGATAGCGGTAATCTCATTCTTGCTACCATAACGACCGAAGTGCAGCTGAAATATGATAAATATTGGGAGAATAGTGAAAAGACAAATTACTTATTATATGTTGCATTTATTCTAACCCTCATTATAAGATGAACCTTCTTATGTATTGTTTCACTCAGCTATTTGAGGCTAATGTTGCAAAGGGAATGGGAAAGAAAGTAGATGTTTTGAGACAATTATTTAATGAGTTTAATTTGTCTATGTCTAAGAATGTTTCTTCTACTTCTGCTGCTTTAATTTGTCTACGCTCGAATGCTATTAGTATTGAACTTCGATTATATTTGGAGGAAGTTCCCGAATTGAAGAAGGTTTGGAACTTTATTAAAGAATTACGTATATGCTGATGTTTTCTAATGTTAATAAGTTAACTATAACTTCCTTTTATTTTTGCATATTTCAAAAAATGTACATGCATAGAGGAAGCAACAAATAATAACATTAACATGGATAACACTACATGAGGAAAATAGAATGCTTCGTTGTAAGGACTGTTTAGTCTTTTTGTAACAAAAAAAGAGAGAGAAATTTGGGGAATTATTAAAGATTGAAGTTTAAAGGGTATATTGGTCTTTTAACTTAAAAGAAAAGAGAAAAAAAAAAGAATTTGGTTTGAATTTTAAAGGCGACACGTGTGTGTGGTGTTGCCTTAGGAAAGTTGTGTGTGACGTGTCTTAAAAAAAAAGAGAGAAACAGAAAAGGAAAGGAAAGAAAAGAAAAGAAGAAAGAAGGGAAAAAAAAGAAAGAACAGAGAGGGGTGAAACGAAAATGGAGAAGGAAAAAGGAGGGAGAGAGAACGATGGTGAAGAAGAGTTTGAAGAAATTTGTTTTAAAAGCAGCGGTACGGAGTTATGGATTCATAGTTTGGTAAGTTTTTTAAAACTAAGTAGGAGAAATCATGGGTTATAGGATTTTTTAAGGTGAAATTTTGTGGGTTTTATTCTTTAGAAATTCTGTGAATCTGTGGATTTTTGTGGTTATATTCAAGAAATTGCTTAGAAGAAAATTTGAATTTCTGGCCTTAATAATCGTTTTACAGAAAACGTAATTGTTATTATGGGTATCTTTAATGGTGGAATTTGAGGGGAATTTGTGAAGAAGAAGAAGGAAATTGAAGGTAGAGTTTATGGAATTTTAGAAGGTTTGAAGAGTAGGAGTTTAGAGAAAAGTTCATAAAAAGAAAAAGGAAAACAGAGAAGGGTAATTGATAAGAGAAGGAAGAAGTTGCAGAAGAAGAAAAAGAAAGAAAAAATGGCCGTGGGTTTGGTAGGAGAAGAGAGGAGAGAAAAAGAAGATGGGTTGTTGAATAGAGGAGAGAGAAAGGGATTTTGGGATAAAAATAAATTAAGAAAAGTAAAATGAATTCCCAAATTGGTAAAAGAAATGGGGTAATTCGTGGTTTGAAAATTAATGAAGGAAAATGTGAAGTTGAAAGGAAAGAGAAAATTGAGTTATGTTTGTGGGTCCCACGCGTGTAAGGTGATAGGAAAGAGAATTAGTGGACTTTTAATGAAGAGAGAGGATGAGGAATTTTGAATAATTGGTTTTGTTTGAATATATTGTGATTAAAGTTTGGAAGTAGTTGATATTAGAATTAAGTAAAATAATTTGGTATTAAATCGATATTTCAGGTTGGTCAGAAATTGGAGGAAAGGACGACCGAGTTTAAAGAATTTGTGAGTGGTTACTTTATTAAATGTTTTAGATATTATTATTGGAATTTGTGAGTGGTTTATTCTAGAAATGTTTTTAGAAATATATTATGATAGAATTTCAAGAAAGTGTATATTATGTATGTTTTAACATTTTTTGCTAAGAATGAAAGAAAATGTGTTAGAAAGAATTATTTTAGACAGCAAGAAAATATGTTAGAAAGAATTATTTTAGAAATGTTTAATGAGAAATGTTTTATGAGTTTAAAGAAGTGTTTCAAGGTTATGAAAAGTATTTAGAAAGAGATTTCAGAAAATGATATTAGAATTCTATGAAATGTTTTTAGAAAGAAAGATTTTAGAAGTGATCTGAGAAAGAAAGAAAAGTTCTTAGAAAGAAGAAAGAAAAAGAAGAATTTTAGAACAGTCAATGAGATTGAGAATTTTATGCAGAAATAAGTTTTCAGACCACCATGTTATTGTATCCAGGTGATTACCCGTATGCTATGTGAATGTGTTTCTATAGTATACCCAGAAATAGAAGGTCTTTGAGACCATTTTACTCCACGTGTTGAGAGAATTATTCTGCTGTGTATATTGAGATTACTCTATGCCAGTAGACCAGAAATAGAATTATTCTGTTGTGCGTATTGAGATTACTCTACGCTAGTAGACCAGAATAGAATGTGGATACATGTGTGGTGTTGAGTTTTCTGAACCTATTTATTGGTTGAAGGAAAATGTTTTATATGATATTAGAAAGTGTTTTCCTAGTTCTGTTTAATATTTCAGGAGAACGATTTACAATTTTATTTTGAGAATGCGTGTTGTTACACACGCTTATTATGAGGAAGTCTTTATGAGTTTTAGTTCTCAAGTTTTATGAGATTTAATGAGAATATTTATTAGAACGGTTTTATAAGGCTTGTTTTGCAGAACTTCGAAACTTCAGTTGTTTATGAAAGAAGTTTTACAATATTATTTTTTTTGTATTAATTTACCACTCACTGAGCTTTCTTTACTCTTTGTTTTTTTTCTCAGGTTGTATCTGAGTTTCAAAGAGAGAATGGACCAACTTCTACCAACCATAGTCGTTAAGAAATTGCATATCATCTGTAGTTACATTATGAATAATGTATCTAGAAGAAATTTAAGAATAAGAATGATGCTAAAAGTTAGTGTAAAAGTCTAGAAGATTTTCGCCTATAGACTTTGCACCTAGTGGGGTCCATGGTCGGCGTGGTCCGTTCTTGAACTAATAGATGTTCTGGGACGGGTCGTGTCATTCATGAATTAATGTTTGAATTAATGTTTAGGTTTACCCTTACAATTTAAAACTTTATTGTGTCTTACAAAAATAATCAAACCAAAAACTCCCAATGCCCAAGATTCGCAAGGCCACACGATTGCGACCGCAGTCCGCATTCACAAGGCCCATACGCACAAGCCCAGAACCCGCCAGCACCCAGCCCCAAATTGTAGCAATTTCCTTCTCTCTCATGTATTAATGAGACTCATAACTTTTTGTTTGATTGTTTTACACTTTGTTTTAGTACAACATGTGGGGGTGGGGGACTGAACTCACAACTTTATGGTTGGAGCCAATTACCGCTGAGCTATGCTCGCTTTTGCTTGTTTTATACTTTCTTATTTCTTTTTCACTTATGCTACTAATAATTTTTCTTCTAATAAAAATTTATACCAAAGTTAACGCGTTTTTATAATACCATAATTTATATTTTTTTAATTTTATTTTGTTATATATTAATTAATATCAATTGATTTTTTAAAATAGAATTTAATAATAAAATTTAATAACATTATTATTAAATATTATAATATTGTATATTAAATGATGATGGTGTAATAAAAAAAAGTATTTTAGTGGGTGCAATTTTATTTTAATTAATCATTATTATTAATATTAAATAAATTGTTATTATAAAAAAATATTTAATATCAATAATATGGTAATAAAATAATTTAAAATGTATAATTATTGTAATTAACAAAATTAGCACAACCAGTGTATTTGTAATTAGTTGAAAGGGATATACTAATAATTGTTACATATCTTATTCTGATCCTGATTCTAGACACTTATAGTAAACAACATCAAACAAATATTGATTCCGATTCCATAAATTTTTTTGTAAATAGCATTAAATGAATAACGTCATCATTCTGATTCCTAGCAAGTAATCAGGGCCTAAAAAGATAAAGTGCTTTCTTTGCAAATCTCCCCTCGTTGGTGCATTCCCTGTAGAAAATAAAGATCCGCTCATCTTTTTGATGGTACATTACTCCTATGCCCTATGAAACAACATTATATCAATGAAATCGTTTCGTTTCAAAAAAAATATGCCCTATGGAACAAACGGTGCAATAACCTTCCTTCTCATGGGCCACCCAATCACAAAGGAGAAAAAACTTCTATGGATGCACTTTGTCAAGCTTTTGTCTATATGGATGAAAAGAAATCATCATATTTTCCAAAGAAATGAACTATCCTTTGATCGTGTCGTTGAATCCATTGTTTATTTAGTCGTTTCATGGTGTAAATATTCTCAATCTTTCCATCCTTAAATACTTTTACTGATTTGACTTCCAATTATAGAATTGTTTTTTGTAACTCCCTTGGATAGGATTTTCTTCCTTTTATTCTCCCTTTTGTATCTCTAATTTCATACATCAATGAAATCGATTCTCATTCAAAATGTGTGTATTACCATGTTATGTAAGATGAATATGTAAATATTAAGTTAAAATGAAACATATGAGCAGTCCCTACTTTCATATGCTCAAATCACTAGTCTTGCCTTACAACCTTATGCTGCTCCATATTACATGTACTTTTCAATATAATGCACATAACATAGCATCCTAAATAGAATTTGTTGACATTGTGTGTGTGAACAAGGTTCAAGTGAAGAGACTTTGTCAATTTCATTAACATCATAGACAGATCGTGTGTATATAAGGTTGGAAGTAAAGAGACTGTCAATTTTATTAAAATGATAGACAAAATAACTAATAATGAAAGAGCTCTCAAAAGGCAGTCCAATGGGCAAGAGCATGTGACCTTGTAGTATCATTTACCATGAGATTTGGTTCAACCCTGTAGGTAAGCTGCATACTAAGATGTCTCCTGAATTTGGATCTTGAGACAGACGTGGATACTCCTAGCTAGAGTTAAAAAGCTAACGAACTATCAATTTAGGATGATTATAAAAAAAATAAAAAATAATGAAAGGTAGTTATCTTGGAAGAAGCATTGATAACATTGTAAAAAAAAATTATGAAAAAATGTCATACTTCATTCTTCAAAGGGAGAAGTTGAACAGCCACATTGGTTCTCGAGCTACGACGCTGAGAAAGTAAGCTTTCCAAATGCTATGGATAGTCTTTTTAAGGCATATTATTATTCTATTGTTACAAACAAAGTCGCACAGGAAATGACCATTCATTTAGCAGAAAATACAAGTTGAAAGAAGAGAAGTAATAAATAAAAACTACACTACTCCTACACGAGCTGGCAATGACATGCATCCGTCCATCCAGTAGAAACAGACTATACAAGTACAACCCATTAAATAAGATGGAAATACATTTTGGTAATAATACTTAACTTGTGATTATTCTCTCTATCAAATAAAATAGGGTAAGTTGGTTACCTTTACACAGGGATAGCATCCGCCAAAGACTCGGGAGCACCTCCACTGCTGCCGTTGAGCACTGTCACGTTTCCATCTGAATCGACATCCACAATTACCGAATCACCCTCCTTGATCTCTCTTGCCAGCATCTTCTCAGCCATGCTGTCCTCCAGAAGTCTCATGATTGCCCTTCGCAATGGCCTCGCCCCATAGCTCGGGTTATATCCTTCCTCCACCACCCTATCTCTAAATCTCTCTGTCACTTGAAGTTCGATTTCTTTTGCTTTCAGTCTATCGAATACCTCCTTCAGCATTATATCTGCAATCTCCTTCACCTCCAGTTTTGTGAGCTGACGGAACACGATCATCTCGTCCAACCTGTTCAAAAACTCCGGCCTGAAGTACTGTTTCAGTTCCTCCGTCACCAAGCTCTTGATACGGTTATAACTACTGTCCTTCTCGTCGTAATCAAGGTCGAACCCTATTCTGCGACCTCCCTTCTCTATCACACTGCTTCCCACGTTTGATGTCATTATCAGAAGTGTGTTCTTGAAGTCTACAGTTCTTCCCTTGCTATCTGTTAACCTTCCATCCTCTAAGATTTGAAGCATCATGTTGAACACATCGGGATGAGCCTTTTCGATCTCATCAAAGAGTACCACTGTGTACGGTCGACGACGAACAGCCTCCGTCAATTGACCACCCTCTGTGTAACCAACATAACCAGGGGGTGAACCAATGAGCTTGGAGACAGTATGTCTTTCCATAAATTCACTCATGTCAAGACGAATCATTGCTTCTTCAGATCCAAAATAGTAAGCAGCCAATGCTTTTGCCAACTCTGATTTACCAACACCAGTTGGACCAGAAAATATAAAGCTTGCAATCGGACGATTGGGGTTCTTGAGTCCCACACGAGCTCGGCGTATGGCACGACTGATGGCTTTGACTGCTTCGTCTTGACCAATGACCCTTGTATGGAGTGTCTCTTCCATTTTGAGGAGGCGGTCTGATTCATCGGTAGATACTTTCTCGACAGGAATGCCAGTCCAGGAGGAAACAATATGCTGAATATCAACTTCAGTAACAACAGGGCCTATGTCTCCTGCTTCACTTTCTGCCTTGCTCATCTCCTTGCCCTTATCTATTAGAGCAGAAATCTTAGTCTTAAGTTCCATTTCTCTATCACGAAATTCTCCAGCCTGTTTAAAGCAAAGTTCACTTAAGTTTCATTCCAATTTACATATTTCTCCCACTTTGATCATCCTCCGCAAACCTAAAGAAAAAATTTACCTTCTCAAAGTCTTGACTTCGAACAGCCTCATTCTTTTCCTTTGTGATCTGCCTGAGCTCTTTCTCAAGTTCCCTAGCTTCCTCAGGTAGCTGCAAATAACATGAAAAAATGTAGTACAATCATAAAGGAAACCAGAGGATTGGAGAAATGGAAAGAAAACGATAATATACCTGAGCATGACGAAGGCAAACCCGAGAACCTGCTTCATCAATCAAGTCGATTGCCTTGTCAGGCAAGAATCGATCACTGAAATTTAAAGATCTCTTTTAAAACATACCTTCCACAAACTGATTAGGAAAAGCAACTATAATCTTAACTAATTATATCAGAGAATAGTCAAAACAAGGCAATACATCAACTACACAGGTCAATATTATTATAATGTATAGACATGTCAAAGCAATAATTTCAACACATTCATCATGCCAACCTAATCAACTGTAATACGTGGACTTCAATGGTATCAAATTTTTATCCAACCAAAGTACAAGTCAGTTATTAGGAGGTAAAACATGTGGGTGTTAAACATCTCACAGCTTTTATTTCCAAATAGCTAAATATTTTTTTCAAGGTATTAATTTTTAAAGGGCGAGAAGTGCTGGGGTAGAATAGTTCTCTGTAGTTGAGGCACAGGCCACAGGGTGACAATATCGAGCCTTAACAAGGTGAGGTGCATGATGCAATTAACCTTGCTTCGGAAACAATATTTCAAGGTCATAAGATGTTTCCATAAACCCCCCAAAACAACAAAGTATTAACAATATATATGGGAGGCATAGTTCCATAAGCACCCTATATCTTTTTTATCAGAATAAGCACCCTATATCTAAAAGTCTCAAATATTGCACGGGGAGGATGAAAAAAATTGCAAAAAATTAATCCATGATTCTAGAATAGAAATTCAAGAAGAATGTGGGGGTGCTCTTCTTAACATGCATAAAAATTATAAAACCCATTAGTGAACTTGTTGATAAAGAAAAAGATATGGCAGATGCAATCAAGTACACTTTCATCTTGATACTTCATCGACACTGTCAGCTTTTTGCAAACAGATATACTCCCAAGTCCCAGATGCACCACTCAGATAATAACATACCTGATGTACTGGTATGACAGCTGGGCAGCAGCCTCTAATGCTTCATCTGTGTAACGAAGTTTGTGGTGGATTTCATACCGCTCTCTGAGGCCTTTCAAAATTTGTATGGTTTCATCCACAGATGGTTCTGGCACTTTGACAGGCTGGAATCGCCTTTCTAAGGCTGGGTCTTTCTCAATGTGCTTTCTGTACTCATCCAGTGTTGTGGCTCCAATGCACTGTAAAAATAGAAAGCTGGATAACACTGGAAGTACAGAATTAAAAGTTCTAAGCTCAAACGAAACATTTTAAGACTTACAATGATTGAAATCGACCAGCTTGTATTAAAACTCAAATATATAAGAATTTTGTTATCCTATATTTTGCAACTATTGTAATCTCGTCATGCCAGATATCCCTTCATTAAACAAAAACCTAGAATCTTCCCAAAAGACAACGTGGTTGACAAAGATAGGGACAAGATCCAGGTGGTTAGTTTAAAGTGATATGAACCCTTAATAGATCCATTTCTTAGAATTGTAAATCAGCACTTTTGAAGCTCCCAATTACTCCCTCAGAAACTGAAGTTACCTTCTTGTACATATATATAGTTCGCAACAGTTAAGTGCCAAGGGAAGTCAAGTTTTTTCAGTGGGGTCCCTTTCTTACAGAACCATAAATACTATAGTTAGACTCCAAAAAAAAAAATAAAAGTTGGGCTCTTCTACCCTCGAGTTGCTGTCTTGGCTTTCCTGTTGGGAAAGCCATGATCATCTTTTCCTAGACTATATCTATTTACATTTACCAGCCGGTCTTTAATTCTTGAGTCTATTTAATGTCTACTTTTTCTTCCCCAATCACATTGAAGATTGGTCATTTGGAACTTTTTGGTTGAAAAGAAAAGCCATAGATCTTTAGAAGTGCCATTAGGCCAACATGAGCCTAGCAGAGCGGCAATTGACATCTACTCCTTCCCTCGAGTCGGAGGTTCAAACCCCCAATTTGTTTCACTCAAAAAAAAGAAGTGTGTCATTAGAGCTATTCCATGGCTGGTTGTAAAGAAACCAGAAAATTTGTAACGACAAAGAGAAATCCCATAGATAGTTTTTGTGACCTTTCACTCCAGGTTAATAAGAAAACTGTATAGTTTTTGTGATCTTAGTCGTTATACAACCTCATGTATGTCGTACCATCCTTCACAAAAAGTTGTTTGGTAATGTGAGAGTCCTATTATGGGTATAGGGGAATATAATTAGTTATTAGTGAATGGGTATTATGGTAATTAGATTAGGGTGAGTTTGTTATAAATAGGAGTAGGAGGGAGAGGAGAAGGATATCTTGTAGAATTGTATTTCGGTAAGGAACTTGGGAGAGTTCTTTGGGAGAGAGATAGTCCTCTCGAAAGGCTATCGGTATTGTAATTACTCTTTCGTATTGCAATATAGTGTTCTTGTTAGGTTCTTGTATTCGGGTACCTAACAAATTGGTATCAGAGCAAGTTCGTCCTGGCCATGAATCTTTCATTTGAGACATAACGAGGTTACGGAGGATGTTGATAGAATTGAGGTTCCAAAGAGTGTTGAGAGAAATGAGGGAACACGAAGAGGACATCGATCGGATGAACAAAAAAATGCAAAAGGAATCGGCAGAATGCAGAGCAAGGTCTGTTATAGAGGAAAAAGAGATATCAAGGAGGGAAGGAGCAGGAGCAGGAGCGAATAGCATTCTGAAGCAGGGGCGAAGAGTTGCTGGGAGGCGATGCTCATACCCAAGAACGTGGACTGGAGTTCGATGGAAATTCAACCACGGAGGGAAAATGTTGTCGTGCGGCGGTTCATCGAGAAGAGAGAAGAAAAACCTCCCTCAACCGAGTATGAAGAAACCAAGGAAGATCGAAAGGATGCAACGACAACAAAACTGTAGAAGCAAGGACGATGAAGAAATCGAATATGCAAGAAGGAAAAGCCCAAGTTCGAAGATGGCTGAATTGGATTTGGACGGGAGTTTTCCAATGAAGAAGAGTCGGAAAAAGAAGAGAGAACCAAGAAGGAAGGCACGGATACGATTACAACGAAACTCAAAGATTGGTCATGAGAGAATGGGGACGGAGGTTGGGTGCCCGAAGGGGAGTGGACCATTGCTGGTTCTGCAGCAAGAAATGAAAAATCGAAGGGGGAGGGATTTTAGTACCTGCGAAGATCAGGTAAAAGGGAAAGTCACGACGAAAATGAAAAAGAAAAGAAAAAGAGGATGGATGGAAGACTTCGCAGGCGAAATTAGGAGTGGTCGGAGGGAATGGTCGAAGTTGCAAGAGTGGTGGCGCCGCCGTCTGCGTTTCAGATGGTCGGAGAAGAAGCTCAGGAGGAGGCACCGATGGAAGTTCTGTGAAGAGGCAACCATGGAGGTTCGGGGAGAAGAAGGGTCGCAAGAGAAAGAGGGAAGAAGGAACCCTAACCACGTGAGTCACGTGAAGGGCAAGGAAGAAGAAGGTTCGGTGGAAAAGCTGGACCCTGGGCTGGAAGAGAGAACTAGGCTGAGAGGGCTGAAATTAAATGATTGTGGTGAGGCCCATTTTAATTCAGAAAAGGAGGTTGGGCAAGATAGATTTGGGTTTCAGAACGGGTAAAAAAGTGGCATAACCCTACCCATGAGATGGGAGAAACCCTAGTAGCCGTCATTGGGAGGCTCCATCTTAACGACAACCTGCCGCCGCCGTCCACCTTCTCAATGTCCGCCGCCGTCCACCTAGGCATCCGCAGTTGTCATCAATCGTACGCCATCACCGCCTGCCGCTGCCGTCATCCGCCGTATGCCGCCGGTGAAAACCATCACCCACCAAAGTTCGTCACACCAAAACCGCCATCGTTCGTCGCACACCACGGCGCGCCATCGTCTGCTGCCGCCACCATCCACCGTACGCCGTCGCCGTGGTACACCATCGTCTGCAGTTGTTTGTCACACACCACTGCCGCTATCTATCGCACACCGTTGGTCGCTCGTCCGTTAGAATAAGCCGTTCATCTAAGGTTTGAGATAGTAAATTTGTTTTTGTGTATGCACACCTTGAGGACAAGGTGTCTTTGAAGGGCAGGGTAATGTGAGAGTCCTATTATGGGTACAGGGGAATATAATTAGTTATTAGTGAATGGGTATTATGGTAATTAGATTAGGGTGAGTTTGTTATAAATAGGAGTAGGAGGGAGAGGAGAAGGATATCTTGGAGAATTGTAATTCGGTAAGGAACTTGGGAGAGTTCTTTGGGAGAGAGATAGCCCTCTCGAAAGGCTATCGGTATTGTAATTACTCTTTCGTATTGCAATATAGTGTTCTTGTTAGGTTCTTGTATTCGGGTAGCTAACAGGTAACTAAAAGTTTTCTTATTAACCCAGAGTGGGAGGTCCTCATGCAATAGATATGGTGGTTTCCTCTACTGTGGCCTTAAAGTTGTTGTGGCCTTTTTTAATTTGGTGAATATATGGTCTCTTATCACAGATAATACAAGGATAAAATTAATACCACTTTAATGAGATGCTCAACATTACCTGCAGTTCACCTCTTGCAAGGGCAGGTTTTAATATGTTTGCCGCATCAATAGCTCCTTCTGCAGCCCCTGCTCCAATTAATGTGTGCACCTCATCAATAAAAAGGATAATCTCATCACTTTGTTTTATTTCTTCCATCAGTTTCTTCAATCTTTCCTCAAACTCTCCACGATATTTTGTGCCAGCTACAAGAAGACCCATATCCAGGGTTATAACCTACAGAACAAAAAATTTTAAATAAATACTTCAATAACAAGTTGTTATCAGACATAATGGAGAAAAATAACTTACTATCTTAATAGTTTAAACAATTTTTCAAACCGGGATCAAACACAATTAAATCCATCCAAAGATTGCTTGATTTAACTTGAGAGAAAATTTGCCAGAGCTTTGCTGACTTGCAGAACTAAGACTTTTCATTTAATTTATGCCATAAAAATGGCCTACAGAGCTACTTGCATACGTAACAAAGAGCACGTACTGCTTAACTATAATTATGTTTTGGATGCATATGATTGCACACCTCTTGCATAAACTTGGCATCATTTCTATGAGGGAAGCAAGAAACCACATGCTGAAAGTGCGTGACCCAATAAAGAATTGACAAACACTTGACACATCAAAAAATATATTATAGTGAAAAATATGATTCTAAAAATATTACAATCACAGGTTCAGATAACTTGTCAAAAAATAACATTAAGAAAAACAAAATCTTATATCTTGGCTGAAAAGGCTGAAACAATATAGTAAATAAAACATTTTCTAACAATATCACTAGGACTTCTAACAGAAGCTTCAAAATAAATAAATGGGCAAAATTAAAGCTTCAAAAAGTGGACCTAGATGTTCCAACCTTACAAAAGGAGAGCAGAGATCATGAAAAAGTTCAACAGTTTATCAAAATCTAAAATAAGAAACTTTTAGTGTTTAAGGACCAGCAAAAAGAATCTCTACAGTTTGGTTTCATAAAAGAAGATTATTGCTAACCCTTGAACTAGGTAATTATAACATTATACCATCCCTTAAGAATCGTACAAGGGAGGAAAGTTATAGAAACTTAGGCAAGACTTGCATCTTTCCCTGTTAAACTTAATGCACAACCTTTTCTTTAATTTATAAATGAATAAATACTTGCAGTAAAAACTGCAAATGGAAGGAAAGTGAAGGAGCTCAGTAAAAGGTGCTACAGTTAGTTTCTACTAAAAATACACATTGGGGGAAAAGGCAAGA
The DNA here is from genome assembly GCF_013281855.1 of Momordica charantia. NCBI lineage: Eukaryota > Viridiplantae > Streptophyta > Magnoliopsida > Cucurbitales > Cucurbitaceae > Momordica > Momordica charantia. Next base: position 8,059,661 of record NW_028275161.1, on the reverse strand, counting down.
ATACCATAGGAGCTCACAGAATGCATAAAATCCCACACCACAACAATCCTCTAGCCTTGTTATTATCTAACATTCTAGAGTTTATTTATTATGAGATCTAACATTCTTCTAAAGTTCCTTTCTTACCAAATTTCAAGAGAAGCATACACAGCTGGAAACCACAAAAATTATTGCTTTAGTATTGAGAAGGACACCAATTGTTCAATACACAAGGAGGTATTTTCTTGAACTCTAAGAAAGGGAACAGTCACTGTAAAAACATATTCTAACCTTCTTTCCTTCTACAGTTAGTTTCTACTAAAAATACACATTGGGGGAAAAGGCAAGAATACCATAGGAGCTCACAGAATGCATAAAATCCCACACCACAACAATCCACTAGCCTTGTTATTATCTAACATTCTAGAGTTTATTTATTATGAGATCTAACATTCTTCTAAAGTTCCTTTCTTACCAAATTTCAAGAGAAGCATACACATCTGGAAACCACAAAAATTATTGCTTTAGTATTGAGAAGGACACCAATTGTTCAATACACAAGGAGGTATTTTCTTGAACTCTAAGAAAGGGAACAGTCACTGTAAAAACATATTCTAACCTTCTTTCCTTCTATTGTTTCAGGAACATCCCCATTAGCAATCCTTTGAGCCAGACCTTCTGCAATAGCAGTCTTCCCAACACCAGGCTCACCAATGAGGCAAGGATTATTTTTTGTCCGTCGACCCAAAATTTGGGTTACACGTTCTATTTGCTGCTGTCTTCCAACAACAGGATCTAGTTTACCCTGGAGAGGCAAGAAACTGATTTTAGAACTCGTGATTCCACACAACGAGAAACTCCTTTATCATGCACGTGCACCATATAAAATGTATTTACAATGCACCTCTTCTGCAAGCTTAGTTAAGTTTGTGCCATACTCTTCCAGAGTTGGCATCTTGTTCCCACTGGTCCCTCCTCCAACACCAGCACCAACAGCCTCTGTGCTCTCACCCACCATTCGAATAACCTGTTCAAAAATTATTTAGTTAAAAACAAAACGTCCACATCAAATAAACTGAATAGATAGTATCAGGATGAAATTCTTGCCTGAGTGCGGATGTTACCCGGATCAGCACCTAAATTTTCAAGAACACGAGCTGCAACACCCTCACCTTCACGAAGTAGTCCAAGAAGCAAGTGCTCTGACCCAATATAATTGTGGCCTAATGCAGCAAAATAGGGTTCATACACGTTTAGTCGTCAGTACAATGTTATGAAGTCCATCAGCACACATCATACATAAGAGAATCTATAGACACAAAATACACACACGGATACACTATACATCCCTTTCAAGCTATTCGTTATGAAAATGCTTTTAGTTCAAAACCAAAAAATAAAAATAAAAGATATTGAAATATGTAGATTTTTCAAGTTGAAGTAAAAACTAAATACTTCTATGAAAATGGCAACCAATTACAATATCAATATCATGCTTCGAATACCTATGAATATAAAAGAAGGGCCATTGGATATTTATATAAGAACCCTCCTATGCCCTCCTTGAATTAAGCGGTCATGCAATACTTATCGAATACAAAAACCAGAAGGCATTTCATCCCCTCGTGGTTCTCAATCATATCGTGGCACCGAGTGTGGCTAAACCATCTACAATGGTGGAGTGAATACACAAGGCAAAATGAGAGAACTTGTTGGATATCTCAAGGTAATGCAAGAATTTCATACAGGAACCAAAACCTAATGAAGAAAAAAATGAAAGAAACTGAAGCATATATGGTTGATATAAGAAAGACTTGCTTTCTTTTGGAGCTTGAAGACACAGGTCTACAATTCATAGAGTGACAGCAGATAAGCTAAGTTAGTGTACCAAGAGTCTAAGACAGGAGGAGCAGTGCTGCAAAGTCTGACTTAAGGATGAGTTTTCCAGGAAGAGTTTTTTGGGTGATACATTTGTTGAACAAAATGCATGGTATTCAAGCCACAGACTACTACTTCATGGAGAGTTTATTTTACAATATGCATGGTTCCAACACCAGTTCTCGAAGGCAACAAGAGTTTTATCTTCTTAAGCATTCAATTTAAACTCCCAAAAGGCTGCCCTTGGAGGTGAAGCTCGTGTTAAATGAAGAAACAAAACACAAATATGAATTAAATACTAAACAAATTGCTATTGCTATTGCTATTGATAAATATTAGCGAGAAATCAAATCGTTTTCCATTTCGTTAAGTTCCGTTTCATTTCCATTTCTTTTCCGGGAGGAGATGGGAAAGAGATGTTACCAAGTTGGCGAGCTTCCTCAAGAGAAAGTTCCAAAACGCGCTTTGCACGAGGAGTGAATGGAATTTCAACGGCAACAAAACCACTGCCCCGACCAATTATCTTCTCCACCTCCACACGTGCATCTTTAAGATTAATTCCCATAGATTTAAGAACCTTCGCAGCAATACCAGTGCCTTCGCCAATCAGGCCCAAAAGGATCTGCTCTGTGCCAACGAAATTGTGACCAAGACGTCTTGCTTCCTCCTGGGCGAGCATAATAACTTTAATTGCCTTCTCCGTGAATCGCTCAAACATAGCTCTTGGAACACATCTGCTAGCCCTTCCTCGCCTAGAAGAAATTGTAATGGCCATCTTTGAATGAAAATCTTGTCCAGTTCTCAACATGCTATCCAAAGAATTAAATCCTCTAAGCCCAGAGAAACCTCTTATTCTCAAACCAGGAGCATGTACACTAGCCATCATTTTAACAGCCCGTTTCGTGTTCCTTGATCCCCTTGATGGAGGATTCTCTCTTCCACCGACCAAACCAGGAAAATTTGTCGATTGAACAAGAACTCTAGCCATGATGCCCACTGTCAGCGTTTCAAGAGAAAGATATCAATTGAAAATCTCGAAGGAGGTTCTGCAAGCTTGGAAATAGTCACCGCCGCCGCCGTTTCGGGGGGAGGCCCGTGAGAGAAGAAACTGGAGCCGCCCGCTAGGATGCAGCTGCCGGATGGGTGATCGTGAGGAGAAAACGTGGGATTGAGTGAGAGTTAGGGTTATCTAAGAATTAGGGCTCTACTTTTTTTTTATTATTATTATTATTATTTTATAAAGATTGGGCTCGGCTGAATCAGTTCGTGAAATTGTTGGGCCGCTGCTAATCTGAAGGGTCGATGCCCGGTGGGCTATATTGGAGCGATAGGGTTAAATTTTAGGATAATAAATATAGCCTCATTTAAAATAGGTCATTTCAAAAATGGTCAAATCACTTAAATTTTCAATAATGGCCAACGTAAAAATAAGAAAATCTCTTGTAACTTTTTAGTTACTAGATAATGGAAGTTAGGATATTTGATTTTAAAAACAATAACCAAATAGAAATGGTAGAAATGTCAAAATCAAATATGCAAAACGGTCAGAGGAATACAAATGAACATTTTTCATTATCAAATATCATTTGGTCATTTTTTCAAAATTGGATGATAAATAGAGACACCTACAATAATTGTCTTAATTTTACATGAAATGGGTTTGGTGGTCAAATTTTATACATTATCTATAGTATATATAAAAGGGGTTATAGGGAGAAATTTTTCCTCCTTATTTTGCCCTTTTAATTTCAACATTCTCATAGATATTTTGAAGGTAATTTTGTCATTCAAATATAAATTTTTCTCTCTCACTCCCTCTTCCTCTCCCTCCCATGTTACTTTCTCTTTTTTTTTTCATTTCTTTTTCTAATAAACTCTTCCTTAAAGGTTAGAACGTAAAGAGTTAAAATATAGAGGATTTTGTCTCTTTATTTCTATGTTAAAAAGTTGTAACTTATTTTGGATTATAATTAATAAGGAATTTCAAAAGTTCCGTAACTTTTTATTTTCTACAACTATATAAAGAGTTTTTTCTTACTCTTCCTCCCAACTTTTTCTTCATCAAAACTTGAGTTTTTTTCTCTTTCGCTATGTTAATTTTCTCCTTTAGTCAATGTCTTATGTTTTTCTTATACTTAGTTAGATTTTTTGATCGAATATTCAACTTTTTTAGTTATTTTTTTCCAAACGACTCAATCAACTGGAAAAAATAAAGGGAAAATGAGTGATAAGATCGAATCACCTTGGACGGATCCACTTTGGAATGACACTTGATAACCGCGAGGACTTTCTCAATGACCTCCTCCTTCATAAGGTGATCATCGTGTGATGAAAATAGCCGGAGCAATCCATCAGAACATGGCTGCGGTTGGCATTCCTGGCGAGCTAGGGCAAGGAATTGGATCGGAACTCGAACATGGCAAAGAACGGCTGTCCTGAACGCATCTCTATCTCTCACTATTTTTTTTTTTTGTCATTTTATTTTTCAATGACTCAAATAAGAAATTGAAACAAAGTTTTATTTACTTTTATGTATTGTAATGTTTAGGAAAAAAAAGATGAAAAAATCCATGAATATGTGTTTTTTTTTAGAATTTTTTTTTAAGTAATTGAAAAATAATACTTTTTAGTCACACTAACCGCATCAGTGGGTGATGAGAATTATTGATACGGTGTTTTTGAGATAAACATTGAGAATACAAAAAAACTTGGTGAGGTAAACATTTAGAGATAAAAAAAACCAAATTAGATTATAAATTTTATCTATTTAATTAAATTTTATATTTTTAAACATTGAAATAAAACTATGAAATTTCACGTGCACCGCACGTGTTTCTTACTAGTATTTCATAAATGGTCTTTCTTTTCAATATTTTTAGTTTTGAATTTTTTTTTTGTTTATTTTCAAATTGCCCTCAATTAATGCTCTTTGATTGAATGAGATTTATGTTGTATTTTAATAATTAGACTTATGAATTCAAAATTTTCTATATTTGGAATCCATGTATTAAACAGGACATTCAATTTTTTTCAATACAATCTCACATGTGCAGTAACAACCCGTATTTTCTAATACGGTCATTCTGACAAAATGCGAAAACATAACTTTCAAGAAACCTTAAGAACTAAAATTATTCAGCGGAAGCAATTTCTTTACAGAACTTTTCTAAACTAACTTAACTAAATAGGAAGATGACTTTCAAACTCAATGCATGTACGCTAAACTTCACATTCTACCAAAACGATTACTCAATCCTTCATCTGAAAAACGTTTAGGAAAACAAAGATGAGTACAAAAATACTCAATAAGCAATTTCCATATCGAATTTTCAAATTCATTTTCCTTTCAAAACATTCGTAAACAAAAATACGAACAGATCAAAACTTTTAAAGTCCTTTAAGATATTTAATAAAATTTTCAAAACTTTCAAAACAAATTAGATTTTCAGAAACAAAAGTCTTCAAATAAGATAAAATTTCCAGTCAATCAAAACAAATTTTCATTCTTTCAAAACAAACTTTCGTTTATTCGAAACAAAATTTCATTCGATCAAACTTCAAATCCTTCAAAACAAACTTTTTTTTTCAATTAAAACATTCAAAATTCCGTCTAAAACATTTGGTACAACTTTCAAACTTTCAAATAACTAAATCATTCAAACATTCAAAACAATCTAACATTCATTCATACTTTCAAAATCAGAGTGGAAGGTTGCATTATTTGGGTAGCCTACAGAACATATGTGGTTACCCATCGGCAACACCAATCAATCAGAAGCTTTTATCAGAATTGTCGAATTAATATCGACCAGAACAGAGTTGTCGAAATAATATCGACCAAAACAGAGTTGTCGAAATATATCAACCAGAACAAACCGAGCGGTTACTTAAGTGTGAGGCCATATGAGTGAATAACACAAACATGAATCTTCATTCCCAAGGAATGTCAAATCACAAAAGTGTCTTCCTACAAATAAGCCAGAACAGAAATCCATCAATTCCAAATTAGGCTACTACCCCAAATAAGCAAAACGTTCATCAAAACAAAATCATGGCATATTCATATAGTCCTATCAAATCAATCAACATATCTTTCAAATAAAATGCAAAACAAATACTTAATTTCAATATTAAATTAATTCAAAACATTGAACTAATTTAAAACAAACTTTATCAATCCTCTAAAACATGATTTCAAATATTTCACAAATAAACAAAATATCATATATATATATATATTATTCTTAATTTATTTTTTTTCAAAATTATCTCAACCCTTAATTTTTAATAATTAAGATCTAATGGTTCAAAATTAAACTTGATTTTTTTTAACCATTTTCTTCCCTCTATTTAAACTAAACTTCTCATTCAAAATTATACAACAATTCTCTTATTCTCAATCCTCCATAACTTCAAAATTCTCATTTGCTAATCTCTCCAAGTTCTCAATTTTTCTTTTCATCTTATTTGTGAGAGAAATTTATTGTTGTGAGGATTGAAATTTTTTGTGAGCTCAAATTTGTATATTTACTCTATTTGAGAGTTTGTAAATGTGTGTTTTAAAATCTTCAACTCATTATAACGGTGTGATCCTCACCGTGGAGAGGATCGTCTTTGCTCTTGTAAAGAGCAGTGTACCAGTTCGACTCCTACCGTGGAAAGAGTCAGAATTTCAATTTACAACCCAAAAGGTGCTTGGGAAGTGGAGTAAGATAGTTGTGCCGAACCACTATAAAAATTCCCGATGTCAAATTTCTCTAACCCTCTCTCTTATTTATTTTTGCAATTAATCTTAGAATTTTATTGTTTGCTCTAAATTTTTCTTGTTTGCCTTAGAATTTATTTTATCTTACTTTGTTAAAATTGCATATCTCAAAAAGTGTATTATTTTTGTTTAAATTGGACTCATTTATTAAAAAGTTTATATTTTGTTAATTAAACCATATTCACCCCCTCTAGAGTTGCCATACCGATCCAACAATTGGTATCAGAGCAAACAATATTGTTTTTGAGCTATGACAACTTTAGGTTTCATCCCTTTTACCGATAGTCAATCTATTACTAAGCCTCCTTTCTTTAATGGTAATAATTATAGTTATTGGAAAAATAGAATGAAATTTTTCTTGCTTTCTATTGACTATGATTTGTGGGATGTTGTTGAAGAAGGATTTAAAATTCCAACAAAAGATGTTGATGGTGTTAGAGTTGTAAAGCCTAAAGAAGAATGGTCTATAATTGAAAAGAAAGCATGTTCTTTAAATGCTAAAGCTATTAATTGCTTGTTTTGTGCTTTGAATGAAGTTGAGTATAATAGGGTGTCGATTTGTAAAACCGCTAAGGATATATGAGATAAATTAGAAATTACTCATGAAGGAACTAGTCAAGTAAAAGAAACAAAGGTTGACATGTTAATTCATCAATATGAAATGTTTAAAATGGATGAAAATGAAGCTATTTCCGATATGTTTATTAGATTTACTAACATTGTCAATGCTTTAGAAGGACTTGGAAAAGAATATTCAAATCTTGAGAAGGTAAAGAAGCTCTTATGGTCTTTGCCTAAACAATGGGATCTTAAAGTCACCGTCATTCAAAAGGCAAAGGATCTCAATACTCTCTCCATGGACGAACTTATTGGTTCGTTGATGACGCATGAGATAAAGAACAAGAAAAACATGGAGGATGAGAAGAAAAAGAAAGAGAAGAGCATAGCATTAAAGGCCATCAACTTGGAAGTTGACTTCGAAGGTGAGAATGCCCTTGATGAAGATGATGTGGCCTATCTCTCACGTAAGTATAAAAATTTCATTAAGAGGAAGAAACAATTCAAGAAGCATTTCTCCAACCAAAAAGAGTCAAAAGGTGAAAAGAGCAAAAATGATGAGGTAATTTGTTATGAATGCAAAAAACGGATCATATTTGAACCGATTGTATTGGCTAAATGCAGGAAGGGAGCTGATCAAATCTCAATCATATTAGGTTCCATTTGCTACGAAGATCACTCCACGTGGTAGATATTCCGAGATTTTCACTCATTTGGTTTCTTTATCATTTTTTTCAAGCTTTGTTTTCTCTTGTCATACCTTCTCCACTTCTCTAGTTCAATCTATTAGACTCATCTGATATCACATTAATTAGGTACTTTCTTTTTATCGTTTTCTTCAAGCTTTATTGTAAAGGTCTATATTGAAATATCACTAGCTACTCGATTAAAACTATTTTTTATTCTAAACCAAATTCATTTCGTTGTTTGAGTTGAGGCTTTAGAGCAATTATGCGCTGAAATTCTTTTTCTTATTAATCGGTTGAGAAGTTAGATTTTTTTTTTGTTCAATATTTTTGTACTATAATTTAATTTTTACAACTAAGCTAAATGAGTTGAATTTTAAGCTATATAGGATGTTGAACTTGCTACTAGTATGTATACCGTATTTGTAGTGTGTGGCAATTTCTATAAAATGTGACTAATTCTCTAGGACAATTATTTGAATTTACTATATTTGACTTTAGAAATTGATGATCTGTGATCCATGTTTCTTGCCTCTTGTCTTAGATTTTACAAACTCTTCTAGATACTTATCTGATGCATAGGTTAATGAAACTATTTGGGTAGGGAGTTACTTAAAAGACAAGAATAAGTTGAAGAATTGGTTTATCTTATGTCTTTTATCTTGAAAATTAGGTCTTGTTTTAGCTTTTTTGAGGTGAATTTTTCAAGATAAACTTAAAATGAAGTTGCTTAGGCGCGTTGATCTATCGAATCTTTAAGGTGGGAACACGTTGTGGCATTTGAACTCTGTTAATATTTGGTTGTCTAATGTGTTCCTTGATTGTTGACTGGAAAGTATGTAATCGTCAACATTTTACTTTAGCTGATCGGGAGGAGAAGAATGCAATTTGGTGCACATATCCTCCTATTATAAGATTCTGTTATTGTTACTATCATTTGTCATTCCCTCTGAAATGTAGAGTATTCATGCTATGCTGAAGATGTTCTTATAATCTATTTTATGTGTGATGCAATATATAATGTTTAAAACTTGGAACATGTTCAAAATTTGTTTACATGATAATTTGATGAAATGAGTTAATATATATCTTTTTCAATTTAGTAAATTCAAGGATTGAATCATGGTGTTCTCGTTTTGGGTCAATAGCTGCCAACATATAGCAGTAGGATAGAGCAAATGACAGAGGCAATGAGATGAGATAAGAATCAAAGAAACTTTTTGCTATGAAAAAAAAGGTATTTTCCTCTATTCGTATTTTCATTGTGAGTTCTTTTTAATTTGATTACATTTATGGAATTGAATTTGTTTTGTGTTGGGTTTTGGACAGTTTTTTCTTATTTATTTGGATTATAGGAGTTTTTTTTATAACGACGAAGGGGGGTGTTTGGTTAACCAGACAATTGATAATTAACCAGATGATTTTACATGTTTGTTTTTCTTGCTGTTTGACCACTTTTTGTTTTTCTCTTTTGGGTTTTGTGTGTCATTTTTATGAGTTCTTAGAGACGATCACTTCTAAGCATGTATCCTTGTTTCCAATAGTAATATCATATGAGTTTAAGTTAATTGGTTTGTTGTTAGAACTTAGAAACTTAGAAATGATCATTTGATCAATGGAATTGAAAACCAAACAGAAAGTTCATTTTGTGCTAGGTTGGTTTTTCCAAGTGCTTGATGTTGTCCTACAAAAAGTTTTGCAAGGAGGCTCATGTTAGCTACTCTGCCAAATTAATTTTTCACATTAGATCTCCATGGTACAACCCCAATCAATTCTCCTTCTATTTTATCTTTGTTATTTTAATACAAAGGATGCATGCTTGTCTGTTTAATACAACTCTCCGTTTCCTTTCCATTTTAATTAATGGCACTCTTTGATTCTTACACATATTTCCGTTTTATCTTTACCTTTCTAGTGCATAGTTGGGAGATATATTTAATCAGTTATTGGAAGGAGTCAAAAGAAAAAATTGAGTGCAGACGCATTCTCACAAATCACAATTTAGGGGTTAATTTTTGTTAAATTTTATTTGTTTAATTTTCTTTGTGTTTTTTCGAAAATTATAATTAGTTTTGGTTGTAGATAGCTACATTGGATATGATGGTTATTGAGGTCGCTCTAGGTACTATGATTGCATGGCATGCTGATAAAGTATTATAAGTTAATAAAGTAAAATATAAATAAATGTAAGCAAATTTTTTTTTAGTTTAATTTCATTTATTTTTTATGTGAAAGCAAAATAACGTTTGACCTTACATATATATATTATTTTTGTTTTTTCATAGGTGGAGATGACGCACTTGCACTACATTTGGGACAATGTTTCTTATTGGATAAATATATCTATCTGTATTTTGAACAATCACCTTCTTTAAATGTCTTTTAGATTTATGGTACTTTATTTAGCTTCACATATATTTACATGGGACAACTCTCGACTTATACTTGATATGTATTAGATAACCTTCTAAGAGGTATATGAACTTTTTATGAGACTATATATTTACTTAATTTGATGTGTGAAGATTTTACATTATGCATACTTTAAATTTTCCAATACTTTTTAGGGGTGAATATGAAATTGGATTCATTTGTGCTTCAGAATGAAAAATATTTCAAATTCCGGTTCAAACAATGCTATAAGAATTTATGATACTATTTGAAAAATGTTATAAATTACTATAAATTGAATTGAAAAAAAAAAGCAATGAAAACTTTTTTTATAGCATTATTGTAAAGTTAAGAAAATTTTGACATAACATTTTTAAGTTGCTATTAAAAGTTAATAATAGTATAATCATAAACGTTTCAATAGCATTTAGCATAACTTGAAAACAATGTTATAAAAAGTCAGCCACTTTTCATAACTTCAACTATCACGACATACAGAAAAAAGCTATGCAATCTTTATAACAATGTTTATTAGATGCTATGTATAATACTATATCATATCTACCATAGCGTTAAATTTAAGATATAAAAGGTCTTTCATAGCCTTTTTTAAAGCTATAAAAAGTTTATTATAGCATTTTGGACAATGCTATACACGATTTTATAACATTAAAATTATGCAATCAAAAGCAGACTTTCTATAACATTTGACATAGCGTGAGAAAAATGCTATGAAAAGTTCTAGACTTTCTATAGCATCGCCTACCACCACGTCTTGAAAACGTTGTGGAAAGTCTATGATAGCGTTTTTTCAATGCTATTGTATGTGATATTTGTTGTAGTGGGCCCACTTTGTAATAGTTACAAATGACTTGACACATGTCATTCGTGTGGAAACATGCAAGTGGGGGTATCCTATACAATGAGTTTGTGTAAGATCGGACCGCGAAATAATTAATCTTTAATTGTAACACTGTTAGCTAATAGATTAATATTTCAATAGGATGACTAGGTCACTTGATCTCAATCCTGAGTGACTAGATAACATCGTCTACCACCGCGCCTGTTAAGGTTCGTCCTTTGATTTGTATGGGTGAGACTGACCCAAGTCGCCGACTCAATATTCATACCATTTTGGGGACGAGACTAAGTAGAGAGTTGGGAACATAACTTCACAAGACTGAATTCACTCCTCCCCGACATTAGGAGAGTAGATGAGTGTTCCCTTTAGAGCTGACTCTAGGACTTGAACTGTTGGGTGTGTTGCCCTAAACTCATAGTTTGTATTTATGTAAAAGCAAATGTCTATTTAATAAAGTTTTATTCAATAAATTTGTTGTTGAATTCATAGTATTACATTTTCCAAAATTCAATAAACTAAACATCCGAGGTTATTTTAGTGTAACCGGGACAATATATGTACTGGGTATATATTTCATATACTGGGTATATATTTGATATACCCCTGATATACGAGGTATATATTTGATATACCCTTGATATACAAGTGGATAATGTCTCATGAATAACCTAAAGGGTCTATAGTATATGGATAAGGCTGGGTACCTTATCCTGGCAACACCATGGATACGGCCTACTTTGTAAAGGTTACAGACGACTCGATTAAGGTCGTTCGTGTGGAGACATGCGAGTGGGGGTATCTTATACAATGAGTTTGTATAAGACCGGACCACGAAATAGCCAATCTTTAAATGTAACACCGTTAATTAATAGATTGTTGTTTCTTAGGATGACTAGGCAACTCATTCTCAATCCTAGGTGAGTTATGGACTCTTGCCTGTCAGGGCAAGTCCTTTGATCTATATAGGTGAGAGTGGCCCGAGTTGCCGACTCAATATTCCTACCATTTTGGGGACAAGACCGAGTGGGGAGTTGGGAACATAACTTCACAAGATAGAATTCACTTCTCCTCGACTTTTAGAGGAGTAGATGAGTGTTCTCTTAATTACTAACTCCGGGACTTGAACAAGGGGCCCCACCCTCTAATTGGCCTGAGAGGGACTTCCGGTTATTGGTCGGACCATAACCGGGTTGTTCATTAGAGGAGCAGTGATATTTAAGGAGTAAGATGTAACTCAGGGGTAAAACGGTAATTTGACTCAACTTGAATTACGAGCACTCGTGAAGGATTGACTCGTCATTAATGGTTGTATATCCATGGACACTAAAACATTCTGCAGTGAGAAGAGTGCAACTGCGGGTCTTTAGTGGAGTGACCCGTAGTTAACGAATGTTGATTAACTCGGTCAATGAATTTGACCGATTAATCTCGTATCGTTGGAGCTTCTGATTTGTAGGTCCATTAGGTCCCCTTGCTAGCTCATTACGGGTAAACGAGGATGAAGTTTTTGGAAGAATTTGAACTGTTCAAATTACTCAAGGGATTATATGTATATTGATACATTATAATATATAGTTAATTCTAAATTAAAACTATATATTATGAGAGAAATTATTTGAATGAGATTCAAATAAAATTAATATGAAAAAGATTCATATTAAGACTATAGGTTAAAAATAATGTGCATAAAATGTACATTAGAACTATAGGTTATACAAGAAAAATGCCATAGAATATGATTCAATTTTTTGTGATAAATAATTAAGGGTTAATTATTTATTTGATATATATATATTAATTAATTATTAATTAGATTAATAATTAATTAATTTTCATTAATTGATATGATTAATTAATTATTTTTATATATATATATATATATTAATATTAATATTAATATTTAACTCCCCTACAAAATTGCAAGGGAGTGGGCAGTTAAGTGACGTGGACGTCACTGTTTTTGTTTTCTTCGTTTGCAGTTCTGCAAAAACAGAAGAGGAGAACGAAAGTAGAACTCCAAGAATTTCTTTCAATCAAAGCTCTCTCTCAACTCTCCCACTCATTCCAAATGGGGTGCTCCCACAAGCACGGTCTCGAGACTCTAGAGTATAGCAAGGAAGATTCGGTGGTGGTGTTCGAGGGGAAATTGTTGAAGAAAAGTTCTTCAAAGGTAAAGTCTTTCCCCTGTATTTTCTTATCAACACTTTTGATTTTGTTTCCGAAAAATCATGAACGATGGTCCGCTTCCGCTCCGGGATCATATCCCTTCAATTGGTATCAGAGCCAGGTTGATGTTCTAATTTTTTGGGATCAAAATCCGTGTTCATGGTGGGTGTTTTCATATTTTCGAAATATGGGTTTGCGGGTCGAAAAATTTCCCGTTTTTGGCATTTATATAGCGTTTTTCTTCTTGATATGATCATGTAAAGGCCCGGTGTTTTGGGCATATTGTTTCTGTATTGATTCTGTACGTCCGGGTGGCTCGAAATCGTTCGTGGCGTCGGATTGGACAAAAAGTTGCAGAAAAAAACGAAGAAGACGAAGCAAACGAAGCAGACTGCGCAGACAGCGCCATGGTGCTATGCAGGAACGCCATGGCGCTGCAGGGATAGCACACAGCGCCACGACGCTGCACTGTAGCGCCGCGACGCTGTGTAGCGCCATGGCGCCATGTCTGGGCGACGCGGCGCTGCACTTAGGCTTATTTTTGTGGCTCCGGTTCGCGGTTCGCTGTTCGAGGACGGTTGCAGTTGTTTTCTTATTTTTGTATTATTTTGCTTTCTTAGGGTGTCAAAAACCGTTCCAACTTTGCTATTTAATTATCTAATGCATTATGAATGTATATTTTAATTAAAAGAATATTGCATATTATATGCCATATAGTTTTAAAATCCCACCATAGGTTACATGCATAATATGTATGTTTGATATATAGTATGTATGTATCGTCATGCATTATATAATTACAAATGTTATAATGTATGAATGCATGTTTTATTTTCATAATTAATATAAGTGTTGTATTAATTAAATGAAAATAAAGTTGCATTGAGCATGACATTACTTTTGTTAATATAATTGTTATATTAATGTATGCTTACCATGCATGATTATAGTTTTACTTTCTTAAATTTTATAAGAGTTATAAAATGTGGTGGATAGAAATTAAAATCTATAATAAAGAATTGCATACAAACATAGGATCTAAGTTAATTAATTTTAGAGGGTTTAAAATTAATTAGACCTTAGGTTATATCTTCTAATATGATTAGGGGGTAGTCTTTTATTTTTTTTTTTAACTAGGTTAAAATGAAATGATAAAAGACTAAATATAAAATATTGCATATAAGGGAACCCTGTCTAAAGAAGGTTCTGTCTAGGTTGAGGTATTTAAGCTGACCGTAAAGGAACACCTCTACCTGGGAACCAACCTGAGGGTTGAATTAGACAATATTTTGTATACATGCAATAATGTCGTTGGTTTATTAAAATGTTTAATGAATTAAAACATTAATGTACAACTACCAATATAATAGTTATATTTGACCGACTAAAAATTCACTTAGTTAATTTCACTTAGCCGGAATTTATCTAAGTAATATACCCTAGTCTTAGAATACTAAGTGGGAGTTAAAGAGAATATGTAATATACAACGTATATATTTGATATACAAAGTATATATAACATACTTTTCTCTCTCTTTCACGTTCTCCTTTATATTCACACTATGAGTTCCATGCTCGGCCTCGTGTCGCCCTGGGCGCGACCTCCCTACGGAAGGTGTTTGTATGGTTCAATATCGAGGTGAATAGAGATAGTATTCATAGTAAGTGGGAGAAGGACGTGTGACAACACATCCTACGGTCTCCACCATTGTTTTGCACCGTGAGGTTTCATACATGACCTGCGTGTCGTCCTGGAGTGACCATCCCTACGGAGGGTTCATTGTATGGAATCAAAACCAAGGCAAACTCCAGAAATGGATAAGGGTCTCTTAGGTTTTGCTCCAATATTTTCCTTCTCTACGGCGGGATTATTGGGGCGGACCTTTGAAGTCCAAAAATGATGGGTCACATTTACGAGGAGTTGTTAAGTTAGTTAGCAATTTCCTGACCAAATAAACGAGGACTAAAATTTATATGAATAAGAGTTATTCTGGTGTAAAATTTAGTTGAGAACGTCTCAATTCAGTGAAGAAGTACTTGTCTGCCCTACGGTGGTTGTTGCTCTAAATCACTGAAGCGTCGTTGCAAAACAATTTTGTTAGGGTGCTTAAATACTTTTGCTAAAATATGACTCGGTTTAAAAGGCTAATGCATGAAACTAATATAGGTTTGTTTTTACTTTTAGCATGTCTACTACTATTATAGCACTCCTAGCCTCGCAAAAACTTAACGGCGAGAATTACAAACAATGGAAATCAAACCTAAACACTATTCTCGTGATAGATAATCTTAGGTTTGTCTTGCAAGAGGATTGTCCTCAAGCTCCTACGCCTAACGCCACTGTGGCAGTGCACACCGTCTATGACAGATGGATCAAGGCCAATGACAAGACCAATGTCTACATCTTGGCGAGCATGTCTGATGTGTTTGCTAAGAAGAACGAGAACACGGTCACCGCTAAGGAGATCATGGACTCGCTGCAGAGCATGTTTGGATAACCGTCCTCACAGGCTCGACATGAAGCCCTTAAGTTCGTTTACAACTCCCGCATGAAGGAGGGCTCCTTAGTGCGAGAACACGTTCTCAACCTGATGGTCCACTTCAACGTGGCAGAGTCGAACGGGGCTGTCATAGACGAGCAGAGTCAGGTCAGCTTCATACTGGAATCTCTTCCGAAGAGTTTCCTGCCATTCCGCAGCAATGCGGTTATGAATAAACTGGAGTACACTCTTACCACGCTCTTAAACGAGCTGCAAACCTACCAGTCTCTTATGAAACGTAAGGGACAAGAAGGGGAAACAAATGTTGCCACCTCAAAGAGGTTTGGAACCAAGTCTACGCATTTTTCTTCTGGAAGTAAGACTTTCAAGAAGAAGACGGCTGCTGGTAAGGGGTCTAAACCTGACTCCGCTGCTGCCAAGAAAGGCAAGGCCAAGGTTGCAGAGAAAGGAAAGTGTTTCCATTGCAATATGAACGGGCATTGGAAGCGCAACTGCCCAAACTACCTGGCCGAAAAGAAGAAAGCCAATGAAAGTAAATATGATTTACTTGTTTTGGAAACATGTTTAGTGGAGAACGATGACTCCGCCTGGATACTGGATTTAGGAGCCACTAATCACGTTTGTTCTTCATTTCAGGGAATTAGTTCCTCGGGCAGCTTGACGCCGGAGAGATGACTCTCAAGGTCGGAACGGGAGAGGTTGTCTTAGCTGTGGCGGTAGGGGAGCTTAAGTTGTTTACAAACAAGAATATGTATATATTATTAGATAATGTGTACGTAGTTCCTAAAATTAAAAGGAACTTTAATTTCAGTTTTTTGTTTGTTAGAACATTTGTATTCCATTTCATTTAATTTGAATGAAGCGTTCATTTCAAAAAATGGTGTTAATATTTGTTCTGCTTTGCTTGAAAACAACTTGTATGTGCTAAGACCAACCATAACTAAAGCAGTAGAGTTTGGAGCTTCAAAGGTATTTAAGGAGCGAGATGTAACTCAGAGGTAAAACGGTAATTTGACCCAACTAGAGTTACGAGTACTCCTGAAAAATTGACTTACCATTAATTGTCGTACATCCGTGGACACGAAAATATTATGCAGTGATAAGAGTGCAGCTGCGGGTCTTTAGTGGAGTGACGCGTAGTTAACGAAAGTTGATTAACTCGGTTAATGAGTTTGACTGACTAATCTCGTATCATTGGAGCTTTTGATATGTAGGTCCATTAGGTCCCCTTGCTAGCTTACACCGAGTAAAACGAAGATAATGATTTTGAGAGAATTTTAAATGATTAAATTATATATCAGGGAATATATAATGTATATTATGATACATTATATATAAGTTTATTTTTTAATAAAGATTCAATAATTAAACTATATGTTATGAGAGAAATATTTAAATAGGATTCAAATAATTAATATGAATTGGATTCATATTGAAACGATAGGTTATACAAGAGAGATACATTTGAATATGATTCAAATATATAGTTTAATTTCTGAAAAAAAAATATAGTTTTAATTAAATATGTGATATTTAATAAAAGTTAAATAATTAATTGTTAATTAATTAATTATTTAATTTATAATTAATAATTAAATTAATTAATTATTAATTAGATTAATAATTAATAATTAATAATTAATTTAAATAATTGTTAATTGATTTAATTAATTTGTTTATTATTAATTAAAAATCTTGATGGCCTTGAAATTTTCCCTAAATTCAGGGAAAGATATCCTATATTCAAAATGATAGATATCCTAATGGTCTTAGGATTTTCTTTTTCTATAAAAACAACAGTACACTGAACCCTAAAGGTATGCTGAATCAAAAAGAGTTAAAATCTCTCTGCTCTCTTACTCTTTCAATCCTTTGCAATTGGATTGCACAATTTGGATTCGCGATCAAGAGACATAGCAAAGAAGATCAAGTGGTGTTGTCTCATTGGGATCACGCGAAAAAGAATCTTCAAAGGTAAAATCCAACATTCTTCCTTGTTTTATATTTTTTTGTGTTTTAAATTTCAAAAGAAATTCAAGAATGCTTTCTATTGCTTCCGCTCTAGGATTCATATCCGTTCAATTGGTATCAGAGCCAGATTTTTCGTTTTGAATTTTCTATTGAAATTTTGCACAGAATATGGTAGGTTTTTTTTTTCTCCATTTTAATGTTTAAGGTTTATGGGTTTTTCAATTGGATGTTTGTTGGATTTGGCATTTCGATTTACAAATTCGTTTGATTTGATCAACGTAAAAGGCCTAGTGTTTTTGGGCATTTATTGTTGTAAATCATTCGGTTATTTTATTTTATTTTTTTCCCTTTTTCTTATATTAAATTAATATAATTATGATTATATTAATTTAATATACTTTTAGGATGCCAAAACCTAGTCCAATTTGCAATATTTTTTATTTATTATGCGTTATGAATGTATTTTAGTTAAATGTATATTACATAATGTATGCCAAATAGTTTTAGAAATCCCACCATAGGATACATGCATCATATGTATATTTGATATATTATATGTATGTATGTTCATGCATCATTTAGTTATAATTGTTATAATGTATGAATGCTTGCTTTTATTTTCATAATTGTTTAATATAAGTGTTGTATTAATGAATGAAAATAAAGTTGCATTAAGCATGACATTACTTTAGTTAATATAATTGTTGTATTAATGTATGTCATCAATGCATGATAATAGGTTTAATTTGTTGAATTTGATAAGAGTTATAAAATTTTGGTAGATAGAAATTAAAATCTATAATAAAGAGTTGCATGCAAACATAGGGTCGAAGTTAATTAAGTTTAAAGGGGTTTAAATTTAATTAGACCTTAGGTTATATCTTCTAATATGATTAGGGGTAGTCTTTTATTTTGTTTTAACTAAGTTTAAAATAAAATTTAAAAAAAAACTAAATATAAAATATTGTCTATAAGGAAACCCTGTCTAACCAATGTTCTGTCTAGGTTGAGGTACTTAAGCTGACCATAAGGGAACACCTCTATCTGGGAACCGGCCTAGGGGTTGAATTAGTCAATATTTTATATGTATGCAATAATGTCATCAGTTTATTAAAATGTTTGATAAACTAAAACATTATTATACAACTACCAATATAAATATTTATATTGGGCCGACTAAAAATTCACTTAGTTAATTTCACTTAGCCGGAATTTACCTAAGTAATATACCATAGTCTTGAAATACTAAGTGGGAGGATTCGGTATATATAAAACATACCAGGTATATAAGATATATGTGGTATATAAATATATATTCTTTCCCTCACGTTCTCCGTATAAGTTCACACCGTGAGTTCCATGCTCAGCCTCGTGTGGCTCTGAGTGTGGCTTCCTTACGAAAGGTTTTTGTATGGTTCAATACCAAAGTGAATGGATAAAGTATTTATAGTAAGTGGGAGAAGAACATGTGACAACATATCCTACGGTCTCCTTCATTGGTTTGCAACGTGAGGTTTCATACACGGTCTGCGTGTCGTTCTGGTGCGACCACCCTTATGGAGGGTCCGATGTATAAAATAAAAATTAGGGCGAACTTCAGAAATGGATAAGGTATCTTAGGTTTTGCACCAATATTTGTCCTTCCCTACGATAGGCTTATTGGGGCGGACCTCCGGGGTCTGAAAACGACGGGTCACACTTACAGGAAGTTGTTAAGTTAGTTCATAACTTCTTGACCAAACAAACAGTGATTAATTGATATATGAATAAGAGTTATTCTGGTGTAATATTTAGTTGAGAATGTCTCAATTCAATGAAGGAGTAGCTAACTGCCTCACGGTAGCTGTTGCTCTAAATCACTGAAGAATCTTTGCAAAAATAATATTCATTGATAGGGTGTTTGATTACTTTTTCTAAAAGACAATTGGGTTTAAAGGATAATGCATGAAACTAATTATAGGTATGTTTTTATTTTTAGCATGTCGACTTCTATTATTGCTCTCTTATCTGCTGAAAAACTTAATGGCCGGAATTATAAACAATGGAAATCGAGCCTAAACTCTATACTCGTGATAAATGATCTTAGGTTCGTCTTGCAAGAGGAATGTCCTCAAGCTCCTACGCCTAACGCCATTATGGCGATGCGTAATACCTATGACTGCTGGATTAAGGCCAACGATAAGGCTAATGTCTACATCTTGATGAACGTATCTGATATGCTTGCTAAGAAGCACGAGAACATGGTCACCGCCAAGGAGATCATGGACTCGTTGCAGAGATGTTTGGACAACCATCCTCATAGGCTCGACATGAAGACCTTAAGTTCATCTACAACTCCCCATGAAGGAGGGCTCATCAGTGTGAGAACACGTTTTCAACCTGATGTTCCACTTCAATGTTGCAGAGACGAACGGGGACGTCATAAACGAGCAGAGTCAGGTCAACTTCATTCTGGAATCTCTTACGATTAGTTTCTTGCAATTCTACAGCAATGCGGTAATGAATAAGCTGGAGTACACTCTTACCACGCTTTTAAACGAGATGTAGACCTACTAGTCATTAAGGAAAAATAAGGGACAGGAGGGAGAGGCAAATGTTGCTAACTCCAAAGGTTCCACCAAGATTTGACCTCAGAAACTAAGTCTGAGCCCTCTTCTTTTGGAAGTAAGACTTTCAAGAAGAAGAAGACTGCTAGTAAGGGAACCAAACATGACTCTGTTGCTGCCGTTGCCAAGAAAGACAAGACCAAAGTTGCAAACAAGGGAAAGTGTTTCCACTACAACGTGGACGGGTATTGGAATCGCAGCTGCCCGATATACCTGGCCAAAAAGAAGAAAGTCAATGAAGGTAAATTCAATTTACTTGTCTTGGAAATATGTTTAGTGGATAATGATGATTCCGCCTAGATATTAGATTCAGGAGCTACTAACCATGTTTGTTCTTCATTTCAGGGAATTAGTTCCTGGAAGCAGCTTGAAGCTGAAGAGATGACTCTCAAGGTCGGAACGAGGGAAGTCGTCTCAGCTGTGGTAGTAGGAGAACTTAAGTTGTTTTTAGACAAGAAATCATATATTTTATTAGATAATGTATATGTTGTTCCTAAAATTAAGAGGAATTTGATTTCAATTTATTGTCTACTAGAGCAATTGTATTTTGTTTCTTTCTCATTGAATGAATTGCTCATTTTTAGAAACGGTGTTAACATTTGTTCTGTCAAGTTAGAAAACAACTTATATGTGCTAAGACCAACTGTAACTAAAGCAGTTTTAAATACTGAGTTATTTAAAAAATGCTCAAACTCAAACTAAAAGGTAAAAAGTTTCTCCCAAAGAAAATACCTATCTTTGGCATTTAAGATTATGTCACATTAATCTCAATAGGATTGAGATGATAGTTAAAAATAGCCTTCTAAGTGAGTTAAAAGACGACTCTTTACCACAATGTCAATCTTGTCTTGAAGGCAAGACGACTAAAAGACCTTTTCCTGGAAAAGATTAAAAAGGCAAAGAGCCCTTAGAACTTATACATTCGGACCTTTGTGGTCTGATGAACGTTAAAGCTCGATGAGGGAATGAATACTCCATCTCTTTTATAGATGATTATTCAAGGTATGGTTCTCTATACCTAATGTAACACAAGTCTGAAGTCGTTGAAAAGTTCAAGGAGTACAAGACCGAAGTTGAAAATCAATTAGGTAAAACTATTAAAACACTTCGATCCGATAGTGATGGAGAGTATATGGATTTAATATTCCAGGACTATATGATAAAACATGAAATCGCGTCCCAACTCTCAGCCTTTGATACACCTCAACAGAACGTTGTATTATGAAGGAGAAACAGAGCCCTGTTAGACATGGTTCATTTAATGATGAGCTATACTCAATTGCCTACCTCGTTTTGGGGTTACGCAATGGAGACTGCAATTTATATTTTGAACATAGTTCCATCGAAAAGTGTTTCTGAATCACCCTTTGAATTATAGAAGGGTTGTAAAGCTAGTTTACGTCACTTATGCATTTAGGAATGTCACGAGCACGCCCAAAGAAACTGCAGCCTCAATCAAAAGTATGTCTATTCGTTGGTTATCTTAAAGAGACGAGAGGTGGTCTCTTCTTCGATCCTCAAGAAAATATAGTGTTTCTATCGACAAACGCCACTTTCTTGGAAAAAGATCACGTTCGAGATCATAAACTACAAAGTAAGCTAGTGATGAATGAGATTTTTTAAAAGGCTACAAACACGTCAACAAGAGTTGTTAATCAAGCTGACATTTCAACAAGAGCTGTTGATGAAGCCATCACATCACGTCAGTCACATCCACCTTAAGAATTGAGGTACCTCGACGTAATGGGAGAGGTGTATCACAACCTGACCTCTGCGTGGGTTTAACTGAAATCCTGTTGGGTGTGTTGCCCTAAGCTCGTTGTTTTTATTTTGTAAAAACAAATGTATATTCAATAAAGTTTTATTCAATAAATTTGTTGTTAAAACATAGCATTGCATTGTCCAAATCAAATAAACTAAACATCCAAGGTTATTTTGATGTAATCGGGACAGTATATATACTGGGTATATAGTTGATATACGGGGTATATATTTGATATACCTCTGATATACGAGGTATATATTTGATATACCCTGATATAAAAGTGGATAATGTCCCGTGAATAACCTAAAGGGTCTATAGTATATAAATAAGGTTGGGTACCTTATCCTGGCAACACTATGGATACGGCCCACTCTGTAAAGGTTACAGACGACTCGATCCAGGTCGTTCGTGTGGAGACATGCGAGTGAGGGTATCCTATACAATGAGTTTGTATAAGACCGGACCACGAAATAGCCAATCTTTAGATGTAACACCGTTAACTAATAGATTGCTATTTCTTAGGAAGACCAGGCAACTCATTCTCAATCTTGAGTGAGTTATGGACTCCTGCCCGTGAGGGCTCGTCCTTTGATCTGTATGAGTGAGAGTGGCCCGAGTTGCCGACTCAATATTCCTACCATTTTGGGGACGAGACCGACTGGGGAGCTGAGAACATAACTTCACAAGATGGAATTCACTCCTTCCCGACTTTAGGGGAGTAGATGAGTGTTCTCTTAAATGCTGACTCTGGGACTTGAACAAGGGGCCCCACCCTCTCATTGGCCAGAGAGGGACTTCCGGTTATTGGTCGGACCATAACCGAGTTGTTCATTAGAGGAGCAGTGGTATTTAAGGAGTAAGATGTAACTCAGGGGTAAAACGGTAATTTGACCCAACTTGAGTTACTAGCACTCGTGAAGGATTGACTCGTCATTACTGGTCATATATCCATGGACACGAAAACATTCTGCAGTGAGAAAAGTGCAACGCGGTCTTTAGTGGAATGACCTGTAGTTAACGAATCTTGATTAACTCGGTCAATGAGTTTGACCGATTAATCTTGCATCGTTGGAGCTTATGATCTGTAGGTCCATTAGGTCCCCTTGCTAGCTCATAACGGGTAAAACGAGGATCACGTTTTTGGAAGAATTTGAACTATTCAAATTTCATAAGGGATTATATGTATATTGATACATTATAATATATAGTTAATTCTAAATTAAAGCTATATATTATGAGAGAAATTATTTGAATGAGATTCAAATAAAATTAATATGAATAAGATTCATATTAAAACTATAGGTTAAAATAATGTGTATACGATGTACATTAAAACTATAGGTCATACAAGAGAGAGTTGTTTGAATATGATTCAAACTTATAATTATATTTAATTAATATTTGAATTTGATTAATTATTAATTAGATTAATAATTAATTAAATTATTGATTAATTAGATGTTAATTAAATAATTTCAATTAGTTAATTATATTAATTTGTTAATTTAATTAATTGATTTTAATTAATAAAAAGAAAAAAAAACAAACACCACCTCTCCCCCCAAAAACGTAGGGGAGTGGTGATGTGGTGATGTGGGCAGTTATCCCACATCACCTCCTTTTTGGTACACAGCAGAAGTGTTCTGCATTGGCTCTCTCAAGAAAAAAAACCTGCAAGGAAAAAGACAGAGAACTCTCATCTCTCTCAAGCTCTCTCAATACTCCCTCTCATTCCAAACGAGGTGCTCCCACAAGCACGGTCTCGAGACCCAAGAGAATAGCGAGGAAGACACGGTGGTGGTGTTCGGGTGGAAACCGTTGAAGAAACGTTCTTCAAAGGTAATGTTTTCCTCTGTATTTTCATCTTGCATATTTTGATTTTGTTTCCCAAATTTTACGAACAACGGTCCGCTTCCGCTCCAGGATTCACATCCCTTCATATATTTGATATACCCTTGATATACAAGTGGATAATGTCCAGTGAATAACCTAAAGGGTCTATAGTATATGGATAAGACTGGGTACCTTATCCTGGCAACGATATGGATACGACCCACTTTGTAAATGTTACAGACGACTTGATCCAGGTCGTTCATGTTGAGACATGCGAGTGAGGCTATCCTATACAATGAGTATGTATAAGACCGGACTGCGAAATAGCCAATCATTAGATATAACGTTGTTGACTAACAGATTGCTATTTCATAGGATGACCAAACAACTCATTTTCAATCCTGAGTGAGTTATGGACTCCTGCCCGTGAGGGCTCGTCCTTTGATCTGTATGGGTGAGAGTGGCCCGAGTTGCCGACTCAATATTCCTACCATTTTGGGGACGAGACCGAGTGGGGAGCTGGGAACATAACTTCACAAGATGGAATTCACTCCTTCCCGACTTTAGGGGAGTAGATGAGTGTTCTCTTAAATGCTGACTCCGGGACTTGAAAAAGGGGCCCCACCCTCTCATTGGCCAGAGAGGGACTTCCGGTTATTGGTCGGACCATGATTGATTTGTTCATTAGAGGAGCAATGGTATTTATGGAGTAAGATGTAACTTAGGGATAAAACGGTAATTTGACCCAACTTGAGTTACGAGCACTCGTGAAGGATTGACTTGTCATTAATCGTCGTATATCCATGGACACGAAAACATTCTGCAGTGAGAAAAGTGCAATTGCGAGTCTTCAGTGGAGTGACCTGTAGTTAGCGAAAGTTGATTAACTCGGCAATGAGTTTGACCGATTAATCTTGCATCGTTGGAGCTTATGATCTGTAGGTCCATTAGGTCCCCTTGCTAGCTCATAACGGATAAAGCGAGGATCATGTTTTTGGAAGAATTTGAACTATTCAAATTACTTAAGGGAATATATATATATTGATACATTATAATATATAGTTAATTCTAAATTGAAACTATATATTATGAGAGAAATTATTTGAATGAGATTCAAATAAAATTAATATGAATATGATCCATATGAAAACTATAGGTTAAAAAATTAATGCACGTAAGATGTACATTAAATCTATAGGTTATACAAGAGAGAATATAGTTTAATTAATATGAGATATTTAATTAAATGTTAAACAATTAATTGTTTATTATTTAATATTACATTTAATTAATATTAATTAATTATTAATTTGATTAATAATTATTTAATATATTAATTATATTAATATTAATTAATTATTAACTCCCCTGCATAATGCAGGGGATGGTGAGTTAAGTGACGTGGGGTAACTCCCCACGTCACTGTGTTTTTGGTTAATTGCAGAAGTGTTCTGCAAAAACATTCAAGGAAAAACACAGATTGAATACCCAAATTCTCCATAAGATTCTAAATGGTGCTCCCACAAGCACGATCTCGAGACCCAAGAGGATAGCAAGGAAGATTCGGTGGTGGTGTTCAGGTGGAAATCGTTAAAGAAAAATTCTTCAAACGTAAGTTTCCCCTATATTTTTCTTCTTGCACTTTTGTTTTGTTTTCTCAAAAAATTAGGAACGAAAATCCGCTTCCGCTCCAGGATTCACATCCCTTCAATTGGTATCAGAGCTGCGTTAATGTTCTGATTTTTTGGGAGCAAAATCGGTATTCATGGTCGGTCTTTTTTCCTATTCTCTCAAATCTTTTTCTAAAACCAATTATTTATTTATTATTTTAATTATAAAACAAATTATTTTAAAATAGTATCTAAACGAAACCAATTTTATTTTCTTATTAATAAAATACAAACATTTAAATAAATCTAATCTTTTTTTAGTTTAAGTTAATTTAAACTTTACCTTAAAACTAATAATAAAGTAAATTTATGATATTTTAAACCGAATAATTAAAATAAAACTTAATAAAAAAAAATAAAAATAAAAATATTAATAATAAATAAAATTAAATTAAGCCGGATCGAATACGGTGTCTACGAGAGTTTTAGGAACTCATTCAACCAAAAAAACAACAAAATGAGAGAATCTCTCTTTTAAAGGAATGAATGGTGGAGACCACCTCCCCACCTCCCGACATAAATCTATAATCTATAATCTATTATCTATATCTATAATATATTAAAAGACACAATATTGGAAAAACATTTTAGGACCATTATGTCCCTTTAATTTTTGCTTAATTACAAACAAATAACTCAAATTAATTTTAATCTATAAAATAAAATTAATTTTAATTTATTTTATTTTAGAAGGGACATTTATTTGAGAATGTGAAAAGTTTTGCTTAATTTAATAATGAAATAAAATAAATTTTTATTTATAAATCTAACTATTATAAATATAGAATGTCAATGAATACTAATTCTATGGAATATAAAAGGTTGGAAGGTAAAATGTTATTCTTAAAACTTTTAAAAATTCCTTTAATTTCCATTCATTATGAAATTTTTGAAGTTTTGTAACTTTTCATCATCTATTACTATATAAATTTGAGTTTTCTTATACAATTTTGTTTACAAACACTTCTCTATTCATTCTTCTTTTTATTGCTCTCAAATAATTCTTCAATCTTGAAAGATATCTTAAGATTTTGGTTATATATCTCGGATCCTAGACTGTGTCGTTTCAATTCCACTTTGTTATGAAATGTTTTTCTATTTGAGCCACGATTTTTCATCTCTGCAATTTTGAACTCTAGAGTACAATCATGAAGTTGAAAGTATTAGAGATTCTTAGAAGCATACTGTCAATAAAATTGGTGACTTGATGATAGGGGAGCCACCAACCGAAGCCCCGCAGTTGTTCACGTCAGAATACTTGTTTTTTATGTAGTTATAATAATTTCCTTTGTTTGTTGATCGCAGTGCCAATATATATATATATATATATATATATATATATATAGTTTTTGTGGTATTTGATTGATTTCATGCGATGCAAATGACGTTCTAAAATTCTACCACATTGAGTAATAGTATTAGTCAATCAACTATCGAGTGAGAAAATTTATTTTAAGGAATGAGTCTATAGCTAGAGTATTAGATGTTTTTTTTTGTTTTGTTTTCTTTTATAATTAATGTATTTTTATTTAACATGTTTGATGGAACTCAATAATTTATTGATCATAATTACAAGCTTATCTTATTTTTTCTTGAAAAAAAATGATGTCCTTACAAAGTTTTTAATTAATTATAAATAGTAAATTAATTAATTAATCAATTATCAATAATAATCGGTAAGTAATCTAGAAAGTTCGAATACAAAATCTTGTTGTCATTTCATTCACTTGGAAGTTAAAAGTTTTTCAAATAGTAATTATAATTATAATATGAATTCAAATAATTAAAATAATTTTTTTAAATTGAAGTTGAAAATTTTAACATATGACATTAAAAGAATTAGGTTGAAATTTTTTTATAATTTTGATTGAACAAAAATGTGGAGTTAAAAAATAAGGAGGCTAAATTAGATAAAATAATATTTTCAAAGTGAGAATATAAAAAGTTGTTACATTAAAAATAAGAGAATGTTACCTAAACTTCATTAAAATTGTTGTATAAGATAATGCAATTTATGTAAACTAAAAGAGATTAAATGAATAGAATGTGAAAAGTTAGCAGGTAAAAAGTTATGCATTCATGTAATTGGTGTGTTCAATTTACTTCCACTTTGAAAATTTTATGTTAATTAAATTAAGAAAATAATTAAGAAACTTAAACCTATATATATACTAGTAATAAACAAGAAAATAATTTAAAAGATGTGAATGATATAGAAAATGCAAAACATCAACGAACTACAATACATAAATTAATTTAAAATTTAATCAGACGTCACTGATGATTGATTTGATTTATATTTTAAATTTAGATATCATTTTTATCCTTTTTTTATTTTTAACTTATATTATTAATAATAATTATCTTTAATTTTATATGTTTACCATTACAGTAATTATAAATAATAAAATGTATTTAACAAACTTATGATATTTTTAAAAATTCAAAGCACATACTAATTTAGTTAAATAAATTATTTTTATAATAAATAAAATCAATATTTTTTATTACGTGCATTACATGTGATATGGAACTAGTGGTAAGAAGTGAGAGAGATTTTCTCTTTTTTTTTTCTTTTACTTATTTAATTTAACAATTTAATTAAATTAACAATTAATTAAATCAAGTTTAATTAATTATAAAAAAGAATTATTAATTTAATTTAATTTAATCTAATTTAATTCAACCAAATTAATATAACCCATTAATTTAATTAAATTAAACATAAATTAATCAATCATATTAGAATCGAATCCAAATATTCATCTCTCTAATAATATATAGTTTAATTTTGAATCCAATTCAAAATTAACTTTATATCATAATGTATCAACATACATTATATTGACTGCATCTCATACAATTAACTTTAATTCCATTTAACAAAACTAAATGTTCTTAACTATCCTTTACGAGCTAGCAGAAGAGCTACAGAAGTCCCTCTAGGCCAGTGAGAGGGGTGAGGCCTCTTGTTCAAGTCCCGAAGTCGGCACTTAAGAGAAGACTCATCTACTTATCCAAAAGTTGTGAAGGATTGAAATCCAGTTGTGTAGTTATGTTGCTAGCTCCCCACTCGGTCTCGTCCCAAAAATGATAGGAATATTGAGTCGGCGACCCGAGTCACTCTCACCAATACAAATTAAAGGATGATCTCTTATAGGTAGGAGTCCATAACTCACTCAGGATTGAGATTGAGTTACCTGGTCTTTATATGAAATAATAATCTATTAGTCAACGATGTTACAGTTAAAGAATAATTATTTCGCGGTCCGTTCTTATACAAACTCATTGCATATGATGCCCCACTGATGGATTAAGTCGTTTGTAACTATTATAAAATGAGCAGTATGCATAGTGTTACCAGGATAAGGTACCCAACCTTATCCATATACTATAAACCCTTTAGGTTATTACCATAACATTATCTACCTGTATATCGAATATATATTGTATATTAATTATATACTATATATGAAATATATACTATGTATACCAATTATATACTATATATCAGTTATATATTGTTCCAATTACATGACATAACCCCAGATATTTGTTTATTGGATTTGGGTTAATGCAATTTCAAAAGAAACTCCAGTATCAACTTTATTGAATAAATATTTGTTTCATATTTACAAACCACAAGTTTAGGGCATAAGTGTTATGTTTATGAATTTCATAGATGCATGATTATAGCTTAATTTCTTTATTTTATAAGTGTTATAAAATTGGTTAATAGAAATTAAAACCTATAATAAAGATTTACATGCAAACATAGGGTCCTTATGTAATTTGTGTTAAAAGAATTTAAATTAATTAGACCTTATGATAAGTTTCTAATATGATTAGGAGTAGTCTTTTGTTCTTGGTTTTGAATAAGTTTAAAATAACAAATTAAAATATTAATATAAAATATTGCCTATAAGGGAACTTTGTCTCAGTGTTGTCCATATGCAGCTAAAACGTGAGGGTGCTTTAGAGGAGCGGATCCTAGGCGTTGGAAGAAATTTTTTTTTTCTTTCATTTCTTATAGGATGTCAAAAACCGATCTATTTTGTTGTTTAATTATTAATGTGTTGGTTTTTTCGTGTGATAGGATACTAGCCTCTTGTATTATCGCAGCGGAATCCACGAAAACCAAGTCACGATCGGAGATCAATCACGAACGAAAAAATCTCACGATTCACCGTCTGAATTCTTCAAGTGGTGAAGAATTTTGAGATCAAGAACTCTAGGTTCTTTCTTTGTATTTTTTTTTTTAGGAATCTCTCTCTGTTTACAAGAGTAACTGACACACCCATATGACACTCACACACAGTAAGGGAGAGTGGAGAGATTTAGGGGGAGGAGCAGTTACATAACTGCTTCCCCATTTTTTAATTCAAATTGATTTGAATTTCATGGATTTTATTAAATCCTACATCTCCCACTCGCACATAATGTAGTTTCATTATGGCCGGACCACCAAAAAACTATGTCTCATCTTCTTATGGGCTCTTTTAATGTCTCAACAACAGGAAACACATTCCAGTTCATCAGTATCAAAAATCATACAAGAAAAACAGGCTGTGTGACCGTCATACTTTAATTTCGAGAGCTAGTTACTTTACAACTGTTAAATATGTAAGGTAACTTGAATGAGTGAGTAGAGTTAGTATGAAGTGTCCTAGAGTCATTTAGTCACATTTATCACAACTCATGATCTCTTTCTAAATATTAATTTCATATATGTTTGTATTCATAATTAAATCACAAAAATATAATTGGTTGACCTGTGAATACACTATAATGTGTCACTCGAAATGATCTTCAGTTTCCTAAAAGATTTCCATTATCAAACAACTGCTTTCTAGGTAGGTTTCATTAGATCTAATTATTCATGACCATTGGCAACCTCCCTAAGAAAGCTAACATTGCAATAAAACTTCCAAATTTTAGTCAAAAAGGTCATAAGGGTTCTTGTGGAGATTTCTTAATCTCATGGATCTCATACAACAATGAAGTAGAGATCAATTAACTTGTGCTACCCTTGGTGGTCAAATTGTGCACACGTGGTATGAGACACGTGTTACAGTATTTTACTTTATCTCATTAAAGTGTATGTCTCAACTAAATATTGTACATATGATAGTTTAGATATACTCAATATCTAACTTGAGTCCACAACTCTACCTTAATAATTTATCAACTAATGATAACAGAAATTTCATCTGGTATTCAAACACAGTTTAAGGTGAATAATGAGATTTGACACATTCGATCATAATATGATCTAAGTACAAAACTTTATTCCATAGTTTTAAAAAAACATAATACAATTTGTTCAAAAATACAAACTTAAAGCCTTCGCAATCCTATAGATTTAATGTGACTATTAAATACATCTCTAGGAATGGGCTTAGTAAATGGGTCCGCAACCATGTTGCTCGTTCATATATATTGCACATTTACTTCCTTTTGTACAACCATATCTCTAACAAAATTGTATTTGATATCTATGTGCTTTGTCTTAGAGTGATATTTGGGATCATTCGTGAAATCTATAACAGCCTGACTATCACAGTTTACCAATACTGAGTCGGGTGCACTTTCTTTAAATCCAAATGACTTAAGAATCTCTTAAGCCATACTGCTTCTTGTACCGCTGCTGAAAGTGCCACAAATTCAGCTTCCATGGTAGACAAGTCTATACAAGTTTGTTTCTTGCTACTCCACGATATTGCTCTATTATTGAGTAAGAAGACATATCCCGAGGTGGATTTTCTTTCATCCATATCTCCTCCCCAATCAGCGTCCAAGTAGCCTTCTAATTCTGAATTGTTTCCTTGGCAGCACAGTGAATAATTCATAGTGTCTTTGAGATATCAAAGTGTTCTCTTAACAGCTTTCCAATGGGGTTGGTAGGGGTTTGCCTGGTATCTGTTTACCATGCCAACAACAAAGCATGTATCTGGTTTCGTACACATCATAGCATATATGAGGCTTCCAATAGCGCTCTGATAAGGAAGTTTTCTCATGAGCTCTATTTCCTCAAGAGTCATAGGACACATTATTTGACTCAAATTTTCACCTTTTGCGATAAGAGTATCAATGGGTTTGCATACTTGCATATTAAACTTTTCAAGAATATTCTGGATGTATTGGCCTTGTGACAGGCTAACATCCTTTTGGTTTGATCTCTTTCAAACTTAACTCCAAGTATATGATGGGATGTAGATCCTGCAGCGGAAGCGATGATCTTCGTTCATCAATTTTGAGAAACAAAACCCAATGTGCAAAAGCAAATACGGGGGAAAAGAAATGTTTTCCTTACCTTTGAAGAACACTTCTTCAATGGATTAAACCGAACATCACCAATAGAACTTTCGTGCTATCCTCTGGGTACAGAGAACCCGCTTGTGGGAGCAATCGACTTGGAACAAGAGGGATTGGAAAAAAGAGAGCTTGAGAGAATTTTTTCGTTGGGATCATTCTATTGCAGAACTCTTCTGCAATAATCACATATGACGTGAGGTTAACTCCCTACGTCATAACTGTCCCTTCACTCCCCTGCAATATATTTATATTAATATTAATATTAGTAATAAATATATATAATAATTAATTAGTTAATCATATTAATTAATTATTAATCTAATTAATAATCAATTAATATATATATGTACATATATATATATATATCAAATAAATAATTAACACTTAATTATTTATCATAAAAATAGAATGACATTCTATAGCATTTCTTTCGTATAACCTATAGTCGTAATGTACATCAAATGCACATTATTTTTAACCTATAGTTTTAATATGAATCTTATTGATATTAATTTTATTTGAATCTCATTCAAATAATATCTCTCATAATATATAGTTTTAATTTAGAATTAACTATATATTATAATGTATCAATATACATATAATCCCTTGAGCAATTTTAACATTTCAAATTTTTCTAAAAACTTGATCTTCGTTTTACCCGTTGTGAGCTAGCAAGGGGACTTAATGGGCATACAGATCAGAAGCTTCAATGATACGAGATTAATCGGTCAAACTCATTAACCGAGTTAATCAACATTCGTTAACTACGGGTCACTCCACTAAAGACCCGTAATTGCACTCTTTTCACTGCAAAATGTTTTCGTGTCCATGGATATAGGACCATTAATGACAAGTCAATCCTTCACGAGTGCTCGTAACTCAAGCTGGGTCAAATTATCGTTTTACCCCTGATTTACATCTTACTCCTTAAATACCACTGCTCCTCTAATGAACAACCCGGTTATGGTCCGACCAATAACCGGAAGTCCCTCTCGGGCCAGTGAGAGGGTGGGACCCGTTGTTCAAGTCCCAAAGTCAGCATTTAAGAGAACACCCATCTACTCCCTAAAGTCGGGGAGGAGTGAGTTCCATCTTGTGAAGTTATGTTCCCAGCTCCCCACTAGGTCTCATCCCTAAAATATTAGGAATATTGAGTCGGCGACTCGGACCACTCTCACCTATACAGACTAAAGGACAAGCCCTCGCTGGCAGGAGTCCATAATTCACTCAGGATTGAGAATAAGTTGTTTAGTCATCCTATGAAATAGCAATCTGTTCGTCAACGATATTACATCTAAAGATTGGCTATTTCGCGGTTCGGTCTTATACAAACTCATTGTATAGGATACCCCTACTTGCATGTCTCCACATGAACGACCTATATCGAGTCGTCTGTAACATTTACAAAATGGGTCGTATCCATAGTGTTGTCAGGATAATAACCTCCACGTTCTGCCCTCACGTAATAAAATAAAATGACGTGCATATCACACAATTATAACAGAAACCATTAATGCATCTTCTATTCATGTTATGCAGGATCTTTCTTTTGTTCTGAGATACCAAACTGACACGACCCGCCATAAACACCTACTAACTATAGGACAAGTCGTGCCGACTACAGATCTTCAACCATCTACCAAGACTATAGTCAACTTCTTTCTAAATTTCTAAAACTAATTTAGATTATTCTTCAATATATAAAACATAAAGTGTAACATAAGTCATCTAAAAAATAACTACTCGGCCACGATTTCTAAACATGTTGTACAATCACAAAAGGTACAACTATTCCAGTATAAGTCATTCTAGATATACATACAAAATGATATGCAAATTCTGAGACGGTGAGTGGCAGAAACTGGTCGACTATCTCTATGAAACTCAGGTGCAGCTTGGAGGAGAAAAACAATGATAAACAGTGAGCTAGGAAGCTCAGTGAGTGACATTTTATTTAGAAAATAATTTCGTAAAACTTATTCCATAAAAACAACTGAAATTTCAATTCTTAAGACGAGCTTCATAAAACTGAAATAATAAACATTCTCATTAAAACTTCATATAACTTGAGCAACTAAAATTCAATAATTTTCTAAGCATAACTTGTAACAACATATACTTCCTAAGAACACTTTCTGAAATACATATCAAATATCTTCTTTCAAATCTAAAACAGATTAAGGAAACTCAACACCATATATGTATCCACATTCTATTCTGGTCTACTAGCGTAGAGTAATCTCAATACGCACAGCAGAATAATTCTATTTCTGGTTCACTGGCATAGAGTAGTCTCAATATACACAGCAGAATATTTCTCTCAACACGTGGAGTAAAATGGTCCCAAAGACCTTCTATTTCTGGGTATACTATTGAAACACATTCACATAGCATACGGATAATCACCTAGATACAACATTATGGTGGTTTGAAAACGATTCTAAGAAATTCATAAAGCATTTCTATTTTTTAAAAAAACATTCATAAATTATCAGCAAACTCAATTTCTCAGCAAAAATAATCAAACATACATAATATATATTTTCTTGAAGTTCTATAATAGATATCTTAAAATATTTAGTAAAATAACCACTCACAAATCCTATGAACAAGGTGAATTTAGTTGGTACGCTGCTCCAATTTCCGATCGTCCTGAAATAATAACCAATGAAATTTCAATTCACCCTCAATTACCAATTTAAACTCTACAATTCTTCAAATTAAACCATAAATTTAATCAACAACCCCATTCTCTCTCTACCATTCAATTACACCTCTTTCTCTCTCATCTTCCTTACAAGTTGGACCCACTTCCCACAATCATATCCTTTTAACCCATTCCAATTTATTACACGTGAAAAGCCTCAATTCCCAACCATTTTTTTTCCTTTCATTTCCTTTTATTTTTAATTTTAATTCCCAACACATAGCCTTTCTCTCTCCTCTACACTATTCATCTTCTTCTTCCCAAACCACAACCAACGAGACCCTCCACTTCTTCCTCTCCATTTCTTCTCTTCTTCTTCTTTTACTTCACAGATTCCTCCGACCTACAACAATGAAATCATGCACAGACGCCGAAACCATCACAAGAGTTCAAGAAATCTCTTAGGCAAAGCAACACCCATAGACCATTTCATTCCAAACTCGAAAAAAAGCTTGTGATTCACAAACCCACGAAGCAAGGGAGTCCATACCTAGAAATTCAGGGTTTAAAAATTCCAAAACTTACCAAAATCAGGTCCCCAACCTCAAACCGGTTACAGAAACTTCAATTTCATCATCTCTTTCCTCTGTTTTGTTTTTGTTCCTTTGGTTTCTTTTTTTTTCTTTTATTTATCATCTCCACGTGGCTTCCTCCACAACACACACACACATCTCATTTTCCACTTTTTTTTTCTTTTCTTTTCTTTTTCCTTTTTTTTTTTAAAAAAAACCTAAAATTACGAAAACACCATTACAATAGTGACGTATCAGCTCCAAACCTTTTACACCCGGAGCCGTGACACTAATCTAATCTCCTCTCATAACATCCAAACTCTACATTCCACTCTCAGCCTCCAACCATGATTCTATAGTACACGCTCTTTAACCAAGCCATAAAAATTAACTCCAACATAACATTTAAACATGCCACTAATATACCACAAAATTCAGAGACACAACCATTTGATAGTATCTAACACACTGTTATCATAAAGAACATACACACAACAGTTCCTACAATGTTCATCATACTTTACTAAAACATATAGCCACGACGAATAGTTTCCAACATGCTTTTGAAGGGATCGAATCCCAAGCGGAAATGTTTTATTGCTTGTGATTCAATTTGGTTTTAGAAGAGGAACGATACCGGTTATTATTAAAAACAGAACAATTCTATTTAAAACCGAGGTTAAGCCTCACTGGGAATAAGAAAACCACTTACTTTTGAAGACTGTTGGCGAATTCTCTTCCTTGAGCACCGTCGTGATAGCACGAACAAAAACTCCCGAATGCGTGATTGAACACCACCACCAAGTTACCTCGCGATGTCTCAAGGACTTAAGAACGAGATTGTGGTATCTCGTATCTTGGAGAAATAAAAACGAAAAGAAAGGAATTGAGAATCGATTTTTGTGAGAAAGAGCGTGTTCTTCCTTTTTGATCAACAACCTCAAAACACAGGGAAATTCCCTGTGTTTTATACAGAAAGGAGGGGGGAAGAGGGAGAGGGGAAGAAACTTCCCACTCTCCACCTCACCACTTTCCCAGCAAAATTGCTGGGAAGTGGTAAGTTTGTATATCCATAATTAACAAATATATATATATATATATATATACATTTTTTTAATTTAATAAATAAATTAAATAATTAATTAAATTAAAACTATTTTAATTTAATTAATAATTAATTAAATATTAAATAATTAATTAATTAAATATAATTAAATCGTATTTAATTAAACAAATAAATATTTGAATCATATTCAAATATACATTTCCCTCATAACCTATAATATTTAATATGAATCTAACTTACATTAAACTTTAACCTATAGTATTAATATGAATCCTATTTATATTATTCTCTCATAATATATAGTTTTATAATGTATCATCATACATTATCTTAAATTGTGTCATACAAAATTAACTCAAATTCTTTTTAATTAAATTTGAACAATTGAAATTACTGTCCAAAATTTTATGTTCTTAATTACCCTTTACGAGCTAGCAAAAAGACCTAATGGACCTATAGATCAGAAGTTCCAACGTTACGAGATTAATTTGATTAAACTCATTAACCACCTTAATCAACATACGTTAACTACGGGTTACTCCACTAAAAACCCGCAACTGAACTCTTCTCACTCACTATAGATTATTTCTGTGTCCACAGATATCGACCATTAATGGCAAGTCAATCCTTCACAAGTGCTCGTAACTCAAGCTGGCTCAAATTACCGTTTTACCCCTAAGTTACATCTTACTTCTTAAATACCACTGCTCCTTTAATGAACAACCCGGTTATGATTCGACCAATAACCGGAAGTCCCTCTCGGGCCAGTGAGAGGGTGAGACCCCTTGTTCAAGTCTCGAAGTCAGTAATTAAGATAACACTCATCTACTCTTCTAAAGTCAGGGAGGAGCGAATTTCATCTTGTGAAGTTATGTTCCCAACTCCCCACTCGCCCTCATCCCCAAAATGGTAGGAATGTTGAGTCGGCGACTCGGGCCACTCTCACCCATACAGATCAAAGGACGAGTCCTCACAGGTAGGAGTCCATAACTCACTCATGATTGAGAATGAGTTGCTTGGTCATCCTATGAAATAACAATCTGTTAGTTAACGGCGTTACATCTAAAATATTGGTTATTTCGCGGTTCGGTTTTATACAAACTCATTGTATAGTATATCGCCACTCGCATGTCTCCACACCAACGACTTGGATCGAGTCATTTGTAACATCTATAAAGTGGGCCGTATCCATAGTGTTGCTAGGATAAGGTATCCAGCCTTATCCATATACTATAGACCCTTTAGATTATTCACGAGACATTATCCATTTGTATATCAGGGGTATATCAAATATATACCTCGTATATGAGGGGTATATCAATTATATACCCAATATATTAAATATATACCTAATATATATACTGTCCCGGTTACATGATAATAACCTTGGATGTTTAGTTTATTGGATTTTGGACAATGCAATGCTATGAATTCAACAACAAATTTATTGAATATACATTTGTTTTTACATAAATACAAACTACGAGTTTAGGGCAACACACCCAATAGCGTTTACTAAGTAAAATCCAAAACTAGAAGGTCCATACACGTCACACAAATAATTTCCAGCTCCACCAAGTTACTGGAAAATGGGTAGCAATAATTAAACACGTTGATTTTAGGGCTTTTTTTATTATTTTATTAGTTTATTTTTTAGAATATAGATGAGATTGTAAGTTTTTAATTATGTGAAGTTGATTTGATTAAATTATTTATTTTTTCTATGATTGAAATTATTATTATATGATATTAAAATATTATATTATTAATAATGTAATATCCTTTAAATTATTAAGGGCATAATAGTAAAATGTTATATTTTATTTTCATTTATCGTGAACATCCAAACAATAAATTTTAATTTCAGGATTTAGAATCATTTTGGTTCCAAATGCAATCAGGAATTCGAAATAATTTCTATAATCCTCTAATTTAAAATAATTTCCTACCAATTCCACACGCTAAATGGAGCATTAATGATTTTAAATGAATTTTGTTATCTGGTAGCTCATGATATAAAATCTTATTGGATTTTGCACAATTCCAAAGTAGATTATCTATTTAATTTTGTCATATTTTAATTTCTAAATAATAAATTTAAATTAAAGAACCTTAATTTTTCTTTTCCATTTCAGAATACATCTAAATAAAAAAATTAATTTAATTCATTTCAAATCATTCTCGTTCTAAACAAGATAAAAATTTTAAAATTATTTCTCGGATTTTAAATCACAAAATTTAAAACAATTTATTGAACTTTCTTGACGTCAAACACAGGGTAGTATAATAGGTCGAAATTATTTGGTGTAATTGGTGACGATTTGACTTCTAATTTCATCATGCATTGTCTTTAACTTTATAATGCATACTCATAAAATTGACAAAATAAGCCTCCTGCAGAGGTCTTTTAAGTTTTTTAATCGTCGTTCTCAAAACACAAGTTTTCTAATCATTTGCTGACATCACCTACCTTGTCAAATGACCTCCAATGCCCCTTCTTACTTTGGCCCAAATTTTAGTTTAGGTTTCCCTCCTCCCTTACTTACTTGGGTAATACGAATAGCTGTTCCATCTTTAGCGCACTCACACTGTAGCATTCTTTGCTCGACTCAAATTTGACTGTCTTCACCTGCGATTGAAATTACATTTCTCTAAATCTCGTTATCTTTCTCCTTCGTATTTCGATTGCGACTCGCTAAGGTAATTTTGACCCTATCGTCTTCAAGCGGTGAGACGAAGTGATTTTGGTTGCAGATTACAACGAAGGAGATTTCATCGTTAATTTTGGGTTAGTGCATTTATCTCTCGAATTGCTTAAGATTTTCGTTTTAATTACCACTATTTTAGCTATTGTTCGTAAGTTCTGTACAACCCCGACGTTGTTCTTCTGTCTCTTTTGCGATTTTTGTGGATTTTTTACACTGCACATCTAGGGCTTTCGAAGAAGAGGAAAATAATACGTAATCGGCGCCAGGGAAATGAATCGATGGAGACTAAAATCGTGTTTTTGAAAACCAATAATACTGGGGGGGCTGATGTTGAAATAACCAGAGCCAAAAATGAGATCGAGAAATACAATGAACATGAAAGGTCAAGAGCTAGAAAAATTGAGAGCTAGAAAGATCGAAAGCGAGACATATTGAGAACGAGAGAATCTCCATTGATTTACAATTATCGTGGGTGTGCTAGGAAGAGCAAAATCGAGAATCATCGTGATGGATACAGTGAACTTGAAAAATCGAGAGCTAGAAATATCGAGAGCTAGAACATCAAGAGCTAGAAAGATCGAGAACGAGAGAAGCTCCATTGATTTGCAATTATAGGGTGTGAAATAGGTAGAGCAAAATCAAGAGTGAGAAACATCGAGAGTGAGAAACATCGAGAGCGGGAAACATCGAGATCGAGAAACATCGAGATCGAGAAAAATTACAGTGTTTTACATTTTGTATTTGAACTAGTTGCGTGTTTCCCTTTCCCTGTCTTCTTAATCCGTGATTATGTATCATGTTCAATTATCAAATTTTTGAACTACTTGCGTGTTTCCGTTTCTCTATCTGCTTAATTTGTCATCATATATCTTGTTCAATTTGTTGCAGGTGCACAATGGACCATCAGTTGAGGATTAAGGAGAATGACCGCTTTCCGGCTCAAGCTACCAGCATGTCTCACTTGAGCAATGTCAACAGGCTTATCAAGGATAAACTCACAGCGGACCAACTTGATATGTTTCGTAGAAGAACAATATTTGGTCGATTTGTCGACTTGGAGATGATGTTCTGCAGTGGTGTAGTTCATCACTTTCTGTCAAGGGAGGTTGCTGGGAGCAGTGAGGACAACATGAGTTTCTTAATTGGTGGCAACGTGTTGACATTCTCGAAGGATCAATTCATGCTTATAACGGGATTGTGGCGGCTACCCGGTAAGGTGGTCCAGAAAAAGATTGGAAAGAATAGGTTGCGGAGGAAGTACTTCAACGATGAAGCCTTCATGCTGCTCGAAGAGTTTGTGGAGGTTTACAAGCAGACTGATTTCGAGGATGACGAGGACGCCGTTAAAGTGACATTAATTTTGTACACGGAGCTTGTGATGATGGGAAAGAGCAAGAGCAAGTCGAAGATTGACATCAACTTGTACAACCAAGTCGATGACTTGGACTACTTCAACCATTTGCACTGGGGTTCTGATGTCTGGAGTAGGACAGTTAACGGTCTGAAGCGTGCGATGAATGAAAAAATTGCGCTATACAAGAACAAAGTAAGAACGAACAAAAAGTATCTAGTAAAGTATAGCCTACCGGGATTTCCGCTTGCGTTTCAGGTAATCAATACGTATGCATACTCGTTGTTCTTGTTTGTGAAAACTTTTTTTAGGTGTGAGACTAAACTGAAATGTTATATTCAGGTGTGGATATACGAGGTTGTCCCATCTCTCATCACTCCCAGTGTCAATCGTTTGAGTGAGACCGTCATTCCCCGGATAATTCGGTATTCGTGCAATAGAGTCGTCGGTACAAAAGATCTGGGGAAGGAGGTCCTTGGTTCAGCGGTGGTAAGTGATCTATAATATGTTTATTGTTGTCTAGTTGTAATGGTATTTACACTTCCTTATGTTCTTGTGATTTACGTTCAGTTGGTCATATCTTATCCACTCGTGGAGACGGAGCTGGATAAGGACTACCAGAGGTGTCCATTGGACGAAAGAGAGGTGGTTGATTTAAATGCGCCTGGTGTTCTACCTCCGACAGTGATGATGGACACAATCCTTCCCCCATCACCGACAATCTTGGCACCGAAGACGATCTCCCACTCGACGATGCCCATTCGTTGGAAACGAATGTACAGGCAATGCCGGATGAGTCTTCGGATATGCCACGTACAGAGGCCGCATCTGAAGGTGGGCAACGGACACCGGTCGAAGTACTTCGACCAACTACTTCTATTCGGTCGAATGTGGGGCAAAGCACGGGGCAATCACCGCCAGCGACGTCACGCGATGCTTGCCCTACACAACGGCACGACGCCCGTCGATCGAATGATAGATTCAGGGCTATGGAGAGAAGGCTGGATCTTTTAGCTTCGGACATGGCGGAGGTGAAGACGGATTTGGCGGAGGTCAAGTCCGACTTGAGTGAAATGAAACTCATGCTTCAACGGTTGTGCCAGGTAGCCTTTTCCTATGACTTGGTATAGTTCGTATACTGTATGTATTCATTCAATTGAAGTGCTAATACGTTAGTTCGTTTGCAGATTGATAGGCGAGAAGTGAATATTGGTGTCTTTCCGTCGGATACAGTCCACGTGTCACATCCATTGGTATCCAGTGTTATCCCCGAGCATGATGGGGTTGTTGATGACAATCAACCTAGAGGTTCCTATGCTGGAAAGGAGGACGATGTGGTTCCTGTAGATGTTATGCTCTCGATCTCATTCCCTATCGTTCTTCTCCATGTATATTTATAATATCGCAAAGATAACAACAACCTATCTTTCTCGCTATCTCGCTTTCTAAATTTCTCGACTTCTCTCTTTCTCGCTATCTCGCTTTCTAAATTTCTCGATTTCTCTCTTTCTCGCTATCTCTCTTTCTAAATTTCTCTCTTTCTCGCTATCTCGCGTTCTAGACGTATGTATCCATACCCACTTATCTTATAATTAAGATGTTAGTAAGGGGAATAAGAGGGAGGGTGGTTAATTAATGCGCCCTTTTCCATTTCAAATCCTCCTCACAGTCCCAGCCCCAGTTGTCTTTCCACCTTTTCAATGCAGTAATTAATTACTCTTCCTCTTCCTTCCTACCCGTTATCCCGATTTTCGATTTAATTATTTTTTCAATTTTCCATGAAACCAACCAAGAATTTCTCTATATATAGATACCACAAAGTACACAACAACGACATCCAGATTAGAAGTATCTATCTATCTATCTAACATTTATTAGAAGCAAACATGTCAACATCTTACGAGTCGGACGGTTCCTCTTCCGACGGAGCAACCAGTCCTATCTCAAACCATCCCTCCTCCTTCGCGGAGAACGGAGTGCCAATTAACGGTCCTCTTCAACAAGCACAGGAAGAAAACGACCAGCTCAGGAGAAAGCTACGTCGAATGCAACACGAGCTCAACAACACGAGGTATAAGTTAGCCCGGGTTGAAGAAATGCGGGACTTGCTGGAGGGACTGCTGAAGGAGGAGAATGAGGAACGACTTCGTCTGGAGGACAGAGTGGATCAGTTACTGGCCCGTCTACGCCGTAATAATAATAATAATTTTTAAAATCCCATTTTAGTAGTAGTTTATGGTTGTTGTTTTGTTTAAGCTACTAAAAAAAACTTTTTGTAATGGGATGGATGGATGGAGCCCCTGTTTCCTACTTTAATGAATCAATTATTATTATTTTTGTTGTTACTGCTTACTTACTTTCTCAATATCCTACGGTCTTCTTTCTCTTACACGTTCATTCTCGTTCGTGATAATTTTCGTTGATTTTCGTTGTACTTCAAAAATTTATTTATCCTTATTGTCATCACGGTCACTTACTTATTACTATTTCTTCCACATTATTATATATCCACTTATATGCTGTTAATCGTTCACGATGAAGTCTCATTTTCGTTCAAGCTCATTCTCGTTCAAGCTTATTCACGATCTCTTTCGTTATCTGTTTTGCACTCTCGCTGCTATTTTCCACTGCACCCGTTTATTCTCAATAGACTGAAATCGAATAAGTATAAAAAAAATAAATAGATGCAGCCTTTAATTTAAAGAACATCAACCAACAATTGGAAGAATTAAATTTCACGTCTTTTCATCTTTCTCGCTCTCGTTCATGCACGCTCTCGATCAAGCCCATGCACGCTCTAGATGTACGCTCTCGATCAAGCTCATGCACGCTCTCGCTGTACGCTCTTGATCAAGCTCATGCACGCTCTCGATCTCGATCACGATCAACCTCATTCACGCTCTCACCGTACGCTCTCGATCTCGATCACGATCAACCTCATTCACGCTCTCGCCGTACGCTCTCGATTAAGCTCATGCACGCTCTCGATCTCGATCACGATCAACCTCATTCACGCTCTCGCTGTACGCTCTCGATCAAGCTCATGTACGCTCTCGATCTCGATCAGATCTCTCTCTTGCTCATGAACGCTTTTGATCTCCCTCTCGCTAATGAACGATCTCGATCTATAACATACTCCAAGTAGCTATCCATATCCATTTAACGCACTAACGATCTCCTTCTTATTGCCTTCACGCCCTGTCCGTCAGCTTCTCTCCCTCCACGTCTAAAAATCAACAACCCAGTAAACAAACAAATAAATAACTTATATGCGAACAAGCCCAACGAAACATTTCAAAACAAAGACCGATGGATAATGAAGTTTGAGCATCGACAGTCAGTGGCCTGTAGATGACAGAAGCAAAACAACCCTAATAGTGAGAGAGAAATGGAAGACCGATAGATGCTGGAGTTCAAGCATCGAGAGTTGCCTGTAGATGAGAGAAGCAAAACAAGGGAAAAAAATGAGAGAGAAATGGAGTGTTTTCAAGTAAGGGAGGAGGGAAAATAAAAATTTGGTATATTAGGCCCCAAGTAAGGGAGGAGGGAAAACTAAAATTTGGGCCAAAGTAATGAGGGGCATTGGAGGTCATTTGGCAAAGTACGTGATGTCAGCAAATGATTAGAAAACTTGTGTTTTCAGAAGGGTGATTAAAAAACTTAAAAGGCCCTTGAGCTTATTTTGTCAATTTTCCCTCTCTTTTTCCTCTGTTTCTTACTTAATCAAACTAATACTCTCAAGAACAGAAATATTGTGTAAAGATATTAAAAAAACCAATAACTCAAAGAACACAATCAGAGTTGAGGTGGATAAAGAATCGATTTGGGTTGGGTTAAAATTATTTTCAACTGAGGGATTGAATTGGTTGCGGGTAATTCGAACTGAATCGAAAAATATATATAAATATGAAATAAAAAAGTATTTTATGTTTTCAGGGTTAGGGTTTCGTAACTTTTCCTGTCCTATCAGTT
The DNA here is from genome assembly GCF_013281855.1 of Momordica charantia. Taxonomy (NCBI): domain Eukaryota; kingdom Viridiplantae; phylum Streptophyta; class Magnoliopsida; order Cucurbitales; family Cucurbitaceae; genus Momordica; species Momordica charantia. The sequence continues at coordinate 8,015,396 of NW_028275161.1, read as the reverse complement.
CTTCGCGCGATTTTTCCATCAACGATTCAACGTTCACCTCACCCTCTCATCTCCCTCCATCTGATCTCTCCTTCAATATCATCTCATCGCTGCCGTCTGTCATACATAGCTGGACGTTGCCGCCGTCTGTCGTCGTAGATGGAGGCCGTTGCCCGTCGCCCGTAGATGACGTCTACATCTCTCACGGTACTATTTATTTCAGAGTTAGTGATAATGAACTTCTTTTCTTGCTCGGTGGCTACTGTCACACTGTAAGTGAATGTTTTTTTTTTTTAATGTCTACACCATGTGTGGATTTTCTTGGCCTGATCTGTAGCTGTTTGTGATTGTGAGTGAATGTTAAGGAATTGTTTGGTACCGTTTCTATTTATTTATTTTTAATAAAGGAAAATGTATTGTATGATTCCTAACCTCCAAGAATTCAAGTATGATAACAACCTTTTTGTTTATGTTTTAACTAATTGGAAATATGAACAAGAAAGAAGAAACTTATTTTTATTTGTTTCTAAAATTTCTATACAATTGAGAGAGTGCTTCCAAAAAAGGAGAAACAAGAAACAAAGTTAGTTGTAAAATACTTAGATTTCTTAAGATAATTGGAAATGAGAAATAAGAAACTAGAACGTTATCAAACGGGCCCTAACTTGTTTTTTAATGCTTGCACTGTGAATGGATTCTCTCTTTTATCTCTCAATTGGTTTGTTTGAGACTTGGAAAGTTGAAACCTTGCTTGCTGATTTTTTTGTTTGGAAATTGAAAGCTTGGTGATAAATGATTAACTTGTTTTTTCAGTACAGATTTTAAGGGAAAAGAAAAAAAGAGGGTCAACCCAGCGTACTGGGTTGGGTTGGCCATAATATCCGGTTACTTCGGTTCCCTTATCTTTGGTCCAAGAAGCCCCTTGAACCCAACCCACACCCTGAATCTTATATATTAAGAGGAAAGTTATGGGATTTTGGTTTATTCTATTTCATTGGACCTAACTTTCAAGTAGGCATTGTATTCTGTAAGTATGCGTGAGCTCGCATGTCCCCAATGCTGTTGGCTACCTTGATTGTGTAATTCACTGCTCAATTTGCTCCATTTGTTATCTCTGGGTAAGACGTTAGATTGTCTCGGATTTTGGGATTTCTGCGCTACGGTCTATTGTTTACCCCCTAAGTTTCTTCGTGATGGTCCCAAAATTACCTGATTTAGATTTCTATTCTATCTGTAATTTCTAACTTTTTTTAATATGATATGTGCTATCATCTCTTGATTTATGATCTATCTGTTTTGTGTGCACATTCTCATGCTTCCCACTTCCCAGGTATAATATTACAAAGATGAGACAACATAAGGAGGAATTATATTGCAGTTCCACCCAAGTAAGCATTCTGAACTCAATTATAATTTCAATGATTTTATTTGGTTAAGTTATTTTCTCTTTTAGTTTAGTTAGAAATGGAGTTGGTCTATAGCTAAAGTTCTGCTAATGGTCTTTAAGTTGCGCCTAAATTGTCATCAAATGGACTCTATTCCCTCTTGTCAACATGAATTGATGTTCTTTTATTCTTGAACAGGCCATTGACTTAATGTCAGCGGTAAAGGAATTAAATAAGTTATGTTCTCAGGAACTTAGTAAACTTTTGAGGGACTCTGAAAATTTTGCAGTACACTACACTTCTGAGAACAGCATACAGAAAACGGTTAGAATTGTTTTATTTATGACTTTTTAAATTGCTAATTAGTTGTACCATTTCTTATAGACGTGCAATATTGTGCATCATGTTGATTTCAGATTGACGTAGAAAAGCTTTCAGGCCTCCTTCCTTTGCACCTCATGGCTGTTCTTATGTCATCTGACAGAGATGAGGCATTGTTCAGATATCTGCTATGTGGTGTGCGGCTCTTGCATTCTCTGTGTGATTTAGCTCCCCGACATGCTAAACTTGAGCAGGTTGGTTATGGCTTGAAAATATCCCAAATCTTTGGGAGTTTCTTTGCAAGTTGATGTTTCTATTTTCCCTATAAAAGATGTGTTTACTAACTCCAATCTTCATAGAGATTAAAAATTAACTGGTTGGCTTAACCCTAGAATAAAAGTTCAACATATTCACTTATTTATTTGGTTGTTGACGTGTTTGAGACTAAGTGAACGAAAGAAGGATGACTAAAGTTGAAATTAGGTAATGGTATTCTTATCTCGTCGAGATATTGGCATTATTTGACTTTCAACTCAATAGATGTTTGTTTTTCTTAGTCTCAGGAGTTGTTTGGATTTAATTTTAAAATACCCTAAAAATGTTTCAAGAAAAGGAAGGTTAAGAAAAGAAGAGATGTTATCCTAGATCTTCTTGATTGGACTTCAACACCTAAGATGTACAGAAATGAGGACAGGGCTCTTCCTAAAACCTTTAAGCATAGACTCATGGACACGTTTATTAAAACATGTTTGTGTATTTTACCACCATTTAATGGTTTTATAATCTAAAGTTTGTATCTAACAAATCTAAATATTTTTTGGAATTTTGAAGAGTGCCTGGGCACGAAAGTGAGGCGCACATGCCTTAGTGTCTCATATCATTTTTTTTTTGTAAAAAAATAAAAAAATTTTTCTTCAAAATCCCTCATTCCTCTTAACAATCTCTTACCAAAGCTCTAGTTTTTTAAAATTTTCGTTTATCTTATTCTTAAAAATACTATATCTTTTCATGTATAAAAAATTTATTTACATTTTTATATTGTGTTTCTCACAAAAAGAAACCCTCAGTTATTTTTCTTCACACCCAAAGGGTTGTTGCACACGATATTTGCTTAAAAATATAACATGATAAAAATATAACATGAAAGAAGAGACAAGATAGTTATGGATGTTGGTGGTGCATTCTATGATGCTCACATCCCTTCTAGAAGAAGTCCAAAACCGTATATTTGGATAGGAACACTTGGCTTCAAAGGAACTATAGATTATTCTATGGAAGGGAGAGGAGCTTCACTTATTCATTTGACCTTATTTTGTATACGGTGGCCACTTGAGGCAAGCTAGATAAATCCTTTTATAATTATTATCTTAGTGATATATATGCTAAATGCTCTAATTGGAGGAGATTTTGTTACGCCCACTAATCTTGGTGGTTTCTCTCAAGAAGGGAAAAAATGATCCTTATGAGATGAAAAGAAAATTAAATATATACATGATGCCATTATAATATTATATTTGAATTAAACTCTGGTGGGGCAGGTAAGGATGTGATTGGAACTCAGAATTGGAAGCTTGTATTTTTTTTTTGATAAAAACAATTTCATTGAGGTATGAAATTACATATACAGTTGTAGCATGCTACCCACCACATTATTGTTTTGGAGGTACTAGTAAACTAACTAATACTAAGAAATGTTTCTTCGCTCTCTCCCACATTGGATACTTGGGCCTTATAGTCTTGGTTGAGGGTGTAGCAGCTGACCATCTGAGATTACAACTATGACGTAATGGCCTTCTCTAGGGAACCTTTTATGGAATTTCAAGGGTGCTAGGGATTAACTGGTCACTAATATTAAAAATAATTGTAGCTAACCTTGGAACTATTGCTTTAAATTTAACATAGCAACTTACCAACTGTAGTTTTAATGAAGTTACGAGCTAGGATATGCACTTTAGCCATTTAAATTGTCACTGTCCAAAGTCCCTGCCTTCACACTACTTGATTTTCAAAACCCTTAATCTTCCGAGAGATTGCTGCTTCTTAGTTAGGTGTTGGGGCGGAGCCTTCATCAGTGTCTTCACACTACTGATTTATTTTACCCACGTTCTTCCTTAAAGTCACTATCAGACTATCAGTATAAGGCAACTTATGAGAGAGAAATAATAACTGCAATGTAAGCAATGCAAAATTGTAGGCCATAGTTACTAGGGTGCAAATTAATTGTTAGAATAGATAAGAAAAGCTTAAAATTTGTATTGTACAAGCGACCAGTTGGATGTGAGGTGACTACCAAGGTTTGATCACTAAGCTCAGCTCATTGGCTACAACTTTGATATAGAGTACTATTGTAATCCAAGCGTAAATTGTTAAATTAAATTAAATTTTGTTTAAATTTGAGAATTAAATTTGTTAAAAATGACTTTTCAAAGGGAGACTTTTTATGTCGATGGTGCATTCTACGATGAGGCCTCTTGTTGAACTACAGTGTGACTAGTTTTACCTCCTGATTTGCCAACAATTCCTTTGTTGTTACAATTCCTTTACAAAGTTGATAAGCTCCAAAGTTGCTCGGATTTACAAAGCTAGAGGTCCTTCTAGGATCCTTGCAAACATTCATAAAAGTGACTAACTTACCGAATGATTCCAACCAAGAGTAGGGTTAGAAGGATGAATAACTCTTCGATCACACGTAGAATCTATGATGGTCACTCTTAAATCCTAAGATGACTCACTCCATAATTAGCTTGATCGAGACCAATCCAATGAATTGATTTAACATCAAACCTAAAACAAGATTTGAAAGAGGCAACACCAATGTGTCAAGGAACAAAAGTTCTTGATTTCAAAATGTTAAATCTTCATAATCTCCATATCAAGAGCATTACTTTAAATAGGCCAAAGGGTCGTTCAACATGAGGAGACCAAAAGTCTTTCAAAATCATATTTAATGTAAATTGAAGAAAATAAGACACGAATTTAAAACTTAATTGCACATCAATCTAGATGTCTAAATGCGTAACCAAAAACATATAAATGCTCCAAATTGTCTTGATTACGTTTTGTAGGAGGCGCTTCACGTTTGGATAGGGTTTGACCGACTTCAAAAACTCCTGAGAGGTGCAATCTGCCAAGACACCTGTTCACAATTCTGCAAACTTTTTTCGTGCTCTGTGCTATCTATCAAAATAGACAACTTTTCCAGTGCCATCTTTGTTCAATTCTCTACTTGACTTGTTAGTAACATTATAAATAAATTTGGGCTCAAAACTCTTTGTTGGTTATTCTGCATTAACCGGCTTTTAAAGATGTAGCGTGAAAACTTCTTGAATCTTCTTTGCATTGTGCTTCTTGTAATTGCTCATTTGTGTACATGTAATTGGTCACAAATGGATCAGTATCAAGTCTAAGTGGTGTCTTGTGTATCAACAAGCAAATGTTCGGGTAAGGACTCTTTAGCCAATACCCATTTCTCACCGTGTGGGAAGATGTCTTGAGGGACATTATACTACTCCGTGGTCTATTCTATAGAATATCTTTTGATACAAATAAAATCTTCACCAGCATATTTTGGTAAGAACTTTTAAACGCCAAGAAACTCAACTTAAAAGAAGCAAACACTTGCAATCGAATGTTCTGTTAGTAGGGGGGTTGGCAATTTACCTCCATTGTAATGCTGTAATAATAATACTTCTCGCCAAGCTTTTAAAAGGCTTTTAAAGCTTATGCTTAAAGATTGAAGCACAACTGTTTAGTCTCAAGGCTTAAGCATTGTATGCTTCATAAAAAACTTGCAGCGTATTGAGCATGGAGCCTTTGTGCCTCATGTAATATCAGTACAATATGGGTTATGGTAGTCTAGCCTATTATGATTATTTTTGCCATTATAGCTCAATAGAGAATACAATGATCTTGTTAGTGATTTTTGATGTTGAGAACAACCTTTAGAAAATAATACTTTCTATTAATTTGAGGCTTTGCCTCATAGTACCTCAAGTGTTATGCCTTCAACTCTCCCAGTGAAAATGTAGTTTGTGGATAGGGGTGCCATGCTGTGAGTTATGTCTCACTTTAAAGTTATAAGTCTCTTCCCCAAGGTGAGAGGGTGACAAAAAGGCACATATAGGTATATAGATATATAGTTTCTTATAATAAATATAGCTCAAACAAATGTCAAAAAGAGCATACTACATCCAAGTTTTATTAGTTCCAAATAAACATTAGTAGAACTTAACCTCTATGATTGAAGAAAATAATTATAGAAATTACAAGCTAGGGGGATGATTCGGGAGCTTCCCTCTCACTCCAAAAACCAACTCATCACTTGCTTCAACATTTTCTTCTTCCAATCTGTTCAACCATTCATTGCTCTCATCAATATGATCTAAAGAAATTGGATCATGTTGATGATTTTGATAATCACATTGTTAAGTGCTTGGTTATATTTTAGATTAGTGAAGCCATTGAGACACTTGATCCAATCTTTTCTTCTTTGTTTGATGAATTTTAAAAACAAAATTATTAATTAATATTAGGTCAAAAGTTGATTTTACGTTTTAATTAATATAAGAATAGATGGTAAGGTAATGAACGACAATAAATCAACAAAAATTGATTAAAGTGAGAAAAACTGAGGTATGTGTTGGCAGTAGGGAGGGAAGAAAAAGTTGCAAAACATCATGGATATTAGCAAAATATTTTGCGGATATTGGCAAAATAATGGTAAAATATCAATGAAATATCGGTAAAATATTGATAAAGTGACATGGATATTATGATAGTAAACGTAATGCAAAATATTGGCAAAATATTGAATAGTATCGACAAATTTCGGCAATATCATCACTCTCCCCCTCTTATCATAATCGGACCCAAGAATTTACCAATATATCGCTGAAAATTTTCATCCTTGAGCATTAGGTAGCAATTCTTGCATAACATGAAGCTATCATCTGTGACTTCAACATCTTGAAGAACTGTTTCTTCCTTGTCATAGAAAAGAGTTAGGTTTGATTAAATAATATCCGGCTGTATTTTAAGGCCAATGAAGTTGGTGATCTTATTTTTATCATTGATTTTCTATTTGGCCCATACTTAGCCTCATTTTCATCACAACCTTTCTTAATGTCCTCTTTTGCTCAATCCATAGCAGCATGAATCTAACCCATAGCAAGTCTCTCACCATCAACAAGCCTCATAACGGGCTTGTTGCCTTCAATGTATGAAACAACTAATTTATTTTTTGTTGGCTAGGATTAACTTTTAATTCTAATAATTAGCTTTACTTTTAACTTTTGACATCAGTATTCTTGTAATTCTTGCCTCTGCACTATAATTACTGCGTATCCAAACAGACCAGATTCATTTAATAAATCGTCAACTTCGGAATATCCCTGCGTTCCTTTTGTGAGGACTAAACCTTGGGTATGTTTATATTTGAATATGAGTCTCAAGATATGGTGCTCTTTTATCTCATTCCGCTTTAAATTTGTTTCTCACTTCAAATCGTTAGGTTGAAAGTAATAATTTCTCACTATAAATTTGAACTATTTGTAGATTTTGCTCGATGATGTGAAAATGTCAGAGCAGCTCCTAGACTTGGTGTTTTATATGCTTATTTTTCTTGGAGGTGTCAGACAGGTTAGGCTAGATTCTTTGTCGTTTGGAATTGACATGCTATTATATTATTGTTTATCTTTACTGGTTTGCTCTCTAACAGGAAAAGTATAAATCTGATGGCATTTCTGTTGCATATTCATCATTGGTTGCATGTAGTCTCTATCTATTAACAGGATGCATCTCATCACAGTGGCAAGATCTTGTCCACGTATTGATTGCACATCCTAAGGTACAAATATTTTATACTTTCTAGTTGGTGTTATACATAGATTCATTTAAGCAGTGAAACAGTTTACAGTGCAAGGTGTTATGATTTTTCATATTCATGGATTCTTTGAAGTGGTTTTTATTTTATTATAATATATGTATAAATCCATCTATCATCTCACCCTTATTTTGGTCAATTGGAAGGCTTTTTTTTTTTTTTTTTTTGATAAGAAACATCAAAAAGGTGTATTGATAGAGGGAAGAATCCCAAAGAGAGACAGCCTAAAGGCAGAGGGTAGAGAGAACCCTCCCCACAGATCTAAACAATCAAGGCTTTCCAGTCATGTAGGATGAGTTGGAGGCTATTATTACAAAAAATCTTCTTGTGGGAATAAATCCACCACGAAGCAACATGCTTAATATTCACACAAAAGGAATCCACCAATTTCGAAATATTCTCAAAAATCTGGCTGTTCCTCTCTTTCCATAAAAGCCAAAGAAGAGCTCGGGCGGCATATTTCCATAAAACACCAGCTTTTCCTTTGAGGTTAGATCCCCCAAAACCCTCGGAGATAAAGTCTTCTATTCTCCTAGGAAGACAGAAAGAAAGATCCAGTTGAGAAGCAATAAAAGACCAAGCTTTTGTAGCATAGGAACAATGAAGGAAAAGATGGTCACCACTTCTTCATCCCTTAGACACATGCTACAAACCGAAGGAGAGAGAACCCACGAGGGACATTTCCTTTGCAACTTGTCTGCTGTGGCCTTGACAAAGGAAAAACTTGACTTTCTTTGGAACTTTGAAATGCCAAATCTGATTTGCCATGGTCGAACTTAAGATAAGGGAAGGAGAACTCAGGGCCAAAAACATGGATCTAACCTAAAACATCCCAGAATTATCTACTTTCCACCACAATCTGTCTCTGCCTTGCCCAATGGTCACCCCTCTATCTTTTCAGAAAAAATCCCCCATCTGCTTATCTCCCTCTCGAAAAGATTCCTTCTAAAACCCAAATCCCAAGTTGAAGATTTTGCCGACCAACACTCTGCTATTGTAGCACTCTTCTTTAAGAAAAGAGTGTAGATGTCCGGAAAAGAAGCAGCAAGGGGAAAACTGTCAATCCAGACATCCTCCCAAAAACAAACTGAAAAAAACAAACTGAATTTCCAGAAGAGACTTTGAAGAGAGACAGCTGGTTGAAATCCCTTCTCAAACCTTGAATATCTATCCAAGGTCTCCCCACTGAAGAACCTTTAGCAGGCTTAGGCAACCAACCAAAGGGCTCTTCTCCATTGATAGCTGCTATGACTTTCCTCCAGAAACTTCCTCTCTCTGTCGCAAAACGCCACAGCCATTTCATCAGCAAAGACTTATTCCTCTTAGCCAAAGACCCGATATCGAGACCTCCCTTTTCATGCGGAAGAGCTGCCCAAGACCATTTCACCAAGTTTCCGATCGGTCTTGAAGAACCCCCATTTCAGATAAAATCTCTCATCAGTTTTTCATCAGTTTTTCCATTGAATTAACCACTTCCATTGGAGCTTTCAGGATTGACATAAAATAAATGGGGATGCTATTGAGGACAAATTTAGCTAGCGTAAGTCTCCCACCCTTAGAAATTAATAAGTTCTTCCATTTTTGTAACCGCTTATGCATTTTGTCAACTACTGGGTCCCAAAAGGAGACAGACTTTTGATTACCTCCTAAAGGAAAACCCAAGTAAGGAAAAGGGATTGAACCTGACCTGCACTCGAAAGCAGAGGCCCAGAACTCTACCTCTGTATTAGAGCTATTTACTTCAATCACTGCTCTTTTGGAGACATTCAAAGAGAGACCTAAAGCCATAAAAAAAACCGTTATGATGCCCCACCAATTTTCCATCATTTGAGAGGAATCAGGACAAAAAATCAAGACGTCGTCGGCATACTGAAGATGAGTTACCTCTACTTAACTAGCGTCGAAGGAGAAGCCCTTGAGAATGTTCCTCTCACTGCAAAAGTGAATCAATCTACTTAAAGCATCCCCAACTATAGTGAAGAGGAAAGGGGAGGGGGGATCCCCTTGCCGAAGCCCTCTTCCCCTTGGTCTCCCATTAATCAGCACTGGAAAATTAGTACTGGACAAGCATCCCCTAATCCACTTGCGCCATCGGTCCCCAAAGCCTTTAGCCCATAAGGCTTCATCAAGAAAATCCCAATCTACCTTATCATAAGCCTTTTCAAAATCCAACTTTAGGAGAAAACCTTTCTTCTTAGTCTTTTTCCAATAGCCCACTGTTTCTGAGGCTGTCAAAATGGCATCGAGAATTTGCCTCCCTTCCAGAAAAGCTGCTTGAGCGTCATGAATCGTGTAAGGGAGGACCTTCTTCAATCGAGCAGCTAGGGCCTTAGCTATAATTTTGTATAAGGAGGAGACTAGACTAATAGGTCTGAAATCCTTAATCGAAGAAGGGTTTGGCTTCTTAGGAATAAGACAAATATAAGTCTCATTTGTGCGCTTTGCCTTTCTCAAAGAAATCGTGGAACACCGCAACCAAGTCGTGTTTAAGGATGTTCCAAGCCTTTTTTAAGAACTCGTTACTCATCCCATTTGGACCCAGGGATTTGAGAGAGCCTAAATCAGCCGTTGCCCTTCCTATTTCCTCAACTGTAAAAGGCGCTTCCAGCTGTGTGCTGTGGACATCACTAAGAGGGACCCAATCCACGTTCTCAAAAGTAAAACAAGACTCCACCGTGGTTGTATACAGGGATTCAAAATAATTCACGAATTCACCTTCTATATCTTCCTCCTTGGTCAGAAATTACCTTGGGTATCTTCTATTTTCTAGATGAAAGCACGACTCTTCCTATGGGAGGTCCATCTATGAAAGAAATTGGTATTTTCGTCCCCCTCTTGCAACCATCTAATCTTCCCTTTTTGCAGCCATATCCTCCGCTCTGAAATGATGGTTTCCAACAACTGTTCTTTGAGGGACTCCCTTTTGGTTAAATTCACCGTCGAAAGGGGATTCTGCTCTTCTCTGTCCAGAACATTAATGGCTTTTGAAAGCTCGGATTTGTTCAACACTATGTTGCCAAAAACCTCCTTGTTCCACTTAGAAAGGACTCCTTTTAGAACTTTGAGTTTGACCATAAATGCAAATCCTGGCCAACCAAACTACTGATCAACCAAAGGAAGCAAGTGAGGAGAGTCTAGGCAAGCATTCTCAAAACAAAAAGGGGTAGGACCCCATCTAACAGTCTCAGAAGCGAGCTGAATTGGAAAGTGATCTAAGGTTGTTCTAAAAAGTCTCGTAGCCTGAAGCGAGCTGAATTGGAAAGTGATCTAAGGTTGTTCTAAAAAGTCTCGTAGCCTGTTGATTGACAAAGAGGAGCAGCTAGTCCTTGGAAATTAAGAAGCGATCTAACCTGGAGTGGATAGGGAGGACTCTCATGTTGGACCACGTGAAGGAGCCATTAGTCAGAGGAGGATGGAAGAGGTCTAAATCCTCAATTAAGCCGTTGAAAGTCCTCATGCTTCGAGTAATTCTACCTGATCTACCACCTGATTTCTCTGAAAGCCAGCGAGGCACATTGAAATCCCCGCCCACACACCAAGCTCCCTGACAGAGCTCCGCTAAGTCCTCCAGCTCCCTCCAAAAGTCTGATTTGCCATGAGTAGTTGAAGGACCATAAACCCTAGTGAACCAGCCTGATTTGCCATCCACACACTGAATGTTAATGGAAACCGAAAAAGAGCCTATCATGGAATCAAGTAGAACAATTTTCCTCTCATTCCATAAGACTAAGAACCTCCCGCCATACCTTTTGCATCAAGAGCCAACCAGCCTATTTGGTGAGAACTCCAAACAGCTTTGATAAAACTTCTACCTACTGAACTACTTTTGGTTTCTTGTAAACAAACGATGTCTATCCTTGTTCCATTTCTCGACACCAAGAGTGAAGGCTCCAAAAGTAACCCAGCCTTTGTTCAAACTTAGCAGACGAGCCAACTCTTTTGAAGGGCATTTCAGAATAGCCTTATATGGGTGGAAAGAATTGAGGATAAGGCTTTCTTTGAGTTGATTCTCTAATGTCGACACTAGCTTCCCCCAGTAATCATGAAAATCGCGTCTAGTTAGGATTAACACCTCATTCCAGTTAATGCTTCTCACTTCCTCTTTCTGGCGGGGCTGAGGTTGAGCTTGAGCCTCATCTTTCTTGACGACAGAGCTAATCACTGCTTCTGCATTGGAGCAGTGTTTGCGGTGCGCTTTCGAGGCGCAAGGCGCACCACAAGGCGACGAGTCCTTTGATCGCCTTGAGGCGAGAGGTGATACAAAGGCGACGTCCGATTGAAGCGAGACGCACCTTAATAAATAAGTAAAAATTATATATATAGTGCATAAATTACCTTAAAAAAATCAATACCAAAATAGTAAATGTCAACAAGATGCATAAAACAACCAAATTCTATAAGTTTAGTTTCGAATAAAGACAAGCAACATTAAGAAGTTCTAGAGTTTGAAATAGAACAAAAAGTAAATATAAGTAATCAAAGCTCATCATCCGCGTCTAAATCTAAATTCTCTTCATCTTGGACATCCTCACAATCTTCCTTTTCCAATTCTTTTTCTTCGGTGTCATCATCATCATACCTAACCACCACTTGCACTGATTTTCAAACTCTTGAAGTTGTGGGAGCGGGAGTAGCAGGCGACTTTCCTTTAGATCTTGCATATGTTCTAGTTTGCCTTATGGGCTCTCTAACACCACTGACCTCGGCTACATCTCCCCATGTGAGGTCGTCATCATCAAAGATCAACTCATTTTCTTCTTGACCATCTTCTTCTTCGAGTGTTCCGATCAACCATTCATTACTTTCATCAATATGATCCAAAGTAATTGGATCAAGTTGGTCTTGTAGAGTGTAGCGCTCTTTAAGTGCTTGTTTATATTTTATATAAACCAAGTCATTAAGATGCTTTTGCTCTAACCTGTTCCTCTTCTTGGGATGAATCTACAGAATTATTAACAAATGCAGAGTCAAAAGTGGATTTTTCAATCTTCAATTAACAATAGAAAAACCAAATTATTCTCACTTGCGTGTTCAAAAACACTCCAATTGCGCTCACAGCCAGAAGCGATGCCCGTTAGACTAAGAACTCTCATGGCTAACTTTCGTAAAATCGGAGCGTTAACACCATAAAGAGACCACCATGCAGCTGTGCACATATTAAACAAATGATTTAGAATTTTAGTAGTTCAAACTTAAATATGTCTGTTTTTTTTTTATAAGAAACTTAGAAAAGTGTATTAAACACAAAAGGGAGAACAACCTAAGGGCAAGGGGTAGAGGAAACCCCTCCCCAACACAAAACTACTACTTGAATGCCTTCCAATTGTGAAGGATCGAAAGAAGGGAGTAGTTGCAAAAGAATTTACTAAAACTATGACACCACCTAGAAGCAGTGAGCTGAATATTACTCCACAAAACGTGAAAATCTAAAGAAGAATCATCAAAGAGTCTTTTGTTTCGTTCCAGCCAAAGGTTCCACATAACTGCTGCCACCACGAGAGTCCACAAGGTTCCTTTGGCATTTTTGAATCCGCTACCCCCTATGGCTTGAAGAAGCCACTCATCTACTCGTTGCGGGAGACAAAGGCTCATGTTGAAATGGCAAAAGACTAGGGACCGACAATTTCTGGCAACTGTGCAGTGGAGAAATAAGTGATCGATGGTCTCTTCTGCCTTAAGGCACAAGGAGGCACAAGGGGCATGCAGAGGGAAGCATGCTCCAAGTACTGCACTTCCTCTGAAGGCGGTCCTGAGTGTTTAAACCACGGTGAGCCATCGACCAAAGAAAGACTTTACTCTTCATAGGGACCTTTGTCTTCCAAATCTTCTTGATAAAGGGGGGGGGGGGGTTGGATAATCTTACATCGCGTTGAAAGATGAAAAAAAGTGGACTTGGTAGTGAACACACCTGAACCATCTATCTTCCATCTCACCCCATCAATGGATTCTCCCAATCTGACCGTATCTAGCTGATTGATTATGCCTAGCCAACTGTTGACTTCTCTGTCGAAAAGCCCCCTTCGAAAGCCTAGGTCCCAGTCTTGTTGCTCGGTGTTCCAACAATCGTGGATGGTGTCCTCCTTTCTCACAGAGAGTAAGTAAAGGTCAGGAAAGGTCATCTCCAACGATTGGTTTTCAATCCAAGGATCCTTCCAGAACCTGATTTTCTTCCCATTATTTGCCTTGAAAGACAGAAACTTAAGGAAAAGGTTTGTGTTATTCGCAATCGCAAACCATGGCCGCCCTTTTGCTGCACCTTTTGGAGTGGCGGTAAGCCAACCATGAGGAAGAGTACCATAAATACTTTCCACCACACGCCTCCATAGAGCATCTTCTTCTTGAGTAAACCTCCACAACCATTTAAGTAAAAGAGCATTGTTTCTCTGCTGGAACGATCCTATTCCAAGACCACCGTGGGAGAGAGGCAGAGAGGTCCATTCCCATTTCACTAGATGGCTGCAAGAGTGGTAAGTACCTCCGTCCCAAAAGAAATCCCTAACATACTTCTCCATGGTCTTAATCACCGTTTTGGGAGCTTTCAACAAAGAAAGATAATAGAGAGGTAAGCTACTAAGGACCGATTGGGCCAAAGTTAGGCGACCTCCTTTAGAAAGGGAGAGGTTTTTCCATTTAGATATCTTGCATCTAAACTTTTCCAACATTGGTTCCCAAAAGCCGATGGAGTTTGCGTTACCTCCTAGAGGGAAGCCCAGATAGTTGAACGGAAGGCTTTCAATTTTACACCCAATGATGTTTGCAGCTAAGAGGAGATCACCCTCCTGAATGTTTATCCCTATCAGAGAAGTTTTATCCACATTCATAGACATACCTGCAGCATAGACAAAAAGGGATATTATCCCCCACCAATCCAGAAGATCTTCAACCCTCCCCTTGCTGAAAATAATGGTGTCATCCGCGTATTGGAGGTGTGTGAGGGGGACTTGTTTAGACCCGACCAGAAAACCCTTCAGTATTCTTCTCTCATGGCAAAAGTGCACAAGACGACTAAAAGCATCTCCAATCAAGGTGAAGAGGAAAGGAGACAAAGGACAGCCCACTTAAATATGTCTGTTAAAAATTTAAAACTAAAAGTAATAAATAATGTCATTACCTGGTGTTTTAACACCCCTCGTCCTTATTGCTACATTACTCGAAAACATGCCTTTTGCTTCATTGTACAATTCTAATTCGATTGAACATTGAACTTGATCATCGATAGATTGTATTAATCGTTCTATAACTTTGATCAGACCATCCATGACCTCAGGATCTTGCATAATTCTCTCTTTGTTGTCATAGAAAAGAGATGGATTCAAATAATATTCGGCTGCATGTAAAGGCCGATGAAGTTGACAATCCCACCTTTTATCAACAATCTCCCAAATGGGTCTATACTTCGCCTCATTTCCATTAAAACCACTCTTAATAGCCTCCTTTGCCCTATCCATAGCTTCGTAAATATAACCCATAGCCGATTTATCACCATCTACTAGCCTCAACACACGAACTAAAGGGCCCGATGCTTTCAAAGTATACACAACTGAATTCCAAAAAGATGGCATCATAACGGTTTCAGATGCTCTCTTCCCCTTCGGGTCCTTCGCCCATTTAGAGGTGGTCCATTTCTCAGAAATAAACGTCTTCCTCAAATTGGCTTTATTTCTGTGAATACTGGCTAGGGTTAAAAATGAAGTTGCGAAGCGAGTCACTGCTGGTCTTACCAATTCATGTTGGTTAGTAAATTCTCTCATCATGTTTAGCACGTACAAGTGGTTGTAAATAAAACCACTGAGTGCCACAACCTTCCTAAGACACCTTTTGGCCTGCTCAATCTTTCCAATATCCTCCCAAATTAAATCTAGACAATGAGCAGCGCATGGTGTCCAATATAGATGAGGTTGCTTGGCTTCTAAAAGTTTTCCAGCTAGGACATAGTTTGAGGCATTATCCGTCACAACTTGGACAACATTTTCTTCTCCAATCTTGTCCACCATGCCATCTTAAGAGTTGAAAAATATTTTCTCCAGTTTTGATGCATGAAGATGCATCGATGGATTCCATAAACAACGTTCCAATAGATGAATGAACTAAAAAGTTGATTAGTGTCCTATCTCTCCTATCAGTCCACCCATCTGACATCAGCGAACAACCATTTCTCTTCCATTCTACATCATGATCGCCCATCAGATTTTTGTGTACTGTACTTCTTTTTTCAAATACGTTACTCGAGCTTCATAAGAAGGAGGTATCAAACCAGGGCCAAATTGCCCCACAGCTTCTAGCATCACTTCAAAACTTCTCAAGCGAATAATATTTAGAGGAATACCTGCTTGATATATCCAACGCATGATGAATTGCACTGTAGCATCTCTCTCCTCTTTATCATATTTTTCAGTAATAGTTGATTGCTTCAACCTCTTCAATCGATTTCTATCATCAACAACTCTTCCAGGATGTTGATAAACAAATTTATCTATTGGCCCCTTTGGTCGCGGTGGTTTTAACACTGATGGACTACAAGAGTTACTACTTCCTCCTCCACTTCCACTTCCTCTCCCTCTCCCACCCATACTACTCACATTATCAACTGTGTTTATTCTTGTTCGCTTGTTCATTGGGGTTGATGTTGATCCACTACCACTACCACCAACTACTCCCATCTCATCTTCATCATCTTCTTCAATCAAAGTTAAATCTTCATACGTTGGGAGGATATTACTCTCTTCCCTTCTTAGTTTTGTTCTTGTTTGATACTCCTTCAATTCTTCTCTCACATTAGTTGGGCATTTCAAACGTGCCTTTACATTTTGATTTCCCCCAACCAAATGGTTTGTTGCTCGGCAAACTCCACCTTTGGTAATTTTTCCACAAAACTTGCATTTGCATGTGTTTGTATCTTTCGGATCATCCAATATGATGTATTGCCAATCGGGATGCTTGCGTTTGTTTCCACCTTCTTCCATCCTAATATAGTTCAAATTTGGAAGGAAAAAAAAATGTAAAGGAAAGAGTCACTGTGAAGTGTGAAGAAAGCCAAAGATTTACAAAACATTTGTGTGAAATAAAAGAGAGGAAACAAAAAGGAGTAAATGAGATATAAGAATTAAAAAAAAAACCTACGAAAGTCAGACTATCGGAGTGAGCGGCGGCGGCAACGGAGGAGGAGGCGGTGGCTGCGACGGTAGCAGACGGCGACGTCGGTTGAGACAGAGGCGACGGCGATGGTCAAAGACAGGAAAGCGGGCGACGACCGACAGAGATGATGGTGGTGAAGCCTGAAGGTGAATGTCGAGAGGGAGGGGAGGCAAAGAGGGTTTGTCGCGTGCGCAGGGGGAAGGTTTTTTAAAAAAGAAAACACTTTTAAAATTAAAAAAAAAAAAGACAAATCGCCCCCTTGAAGGAGGCGATCGCCTTGCCTCAGGCGACAGGCGCCCAAAGGCGAGCACCCGACTGAAGGCGCTCGCCTGGGCACTTTACGAGGCGCACCTGGGCGAAAATGCCTCGCCTCTCGCCTGAGGCGAGGCGCACTGCATTGGAGTTTGTTTGTCTTGTTGGTCTTTTGTCCAACTGTCTTGTTGGTTTTGTTTGTGTTTTAGAACCCACTATCTTCTCCTTTTCTTTTGTTTCGTAACCATTCAAAAAATCGATGAGAAGTTGTTTAAACACGTTCTATCCTTCAAAGCCCTCACCAGCTGGGACCACTATGTTTGTTCGCCCCCCCCCCCCCCCCCCCCCCCAATCCTGAACGTTTGTGATCTCAATAAAACTTCCCCGTTTGTTTGTCGTCTTAGGAATCCAAATGAAGCCACTCAGACATGGTGTCTTCCTAAAAAACTTTTGAGCCTGTGGGGAAAGAAGCAGGTCCATTATGGAGTAAACAAGCCAGACCGCCACTACTTCGAAGGACACCAAGAACTTCCGTCGCAATGAAATTCTTTTACTAAGATCACTCTTCCTTTAGATCTTGAATCAAAAGAAACTTTGAAGGACTTGTTTTCTATCTTGGCAGTCAGCCGCCGTGATGCCATGGCAGTTGCAATACTGGAGACGACTAGAGGAAAGGGTGATCATGTCTCAAGGGGGGTGGGAGGAGAGGAGAGAGAACGGAGAGAATACAGCCTGCCATCCCTGAGAATAACTCTCTAGAATAAGGACAAACTGCTTTTCGTAATTGGAAGGCTTTTTCGTTACCCTCCAACTTGGGGCTTGGCTCTCCTCCCCTATGTTGTAATATTATACATACCATCAATGAAGTATTTTGTTTCCTCTAAAAAAACAAAAGAAAGATAAATCAAATTACCATATCACCCTTCTTAAATTAAATATTCAAAAGTGAGGCTGACCATTTATTCCTTGGGCTGACCTTGAAGCTTATTAACAGGTAGACATTTTTATGGAGGCAGCTTTTGCTTCAGTTTCCCAGACGGTTAAGCTTCTGGGCCAAAGGCTGTCAGCTCAGAATTCTGATTCCTCCTGCACAGCTCCAATTGCAGAATTAACTAACTATCTATGCCTTCAGTGTGAAGCATCTTTACAGTTTCTCCTGATGCTATGCCAACAAAAAGTTTTCCGTGAGCGTCTGTTGAGGAATAAGGTTCTGCAATTATATTTATATATATTAGTTCTAAAAATTGCATTGCCCCGTACATGCTTAAGCTTAAGAATTTGAGTATATGCCTATTCCCATAAATACTATTTTTATACTTATATTTCAATGCAACTATTTCACATTGAAAATATAACCCAAAACTATGAAAAAGTTTGATGTATACTTATAAACTATTAACCATAAACGAAATTGTATCAGTTTTTTGTGTCATTTTTTATCACATGCATGGCTAATTAAATATAAAAATAAATTCATGTCATGAATAATAATATGTTAATTTTTATTTGCCTTGTTATAATCAAGATAAACTATTAAAAGTATATTTAAAAATGTTTTCTTTTATTATTATTTTTTCTAATTAACCTGACCAAAATTAATAAGGTTAGCTTGAATTGTAAGCTTGTTTAGATTTCGGTTGAGTTCAAAAAAATGTAAAAGTAAAACTTTATGAGTTGGGTTGGTTTATGGGTTCACCTAAAATTAATTTAGGTTGAACCAAACTTGGCCTGAACATATTAGTTTCCTCAAGATAATATTATTATTTTTGAATGTATAACTTCCATATTCAAGAGTAGATGATAAATACTTGATATAATGAGAAAAAATTTAATGAGTCACATGGGTGATCCATGCTATACTTCACAGACGTTTGTCTCCTTACATTTTTGTATGCATCAATAAAAAATTTTGACTTGCAAGGAATAAACATCAGCAATATGTTTTTAATAATTACTATAAGTTCATAATAGTTTATAATTTATAGTAAAATTTTTGAATTCCAAAAACACTAATGACAATATGCTAATAATATTTACTTAATTTAAAAGATCAATTTTAATGATATGTGGTAAAGGAATTTTTATACTTGGATGAACATTTAGTATAATGTTAGTGTAGATATTAAATATTTAAAGTTTAATGTGTTGCAGTGCTCTTCTAGTAGTTAATCGTAGGTAGCAGTGTTCAAACTACTTCATAGATGGAAGAATTGTTGTGAAGGACTCCTGCTTTTTAAATATGGTTTAGTCACGAATAATGTGCCATTTTTTGGGATTGGTACTGTCATGTTCATGCAGTATAGTTCATCTAGTTACCTCTTTCTTACTGTTGAATTAAGTGTGGGTTCTTTTTATTTCAGGAACTTTGTTGTAAAGGTGGTGTTCTGTTCCTTGCTAGAGCCATCTTGAATTTGAACGTTTTACACCCTCATCTTCAGTCTTCCAGAGTTGGTGCTGCTGTATCTAGACTGAAAGCGAAAGTTCTATCTATTGTGAGTTCAGTAAATAAAACATCTACACCTTAACTTCTAAAAAACATAGTTATTTAAGTATCAATTAGAACTTCCTTTTCAGTTTTAATGATGGGTCTTTGGATAAGTATGGAGTAATCCTGTTCTGTTTATTTTTGCAGCTTCTTAGTCTTTGCGAAGCAGAAAGCATTTCGTACCTTGATGAAGTAGCCAGCACACCGAGAAGCTTGGATTTTGCAAAGTCTGTTGCGTTACAGGTTGATTTCCTTTGGATTCTTTGAGGTGGTGATTATATACTGATGGAAAGATGTCATTACTACTTTGAGATTCATACTTTGATTGTGACCAATTCCCCCCTCTGCAAAACTAACCAGACTGTATAAAAATAGTTGCAACCAAATGACTTTCTGTTATCATGTCCTTTGAACTTCTGTTTGTTGTCAGTATATAGAAAAACTCAATTTACATCTGATTTTTCTGAACTTCTTTTCTAAAGGGTGCATTACTCTGTAGATGATTGTTATAGTAGCAGTTTGTACCTTCAAGGAATGTCTTTCAATGATCAATCTTCCATGTAATATAGTTCTCACCGTGCAGGTTCTTGAGCTATTGAAGAATGCACTTGGTAGGGATTCCAAAAGTTTAGTTTCTTGTTCAGAAAAAAGGTACCCAACAGGATTTTTGCAACTCAATGCAATGCGCCTGGCTGATATCTTCTCCGATGATTCCAATTTTCGATCTTACATCACAGTTAACTTTGTAAGCCCTTGTTTATAAACTGGATGTTCCATCTTCAATTCCATAACCCTGTTGGGATGATCATTAAGCTTACTTTTTCAAATTCATACTTGAAAATTGAAATAATGAATGATCTGCAAGAATCATATTGTCATCTGTTTTTCCTCTTAGACGTAATCGTTTTAGAGCTTTTCTACCTATGAATTAGTGAATGTAGTGTACGTTTGTATGCCTGGAAGCATATCCTTCGAACAGTAGGTAATTGTCACTTTGGCATGTTTCTCCAGACTAAAGTTTTGACGGCAGTATTTTCACTCTCTCATGGAGATTTTCTATCCAGTTGGTGTTCTTCTGATCTCCCTGTTAAGGAAGAGGATGCAACTCTCGAATATGATTCTTTTGCAGCAGCTGGCTGGGTTTTGGAGAATTTTTCTTCATTGGGCCCTCTACGTCCAAAAAGTTTGGACTTCACATTAATTCCGAGTATTATGGCCCCAGCTTCCTATGCACATCAGAGAACATCGTTATTTGTCAAAGTAATTGCAAACCTCCACTGCTTCGTTCCAACCATCTGTGAAGGTTAATCCTTTATCATTTGTTCATTCCTGACGGTGTATTATTTGGAATGACTTGTATTTAATTATATTTCTTATATTTTTATTTCTTCCACAGAACAGGAAAGAAATCTTTTCCTTCATGGATTTGTTGACTGTTTAAAAATGGATATTGTCAAACAATTACCTGGATTTTCGGTTACCTCTGATGGTCACAAAACTGCCAATGTTTGCAGGAATCTGCGTAAGCACTACTCTAGTATTTTTGTTGTACTTACATATCTATTCAAAAGCAATTCAATTCGCAACTGTTGATTCATGCTTATGAGTGCCTTTTATGTGTGTGTAGGTTCACTGTTGAGCCAGGCAGAATCTTTAATTCCTAATTTTTTGAACGAAGAGGATGTTCAGCTCTTAAGGTGATTTACTTATACACTTTCTTCTTATACATGAAATGTTGGCCAAATATCCGAATAAATAGCCTTACTTTTGAAGTGATCCAGGGAATTTTTGCCAACTTATTTTAAATGTCACATGAAAAACTTAATACTCTGGCATACAGTAACAAGCATCTTACACTGGCAGCATTGTCCAATGGATTCTTATGCATCTTATTATTCATTCTTGCTGATTGTACATATCTTGCTCCTTTGTGAAAGTAATTCATTTTTGCTTGAATGTGTATGTGATTAGCTAATTTCCATTGTAGAGTGTTCCATGACCAATTGCAAAAGGTGATTACGTTTTCTGAATTTGAAGGAAATAGAGTTCAGGTAAAACTATTAAACTCGGTTCTTGGGCTAATATGTTATCATGTTCATGAGTTCATCCTGCCCATGCAATTGAGTGGTAGTCAATTATTCATCATTCTCCCCATACGTATTTTATCCATGAGTTATTCTATATTTCCTATGAATTTTTTTCTCATTTATTTGACTTGTGCTTATGGTACAAATGCTAAGAATGATAAATTTAATTTAATAAAGGAGCAGTTGAAAAATTTCTCCGGATGATGTACGAGTTTTCTCTCCTTCTCTCTTCTGTCCTCCTCAAATTTTCCCCAGTGTGCTTGTCTCCGATGAAGTTCCCCTCTTCTAGGTTTCTTCTTCAGTCGCTTCATGACGGATGCGAGGACCACTACTAAGATTGAAAACGAGGCGTTCACTTGTACCTTTGATCCTGAAAAGAAAGGCCGGTTTTTGAAAATTGTTGAATCTCACCTTAAAAAGGACCTTCGTCTTGTCTGTGGAAGAGATAGTGGCAGTTTGGATTGTTGATGGCATAGAGGAGTTGCTATTGGCGCCTAATACCCAAAAGTTCTTTAGAAAAACATATTGCAATGATGGTTTTTTTTGCATGCAGAAGACAACGAACAAAAGGGGTAGTTTTTTGGAGATCACCAAAGTCCAAGGAGTGGGAAGTAAACAAAATTTAGTTGTTCCCTCAGGAGAAAGGATGAAAGGTTGGGAGGATTTCAAAAGCCTGTTATTAGACTTTATGAATGGGTAATATCAGGAACCCCCTGTTGCACAAAAACACAGAGGTAGGTGGTCTTTTGCAGAAATCGTCAAGGGGTCTTCTAGGCAAACAGGTGTCTCAAGAGGCCTGGACTCGTTGAAATCACAAGAAGTGAGGGCCTTAGATTGGAAGAAAACGGTAGTTGGGACTCGCAGGGACTTTCACGATGACTGGGGCAGAGTTCTTGAGATGATTAAACGACAGACAGAAGACTCCTACATCATCAATGTGTTTCAGCCAGATAAAGCTTTGCTCAAGTGCTCCTCTAAAGAGAAAGCAAGGCTCCTGTTAGCAATAAAGGGTGGGTAACTTTTGGCCCTTTGACTTTAATGATGGAGCTTTGGAACCCGATTCTCCATGGCCACACCACAGTTGTCCCCTCTTATGGTGGATGAATTACTTTTAGGAACAATCCTCTGCATTTATGGATTTTGGCTACTTTTCAAGCTGTGGGCAATTGCTATGGAGGCTTCTTAGATTACGTGGATGTGAACTCTGCCCTCATTGAATGTACAGAAGTTGCTATTAAAGTGACGGGAAATTATTGTGGCTTCATTCCAGCCGAGGTGAAGCTGGTAGACATGGATCACATGTATATTGTCCACGTAAGTACTTATTGGGAAAGCTCTCCGCTCATTGGAAAGAAAGTGTCGGTCCACGGCAGCTTCCCGTTGGAGGCGGCAGATTTGTTCTATAGAGGAAAGGATGGTTCAAACACAAACCCAGTGGAAATTTGGCATGTATGGGATGGTTTTTTTATCCTTCGGTCAAATATCAGTTACCATGCCCCTCCCCCCGCTAATGATATTGGGTCTATGAGATGTTTTTTGACAAAGACATATAATTAGATTATGCCGTGTAAGGAAGGAAAAAGCGATCTCCCAATGGACCCTACTCCCCTTTTGGCTGCCCGAGGCCTTATTTTTAGGGAGACAGTTGAAACAGACAGGTCAATGGCCCCAGTGGACCCCATAACTCATTTAGTTGCCCAAGGTTCAGAGTCTAGGGAGAGAACAGAGAAGGATAGGTCGATTCTGACCTTAGAGTGTGCTACTACTGTAGGCCAAGACAAAAAAGGGAAATTGGTCTCCTTTTCAAAAAACAATCAGTTGAGGTTCTTTAAAAAAAAAAAAAAAAGGAAAGGTCTGCTCAATGAAAAAAGAAGCCCCTTCCAAAGCCCCTCTTCCGAGTAGCAAAGATAAGGAAAAGGACTTTGAACTGATGTCTGATCTTTCCTTTTCTAGTTTGGATAGCGAATATCAAAGCATAGAGTGTGGTGATTTGCAAGAAAAGTCGAGGGAGATGTCACCCGACTTGGATCCCCCCATAGATTTTTACAATATATTTCAAGAAGCAGAAAACGATCAAGAGATCGTTGAAGAACGGGGCTTGGGTAGTTAGAGAGCAAGAACAACAGGAGGAGCAGAACAAAATCGCGGATCTTTCGTCGGATGATGAAGAGGAGACAGAAAGCCAGTTTCCGTTCACCCGAAAAATGGTTCTTTATCTCCAAAAGCATAATCTCTGTATAAGGGCTATGACATCCAAAGTTGGTAGCGCCGCCAAGAAAAAAGAATCCAGGGAATTATGTAGTCTATTTAGATCATGGGAGAAAGAAGAAGAGTTAGGAGACAGTACTTTAGCTGATGGCCAAGAGGTTGCTTTATGAAGATCATCTCTTGGAAATTTGGAATGCAAGAGGGATCGGTGCCCCTCTAAAAGAGTGCTGATAAAAGATGTCATTTGCAAGGCTGACCTTGATATAGTTCTTTTGCAGGAGTCTAAATTAGATGACAGAAAGATCATAAAGTCCATATGGAGCTCTAGAAGAATTGGGTGGATCTCGCTTGATGCGGTGGGGTCCATTAGAGGTATCATTGTCATGTGGAATGAGGATACTGTTAATGTGGAAGACTCTGTTCTGGGTAGCTTTTCTATCTCAGTCTTGATTAGATTCGTAGATGGTTTTCAAGGGTGGATCTCGAGGGTTTATGGTCGTTCATCTACCACATCTAGAGATTTGTTTTGGTAAGAGATGAGAGACCTAGCTGGTTTATGCAATGAAGATTGGTGTGTAGGAGGAGATTTCAATATGGTTAGAAGTCCTATTGAGAAATTGAGAGGAGGAAGGGCCATTAGAAGCATGCGAGACTTTAATGCTTTTATAGAGGATAGTAATGCGGAAGAAGTCCATTTTAAGAATGGTTCTTTCACTTGATCTGATTTTAGTAGTAGTCCTACTGCCACCAGAATAGATAGGTTTTTTTTTATCTCTAAGATGGTTTCGGCATTTCAAAGATGTTACCTTGTATAGGCTTTCGAGACCTACCTCAGATCATTTCCCTCTCCAAATGAACCTAGGTGGCAGAAATGGGGTCCTACTCCCTTTCGTTTCGAAAATATGTGGTGAGATCACCCTAAGTTCCTTGATAAAGTTGAAAGTTGGTGGAATTCATTGCCATCCAATGGCTGGTTGGGCTACGCCTTTATGAGAAGGCATAGTTCGGGAACGTAGCGAATTCTAAGAGAAGCAATTTAGATCGGATTGATGAGATAGACAAAGAAGAAGATAGAGAGAAATGAAATTCTGATCGGTCCTCTTTGAGGATTTCCTTAAAAGCGGAGCTGTTAGATATAACGCTGAAAGAACAACATATGTGGGCTCAAAAATGTATACTCCAGTGGTTAAAGAAGGGAGATGAGAATTCCCATGTTTTCTAGAGATGGGTGTCAGCCAGAAGGAACAAAGCAGCTATCCGTTCTCTAGTTGATAGAAATGGGACGGTCCTCTCCTCGGATATTGAGATTGAAGAAGTTTTAGCCCTTTTTACAGATCTGTACACTAAAGCAGATGGCACTAGATTTATTTTTGAAGATATAGATTGGTCCCCTTTGAACTCGCATTGACAGGATTGGATTGAATCTCCTTTTAGTGAGGAAGAAATTTTTAGGTCGTCAAAAGCTTGGCAAACTTGAAATCTCTGGGCCATGATGGTATGACAGTAGCGTTCTATAAAAAAGCTTGGAACATTTTGAAGTCTGATATTTTCAAGGTGTTCCAAGAGTTTTTGAAGAATGGTATCATTAATGCTCGCACTAATGAGACTTGTGTTTGTTTAATACCCAAAAAATTACAAGCGAACAAAGTGGGAGAGTTCAGACCTATTAGCCTTGTTTCCTCCCTTTATAAGGTTATTGCAAAGGTGTTGGCTGATCGTCTTAAAAAGGTCCTTCCCTCTATCATTGCGGATCCTTAAGGTTTTTTTTAGAAGGTAGGCAGATTCTGGATGCCATTCTAGTGGCTGCGGAGGCGGTTGGTGATTGGGAGTCCTCAAACAAGTCAAGATACCTACTTAGGCTAGATTATGAAAAAGCTTATGATAAGGTGGAATGAGACTATGTCAATGCAGTGATGCAGAAGAAAGGCTTTGGCCATCAGTGGATAATGTGGATTGGAGGATGTTTGTCCACGGCAATTTTTTCAATTATTATTAATGGAAGACCAAGGGGCAAGATCCATGTGACAAGGGGATTACAACAAGGAGACCATCTTTCTCCTTTCCTCTTCACCCTCGTAGGAGATTCTTTTAGCTGGTTGGTTCACTTGTGCTGCGAGAGAAGGATGATTAAAGGTTTTGAGGTAAGGATAAAAAAGGTGATGATTCCCCATTTTCAATATGCTGATGATACCATCTTGTTTTGTCCAGATGAGAGGAGATCTTTGAACAAATTGTGGATACTAGTTAATTGGTTTCTAAGAGCTTCAAGCCTTTCGTTGAATCTTGATAAAACCTCTTTATTTGGCATCAATATTAATGAAGATAGACTCATCTGTCAAGCTTTGAAGATAGGATGTAGAGTGGAAGGCCTTCCCTTCTCTTACCTTGGTTTACCCCTCGAGGGAAATTTTAAAGCTGTTGCATTGTGGAGACCGTTGGTGGAAAAGCTGAAGCAGAAACTAGAAAAGTGGCAGAAACTTGTTCCCTCTAGAGGGGGTAGATTGACCTTGGCTCAATCGGTGTTGAATAGTATGCCAATATATTATTTATCTCTTCTCAAAGCTCCAATTGGAGTTGCAAAAGACCTAGACAAGATTGTAAGAGATTTCTTTTGGAAGGGAGACAGATTACATCCCCACGGAAACTTGGTCAAATGGGAAACCACTCCCCTGCCTTTGGAAAAAGGAGGCCTTGGCATTGGGGCTTTTCAACAACAAAATAACGCACTGCTTTTGAATACGGAGGTTTACTCAAGAGGAAGGTGCCCTATGGAGAAGAGTTATTGAAAGTATTTATGGGATAGAGCCCCTCGGATGGTTGTCCAAAAAGCCTAGGGGTAAGTCAAAGGGTAAACCTTGGGTGGCTATAGCTAAAAATAGCATTTTATTCCTCAAATTCCTATCTTTTAAAGTCTCTTGTGGCGACAGAGTCCGTTTTGGTTGAATAGATGGACAGGGAATACTACTCTAGCTCATGACTTCCCTGACATTTACGATGTTTTTTTGAAAAAGGAAGCTTCGGTTGCTGATTGTTGGAAAGAGGAGCAGCTTGCTTGGGACCTCGGATTAAGAAGGGGTCTTCAAGATAGAGAAGTAGGTAGCTGGGTGGATCTGATGGGAAGGTTGGACACTATTCGGATTGGGGAGGGAGTCAATAAAGCAGTTTGGTCCCTTGAATCCGTTCGGAAGTATACAGTAAAATCGACCCTCCAAGTTGCTTTTGAAGGCCCAGGCTCGAAATTTCTCATATCTTCTCTTCTTTGAAAGTACTCTATCCCAAAGAAAGTGAAAGTTTTCATTTGGACTTCAGCTTATAGGGCTGTCAATACCACAGAAAGACTCAAGGGCAAGTGCCCAAATTGGACCCTTTCCCCTTCTGTTTGTGCTCTATGTCAGAAGAACGAGGATACTTTAGACCATGTTTTCCTTCACTGTCAGTTTGCTGCACTTGGATGGTCCTTTCTGTTTCAAATTTTTGGTTTTTCCAAATGCCTTCCTCAGAATATTGATGGGTGGTTGTTCGAAGTCATAAGATGGTGGCGCAGTTAGAGCTCTTATGTGGAATCTTTGGTTGGAAAGGAACACTAGAATCTTCGAAGATAAGATTTCTTCTTTTGAAATTTTTTGTAATACAGTTCAAGTACACATTTCTTGGTGGTGTCATAGGCATAGAAAATTCTTTTGTAATTATAGGCTCACTTCAGTTATGCAAGATTGGAGAGCTATTCTTGTCTAGTTCCTGGGAGGGGGTTCCTTCTTCCCCTGCCCTTAGGCTGTTTTTTTTGTGTTTCTATGCTTTTGTTAATACGAAGTTTCTTATAAAAAAAAAGAATGATAAATTTAATGTGTCAATATAATGGGATAAGTGTGAGAGTCAGAGTCCTAGTAGGGATAGTTTGAGAATCTTATTAGTATATTAGTGGGGGTATTAGGGTAATTACAGTGGGGTGAGTTGTTATAAATAGGGTTAGTAGGGAGAGGAGAAGAATATCTTTGAGCATAATATTTTGGTGAAGAACCTAGCATTGTTTTTGGGAGAGAGATACTCCACTTGAAATGCTGTCGATATTGTAATTTCTCTTTAGATATTGCAGTATAGTTATTTAGTTTTGTTTGGTGTATTCGGGTTTCTTACAAATTGGTATCAGAGGACATTCGTCCCGGCCATGGACCAGGATAGTGTATTGGAGTCATTGTTGGAGGTACAGAGATGTTTGGCCAAACACACCGATCTTATGAAACAAATACAACATAGATAGAAGGCAGGCTAGGAAGAATAGAAGAAGTACGAAATCTGCAAACAACAATGAGGCTGGGATATCAAAAGCAGGGGCGAAAGAATGATGAAAGGCGACGATCGTACCCAATAACGTGGACTGGAGAGCGATGGAAAATCAACCAAGGTTTGATAGAGTTTCCCGATCCCTTGGGAACAAATGAGAAGAATAGTCTTCCATAAAAGATGAGGAGGCGGCAACAACAAATCTCGAGTACGTTGAAGACACCAAAGCAAGATAACAAAAATAAGTTTGAGAAGGTTAAAAAGGATGAAAGAGAAGTTGGCTGGCAAGGAAGGAGCATCAAGAGTACGATAGACTGGTGGGCGAAGAAGCAGAGAACAAAGAAGTGGCAGGATGGGAGAAGGTGGCGATGGAGAGCGCGACGAGCGAAGGAAAGGGGGAGGGGAAAAAACGAAGGCATCAACCCCGTCATTGGAATTGCGAAAGGAAGAATGAAGAAGAAATCAAATGGTCGAGAAGAAACGACAACGTTCCGATGGGATCGGATTTGAACGGGGGTTTTCGAGTGAAGAAGCGGCATACCAAGAAGTTTGAGAACGACGGTGGCTGGCGACGGAAGGATGAACTACATGAGGGAAGAGACGAGGTTCCGGAGTGTTTGGGGAAGAGAATACCCTGGACACGTGGAGGACCTCTATTGGTGCTCCAAGATGACTCATGAGTCATGCCCAGCTCGGAAGGCCGAGATCACCACCACTAGCGTTGACAGATGCTAAGTATGAGGCCCGAAGTGAACCTGGCCGAGGTCCGACCTATTGAGAAGCTCGGTGGGGGCCGATGTGAGCTACTATTAGCAGCGTGATTATCGGGTATAACCGTCGGTCCCGAGATTACCGGGTGTAACCGACGGTCCCGAGATTACCGGGTGTAACCGTCGCGAGATTAGCGGGACTACCACCCATAAGTAGAGGACCTCACTCCACGATCAGGTACGATGATTTCTGACCTCGAACTAAACTGGGAATCCGACCTATACTGACTTGATCGTCGGAGTGCTCACCTTTTTGTGCAGGTCCGCCCAAGTGTTCAGATCGGTCCGGAGGCCGAGTTCGAGCTGCAATCTCAAATACACTGTTGGGCACATCCTTGCATAAACATTCGCGCAGTGGGGGGTAGATATCATTGGTCCTTTCCCTTTGGGCAAGGGCCAGACCAAGTTCGCTGTGGTTGCTGTGGATTACTTCACAAAGTTGGCCGAGGCCGAGGCGCTCTCCCACATAACGGAATCCAGAGTCACGTCTTTCGTATGGACGAATATCATAGGTCGCTTTGGTATACCGCAGACCATTGTGACAGACAATGGGAAGCAGTTTGACAACGCCAAGTTCAAAGACTTTTGCAGCAAGCTTGGCATAAGTCACCTTAGCTCGTCCCTCGCCCATCCGCAAGCAAATGGGCAGGTGGAGGCAGTCAACAAGATCATCAAGCGGGGCATCAAACTTAGACTGGACTCCAAGAAAGGCAGGTGGGCCGAGGAGCTACCAGAGGTTCTGTGGTCGTACCGGACCACCCAAAGAGAATCGACGGGTGAGACCCCGTTCTCCCTGGCCTTCGGCTCCGAAGCTGTAGTCCCGGTTGAGATCGGCATGCCATCTGACAGAGTAGAGCATTACGAGCCTACGGCAAATGAGGAAGAGCTGCTCCTCAACCTCGACTTGTTGGAAGAAAGAAGAGCAGTGGCCCAGCTACGCCTGGCGGAATATCAGGGCAGAATGGCCAGACATTACAACGCCCGCGTTCGACCTCGGACCTTTCAAGTCGGACATCTGGTCTTAAGGAGGGTCCAAACCCACGTGGGTGCCCTTGATCCGACCTGGGAGGGCCCGTTTGAGGTCAAGGGCATAGTCCGACCTGGGATTGGCCGATCTGAAAGGAGACGTCCTTGCACACCCGTGGAACGCGGAGCACCTGAAACGTTATTATCCTTGAAATGCCAGAAGGGTTTTCAATGGATCTGTAAACACTGTTTCAAAAGAATTATGATCGGAATAAATGTGATGATTTAATTTCATGATTCCGAGTTCGACCAGAAATTAAATGGGGGCCACGGACTCCCACGCGACCACATTCCAGCAGTCGGTCAAAATTCAATCCTCTAAAACCTAAGGGTACGAGGTGCGATGCCAAAACCACTGATGAACTTAAAATTCAAACCTAAGGCAAAGAGATGATGTGAAAAGTTCAAACTGGTCAAGCCTCCGAACTTGAGGGTACGAGGAGCGATGTGAAGAATAGCTACGGACTTAGGATTTTAACCTTTTAACGTTTTTAAGTTAAGAGTGCAATGTTAAAAAATCCAGAGTTGGTGCAATGCGTTGAATGCTAGACAGAGATTCACATTCAAACTTTGAAGTTATTTAAATTGAAGGCGCGACCTCAAAAGTAAGAGGTGCGAGGTGACATTGGGTGCAGTTCAAAAAAAAAAAACAAAGAAAAGATGTGGCCGACAACAAAGTAAAAACAAATGGAAGCCTCTTTATTGAATGGAGAGCAGAGCCAAGGCTTATAGACCTTGCAGCTCTGCCCTGACACTTACAAACAAAAAAGAAGAGAAGAGAGACAGAGAAAAGCCTCATGAAGGATGATCGCCTAAGAGTCCGCTTGAGGAGCGCCCTCCTGTGTGGTGCCGACTTGGTCCTCTTCGAGATCGGAGTAGTCAGAGTCCAGATCTTTGACATACTGATCCACCAACGCTTGGGGGCCAGGGGTGCCGCCAGGCCCAGACGCCCACTTCTCGGCATACCTCTTTTTCAGACCGCTGAGATCGATCTGAAGGTCAGGCATATCGGAAGCAATGCCCTTCATGAGGAACTTGAAGGCCGCGTCAGAGAAGTCTTTGGCAAATCCATCGAAGTCAGGATGCTGCCTAAACGATTCCTCCAGTAGGACTCCATTGCTGAAACGCTCCTTCGCCGTCTCCAGCTCAGCAGTCGCGTGCTCCAGCTCCTTATCCTTCGCTTCAAGCGCTTGGAGCATGTCGTCCTTCTCCTTCAGGAGTTGGAACTTCTCCTTCTCCAAGCCCTTGGTGATAGCGTGGGCAGTTCGGAGCCGGGCCTTGCGTCTGTCCTCTTCCTTCTTCAGCAGCTCGGCCTGGGTCTCCACCTCGGCCTTCAAACTCTCCACCTCAGAGTGAGCCTTCAGCAGCTCATCCTTCATGGTGGAGGAAGTAGCCTCCAAGGCAGCAGAGAACTCCTCTTTCTCCCTCGTTGCCAGAACTTCCCTCTCATCCAGCTCGGCCTTTACAGCCAGAGCCGATTGAATGGAAGCGACAAACGCCTGAGAAAAGGTACAAAGAAGAAAGTTAGACCGAGCTACTTGTTAGATAAATTAAGCAAAAATGGAGACGCAAGTCTTACCTCAGCGGCGTAGTCGATGGTCCTCTGCAGAACGGACCCAGGGTCGCTCACAAATTTGGACGCCCTCCTCAGGCAGCGGTTCAAACTTGCAGCCGAGATGCGGGACACCTGGTCCCTCACCCCGGAACTTGACGGCTCAACTCTGAACCGTGCTGTCACATCGGACGTCCCGCCTCAGGATCGTCCACCCGATCTGCAAAGCTCGCAGGCAAGACCCCACAAGCTCCGACCTCCAAGGGGGAGGTCGTCTTCTTTTTCTTCCTCCTTCGCTTCAGAGGGACTTCCTCCCTCACCTCCTCGCCCAAAGGCAGGGCGTCCACCGCCTCGGTCTGATCCTTGGGGCGCTTCTCCCTCGAGGGACCCCCAGAAGACTCCAGCTCGATCACTGGGGCTGGATCTTCCGAGGCAGGCCCTGACACGGCAGGGGTGGCAGGTTTCGAACTCTGGGCGGCCTCAAGAGCATGAGCTCGGCCCTTGGACTTGCGCTTCACGCTGCTTGGAAATCCGCAAACCATGGCTGCAAAATAAAAACAGGGGTCAGCACAAGGTTAGAGGAAAAAGGGGGGAAGCAAGCTCGGCATACCAAGTTCGGAGTTCGGCCTTGAGGATTCAATGGGACGAACTGCAGGGTTGTAATCTAGCAGCTCGGACTCAAGCAGCAGCTCGTCGGTCACCAGGGTTCCGACCTTCCTACCCCTCGGAAAGCGCTCCTTGTAATATTTCAGCGTGTCGAAGGAGGCTTGCGTAAGCTCGGGGACTGGTCGGATTGAAACTGCACGAAGACAAAATCCGAGTTAGACCTGAATGACAGAAAAGAAAATCACAAAAAGCAAGAACTACTCCGTACCTAGGTTCCCAAACCTAGTGGGGACATCAAAGAAGGAACGACCTGACTCGTCCTTTGCAAGCCATTCCCCAGAAGCGTAAAACCACTTCCTCACCCATCCCTTGATGGAGGTCGGCCCCTTGAGCTATCCTTTTTGCTTCGAAGCACGCGAGGAGCTGGTCTACGTCCAACAGCTCGGCCTCCTCACTATCCCGAGCTCGTAGCCAAAAAAGGATGGCCAAAGCAAAAATGACACCCCACCCATTGGGGGCCACTTGAGCCGGAGCCAACCCAGTCCGGAAGAGAAATTCTTGGACAAAAGGGTGAAGGGGAAGTCTGAGGCCGTACTCAAACATTTTGAAGTAGAGAGTGACCCATCCCTTTGGAGGATTGTCAGCTCTCTCCCCCTCCTCCGGAAACCTGAGGAGGATGTTCTCAGGGATAGCGAACCCCCTACGAAGGGATCCGAGGTAGTGCTCAGGTATCCTAGAAGGGTATTCCAAACCCTGACCCGAGGTGGAGGCGTCACTATCCTCCCCGTCATCGGAGAATCTAAAGTTTTCTATTTCCTCGAGCTCGGACTCTAACCTACGAGCTAAATCCTCATCGGATCCTAAGTTGCTGCTAAAGGAGGACGACATGGCAACTACGTTCGAAAGAGAGAGTGAGGGAAGAGACCGACCTACCAAGGGTTCGAGCTACCTTCAGATCGAACTCCAAGAATTCAGGGAACGTAAGGTATGACCTGAAGGATTGGGGGTATTTATAGCCCGTCGGAAAAATTTCCCCACCGTACACGTGTAATCAACGAGCGGCTAGGATCCTCCCTGAGATCCGAAGCGTCAGAATATTTGAATATTCCCACGATAAATCTTCCGCAACGGTTGTATTTCCCCACGAATAGGAAGTCGCCACGTGTCCGAAGCAAATCGAACAAACTTCTCTGCCAGGTCGAGATCGGACCAGACAGAGAGGGGGCCAATGTTTGGGGAAGAGAATACCCTGGACACGTGGAGGACCCCTATTGGTGCTCCAAGATGACTCATGAGTCATGCCCAGCTCGGAAGGCCGAGATCACCACCACTAGCGTTGACAGATGCTAAGTATGAGGGCCGAAGTGAACCCGGTCGAGGTCTGACCTACCGAGAAGCTCGGTGGGGGCCGATGTGAGCTACTATTAGCAGCGTGATTATCGGGTATAACCGTCGGTCCCGAGATTACCGGGTGTAACCGATGGTCCCGAGATTACCGGGTGTAACCGTCGCGATATTAGCGGGACTACCACCCATAAGTAGAGGACCTCACTCCACGATCAGGTACGATGATTTCTGACCTCGAACTAAACTGGGAATCCGACCTATATTGACTTGATCGTCGGAGTGCTCACCTTTTTGTGCAGGTCCGCCCAAGTGTTCAGATCGGTCCGGAGGCTGAGTTCGAGCTGCAATCTGAAATACACTTTTGTGCACATCCTTGCATAAACACGGAGAGTGTAGGATCATTGTTGCGCGGCAGCTGGTGGATGAATAAGCACCGGATGAAATATTAGCACAACAGGGGTGGGCGGCGATGGAAAGGTGAAGTGCAGGGGAGTGAGTTGACGAGGATGGAGTTAGGGTTACCATACTAGGAGGATTTTGGAAGAAAGAAACTAGGTGGGTTGGAGATAGGGCTAAACCGATTTAAAAGGGGGCCCAATCAATTGGATAAAAATAATCATCCTATTTTGTCTATAATAAAGGAAAGAGTTCGCAGACTATTATGGATGATTGGGCCATGGGCTTGGGCAAAGGGAGTGCTGGTGGGTTTTTGGCTTGTTAACGAGAATGGAAGAGCTGTTGTACTATTCTGTCTATAATAAAGGAAAGGGGCAGCAGACTATTATGGATGATTTAAAAAGGCCCCAATCAATTGGATAAAAATAATCATCCTATTTTGTCTATAATAAAGAAAAGGGGCAGCATACTATTATGGATGATTGGGCCATGGGCTTGGGCAAAGGGAGTGCTGGTGGGTTTTTGGCTTGTTAACGAGAATGGAAGAGCTATTGTACTGGGCTTTGAATGTTGGTGGACCTTTGCTTGCGGGTGAAAATGGAGGGACTGCAGTATTGAGCTGGGGTTTTTTTTTTTTTTATTTTGCTATTTCGGTAATTTTGGATGGGTAGATTAAAAAAAAAATTCTCAATATTTTAATTTTAAGTTGATGTATTCACACATTGAGGACAAGGTGTCTTTGAAGGGCAGGGTAATGTGAGAGTCCTAGTAGCGACAATTTAGGGATATTAGTATATTAGTGGGGGTATTAGGATAATTATAGTTAGGGGTGAGTTGTTAAAAATAGGGGTAGTAGGGAGAGGAGAAGAATATCTTTGAGAATAGTATTTTGGTGAAGAACTGAGCATGGTTCTTGGGGGAGAGATAGTCCTCTCGAAAGGCTATCAATATTGTAATTTCTCTTTAGATATTGTAATATAGTTACTTAGTTTCTTTTGGTGTATTCGGGTTCCTAACAATAAGTTTTCTAAATTTGATATCAGCAAAATCAATTCGGTGTTGTCAATCTGAGCATAGTTTATTGGATAAGACACCTATCACCTCCTTGTAGTTGAATGTTAGTACCCACCCTACATTTGTTGTACTAAACAAAAGAAAAAAAAAATTTGGATGAGTGATAGGAATCCTATACATTGAATGAATGGACTAGTTATTTGATCCAAATTCATCCTTCTTCTCCATCTTCTCCTCGTTACTCCTCTTTTCAATTTTTTAATTCGTTCACTTTATACTAAATTTGAATTTTGATCACCAATTTGGATGATATTCATACTATGCCTATTTCTTTTTATGTTAACCTAAGAGGCACTGACACGGACACGCGACACGGATACGACACGACATAGACACGGCGACACGTCAATTTCCAAAAAAGTAGGACACGATACGTTGGGGACACGTTATTTATTTATTTTTTTAATATATATGTGTGCATATTTTATCATATTATCAATATTTAATACTATTTTTACCTTTAAACATCAACATAAATACCATAGGTCCATAACATTCATGCAATAATCAATGTCATAAACAACATCCAATATCCAATAAAACAAGTCTTACAAACAAAGACTATAAATCAAAATGGAACAAAACCTTCTAAACATTTTCCCCAACTTGTACGTGAAGAGCGTGGGGAAGCAGGTGAAGAATTTTTTTTTCTTTTAACCTTGCATGCGTGAATCCAAGAGGGGGAAGAGAGAAGTAAAACTTTACATAACCCTAATGGGCTGTGGGCCTGTTAAAAAACCATATTGAAGCCCAATTTCTTTAAAAACACTTACTTTAACAAGGAAAAAAAAAACTCACTGGCGTGTCCCGTCTGTGTCAGACGCGTATTGACGGCGTGTCTAACGCATGTCCGAAAATAAAAA
This sequence comes from Momordica charantia, assembly GCF_013281855.1. NCBI lineage: Eukaryota > Viridiplantae > Streptophyta > Magnoliopsida > Cucurbitales > Cucurbitaceae > Momordica > Momordica charantia. Next base: position 7,979,748 of record NW_028275161.1, on the reverse strand, counting down.
AAAAATTTCGGACACCTTAATCGCATGTCGGATACGTGTCGGCCGCGTGTTGGCGCGTGTCGGACACGTGTTGGACACGTGTCGGACACCGACACCCTGCCCATTTCAGCGTGTCAGTGCTTCCTAGATGTTAACCCATTTAACTTTGCAGTACCTTACCAAACTGGGACTTGCATGTTTTCCCTGTTTCATTTTCTTGGATCCGGCCAAAATGGGATTGTTAGTGTTAGAGTATATATATTAATATATTTTATTCTCTTGTATTAATACGTATTAATTTGTCTGTTATTTTATTCTTATAGAATTAGGTTAACTTTGTACATTTGTCTATATATATAGACTTTAATAATGAGAATAAGTGACATTGGATTCTCTCCAATAATAATGAGAATAAGTGACATTGAATTCTCTCCAACCTTAGTCTCTATGTAGTATCAGAGTCCTAGGTTTCCTCTAAAATTTTTGAATCCTAGGATTTTGTGCCCATTAGGGTTTTGCACCTATTAGGGTTTGAGGTTTGGAACACTTTCTTGCAAGTGTTCATTGGAACTCAGTCGCCATCGCGCTATCGTCCCTCGCTGCCGCCACCACCATCGCCCACGACTGTCGTCGTCGCCTTCTGCCACCGTCACAGTCGCAAGCTTCCGCCGCCGCCGTTGCAGTCGCAAGCTTCTGCTACTGCAGTTGCAGTCGCAAGCTTCCGTCGCCGCCGTTGCAGTCGCAAGCTTCTTCCGCCGCCGTCCCCAATGCTACTCTGTTTGTAGGCCACCGTCGCATCCTTCACTGCCATCGCACTTGCCCACCGTCACTGCCATCGTGCTTGCCCACCGTCACCGTCGTCGTTAATCGTTGTCGCTATTCGCTGCTTCCCGTGGGCTCGCCGGTTCGCCGTTCGTGGTTTGTTTTCCATTTGTAGAGACTAAGGTTGGAGAGACTTCCTTTTGAAGATCACCATGGAGGAAGGCATTTTTAATATCAAGCTGATGTAACGGCCAATGGTGAATAGATGTCAAGGAAACGAATAACCTAACAGAAGTCAATTTAGCAACTGGAGAAAAAAGTATCACTATAATCAATTCCATAAGTCTGCGCGTACCCTTTAGCAACAAGGCGAGCTTTCAAACGGGCAATGGATCCATCAGGATGAACTTTAACAGCAAACACCCATTTACAACCGATAGGTTTTTTTTTCTGCAGGAAGAGACACTAAATCCCAAGTACCATTGTCATCTAAGGCAGTCATTTCCTCCAACATAGCAACCCGCCAACCAGGATGAGACAAAGCTTCATGAACAGTTTTAGGAACAGATACAGACTCAAGGGATGCAAGAAACGAACAAGTAGGTGAGGACAAATGGTTATATGAGACAAAAGAAGAAACATGATAAGTACATTTACGCTCTTTACCAATAGTCTTCTTCGTCGTAAGATCCTGAAACAGGCAATAACCAGGGAAGAATAAGACACAACAATTAAGATCACAAGTGAGTTTACTAACAGAGATCAAATTAAAAGAAAATTGTGGTAAATTTAAAACAGATGTTAGTGAAAGGGATGTGGAAAGATGAACTGTGCTAGAGCCAAGAACAAGAGAAGTTGTGCCATTTGCTATGGTAACATCAGACAAAGATGCAGATGGGGAGAAATTAGGAAATAAGTTAAGGATACCTGACATATGATTTGTCGCACCAGAGTCAATGACCCATTTTGATGTGGAGGAAATAAGACATTTACTGGTGTTACCTGACTCAGCGATGGCGGTAATCAGATTAGAGGACGATGCCGTCAATGACTCTTCATACTGTTGGAACTTAGCAAATTCTTCCGCAGGAATTGTAACTAACTTGCCAGCATTATCAAGAGTAGATGCAACATGGGCAGACTGTGTTTTCTGACCTCTATTCAATAGCTTTCTACATTCTCGTTTTGTATGACCAGGCTTATGGCAATAATTGCAAAAAATAATATCTCCTAAATTTGACTTTGGAGCACTAGAACGTTGAGCGTTCGAAGTCGTGGAATTCCCTTGGTAGGTATTACCTCTGTTTGCATTTGTACTACGTCCAACCAAAGCACTATTATATTGAGATGACAAGACGGGTTGTGACTTCTCAACTCGAAGTACTCGAGTGTATGCCTCCTCTAAAGCTGGAATTTCCGAACCAGAGAGTAATTGGTCTTTGGCCACATCAAATCTAGGTGGAAGACCAAGAAGAAAACTGATAACTGCTAGTTGTTCGCGTTGGGCAAGCCGAACTTTTGCATCATTACTATCTGGCAGTAATGCATTAAACTCTGCGTAAATTCGTTTGTGTTCCATAAAGTAATTTGTAAGAGATTGGTCACCAAACTCAGGTTGGTAGAAGCACTTGCAAATTTCAAATATTCGACTAACATTTCCTTTTCCAGAATAAAGGAATTCTAAATATTTAAGTAACTCTTTAACATACTCACATTCATTGACCAAGCCAATAATGTCACCCTCGATCGAATTCTTGATCTGCAGAACCAGTCGAGCATCATCCCGCAACCAAGCTTTCTTGCTCTCATCTTTAGGCGGATCCTCAGTTATGTGATCGTCCATATCAATACTTCGCAAAAAAAAGACGAACATTGATTTTCCATGAAGAATAGTTTGATCCATTCAACTTGTGTTCTGTGATTTTTGATATCATTGAGATCACCTCAGAAGTTACGATTGATTTCTTCTCAGCCATAACAAACAAGCGAACTTATTTGAACAAAACGACAGAACCAGACCAAACCACTCGAATCAAACAAAACAGATGAATCAAACGGTTGGAACCAAACCGGATTAGGTGTTTTCTGAAACCAGAAACCCCAAGTGCTCCCCCACGACAACCAGATGAGTAAAGACGATTGGCGGTCATAGAAGCGCACCGCGACGAAGGTGCGAAGGACGGCGAGACAAAACCCACGAATGGCAATTGGAAAAATAACTGGCAAATCAGCAAACGGCGGCGGCGGTGGTCGGCGGCGGCGGTGGTGGTGTTGGATAGCAATGAACCAAAACCCTAATGGGCACAAAACCTTAATGGGCGCAAAACCCTAATGGGCGCAAAAACCCTAATGGGCAAGAAACCTGAAAACCTAGATCTCTGATACCATGTAGAGACTAAGGTTGGAGAGAATCCAATGTTATGTATTCTCATTATTAAAGTCTATATATATAGACAAATATACAAGGTTGACCTAATCCTATAAGGAGAAGGTAAATGACAAATTAATATTAATACAAGAATATAAAATATACTAATATATACTCTAACACCATTGAAGGTGTGGCTGCTAGGGTTTCTGGTTTCAGAAAACACACGGTTCGGTTCAAGTGATCCGGTTCAGTTGGCCAGGTTCGGCTAGTTTGGTTCAGTTGGTCCAGTTCAGCCATTAAGTTCAGTTGATTTGTTTGGATCGAATCAATTCGATTGTTTGTTATGGCAGAGAAGAAATCAAGTGTAGCATCTGAGATGATCCCAATGCTATAAAAAATTACAAAACATAAGTTGAATGGATCTATCAATATCCATGGGGTTCTATCTCAAAACCAATTGGCAATGAGAGGAGTAGTCCATGTGTATTATAAACCATTGTTAGGTCCCTTTTCTTTTCAATGTGGGATCCTTAAGTTAAGGGCCTTAACATGCCCCCTCAAGATCGTGGCTCTTTTGGCTCATCGATCTTGGCCGGATCCCATTTTTGGACCGATTGCTCGTTTGAGCGTTTTTGGGCTCTGATACCATATCAATATCCATGAGGTTCCATCTCAAAACCAATTGGAAATGAGACGAGTAGCCCATGTGTATTATAAACCATTGTTAGATCCCTTTTCTTTTCAATGTGGGATCCTTAACAGGATCAAACTATTCTTCATGAAGTAAATGGTCGTCTTTTTTAGCGAAATATTGATATGAACGATCACATAACTGAAAATCCTCCTAAGGATGAGAACCAGAAAGCTTGGTTGCGGGATGATTGCTTGACTGGTTCTGCAGATCAAGAATTCGATTGAGGGTGACATTATTGGCATGGTCAATGAGTATGAGTCTGTTAAAAAATTGCTTAAATACTTGGAATTCCTTTATTATGGAAAATGAAATGTTAGTCGAATATTTGAAATCTGCAAGCGCTTCTACCAACGTGAGTGTGGTGACCAATCGCTTACAAGTTACTTTATGGAACACAAAAAGACTTATGCAGAGTTTAATGGATTACTCCCAGATAGTAATGATGCAAAAGTTCGGCTTGCCCAACGCGAACAAATAGCAACTATAAGTTTTCTTCTTGGTCTTCCACTTAAATTTGACGTGGCCAAAGATCAATTATTCTCTGGTTCGGAAATTCTAGCTTTAAAGGAGGCATACACTCGAGTACTTTGCGTTGAGAAGTCACAACCCGTCCTGTCATCTCAAACTAACAACGCTTTGGTTGGACGTAGTACAAATGCATGCCGAGGTAATACCTACCAAGGAAATTCCATGACTTCGAATACTCAAGGATGGAATTATAGTGCTCCAAAATCAAATTCAGGAGATGTCATTATATGTAATTATTAATTTATTATCATAAGCTTAGACATACAAAGCGAGAATGCAGAAAGCTATTGATAAAGGTAAGAGAACACAGTCCGCACACGTTGCATCTACTCCTGATAATGCTGGCAAGTTAGTTATGATTCTTGCGGAAGAGTTTGCTAAGTTCCAACAGTATAAAGAGTCATTGACGGCATCGTCCTCTAATTCGATTACCGCAATCGCTGTGTCAGGTAACACCAGTAAATGTTTTCTTTCCTCCGCAACAAAATGGGTCATTGACTCTGACGCAACAAATCATATATCAGGTAATCTTAATTTATTTGATAATTTCTTCTCATCTACATTGTTGCCTGATGTTACCATAGCAGATGACACCACTTCTCCTGTTCTTGGCTCTGACACAGTGCATATTTCCAAATCTCTTTCATTGACCTCTGTCTTAAATCTACCACAATTCTCAATTTAATTTAATCTTTGTCAGTAAACTTACTCGTGATCTCAATTGTTGTGTCTTATTTTTCCTTGGTTATTGCTTATTTCAGGATCTTACGACGAAGAAGACTATTGGTAAAGGGTGTGAATCTAATGACCTCTACACATTTGATACACATATCCCTAGAGCTATTGTTTGCACTTGCGTACCATCTTTTTTTGAAGAATATTGTCGTTTAGGTCATCCATCTCTCTCTGTGTTAAAAGTCTTCGTTGTCAATTTCATAGTTTGCATTCTTTAGATTGTGAGTCATGTCAATTTGCTAAGTTTCATCGTCTCAGTTTGTATCCTAGAGTCAATAAACGAGCTACTACTCTTTTTAATTAGTTCATTATGATATTTGGGGTCCTCTTGTCCTATTGAGTCCAAAAAAGAGTTTCGGTATTTTGTTACCTTTGTTGATGATTTTTCTCATGTAACTTGGTTATATCTAATGAAACATCGTTCTGAATTACTTTATCATTTTCGTAACTTTCATGCTGAAGTTCGAACTCAATTTGGTGGTCGTCTTAAAGTTCTAAGAAGTGATAATACTAAAGAATATTTTTCTGGTGCTCTTGGCTCCTATTTGAGTGAATATGGTATTTTTCACCAATCCTCGTGTGTGGTACTTTGTCTCAAAATGAAGTTGCAAAAAGGAAAAATAGACATCTTCTAGAAATAGCAAGGGCCTTAATATTTGAAATGCATGTTCCAAAATATTTTTGGGCCGATGCTGTCTCGACAGCCTGCTTCTTGATTACTCGCATGCCTTCATCAGTTCTTGAGAGTGAGATACCTTATCGTACTCTATGTCCTACGCAACCTTTATTTTCTCTTAAACCTAAAATATTTGGTTGCTCTTGTTTCATTCGGGATGATCGTCCCCAGCTCACCAAATTAGATCCTAAGTCGTTGAAATGCATTTTTCTTGGTTATTCTCGTGTTCAAAAAGGGTATCGATGTTATTGTCCTGATCTCAAAAGATATCTTGTCTCTCCTGACGTTGCTTTCTTTGAAGATACTCATTTTTCATCATCCTTGAGTACAAGTCAGGGGAAGCATTCACAGGAAGATGATGACTTCCACTGAAATGCTTCCAAGCAATACATCTCCGCCTGTGCCTGATTCCTCTCTCCCAACTGTTACTCAAGTTTATTCTCGTTGGCAACCTCCGACGGACTCATGCCCTATACCAACAGCTTCCTCGTCCGTGGATCCAGGAACGAGCGATGACCTTCCTATTGCCCTTCGAAAAGGTAACTGTACGTATCATGTCTCTTCTTTTGTTTCCGATAACCATTTGTCCTCACTTATTTGTTCGTTTCTTGCATCCCTTGAGTCTGTATCTGTTCCTAAAATTGTTCATGAAGCTTTGTCTCATCCTGGTTGGAGGAGATGACTGCCTTGGATGATAATGGTACTTGGGATTTAGTCTCTTTCTGCAGAACCTATCGGTTGTAAATGGATGTTTGCTGTTAAAGTTCATCCTAATGGATCAATTGCCCGTATGAAAGCTCGTCTTGTTGCTAAATGATATGCGCAGACTTATTGTTTTGATACTTTTTCTCCAGTTGCTAAATCGGCTTCTATCAGGTTATTCATTTCCTTGGCATCTTGATATTAAAAATGCATTCCTCCATGGTGATCTTCAAGAAGACGTATATGGAGCAACTACCAGGTTTTGTTGCTCAGGGGGAGAATGGGAAGGTATGTCGTCTTCGTAAATCCTTATATGGGTTGAAACAAAGTCCGCAAGCATGGTTTGGAAATTCAGTCAGGTGATTGAGGACTTTGGAATGAAGAAGAGAGTAAGTCGTACCATTCTGTCTTTTATAAACAATCTGAGTCTGGTGTTATCTTACTAATTGTATATGTTTCCTTACTGACCTCTCCAACTCCTCCCATCTCCTTATCATTATACCTATCCATTCCAGGATTGTTGCCATCGTCTTCACTGTTTTCGATGATAACCATTTAACCTCCTCCCTCATTGGTCCCGATCAGTAGCTTCAACTCTATTATCCATTGTTTTGGGCATGCCAAGGTTGTTTGATCTAATAATACTAATTATTGGGTTTCAGTTTACCTATCGTAGAATAAAAACACCAACAAAGCAATAAACTAGACTGTACAATGATTCTCACCTCTTCAAGATGGTCAAGTACTTTTCCTTCCCAGAGCAAGCTCTGCGCCAAGATGTCCAACTACGTCTCTAATATAAAAGTGGGGCCCAATTAATTATCCACTTCACTGCCCTTCCTTTTCACGTATGTGAATCTGTCTGGAGGTCTCATGCTCGTGATGTTCTTGGAAGGAAAAGTGAAAAGAAACCATCTGATAGTTAAAGTTGACTTAGATAACAAGTTTTCCAGGGATTCAAATAAACTCAGGTTTTTTAGTTTGTGTAAGTGATTTCTTAACTAGACTTTTACTATTCATGAGATATCTGATCAATTTTCCTTTGGCATATTCCAATTGGTGCATTGATTTTAATCATGAGATGCTTGATGTTTTTCCCGCTACTTTTGAAATAGAAATTGTTATTAATCTCAAGTTACGTTCCAACTTTTACGGCAATGTTTGATGATTTTCCTTCTATTTGTGTAATAATAGTGCATTTTTTCTTATGTAGTAAAGTATGAATATTTGATCTCTAACAGGATGCACAGAGTGCGGAAGGTTGCTTGTCACCTTTAGTGAGAGAACTTCCACATCCTGATAATGGGAAAGGTAATTTGAAGGAAGGAATGTCCGAGACTTCTGCTTTTCAAGAAACTGAAATTTGTCTCGACAGTGAACGATGTGATCAGGGCGATGATGCCGTGTTGAAGCAGGAGCAGGTTCTAGTTAAAGATGAGGATGAATCTGGTAGAAAGGAATCTGGAGGTTCAAAAGAGGATGAGAGAGATATACAGAATATTGAAACTAGTGGATCTGACACAAACTCTGCTAGAGGAAGGAATAGTATGCAGCAAATAGACGTTGTTGATTTTTCAAAGCCCAACGAGCATGCCAAAGAGACAGAACAAGGTGGAAGTCTAGAGGAAGAGAAGGTTGAAAATGTTCATAGCAAAGAAAAGCATAGACGAAAACGGAAACGTACCGTAATGAACGAGAAGCAGGTTACAGTAATTGAGAAAGCTCTATTGGATGAACCTGAAATGCAGAGATTTTCAGCTTCAATCCAATTTTGGGCTGATCAATTAATTTCTTATGTATGTCAAATACACCAAAAAGCCCATATGTGACATATTTTTTCCCTTTCAGTTCTCTTATTTCTAAATAACCAATGCTTGGTTTTAAGTGGCTTGTATGTTATGTTTCTCAGGGTTCTGAGGTTACACCATCCCAGCTTAAAAATTGGTAAGCAACCCCTCTTGCTCTCTCTTGATCGTTTCAGTGTATCGGCTTGTGTTTTGAGCGGTTTTCGCTTCTGGACTGAACAGGCTGAACAATAGAAAAGCGAGGCTAGCGCGCACAGCTAGGGATATCCGTGCAAACTTGGAAGCTGATGGTGTAAATCCAGATAAACAAGGGGGGGCTGCAGCCGGATCCTGCGACTCACCTGATAGCCCAAGTGAAGATAAACATGTACCTAATACTAATACAGCAAGAGATCGGAGAATCACATCAAGAACTAATGCAGTTAGCAGTTCCAAGAGTCCAACCACGGAATTTGGCAACATTTGCCCGACAGAATTTGTTCACTGGAAGCCTGGCCAGTACGTCATTCTCGTAGATGTGCTTGGAGAGGAGGTGGCGAGAGGTAAAGTTCACCAGGTATATGGTAAATGGTACGGAAGAAATTTGGATGAACTTGAAACATTTGTTGTCGACGTTGATGAACTGAAGGCTGATAAAAATATGGTTCTTCCATACCCATCCGATGCGACAGGCACCTCATTTCATGAGGCTGAAATGAAAATTGGCGTTATGAGAGTGTTGTGGGATTCCAACAAAATCTCCATGTTGCAGTCACAATGAAGCCTAACCAGATCCCCCTCCAGTAGTAACTGTATTTGGTCTCCTGAAACCTTTGCTAATTCCCATCTGTCTTATTTTATCAGACCAGTTTAGGTAATTTTCAGATGTTAATGAATAGTATAAGTTCTGTATAATATGAGTACCTCTCTCGGAACATCCTTCAAGCATTGTGAATGTGAATGCGACATGTGAGTACAGCTGGGAGAATTTATAATATTCATATAATATGTACTCTCTATTCACGTTATGAGATTTTTTAAAATAAAATTTTTAATACTATTAGACTTAGGGATGGCAACGGGTGGGGCTGGGCCATCCTCATCCCTGCCCCATTGGGGATTTTCTCCCCATCCTCACCCCGTCCCCAAAATTTTGTGGGTGGGGATTCCGATCGGGGATGGGTGGGGATTCCCCAACCCATTCGAACTCTTCCCATTATAAATATATATATATATTTTTTAATTTTTAATTTTTTAATTAATTTTTGTTATTATTAGTATAAAAAGTGAACAAAAAGTGGTTAAATGAGATATTAGTTTGTGTTAAAAAAAATTAAGAAGTATATATTAATATTATTATATAAAAAAATAGAAAAAGTAATAAAATATTAAAAAGGATGGGGATGGGACGGGGAATCCTCCCTTCGTCTCCGTCCAGTCTTCAGGAATTCCGATTGGGATCCCCAGTTTGACCTCATCCTCGGTCAAATCGGTGATTCTCCGATGATTCCTCCACCCTATTAGAGGTTGGGTACTCAAGGATCGGGTCCTGCAAGGCTTTTTTTTGCCATCCCTTTGGACTCCATGTAATTCTTAAATAATGCTGATGGGTAGATATTTTATCGAAGCAGTTATGCTAATGTAGTATTAGAAAAATTATCATTATACATTTATTAGAGTTTGGTCGAAGGTTTATTGTAAGTGCATCGAAAATTATATTTAAGAATATAAATAATTTTTTACCAAATTGTATCAATTTTGACTGGGAACTTTCAATTTTATTAAGAGAACACTAAATTAAAATAAGTATTGTAATTTTTTACCTTTAATAATTTTGCTATTTCACACACTAAATTTAACCAAAAAAAAAGGTAGGGGCACAATCAATTCCCATAAAAAGCGAATTCTTTTATTGCCAAAGTGAGTATAGTTCGACATCTGTCTCCAACCTATCAATAATAACTCCAGAAAAATTTATAAATGAAGAGAAAATTTAGCTTTAATGTTTGAATCCTATCAATTTTATACTAAATATATATTTTATAATTAATTTGACACATGAAAAGTGCTTTTTTTCAAATGAAAATGTAAAAATTGCAACACTTCTTTAAATCCAGTGAAATTACAATAATACTTATCTAAGTTTAGATGCAATTTTATTAAATTGAAAGTTGATAGCAAAAATTGATACATTTTTCTAAGTTCAGGGTAAAAAATGATTTTTCCATTATTATATGTAAATGAGTTTGTGCCCCTTTGACATTAAATTATGGATGTGCTATTGAGTGTGCATGTTATATGGAGCTTCTTTGGGCGTTTGGTGTACGCGAGTGAAGGCAGTGGACAATGTTGTGTGAGGTTAGTGGGCACATGCAAGTGCGGTTGTGCGCGTGTAGGAAATTGAAGTAGAGGGGACACAATTTCTTCCTATAGTTGGTGGTGCAATTGATGGTTGCATGAGACATCATCATCTTCTCCTCTTTTCTAAGGATCCGCCCTCCAATCAAATAAGCAACCTCTCACAAAAATAAGTAAGTTAACAATATGAAAATAATCACGTGTAGTACACTCACCTTGTAAAGTTACTTTGAAGTCTTTGTCTACTGATCTTTTAGACCTCCATTTGAGTTTGTTTTGTAAGTGTTTTGGTTGATTCTACAAGTGTTATCATATCCAACTACTTGAATTGTTGATTTTGTGCTTGGATTTGTTTCCTTACACTTCACTTGTTCATGGTCACCTATATATAAAAATAACATAATGAATAGTAACAACAAATATACCGTGCTATACTTAACATTCAAGAGCAATTTTGTAATATCATCCTCATGCATTATTGCAAGTGCTCGAAAATAAATTCTTTTCTTGTATAAAATTTTAGGTAGATTTTTGTTTTCATTTTTTAGAAATCTCCTTTCCGTTGGATTGTGTCATAAAATTTTCATATTTAGAAAAGTTTTGCTTTTGCTCTTCAACTCTCTTCACTTGATTCCATCTCATTCTTTGAAATTCTTCTTTTTGTGATTCATAAAAATCAATTGAAAGAGATCTTAAAGTCACGGGAAGTTGACAAAAGCCTTTTTGGCTACCTATTGACTTGAAGCAGAATGAGTTTGAATTTGAATTGGTGTTAGGAGTTAGAAATCCTACAAAACTTTGGCAGAATACAAACACCAGGACAAAGTATGTTAGTTTGAAAGAAAGGATACTTATACATCATTTTCTATGTACAATTTTTTTTTTTGGAAAGATAGATATATTAAAGGCAAAAAAAGGACCTCACAGCCCGAGGTCAACACACATAAACAGTGAGACAGCCCCACCAACAAAACAAGTTTTCGAAATAATTCTTAAAAAACAATGATAAAAAATCTTTGTTTTGAAATTTTGTTTAAAATAAAAAAGAAAATAAAAACTAAAATCAAAAATTAAAAAAAATTACTCTATTTTGTTTTAGATTTGAAATCCGCATAAAACAAACTTCTTTAAAACTTATTTTAAAAAAATCTCATTTAAAACAAACTTGTTTAAAAAAAATCATATTTAAAACAAACTTATTTTTAAAAAAATCATATTTAAAACAAATTTATTTAAAAAATATATTTAAAACAAACTCATTAAAAAAAAATCTTAAAACCAACTCATTAAAAAAAAGAAATTTTAAAACAAACTCATTTAAAAAAATCATTTCCAAAAGCATTTTTTTAAAACACCTACTGCAGGGAGGAATTTCTTGGTGTGCTCGTGAGTCTGAAGCGGTGAAAGAGTGCTCTAACTACTGTGCTGGTGGGAATTGGTCGTTGGAGATCTATGTGCCGAACGTAGAGGCCGCTGCCGTCACTGGAGACGTCGTGGCTACCTTGGAGGTCGCCGGAAAAGAGTGTATGCAGTCGGGAATGTGGACTTAAAGTAAGAAGAAGAGGGGAAGAGGGGAGATGGAGGAAGAGGAAAAATGCGAAGGAAAAATGGTTAATAAAAGGAAAATGAAAAAAATGTGAACTTTAATGGATGTTGGATTTTCCTAAAGGGTAAAAAAACAAATTTTCCTCACTGCATTGTGTTTTTTTCCTCCCCGTCCCTCTATGCAGTTCTCTTAAATACTACAGAGGACAACAGTAACAAGGGAAGGTAAAAAAGAATAGAGAAAAAAAAGGGGAGAAATATGAGGGAGAGAAGCCACGTGTAAATTTTGACCAAGAAAAATCAAAGGAAGGATTGCTTCTTAATCTATTTGTTAAAAAAAATCTAAATAAAATCCTTAACTTAAAAAGAAATAAAAAAAAATTTTAAAAAAAAACAAAATCTATTTTTAAAATTTAATTTAAATAAAACTTTACCTTAAAACTAATAATAAAGTAAATTATGTTATTTTTAACCAAAACAATTAAAATTAAACTTAATAAAATAAATAATAATGATAACAAATAGCTAAATGAATTTAACAAAAGAGAGCCATACCAAATATGGTGTCTACAATGTTGTTAGAGAATTAGTTGCAGAAGGACGATCTGTCGGGTCCCAATGGTCAGAGCATGGTATTTTGTTCGACCAAGTGGAGTTTGACCAAGCTTACAAGTCACTTTTTTGTCGAATTCAAGGTCAGCCACATCTTGTCTCCAAAGTTTTTGGGAAAGATCTTAGCACACCGATCTTTCCTAGATCTTCATGTGGCAAGTCCCACTAACTTGTTTGTGAGAAAGGATGGGAAAGAGGAAACACTAAGCACTAATGGTGCAGCCTAGAAAATAAGGAAATAGAAAGTAAGAACCGTTAGAATTTAAGCTAGTAGATTAATTCCCAATATACATACCTCAATTCCCACTCCCTAGATACATGAATTACTAGGTACATGTAAGCTAATATATCCAGATACATGAATGAAGTATACACATGTATCCATATTTATTTTGTGTCTTTTAGAGGTGTCTCTTGGGTGTTATATAAAGAGATCACTTCTCTCATTTGTAACCAAGAAAGAAAGAAGAAGAAAATTGAAGCATTTAAATCAAGAAAGAAAAGAGAACAATATTTTTCTCTTGTGTGTTCTAGAGTTTCATAATAAAACAAATTTCTTCTCTTCAAAGTTGGTGAATTTTAGAGTGAATTTTAGGGAGGGCTGATCAACATTTCCAACTAGAACTCCCACTAACTTTAGAAACTTGTTTGGGGAAGGGAGTACCCTGGACACGTGGAGGACCCCTATTGGTGCTCCAAGATGGCTCATGAGTCATGCCCAGCTCGGACCGCCGAGATGGCCGCCACTAACGTCGACAAATGCTAAGTATGAGGGCCGAGGTGAACCTGACCCAAGTCTGACCTACCGGGGAGCTCGGTAGGGGCCGATGTGAGCAACTGTCAGCGGCGTGATTATCGAGCGTAACCGTCGGTCCCGAGATTATCGGGTGTAACCGACGGTCCCGAGATTACCGAATGTAACCGTCGCGAGATTAGTGGGACTACCGCCCATAAGTAGAGGACCTCAATCCACGATCAGGTACGATGATTCTGGCCTCGAACTAAACTGGGAATCCGACCTATACTGACTTGATCGTTGGAGTGCTCACCTTTTTGTGCAGGTCCGCCCAAGCGTTCAGGTCGGTCCGGAGGCCGAGTTCGAGCTGCAATCTGGAACACACTGTTGTGCATATCCTTGCATAAACATTTGGCGCCGTCTGTGGGGACGACAATCTAACTCATCCCAATTCTTTTAAACCAACACGTGAGCGAACATGGTTCAACCAGCGAACTCGACCAATACGACAGATCGAAGGACTCTAGCAGCCAACGATGCCCACCAGAGGGAGGTCGGAGCAGCAGCGGTAGAGGGGCAAGGTCACGATAGCCTAGCAGCGGAACCCCTCCGCAGGTCTGCACAGATCACTGCGCCTGCCCTACCGCCTGCGCACCCGAGGACGTCCAAGGCCACCCGTGGCCGAGGTGGGACCTCTAAGAAGGGCGCCCGGGATCCAGCTCCGGCTCCAACAAGCAAGAACTTTGATGCGCTCAAGAGAGAGATGGAGGCAATGCGCACATAAATGCGCTCCATGGAGGAAATGTATAACGAAATGATGCTAGCTGCAGGCGCAGGGTCCCGATCTGAAAATCGAGTGACGCGCGTGGACGTACGCGAGCAAAGGGGTTCCCACCTCGGGCCAGCCGAGGAGGAACGTCCCGAAGACAACGAGAGTGAGGGGTACACTCGCCAGGGGGGAGATCTCCGTGAGCATCTCAACAGAAAGAGAGGCTCGTCTCTCTGAAAAGGGCAGTCACCATCCCGCTCACACAGGAGCTCCAACCAGCAGGCTGAATCCTCTCACAATCCCGCAAGGATAATCACAAGGGAGGAGTTTGACCAGCTGAGGGGGGAGCTCGATGCTCAGGTGGAGGCCTTAAAGGCCAAATGTGAGTAGAAAGACGATTCATTGAACGATGGCGACTTGGGAGAATCGCCTTTCACCTCGGACGTTTTGGAAGCACCAATCCCTCCGAAGTTCAAAGCTCCTACCGTGAAGCCTTATGATGGGATGAAGGACCCCAAGGACTATGTTGAGGTCTTTGAAGGCCTCATGGACTTCCAAGCGGCATTAGACGCAATCAAATGCCGCGCCTTTCAGATCGCGCTTACTGGCAGCGCGCGATTGTGGTATCGGAGACTGCCAGCCAGGTCGATCTCGACCTACTCTCAGCTGAGAAGGGAGTTCCTCGCCCAGTTCTCTTCTCGGCACTATGACAAAAAGACAGCGACCCATCTCGCCACCATCAGGCAGAAGGAGGGTGAGACGCTGCGGGAGTGTGTCACCAGATTCCAGGAGGAGTAGTTGAAGGTTGCACACTGCTCCGATGACTCGGCCATGTGCTATTTCCTCACCGGTCTCGCCGACGAGGCCCTCACGGTGAAACTTGGAGAGGAGGCCCCGGCCACCTTTGCCGAGGTGCTTCAGAAGGCGAAGAAAGTCATCGATGGACAGGAGCTCCTCCGAACCAAAACCGACCGACCAGAGCGAAAGATCGGCCGGGGTAGAAGTGGAAAAGATGTAGAAAGGGCAGATCCAAAGTCCAAGGACAAGGGATCCTTTTCCAGCGGCCGAGCTGAGTATCGAAGGGCGGAGAACGGACCTACCAGGAGCCGACCTTACGAGCGCTTCACCCCGACCACGATTCCAATTTTCGAGATCCTAACGAACATCGAGGAGTCTGGAATGGAGAAACTACTCAAGCGTCCTGAGAAACTTTGGGGAGCCCCGGAGAGGCGCAGCAAGGACAAGTATTGCCGCTTCCATCGGGAGCACGGCCACAACACGTCGGACTGCTGGAAGTTGAAGCGCCAAATTGAGGATCTAATTCAAGACGGCTACTTCAAGAAGTTTGTGGGAAAACCTAGGACCAGCTCAGCAGAGAAAAAGGAAGAGCGAAAGCGTTCAAGGACGCCACCCCGACGCACCGACCGATCCGCGGTCATCAATACCATTTTTGGAGGGCCAAGCGGGGGTCAGTCCGAACATAAAATAAAGGAGTTAGCCCGTGCAGCCAGGCGCGAGGTGTGCATCATCAGGGAACAGGGGCCGACCTGCCCAATCACCTTCGACGGTGCAGACTTGGAGAAGGTCCACCTGCCCCACAATGATGCACTTGTGATTGCTCCCTTGATTGATCATGCGGTGGTCAGGAGAGTGCTGGTAGACGGGGGCGCATCCGCTAACATCCTGTCCTTACCGACCTACCTCGCCTTGGGATGGACGATGTCGCAATTGAAGAGGAGCCCGACACCGCTGGTTGGGTTCTCTGGAGAATCGGTTATCCCAGAGGGTTGCATCGACTTGCCGGTCACGCTGGGGCAGGACCAAACTCGGGTCACTCAAATGGCCGAGTTCGTGGTAATTTACGGTAGATCGGCCTATAACGCCATCTTTGGGCGACCCATCATCCACTCATTTCGGGCCATTCCCTCAACACTTCATCAAGTTTTGAAGTATCCCACCCCCAATGGCGTGGGCACGGTCCGAGGAGAATAGGCCGCTTCGAGGGAGTGTTATGCCTCCGCACTCAAAGGCTCATCGGTCTGCGCCCTCGAAACTCTCGCCGTCAGGGATGGGCCGCTCGAGTTTGAGGCCGACCTGCCGAGGAAGGAGTTTGCCGCACCCACTGAGGAGCTCGAGCTTGTTCCTCTGCTTAGTCCCGAGAAGCAGGTAAGCATAGGAACCAAGCTGGGGGCCACCGACAGAGAGGAGCTAATCCACTTCCTCAGATCCAACTCGGACGTCTTTGCGTGGTTCCATGAGGACATGCCTGGCATTGACCCGCGGATTATGACGCATCGCCTCAGCATAGATCCATCATTCCGACCTGTGAAACAAAAGAGAAGACCTATAAACAAGGAGAGGAGTGATGTAATTGTTGAAGAAGTTAACAAACTTTTGAAAGCTGAATACATAAGAGAAATTTCGTATCCCGAGTGGCTCTCCAATGTTGTATTAGTTAAAAAATCTAACGGCAAGTGGCGAATGTGCGTAGATTTTACGAACTTAAATAAGGCATGCCCGAAAGATTGCTTCCCACTGCCGAGGATTGATCAGCTCGTGGACGCCACAGCCGGGCACGAACTGCTCACCTTCATGGACGCCTACTCTGGGTACAACCAAATCAAGATGCATGTCCCAGATGAAGGTCATACCGCTTTCATAACAGACCAAGGTCTGTACTGCTACAAGGTCATGACCTTCGGGTTAAAGAACGCAGGAGCGACCTACCAGAGAATGGTGAACAAAATGTTCGCCAAGCAGATTGGCCGGAATATGGAAGTGTATGTGGACGACATGCTTGTCAAGAGCAAGCAGTCTAACTCGCATCTCTCCGACCTGGCCGAAGCCTTCGAGGTCTTGAGGGCATATCAAATGAAGCTCAACCCGGCTAAATGTGCCTTTGGAGTCTCCTCGGGAAAATTCCTCAGCTTCATGGTGAATAATCGGGGAATCGAGGCCAACCCCGAAAAAATTAAAGCCGTGACCGAGATGGAGGCACCGAAGACGCTGAAGCAGCTTCAGGGTCTCAATGGCAGGATTGCGGCCCTGAGCCGGTTCGTTTCAAGAGCGACAGATAAGTGCCTTCCTTTCTTCAAAATCCTACGAAAGAAAGGGCCGTTTGAATGGCAAGCGGAGTGCGAGCAAGCGTTTCAGCAATTGAAGAGCTACCTCTTTTCGGCACTTTTGCTCGCCAAGCCCATGCCGGGGGACAAGCTCCAATTGTACTTAGCAGTGTCAGACAGTGCCGTCAGCTCGGTCCTAATCAGGCAAGAGGAAGCGCGGCAAAACCTGGTCTACTACGCAAGCAAGGCTATGACCGAAGCCGAGACTAGGTACCCTCAGATGGAGAAGTTGGCTCTCGCTTTGGTCACCTCGGCCCGACGGCTCAGACCATACTTTCAAGCCCATACGGTGGTGGTGCTCACTAACTTGCCCCTAAAAAGCATCTTCCATAAGCCGGAAGCTTTTGGACGCCTAATGAAGTGGGCAATAGAGCTAAGTGAGTAAGACATCCAGTTTGAACCCAGAACTGCGTTGAAAGGACAAGCAGCGGCAGATTTCATTGCCGAGCTCACACCACCTTCCGAGCTGAGCGAGTCCGACCTACCGTGGACAGTCTATGTCGACGGATCCTCCAATGAGAAGGGGTGCGGGGCCGGGGTCCTCTTGCTCGGACCAGGGGGCGAGCGATTTGAGTATGCCTTGCGGTTCGGCTTCCAGACTTCTAACAACGAGGCTGAGTATGAAGCATTTATTGCCGGCCTGCGAATCGCTCGAGCATTGGGGGCCTCTTGTGTCAAGGTCTTCAGTGACTCCCAGCTGGTTGTGAGCCAGATCAAGGACGAGTACGAAGCCAAAGACACCCGAATGGAGAAGTATTTGGGCAAGATCAGATCGTACCTCGCCCAGTTTCGAACTTACGAAGTAAGCCGGATTCCGCGAGCAGAAAATTCTAATGCTGACGCCTTGGCCAAGTTAGCATCGGCGTAGGAGACCGACCTGGCCAGGTCGGTCCCCGTCGAGATCCTAGATAATCCCTCGATCTTAGAGCCAGATCTGATGGAGATCGGCGCTCCAGAATCCTCATGGATGGACGCGATCGCGGACTTCATTAGGGGCAACTCACCACAAGACCCCAAGGAGCGGAGAAAGTTGGCAAGGCGGGCAGCTCGATTCGTGGTCCGAGATGGGGCATTGTACCGACGTGGCTTTTCCCTGCCTCTGTTGAGATGCCTAACCCCTGAAGAGGGCCTGTATGTCCTCAGAGAGATCCACGAAGGAGTGTGCGGCAATCACTCAGGCGCCCGGTCGCTGTCAGCCAAAGTGATCCGACAAGGATACTATTGGCCGACCCTCAGCCAGGACGCCAAGAAGTTCGTTAGAACTTGCGACAATTGCCAACGCTACGGAACCATAATCCACCAACCTCCCGAGCTGCTCACCCCCATCTCGGCCCCGTGGCCATTCGCGCAGTGGGGGGTAGATATCATTGGTCCTTTCTCTTTGGGCAAGGGCCAGACCAAGTTCGCTGTGGTTGCTGTGGATTACTTCACCAAGTGGGCCGAGGCCGAAGCGCTCTCCCACATAACGGAATCCAGGGTCACGTCCTTCGTATGGACGAATATCATATGTCGCTTTGGTATACCGCAGGCCATAGTGACAGACAATGGGAAGCAGTTTGACAACGCCAAGTCCAAAGACTTTTGCAGCAAACTTGGCATAAGTCATCTTAGCTCGTCCCCCGCACACCCGCAAGCAAATGAGCAGGTGGAGGCAGGCAACAAGATCATCAAGCGAGGCATCAAACTTAGACTGGACTCCAAGAAAGGCAGGTGGGCCGAGGAGCTACCAGAGGTTCTATGGTCGTACCGAACCACCCAACGAGAGTCGACGGGTGAGACCCCGTTCTCCCTGGCCTTCGGCTCCGAAGCTGTAGTCCCGGTTGAGGTCGGCATGCCATCTGACAGAGTAGAGCATTACGAGCCTTCGACAAATGAGGAAGAGCTGCTCCTCAACCTCGACTTGTTGGAAGAAAGAAGAGCAATGGCCCAGCTACGCCTGGCGGAATATCAGGGCAGAATGGCCAGACATTACAATGCCCGCGTTCGACCCCGGGCCTTTCAGGTCGGACATCTGGTCTTAAGGAGGGTTCAAATGCATGTGGGTGCCCTTGATCCGGCCTGGGAGGGCCCATTTGAGATCAAGGGCATAGTCCGACCTAGGACATACGTATTGGCCGATCTGAAAGGAGATGTCCTCGCGCACCCGTGGAACGCGGAACACCTGAAGCGTTATTATCCTTGAAATGCCAAAAGGATTTTCAATGAATCTGTAACGACTGTTCCAAAAGCATTATGATCGGAATAAATGTGATGATTTAATTTCATGCTTCCGAGTTCGACCAGAAATTAAATGGGGGCCACGGACTCCCACGCGATCACATTCCAGCAGTTGGTTCAAATTCAATCCTCCGAAGCCTAAGGGTACGAGGTGCGATGCCAAAACCACTGACGAACTTAAAAACCACTGACGAACTTAAAATTCAAACCTTCAAGGCAAAGGGGCGATGTGGAAAGTTCAAAATGATCAAGCCTCCGAACTTGGGGGTACGAGGAACGATATGAAGAATAGCTACGGACTTGGGATTTTAGCCTTTTAACCTTTTTTAAGTTAAGGGTGAAATGTTAAAAATCCAGAGTTGGTGTAATGTATTGAACATTAAGAGATCCAAGCTCAAACTTACAACTATTTTAACTAAAGGCGCGACCTCAAAGGTAAGAGGTGCGAGGTGACATTGGCTGCAGTTCAAGAAAAAAGCAAAGAAAAGAGGTTGCCAACAACAAAGTAGAAACAAATGGGAGCCTCTTTATTGAATGAAGAGCAGAGCCAAGGCTTATAGACCTTGCAGCTCTGCCCTGACACTTACAAACAAAAAAGAAAAGGGAGGAAGAACAGCGAAAAGCCTCGTGAAGAGTGGCCGCCTAAGAGCCTGCTTGAAGAGCCCCCTCTTGAGTGGAGCCGACCTGGTCCTCTTCGGGATCGGAGTAGTCAGAGTCCAGATCTCTGACATACTGATCCACCAACGCTTGGGGGCCAGGGGTGCCGCCAGGCCCAGACGCCCACTTCTCGGCATACCTCATTTTCAGACCGCTGAGATCGATCTGAAGGTCGGGCATGTCGGAAGCAATGCCCTTCATGAGGAACTTGAAGCCCGCGTCAGAGAAGTCTTTGGCAAATCCATCGAAGTCAGGATGTTGCCTAAATGATTCCTCCAATAGGACTCCGTTGCTGAGCCGCTCCTTCGCCGTCTCCAGCTCGGCAGTCGCATGCTCCAGCTCCTTATCCTTCGCTTCAAGCGCCTGGAGCATGTCGTCCTTCTCTTTCAGGAGCTGGAACTTCTCCTTCTCCAAGCCACTGGTGATAGCGTGGGCAGCTCGGAGTTGGGCCTTGCGCCTGTCCTCTTCCTTCTTCAGCAGCTCGGCCTGAGACTCCACCTCGGCCTTCAAAGTCTCCACCTCAGAGTGAGCCTTCTGCAGCTCATCCTTCATGGTGGAGGAAGCAGCCTCCAAGGTAGCAGAGAACTCCTCTTTCTCCCTCGCTGGCAGAACTTCCCTCCTATCCAGCTCGGCCTTTATGGCCAGAGCCGATTGAATGGAAGCAACGAACGCCTGAGAAACGGTACAAGGAAAAAGTTAGACTGAACTACCTGTTGGGCGAAATTAAGCAAAAATGGGGACGCTAGTCTTACCTCGGCGGCGTAATCGATGGTTCTCTGCAGAACGGACCCAGGGTCGCTCACAAATTTGGACGCCCTCCTTAGGCAGCGGTCCAAACTTGCAGCTGAGATGCGGGACACCTGGTCCCTCACCCCGGAACTTGACGGCTCAATTCTGAACCGTGCTGTCACGTCGGACGTTCCGCCCATCCTGGCCGCAGGATCGTCCACCCGATCTGCGAAACTTGCAGGCAAGACCCTGCAAGCTCCAACCTCCGAGGGGGAGATCGCCTTCTTTTTCTTCCTTCTTCGCTTCAGAGGGGCTTCCTCCCTCACCTCCTCGCCCAAAGGCGGGGCGTCCGTCGCCTCGGTCTGGGCGTCCACCGCCTCGGTCTGATCCCTGGGGCGCTTCTCCCTCGAGGGGCCCCAGAAGACTCCAGCTCGATCACTAGGGCTGGATCATCCGAGGCAGGCCCTGCCACGGCAGGGGTGGCAGGTTTCGAACTTTGGGCGGCCTCAAGAGCATGGGCTCGGCCCTTGGACTTGTGCTTCACGCCGCTTGCAAATCCGCAAACCATGGCTGCGAAATAAAAGCAGGGGTCAACACAAGGTTAAAGGAAAAAGGGGGGAGGCAAGCTCGGCATACCAAGTTCAGAGTTCGGCCTTGAGGATTCAATGGGATGAACTGCAGGGTTGTAATCTAGCAGCCCGGACTCAAGCAGCAGCTCGTCGGTCACCAAGGTTCCGACCTTCCTACCCCTCGGAAAGCGCTCCTTGTAGTATTTCAGCGTGTCGAAGGAGGCTTGCGTAAGCTCGGGGACTGGTCGGATTGAAACTGCACGAAGATAAAATCCGAGTTAGACCTGAATAACAGAAGAAAATTGCTAAAAGCAAGAACTACTCCATACCTAGGTTCCCAAACCTAGTGGGGACGTCAAAGAAGGAACGACCTGACTCGTCTTTTGCGAGCCATTCCCCGGAAGCGTAGAACCACTTCCTCACCCATCCCTTGATGGAGGTCGGCCCTTTAACTATACCGCCTGCGCCTTTCCTTACGCACATATAGAACCGACCGAGCTTCTTAGCTATCCTTTTTGCTTCGAAGCACGCGAGGAGCTTGTCTACGTCCAAAAGCTCGGCCTCCTCACTATCCCGAGCTAGAGCTCGTAGCCAAAAAAGGATGGCCAAAGCGAAAATGACACCCCACCCATTGGGGGCCACTTGAGCCGGAGCCAACCCAGTCCGGAAGAGAAATTCTTGGACAAAAGGGTGAAGGGGAAGTCTGAGGCCGTACTCAAACATTTTGAAGTAGAGAGTGACCCATCCCTCTAGAGGATTGTCAGCTCTCTCCCCCTCCTCCGGAAGCCTGAGGAGAATGTTCTCAGGGATGACGAACCCCCTACGAAGGGATCCGAGGTAGTGCTCAGGTATCCTGGAAGGGTATTCCAAACCCTGACCTGAAGTGGAGGCGTCACTATCCTCCCCGTCATCGAAGAGTCTAAAGTTTTCTACCTCCTCGAGCTCGGACTCTAACCTACGAGCTAAGTCGGATCCTAAGTTGCTGCTAAAAGAGGACGAAATGGCAACTACGTTCGAAAGAGAGAGGGAAGAGACCGACCTACCAAGGGTTCGAGCTGCCTTTAGATCGAACTCCAAGAATTCAGGGAACGTAAGGTATGACCTGAAGGAGTGGGGGCATTTATAGCCCGTCGGAAGAATTTCCCAACCGTACACGTGTAATCAACGAGCGGTTAGGATCCTCCCTGAGATCCGAAGTGTCGGAATATTTGAATATTCCGACGATAAATCTTCTGCGACGGTTGTATTTTCCCACGAATAGGAAGTCGCCACGTGTCCAAAGCAAGTCGAATGAACTTCTCTGCCAGGTCGAGATCGGACCAGACAGAGAGGGGGCCAATGTTTGGGGAAGGGAGTACCCTGGACACGTGGAGGACCCCTATTGGTGCTCCAAGATGGCTCATGAGTCATGCCCAGCTCGGACCGCCGAGATGGCCGCCACTAACGTCGACAAATGCTAAGTATGAGGGCCGAGGTGAACCTGGCCCAGGTCTGACCTATCGGGGAGCTCGGTAGGGGCCGATGTGAGCAACTATCAGCGGCGTGATTATCGGGCGTAACCGTCGGTCCCGAGATTACCGGGTGTAACCGACGGTCCCGAGATTACCGAATGTAACCGTCGCGAGATTAGTGGGACTACCGCCCATAAGTAGAGGACCTCACTCCACGATCAGGTACGATGATTCTGGCCTCGAACTAAACTGGGAATCCGACCTATACTGACTTGATCGTCGGAGTGCTCACCTTTTTGTGCAGGTCCGCCCAAGCGTTCAGGTCGGTCCGGAGGCCGAGTTCGAGCTGCAATCTGGAACACACTGTTGTGCATATCCTTGCATAAACAAAACTTAAAAATGGTGTCATAATGGTAACAAAAACGGGACAGAGCGACATCATGGAACTCCTTCCTTACCTTTAGTTGAACGGTATTAATCTATCCAACTTGGAACATGTTTTCTTGGTTAATCCATCTACCAATTGATCGCTTGAAGGAACATATCAAACATGAAGTTCCTTTTTGATAACTTCGTCTCAGATTAAGTGCACATTGATTTTGGTTTTGGTCAATAGCGTTCGATTTTCATATACTGTTTTGATAACATTTCTTAAGGATCCCACACTGAAAAGAGAGGAAACCCAACAATGCTTTATAATAAACATGCACTACTCTTCTCATTGTCAATTGGTTTTGAGATGGAACCCCATAAATATTAATATGGTATCAGAGTTCAAAAGCTCAAACGAACAACTGGTCCAAACATGGGATCCGATATTAGCTACTTCTCTCTGGTTCAATTTTTATGTCTTATGGGTTCGATTTTCACAGGCAACATTGTTAAATTTTTTTTTTATTGTTTGGGTTCTGTTTATGCAAGGATATGCACAACAGTGTATTTCAGATTGTAGCTCGAACTCGGCCTCCGGACTGATCTGAATACTTGGGCGGACTTGCACAAAAAGGTGAGCACTCCGACGATCGAGTCAGTATAGGTCGGATTCCCAGCTTAGTTCGAGGTCAGAAATCATCGTACCTGATCGTGGAGTGAGGTCATCTACTTATGGGTGGTAGTCCCGCTAATCTCGCGACGGTTACACCCGGTAATCTCGGGATCGTCGGTTACACTCGGTAATCTCGGGACCGACGGTTACACCCGATAATCACGCCGCTGACAGTAGCTCACATCGGCCCCTACCGAGCTTCCCGGTAGGTCGGACCTCAGCCAGGTTCACCTCGGCCCTCATACTTAGCATCTGTCAACGCTAGTGGTGGTGATCTCGGCGGTCCGAGCTGGGCATGACTCATGAGTCATCTTGGAGCACCAATAGGGGTCCTTCACGTGTCCAGGGTATTATCTTCCCCAAACAGGTTCGATTTTCAAGAGTTTGGTTATATTTTATTAGTTGATAGTTTGCCGATAGTGGGGAGGAGCTTTGATTATCAGCAACAGTACTGCGAAAGTTTCGCGACATTGATTTTTACATTTCGCGGATGTACAACTAAATACTCATTGAGAAATTGTGGTTTTGAATAACAACTTTCTAGAGAGAATATTTGTTTATATGAGTATGGTATATGAGTACCCTTATACTAAAATATATACAAAGTCAACTTGTACATGAGTATGGTAAGAGCTATAGGCTCCTAAATTTGTCCGTAATTTTTTTATTTGATTTGTAATAATTTTCTTTAGCGATATCAACGGGGTGGGGTTGAGGAGTCACCCCATACCCGCCCCGTTGGGGATTTTTCCCCATCCCTACTCCCGTCCCCGAATATTGGGGGTAGAGATGGGACGTAGATTCCCGAATCGAGGATGGGTTCCCATGGGGAACCTGTCCAAGATTTTTTTATTTTTATTTTTTCTTTTTGAAAAAAAATTATAAATATTTTTATTCTTTAGAAAATATGAACTTTTCTTTATGGAAAATGTAAAATTTAATTAAATACAACTACAATATTTTAAAAATTTTTAAAAGTATTTATAAAAAATAATATATATTAATATTAGTATATATATACACACACACATATATAATAAAAATTAATAAAATATTTAATTAACTACAATATTTTAAAAAATTTTAAAAGTATTTATAAAAAATAATATATATTAATATTAGTATATATATATATACACGCACATATATAATAAAAATTAATAAAATATTAAATGGGGTGGGGACGGAGACGGGGCGGGGAGACCTCCCTCCATCCCCACCTCGTCCTCGTCGGGGACCCCGATTAGGATTCTTCGATCCGATCGGGTCGGGTACCCACGGGGATCGGATCCTGCGGGTTTTTTTGCCATCCCTAATTTTCTTGTAGAATTTTTGATAATATTTTATGGTAAATATTTTTCCTTTTGTGTTTTTCATCCCAATAAAAAAGGTATTTATTGATTTCCTTTTCAAAATCATATCTTTTTAAATAGAATAAAAAAAATAATAAAATCAAAAATATTTTTTTTTAATTATATGTCACTTTCCATGTTTTCTCAAAATAAAATCTTTTCAATAAAAATAAAATATAATCTTACCCACCTAAAAAAGATTTAAAATATTTGTTTTAAAATATTTGAGTAAAAATCAAAAGATTTAATAAATTCTTTAAAGTCCTGAGATTTAATTGATTGTGTGATTAATGAAAATATTTTTTCCCATTTGATTTAAACGTTTGATATTTTACTTAAATTATGGTTTTGAATTCAATATAAATGTGTTTTTGGTTTAAATCAAGAGTAGGTCAAGGGAATACATCATGCAAAAACCTACAATTTCTCCCAGTATTTGTTTCATCTTTGTCTCTTTTTCTCGGTCTATCTCCTTCTTTTTCATCCTCCAACTTTTTTTTCCCTTTGCTTTATCTTTTTCTCTCTATTGCTCTTTATTTTTAGTTTTTTTTCTTGTGATTCTTTCAAATTCATTTATCTTTTTTTCTTTCTCCTTGTTCGGGGATAAAATATCCAATTACCATGTGGACGACAGAAATTGGCAATCAAAAGAGATTGTTTTGGAGAGTTGTTTTGCAAAGCTCCTCCTCGGAACCTTCAGAGGAGGGAAGTTCATTACCCCTAATTATATCGCAACCTTGAAAGTATCCAAGTTCGATTTACTCGAACCCGACATATCCGACCTCAAAATTGACCAAGGTAACTGCCTGTCGTGACCCCTGTCGGGAGCTAAACCTATAAATAGAGGGCCTCATTTCACCGTTAGGTATCGATTTTTCTCCACGAACTTACTATTGAGTCCGAGCTACTTACTGACTTGATCGTCAGAGATTTTTCCCTCTTGTACAGGTCTTCCTAGTCTTTCAAGTCGGAGCTAGGACCGTCGAGGCAAAAAACAATTGTGCAAATTCTTGCATAAACATTTGGCGTCGTCTGTGGGAAAGACATTGTAGTTCATCCCAATAACCAAAAAAGTGATCCGAGAATGGTGCAGCAAGCGACCTCGGCTAATACGACAGAACGGAGAGGTTCGAATGCTGACAATGGCGTTTGGCGTGACCTCGACCACAGAGTAGTCGAGGAGCAAGTCCGATCAGGGTAAGAGGAGGATCTGCCACGAAGATCTACTCGCCATGCAAATCAGGAACTACCTCCCGTTCACCCAAGACCATTAAAGGCCAACCGAGGTCGAGGTGGGACCTCAAAAAAGACCTCCCGAAGGGCTGTCCCGGCCGCGGACCCTGATGCCCTGGCTACCCTTCAATGGGAGTTAGATGACATGCGCAATCGAGTGTGCACTATGGAGGAGATGTATGCCAAGATGACACGGGCCAACCGGACATGATCTCCCTCCAAGGTCCCAGGTGGGGATATCACGCCTGAAGATGGGGAGGACCAAGATCCACCCCTCCACCCTGATGATCGCGAGCCCATCGCCAATAACGAAGGGGTCGACTATAGCCTGCGAGATAATGATCCAGTAAGCACCTCGTTGATAAGAAGAAAACAGCCTCACGAGGTCTGGGGGTCTCTCCGTCCTGCTCCTAGGAGTACTCCAACTCCAACCTCAAGGCTCAATCGAAGTATAAGCCTTTGATGCCGGAGGCCGTGATTACCGGGGAAGAGTTCGATCTGATGAAGCACAGGTTCGACGAACAGGTCGAGGCACTCAAAGCTAAGTGTGAAAGGAAGGAGAACCCATTTGATGATGGCGAGATGGGCGAATTGCCATTCACTACGGATGTCTTGGAGGCCCCTATTCCTAAATAATTTAAAACGCCCGCGATGAAGTCTTACGATGAGTCCAAGGACCTAAAAGATTATGTGGCGGTCTTTGAAGGCCTCGTGGACTTCCAAGTGGCCTCAGACGCCATTAAGTGCCGAGCTTTCTAGATCGCTCTCATGGAGAGCGCTCGGCTTTCGTACCAAAGGCTGTCGGCAAGGTCGATCTCAACCTACAGCTAGCTGAGGAAGGAGTTCATCAGTCAATTCTCTTCTCGGCACTATGACAGGAAAACGGCCACTCATCTCGCCACCATCCGACAGAAAGAAGGCGAGACTTTAAGAGAATACGTGACCCGCTTCCAAGAGAAGCAGCTCAAGGTCGCACATTGCTCTGATGATTCGGCCATGTGTTACTTTCTCAGTGGTCTGGCCGACGAGACTTTGACAGTAAAACTGGGCGAGGAAGCACGATCTACCTTTCCTGAGGTCTTGTAGAAGGCTAAGAAGGTCATAGATGGGCAGGAGTTGTTCAGGACTAAGTTAGGCCGGTAAGACAAAAGGACCGACCAGATGAAGATGGGAGGCCAAGGAAAGGGGAAGTCTGACTCTAAGTCTAAGGATAAGGGGTCATCTTCCCAGGGACGATCTGATTATAGGAGATCCGACTCGGACTCCCACCGGAAGGGGCCTTATGAAAGGTACACCCCAACCACTATTCCAATCTCCAAGATTCTAACCAACATCGAGGAGAGCGGTCTGGAAAACACCTCAAGCGGCCCGATAAGCTTAGAGGAGACCCAGAGAAGCACAATAAGGACGGGTACTGTCGTTTTCATCGTGATCACGGTCATGATACCTCAAATTGCTGGGAGTTGAAGCGCCAGATTGAAGACTTGATCCAAGATGGCTACTTCAAGAAGTATGTTGGCAAGCCAGGCTCCGACTCGGCAGGTAAGAAAGAAGAGAGGAAGCATTCAAGAACGCCACCTCGGGGGATGACCGACTTGCGGTCATCAACACCATTTTTGGCGGTCCTAGTAGAGGCCAGTCCGGAAATAAAACAAAGGGGTTAGCTAGGGAAGCACGTCGAGAAGTCTGCAACATTCATGAGCAAAAACCGGCCTGCCCTGTCTCTTTCTCCGACTCCGATCTGGAATGGGTGCATTTGCCCCACAATGACGCTTTGGTGATCTCACAAATGATAGATTATGTCCAGGTCAGGAGGGTTCTGGTGGATGGGGGTGCCTCCGCCAACATTTTGTCTCTCACCACGTACCTAGCACTAGGATGGACCAGGGCTGTAACGACCCAGAATTTCCCACACACTCCTAGGTCACGTTAACTACCCAACTAATTAAACTTAGCCCCAAATACGTCCTCTCAACTCCCTATGCAAACAAATATATGAAATCAAATTCCAATTCGCATCAATTAAATGATAAATCAATCTCATAGAATATCATTCAACAACATTCGTGGACCACCTCACGAGGCAAGTCTAATATTCAAACTAGGCGAAACTCAATGAATGGAATCAAACTAAAATAGGCACCAATCCCGAAATGAAACTAACAACAAGGGGGAATCTCCCAATTATTCAAATACGAACAAAACGTTATTGGCCATAACATAAGGCCTTAACCAATGACTTAAGCTAAACATGGAGTAACTAAGCAGCCTATGGTCCTCGTTCGTCATGTCTCCTCCGTCCAATCACCATGGTCGCCCCCGAGTCCTTCACCTGAAACAATCATCGTAGAGGGGGGGGGGGTGAGTATATAAAATATACTCCGTAAGTAGCCCTCACCAACACACACACACATCATGCTCAATTATCTCAAGAAACAATCGTAGTCATGCCTCTCAACACATTATACATTTAAAAATAAACACATTCCATAAAATTTAGTGACAACCACAACCAGTAAACACGTTAACAACCAACCTCTAGTCTCCCTAACACCACAAGTACCTCCGCACTTATCTCAGCTATAGTAACTTCCCACGGTCATCTCCTTCGAATAGAGTCGGCCCCTAACCATTTATACCCAGAGCCCCGACATTGCTGCACCGGCCCTCGACCATTTATAACCGAGGCCCCGATGACTTCACCATCTATTGGCCCTTGACCTTTTATACCCAAGGCCCCAATAGTCTTCCTTCCAAAGGACTCCTCGTATCGACCCTCGACCATTTATACCCGAGGCCTCGATACTCCATTAGTGACGTATCAGCCCTCGACCATTTATACCCGAGGCCCTGACACTAACACATTCATTTCCTCCAAGAATCCAACTCACACCAGAGTATTACTGTACACTTTCTTAAGCCACCACCCCTGCATCTTTCAACCCACAAATAGAATTCAGCATGCCTCCACAACATAGACAACTTTCTAATAGTGAGAAAATAACCCAATCATGCTTAATATCCAACATCATTATTTAACAAGCATTATCAAGTATAATAACTCACAAAACACGCCGAACAATTCATGCATACCCAGGCAACCAACATTACCACAACAATACTCAACAGTTTAGCAAGCAGAAATCTCACCATTTCATCGACAAACATCCAACACAACTCCAAGTATATCGATTAACATAACGAGAATTATTTAGCACAATGACATAAAAGAATTTGCATAAATCGCTACAAAATCAGCACGTTAGAAACCATTTTGCATACATTAACGCACGCACACGGCCCTTGTCTACTTACACACAACCGCGCCCTTAAGTTTTTGCGTCGACCTCTCACCTAGACACACCAAAACAGAAAATACAGCACGTTACGTACGCTATTTAGCCTTCGAAATCAACTCTAAAAGGGTTCAAACGATGCATTACCACCAAAACCGACTTCGTATAGATGTGGGTCACCTAAATCTAGCTCGCCAAGGTGTGGGTAGCCTAAATCGAGCTTCGAACGGATGTGGGTCACCACCAACCGTCCTAAACACCGCTGTAACGCACAGATCTCGCCGGTTCGCCGCTGTAACAACCCGTTCGCCGTGCGCCGCCACAGATCTGACCCGTCGCCGTGTGCCGCCGCGAGGAGGAGCGGTGCTGGTTCGTTGTAGACCGCCGGGGAATGCGCCGCCGTTGCTGGGTATCGCCGAATCTGCTGCAGAACCCGCGCCTCTCGTCGGACTTGCCGTTCGAGGAGGAGCGCCGCAGCTTTGCACGCAGAAACGCTGAAGAACGTGTCGCACAGCCCGCTGGAAGTCTCCGGAACCGAAGATGACGCTGTCGGAGCCGGGTCGCTGTCGAAGTCGCTTCACGTCGATTTGTGTCGCGCCGCCGCCGCCGTGTGTGTCATCGTTCCGTTCGGAGTGGGCCGAATGTGCTGCCGAAAACTCAGAGATGGGGGCGACGGGATTGGAAAAAAATGAAGAAGAAATCGGGGGGGGGGGGGGGGGGGGCTGGGGTAGAAGAAAGAAGAGGAAGAAAGAAAAGGGTTTGGCTAGGGTTTTATTTTTCCTTTGTTTTGTTTTAAAACCAAATTACCTCAATGGAGGCCCAACAAAACCAAGCCCAAGAGAAAAGGAGTCTATTCCCCTTAAAATATGACCCAACGTACGGAGTCCGGTAATTATTACTTTAAATTGGAGTTTAGAGCCCGATAATAAAGATAAATTTAATTATCAATCAATTTAAAACAATTAAATGAAAAAAAATCTTCTGATTCAAGACTAACTAACCTGAGGGACTCGGGGCGTTACAAGGGCATAGCTTGAGAAGAGCCCAACCCCTTTAGTGGGATTTGCAGGTGAGTCTGTCACCCCGGAGGGCTGCGTTGATCTTCCCATCACCATTGTCCAAGGTGACACTCAAGTCACCCAAATGGCCGAGTTTGTGGTGGTAGATGGTAGGTCGGCCTACAACGCCATATTTGGACGACCCATCATCCATTCACTACATGTCATCCCATTGACTCTGCACCAGGTCATGCAGTACTCTTCAGTTAATGGGGTTGGCATAGTCTGAGGAGAGTAGAAAACGTCCCGTGAGTGCTATACATCGGCACTAAAGGGATCAGCAGTTTGTGCCCAGGAAGAGGCGAGAAAACTTTCTGGACCGGCAGTTCAAGCTTCCGGGGACGAACTGCCCAAGGCCGTTCAACGTGAGGTAGCTGTGCCTACTGAAGAACTGGAGCTTGTCCCCCTACTCAACTCGGATGAATAGGTGAGCATAGGCACCAAGCCGGGGGCCGCGGACAGAGAAGAACTCATCTCTTTCCTCAGGGCGAACTCTACGAGGACATGCTGGCATCGATCCAAAAATAATGGTTCACCGCCTCAACATTGACCCATCATTCCGTCCTGTTAAGCAAAAAAGAAGACCTGTAAATAGAGAGAGGAGTGATGTAATTGTTGAAGAAGTGAACAAGCTTTTAAAAGCAGAATACATAAAAGAAATTTTGTATCCCGAGTGGCTCTCTAACATTGTCCTAGTTAAAAAATGTAACGGAAAATGGAGAATGTTCGTAGATTTCACCAATCTTAATAAGACATGTCCAAAAGATTATTTTCCACTTCTGAGGATCGACCAGCTTGTGGGCGCAACGGCCGGGCACGAGCTGCTCACGTTTATAGACGCCTACTCAGGGTATAACCAAATAAAGATGCATGAGCCAGATCAAGCCCACACTGCTTTCATAACCGATCGGGGTTTGTATTGTTACAAGGTCATGCCCTTCGGTCTAAAGAACGCGGGGGTAACATATCAAAGGATGGTAAATAAGATGTTCGCCGCCCAGATCGGACGCAACATGGAAGTCTATGTGGATGATATGCTGGTTAAGAGCAAGCAGTCCAAATCGCACCTGGCCGACTTGACCGAGACCTTTGAGGTACTTCCGAAATATCAGATGAAGTTGAATCCTGCCAAATGTGCTTTTGAAGTTTCATCTTCCAAGCTCATACCGTGACCGTACTCACCAACTTGCCTTTGAAGCAAATTTTCCACAAGCCAGAAACGTCTGGGTGATTGATGAAATGGGCGATGGAACTAAGTGAGTATGACATCCAGTTCGAGCCCCGAACGGCTATGAAAGGACAAGTCGTTGCAGACTTCATATCCGAGCTCACTCTTCCAACTCAAACCTCCACGCACGACCAGTCGTGGATCATGTACATGGACGGATCCTCTAATGAGAAAGGATGTGGAACATGTGTGCTTCTCCTTGCCCCGGATGACATGCGTTTTGAGTACGCCCTGCGCTTCAACTTTCATACCTCAAACAATGAGGCCGAGTACAAAGCCCTGTTGGGCGGTCTGTGCATGGCAAGAAGGCTGGGGGTCACCCACCTCCTAATTTTTAGCGATTCACAGCTAATAGTGAATGAAATCAAGGAAGAATACCAAGCGAGAAACTCTCGAATGGAGAAATATCAGGGAAAGGTCAGGTCGCACCTCACCTATTTCCAAACCTATGAAATAAATCGGATTCTGAGGTCGCAGAACTCCAATGCCGATGCGTTGGCCAAGTTAGCATCAACATACGAGATCGATCTAGCAAGGTCGGTCCCAGTGGAGATTTTGGATAATCCGTCTATTTTAGAACCGGATGTGATGGAGATCGACTCCCAACCTCCGTCATGGATGGATCCGATTTAGAGCTTCCTAGAAGGTAACATCCCCGTAGACCTGAAGGAAGCCAAAAAAATGGAGAGGGAAGTAGCTCGGTACCTGCTTCGAGATGGAGCAATGCACCGGCGCGGGTTTTCTTTACCCCTCCTTAAGTGCATCTCTAGAGAAGATGGAAGTTATGTCCTTAGAGAAATACACGAGAGAGTTTGTGGCAATCACTCAGGGGCAGGTTTTTATCGGCCAAAATCATTTAGCAAGGTTGTTACTGGTCTACAATCGACCTGGAAGCGAAGGAGTTCGTAAAGGCATGTGATAATTGTCAACGCTTCGCAAGTGTCATCCACCAACTTCCAGAGCTGCTGACTTCGATCTCGGCACCCTGGCCCTTTGCATAATGGGGAGTTGACCTTATCGGACCTTTCCCATTGGGCAAGGGGCAGTCTAAGTACGCAGTCGTTGCAGTAGATTACTTCACCAAGTGGGCCGAAGTCGAAGCACTCTCGACAATTACGGAAACTAGGGTCACAAGCTTTATTTGGACAAATATTGTGTGCCGCTTCGGCATACCTAATGCCATCGTGACAGACAATGGCAAGCAATTTAACAACGCCAAGTTCAAAGACTTTTGCCGCAAGCTCGGAATTAGTCATCTCTGCTCGTCCCCGGCTCATCCCAAGGCCGACAGACAAGTAGAAGCGATAAACAATATTATTAAGCGCAGACTTAAGTTACAGCTCGACGCAAGGAAATGACGGTGGGCGAAGGAGCTACTGAAGTACTCTGGTCCACCGAACTACATCCCGAGAGTCAACTGGCGAAACCCCATTCGCTATTGCATTAGGCTCCAAGGCCATCGTGCCCGTCGAGATCGGTATGCCGAACAAAAGGGTTGAGTACTATGAACAGGTGAGGAATGAAGAGGAGTTGCTCTTGAACCTAGACCTCGTCGATGAGAAAAGGGAGATGGCCGAGTTACGCTTGGCCGAGTATCAAAACTGAATGGCTAGACACTATAACTCGAGAGTCCGACCTCGAAGTTTCCAGGTCAGACATCTGGTCCTTCGGAAGGTGCAGAAGCACGTCGAGGTGTTGGAACCGAGCTGGGAGAGGCCATTCGAAATCAAGGGCATCGTCCGACCTGGAACTTACATGCTTGCCGACCTCGAAGGAAAATTACTATCACATCCATGGAATGCAGAGCACTTGAAGAGATATTACCCTTGAAATGTTGAAATGGTCCAAGGAATGAGCTGTACTTGTAAAAATTTTAAAGGGTTAGTCCTAATAAAGGACTCCGTATAATTTGATTTCATGTCCCTTAAAGATTAATATCGATATGAAATTAAATGGGAGCCAGGGGTGGGAATTAAAACTTAATGAGACTCAAAGCCTTTAAAAAGGGACTTACGAGTCCGAAGTAAGACGCGAACTAAAGTAGGTCATTAAGACTTTAAATTTTCGTTATTAAGAAAGTGCCTGAACCTCAAAAGGCTTGCAAACACGAAATGGATAATACAGTCAGAAATGGATTCAAAACAAAATTGAGTATAGTATTACCGAACTGAAGTGTGGTCGAGGTGTATAGGCCTCGCAACCAATTACAAAAATAGAAAGCCAAATAAAAGCAAACAACAAGAAAGACCGAGAAAGGGGAGAGGCTTCAACTGCTTCCGAGGTGTGATCCGAGCTCTCCCTAGGACTCAAGGATATCAACCTCCTGGGAGTCTGTCCCCCCAGCTTCTTGGGAGGAGTTGGCACCGGCAGCAGAATGAAGGGCTCCAGTAACATCCTGGGAAGAAGAGTCCTCGTCCTCTTCTTCGTCGAGCTCGGCATCGGATTCGAGCTCCTTGAGACCTTGATCAACACGGTGCCGGGGGCCAGGGGTCCCATTGGGACCCGAAGCCCATTTATCTGCATATCGCAGCTTGATGGGTGCGAGGTCGATCTCGAGAGCCACTTCTTGGACTCCCTTCATCAAGAACTTGAAGCCAGCATCGCTGAAGTCTTTAGCGAACCCATCGAAGTCAGGATGTTGACTCGGATAGCTCAAGCTTGGCCCTCAACTTTGCCATCTCGGCGTCTCGAGCCTTCAGCTTGCCTCCAGGTCATCTCGGAGATGTTCTAGGTCGTCGTTCTACTTCATCAATGCGAACTTCTCTTTCTCCAGGCACTTAGCCACGGCGTGCGCACCTTACAAGTTCTCTAAATGACGGGCCGCCTCTGCTTGGGCACTTCTGAGCTCGGCCTTGTCGGCATCAGAAGTAGATTTCCATGCCTGGGCCTCAGCCCGAGCTTCTTTGAGTTCCCCCTCCAACTGCGGTCAAAGCAGGACCCGGAGATCTCCATGGATCTCTCCCTCACCCCAGCACTGGACGATTCGATCTTGAATCTCATCTCACGGTCGGAGGTACCACCTATCTTGGCCTCAAGATCATCAACCAGGTTCCCAAAAGGGCTGACCCGCCTGCCAGCACCCACCTCCCTCACTTCTCCCCCAGAGTGGCGGGTCTTCTTCTTCTTCTTTTTTGACTTCTTGGGAGAGGCCTTCTCCTTGATCTCCCTAAGGGGAGAGACCTCGAGGATCTCCTGATCCTGAGAAGTCCCAACTGCGACTGCCCCCTGAGATGGAGCAGTTGTAAGGCCAGCATCGGCCATCTCGACCTCTAAGTCTGCCACTAGGGGGCTAGACGCCTCTGTGATCTTGGTAGCTTTTTTAGCGCCGGGGCGCTTGTGCTTCACACTTTGAGAAAATCTGCAAACCATCGCTGCAAAAGGAAAACAGTCGTGAGTAAGAACCAATGGACGTGAAAAGCGTCTTATAAAGAACATTGAGCAAAGGCAACTTACCTAGTTCGGAGTTCTGTCTCTGAGCTTCAGGCGGAGATAAGCGAGGGTTGTAGTCAAGTAGCCCCGACGTAAGTAGGGGCTTATCTATTATGAGGGTGCCGATCTGCTTGCCACTCTTGAATCGCTCTTTGAAATATTTCAAAGCGTTGAAGGTCGGCTCGGAGAGTTGATGAATCGGCCGAATAACAACTGAAAATGATAGGGACAAAAGTCAGACCATGAAGAAAGGAAACCAAAAGCAACAGAAGACTCCACCATTTACCTAAGTTCCCGAACCTATAGGGGACGTTGTGGAAAGGTAGGTCGAACTCGTTCTTGGCCAGCCACGATTCGGAGGCGAAGAACCACTTCCCCACCCACTTCTTTATGGAAGTCGACCCTTTCAAAATGCCTCATGTGCCCTTCCTAGCGTACCAATAGTACCTCCCTACCTTCTAGAAATTCGTTTAACCTCAAAGCAAGCTAAAAGTTGATCAACTCCGAGGAGGTCAAGGTCGTCTACTTCCTTACATCTAAGCCAAAATAACACGGCGAAACCAAAGACTACACTCCATTCGTTGGGGGCCACTTGCGCAGGAGCTAGTCCAGTTCGGAACAGAAACTCCTGCACTAAGGGATGGACTGGTAGGCGGAACCTGTACTCGAACATTTTCAGGTAAAGGGTTAAGCACCTATCTGGAGGATTGTCGGCTCTCTCACCTTCCTTGGGGAGCCTAAAGACGATGTCAACCGGAATACTATACCTCCTACGAAGAGGGCCGAGGTAGTTCTCAGGCATCTGAGAAGGGTATTCTAAGCTTTGGCCCGAGGTGGAGGTGTCACTATCATCCCCTTCGTCATCAGAGAATCTAAAATTTTCTATTTCCTCCTCCTCAAGTTCAGAATCTAACTTACTGGCGAACTCTTCTACGGAATCGGCCTTCTTGGGCGAAGAGTCCCGATTCCGAGCTAGGTCACTAGGTGGGCTACTAAAAGAAGACGAACTAGAGAACTCCGACATGACTCGAAAAGTAAAAGGAGAAAATAAGAGAAAAAAATCCAAAAGAACGAGACTGACCTAGAGTAAGAATTCCGATCTGATCAGGTCGGACTCCAAGATTTCATATACCATAAAAAGTGGAAATAGAACCTTGTGGGTATTTATAGTAACCCAAAGGTTAATCTCAACTGCACATGTGTCCGAAAACGGACGTCACAGATCGAAAGAATTCTGAATGTCTTGAGTACTCGAGTACGCGCCGAACGCCGGTTCCACATTCGAGATCCTCCAATGGCACAATTAATAAATTGAATGCTCGAGTCACCACGTGGATTGATCTCTTCGAAATAAATAATAAAACTTCTCTGCTAGGTTGAGATTGAACACGGCAGAGAGGAGGGTGATGTTCGAGGATAAAATATCCAATTGCCACGTGGAGGACAGAAATTGGCAATCGGAAGAGATTGTTTTGGAGAGTTGATTTGCAAAGCTCCTTACTGACTTGAGCATCAGAGATTTTGCCCTCTAGTGCAGGTCTTCCTAGTCTTTCAGGTCGAAGGTAGGACTGGGTTCGAGGCAAAAAATCGTTGTGCAAATTCTTGCATAAACACTC
Organism: Momordica charantia; assembly: GCF_013281855.1. Taxonomy (NCBI): domain Eukaryota; kingdom Viridiplantae; phylum Streptophyta; class Magnoliopsida; order Cucurbitales; family Cucurbitaceae; genus Momordica; species Momordica charantia. The sequence goes on along the minus strand of NW_028275161.1, from coordinate 7,942,495 downwards.
CTCTCTCTTGGTTCCCTCTCTTCTTCTCTTCCATTCACCATAGCTCCATCTTCCATTCAGCACCTTTTTGCCCCGGCATTCCCCTGCGACCTGGCTGCTGATTACACTTGTTTACATGCGTAAAAAGAAGGTTTTAGATGCTGTTTTTACTATGTTTCAGCTTTGTTTCGGATTTTTCTCGGTCGTTTGAGTTCCAATTCATGAAAAATTCATATATTATGGTTTGTGGTTGGCTTATATTGTATTTATGACATTTTAGGACCATTCGGGAGTGCAAATTAATCAAAAGAAGCAAAAAGACGGAAAAACCTACATGAGAGGCGCCAGGCGCCTGCGTGCCTGCCGAAAAACTGGTTTTCTTCCAACTTTGCCCTTAATGAAACGCGTCTTCCAATGCGTTTTGGTGGTTCCAACCGATGCATACGTGTAGAAGAAGTGTTCCACTATCAGTTTGAGCACGATTTGGTGAGTCAAAAGAGTTGGAACTGGGTGATTCACCATCATTTTAGGACCTACCTAACCACGTCTGCACAGCTATAAATTCCAGCAACTTCTCCACCAAATGCATCAATCCTTGCTTCCTTCTCTTGATAACTTTTAGTGTTTCTTTGTTGCTTTCTAAGTACTTTTGAGTTGCTTTCATTAGTTGCTTTTGGTTTTTAAATCCCGAGCACTTTACATTCCTTTATTGAGCTTTGTTTTGTTTCGATTTGTACTTAGTTATTTTCTACTTATTCAAATATATAAAAATCCAGCACTTTGCTTATCTTCCCTTTGCCTTTACTTTATTTTTAGTTAAGAGAGTTGTGTTTTTGGAGGAAAGAGCACGTGACACTCCCCCTTTCTTGAAAGAGAAGGGCGAAGCTCTCAATCCCGATAAAAACTCTCCGTTAGTTAACTTTTGTTTTTCACACATGCATTCCAATTTCAACCATTTTACTTGCTGTATATTCTTCAAGATGTCTTTCTAAATTCCCGTCTCTAGCCTGGGGTTATGGATAGTTAGCCTTTTATTTCTAAAAAGGGTTGCTAAGAAGTAGTGTTTTTGCTTTCCATTCATTGCTCAACATGTTTTCCCAAATAGTTAGGATTTAGAGAAGGCCACTGTAAGTCTTAACAAGTCAATACTGAAAAGGTTGCTTATTTGCATTGTTGAGTGGTTAAACCAAGGAGAGGAGCGCCTTAGACATAAGGGTTCCGCTTAAGTAGCCTAGACATAGGACCTTAACCCGAGGTTGCGACTATTTCCATCCTAAAACTAAGATATCTCTCATAATAGACATATTAGGGAATGTCTTAGGACTTTGAACTTGCTTAGACATAAGTCAAGTGAAAAGCGTAGTCGTTGGTTCCTAAAGTAAAATGCATATCGTCCTTAGCATATCCTTGATTCTTTGTTGGCTAACTTGAAGTAATTCGGGCTAGGTTTTATCATTATAAGTCCAAATCCCAAATCCAAAACCATTATTTGTGACCACTTCCCATTTTACAAGAATCACTCATTTCAACATTCACTATTCTTTAAGACTTTAGAGTTTGGAAATTATTTAGAAGTCCTTGAGGATCGATACTTGGATACTCCATCCATTTTATATTACTCTGACAGGTGTGCGCTTGCATCTATATAATTGTTACCACGCTTAGTGCGTGCGTTCAGCATAACGCCCAGTCAAGTTTTTGGCGCCGTTGCCGGGGACTTTAATTTTAAAAATTATTTTCAAATTCTTTTAGTTTTTATTTTTGTGAATTGTTGTTGGGTGTAGTTTCCATCCACCGTTTTTGTTCTATATTTTTGGTCGTTTATCTCACAAGGGTAAGTTAAAGTGCATGAGCACAAGATCTTTTCTTCTACCCCTTGACCCTGAGATTGAGCGGACCCTTCGAAAAACTCGAAAGGAGCAAAGACTTCGAAAACAACTAGAAAAGCAAAAAGAGAGAGAAGGTGAAATCAGTCCTGAAAGTGAGGTAGAGAGTACGAGCACATCAATGACAGATATTCCACCTCGTGATCCGGTTGATCCACCTGCTGTTAACGGTAATATGAGGGATCATGCAAGAAATGATGAATTCAACCATATTCAGATGGCGGACAACAGAGACGTGGCAATGCGAGAATATGCCGCCACGGCTTTTCAGAACTTTGATTCAGGGATAGTCAACCCTATTCCAGCCCACGCAAACTTTGAGCTTAAACCAATGATGTTCCAAATGTTGCAGACAATTGGACATTTTGGAGGGCAGGAACATGAGGATCCACATGATCATCTGAAATCATTCATTCAAATTGCAAATGCATTTCAATTACCTGGTATAACAGACGATGCTCTTAGACTAACACTTTTTTCCATTTTCTTTGGAGGACCAAGCTAGAGCATGGCTCAATGCATTTCCACCGGGATCCATCACCACATGGGGGTCGTTAGTGGAGAAGTTCTTAACAAAATTCTTCCCACCTACTCGCCACGCTGATATCAGAGAGGAGATCATCTCCTTTAGACAGTACGATCGTGAACCTGTTCACGAGGTGTGGGAAAGATTTAAAGAACTAATCAGGAAATGTCCGAACCATGGTTTGCCGGCATGCATCCAGATAGAACATTTCTTTAGAGGTTTAGATCATCCTACTAAGATGATGCTAAACAATGCTGCAAACGGAGCCTTTACAAAGAAGACATTCAACGAGATAGTTGACATCCTAAATGACTTAGCTTCACACAACGAACTATGGTGTTCGCAAAGATCTAGGGCAGCACTAAAGAAGCAAGATCCAGCTGGAGTTTTGGCTCTTGACATTGCGACCTCGATGCAAAAAGAGATGGTTACAATGAACCAGAGGCTAAAAGAGATGGCGTTGGGAATAAAAAATCCATTAGCCGCACCGATACAACATGTGCAGTCAGATTTTTGCACTCCTGCCCCTGTTTGCCAAGTCAACGATCTCATTTGTTCATTTTGCAGTGAAAACCATATTTATGATAATTGTCCACATATCCCTGCTTCCGTTTTTTATGTAGGACATGGGAACAATAGGAACTTTAACCCATATTCGAACACCTACAACCCAGGTTGGAGGCACCACCCTAATTTCTCATGGGGAGGTCAAGGAGGTTCGAGCGGTTTTAATCAAGGGCAGAGCCAGCAGAACAAGCAGCCCTATGTTCCACCTACACAGCAATACATCCCGCCGCCGCAACAGCAGTACAATCAGAGAACACAGACTCCACCAGTTAAAAATAACAACTCAAATCTTGAGAATATGATGAAGGAGTACATGGCCCGAACCGACGCAGTGATACAATCCCAAGCGGCATCAATGAGGAATTTCGAGACCCAATTGGGACAGCTCGCCAATGAATTGAAGAATAGACCACAAGGTTCTTTCCAGGCCATACTGAATTACCAAAACGAGAAGGGAAAGAACAGTGCAAAGTTGTCACCTTTAGGAGTGGACTGGCATATGATGGACCAACAACACCAACTGTAAAGATACCAGAAAATTCAACAACACCAAAAAAAGAAAATATTAGAAAAGGTAATGAGGACACCCCGAGTGTTCCTCCACAGGTACAACCTTCTTTTACCCCTACTCCCACGTTTCCACAAAGATTAGTTAAGAAAAATAATGATTCCCAGTTTAGAAAATTTTTAGATATTTTAAAACAATTGCATATAAATATACCATTAGTAGATGCTCTAGAAGAGATGCCAAATTATGCTAAGTTTTTGAAAGATATAGTTTCTAGGAAGAAAAAGATAGGAGAGCATGAACTGGTAGCCAATTCTAGGTTCTAGGTTCAAGAAGGTGATCTGGTTTTGTTATTCAATTCTAGGTTGAAACTTTTTCCTAGGAAACTTAAGTATAGATGGTCTGGTCCCTTTAAAATTTTTAAAGTTTACCCATATGGGGCAGTGGATCTAGTTGACTCTAAGGGAAGTATTTTTAAAGTAAATAGGCAGAGACTTAAGCTGTATTTTGGAGAACCAGTGGATAGAGGAAAAACCTCTATTCAACTTTCAGGTCAATAAATGTTTGCGAAAAATGTTTTTCCTTCTTATCTGTTTTTGAAAGAACAAAAGTAAAGGAAGGAAGTCTTTGTATCTTGTATTTTCTTTTTGTTTAATTATAAAAAGTTTTTCTTATTAAGAGAATGTTGTTGAAAACGTTGAAAAAACAAAAAGAAAGAAAGAAAAAAAAACGTTGAAAAAAAAATAAGAATTACGCAGGCGCCTGGCGCCTGCCCTTTGCGAAAATAAATCACGCAGGCGCCTGGCGCCTGCCCTGTTTTTCCAGCAGTTCGAATTTCGTTTTCCTTCGTGATTTGGGTTTCATTTTTCGACTTTTATGGGTTTTATTTCAGGTCAAACATTAATCCTTTGTGATTTAAGTTTCAAATCTCTCCTTAAACTCAAAAAATACTTCAATTCTTGTTTCCCTAATCCTATTTGGAATTCAATCTTATTTTTTCGTTTTAGGTTTAGGCAACCTAGTTGAACTTAAATCTCAATCCCTTTCCATTGAGGATTTAGTTTGGGGAAAGCTTTAAATAGACCCATTCCCTAAGCTTTACAATTCCACCAAAACCCACACAACTCTCTTCTTCCCCTTGTTTTTTTCGGCAAAACCCACTCCCTTCATCACCCTTGTTTCCGATTTTCAGCCACCACCAAAAAGAAGAAGAAATTTCCAGCATTTGCTTACATCTATGGCTTCTTCTTCTCAACATACTTCACTTCCTACCTCTTCTACTCAAGCTCCAAATGCCACAAGCATTCCTTTTCCACCATTGGAGAATTTCCAACACCACATGGTTTCAGATTTTAGGATAGCTGCTGTTAGGGGAGGAAACCCGCTTCAAACATTTGAATGTCCTCCATCCCAAGCTCCTACACAACATCCTATAATGAGCCCACATGATTATGTTAATTTTCAGCAACTACCCACCTTTAATATACCTCAAAACAGTGAGTTTAGGGCTGAAAATCCTCAACAACTTCCTCCAATGATCAATCCGGGTATGTACCAACCGTTTATGTTTAACCCGGTTCCATCCTATCATTTTGCCTTGTCCCAAATGCAAATTCCAGCTAGTGTTCATCCTTATGGAATGCCAAACCCATCTACTCTATTTCCTAGCCTTTCACCTTATTATGGAATGGGTCATTGGGTACCTCCAACCGATTATGGGATGATTTCACCGAGGGTTCCCCCACCACCTCAACTTCCATTCCTAGAAAGAGGACCTCAAGCACCACAATTGAACCCTAACATATTGAGTACCTTTAACATGGGACAACTAAAACCCTTAGAGCCTCCTAGGATGCCAACCCCAACCACTATGCCAATGGATGCAGGAGATGAGCATGGAGGAGAGCAAGAGAAGAGCCATAGCCATAGGCTAGAGCCCGGGGTTTCGATAGGGCAAAAGAGGAAGGGCAGGGAGGTGATGATAGACCCAAAAATTGAGGAAGATGGGAGTAGTAGGCGTCTGACGCCTAAGGATTCATCTATGGAGAACAGGGACAAGGAGTAGTTTTATTCATCTCCATTGATTATTACACCGGAAGATGGTAATGATGATTTTCTACTGGTTTCACGAGGCCATTGTTCAAATATACCGGAAACAGAGGATACCGACAACGAAGTGGTGAGAACAGATACTCAGGATCCTTCCCCATTGGATACACCTAAAGAAGGAGCATTTTGTAGTCACCAAGAGTTGCGTACTGGGGCAGCTGGATCTACTCTGTTGGCAACGGATGAGTATGTCACACCGATAGCCACTCTACCAGGGGTAAGGGATGCTCACACTATTCCTTCTAATGCAGTTAACCCGCTTGGGTGTGATACAGGTAGATCCCAGGTTGGGGAGAATAGTACTCAAGAACCTACCAGCGAAGAAGATCTTGAGGACACGCAGACGATAAGAGAAATGTTCCAATACAAGAGGCGGGAGAAAAAGAGTTTAATACGTCGTGCAGTTCAGGCTAAGAAGCCGACAGTGCCCATGAATGAACCTAAAACGAGAGTTGCGAAAGCTAAAGCAGCTGAAGCTAAGAAGAAGGTAGTGGCACCTGGGCCAGTTGATACAATTGAACTGGACTTGTCTGAGGGAGAGGAGGTCGCGACGAAATGGAACGCGGCAAATTTAGCCACTCGAACTTCCTTAATGAAATCCTGTAAGATTTTGACAGAATTGGGATTCGACCTCAATCTAGGAGATGTGCCTGATGATTGGAGGGAGACCGCTAGAGACAAAGAATGGAGACCACTCGTTCAACCCATACAATGTGAGGCTTTGGAGTTAGTCAGAGAGTTCTATGCTGCTGTCCATCCCCAGTCACATATAGCCATAGTGCGCGGGAAGGAAATACGGTTTGATGCCACTCAGATCAACTACACCTTCAACATTAAGAATATCAGAGATGCTGTGGGCAATAAGATTTTAGTGACTCCGACTCTGGAACAGCTTGATGAGGCTCTAGAATGTGTTGGGAAGCCCTCTGCCACTTGGGATTTGACTACTCATGGCAAGGTACGACTAAAACCCGATGATGTTTCCCTAGCTGCTGCAGGATGGTTATACATAGTCAAAAACAGAATTCTGCCAACGGAGCATGATGAGCATGTCACTCAGGATAGGTCACTGCTGGTTTATGCCATGCTAAAGGGCATAGATGTGAATTATGGAGAATTGATCAATACCAGTATCCATGAGTGTGCCCACCGGACACGTGGTAAGCTTTATCACCCACGTTTGGTCAATTCTTTATGCTTGCGACAAGGTGTACAGCTCCCTGAGGATCAAGTTAAGAGAGATGCCCCAATTGTGGAAGAGAAGAATATTCGGCGTATTATCGTCCATGCGTTACAAAGAAGGGAAGGTATTGGGATGTCTCCTACATCGGAGATCCGTCGTCTTCGAGAGGAGAACCAACAGCTGCGAGATCAGGTTCGAGAAGTCGTGCAACATATCTACAACTTGAGGGCTTCATTGGATTTTGCGGTTTTACCTTCATGGCCTTCAGCGCTAGCTGCTATCCTTGGTCATCCATTTTCCAGTACTGACACTGATCCTAGTCCACAACCTCCGACATCATGAAGGGGAGGTTCCTTCTTTGCTATTTTTTGTGTTTTATTCTTTTGGTTAATGACGTAGTTTGCATATTCTAGCATTACTCCGCATGTTTTTTTGTATTGATTATGTTTTGAGCTCAGTTGAAGCATGAATAAATTAGTATCGTTTATCTTCTGATCACTTAAAGTATGCCTTGACTTAGTCTTAGTTTAGCTTTTCACATGCCTATTTTGAAGCATCTGTGCTGTGCATATGATTTCATGTCGATGATGATTATAAGAGATTGTTGAGTTTTTTGTTCTATGCCTGACTAAGCTTTGAGCTATTTCCTTTGTTTATGTGATAAACTCATTTTCTTTTATGTCTTTTTGATCTTTACAAACTTTAAGCTTTTTCTTTGCCCCTATATAGGAAGTCCTTGTCCTTTTTACTGTTAAGCCTTTTTCATCCGATGCAAAAGTCTTTTCCCAGTGAGGACACTGTCTCTCTTAAGTTTGGGGGGGACAGTCGTTGTGTCAGTCGTTGTTTCAGAAAGATAAAGTGTTATTTATATTTGAAAACTCATGCTATTTTCTTTTGAAAAAGAGTCAGTTGGAAAAACAAATGCTATTACAAAAAGAAAGTGTTGAAAAGAATAAGTGAAAAAAAAAACAAAACAAAAGTTGCAGAAGAGTAAAAAAGAGTATTGTTGAGAGAAAATAAGAGTGGGGAAAAGACTTGTGTTAGAAAGAAAAGAGTGGTAAAAACAATGAGAGTTAAAGAAAATGTATTTATGATTTCCGAGTCCTACTCTAGACACCCATTTAGTTTTAGGTTGGGTGTTGACTTTGAAAATAGCAGTAAAGATGGTGATAAGTGACTTCGTGTTTCTCATTGTCGTCGTTTTATGACCTAGCTATTAGTTCAAAGTCTTTCTACGAGTAGCTGTGGTTGAAACCGATGTTAGTGTGTGGAAACCTCAGGGGCTAGTAGCCGGTCTTTCAGATGTAAAAGTCTTAGTGTAAGGAGGGAGTGTGCAGATTCCTTAAGGGTATTTGAAAACGTTTTCTATTTTTGAAAGGAAAAAGGATTTTGAAAGAGAAAGTTTTTATCATTTCAAACTTGGTTTATAGTGACTAAGCTTACAAAGGCAATAGAATGGTAAGCTTTGACATCTTTTCCTTGAGACAATTTATGATTGAACATCTCGGTTGCTTTTGCTTTTCCTTGTCCATGTGTTAGAAAGCTGATTAAAGTTGCTAAGTTTTTCTTGAGGACAAGCAAAAAGTTAAGTTTGGGGGTGTGATTACGCTTGTTTACATGCGTAAAAAGAAGGTTTTAGATGCTGTTTTTACTATGTTTCAGCTTTGTTTCGGATTTTTCTCGGTCGTTTGAGTTCCAATTCATGCAAAATTCATATATTATGGTTTGTGGTTGGCTTATATTGTATTTATGACATTTTAGGACCATTTGGGAGTGCAAATTAATCAAAAGAAGCAAAAAGACGGAAAAACCTACATGGGAGGCGCCAGGCGCCTGCGTGCCTGCAGAAAAACTGGTTTTCTTCCAACTTTGCCCTTAATGAAACGCGTCTTCCAATGCGTTTTGGTGGTTCCAACCGATGCATACGTGTAGAAGAAGTGTTCCACTATCAGTTTGAACACGATTTGGTCAGTCAAAAGAGTTGGAAATTGGTGATTCACCATCATTTTAGGACCTACCTAACCACGTCTGCACAGCTATAAATTCCAGCAACTTCTCCACCAAATGCATCAAGCCTTGCTTCCTTCTCTTGATCACTTTTAGTGTTTCTTTGTTGCTTTCTAAGTACTTTTGAGTTGCTTTTGGTTTTTAAATCCCGAACACTTTACATTCCTTTATTGAGCTTTGTTTTGTTTCGATTTGTACTTAGTTATTTTCTACTTATTCAAATATATAAAAATCCAGCACTTTGCTTATCTTCCCTTTGCCTTTACTTTATTTTTAGTTAAGAGAGTTGTGTTTTTGGAGGAAAGAGCACGTGACACTCCCCCTTGCTTGAAAGAGAAGGGCGAAGCTCTCAATCCCGATAAAAACTCTCCGTTAGTTAACTTTTGTTTTTCACAGATGCATTCCAATTTCAACCATTTTACTTGCTGTATTTTCTTCAAAATGTCTTTCTAAATTCCCGTCTCTAGCCCGGTTATGGATAGTTAGCCTTTTATTTCTAAAAATGGTTGCTAAGAAGTAGTGTTTTTGCTTTCCATTCATTGCTCAACATGTTTTCCCAAAAAGTTAGGATTTAGAGAAGGCCACTGTAAGTCTTAACAAGTCAATACTGAAAAGGTTGCTTATTTGCATTGTTGAGTGGTTAAACCAAGGAGGGGAGCGCCTTAGACGTAAGGGTTCCGCTTAAGTAGCCTAGACATAGGACCTTAACCCGAGGTTGCGACTATTTCCATCCTAAAACTAAGATATCTCTCATAATAGACATATTAGGGAATGTCTTAGGACTTTGAACTTGCTTAGACATAAGTCAAGTGAAAAGCGTAGTCGTTGGTTCCTAAAGTAAAATGCATATCGTCCTTAGCATATCCTTGATTCTTTGTTGGCTAACTTGAAGTAATTCGGGCTAGGTTTTATCATTATAAGTTCAAATCCCAAATCCAAAACCATTATTTGTGACCACTTCCCATTTTACAAGAATCACTCATTTCAACATTCACTATTCTTTAAGACTTTAGAGTTTGGAAATTATTTAGAAGTCCTTGAGGACCGATACTTGGATACTCCATCCATTTTATATTACTCTGACAGGTGTGCGCTTGCATCTATATAATTGTTACCACGCTTAGTGCGTGCGTTCAGCATAACTCCCAGTCAACTGCGCCATCGTCAAGTTGTAAGCCACTTAGAAGAGCATAGACTGCCCCTACAGACCAATACGAGTCCTTCCAGCATGCTTTGTCCTCACTCACATGCTTCCTAGTAAAGCAACTAGGGAGGTCACCCAACCTAAGATTGCTCCAAGTCAAAGCCAAGCACGCTTAACTTTAGAGTTCTTACGATTGAGCCACCGAAAAGGAACGTGCACCTTGTTGGTATACGTAGTGACTATCAATTTTTTTAAGCCTTTCTTGACCATTCTTCAATGATCTCAAGATCCTTCTCATTCGGATGTGGTATCGGTTCATTCATGGACCCCTCCTCTCGGGCGTCACATTGGTTTACTTCGTCATATCTCGTTTTAGTCATGTTCTAATTACAAGTGTAATTATATTTCATTCATACTTTCGAATACATTTTTTTTGTTTTATTTTATCTTATTTTTGTTCTTGTTTTTATTCTTTTATCTGTATTGGTAATCTTATATTATTGTTAGCTTTAATTATTTGTAACATGAGATTTTATTGAATAATTTCTTTAACATGTTTATCTAGATTAAGCATATGAGAAAGGTGTGTATATATATTATGCCAAAATTTATTGTAACGCCCCGCGTTCTCTGACTCGTTTATTTTAAGAGATAAATAGTGTCTTTGGATTTTTCCCTAAGTTGATAACTTTCTTTGGATTAAGATAATTTAAGTTTGAAATTCTAATTTTTGGCTAAATTAGAATTAAGTTTAATTTCTTTGGATTAAGATAATTTAAGTTCTCGACCTGTGTAGGAGATTTTTAGTTAAATTCTAAATTCACGAGTTTTAGGATTTTCCTTCCTAAATTCTACTTTTCTTTGAATTATTATTCTTGGGTTTTAGAGTTTAAGTTAACTATTTTATTTCGGGTTGTTGTGGGGTTTATTTTATTTCTAAAGCATAATTACTGGGCTTTTGTTTTGGACCATTGTAGTTTTAGTTGGGCCTCATTAAGATTTGGGGAATTGGGCTATTGGTTTTAAAACAAAATAAAGAAAAAAAAACCCTAAATCTATTTTGTTTTTTTTTTCTTTTTCTTTCTATTTTTCCTTTCTTCTTCTTCTTCCTCTCCTTGTTGAGCCGCCAGCCCCCCCCCCCACATTTCTTCTTCTTCTTCGGTAAACCAGCCACCCCCACCCACTCTCGTTCTTCTCCTTCTTCGACGGCACCCACGGCAGCAGCTTCATCCTCCGGCCGACGACTCGTCTGCAGCAGACTCACGGAACCTCCGGCGATCGACGGCGAGAACGCGCGGGTTCTGCAGCAGATCCAGCGATCTCGAGCGGCGGCGCGAGACTCCCTCATCCGGCGTTGTGCGGCGTCGTGGCAGTTCTGCGCACGGGTTGAGCAGCAGCGGCGCAACCTTCCCGTGGCAGCGTTCGAACAGCGGCGCAACCTCCTCCGGCGACTCCCGGCGCTCCAGCGGCGGGGCGGCCCCTCCTCGTAGTGGCGCACGACGAACGGCGAACAGCAGCTCCGGCGACTCGTTCTTTTTGCAATTCTGACGCGAACAGTAGCAGATTCGCGACGATATCTTCGTTCTGATACATTTTGGCATTGACCGACACCCACACGGACATTGATTTGCCTTACCCATCACTTTTAGATATCAGGACGGCAAGTCTAAGGTCTTTTGAACTCAGATTGGGAGCCCGAACCCCCTCGATGTCGACCCACTCTTAACCCAAGTTGTTTTAGTGTGAGTTAGTAGGTAACGACTCTACCTAAACTCGGTTTCGTTTATAACTAAATGTTTCTGATGGGCTACTAACCTCGAGATCGTGCTCTTTTTGTAGTAGGAAGTGTTCAACAAGCTTAGGAGCTTTAGGACATTTGTTTGTAAGTAGTTCTTACTTGGGGGATGTTTGTTGATTGAATATGTATGAATTGTGTGGTGCTTTCGGTGTGTTTATTATTTATTAATATGTAAGTTAATAGGTGTTATTGAGATGGTTTCGTGCTTAACTTTGCTATACTTGAATATCTCATGTATTTAGAGTTTGTTGGGCATCATTTGAGGACTTCTAGTTGTTATTATTGGGTTGCATCCTTGTTGTTTCTTTTGTTCCTTTCCTTTTACATATTAGGAAAATATCTTGTGTCATGATTATTGGATGTGCCTTGAAAGTTGCTGCTCGGTATGGTTGGAAGTGATTAAGCTTTGATGTTTGAAAGCATGTCTTGGGATTGAAAATGCACGTGATAGTTTTATGTTATTTAGTTTATGTTTGATTAGTTGGAAGCTACGGGATTATTTTCTTGTTTTGTACGATGAAGAGCATGTTGGATAATTGTGTTTTGATTAGATGTGTGAATGGCTTGTCGATGCATTTGAAAGATTGGAATTGGTGGCCTATCGAGTAATGAAAAGTAAGTAGCACGGGGGCGGGTGCGTGCGTTGATGTTTGTTTTTTGGTTGCCGATGTACTGTTTATGATGCTTAATATTGGTTCTGATACGTGGTTGTGCAGTGTAACTCTTGTTTATGTAGTTTTGTATGCCTAGTTAGTGTTGAATGTCCGTCGGTGATAATAGTGGGAATGGTGTATTGTTGAACTGCTGAGATCTGTTGTAGAATGATGTATGATTGTAGGGAATGTTCGTTAAAGTGAATTTATTTTGGAAATGTTTGTTGTCTGAATTCGTATGAAGTGTTTGGCATGTCTCATGAGTTTTTATTATATCTAGCAGTACTTATTGGATATGGACGTTGGATATTAAGTGTTTGGATGAATTGTCTTGTGCTCCAATCGTTTGCAATTTGTTGACTATGCTCTGTTATGACTAAACTCACTGTGGCACTGTTGTTAAAATTTGGTATGTTGTGAAAGCATGTTTGGTTTATTGTTTCGCTATTAGAATGATGTTTATGTTGTGGAAGCATGCTGAAATGTGTTGGTGAGCTGTGAGATGCATTGAAATCATACTAGTGGTGGTGTTGTTGATGGGCGTTGTGGTGGTTGGTGTTATTAGGAAGTTAGTATTGGAATTTTGGTTGGAGGCTAGAAACGATATGTGGAGTTGTGCAAATTATAAAGTGAATGGGTGAGTGTCAAGGCCTCGGGTATAAATGGTCGGGGGCTGATACGTCACTAATTGGGTATCAAGGCCTCGGGTATAAATGGTCGGGGGTCGATACGCCAATATTGGATAAAGATGAGTGTCGAGGCCTCGGGTATAAATGGTCGGGGGTCGATGCGAGGAGTCTTTCGGAAGGAGAACTATTGGGGCCTTGGGTATAAATGGTCAAGGGCCAATAGATTGTAAGACATCGAGGCCTCGGGTATAAATGGTCGAGGGTCGATGCAGAATTCAAGGCCTCGGGTATAAATGGTCGAGGGCCGATGCTGTAGGGTCGGTGCTCTGGGTATAAATGGTCAGGGGCCGACTTTGCTCGAAGGAGTTAACTGTGGAAGGCTAGAGTAGCTGTGATAAGCGTAGAGGTACTTGAGATGTTAGGGAGACTAGAGTTTGGTAGTTAATGTGTTACTGGTTGTGGTTGTCACCGAAGTTTATAGAATGTGTCTATGTTTGAATGCATAATGTGATGAAAGGCATGAGTGTGAATGTTTCATGATTTGGTTGAGTATGATGTGTGTGTGTTGATTCTTTAATAAGCATGACACGTTGTTCCTTGATAAGTATGCTGTTTGTGCGTGACCCTTCAAATAAGGGTTGCTTACTGAGTACTGTGGTTGTACTCATCCCTCTTTTTCCCCTCCAGTTTGCAGGTATCGAGCTAGCTCCTGGGATGGTGATGGCGAGAAGGAGGCTTGATCGGAAAGACCATTAACTATGCTGTGTGTAATTAATTTCTTTTAGTTAGGATAGTTGTGGCCATTTAATGTTGTAGTTGAATTGGTAGTGGCTGGTTTTGTTTAGTTTTATTGTCTAAAGGATGTTGTAAGGTTTCCGATTCATTATTCTTTTAGAGCATTAATTTTGTTAGCCTCTTGAACTACGATATTGTAATCTACTTAGGATATTTATGAATACATTTGTTTAAGTTGATCGTACTTGAATTAGCTTTTGCTTCATTGCCATTCGAGATGTTAATATTCATTTAGTGGATGGCTTATAGTTAGTAAGGTTTCCTTGAAGGGTTTCGTTAATGTGAAGTCGGTATTAAATGGTTTATCTGTATAGGATGTGAGTTTCTCTTAAAACATTAGTGTTGTTGTTCTAATCGTTCAAGCTCTCGTGGGTGTTGGAAATCAAAGTAGCGCAGCAGAAGCGTGGTAGTTTTATTGCTTAGTGTTGTTGTGAAGAAAATTCTCTTGTTTATACGAAAATTTTAGGTAGGCTTAGTAACGGTCCCTGTTTGGAAATGGTGAAATTCCTGGGGCGTTACATTTATTGTAATACTATTTGATAAAGATTTTTTTAAAAAAATTTATTAAAGATCTTCATTTCAAAATTTCCAAAAAGGAACTTCCCGATGATGGAACCTTGAAATATTGGGAGGCCGATCTTCTTGGATTCATGAGGGTAAAGATCAATATCTCGAGAGGCCAAGATTAGAATTTTAGTATGTTGTATTTTTAGTTGTTTTTCTCATTTATCCCCAGTTTGGTTTGGAAAAGTAATTGAAATACTAATACAAAATTTTTTTGCATTTTTCCTTAAAAAACCCTATTTTGAAGCAAATAAATATCTTTTCTTTAAAAAATAAAATATATTTCGTTTTTGTAAATCTTCTTTTATAAGGAAAATTTTGTTGTAAAAAAACATTTTTATAAAGATATTTCCGCCTAAAAAGTTGACATTTTAAAAAGCACTAATCATATTTCTAAAAGTCAAAAAATCAAATCTTTTTCTAATTCTTATTTTAATATTTTCTAAAAAGTTTCTATAACGGAAATTGTGGGATTCGAGAGGTCGATTTCCTAATATTATTGAGGTGATGAATTTATTTTGGGAGGTCAAATTAAATTCAAATAACTAAAATCGTCGTCCTCCCTGGTCGGCCGTCTACACCAATAAAAGGGAAGGACCCCCACCACCACCAAGGGAAAAACGTGTCTCTAAATGTCTACTCCTATTTCCTCTTATTCCGATTATTGACTGTTGGAGTACTTTATGCAGGACATCGCACCGGTGTTGAGTTTTCTGGTTGTGGCTCATTTGCTCTTTGACGAACACACTTTTTCGAGGGATACGTGGACCTCTCTAAAACTTGTCGTCAATAGTCGGCACCGTCTGTGGGAACGACGTTTTCAAGCCAAATGAAAGCTCATTCCAATTATTTAGACGCTCGGACGATGTCCTTCGACAAGGAGTAGTCATTCAAATAATCTGTCGACGAGGAACATTGGTACGACAAGACTACTGACAAGGCAACCCCTACCCCTCTTGCTCCACATAAGTTGAGACAAGTCAGGGATGTCGTCCACCCCCTCAGCCAATGGGTCACATTGGGAAACGAAAAGTGGGAAATATCACAGAAGGAGCTCGGGGCTCCGAGCCGAAGTGCGGGCCATTGAACACCAGTATGTCCTCCCAAATAGGTGAACGGATGGAATCCCCAACGAAACTGCGTGAACGCGTTGCTTCGATTTTGTTTTAGGAAAAACTACAAAGAAAATAAATTACCAACACAAAGAGGCAGAACCTACATTTGAAGACCGTTCTTCAACAATAGCACCAAGGCCACCAAAAAGGCATTCCTCGCTATCCTCTGGACGAGAACCATCTAAGATAGCTCTTTCAAAATGCATCAATCCTTACATAATGCGCCCTTTGCATTAAAGAAGAGTGAGGGGTGGGAAGCAAGTTAACTCCTCACCTCATTGTAATCCCACTTCTTTGCATTATGCAACCATGTGTGTTATTTAGTTAATTAAAAACAAATTTAATTAAACTAAATAATAAACATTATTGAATTATTTAATTAATTATATTTTTGTTTTAGTTAAATATCTTATATTTAATTAGAACTCTATTCAAATGCACATCTCTCTCTTAAAGTATAAAGTATAATTTTAATGTGTATCTCATGCACATTAATTTTAACCTATAGTTTTAATATGAATCTTATTCAAATAGTTCGTTATAACAATATAGTATTAATTTCGAATCCTTATTCAAAATTAATTATATAACGTATCAATATGTACATTATATAAATGATTTATACGTTATATATATTCCCTTATTAAATTTGAACATTTCAAATTCTTTCAAATTCTTGATCCTCGTTTTACCCGCTGTGAGCTAGCAAGAGGACCTAATGAACGCATAGATTAGAAGCTCCAACGACACGAGAGTAATTAATTAAATTAATCAAAATTTATTAACTGTGGGTCACTCTACAAATACCTACATCTGCACTATTCGCAATGTAGAATATTTTGCATCCATGAATATAACCATAATGAATGAGTCAATCCTTCACGAGTCGTCCGTAACTACAACCTGGTCAAATTATCGTTTTAACCCGTAGTTACTTCTTGCTCCTCAAGTACTACTAATCCTCTAATGGACAATCGTTTATGGTCCTACCATAAAACAAAGTCCCTCTCGAGCCAGTGAAAGGGTGAGGCCCATTGTTCAAGATTCGGAGTTAGCACTTAAGGGAACAACTCATCTACTTCCTTAAAGTTGGGAAGACGTGAATTTTATTTCGCAAAGTTATGTTCCTAGCTCCCCACTCGGACTTGTCCATAAAATACTAGGCATATTTAGTCGGCGTCTCGGACCACTCTCACCCATAGAAATCAAAGGACAATCCCTCATAGGCAGGAGTCCATAACTCATTTGGGATGGAGATCAAGTTACATGGTCATCCTGTGAAATGTTAATATAATTAGTCAACAGTGTTACAACTAAAGATTAATAATTTCGTGAGCCGATCTTATACAAACTCATTGTATAGGATACCCTCACTCGCATGTCTCTACATGAACGATTTGGATTAAGTAATTTGTAACTTTTACAAAGTGGGCTGTATCCATAGTGTCACTAGGATGAGGTATCAAACTTTATCCATATACTATAGACTATTTAGGTTCTTACTGGAAGACGGTTGACTGTATATCCACTATATACCGTGTATATCAATTATATACCATGTATATCAATTATATACCATGTATATCAATTATATACTGTTTACCTCGAATGTTAGTTTATTGGATTTGGGTAAATGCAATTCTAAACTTAAATAAAAAAAAAACTTTATTAAACAAATAATTTGTTTTACATTTACAAACCACAAATTTATGACATAAAACCTAACAATCGCAAGATTAATCGATGTAATTTCGATCGACTAGGTCAGGAGAGCCTTCAATCTGTCAAATGATAATGGGGGTGCCGACGAGGTCGTCGAGGGGGAACACCTGACCGACCCGAAGGAGGGCCGTACCAACAAGGATGCCTTGGTAGCGTTCGGGCTCCCCTAGAGTTCGAGGGATCTTTGGTACAAGATCAGCGCCAAGCGATCCCGATGAGGGGTGATTGGCTCAAACGTACAATCCCGAACGAGCACCAGAGCATCCAGCCACCCGAGTGGGTCCCACTCTAGGATTGATGTAAAGGGACTGGATCACATTAAGGAGAAGATATTTGACCGAGTAAAGAAGGGGCTTGGGGCAGGAGGCAAAGGTTCTATGGTCTACTACGATCCCTTGAAGATAGCTTAGGAGCCATTTACCACCAGCGTATTAGCTTAGGCCCTCGGATCGACAACTGCGATGGATCGATAGAACCTCATGGACCATGCCACCTCCTACCACGATGCCATGAGATAGGCAGGATACAGTGATGCCGAGCAGTGTCGGAACTTCTTCGGAACGCTCATTGGCCCTGCTAGGCAATGGTTCAAAAACCTGCCTCAGTACTCAATTGCGACAGACCAAGACCTTGCTCGAAAGTTTATCGACTAGTTCCATTACTCGTGCGTCAATCGACGAACGGAAACCCACCTCATGTCCGTGAAGCAAAAGTCGGACAAAGACTTGAAAGCCTATATGGCCCGGTTCACCATGGAACGACTGAGGGTAGTTGTTGGCTTTTATGCCATAAACTTGTGGTTCGTAAATTTAAAACAAATATTTATTCAATAAAGCTATTATTGAAGTTCCTGTTAGAATTGAATTAACCAAAATTCAATAAACTAATATCCGAAGTTATGTCAAGTAACTGGAACAATATATAACTGATATAATTGATATACAAGATATATAATTAATATAGAGTATATATTTGATGTACAAGTGGATAGTGTTCCAGTAATAACCTAAAGGGTCTATAGATATGGGTAAGGTTGAGTACCTTATCCTGGTAACACTATGAATACGACCCAATTTGTAATAATTACAAACGACTTAATCCAAATCTTTCATGTGAAAACATGTGAGTGGGGGTATCCTATGCAATGAATTTGTATAAGAGCAGACAATGAAATAATTAATCTTTAGCTGTAACACCGTTAACTAATAGATTATTATTTCATATGAAGACCACATAACTCAATCTCAATCCTGAGTGAGTTATGGACTCCTGCCTATAAGGAATCATTCTTTGATTTGTACGAGTGAGAGTGGTTCGGGTCGCTGACTCAATATTCCTACCATTTTGAGGACGAGACCGAGTGGGGAGCTAGGAAAACTTGGTGTGCTGGAAATTATTTGTGTGATGTGTATGGACCTTCTAGTGTGATTTTACTTATTAAAAGCATGCTGGAAATTATTTGTCGTGTCTACGTGTTTTAGTAAAGTATGCTTAACTTTTTAGGAACTATTGTGTGTATGTTCGTTTGATGATAGTGTGCTGGATACTGTCAAACTGTTGTGTCTCTTAATTTTGTAGTATATTGGTGGCATGCTGAAATGTGATGTTGTAGTTAATATTGTTGGCCTTGGTTAAGAGCGTGTACTAGAATTATGGTTGGTGGTTAGGAGTGGAATGTAGAGTTGGTTGTTGTGAAAGGAGATTGGATGAGTGTCGGGGCCTCGGGTGTAAAAGGTTGGTGCCAAGAAGTTGTCAGAAGCTGTTGGTGCAGTAGCAGCAAAGCCTTGTTTGGTGCCAGGAAGTTGTTGATCAGTTACTGTTGGTGCAGTCAAAACTGAGCCTTGGTGGATTTGCCAAGATAAAAGACACTATTGTTGCAGTGGGAGGAGAGATTGTCGTTTTGTCTCTAAGTGAGAGATTGTTGGGATTTGGAGCCAAAACTAATCTGCCTAAAATAAAAATTCGAAGAAGCTCAATTTTTCTTTTACTCGTTCTCCAAGCTGCCATTCTTATATATATATTGTATACTCCTAAATTTGTCTAGTATTCCATTTCATCATTCTTTTTTATTTGATTTGTAGTAATTTACTTATAGAATTTTTGTTTTTATTTTATGGCAAATATTTTCATTTTTTGTATGTTTTATTAAAAGAAAATAAAAAATAAAAAGTATTTGGTTTAAACATGAATTTTCTTATTTCTTTTTTTTTCTTCAAAATTAAATATTTGTTATATATATATAAAAAAAACGTCTAAACATTCTTTTTCCTTGTTTTCCATGTAAAATATTTTCAATTAAATAAAATAAAATCTAACATATTTGGAAAACATTCCAATTTATTTAGAATATTTGAGTAAAAATCAAAATCTTTAATAAATCCTTTGAAATCGTGTAATTAATGAAAATATCTTTTGCATGTGTAAATTAGGGTTTGAATTCAATTTAAATAGGCGGTGTTTGTTTTGTTCAAGAGAGGACACGGAGAGTACATCATGAAAAAACCTACAATTTCTCTCCCAATTTTTTCCTCGTTATCTCTGTCTCGGTCTGTCTCTCTCTTTTTTTTCGTTCCTTCAATTTTTTCTGTGTTTCCTTTTACTCTCAAATATTATTCTTAAACGTTTTTCTCTCTTCTACTCATCATAACTCTTTTCGTTTTTTTTTACTTGTTTGTTTTCATTTATTTTCCTCTTTTCCTCCTTATTTACTTCCTCTCAATTAATTTTTTTTTTCATGGTTATTTTCACCACAATTGTGTCCCTCAACTTTGACTTGCGCCACAAGTGAATAAGAAGGGGAAAATCCAAGTGTGTTTCCCAGGCGGTAAGTTTTCATCAAATAAAAAATCAAAATAGGTTAGTTTATTTCTTCCTATATTGTTTTAGTCATTTTATAATTGTGAGTTTAATTTTGATTCATTCATACTTTAGACTACATTTTCTTTGCTTATTTGTGTTGTTTTGGTTTTTCTTTTTGTTTATTCATTTATCTCCTTTGCTAATTTTATACTATTATTCCTTTGTAACATCACATTTGATTGATCCAATTTTTTCTAACATGTTTATTTGGAATACCCATATAATATTGGACGAATATATATTATGTAATTTTCATCGCTATATTAATCGGTGGAGATTTTTGAATTTTATCAAAGGTTTTTAACTTAAATTTTTAAAAGTAAATTTTCCGACGATGGAATCTCGAAATTGGGAGGACGATCTTCTTGGATTCTTAAGGGTAAAGATCAATATCTCGGGAGGTCAAGATTTGATTTTTAATATGTTTCCTAATGAAATGGTGTATTTTTAGTTGTTTTCTCTTTTATCCCCAGTTGGTTTGCAAAAGTAATTGACGTACCAATACAAAAAATTTCGCATTTTTTTTCATAAAAAAAAATCATATTTTGAAGCAAATAAATGTATTTTCTTTAAAAAAAAAAATGTTTCATTTTTGTAAATATTCTTTGGAAAATTTTGCTGTAAAAAAAATATTTTTATAAAAGCATTGCCCCATAAAAAGTTGACATTTTTAAAAGCACTCATGATATTTCTGAAAAGTAAAAAGTTCAAATCGTTTTCTAAATCTTATTTTAATATTTTCCTAATAAATTTCCTAAGACATTTGAGAAGTTGAGAGGTCGATTCCCTAATATTCTTGAACTGATCAATTTATTTTGGGTCACTCATAATTATTGTTCATTATTTACCTTATGAATAATGATCAATAAAACGTGGGACACATAAAAATAAAAATAAAATTCTTTTCTTTAAATGCCATTTTCTTGAAAATAATATTAAAAAAAGAATTATCCTTAATGGAAGGAGTGTTGTGGGGTGCTAATACCTCCCCAAGACCTCCGAACCTAAATATTTTTGTGCAGATCAACTTATTGATGCATTTTGGGTGGTCAGTCACACCCAATAAATAAAGACTAGTGGTAACTTCATTTTTCTCCTCCCAGAGGAAAGTCTGATGCTCCACGTTGCAAACCCGTAGCGACAGTTTGACGACTCTACTAGGGACTTCATTTTAAGTGGGTAAATTTTAATTTTTTGCATTATTTTCTATATGTGGCCTCATTTTTTTTTTTGACACACACGTACACAAGCTTCCTACCCCGACTTTACCATTAAGTTTAGAATCAATGATGAGTAGTGGTGACCTTCGTGGAGTATTGGACTTGCGTGTAGGCACATAAAACTCCTCACTCAGGTCGACCTTAATTAGGAGGCTGATAAGTTTGCCTCATTTAATTTTTTTCTAAATAAGGAAGGAATCGAGGATAGCTTGGGGGCCTTTATCCTTTAGAACATAGAGACCAACCACACCGAATATTCATCTATGTATATTACATATTTGTAGTATTTATTATGTTGTAATTATGATTTTTCTTGATTTTTTTTCTCTGTTTTTCTCTTCTCAAACATTTATTTTATCCTCACCTCACACATATGCCCATCATCTGTTGTGCATGAAAATTTATAAAAAAAAAAAAAAACTTCTTTCTTTCTTTATTTTTATTTATTAAAAAAACCACAAATTTTATTAGTTAGTTGCATAAAATACAAATAAGTTGAGTTTTTTAGTCTCACCTCAAACTTTTAATTTATCCTCACCTCACTCATATCTCACTTCTTTTATACATAAAAAATGTATCTTCAAGGTCCTAAAATTAGACTTCACATTTTCTGACTAATGTTTTTTTTAGATAGGTAAATTAACTTAGCCTTATTTTCCTTAATAAATAAATGTGGTGATTGAAATCATGTTTAAACAAAGTAGAGTCGTATTTATAAAAAAAGAAAAGAAAAGAAAAAAAGGGCAGAAAGTAAAGAAGAAGTAAAAAATGTAGAAAATGTGAATGTCCTCAGGGTCTCTCGAACAACTAAAAAAGTTTTCTGTTGAGTTATCTTTTGATGTTAAGATCTCCACCTTGACCATTTTTGTTCAAAATTTCATTTTCATTAAATTCCATATCCGACCAGTTAAAACCTCACCCAATTGAAGGGATGTGAATCTCGGAGCGGAAGCGGATCATCGTTCATGAATTTTTGAGAAACAAAATCAAACATCCAATAATGAAAATACAGGGGAAAGAACATTTCTTTACCTTTGAAGAAGTCTTCCTCAATCTGATTTCCCGAACAACACCAAAGAGTCTTTCGTGTTATCCTCTTGGGTCTTGAGATCGTGCTTGTGGGAGCAATTGGTTTGGAACGTGAGGGAGAAATTGAAGAGAGAACTTGAGAGTTCCAAGAGTAATGCTGGGAGTTACTTTTCTGTATTACATAACTAACTGAAAAAAACAGAGAAAAAATATGACTTGGGGTCCCCAGGTCATAAGCAACTTCTCACTCCCCTACAAAGATTTATTATTAAATAAAATAATTAATATAGTTTCAAAATAAAATAATTAATATAATATTATTAATTAATAATAATTAATATATATATTTAATTAATTAATTAATTAATTAATCTTATTAATTAATTATTAATGTAATTAATAATTAATTAAATAAATAATTAACACTTAATTATTTATTATCAAAATAGAATCATATTCTAAAGTATTTCTCTCATATAACCTATAGTTGTAGTGTGCATCTTATGCGCAGTATTTTTAACCTATAGTTTTAATATGAATCATATTCATATTAATTTTATTTAAATCTCATTCAAATAATTTATCTCATAATATATAGTTTCAACTAGAATTAACTATATATTAGAATCTATTAATATACATATAATCCCTGGAGTAATTTGAACATTTCAAATTTTTCCAAAAACTTGATCCTCGTTTTACTCGTTATGAGCTAGCAAGGAGACCTAGTGGACCAACATATCAGAAGCTCAAACGATACGAGATTAATTGGTCAAACTCATTGACCGAGTTAATCCACATTCGTTAACTACAGGTCACTCTACTAAAGACCCGCAGCTGTACTATTCTCACTGCATAATATTTTCGTGTTCACGGATATATGATCATTAATGACAAGTCAATCCTTCACGAGTGTTCGTAACCACAGATGGGTCAAATTACCGTTTTACCCCTGTGTTACATCTTGCTCTTTAAATATCACTGCTCTTCTAATGAACAACCCAGTTATGGTCCGACCAATTATCGGAAGTCCCTCTCAGGCCAGTGAGAGGGTGAGGCACCTTGTTCAAGTCCCGGAATCAGCATTCAAGAGAACACTCATCTACTCCCTAAAGCTGGAGAGGAGTGAATTCTATCTTGTGAAGTTATGTTCCCAGCTGCCCACTCGGTCTCGTCTCCAAAATGGTAGGAATATTGAGTCAGCAACTCGGGCCACTCTAACCCATACAGATCAAAGGACGAGCCCTCACGGGCAGGAGTCCATAACTCACTCAGGATTGAGAATGAGTTGTCTGGTCATCCTATGAAATAGCAATCTGTTAGTCAACGGCGTTACATCTAAAGATTGGCTATTTCGCAGTTCGGTCTTATACAAACTCATTGTATAAAATACCCCTACTCGCATGTCTCCATACGAACGACTTGGATGGAGTCGTCTGTAACATTTACAGAGTGGGTCGTATCCATAGTGTTGCCAGGATAAGGTACCCAACCTTATCCATATAATATAGACC
This sequence comes from Momordica charantia, assembly GCF_013281855.1. NCBI lineage: Eukaryota > Viridiplantae > Streptophyta > Magnoliopsida > Cucurbitales > Cucurbitaceae > Momordica > Momordica charantia. Next base: position 7,918,688 of record NW_028275161.1, on the reverse strand, counting down.
GTTTAGGTTATTCACGAAACATTATCCACTTGTATATCATGGGTATATCAAATATATACCTAGTATATCAAGGGTATATGAAATATATACCTAGTATATCAAATATATACCCAATAGATATATTGTCCCGGTTACATGACAATAACCTTTAACCTTGGATGTTTAGTTTATTGGATTTTGGACAATGCAATGCTATGAATTCAACAACAAATTGATTGAACAAAACTTTATTGAATATACATCTGTTTTTACAAAAATACAAACTACGAGTTTAGAGCAACACACCCAACACCAATCTCTTTGACCCAATTATCCTTCCAAGCCTAACAGACCACTTTTATTGTCATTCAGACTCGAACTTTGAGTTGAAAAATGTCCATACTATACTGGGGCATTTGGCCATTAACCTTCGCCATACCAATACGTATATTGGGGCAATTGACCATTATTTTTCTTTGACCTACACCATAATACTATGGTGGGGAAAATTTGCTATTTTTTTTGACCTATGATATAACGCTACTACAATGGGGCAATTAGCTATTTTTCTTATTATCTCCCATATATTTGCCATATCCAACATTTTAACACCTTTGAAAAAGTCCGACTCATATGCTATAAGGCAACTTTAAATGTAATAAATAGTATTTGTCTCTTGTTGACTCCATCTCAAGTCATGATGAGAATTGCAAGTTGGTCTGCTACTTTTTATACATCTCCAAGTTTCCCAATGACAAGCATAGTTCTTATACTCATCGTGCCTTCAAATTCTTTGATTTTATTTAAAAATTCTTGCTCAAAGTCAAATATTTCTTTCTACTCGATCATTTCGTATCCTCCCTTAAATAAAGTGAGTAATTTTTTCAAGGATAATCTTTCTATGGATTTGATGTGCTAGCAACCAAGAGTTAATCTCATTAGAGAGATAAGTTGGAGATCAAAATGCAGACATATAATGCGATACAAGCCAGTTTGATCGGGGCTACGTTTGGAATATTATCCCTTTCATTACTTCTTTCACGATGAGAGATTTACGTCCACATCCGCATTAGCTGAAATGATGGAACGCCCTTCTCCATGACTCTCAAGCTTTCGTTTCAGCGACAAGATACCCTATCGAAAGAAGCAACAACAACAAACTGGGAGCAAGGAGTGAACCGAATGACCCAAGCGCCAGCCATAAACCAACACGAAAGGAAATCCCATAGGAAACAGATTACCAACCTATAATGAAGATGCAAATCGAATTCTGCTGGACTTGTGGTTGAATGGAAGTACGTAGTTTCTGGCACACTTTTCTTCTTGGCTTTATTAGGCAGAGAGACCTCATTCACTTGTTTGCACCTACCAGGAGGAAGAGAGATCCTTAATTATTGATATTGAGACAGCAAAGACATTGTAATCATTCGCTAATGTTAGCAAAAAGAACAGTTACAAGATGTCTTTTAAACCAGTACATAGATTTTCTCTTTCTAGTTAAAAAAAAACAGAAAACGTCCTTTGAGCAAGTTCTTTTTGTACAATTTGATTGAGTGAAGTGCTCAAAAGTTGAATTGATACATTTACTATAGATAACTTATTGATAATATCAAAAGAAGCGAGCATATGAAAAGACAAGAGGTGATCGAATCTATTGAATTTCTCGTGTACTTTGACAAATTATACCTCCATATTACGTGTGAGTTGTTGAACTTCATGGGTTTTGAATGTGCTCCTACTATCAAATACTCTGCCATGAGATTCCATATTCAACTTATAGAGGAATGAGCAAATAAGTGGTTAAGGGCTGAAAAAGAAAAGGTTCACATGCTTTAGTGAGTCGTATCAAGCCATCATATCATTTTTCTAGCATTGGTGTAATAGCTTAAACATCCATATTTAAGGATGTTATATCATAAAGTTGATGCAGACAAGTAAGTAGATAAATATGGTCCTTGCAAAAAAAAAAAAAAAACAAAAACAAACAAACAGAAAAAGAACAAAAAAATTATATCAAGGACCAAAAAAACTATATCAAGGACCAAAATTTCCAATCTCTGCTACTTCAAAGTCGATCAACTAACAGTGAGCAGAATCAAGTATGATGTTCTAAAATTTGGTGACTACACCCACATACTATTGAAGCAAAGAAATGGCCAAGAGGACATATAGTTGGGGCAATGTTTGATTTTTACCTATGGAGGAACTTATGGGGTCATTTGACTTTTATTCAATGACATTTTATGTTGGGGCAATTAACAATGAGCAGACCACCAGAATTAATACTTAAAGCAACATGAAGGAAATGTCAAGACGACGAGATAAAAATTACAATTGTTGTACATCTTTTACTAATTTTGTGGCAACACTCAAGCCGCTTTCCTTCAAGTAGTCATGAAAATTATATTGTTTGAATATATATATATATAAGAAAAACTATTGGAAGTCCTTCCAGGCCAACATGCGAAAGATAATCCTTATGTGACTATTTACTAATCAGCGCTCAATTGAGACAGTAAAGTGCATTCTCAGAGTTATGAGACTTACTAAAGCAATAGTCATTTCTCTGTCTCCAAGGCCTCAACAAGGACAATATTGAATTACATATGCCGAATAGTTGATTTTACACTAAAGTATCCAATATTCAATTAAAGAAGCCTTTCAGGGAGGAGAGAACAAATTTCTCAGTTTCAAGGCCTATGTCCACTGTGCAAATGTTAAATATCTTAAGAATCAGTTATTTTGTCAAATAGATGGTAAATTATTGGTTATAGCCAAACAGTAAATCGAAATCGATCTACTCAAGACAACGAAAGAACTTTAACTGAGTGTCTGGGTTTGTTAGCATATTAACTGCATTCTTCGACATATTCAAACCATCAAGATTATTTGACAAGGTTTTGGGTTGCATCTATCTTGATCAATAATATTTGCAAAGAGTTCATTTAGAGAAGCATTTCGAAAAAAATGAGGAAGCAAAGCTCTCAAGTGTTGGTAAACTGCATGGAGAAATCAAAGAGAAGACAAAATCATTTAAGCCTAGTTTAGCCTGAAGGCCATGTTCATTGTGCAAATGGAGGAAAGATTTTATTGCTAATTCAAAAGGTCTTCAGAATTAAATAAAACTCAACGAGCTCAAGAAAACTCAAAGACTTTGATTGAGTGATTGGGTTTTTGTTAACACATTACTTGCATTCTCAACGATATTTGAATTTGGTTGTTAGTTTCCTAAACCATCAAGATTATCTAGCAAGGTCTTGGGTTGCATCGATCTTGCTCTGATACTAATTGCAAATAATTCATTAAAAGAAGCATTTCGAAGAGACGATGAAGCAAAGTTGTAACGCCCCGAGTCCCTCAGGTTAGTTAGTCTCGAATCAGGAGATTTTTCATTTAATTTCTAAATTAATTGTTAATTAAATTTATACATATTTATCGGGCTCTAAACTCCAAGTAAATTTATATTTACCGAACTTCGGGTAGTGAGTCTTGTTTTAAGATGGAATGGATTTCTTTTCTCTTGGGCTTGGACTTGTTCGGCCTTTATTGGGTTAAGTTGGTTTTAAAACAAAGGAAAAGAGGAAAAAGAAAACAAAACATCATCATCTTCTTCTCTCCTCCCTTGTTGCCCTAGCCATCACCCACCCCTCTTCTTCTTCTTGTTCACCGGCGACCACACCTCACGGCGGCGACGGAAGCAGCGGCGCCTCCTCGAAACAGTAGTAGGAGCGTCCGACGACCACACCCGTAGTAGCAGCAGCGGCGGCATCTGTAGCAGCAGCGGCGGCGGCGCGACTTCCCCGACATCCCAGCGATCTACAGCAGCGGCGGCGCGTTCCCCGGCCGTCTGCAACGAACCAGCACCGCTCCCTGCAGCGTTCCTCGCGGCGGCACACAGCGACGGGTCAGATCCGCGGCGGCGCACGGCGAACGGGTCGTTACAGCGGCGAATCGGCGGCGTACGACGAACGGGTCAGATCCGCGGCGAACTTCGACGACCTGCTGCTACGATCCGACGAACAGCAACTCAGCGGCGGGATTTGTGCGTTACAGCAGCGTTTAGGACGTTTGGCGGTGACCCACATCCGTTCGAAGCTCGATTTAGGTTACCCACACCTTGGCGAGCTAGATCTAGGTGACCCACACCTATACGAAGTCGGTTTTGGTGGTAATGAGTCATTTGAACCCTTTTAGAATTGATTTCGAAGGCTAAATAGTGTACGTAACTTGCTGTATTTTTCTGTTTTAGTGCTTAGGTGTGAGGTCGACGCAAAACTTAAGGGCGCGGTTGTGAGTAAGTAGACAAGGGGCGTGTGCGTGCGTTAATGTATGTTAAATGATCTCTAATGTGCTGGTTTTGTGGCGTTTAATATTAATTTTGTTATGTCATTGTGCTAAATAACTCTCATTGTGTAATCGGTATACTTGGAGTAGTGTTGGATATATGTCGGTGAAAATGGTGAGGTTTCTGCTTTGCTAAACTGTTGAGTATTGTTGTGGAAATGTTTGTTGTCTGAATATGCAAGAGTTGTTCGGCGTATCTTGTGCGTTATTATACGTAGTAATGCTTGTTGAATATTGATGCTGGATATTAAGTGTTTTGGGTGAACTGTGTCGGACTCCAATGGTTTAAAATTTGTTTGGTTATGCTTTGTTGCGACGAAACTCGTTGTGGAGCCGTTGTTAAGAAAAGTTATATTGTGAGAGCATGATTGGTTTATTATTTCATTATTAGAATGTTGTTTATGTTATGGAAGCATGCTGAATTGTATTTGTGAGTTGAAAGATGCAGGGGTAATGGCTTAATAAAGTATATAGTAAGACTCTGGTGAGAGTTGGATTCTTGGAGGAAATGAATGAGTGAGTGTCAGGGGCTCGGGTATAAATGGTCGGGGGCTGATACGTCACTAATTGAGTATCGAGGCCTCGGGTAAAAACGGTCGAGGGTCGATACGAGGAGTCCTTTGGAAGGAAGGCTATTGGGGCCTTGGGTAAAAATGGTCAAGGGCCAATAGAGGGTGAAGTCATCGGGGCCTCGGGTAAAAATGGTCGAGGGCCGATGCAGCAGTGTCGGAGCTCTGGCTAAAAATGGTCAGGGGCCGACTCTACTCGAAGGAGTTAACTGTGGAAGGCTAGGATAGCTGTGATAAGCGTAGAGGTGCTTGAGTTGTTAGGGAGACTAGAGGTTGGTAGTTAGCGTGTTCCTGGTTGTGGTTGTCACCAAATTTTATGGAATGTGTCTATGTTTGAATGCATAATGTGTTGAAAGGCATGACTATGAATGTTTCGTGATTTAGTTGAGCATGATGTGTGTGTGTGGTTGGTGAGGGCTACTTACAGAGTATATTTTATATACTCACTCCCCCCCTACAATGATTGTTTCAGGTGAATGACTCGTGGGCGACCGTGGTGATGAGACGGAGGAGACATGACGAGCAAGGACCATAGGCTGCTTAGTCACTATTGCTTAGTTTAAGTTATTAGTTAAGACCTTATGTTATGGTCAATAAACTATTTGTTCGTATTTGAATAATTGGGAGGTTCCTACTTGTTATTGATTTTATTTCAGGATAGGTGTCTATCTTAGTTTTCTACCATTCATTGAGTTGTGCTTAGTTTGAATAATAAAATTGCCCCGTGAGGTTGTCCACGGATGTTGTTGATCGATATTCTATGAAATTGATGTATTGTTGAATTGACCAGAGGTGGAACTTGATTTTATATAACTGTTGCATAGGGAGTTGGCATCATGCGTTCGGGGTTGAGTTTAAATCAGTTTGGTAGTTAACGTGACTTAGAAGTGTGGGGGAAATTCTGGGTCGGTTACAAAAGTTCTCAGAATTGGGTGAATCACATGGAGAAGGAAAGATGAACAGAGATGTTAACGAGATGGCAAGATAATTTATGGGATTCAGTCTGAATTATGTCTAATAGGCAAATGGAGAAAAAATTTTACTGATAATTCAAAGGTCGTCAGAGCCAAGTGCTTCGTCAAATAGAGGGTGGTTTATTGGTTGCACAAACAGTATTAAACTATGTTGACATTGCATATGAAAAGAAACTTTCCCAATTGGGATCAAAGCCAATTGTTGATAGTTGCATAGTCATCACTACACTCATTTACTTGGGAAGCCATTCCAAAGAGAAGTAGGTTTTATGAGAGCAAGGGTTACCTCATTTTGAAAAGTCGTCGTATGTCAAGAGAAAGCTATGAGTTAGAACACATTCTAGTTGAAGCTTAAGAGAAAGATGGTCTATGCATCAATGTGTCAGAACAACCTATTTCAATTTACAAGATAAATTTTGGGAAGCTATATCATCGAATCCTAGAGGGGCTGTCCAAGGTAATGACTTCACTTTTATCTCTTTCATTTATGTGCTTCGTTCATTATATCTTTCTTCTCTATTCATATCAACTTTACGCTCTAGCTTCTGTTGCGTCCATTCCATTTCTCCTATTTGAAGGTCCATTTTTAAATGGTGCATTTTCGTCCTCACATATATCATTTTCTCAATTTATTTCTTTCAGTTTTTTCTCTTTCATTTATGTCCTTCATTCTCTATATCTTTCACCCCATTCATCCATTGTAATCTCTATGCTCCAACTTTTGTTATGTCTCTCTCATTTTTTTATTTGAATGACCCATTTGTAATTTGTGTTATTTCATTGTTACATCCATCCTAAAAAATTGAAAAAAAATCTCAAAATTCTCTTGTCATACCGTTAACTTAAAAGTTACTCATTTTATTTGCTACCTTTTGAAGTCGTATCCTTTTCATCGTACTTGTTATTACAAAATTGAGATTTGTAAAAATAATTAGACCAAATAAAATAATGATATGAATTACTTTTTATTTGTTGTTCTTATGCTATATAAACTTTTTGACCTACCAAATCTAATCATGTCTATTGCTCGTAGTCAAGTTTATAAATTGGAGCATCATGACAATAAAAAAGAGTTTTCAACCGTATCAAAGCGAGGACATTCACCAAAAAAAAAAAAGAAAAATCGTGAGACAATGACAGAGCTATTTTTCTCTTGATTTAATGTCACCAAAAGTTTGTGAAGGAACTGGAGGCTCATAAAATTTATCTAAAGAAATATTTTGAAAAAAGGTCTTTTAAAAAATGATACTTTTAATTTCATTCATCACTCTTAAATCTTGAGCTTCACACACCAAACAAACGAGAGAGCATAAAATCATTATTATTGTATGTCATTCATAAATAGTGGGGCAATTTTCGTGTGAAAGACTCTTGTTAAAAAAGCTCTAAGTAGAAAAATCTAATTCATTCATGATGTTGTAAAGTAAATAAGACCTGTTAAAACACAATTTGTAAATATTATTTGTTTTAACTCTTACATCATAAATTACGGTTTAGTGTTTAGCCATGACCGTCTCACATTCTACAATTTAGCATTTACTCGTAGCTGTCTTTAAATTACTGTTTAACATTTATCCCTTGTCGTCCCACATTTGACAGTTAGCATTCACCCTAGCTGTCTTTAAATTAATTGTTTAGCGTTTACCACTGGTCATCCCACATTCGACATATTAGCGTCTATCCCTAGCTATCTTCAAATTATGGTTTAGTGTTTACCGTTGGCCGCTTAGTTGACAGTTTAACATTAACCCCTGACTGTGATCTATAAATATCAGTTGACAGTAATATCGGTTGGTAGTGATGTCTATAAATTTCAATTATCGGATGACAGTGATGTCTATAAATATCAAATATCGGTTGTCAGTAATGTCTATAAATATCAAATATCGGTTGACAATGATGTCTATAAATATCAAATATCAGTTGATAGTGATGTCTATAAATATCAAATAGCAGTTGACAGAGATGTCTATAAATATCGGTTGATAGAGATGTATAAATATCAATTGATAGTGACGTCTATAAATATCAGTTGACGATTAGCATAGCTCCGTTTGTTTTTCCTCTCGTATCCTATCATTCGATGAAAGTAGAATATTGAACAAATTGAAGTCTACACCGTTGTCTACCTTTTAACTCTATAAGGATGAACAAAGGGGCGCAAACTGTAGACCCCTAAATTTGTCCGGTATTCCATTTCATCATTCTTTTTTTATTTGATTTGTAGTAATTTACTTATAGAATTTTTGTTTTTATTTTATGGCAACTATTTTCTTTTGTGCGTTTTATTAAAAGAAAATAAAAAATTAAAAGTATATTATGGCAACTATTTTCTTTTTTGTGTTTTTTGCATAGATGTCTATAAATATCGGTTGAGAGAGATGTCTATAAACATCTGTTGACAGTGATGTCTATAAATTTCAATTATCGGATGACAGTGATGTCTATAAATATCAAATATCGGTTGGCAGTAATATCTATAAATATCAAATATCGGTTGACAAAGATGTTTATAAATATCGGTTGACAGTGATGTCTATAAATATCAAATATCGGTTGACAGTGATGTCTATAAATATCAAATATTGGTTGATAGTGATGTCTATAAATATCAAATATTGGTTGAAGTGATGTCTATAAATATCAAATAGCAGTTGACAGAGATGTCTATAAATATTGGTTGATAGAGATTTATAAATATCAATTGACAGTGACGTCTATAAATATCAGTTGACGATTAGCATACCTCCGATTGTTTTTCCTCTCGTATCCTATCATTCGATGAAAGTAGAATATTGAACAAATTGAAGTCTACACCTTTGTCCACCTTTTAACTCTATAAGGATGAACAAATGGGGCAAACTGTAGACCCCTAAATTTGTCCGGTATTCCATTCCATCATTCTTTTTTTATTTGATTTGTAGTAATTTTCTTATAGAACTTTTGTTTTTATTTTATAGCAACTATTTTGTTTTTTGTGTGTTTCATTAAAAGAAAATAAAAAATAAAAAGTATTTGGTTTAAACATTGATTTCTTATTTCTTTTTCTCTTCAAAATTAAATCTTTATTATAAAAAAGATCTTGTAAATATTTGTTTTCCTTGTTTTTTATGTAAAATATTTTCAATTAAAATAAAATAAAATCTTACTTTTTTGGAAAACATTTCAATTTGATTTAGAATGTTTGGGTAAAAATCAAAGTCTTTAATAAATCATTTAAAATCAAAAGATTTGATTGATGATGTAATTAATAAAAATATTTATCCCATTTGTAAATTAAGGTTTTGAATTCACTATAAATAGGAGGTGTTGGTTTTGGTCCAGAGACGACACGGAGACTACATCACGACAAAACCTACAATTTCTCTCACAATCGTTTTTTTTCCTCGTTATCTATCTGTTTCGGTCTCACTATTTTTTTCTTTCCTTCAATTTTTTCTCTTTGTTCTCTCACTCTGAAATATTCTTCTTAAATGTTTCTCTCTCTTCCACTTGTCATATCTCTTTTCGTTTTCTTTTTACTTGTCTGTAAAAAATTTTGCTATAAAAAAACATTTTTATAAAGACATTTCCTCCTAAAAACTAAACAAATTTAAAAGCATTCATGATATTTCTAAAAGTAAAAATAAATAAATAAATAAAATCTTTTTCTAAATCCTATTTTAATATTTTCTGAATAAATGTCGTATAACCGAGATTGAAGAATTCGAGAGGTCGATTCGCTAATATTCTTAGGTGATCAATTTATTTTGGGAGACAAATTTAAATCCAAATAAACAAAATTTTCTTAATGACTTTAGGCCACTCATAATCATTTTTCATTATTTACGTTATAATAATGTAATGATTAATAAAACGTGGGACATTTAAAAATAAAAGGGTAAAATACACATTTGTCCCCAAGTTTGAGTATAAGTGTCTATTTGGTTTCTAAGTTTCAAAAAGTGACAATTTTTTGTTCCCTACCTTTAGAAAATGGTTCTAAATGGTCCATCAAGTTATTTGACCATTAATGTAACATAATTGAGTTGACCAATTTTAAATGATGTGGAAATATTAAATCATTTTATATTATTTTTTTATTTTTTATTTTCTCTTCGCCCTCTCTCATCCATTCGCTTCCTCTCCCTTCCTCTCTCTTCTTCACTTCTTCTTATTGTTGTTCTTCACTTCTTCTTATTGTTGATCGGCGAGGAGAAGTTATTGTGAAGAAAATGGCAGATAAGGGGGAGAGAGAGAGTATAGGAGAGAACTGGAGAAGGAGGGGGAGGAAAAACGAAACTTGGAGAAGAAGAAGGGAGGAAGAGAGAGGAGGAGAAGGGATGAGAGAGGGAAAGAGAAGAAAAAAGAAAAAAATTACACATATCATAAAAATAATATAAAATTATTTAATATGGGCATGTCATCTAAAATTTGCCAACTCAATTATACCACATCAGTTTTCCATTAGTCAACTAACAGTCAAATAACTTTGAGGACTATTTAGAACTATTTTCTAAAGATAGGAGACCAAACTGTCATTTTTTGAAACTTAGAAACCAAATAGACACTTTTCTTGAAACTCATGGACCAAATATTTTACCCAAAATAAAAATAGAATTTTTTTCTTTAAAGGTCATTTTCTTGAAAAGAATATGAAAAATAAATTATGGTTTATGGAATGAGTATTGTGGGGTGCTAATACCTTTTCCAACACAAAAGACTCCCAAACCTGAATGTTTTTGTGCAGATCAACTTTTCCATGTATTTTGGGTGACCAGTCACGCCCAATAAATAAATATTGGTGACGACTCCATTTTTATCATCTCGGGAAGAAAATCGGTCGCTCCACGTCGCAAACCCGTAGCAGCAACTGTTCTCGTGGGTATTTGGTGAGGTTTTTCATTCATATTTCATATGATCGTATTGTTGTAGTTCCTATCAGCTAGGTGACTTTTGTTGATGCCTCTAGATTTGAGAGATTATTGTATTGCCCATTGTATTTATCCCAAAAGCATTGTAGAACCCGTTATCGAAGAAGACTAGACGTAGCTCATAGTTGGGTGAACCAATATAAATTGCTTGTGTCGTTTATGTGCTTTCCCTGTATTTCACTTGTTATTGTGGTTGGTTTAGTTTTCACCGAAGAAGTGTGGAAGAGAAAAGTATTATTGGTAAGAAGTTTTCCAAATAGGGAGTATTTATGAAATATATATATATTTTTTCTAGAATTCTATTAGCATGTTACTCAAAAGTGTTTAATTGATTTTTTGTGATTTTCGTTATCTATATTTGATTGAACTCTTTTGTGGTGACATGAGTCGGGGTGGACCTATGATCAGGAACAATTGGTATCAATGTTTATTTGATTAATCTTTTGATGATGTTATTTGCTTATAATTGTTTGAAATTTGTTTTAGTGGCATAAATTGTGATATTATTGTTTTGTTATTAATTAATGTTTGGTTGTTGTTCCTCAATTGATGCTTACTTTGTAGAATTTTATATTTTGATCATATTTCAAATGTTTATATTATATTTATTTGGTTTTGATAAGTTGATTCCTTTACGATTAATTTAATTAAAATATCCTTTTATGTATGTGGTTCATTATGCTTAATCATGAGAACTAAACAGCTCTCTTGGAATTTTACTTGTTTTATGTCATATTTCTTCAATATAAATTTTGTTGAGTGTTTTGATAATTTCTTTGAGATAGATTAAACTACCATGCTTTTTAATATATCTATCTTGTGGAAATGAATGAGATAATTTTATTTGTGTTACTTTATCTTCTTGGTATCTATTGATTTTTATTTTTCTAAGAAAGGAAATTACATTTTTTCAGGGGAGTTATATCATTTATATGTGTATCTTTTGTCTTAAAAGATATTGATTTTTCATATTACTTTTTATCATGTATCCCTTCTTATGTGAAGAATTTCTAAGTATTTTCTAAGTATATGCCTAATGAGTTTGAAATTAGTGTTGGGAGAACTTGTTAAAAAGGTTCAAGTTCAATAAAGTTAAAATTGCAAAAACTTCCATGAGTACCTCCACTATGTTTGACAATGATGAAAAAAGTAAATATTTTTATGTTAAAGCTTATTGAGGTATGATAGAATTTTACCTCTCTTATACATATTGTTTATCTATTTAGGGGGAGCAATTCTCTTTGAAGTAAAATTTACTTTAAAATTTCTTAGGAGTGATGCCTCCTGATTTTCTTTGCCAATTTTTTAGAAAGTATCTTGATAGGGGGAGTTTTATAAAACTTATGATAAATGTCTTTTTGTCCTTTATTAAGGGGAAATGCTTAAATGCTTCAAAAAGGGTGGTTTCATGTATTTATTATTTTTATTACTTGTCGTGTTTGATTAAATCCAAAATGGGGAGAGGTAATAAGAAAAATGAATGATCTTGTGAGAAATTGTGTTTTATTTAAATGATGATTTTGGTATTTTTAAGGTATCTATGGTGTAGAGCTTGAAAAAATGATTCAAACGAATCTCGAATCATCCAAATCAAAGCTCGGATAGAGGAGTTATAGTCGAAATAAGTTTGAATGAAAAAATATCACGGGGATGAATGGTGTTGACATGGCCGCTAAATCACTTCATGGACCACTGAAAAAGTGATATTTGGCAAAAAAAAAAAAAAAGGGAAGAGAAAAGAAAAATAAAGAAAAGGAATTAAAGAAGTGAAATGAAATTAAAAAAAAATGGAAAAAGAAAAGAAAAAAGAATAAAATTAATAATTAAAAAAAAAGAAGAGCAGAAAGAGGTTTTGTAAAAAGAGAGAGAATATGAGAAGACGCTGACACAAGTTTGACAAAAAAAAAAAGAAATCAACTCGCCATTAAGAGGTTTATATATATATATATTTTATATAATTATTTCACTTCAAAACTAAATCGTCACCTTTGATTTATTTTTACCAAAATCCAATGGTCTAAATCAATTTTTGTTTCAAGCCTATTTTATCTCTATTTAAACAAATTTTCACTCCGAAAATTTTATAACCATTTTCTTCCCATTTTCTCTCAAAATCCTTAAAGTTCATTTCTCCTTAAAAGCTTCAATTTTTGATCTAAATTTGAAGATTTTATTTGGAGAGATATATTGTGTTTTCAATTTTATTTTCTCTTAGTCATTTGAGAGCTTTATTTTGTAAGAACTTTTCTTACAAGTTTGTGAGCGAAAATTTGGATATCCACTCTTTTAGAGAGTTTTAATCTTGTTCATTCAAATTTCCAAATTTATTGTAACAGTTGCTTTTGAGCCTGACAAAGAACATTGTAACGGTTTGATCCTAAAGCATGGAAAGGATCAAGTTTGTTCTTGCTCCTGGAAACAAAATATTGTACTGATTGGGCTCTAAGCCGAAGAAATAGGCGATTCTTCAATCGAATACCCAAAAGGTGCTTGTGGAGTGGAATAGCCGGTTTTTCAGAACCACTATAAGTTTATGGTGTCAATTTTCTCCAACCCTTCAATATTTAATTTTTGCAATTAATTTTATATTATCATAAATTGCATGAAATTAATTGTCAGAATTAATTGTGACTTTTAGTTGCTACTTATTAGTTCAATTACTTGATAATTATTTGGGTGGTAAAATTGGTTAAGGAGCTTATATTCTGAATTTTTGATAAAATTATTTATTTGTAAAAAGTTTACTTATTTGTTTAACTTGGGGGAAAAGTTTAAAAATAATTTAGTTTTAAAAACAAATTTAAAAAGTAATGTTAATCTAAAAGTAATAGCAAATTAAATGTTGTTTAAATAAATAATTTCAAAAGTAAGGTTAGTTTCAAAACTATTGACAAAAATAGGTCAGGTCAAAGTGGAAGTTAAAACTCACGTACAATGCATGCGACTTTGGCGCAAACGTTTATATTTGATGTGGAAAAGTAGTATCTGAGTAAGTAAGGAAGTCGCATGCATCATACGTGACTTTCACCAAAATTTTTTTATATTGTTATTTTAATATTTGAATTTTTTTATATTGTTATTTTATAGTATATTTCGAAATTTGATTAAAATGTCGTTAAAGTTTTTTTTTATTATTAAATTTTGAAATTTGATTATAATGTCATTTAAAGTTTGAGAGATTGAAATTAGATTAAAACCAGTAAGGAGAATTATAAATTTGAGCTTTCGTGATTTTTTTTGAAATGTGAGTTTTCGTATTATATTCTGCAAATGTTTGTCAAATATCAATTTTTATAATTGTTAAACATTCAATACAAAAAGTTGTTATAAACTTTAAAACATATTACAAAACATAGATAAGCATGTACCACATTGTCGTGACGCCTTCTTACACGACATCCACGACGAGGTTGTTACTAAACAGGTGATGGGTAAGGCTGATGAGCTGAACTAGATGCAATATCTGAATGAACTCCTGGCGTATGAATCATTAGAAAATGCGACTGTTTCGGAGTATTCATAATATGTTCGTTTCCTATAGGAGGATCTTTATTTTGTTCGTGAACATATTGAGCTTCTTGTGCTTCATCTTGAACATATTCATTTAGTTGTGCTTTTTTCAACTTCCAATCATTTTAGGTGAAAATGGGTTGAGATTCTCTAAACAAATCCTCCTTGACTTGAACTCACGGTTTTGGCTTCATTCAAACATATTGGAAATGACTCCCTTGCCATTCATTAAGTGAAACTCACGTTTTCGGAAGGTTGACCACTAAAATTACGCCAGGCGCAATTCCTGCAAAACATAAAACTTTGATTTTCTTCCAACCTTGACCTTGTTTTTTTCACATTTTTTCTGAAGTACCATATATTGCAAATTATCCATAAATGTTCTATGCATGCTCTAGTTTTAGAATATGTAACCATTTTTAGCTAAAAATGATGGGAAATGGTTTGTTTTTATGGTCAAACAGGTCTACCGACTCACATTTTCGTGGTAAAAATGTCAACCCTAGCATACCCCCAAACTTAGCCATTTGCTTGTCTTCAAGCAAAAACAACAATAACTGTAACGCCCCAGGATTTTATATATCATCCTAGGCAACGCTAAATAATTCACCTGGCTAACCTTAACTCTAAACACGAGATAAGCAACTCCCTGGGAAAATAATTTAAATGAAATAAAGCTTCGACTCCCATACGTTCTATCAGAAATATAAATGTCATAAACTGTCAGGACTTCGCCCTCCGTGGGCAATTTAAAAACAAAAACATCTCCTATCCGCCTCAGTGGCAAAAATTCTTAAATAAATAAAACAACCGTACACCTATACTCCAACGACAACAGTGACGCGTTTACCAGCAACATCCATAACAAATAAAGTAGTTCTAAAGAATACAAAATCCTCCTCGATTCACACCTAGCAATAACATAAATCTCAATGCTACTCGTACCCAACGACCCTTCCCTCTATCCTCACTAACTAGGCTAGTGATCCCTCCTCGGTCAAGCCCTCTCCACGTCATCACCGCGGTCGACCCTGTTCACACCTGAAAACATATAAGGGTAAAAAAGGGGGTGAGTACGTAAGGTACCCCGTAAGTAGCACTTCCTAACTAGCACAAAAATCATGCTCACAGTCACGGCATATAGAATAAAACGATAGCAAGGCAATTAAATAGGCAGCGAGAGATAGCGAACAATAACTTGACATTTACATACAACAACCATGCGTCAGAACTACTAAGACTACAACCCATGATTCACTAGCCCTTGTCTTATAGTACTAAACCTTCCTCTACACCCCCCTGTGTTACTCCCCGCTTAACTTCTCGAGGCATGACGGCTCTTGACATTTATTCCCAAGTTACCGCACCCCCTCCTTTTACAGTACTTGATGTTCGACCTTGCCATTTATTCCCAAGGCCTAGCACCACTACTTCGCAAGCACCACTCTACTTTAATCCCTCAAGCCTAACTCCTCGAGTCGTATTGACCCTTGACATTTATCCCCAAGGCCTCAATACTCCTCTACAGAAACTTGACGTTCGGCCTTGCCATTTATTCCCAAGGCCTGAACTGTGCACCGGTCTTTGCCGTTTATCCCCAAGGTACCGATGACTTCCCAGCGTATTGGTCATTGACATTTATCCCCAAGACCCCAATACTTGTTTACAGAAATTTGACGTTCGACCTTGTCATTTATTCCCAAGGCCACTACTCAAGGCTTTGAACCTCCAAGCGATTTATATGCATTTTCAGGTCAGAACACCCATAGTTAACGGACTATCAACCCGTCCCTTTACCCTTCACCACTTCACTAACCCTCCCATGACCACCTACAGGTAAATTTCCCACATTCTAAATCACTGCACCGTTTACAAGCATGCTTTTCCTCGTAATAAACAGAATACATCCAACAGCTCACAACTAGAACAATATAACTAAATTATCAGTTTAACAACGCGAGCATTTCATTTACATCACATTTGCAAAATGTCATGAGCCAGTTACTTCTAACTACAACAATTCAGAACCTACTAGTCACCTACAACAATAAGAACAGGAAGTATGTTTCCTCAAAAGTGTTCAATAATAGAAAGACGACAACAAGATCGCTAGAAATTCACAAATCAAAACTAACAATCCCTACATGCTCAATTAAATTATTTTAACAAGAAAAACAGCATCGAAACCATTCCGTTAACGCTAAATAACGCACGCACTCGCCCCCCCTAGTGCTACTTACCCAACCACGTCCCTAAGTCTTGCGTCGATCTCACACCTAAGCATAAAAATAGAAAAACAAACAGCAAGTTATATGTACGATTCAGCCTCCGAAATCAACTCTAAGGGAGTTCAAAGGGCTCATTACCACAAAAACGACTTCGTGTAGGTGTGGGTAACTTAGATCTAGCTTGCAAAGATGTGGGTAGTGTAAATCGGGTTTCGAACGGATGAGAGAAATCGCTGAACACCACAAAAAGCTGCTGTCCACGTTTTTACAGCAGAGGAATGCGTCGAAACGACTTCCAACGTCTTCGTTTTGATGTCTGTGACTACAAAACAACTTCGCTTATGAGTGGGTATCCCAAAATTAACTTCGAACAAAGGTGGGTCAAAGAAACTTGCCGCACTTCACGGATCTAAGTTGTTCGAGGTCGTTGGGACTTGTCGGATTTGAGAGAAGACACCATGAAACCAGCACCCACGTGCACCGCCGCCGCCTGCTGCTGCGACGCCGCGCACCGCCGCTGCCCGGAGTCGCACGCCGCTGCCGCTCTGAGTCGCACCCGCTGCTGTCCGCCAGAGGGGGCCGTCGTCGGTGCTGCTTCGTCAGAGAAAGAAATCCGGATAGGGGGGGGGGGGCTGGCGGCTTCAACAAGAAAGGGAAGGGAGGAAGAAGAAGAGGAAGGAGAACAAGATGGGCTAGGGTTGTTTTGTTTTAATTCCCCTTTTTCTTTTGTTTTGAAACATACAACTCACTTGGGCTAGTTTCTTTTGTTTAAGGCCCACTTACCCAAACACTCCTTGTTAACAAAACCAATAATATAATTTCGTAGTTGGTCCAATGGCCCAGAACAAGTGTCACATAGCGGATTCCGTACTAAATCATAACTTGATAAATAACTACACGCTACTAACTCACCACTAAATCTATAACAATACACACTAGCCGAGATGTCACACTTAAATTAAATAAAGATCACTGATGAATCAAATAAAATAAAAATGAAATAAATAAATAAATCAATAAATAAAATCCATTTTGTTATAAAATTTCCCGGAACTCGGGGCAAGCTAACCTGAGTAACGCGGGGCGTTACAATAACGAATCGAAAACAATCAACATGCTAGAAAGATGAATGAGCAACAATCCAAAGAATATAAGTTATCGCATCATATTCGTCTCAGGAAGGACTCTACAAGCCAAACTTCCTAACATTAATTTCAAATCAATATACCACAAACCATTCTTGTTTTGAAAAATAAAAATGATTCTAAAACGCCTTTCTTTCTAAAACACAAAACGTTTTACAAAACCAAGGAATATGCACACTTCCATATTGATTCAAAACTTTACATTAAGAAGACACGTGGACCGACTACTAGCCCCTGAGGTTTTCAACACACTAACATCGGTTTCCAACCACAACCACTCATAGAAACTTTTTAGGTAGCAACCCGACATATAATGATGTCGACAATGGATTCATGATGTCACCTTAATATGTAGGCTACTACCCTCCAAGATGATAACGCCGCCCATTTAAAGATAGATCAATGTCTACAGTGGGACTCGCAAAAAAGTAAGTGCATTTTCTTGCTGCTCGTGTTTGTTTCCACTCTTGTCTTTCTCTTACTTTTATTTTTCTTTTCTTTCCCCCACTCTTATTTTCTCTCAAGACTCTTTTTTGACTTGATTTTTCTTCTTTTGGATTCTTTTTTCGAAATTTTTTTATTGTGTATGACTCATTTTTTTGCATAAGACTTTTTATTGCTTGAATTTTCTTTTTGACTCATTTTCGAAATATAAAAAGCATTTTCTTTCTAACAAAAAGACACAAACTGTCCCAAAAAACTCAAGGGAAACAGTGTCCTCACTAGGGAAAGAAATTTTGAGAGATGCAAAATTTTGGCACAAAAAGGACAAGGACTTCCAAAGCATTGAAAAAGTATAAGTTCTAAAACAAAAAGAAGCATAACATATGTTTATAACCAAAACAAAATAAGGAAAATGACTTATGACTTAATCATAAAACTAGGAAATCTAACCTATTCATGCTTTAAGTATCCTCATTGATATGATACAAAAATAAAGAACAAAGGAAAGCTTTTCATTAAAAAGATGAGCATGTGGATAGTTTAGAAAAGATGCTATTGAAAAAGATAAGGACAAACTTGTAGGTAGAACAAGGAAGCATGCAAAGTTTGAACTTAAAGCAGAAACACAACAAACATCTATTACTAACAGCACAACATCCACAAAATACTATCCTTAAACCAAAAACTAACCTAAACAACCTAACAAGCAAACTAAAAACACAAAAACATACAAGATCAAGATCCACAAATTTCTAATTCCCAAAGCAAAGCGAAAGAGAGATACTCCCCTAATCATCGTCATCTGAAGAATCATGGCCAGTAGGTCGTGAAGACGAAGGCAAGTCGGCCTTGAGCTCGTCGGGAAGAGAAGGTGCACCATCTCCATAAAGTTCTTTGAGAAACTCACACGTGGCGTGTTGAGTAGCCAAGAGAAGATTATATTTGTGCCTTAACTCGTCGTATTGTTCTCTCATAACCACGCCTCGGGTCTCAGGATCCGTATCGATAGTGGGAGAATCTTCCTCACGAACAATCGAGTATCCCCGAACTCTCCTTATGGATGTGACCGGCTTCTTAAGCGTCACAAAATTCTCATCATCAGCCTCCACCCCTACTTGCAAACATAATTATGTTATTAGTCCAGGAAAAACAAGTGGACCTACCATTTTCTCCGAAAAACTTCGAATCTTGTTCCTTATGAGTTTGCCAAAATTAAACTCAATGCCCTTCATCAAAATGTACACCATCATCACCCTATTCCACTTGATGGAGGAATCATGGGAAATGAAGATCAACCGATTCTTCACCACATACGTCCAGACTGTGTCTTATTCATTGATATAAAGGGGTTATAAGGAAAGCTTCCTCGTTGTTGAAACGATCTATGACTTGTGTGGTCTACATAGTGATGGAACTC
The DNA here is from genome assembly GCF_013281855.1 of Momordica charantia. NCBI lineage: Eukaryota > Viridiplantae > Streptophyta > Magnoliopsida > Cucurbitales > Cucurbitaceae > Momordica > Momordica charantia. Next base: position 7,899,165 of record NW_028275161.1, on the reverse strand, counting down.
TTAGACATGCACAACGGAAGCTAAGAATCATAATACACTTAATGAAGCAATTTAACTAAAATAAGCATGCTTGGAAAAAAGATGAAAAAGGTAAAGAGAAAAAGATTAACTTTATACCTTTGAAGACCTCCGTTATAACTTCTTCTCCTAACTCAATGGGACCACCAACGACAAATCCGTGCTATCCTCGGGTTGATGAACACGGTTGTGGGACCGAATTTTGAGTGAAAACAAAGGGAAAATACTATTGGCTAGGAGAAGACAATAGAAATTTGAGTTAAAAAATTATGCACTTATACAAGTAAGCATTACCCTTATCCAAGTGATCTTCATCACCTATATAAAGACCAAATGCATGCAAAGACATGCCTTGCATGCCTTCCACTTTAAACTCCACTAGCATGTAAAAGATAGGTGTCATTGCCTTGAAGAAACACTTCAAAAACCACTAGTTAGTGGGAAAATCCAACTTTGAAGTTGGATTTTTCCACTAACTTGATTTTTTAAATAAAACTTTGATAAAACTAATTTTTATAAAAACAAAAATTGAGATATCAATTTTCTATTAAAACAAAAATCAAGCCAAATCAATATCTCATATTAATTGGTCTTTGACACCTAAGCTTGATTAATCACATTAATCAAATTACAACTCTTTTTCATGCTTTGAACTTATTTAAAACTAATTTAAATAAGTCATACTCTCCATAATAATTAAATGTCAATTAGATTATATATTATATCTCATATAAAATACAATATTCCCTTAAAAACCGAATTTGAACACTTCAAATTCTTGCTTCACCTAGTTCATCAATTTTATCCTTTATGAGCTATCATGGAGACCCGTTGGACCTACAGATCATGGGCTCCAACGATTCGAGACTAACCGGTCAAACTCTTTAACTTAGTTAATCAACATTCGTTAACTAACAAGACTGTCCACTATAGCCTGTAGATGCACTCCCCTCACTGTAGATATATTTGTGTCCATTTGATATAACTGTCATCGGCAAGTTGATCCTTCACAGGCCGTTCGTAACCTCATCTAGGTAAAAAAAAAAAAAAACGTTTTACCCCTGAGTTACATCTTTTCTCCTTAAGTACCACTATCCCTCTAATGAACAATTGATTTAGGATCAAATCACTAAATCCAATTCCTCTCGGGCCAGTGAGAGGATGGGGCCCCTTGTTCAAGACCCGGGATCAGCCCTTAAGGGAACAACCTCTCTAATATCCCTAAATTGGGTAGGAGTCAATTTCGTCTTGCTAATTCTATGTCCCCAGCTATCTACCCAGTCTTATCCCTGAAATGGGAGGTATATTGAGCAGCGCTGATGAGCTTACTCTCACCTATGCAGATCAAGGGAGAATCCTGAATAAATAAGAGTTCATAGATGGCTCAGGATTTAGATCAAGTTATTTAGGTCATCGATAAACGAAATTAATCAGTGTTATCCTTAAACGGTGTTAATACGTAACAGTGATTATTTCAGGACCAGTCTTACACAATCTCATTTTGTAGAACACCCCCGCTCACATGTTTCTACACGAACGAATCAGGATCACTTCGTTTATGACACCTTACAACATTTGTAACAATCATAAAATAGGCCGTATTCAATAGTGTCTCCAGGAAAAAGTACCCAACTTGATCCATGTACTGTAGACTGTTTAGGCTATTTACTTAAACTTGATCCAGTTTATGTCTCCACATAAAGTCCAAGTACTCATGATAATAGCCAAGGGTTCATAGTTTATTGGATTTATTAAAAACACAAATTCACTTTCATTTAACAACATTTGTCTGAATAACCTCACATTAATGTTCACTGTTTACAAACTACGAGTTTTAGGACAGAGTATCAAACAAATTCCCACTTGGACTAAAACTCCTAGTGGGTTTACAACGTGGTTGAGTTAAGTGCGAGAAATGTAAATACAATAAACTAAGGTATCTCATACCCAACTTCTCCCACATGCCCTATTTATTCTAATCGTAGTCTGATTACGCTTGTTTACATGCGTAAAAAGAAGGTTTTAGATGCTGTTTTTACTATGTTTCAGCTTTGTTTCAGATTTTTCTCGGTCGTTTGAGTTCCAATTCATGCAAAATTCATATATTATGGTTTGTGGTTGGCTTATATTGTATTTATGACATTTTAGGACCATTTGGGAGTGCAAATTAATCAAAAGAAGCAAAAAGACGGAAAAACCTACATGGGAGGCGCCAGGCGCCTGGGAAGCCTGCAGAAAAATTGGTTTTCTTCCAACTTTGCCCTTAATGAAACGCGTCTTCCAATGCATTTTGGTGGTTCCAACCGATGCATACGTGTAGAAGAAGTGTTCCACTATCAGTTTGAGCACGATTTGGTCAGTCAAAAGAGTTGGAAATAGGTGATTCACCATCGTTTTAGGACCTACCTAACCAATTCTGCACAGCTATAAATTCCAGCAACTTCTCCACCAAATTCATCAAGCCTTGCTTCCTTCTCTTGATTATTTTTAGTGTTTCTTTGTTGCTTTCTAAGTACTTTTGAGTTGCTTTTGGTTTTTAAATCCCGAGTACTTTACATTCTTTTATTGAGCTTTGTTTTGTTTCCATTTGTACTTAGTTATTTTTCTACTTATTCAAATATATAAAAATCTAGCACTTTGCTTATCTTCCCTTTGCCTTTACTTTATTTTTAGTTAAGAGAGTTGTGTTTTTGGAGGAAAGAGAACGTGACACTCCTCCTTGCTTGAAAGAGAAGGGCGAAGCTCTCAATCCCGATAAAAACTCTCCGTTAGTTAACTTTTGTTTTTCACACATGCATTCCACATTCAACCATTTTACTTGCTGTATTTTCTTCAATATGTCTTTCTAAATTCCCGTCTCTAGTCCGGTTATGGATAGTTAGCCTTTTATGTCTAAAAAGGGTTGCTAAGAAGTAATGTTTTTGCTTTCCATTCATTGCTCAACATGTTTTCCCAAAAGGTTAGGATTTAGAGAAGGCCACTGTAAGTCTTAACAAGTCAATACTAAAAAGGTTGCTTATTTACATTGTTGAGTGGTTAAACCGAGGAGAGGAGCACCTTAGACATAAGGGTTCCGCTTAAGTAGCCTAGACATAGGACCTTAACCCGAGGTTGCGACTATTTCCATCTTAAAACTAAGATATATCTCATAATAGACATATTAGGGAATGTCTTAGGACTTTGAACTTGCTTAGACATAAGTCAAGTGAGAAGCGTAGTCGTTGGTTTCTAAAGTAAAATGCATATTGTCCTTAGCATGTCCTTGATTCTTTGTTGGCTAACTTGAAGTAATTCGGGCTAGGTTTTATCATTATAAGTCCAAATCCCAAATCCAAACCATTATTTGTGACCACTTCCCATTTTACAAGAATCACTCATTCCAACATTCACTATTCTTTAAAACTCTAGAGTTTGGAAATTGTTTAGAAGTCCTTGAGGATCGATACTTGGATACTCCATCGATTTTATATTACTCTGACAGGTGTGCACTTGCATCTATATAATTGTTACCACGCTTAGTGCGTGCGTTCAGCATAAACGCCCAGTCAAGTTTTTGGCGCCGTTGCCGGGGACTTTAGTTTTAAAATTATTTTCAAATTCTTTTAGTTTTTATTTTTGTGAATTGTTGTTGGGTGTAATTTCCATCCACCGTTTTTGTTCTATATTTTTGGTCGTTTATCTCACAAGGGTAAGTTAATGTGCATGAGCACAAGATCTTTTCTTCTACCCCTTGACCCTGAGATTGAGCGGACCCTTCGAAAAACTCGAAAGGAGCAAAGACTTCGAAAACAACTAGAAAAGCAAAAAGAGAGAGAAGGTGAAATCAGTCCTGAAAGTGAGGTAGAGAGTACGAGCACATCAATGGCAGATATTCCACCTCGTGATCCGGTTGATCCACCTGCTGTTAACGGTAATATGAGGGATCATGCAAGAAATGATGAATTCAACCATATCGAGATGGCGGACAACAGAGACGTGCCAATGCGAGAATATGCCGCCACGGCTTTTCAGAACTTTGATTCAGGGATAGTCAACCCTATTCCAGCCCACGCAAACTTTGAGCTTAAACCAATGATGTTCCAAATGTTGCAGACAATTGGACATTTTGGAGGGCAGGAACATGAGGATCCACATGATCATCTGAAATCATTCATTCAAATTGCAAATGCATTTCGATTACCTGGTATAACAGACGATGCTCTGAGACTAACACTTTTTCCATTTTCTTTGAAGGACCAAGCTAGAGCATGGCTCAATGCATTTCCACCGGGATCCATCACCACATGGGGTCGTTAGTGGAAATTCTTAACAAAATTCTTCCCACCTACTCGCCACGCTGATATCAGAGAGGAGATCATCTCCTTTAGACAGTATGATCGTGAACCTGTTCACGAGGCGTGGGAGAGATTTAAAGAACTAATCAGGAAATGTCCGAACCATGGCTTGCCGGCATGCATCCAGATAGAACATTTCTTTAGAGGTTTAGATCATCCTACTAAGATGAGCGGGTGGAGAGTTTGCATTGACTATCGCAAACTCAACAAGGTAACAAAGAAAGACCATTTTCCTCTTCCGTTTATTGACCAGATGCTCGACCGTCTGGCAGGTAAGGATTTCTATTGTTTTTTAGATGAATATTCGGGTTATAATCAAATTACTATTGCTCCAGAAGACCAAGAGAAGACAACATTTACGTGTCCGTATGGTACGTTCGCTTTCAGGCGAATGCCCTTTGGACTATGCAATGCACCCGCGACTTTTCAGAGGTGTATGATGGCCATCTTCTCTGACATGGTAGAAAATATTCTAAAAGTTTTTATGGATGACTTTTCTGTTTTTGGAAATTCTTTCGACGCTTGTTTAGTTAATTTGGAGAGAGTATTGGAGAGATGTGAACAAACAAACCCAGTCCTAAATTGGGAGAAGTGTCATTTCATGGTACAATAGGGCATTGTTTTGGGTCACAAAATTTCCAAGCAAGGAATAGAGGTAGACCACGCTAAGATAGACATCATTTCAAAGCTACCTCCTCCTACAAATGTCAAAGGGATTAGAAGTTTTTTAGGGCATGGGGGATTTTACCGCCGCTTTATAAAAGACTTTGCTAAAATTTCTAAACCCTTGTGTCAATTGTTAGAACATGATAGACCATTTGTTTTTGATGATGACTGTTTAAAATCATTTGAAATGTTGAAAGTTGCTCTAAGTTCAGCTCCTATAATTATCGAACCTAATTGGGATTTACCTTTTGAGCTCATGTGTGATGCCAGTGATTATGCAATAGAAGCTATGTTAGGACAACGTAAAAACAAGATCTTGCATCCTGTGTATTATGCTAGTAAGACTCTGACCGGTGCACAACTCAATTACACTACTACTGAAAAGGAATTGTTAGCAGTTGTGTTCGCCTTTGATAAGTTTAGGTCTTACTTGATAGGCACAAAAGTCATTGTTTTTACTGACCATTCTGCTTTAAAATATTTATTTGCTAAATAAGATGCTAAACCACGTTTGATACGGTGGATTTTGTTACTTCAAGAATTTGATATTGAAGTTAGGGACAGGAAGGGTACTGAAAACCAAGTTGCTGATCACCTGTCTAGATTAGAATCCCTGCTCTGTGATGATGGAACTGTTATACGTGAACAGTTTATTGACGAGCAACTCTTGCGAGTTGATTCAGTTCCGTGGTATGCCGATATAGCAAATTATTTGGTAAGTCGAATAGTTCCTTATGAGTTCAACAAGCAACAGGTAAAGAAATTTCTAAATGAAGTTCGATGTTATCGTTGGGATGAGCCTTTTTTATATAAGCTAGGACCTGACAATATCTTATGCAGGTGTGTCGCAGAAGAAGAGCACGAGGCGATATTAGACGCTTGTCATATGTCTCCATATGGAGGACATTTTGCAGGACACAAAACCGCAGCCAAAGTTTTGCAAAGTGGGTTCTTTTGGCCCACTATGTTCAAAGATGCACATAAGTTTGCCCAGGTTTGTGACAAATGCCAACGGACAGGTAATATATCTAAACGCCACGAAATGCCTCAAACCCCGATCCTGGAGATTGAAATATTTGATGTGTGGGGTATAGATTTTATGGGTCCATTTCCATCTTCTAATGGTAAGCTTTATATATTGTTAGCAGTAGATTATGTTTCGAAATGGATAGAAGCCATTGCAACTGCTACCAATGATTCCAAAGTTGTCATTCGTTTTCTGCAAAAGCACATTTTTACGCGTTATGGAACCCCGCGTTGTCTGATAAGCGATGGGGGGGCTCATTTTGTGAATAGGTCTATGCAAAAGTTGCTGACTAAATACAATGTGCGTCATAGGGTTGCAACAGCATATCATCCTCAGTCGAATGGGTTAGCCGAAATATCTAATAGGGAGATAAAAAACATTTTAGAAAAAACTGTAAATCTTAACCGTAGGGATTGGTCTTTTAAGCTTGATGATTCACTTTGGGCATATAGGACAGCATTTAAGACTCCCCTCGGCATGTCCCCCTATAGGCTAGTTTTTGGAAAAGCATGTCATTTGCCTCTTGAGCTAGAATATAAAGCATTTTGGGCTACTAAGAAATTAAATTTTGATTTGTTGGCTGCAGGTGAAGCGAGGAAGTTACAATTGTTGGAATTAGAAGAACACAGACACTTTTCTTATGAGAATGCTAAGTTGTTTAAGGAAAAAACTAAACAGTGGCATGATAGGCGTCTTCGGCCGAACAATCTTCTAGAAGGTGATCTGGTTCTGTTATTCAACTCTAGGTTGAAACTTTTCCCTGGAAAACTTAAGTCTAGATGGTCTGGACCCTTTCAAATTTTTAAAGTCTACCCATATGGGGCAGTGGATCTAGTTGACTCTAAGGGAAATGTTTTTAAAGTAAATGGGCAGAGACTTAAGCCGTATTTTGGAGAACCAGTGGATAGAGGAAAAACCTCTATTCAACTTTCAGATCAATAAATTTTTGCGAAAAATGTTTTTCCCTTCTTATCCGTTGTTGAAAGAACAAAAGTAAAGGAAGGAAGTCTTTGTATCTTGTATTTTCTCTTTGTTTCATTATAAAGTTTTTCTTATTAAGAGAATGTTTTTGAAAACGTTGAAAAAAAAAAGAAAAAACAAAAAGAAAGAAAAAAAAACGTTGAAAGAAAAAAAAAAGAATTACGCAGGCGCCTGGCGCCTGCCCTGTTTTTCCAGCAATTCGAAAATATTTTCCTTCACGGTTTGGGTTTTAATTTTCGATAATATGGGCTTTATCTTGGGTCAAACATTAATCTTCTATGATTTAGCTTTAAAAACTTCTCTTCAAATTTTGTTTCTCTAATCCTATTTTGTATTCAAAAATTTTTTTTTTCCTTTTAGGTTTAGGAAACCTAGTTGAACTTAAATCTCAATCCCTTTCCATTTAGGATTTAGTTTGGGGAAAGCTTTAAATAGACCCATTGCCTAAGCTTTACAACTCCACCAAAACCCACACAACTCTCTTCTTCCCCTTGTTTTTTCGGCAAAACCCACTCCCTTCATCACCCTTGTTTTCGATTTTCAGCCACCACCAAAAAGAAGAAGAAATTTCCAGCATTTGCTTACATCTATGGCTTCTTCTTCTCAACATACTTCACTTCCTACCTCTTCTACTCAAGCTCCAAATGCCACAAGCATTCCTTTTCCACCATTGGAGAACTTCCAACACCACATGGTTTCAGGTTCTAGGCTAGCTGCTGTTCGGGGAGGAAACCCGCTTCAAACATTTGAATGTCCTCCATCCCAAGCTCCTACACAACGTCTTATAATGAGCCCACATGGTTATGTTAATTTTCAGCAACTACCCACCCTTAATATACCTCAAAACAGTGAGTTTAGGGCTGAAAATCCTCAACAACTTCCTCCAATGATCAATCCGGGTATGTACCAACCGTTTATGTTTAACCCGGTTCCTTCCTATCATTTTCCCTTGTCCCAAATGCAAATTCCAGCTAGTGTTCATCCTTATGGAATTCCAAACCCATCTACTCTATTTCCTAGCCTTCCACCTTATTATGGAATGGGTCATTGGGTACCTCCACATAATTATGGTATGATTTCACCTAGAGTTTCCCCACCACCTCAACTTCCATTCCTAGAAAGAGGACCTCAAGCACCCCAATTGAACCCTAACATATCGAGTACCTTCAACATGGGACAACTAAAACCCTTAGAGCCTCCTAGGATGCCAACCCCAACCAATATGTCAATGGATGCAGGAGATGAGCATGGAGGAGAGCAAGAGAAGAGCTATAGCCATAGGCTAGAGCCCGGGGTGTTGATAGGGCAAAAGAGGAAGGGCAAGGAGGTGATGATAGACCCAGAAATTGAGGAAGATGGGAGTAGTAGGCGTCTGACGCCTAAGGATTCATCTATGGAGAACAGGGACGAGGAGCAGTTTTATTCATCTCCATTGATTATTACACCGGAAGATGGTAATGATGATTTTCTACTGGTTTCACGAGGACATTGTTCAAATATGCCGGAAACAGAGGATACCGAGAACGAAGTGGTGAGAACAGATACTCAGAAACCTTCCCCATTGGATACACCTACAGAAGGAGCGTTTTGTAGTCACCAAGAGTTGCCTACTGGGGCAACTGGATCTACTCCGTTGGCAACGGATGAGTATGTCACACCGATGGCCACTCTACTAGGGGTAAGGGATGCTCACACTATTCCTTCTAATGCAGTTAACCCGCTTGGGTGTGATACAGGTAGATCCAAGGTTGGGGAGAATAGTACTCAAGAATCTACCAGCGAAGAAGATCTTGAGGACACGCAGACGGTAAGGGAAATGTTTCAATACAATAGGCGGGAGAAAAAGAGTTCAAAACATCGTGCAGTTCAGGCTAAGAAGCCGACAGTGCCCATGAATGAACCTAAAACGAGAGCTGCGAAAGCTAAAGCAGCTGAAGCTAAGAAGAAGGTAGTGGCACCTGGGCCAGTTGATACAATTGAACTGGACTTGTCTGAGGGAGAGGAGGTCGAGACAAAATGGAACGCGGCAAATTTAGCCACTCAAACTTCATTAATGAAATCCCGTAAGATTATGACAGAATTGGGATTCGATCTCACTCTAGGAGATGTGCCTGATGATTGGAGGGAGACCGCTAGAGACAAAGAGTGGAGACCACTCATTCAGCCCATACAATGTGAGGCTTTGGAGTTAGTTAGAGAGTTCTATGCTGCTGTCCATCCCCAGTCACATATAGCCATAGTGCGCGGGAAGGAAATACGGTTTGATGCCACTCAGATCAACTACACCTTCAACATTGAGAATATCAGAGATGCTGTGGGCAATAAGATGTTAGTGACTCCGACTCTAGCACAGCTTGATGAGGCTCTAGCATGTGTTGGGAAGCCCTCGGCTACTTGGGATTTGACTACTCATGGCAAGGTACGACTAAAACTCGAGGATGTTTCCCTAGCTGCTGCAAGATGGTTATACATAGTCAAAAACAGAATTCTGCCAACGGAGCATGATGAGCATGTCACTCAGGATAGGGCACTGCTGGTTTATGCCATGCTAAAGGGCATAGATGTGAATTATGGAGAATTGATCAATACTAGTATCCATGAGTGTGCCCACCGGACACGTGGTAAGCTTTATCACCCACATTTGGTCACTTCTTTATGCTTGCGACAAGGTGTACAGCTCCATGAGGATCGAGTTAAGAGAGATGCCCCAATTGTGGAGGAGAAGAATATTCGGCGTATTATCGCCCATGCGTTACAAAGAAGGGAAGGTACTGAGATGTCTCCTACATCGGAGATCCGTCGTCTTCGAGAGGAGAACCAACAGCTGCGAGATCAGGTTCGAGAAGTCATGCAACATATCTACAACTTGAGGGCTTCATTGGATTTTGCGGTTTTACCTTCATGGCCTCCAGCGCTAGCTGCTATCCTTGGTCATCCATCTCCCAGTACTGACACTGATCCTAGTCCACAACCTCCGACTTCATGAAGGGGAGGTTCCTTCTTTGCTATTTTTTGTGTTTTATTCTTTTGGTTAATAACGTAGTTTGCATATTCTAGCATTACTACGCATGTTTTTGTATTGATTATGTTTCGAGCTCAGTTGAAGCATGTATAAATTAGTATCGTTTATCTTCTGATCACTTAAAGTATGCCTTCACTTAACCTTTGTTTAGCTTTTCACATGCCTATTTTGAAGCATCTGTGCTGTGCATGTGATTTCATGTCGATGATGATTATAAGAGATTGTTGACTTTTCTGTTCTATGCCTGACTAAGCTTTGAGCTATTTCTTTTGTTTATGTGATAAACTCATTTTCTTTTATGTCTTTTTGATCTTTACAGACTTTAAGCTTTTTCTTTGCCCCTATATAGGAAGTCCTTGTCCTTTTCACTGTTAAGCTTTTTTTCATCCGATGTAAAAGTCTTTTCCCAGTGAGGACACTGTCTCTCTTAAGTTTGGGGGGGACAGTCGTTGTGTCAGTCGTTGTTTCAGAAAGATAAGGTGTTATTTATTTAAAAAATCATGCTATTTTCTTTTGAAAAAGAGTCAGTTCGAAAGAAAGAAAATGTTGAAAAAGCACTTAGCTAAAAGAAATAAAAAAGAAAGAAAGAAAAAAAAAGTTGCAAAAGAGTAAAAAAACAAAAAAAGTATTGTTGAGAGAAAATAAGAGTGGGGAAAAGACTTGTGTTAGAAAGAAAAGAGTGGTAAAAACAATGAGAGTTAAAGAAAATGTATTTATGATTCCCGAGTCCTACTGTAGACACCCATTTAGTTTTAGGTTGGGTGTTGACTTTGAAAATAGCAGTAAGGATGGTGATAAGTGACTTCGTGTTTCTCATTGTCGTCGTCTTATGACCCAGCTGTAGTTTCAAAGTCTTTCTACGAGTAGCTGTGGTTGAAACCGATGTTAGTGTGTGGAAACCTCAGGGGCTAGTAGCCGGTCTTTCAGATGTAAAAGTCTTAGTGTAAGGAGGGAGTGTGCAGATTCCTTAGGGGTATTTGAAAACGTTTTCTGTTTTTGAAAGGAAAAAAAAGATTTTGAAAGAGAAAGTTTTTATCATTTCAAACTTGGTTTATAGTGACTAAGCTTACAAAGGCAATAGAATGGTAGGCTTTGACATCTTTTCCCTGAGACAATTTATGATTGAACATCGCGGTTGCTTTTGCTTTTCCTTGTCCATGTGTTAGAAAGCTGATTAAAGTTGCTAAGTTTTGCTTGAGGACAAGCAAAAAGTTAAGTTTGGGGGTGTGATTACGCTTGTTTACATGCGTAAAAAGAAGGTTTTAGATGCTGTTTTTACTATGTTTCAGCTTTGTTTCGGATTTTTCTCGGTCGTTTGAGTTCCAATTCATGCAAAATTCATATATTATGGGTTGTGGTTGGCTTATATTGTATTTATGACATTTTAGGACCATTTGGGAGTGCAAATTAATCAAAAGAAGCAAAAAGACGGAAAAACCTACATGGGAGGCGCCAGGCGCCTGGGAAGCCTGCAGAAAAATTGGTTTTCTTCCAACTTTGCCCTTAATGAAACGCGTCTTCCAATGCGTTTTGGTGGTTCCAACCGATGCATACGTGTAGAAGAAGTGTTCCACTATCAGTTTGAGCACGATTTGGTCAGTCAAAAGAGTTGGAAATGGGTGATTCACCATCGTTTTAGGACCTACCTAACCAATTATGCACAGCTATAAATTCCAGCAACTTCTCCACCAAATTGATCAAGCCTTGCTTCCTTCTCTTGATCATTTTTAGTGTTTCTTTGTTGCTTTCTAAGTACTTTTGAGTTGCTTTTGGTTTTTAAATCCCGAGTACTTTACATTCTTTTATTGAGCTTTGTTTTGTTTCCATTTGTACTTAGTTATTTTTCTACTTATTCAAATATATAAAAATCTAGCACTTTGCTTATCTTCCCTTTGCCTTTACTTTATTTTTAGTTAAGAGAGCTGTGTTTTTGGAGGAAAGAGCATGTGACACTCCCTCTTGCTTGAAAGAGAAGGGCGAAGCTCTAAATCCCGATAAAAACTCTCCGTTAGTTAACTTTTGTTTTTCACACATGCATTCCACATTCAACCATTTTACTTGCTGTATTTTCTTCAATATGTCTTTCTAAATTCCCGTCTCTAGCCCGGTTATGGATAGTTAGCCTTTTATGTCTAAAAAGGGTTGCTAAGAAGTAATGTTTTTGCTTTCCATTCATTGCTCAACATGTTTTCCCAAAAAGTTAGGATTTAGAGAAGGCCACTGTAAGTCTTAACAAGTCAATACTGAAAAGGTTGCTTATTTGCATTGTTGAGTGGTTAAACCGAGGAGAGGAGCGCCTTAGACATAAGGGTTCCGCTTAAGTAGCCTAGACATAGGACCTTAACCCGAGGTTGCGACTATTTCCATCTTAAAACTAAGATATATCTCATAATAGACATATTAGGGAATGTCTTAGGACTTTGAACTTGCTTAGACATAAGTCAAGTGAGAAGCGTAGTCGTTGGTTTCTAAAGTAAAATGCATATTGTCCTTAGCATGTCCTTGATTCTTTGTTGGCTAACTTGAAGTAATTCGGGCTAGGTTTTATCATTATAAGTCCAAACCATTATTTGTGACCACTTCCCATTTTACAAGAATCACTCATTCCAACATTCACTATTCTTTAAAACTTTAGAGTTTGGAAATTGTTTAGAAGTCCTCGAGGATCGATACTTGGATACTCCATCCATTTTATATTACTCTGACAGGTGTGCGCTTGCATCTATATAATTGTTACCACGCTTAGTGCGTGCGTTCAGCATAAACGCCCAGTCATAGTCCTAAACTTTTTAGATGACTCTAAAAAACACTAGCCGAGAGGGCCTTCGTAAACGGATCAGCAATGTTGTGCTCAGACGCTATTTGTCTTACACTAACGTGTCTTCTCTGCACAATTTCTCTGATGAGATGGTATTTGCGCTCAATATGCTTTCCGCGCTTATGGCTTCTCGGTTCTTTGGAGTTCACCACTGCCCCACTGTTATCGCAATATAAAGTGATGGGCAGATGTATGTCTGGAACAACTTCTAGATCATTTAGGAACTTCCTAAGCCATACTGCTTCCTTGGCTGCTGCGCATGCAGCAACATATTCTGCTTCCATTGTGGAGTCGGGAATGCAGCTCTGCTTTATACTTCTCCACACTATTGCTCCTCCATTAAGAGTGAACACCGATCCCGAAGTAGATCTCCTTGAGTCTATATCAGTCTGAAAATCGGAGTCAGTGTATCCAGTAAGGATCAGATCCTTATTTCCATACACGAGCACATAGTTCCTTGTTCTCTTAAGATACTTGAGTATATTCTTAACAGCAGTCCAATGTGCATAACCGGGATTGGACTGATACCTACTGACTATCCCTACTGCAAAGCATATGTCTGGTCGGGTACATAGCATTGCATACATCAAACTCTCGACTGCTGATGCATAGGGAACACGTCTCATATCCTCAATTTCTTAAGGTGTCTTAAGACATTGTTCCTTCGACAGATGTATTCCATATCTGAAAGGCAGAAGACCTCTCTTGGAATCTTGCATCTTATATTTAGACAACACTTTGTCTATATAAGATGTTTGAGACATAGCTAGCGTTCTGTTCTTTCGGTTTTGAACTATTTGGATACCTAGAACATATTGTGCCTCTCCAAGATCTTCATTTGAAATTGGGTTGCAAGCCAATTTTTTATGTCAGTTAAATATCCTACATTATTCCCAATAAGTAGGATGTCATCTACATATAAAACAAGAAATGCTACCGTGGAGTTCATGATCCTGTTGTAAACACAAGATTCATCAATATTTTGTTCAAAACCGTAAGACTTGATCGCAGCGTCAAATCTCATGTTCCAGGATCTGGATGCTTGTTTTAATCCATAAATGGATTTTTTAAGTTTGCAAACTTTTTGTTCCTGACCCTGTTCTACGAACCCTTCTAGTTGGAACATATAGATACTTTCGTCAAGATTACCATTCAGAAAGGCAGTTTTGACATCCATTTGCCAAATTTCATAATCATAAAAAGTGGCAATGGATAAAAGTATCCTAATAGATTTAATCATAGCAACAGGTGATGTAACGCCCCAGGAATTTCACCATTTCCAAACAGGGACCGTTACTAAAACTACCTATAATTTTCACATAAACCAGAGAATTATCTTCACAACAATACTAAGCGATAAAGCTACCACACGTCTCGGCGCTACTCTAATTTTCAACACTCACAAGAGCTTGAACAATTAGGACAACAACACCAAAGATTTAAGAGAAACTCACATCCTATACAGATAAACCATTTAATGCCGACTTCACATTAAACAAACCCTTCAAGGAAACCTTTACCAACTATAAACCATCCACTAAATGAATATTAACATCTCGAATGACAATGAAGTAAAAACTAATTCAAGTACGTTCAACTTAAACAATGTATTCATAAATATCCTAACTAGGTTACAATCCCGTAACTCAAGAAGCTAACAAAATTAATGCTCTAAAAAGAATAATGAATCGGCAACCTTACAACATCCTTTAGACAATAAAACTAAACAAAACCAACCACTAACAACTCAACTACAAGATTTAATAGCCACAACTATCCGAACTATAGGAAAATTAATTGCACGCAGCATAGCTAATGGTCTTTCCGATCAAGCCTCCTCCTCGCCATCACCATCCCAAGAGCTAGTTCGATACCTGCAAATTGGAGGGGAAAAAGAGAGATGAGTACAACCACAGTACTCAGTAAACAGCCCTTATCTGAAGGGTCACACACAAACAGCATACTTATCAAGGAACAACGTGTCATGCTTATTAAAGAATCAACACACACACATCATGCTCACCAAATCATGAAACATTCATAGTCATGCTTTTCATCACATTATGCATTCAAACATAGACACATTCTATAAAATTCGGTGACAACCACAACCAGGAACACATTAACTACCAACCTCTAGTCTCCCTAACATCTCAAGTACCCCTACCCTTATCACAGCTATCCTAGCCTTCCACAGTTAAGTCCTTCGAGTAGAGTCGGCCCCTGACCATTTATACCCAGAGCCCCAACACTGTTGCATCGGCCCTCGACCATTTATACCCGAGGCCCCGATGACTTCACCATCTATTGGCCCTTGACCATTTATACCCAAGCCTCCAATAGTTTTCCTTCCAAAGGACTCCTCGTATCGACCCTCGACCATTTATACCCGAGGCCTCGACACTCATCCTTATCCAATATTGGTGTATCGACCCTCGACCGTTTTTACCCGAGGCCTCGATACTCCGTTAATGACGTATCAGCCCCCGACCATTGATACTCGAGGCCCTGACACTCACTCCTTCACTCCACTAGTGGCGTATCAGCCCCCGACCATTTATACCCGAGGCCCTGACACCCATTCTTTCATTCCTTCCAACAATCCAACTTTCACCAGAGTCTTAATATATACTTTCTTTTACCACTAACCCTGCATCTTTCAACTCACAAGTACAGTTCAGCATGCTTTCACAACTTTATCAACTTCCTAATAACGAAATGATAACCCAATCATGCTCAATATCCAACATCAGTATTTAACAATTATTACTAAAGATAATAGCTCACTAAACACGCCGAACAAAACATACATATCCAGGCAACAAACATTTCCACAGCAAGACTCACAGTTTAGCAAAGCAGAAAACTCACCATTTTTCATCGACAAATACCCAACACCATTCCAAGTATATCGATTACCACAACAAAAATTATTTAGCACAATGACATCACAAAATTAGCATTAAACATCACAAAATCAGCACGTTAGAGACCATCGAGCATACATTAACACACACACACGCCCCTTGTCTACTTACTTTGTTATGTCTCAAAACTCTCATAAGAGTCCTACTTGCTACTACGCCATGCCTCATGCATCAATAATCTCATAACAGTCTAGTATGCGATACACCAAATGATTATATGTAAAACCAATTAATTTAAAATAGTCCAATGTGATCCAACAGCTCCAACAGGCATCGTTCATAGAAAAGGCACAACCAACAACTTAACCAACGTATAATTGATAGATACCCAGCATACATCAAACACAACCGATTTCTCATAAATATTCAATATGTTTTCGACACAACAGATTATAGTACCGGTATACAAATTTCATTATGAAAATCAATTAGAACATCACAACAATTCAATCATAGTCATCTAAGATTACTTGGCTACAATTTACTCACACAACCACATAATTTTCCCTAGGTATATCGACAGTTTTATCAACAATGACGTCTACTAAATGATGACAACCACAAGCAACAAGCAAATATCACACATGAGCACACGAGCAAGCAACCATATCATATCAGCACACAACAACCAATCCCTCCAGTAAGAAACTACTTACAACCATTAGCCAATATTCATAAGACACAATTAACTTACATATTAATAAATAATAAACACACCGAAAGCACCACACAATTCATACATATTCAATCAACAAACATCCCCCAAGTAAGAACTACTTACAAACAAAAGTCCTAAGGCTCTTAAGCTTGTCGAACACTTCCTAAATCAAAAGAAGTACGATCTCTATGTTAGTAACCGATTAGAAACACTTAAATATAATTGAAACCGAGTTTATGTGAGTCGTTACCTACTAACTCACACTAAGACCACTTGGGTTGAGAGTGGGTCGATGTTGAATGAGCTCGGCACTTCAAAACTGAGTTCGAAAAGCCTCGAGCTTGTTGCTCCTACGCCGAAAAGGAATGGGTAAGGCTGATTTGAGTCCAAAAAGAAGTGGGTCAACACCGAAACAATGCCGAACGGGGTAGGTCTTGCAAATTGGCCTCATACGAGGTGTGGGTCACCGCCTAACGTCATTGAAACGATGGAAAAACGTCAAGACTCGCTGGCTTCACGAACCTAAGATGTTGCTGCTGCTGCTGTCCAAAACTGATGCGAACGTGCCGTGAGTCGTGGGTTGTTGCAGTACAAAGCCAAAGGAGCTGTCGCGCACGAGGTAGTCGAAACCAAGACGCGCCGCCACGAAACTGGTGCAGGACGCCGGAGTTGCCGCGAATCATCGTGTCTGAAGCAGAGGTCGCCGGATCTGCGCACCGAAGGACAGCGCGTGGCTTGCTGAGCGTCAGATCTGGACGAGCTTTGGATGAGATCGTGCCACCGCCGGCTGTACGTCGCGCCACCTCAACTACAGACCTCGTCGGAAGTGCGTGGAGCCGCCGGGTCTGCCGCTGTTAACAAGAAGAAGTGCTGTGGGAATCGAACGCCGTCGCTCGTCGGAGGGGTGCCATCGCCGGTGAGGATTTGCTGGAGAAGAATAAGCAAAGGGAGGGGGGCTGGCGGCTGCAACAAGAAAGGGGAGAAACGGGAAGAAAGAGATGGCTAGGGTTTGACTTGTTTCTCTTTTGATTTCCTTTGTTTTTGTTTTTTTTAAACTAAAAGCCCAATTCCCAAATTAATAGAAGGCCCATGGGTTTGAAGAAACCAAAATTCTACTTTCAAACAATATAAACTCAACGATCTTCAATTAAAACAAAAGTAAAACAAATAAATCTAAGGCCCGAAGCGAAAATCCTATAGAAAACACTCCAGTAATTAAATTAAACTCACAACAACCCAAAATGAAATCCAAGAGGAAAAAAATTAAATTTCCAAAAGTTTAATTAAGTTTTAATTAAAATCTCTTGTCAAAATTTTAGAACTTAATTATCTAAATCAAACGAAAATAACTTGATTCAAAATTATCCAAAATTAAAACTCCAAAATAAGAAGTTCCAATAATTTCACTTCACGAAAAAAGGAAGAAATCCAAAGGCCCAATTTTAAATCATAAAATAAACGAGTCAAAGAACGCGGGGCGTTACAGGTGAAAAGGTTTCTTCATAGTCTATCCCTTCCATCGTGTGTAACTTTTTGCTACTAATCGGGCTTTATAGGTTTGTACCTTTCCCGAATGGTCTCTTTTACGCTTATAGATCCATTTGCAACCGATAGGTCTTACCTCATCTGGTTTGTCTACAAGCTCCCAGATCGAATTGAAGTACATAGACCCCATTTCGAGGTCCATGACTTTGATCCACTGATCTCGATCAAAGTCATACATTGCCCTTTTATAGGTCAATGGATCCTCTAAGCATCATTAGGCATGGTGACTTCAGTTTCAATTAAACCCATATAGTGGTCAGGTTGTCTTACAACTCTGCCACTACGTCGAGGCTCTCTCATCTCTTGAGAAGGACGTGACGGACCAGATGTGCTTGGTCTATTATCAACTCTTGTTGATGGACCAGCCTGATCAACAACTCTTGTTGATTTATCAGTAGCATCTTTTGAAATCTCTTCTAATACTAGTTTGCTGCAGGGTTTATGATCTCGTATGTGGTCTTCCTCTAGGAATGTGGCATTTGTCGATACAACTACTTTTTTATCTTCAGGATCATAAAACAGACCACCTCTCGTTCCTTTAAGGTATCCCACAAAAAGACACAATTTTGAACGACGTTCCAATTTCTTAGGATTTTGTACCAACACGTGTACTAAACAACCCCAGATTCGAAAATGACGTAAACTAGCTTTGCGCCCAGTCCATAACTCTTAAGGTGTTTCTCAAACACTTTTAGAGGGAACGTTATTCAAAATGTAAGCTGCAGTCTCTACTGCAAACCCCCAGAACGAGTTAGGCAATTGAGCAAAACTCATCATGGATCGAGCCATGTCTAACAATGTTCTGTTTCTTCGTTCAGATACACCGTTCTGCTGAGGCATTCCTGGTGCAGAGAGTTGTGACTGAATTCCATGTTCTATCATATAGTCTTGAAATCTCAAGTCCATATACTCCCCACCTCGATTTGATCGAAGTGTCTTAATTGTTTTACTTAATTCGTTATCAACCTCGGTCTTAAACTCCTTGAACTTTTCAAGGGCTTCAGACTTGTGATTTATCAGGTAAATGTAACCGTACCTAGAATAATCATCAATAAAGCTGATGAAATATTCATACCCTCCTCGAGCTCTAACATTCATTGGTCCACAAAGGTCTGAATGTACGAGTTCTAAAGGTTCTTTGGCTCGATGACCTTTTCCAGTAAAAGATCTCTATAACGCCCCGAGTCCTTCAGGTTAGTTAGTCTCGAACCAGGAGATTTTTTTTTTCATTCGATATTAAATTGATTGTTAATTAAATTTATCTAATTTATCAGGCTCTAAAAATCCAATTAAATTACTATTTACCAAACTTTGTATGTTGGGTCTTGTTTTAAGGGAATGGACTCCTTCTTCTTTGGGCCTGGATGCCTGGGCCTTCATTGAGGAAAAATTGGTTTTAAAACAAAACAAAAGAAAAATTGGTTTTAAAACAAAACAAAAGAAACGAATAAAATAAAAAAAAAGAACCCTATCTTTCTTCTCCTCCTTCAACCCAGCACCCCCCCCCCCCCCGTTTGTTCTTCTTCATCTCCCCAACCCATTCCCGTTTTCCGGCAACCCCGACGGTGGCGGCGGCATAGCAGCTTCACGAACAGCAACCACTTGGCGGCGACGAACTGTAGATCCACGAGCGGCGAGGCCTTCAGGCGGCGATCGACGGAGCAAACGCGCAGGTTCTGCAGCAGATCGGGCGATCCCGAGCGGCGGCGCGAGACTCTTTCCTCCGGCGTTGTGTGACGTCGCGGCGGTTCTGCGCACGGGTTGAGCAGCAGCGGTGCAACCTTCCAGTGTTCGAAAAGCGGCGGGCGGCGACTCTCGGCGCTCCGTGATTACGCTTGTTTACATGCGTAAAAAGAAGGTTTTAGATGCTGTTTTTACTATGTTTCAGCTTTGTTTCGGATTATTCTCGATCGTTTGAGTTCCAATTCATGCAAAATTCATATATTATGGTTTGTGGTTGGCTTATATTGTATTTATGACATTTTAGGACCATTTTAGAGTGCAAATTAATCAAAAGAAGCAAAAAGACGGAAAAACCTTCATGAGAGGCGCCAGACGCCTGGGAAGCCTGCAGAAAAACTGGTTTTCTTCCAACTTTGCCCTTAATGGAACGCGTCTTCCAATGCGTTTTGGTGGTTCCAATCGATGCATACGTGTAGAAGAAGTGTTCCACTATCAGTTTGAGCACGATTTGGTCAGTCAAAAGAGTTGGAAATGGGTGATTCACCATCGTTTTAGGACCTACCTAACCAATTATGCACAGCTATAAATTCCAGCAACTTCTCCACCAAATTCATCAAGCCTTGCTTCCTTCTCTTGATCATTTTTAGTGTTTCTTTGTTGCTTTCTAAGTACTTTTGAGTTGCTTTCATTAGTTGCTTTTGGTTTTTAAATCCCGAGTACTTTACATTCCTTTATTGAGCTTTGTTTTGTTTCCATTTGTACTTAGTTATTTTCTACTTATTCAAATATATAAAAATCTAGCACTTTGCTTATCTTCTCTTTGCCTTTACTTTATTTTTAGTTAAGAGAGTTGTGTTTTTGGAGGAAAGAGCACGTGACACTCCTCCTTGCTTGAAAGAGAAGGGCGAAGCTTTCAATCCCGATAAAAACTCTCCGTTAGTTAACTTTTGTTTTTCACACATGCATTCCACATTCAACCATTTTACTTGCTGTATTTTCTTCAATATGTCTTTCTAAATTCCCGTCTCTAGCCCGGTTATGGATAGTTAGCCTTTTATGTCTAAAAAGGGTTGCTAAGAAGTAGTGTTTTTGCTTTCTATTCATTGCTCAACATGTTTTCCCAAATAGTTAGGATTTAGAGAAGGCCACTGTAAGTCTTAACAAGTCAATACTGAAAAGGTTGCTTATTTGCATTGTTGAGTGGTTAAACCGAGGAGAGGAGCGCCTTACACATAAGGGTTCCGCTTAAGTAGCCTAGACATAGGACCTTAACCCGAGGTTGCGACTATTTCCATCCTAAAACTAAGATATATCTCATAATAGACATATTAGGGAATGTCTTAGGACTTTGAACTTGCTTAGACATAAGTCAAGTGAGAAGCGTAGTCGTTGGTTTCTAAAGCAAAATGCATATTGTCCTTAGCATGTCCTTGATTCTTTGTTGGCTAACTTGAAGTAATTCGGGCTAGGTTTTATCATTATAAGTCCAAATCCCAAATCCAAACCATTATTTGTGACCACTTCCCATTTTACAAGAATCACTCATTCCAACATTCACTATTCTTTAAAACTTTAGAGTTTGGAAATTGTTTAGAAGTCCTTGAGGATCGATACTTGGATACTCCATCCATTTTATATTACTCTGACAGGTGTGCGCTTGCATCTATATAATTGTTACCACGCTTAGTGCGTGCGTTCAGCATAAACGCCCAGTCACTCCGCGGCGGCGCGGCCCCTCATCGCAGCGGCGCTCGACGAACGGCGGTACTGCAGCGAAACGGCGGCAGGATTGGTACGTACAACGGTGTTTAGGACGTTTGGCGGTGACCCACATCCGTTCGAAGCTCGACTTAGTCTACCTACATCTTGGCGAGTTAGATCTGGGAGACCCACATATATACAAAGTCGGTGTTGGTGGTAATGCGTCATTCGAACCCTTTTAGAGTTAATTTCGTCGGATAAATAGCGTATTAACGTGCTGTATTTTCTGTTTCGGTGTGCTTAGGGTGAGGTCGACGTAAAACTTAAGGGTGAGGTTGTGGGTAAGTAGACAAGGGGCGTGTGCGTGTGTTAATGTATGCTCGATGGTCTCTAACGTGCTGATTTTTGTGATATTTAATGCTAATTTTGTGATGTCATTGTGCTAAATAATCTTCGTTGTGGTAGTCAATATATTTGGAATGGTGTTGGGTATTTGTCGATGAAAAGTGGTGAGTTTTCTGCTTTGCTAAACTGTGAGTATCGCTGTGGTAATGTTTGTTGCTTGGATATGTATGTTTTGTTCGGCGTGTTTAGTGAGCTATTATCCATGGTAATACTTGTTAAATACTGATGTTGGATATTGAGCATGATTGGGTTGTCATTTCGTTATTAGAAAGTTGATAAATTTGTGAAAGTATGCTGAACTGTACTTGTGAGTCGAAAGATGCAGGGTTAGTGGTAAAAGAAAATATATAGTAAGACTCTGGTGAAAGTTGGAACTTTGAAAGGAACGAAAGAGTGGGTGTCAGGGCCTCGGGTATAAATGGTCGGGGGCTGATACGTCACTAACGCAGTATCGAGGCCTCGGGTATAAATGGTCGAGGGTCGATACAAGGAGTCCTTTGGAGGAAAGACTATTGGGGCCTTGGGTAGAAATGGTCAAGGGCCAATAGATGGTGAAGTCATCGGGGCCTCGGGTATAAATGGTCGAGGGCCGATGCTGCAGGGTCGGGGCCCTGGGTATAAATGGTCAGGGGCCGACTCTACTCGAAGGAGATAGCTGTGGAAGGGTATGATAACTGAGATAAGCATAGAGGTACTGGTAATATTAGAGAAGTTGGAGTTGGGTTGTTAACATGTTTCCTGGTTGTGGTTCTCACTAATATGTTACGAAATGTGTATATGTTTAAATGCATAATGTATTGAAAAGCATGATTACGAATGTTTCTTGATATAGTTGAGCATGACGTGTGTGTGTGTTGGTGAGGGCTACTTACGGAGTATATTTCATATACTCACCCCCCCTTCTACAATGAATTTTTCAGGTGAAGGACTCGTGGGTGACCATGGTGATGGGACGGAGGAGACATGACGAAGGAGGACCATAGGCTGCTTAGTTACTCCTATTTAGTTTAAGTGATTTGTTAAGGCCTTATGTTATGGCCAATAAACGGTTTATTCGTATTTGAATAATTGAGAGATTTTCCTTGTTGTTAGTTTCACATCGGGATAGGTGGCTATTCGAGTTTTATTCCATTTATTTAGATTCATATAGATTGAGAAATAAACTTGCCTCGTGAAGCGGTTCACGAATCTTGTTGAATGTTATTCTATGAGATTGATTTAACGCTAAATTGATGAGGATTGGAACTTGATTTTATATGTTTGTTTGCATAGGAAGTTGGCAGGGTGTAGTCGGTCGGGGTTAAATTTAATTAGTTGTGTAGTTAAAGTGACCTAGAGATGTGCGGGAAATTCTGGGTCGTTAAAATTGGTATCAGAGCGGAGTTGTTCTTATAGACTGTCCTAGAATCTAGGTCGTCAGTGTACGGTCGTTGTCAGTCTCCTCGTCATCACCAGGTACGTTTCCGAGTTCTGGATGTTCGATCATGAATGTCTTACATTGCTTATGATTGAGATATTATTATTGACTGATATTAGATAGGTCGGTGTGTTTCTTGGTTTATTATGTAGACTATGCTTGAATTTTGCACTTGTGTTGTGCCCCGGTTAGTGTGTTAATGACCTTAGTTCTCTATTCTCTGTTCCTTTAGACAATGGCTTTTAGACGGAACAGGAGAGCTCACAACTACGAGGATCCGAACCCTAGAGGTGAGGAAGCAGCGGATCCAAATGTTCCCCCGGCAGTTCCTGGAGGGGTAGCACCCCCGGTCCCGCAGGCAGCACCTTAGGGAGTTCCCCAGGTGAATCCCCAGGTGGCGTTACTAGCTGAGGCATTGCAAGTATTGCTGGATAATGTGAATGGAGCCGGTGGGGCTCAGGCGCAGCAGCCTCGCCGGGCACAGATTCAACAAGAGGAGGTCCAGTTTATCAGGTATTTCAAACGCTTCGGGCCACCCGTTTTCAACGGGGTGAGTGAGAGGCCTACTGCAGCCGAGGAATGAGTCGGGGAGTTGGAAGCCCTTTGTGTATATTTGGGATGCTCCGACAAATTCAAGGTCTGGGGAGTAGTGTTTATGCTTCGGGGAGAAGCAGTAAACTGGTGGGAGTCGGTGGCGGCAGCGGAGGATCACGCCAACGCACCCGTCACATGGGCAAGGTTTAAGGACCTACTCTATGAGTACTATTTCCCTGTGACTGTCATGAACGAATAACGGACAGAATTTCTCCGTCTCACTCAAGGGAGCCTAACTGTGGCCCAATACGAGAGGAAGTTCACTGAGCTGTCCCGTTTTGGAATGCAATATATTCCTACTGAACAATTAAAGATTGACAAGTTCATTGACGGTTTGCGTAGGGAGATCAAGGGGCTACTTGTTCTCAAGGAGCCAACTACTTATGAAGCAGCAGTCAGGTGTGCGTTGGTTATGGACAAATGTCTCGAGGAGCCTCAGTCTCAGCAGGTGATGGGCTCCAGCTCGGGGGTCAAGAGGAAATTTGCATCGTTCTCCTCCAGTCAATCCTCGAGAGGACACCAGCAGCTTGTGCAAAGGCAGACTGTTTCTCCGGTGTGCCCCTCTTGTAAGAAGAGCCATGCTGGGCCGTGTTGGGCGGGAAGGAGAATATGTTACAGGTGTGAGAAGGAAGGACATTTTGCAAGGGAGTGTCCGATGACCGGCTCGAATACCCAAGCTTTAGGCCAGAGGATCCCTGCGACGGCGGCAACTCAAGGTGGAACCCATAGGGCGCGCATCTTCGCTCTTACCAGGGGGGATGTTAAGCATGCCGAGGCGTGGTCACAGGTAGCTTCTCTTTACGAGTCTTGAGCTGTATGTATATGCTTGTGTTTTTATTGCATGCGTGTTACTTTTGCAGGGACTGTTTTAGTACTCAGTATGCCTGCTTACGCTTTATTTGACTCGGGGTCTAGTCATTCTTTCATTGCTTCTACCTTTGTTCGACATGCGGACCTAGATCTAGAATCGTTAGGCTTTTTGTTGTCGGTATCCACTCCGTCAGGATCTGTGCTGGTCACTAGTCAAGTGGTGAAGGGAGGCCAGCTCTCTTTCGATGGTCAGACCGTGGAGGTGAAGTTAATTCAACTGGATATGCAGGATTTCGATGTGATACGAGGCATGATTGGTTAGCTGCTAACCAGGCTAATATCGATTGCTCGAAGAAGGAAGTTAGCTTTCGCTTGCGCTCTAGACAAAACTATACCTTTAAAGGAGTCAAGGCCGGGGTCCTGAGGGTGGTGTCGGCATTAAAGGCCAGCCATCTTCTCCAGCGTGGTGCCTGGGCCTATTTGGCTAGCGTTGTGGATGCAAGGAAGGTTGTGCCGAGCATTGAGGCGGTTCGTGTGGTTAATGAGTTCACTGACGTGTTCCCTGAGGACCTCCCTGGTTTGCCTCAGTCCCGCGAAGTGGACTTTTGTATATAGTTGCTGCTAGGGACGGCTCCCTTCTCGAAAGCACCCTATCGAATGGCTCCGGCAGAGTTGAAAGAGCTGAAGCTACAGTTGGAAGAATTACTCGACAAGGGTTTCATCCGCCCAAGCGTATCCCCTTGGGGTGCGCGCCGTGCTCTTTTGTTAAGAAGAAAGACGGTTCTATGCGACTTTGTATAGATTACAGAAAACTAAACAAAGTTACGGTTAAGAATAAGTATCCCCTACCACGCATTGCTGACCTTTTTGATCAGCTTCAGGTGGCGAAGGTGTTCTCGAATATAGATTTGCGTTCGGGGTACCACCAGTTAAGGCTAAATGAGGCCGACATCTCGAAGACAGCGTTCAGAACAAGGTATGGGCACTATGAGTTTGTTGTGATGTCTTTTGGACTCACAAATGCTCCGGCAGCCTTTATGGATCTAATGAATCAGGTCTTTAAGGAGTATTTAGATTCTTTTGTCATTGTGTTCATCGATGACATCCTGATATACTCCAAGACTGAGCAGTGTCACGAGGAACATCTCAGACAGGTTTTGACTACATTACGGGGAAATAAGTTGTATGCAAAGTTTTCGAAGTGTGAGTTCTGGCTGGACAAAGTGGCTTTCCTAGGACACATAGTCACCAGGGAGGGTATTGCAGTAGACCCCGCCAAAGTGGAGGCTGTTAGCAATTGGCCAAGACCTAGTTCCGTTACAGAAATTCGTAGTTTCCTCGGCTTGGCTGGTTATTACAGAAAGTTCATCTAGAATTTCTCTCGGATAGCGGCACCGTTGACGCAGTTGACTCGTAAGAATGCCACCTTCACTTGGAGCAGCGAGTGTGAGGAGACTTTCCAAGAACTGAAGAAGCGTTTGGTGTTTGCTCCGGTGTTAACCGTCCCCGACGAGACGGGAGGTTTGGTGGTTTACAGCGACGCCTCACGAAAGGGCTTGGGATGTATGCTGATGCAACATGGGAAAGTTATAGCTTATGCTTCTTGGCAACTGAAGGCGCATGAGCTTAACTATCCCACTCATGACTTAGAACTAGCAGCAGTGGTCTTCGCCTTAAAGTTGTGGAGGCACTACCTTTACGGAGAGAGAATTCAGGTCTTCACGGATCATCAGAGTTTGAAGTACCTTTTCACTCAGAAGGAGCTTAACTTGAGACAGAGGCGGTGGTTAGAGTTGGTGAAGGACTATGATTGTGAGATTAGTTACCATCCGGGTAAAGCAAACGTGGTGGCTGATGCTCTTAGTAGAAGGGCGGCAAGTGTGGCATCTCTTGTTGTGATTTGCAGTCCAATGCACAGCGAGTTGGAACGCTTGGAGGTAGAGCTGACGGTGGATGATGTCTCCGCGCTGTTGGCTCGACTCTCGGTGGAACCCAGTCTGAGGCACAGGATCATTGTTGCCCAAAAGGAAGACCCTAGCTTGGCCAAAGGCTTTAGTATGGTGGGCCATGAGGATTTCACTATCTCGGGTGAGGCAGCTTTGCTTTTTCGCGGAAGGTTGTGTGTGCCAAAAGATTATTCTTTGAGGAAGAACTTATTGGGAGGGGCACACAATACTCCATACTCGGTCCATCCAGGAAGTACCAAAATGTACCAATACCTCAAGAAACATTACTGGTGGCATAACATGAAGAGGGAAATAGCTCAAATTTGTTAGCAAGTGTTTGACTTGCCAACAGGTAAAGGCTTCAAGACAGAGACCTGCTGGATTGCTGCAACCTTTGAGCATACCAGTCTGGAAGTGGGACGATGTGGCTATGGACTTCATTACAGGACTACCAAGGACGGTTAAGGGATTCACTGTGATTTGGGTAGTTGTAGATCGTTTAACCAAGTCTGCTCACTTTATTCCCGGCAAGGCCACGTATACAGTAGAAAAATGGGCGAAACTGTAATTACAAGAAATGGTCAGGCTACATGGTATACCGGTATCCATAGTGTCCGATCGAGACCCGCGTTTCACCTCGACTTTTTGGCGGAGTCTACACAAGTCCCTAGGCACTAAGTTGGACTTTAGCACGGCGTTTCACCCCCGAACCGATGGTCAGACGGAGCGCGTGAACCAGGTTTTGGAGGACATGCTCAGGGCTTGCATGTTAGACTTTGGGGATAGCTGGGACAAGTACCTCTACCTAATAGAGTTCGCTTATAATAACAGTTTTCAGGCCACGATTGGGATGGCCCCATACGAGGCACTGTATGGGAAGGAGTGCCGGTCCCCAGTTAATTGGGACGAAGTCGGAGAAAGAGTTCTCTTGGGACCGGATTTGGTGCAGGCGACTAACAGTGCCATTCAAAAGATCAGGGGAAGGATGCAAGTCGCACCGAGCCGTCAAAAGAGTTATGCGGACGTCAGGCATAGGGAGCTCGAGTTTGTGGTAGGTGAACTGGTGTTTCTTCGTGTGGCACCCTTAAAGGGGATTTTACGATTTGGGAAGAAGGGCAAGCGCAGTGCAAGGTTCATTGGGCCTTTTGAAATTTTGGAACGTATCGGCCCAATCGCGTATAGGTTGGCCCTGCCACCATTGTTGGCAGCGGTTCACAATGTGTTTCACGTGTCTATGCTGAGGAAGTACATTCATGACCCTTCGCACGTCTTGGACCCTGAACCATTACAACTAGATGAGTCCTTGTGCTATGAGGAGGTACCCGTTCAGATTTTGGCAAGAGAAACCAAGTTGTTGAGGAACCGGACGATTCGCTTGGTTAAGGTTTTATGGAGAAACCACCAAGTGGAAGAAGCTACTTCGGAGCGGGAGGACGATATCAAGGCGAGGTACCCTGAACTATTAGAACAGTCAACTTTCGGGGACGAAAGTATTTGAAGGAGGGAAGTCTGTAACGCCCCGAGTCCTTCAGGTTAGTTAGTCTCGAACCAGGAGATTTTTTTTTCATTCGATATTAAATTGATTGTTAATTAAATTTATCTATATTTATCGAGCTCTAAAAATCCAATTAAATTAATATTTACCGAACTTTGTATGTTGGGTCTTGTTTTAAGGGAATGGACTCTTCTTCTTTGGGCTTGGATGCTTGGGCCTTCATTGAGGAAAAATTGGTTTTAAAACAAAACAAAAGAAAAGAATAAAAAAAAAAGAACCCTATCTTTCTTCTCCTCCTTCAACCCAGCCGCCCCCCCCTCCCCGTTTGTTCTTCTTCATCTCCCCAACCCATTCCTATTTTCCGGCAACCCCGACGGCGGCGGAGGCGTAGCAGCTCCACGAACAGCAACTACTCGGTGGCGACGGACTGTAGATCCACGAGCGGCGAGGCTTTCAGACGGCGATCGATGGCGCGAACGCACGGGTTCTGCAGCAGATCCGGCGATCCCGAGCGGCGGTGCGAGACTCCCTCCTCCGACGTTGTGCGACGTTGCGGCGGTTATGCGCACGGGTTGATCAGCAGCGGCGCAACCTTCCCATGGCAGCGTTTGAACAGCGACGACCGGCGACTCCCGGCGCGGCCCCTCCTCGCAGCGGCACACGACGAACGGCGGTACAACAGCGAAACGACGGTAGTATTGGTACGTACAGCGGTGTTTAGGACGTTTGGCGGTGACCCACATCCGTTCGAAGCTCGATTTAGTCTACCCACATCTTGGCGAGTTAGATCTAGGTGACTCACATAGATACGAAGTCGGTGTTGGTGGTAATGCGTCATTCGAACCCTTTTAGAGTTAATTTCGATGGATAAATAGCGTATTAACGTGCTGTATTTTCTGTTTCGGTGTGCTTAGGGTGAGGTCGACGCAAAACTTAAGGGCGAGGTTGTGGGTAAGTAGACAAGGGGCGTGTGCGTGTGTTAATGTATGCTCGATGGTCTGTAACGTGCTGATTTTTGTGATATTTAATGCTAATTTTGTGATGTCATTGTGCTAAATAATCTTCGTTGTGGTAGTCGATATACTTGGAATGGTGTTGGGTATTTGTCGATGAAAAGTGGTGAGTTTTCTGCTTTGCTAAATTGTGAGTATCGCTGTGGTAATGTTTGTTGCTTGGATATGTATGTTTTGTTCGGCGTGTTTAGTGAGCTATTATCCGTGGTAATACTTGTTAAATACTGACGTTGGATATTGAGCATGATTGAGTTGTCATTTCGTTATTAGAAAGTTGATAAATTTGTGAAAGTATGCTGAACTATACTTGTGAGTCGAAAGATGCAGGGTTAGTGGTAAAAGAAAATATATAGTAAGACTCTGGTGAAAGTTGGAACTTTGGAAGGAACGAAAGAGTGGGTGTCAGGGCCTCGGGTATAAATGGTCGGGGGCTGATACGTCACTAATGGAGTATCGAGGCCTCGGGTATAAATGGTCGAGGGCCGATGCTGCAGGGTCGGGGCCCTGGGTATAAATGGTCAGGGGCCGACTCTACTCGAAGGAGATAGCTGTGGAAGGGTATGATAACTGAGATAAGCATAGAGGTACTGGTAATATTAGAGAAGTTGGAGTTGGGTTGTTAACATGTTTCCTGGTTGTGGTTCTCACTAATATGTTACGAAATGTGTATATGTTTAAATGCACAATGTATTGAAAAGCATGATTACGAATGTTTCTTGATATAGTTGAGCATGACGTGTGTGTGTGTTGGTGAGGGCTACTTACGGAGTATATTTCATATACTCACCCCCCTTTCTACAATGATTGTTTCAGGTGAAGGACTCGTGGGTGACCATGGTGATGGGACGGAGGAGACATGACGAAGGAGGACCATAGGCTGCTTAGTTACTCCTATTTAGTTAAAGCGATTTGTTAAGGCCTTATGTTATGGCCAATAAACGGTTTATTCGTATTTGAATAATTGAGAGATTTTCCTTGTTGTTAGTTTCACATCGGGATAGGTGGCTATTCGAGTTTTATTCCATTTATTTAGATTCATATAGATTGAGAAATAAACTTTCCTCGTGAAGCGGTTCACGAATCTTGTTGAATGTTATTCTATGAGATTGATTTAACGCTAAATTGATGAGGATTGGAACTTGATTTTATATGTTTGTTTGCATAGGAAGTTGGCAGGGTGTAGTCGGGGTTAAATTTAATTAGTTGAGTAGTTAAAGTGACCTAGAGGTGTGCGGGAAATTCTGGGTCGTTACAATCTCTTTGTCATTTTTCCCTCAAGACATGACTCACATGGCGGCAAAGAATCATCTTCTAACTTGCTTAGAAGTCCGCTCTTAACCAATCTCTCAATCCTATTGAGATTAATGTGTCCAAGTCTTTAGTGCCAAAGATAGGTACTTTGAGATACACGTTGCCTTTTAATTTGAGTTTCAACCGTTTTAAACATTTCAGTATTATAGACAGCTTCAACTTTGGTTGGTTTTAACTTATATAAGTTGTTTTCTAGGTATGCAGAACATATTTGTACGCCTCTTTTCAAAATGAACTCTTCATTAAGATTGAAATTTACGATGTACAAATTTTCTAGCAAACATGAAATAGATATCAAGTTCCTTTTACAGGAAGGTACATAAAGAATATTTTCCAAAAACAGATATCTATTTCCAAAAATAAACTTAATTCCTCCCACTGTTTTTGCTGAGATGAGCTCCCCTGATCCAACCCGAAGAGTGACCTCATCTTCTCCAAGCTGTCTCCAGGAACTAGTTTCCTGAAAAGAAGAACAAACATGATTAGTGGCTTCTGAATCTAGTATCTAGGTAGAATCATCATTCTCCACTATACATGTTTCACTGACTAGTAAATCGAATTTACCTTGCTTTTCCTTTTCAACTCTTTTCTCGGCGAGGTATTTGGGGCAATTTCTTTTCCACTGCCCATTTTCATTGCAATGGAAACATTTTCCTTTTGCAATTTTTTCCTTGCCTTTTACTGCAGCCGGAGCCTTCCCCTTCCCTTTGTCCTTCTTCTTTATCTGAATTCCTTTCTTTTGATAAGAAGGTCCATATTTACTCGCAGAGGAAGATCCCTTGTGGAATTTCCTCTTTGAGGTAGTAGCAACATTTGCCTCAGCCTCAAAACCTTTGTTTTTGAACAAAGATTCGTAAAGTTGGAGTTCATTCAGAAGGGTTGTCAGGTTGTATTCGATCTTATTCATCATAGCATCCGTTTTGAATTGAAAATAACTCTTCGGAAGAGATGGCATGATGAATCCAACCTGACTTATTTCGTTCATGACTGCGCCGTTCACTTCTGCAACATTAAAGTGAACCATCATGTTCAAAACATGCTCCCTTATGGAAGATCCTTCCTTCATTCTGCAGTTGTAAACATACTTAATCGCATCATGCATGATAGTTGTTGATGGTTGTCCAAACAAGGCTTGTAGAGAGTCCATGATCTCTCTTGCAGTAGCTAATCTCTCGTGCTTTTTAGACAATACTTCTGATATACTGGCTAAAATGTAGGCACCAGCTTTTTCTTTAGCTTTAACCCATCTATCATAGGCATCCCGAATTGTTCTGTTTGCATTAGGGGCATGGGCTGGAGGACACTCCTCCGTTAAAACGAACCTTAGATCGTCAATAACTAGTATTGTGTTTAAATTCGATTTCCATATTCTATAATTGTCTCCGTTAAGTTTATTGGAAGCTAGCAGTTGTATAGTTGAAGTAGACATTGCTGAAAAGTGAACAAAACTATTAGTGAATAGTATAACTCTTTAATTATTTCATCCAATTTTATTTAGCAAGAAATAATGTACCCATTCATTATTACTTTTGCAACGATACTTCAGTGAGTCAGAGTAGCCCCCACCGAAGGGCAGTCGATTACTCCTTCACTGAATCAAGACATTCTTGACTAAATACTAACTCTGGAGTAACTCTTATCTCTATAGTACTTACTTATCGTTAATTTGGTCAAGAACTTACTAACACGTAGCAAGTCTTGTAAGTGTAGACCCACCATTTTCGAATTACAGAGATCGAAATCAAACAAGCCCTCGAAGGAGAGACAATTGCTGAAAACGGATCTAAGTAACCCTATCCATTTCTGGAGTTCACAGTGTTCCGAATCCTACGTTACAACCCTCCTAAAGGATAGGCGCTTATAAACACCAAGAAGGTGCAACATAAGAATATCATGGTGTGACCTAATAGAAGAGACCGTGGGACGTGTTGACACACACCCTTCACCCACTTACTATGAACTACTTCCCCTATTCACCTTGTTATTGACCCATGCAAATACTTTCCGAAGGGAGGTTGCCCAAATAGCAACTCGAAGCCGAGCATTAATCTCACGGTGTGAACTCTTAGGAACGTGAGAGCTATAAATAATGTATCTCATACACTATTAATCTCTCACTAAAGTGTTCTATTATAAAAATTGGGTAATTATTAAGCTATATACTGGCTAATTATATACAACCTAAGTCTAGGTGATTTTCCCAGTATAACTCTTATACTGGGATTAACCTACGATGTCTAGGTGATAAACCAATTTTATTATCTCACATCTCTCACGCATGCTCATGAAACTAGGGTTATTGACTCAGACGCCAGTTTGATCTCCAGGTAGGAGGTGTTTCGTAAACCGTCAACTTAAGTACCCCCAACCTTAGACAAGATCTCACCGGGTGAGTAAACAACTTTTGTTTTATAAGTTATCGCCCTATTTTAACTATTAAACGGAACGAATTGCTTTGCACCGGTTAACCCTAGGTGAGCATGCAAGTTTATATTTGTTATAGATTATAAAAGTCTATGTGATTTTATAACACTTATAAAATATAGACATAACAATTATGTGATTGACAAAAATCTAAAACAAGCATCCACTTAGTAAAGTCATAAACTAATAACATTTATATCTAATTTATGGTATTAATTTCATGCATTCACTAATTAAAGTCATAAACTAATATAACATTTATATCTAATTTATGAAATTAATTCCATGCATTCACATACATTATAACTCTTATAACATAAATGCAACCATGCTTATCCTATGGTGGGGTTTTAAATCTATATGACATACTTTATGCATAAAGGATTTAATCTTCAATGAAAACATACATCAAACATGCATAAATAATTGAACAACTACTAAAAATGGTTGATTTTGGCATCCCAAGCACACACAAACTAAGCTATTACATTAATAAGCTTGAAGTAGCCTTGAACCGCCCAAACCGCCTTCCAAGGTGCTCAAATCGGCCTCCAAAAGGTGAAATTAAGTGCTGGAAATTCAAAAAACAGCAGCAGTAACGGAAAAGACAGCATGCTTTTGAGCTTGAACCGGCTTCATTTACAACCTCTGATTAACTCTAAATGACTCAAGTAAATTACAGACTCGATCAAGCACAACAGGGCCCAAAACGAGGGCTTAATTACAATAATTAAATAACCAAAAGCAAGCTAAAAGAAGGGATGCCAAAACAGAAACCGTTTTAGTACATGCAACAATTCATCTTATGAATTAAACCCCACCAAGCTAAGTATGTGTAAAAAGCATGCTCTGATACCACATGATGGAACTCTTAGACATGCACAGCGGAAGCTAAGGATCAAAATACACTTAATGAAGCAATTTAACTAAAATAAGCATGCTTGGAACAAAGATGAAAAAGGTAAAGAGAAAAAGATTAACTTATGGGAATGCTTTTTACACTTATTTAATCAACATTCGTTAACTAACAGGACTGTCCACTATAGCCTGGAGATGCACTCCCTTCACTGTTGATATATTTGTGTCCATTCGATATAACCGTCATCGGTAAGTTGATCCTTCACAGGACGTTCGTAACCTCAGCTAGGTAAAAAAAAAACATTTTACCCCTGAGTTACATCTTTTCTCCTTAAGTACCACTATCCCTCTAATGAACAATTGATTTAGGATCAAATCACTAAATCCAATTCCTCTAGGGCCAGTGAGAGGATGTGGCCCCTTGTTCAAGACCTGGGATCAGCCCTTAAGGGAACAACCTCTCTACTATCCTTAAATCGGGTAGGAGTGAATTCCGTCTTGCTAATTCTATGTCCCCAGCTATTTACCCAGTCTTATCCCTGAAATGGGAGGTATATTGAGCAGCGCTGATGAGCTTACTCTCATCTATGCAGATCAAGGGAGAATTCTGAATAAATAGAAGTTCATAGATGGCTCAGGATTTAGATCAAGTTATTTAGGTAATCGATAAACGAAATTAATTAGTGTTATCCGTAAACGGTGTTAATACGTAACAGTGATTATTTCAGGGTCAGTCTTACACAATCTCATTGTGTAGAACACTCCTGCTCACATGTTTCTACACGAGCGAATCAGGATCACTTCGTTTATGACACCTTACAACATTTGTAACAATCATAAAGCCGGCCGTATTCAATAGTGTCTCCGGTAAAAAGTACCCAACTTGATCCATGTACTATAGACTGTTTAGGCTATTTACTTGAACTTGATACAGTTTATGTCTCCACATAAAGTCCAAGTACTCATTATAATAGCCAAGGGTTCGTAGTTTATTGGATTTATTAAAAAAACAAATGCACTTTCATTTAACAACATTTGTCTGAATAACCTCACATTAATGTTCACTGTTTACAAACTACGAGTTTTAGGACAGAGTACCCAACACATAGGAGCTTACGCGCCTCCTTTACTTGTTTGTCAAATGCACCCATACTTCATTACCTACTGCATCAAACACATCCGACAACCCATAGTGAGTGTTAATAACCAAACGAGAGAATCTTACCACTTTACCTCTTACTCTCATAGTATCTCCTTGATTTGGGTGGATGACAGCATAAAATTCTTTTACTAGGGTTTCCGATACACGCGTAGGAGGGGCAACCAACATTGCCCAACCATTCGCCACAAGCCGTCGCTTGACATATTCTGGCACGAGTTCTTGTTCCTCATAAATACCCTTCTCAACCAAGATACCACGGGCTGTGAAGTTGAGGTTTTTCACTTCCAACTTTACGCTTTTGGCTTTTTATGGTTGTGGCTCGATGGTAGCAGGGTCTTCTTCATTTGCCTCGTCAAGATGCTCTTCTGCCTCTCCAAACGGCCTAGGCCTCTTGCCTTTTTTTTGATGGACCAACCTCAGCTTCTTTTTAGGCGGCCAAATGTGCTACAGCGTATTGGGTGCGCAGTCTCGAAATTGCGCGAGGCACAATTTGGGCCAAAGTTTTCTTTTTCTTTGCTTTATTCTGTTGGGTGTGTTGCCCTAAACCCGTAGTTTGTATTTTGTATAAAAACAAATGTATATTCAATAAATTTGTTGTTGACTTCATAGCATTGCATTGTCCAAAATCCAATAAACTAAACATCCGAGGTTATTTTAGTGTAACCGGGACAGTATATGTACTGGGTATATATTTGATATACTGGGTATATAATTGATATACCCCTAATATACGAGGTATATGTTTGATATACCCCAGATATACAAGTGGATAATGTCCCGTGAATAACCTAAAGGGTCTATAGTATATGGATAAGGCTGAGTACTTTATCCTGACAACACTATGGATACGGCCGACTCTGTAAAGGTTACAGACGACTCGATCCAGGTCGTTCGTGTGGAGACATGCGAGTAGGGGTATCCTATACAATGAGTTTGTATAAGACCGGACCACGAAATAGTCAATCTTTAGATGTAACACCGTTAACAAATAGATTGCTGTTTCTTAGGATGACCAGGCAACTCATTCTCAATCCTGAGTGAGTTATGAACTTTTGCCCGTGAGGGCTCGTCCTTTAATCTGTATGGGTGAGAGTGGCCCAAGTTGCCGACTCAATATTCCTACCATTTTGGGGACGAGACCGAGTGGGGAGCTGGGAACATAACTTCACAAGATGGAATTCACTCGTTCCCAACTTTAGGGGAGTAGATGAGTGTTCTCTTAAATGCTGACTCCGGGACTTGAACAAGGGGCCCACCCTCTCATTGGCCCAAGAGGGACTTCCGGTTATTGGTTGGACCATAACCGGGTTGTTCATTAGAGGAGCAGTGGTATTTAAGGAGTAAGATGTAACTTAGGGGTAAAACGGTAATTTAACCCAACTTCAGTTACGGGCACTCGTGAAAGATTGACTTGTCATTTATGGTCGTATATCCGTGGACACGAAAACATTCTGCAGTGAGAATAGTGCAACTGCTGGTCTTTAGTGGAATGACCCGTAGTTAGGTCCCTTTGCTAGCTCATAGCGGGTAAAACAAGGATCAAGTTTTTGGAAGAATTTGAACTGTTCAAATTTATTAAGGGATTATATGTATATTGATACATTATAATATATAGTTAATTCTAAATTAAAACCATATATTATTGAGAGAAATTATTTGAATGAGATTCAAATAAAATTAATATGAATAAGATTCATATGAAAACTATAGGTTAAAAAGTAATGTGCATAAGATGTACATTAGAACTATAGGTTATACGAGAGAAAATGCTATAGAATATGATTCTATTTTTATGAGAAATAAAATTTAAAACAAGTTGGGGACCTTAATTGAATAACAATACTGAGTCCCCATGTTCCAAATTCTTATCCATTATTTTCTTGTTGTGCCATTTTTTAATTTGTTCTTTATACATCTTAGCATTATCATAAGAAAATTGACGAAACTCATCCAAATCATTTAACTGTAGCATTCGAGCTTCACCTACAACAGAATGATAAAAATGTAGTTTCATAGTCCAAAATGCTCTATGTTCTAATTAAGGTGGAAGATAACAAGTTTTACAAAAAATAATGCTATATGTGGACATACCTAACAGAGTTTTATATTGCTATAATGCATCATCAAGTTTAATAGCCCAGTCCTTCCTATTCACATTTACAGACTTATCTAAAATTGATTTTATAGCCCTATTTGATATCTCTGCTAATCCATTAGTTCGAGGGTGATAGGCCGTAGCAATCTTATGATGGATGTTATACTTTTTTAACAAATTACTCACTGCTCTATTTAAAAATTGTGTGCCCTCATCACTAATCAAGCATCTAGGTGTACCATATCTAGTAAAAATATACTTTTGCAAGAATAGAGAAACTACCTTGACATCGTTAGTTGGAGTGGCTAAAGCCTCAACCCATTTCGAAATGTAGTCAACAGCTAAAAGAATGTAATTCTTACCGAATGATGGCGTGAATGGACCCATGAAGTCGATTCCCCAAACATCGAACACCTCAACTTCTAATATTAGGTTTAGGGGCATCTCATGTTTCCGTGTCAAGTTACCTGATATTTGACACCGGTAACAGCTTTTAGCGAAAATGTGATACGAATCCATTTGTGACCAATTACACGTACCAAAGGAGCAATTACAAGAAGCAAGACAAGAAGATTCAAGAGGCTTCCACACTGTACCTTCAAAAGCTTGTTAATGCACAATAATCAACAAAGAGTTTTGAGCCCAAATCTGTTCATAATGTTACTTCAATGAGTCAAGAAGAGGATGAAGCAAAGATGGCATGGGAAACGTTGTCTATTTTGAGAGATGGCACGGAGGACAAAAAATGTGTGCATAATTGTGAACAGGTGCCTTGGCAGATTGCACCCCTTAGGAGTTTGCGAAGTCAAAGCTTGTCAAATGTCATCCAAATGTGAAGCGCCTCCTACAGCACATAGATAAGACCATTTGAAGCGTGACTACGTTTTCTTATCCACATTTAAGTGTCTCGAATGATGTGCAATTAAATTTTAATTTGCATGTCTTATTTTCTACAATTTGCATTAAGTAGTATTTTGAAAAAACTTTTGGTGTTCTTATGTTGAACGACCATTTGGCCTATTTAAAGGTTTGTAATGCTCTTGTTATGAGGATAACTTAAGATAAAACATATTGGAATTCAAGAACTTTTGTTCCTTGACACTTTTGGTGTTGCTTCTTTCAAATCTTGCTTTAGGTTTGATGTTAAACCGATTCATTAGATTAGTCTCGATCAAGCTAATTCTGGAGTGAGTCGTCTTAGGATCTAGGAGTGACCATCGTAGATTCTAAGTCCGATCTAAGAGTGATTCATCTTCTACCTTTACTCTTGGTTGGAATCATTCGGTAAGTTAGTCGTTTTTGTGAATGTTTGCAAGGATCCTAGAAGGACCTCTAGCTTTGTAAACCCGAGCAACCTTGGTGCTTATCAAAATGTGTGCATCTTGAAATAGGGACGACCAAAAGAAACAACTTCAGAGGATCTTCACTGCAGTTTTACGTCCAGCGAAATGTTCACCATATGGTGATTTGTGGCAGGCCTCTATAATCTTCTTCTGTTCATGCTCAACAACACACCTATGAAGAATATTGTCAGGTCCTAAATTAAAAAAAGGCTTCATCCCATCTATAAAACCTAACATCATGGAAGAACTTTTTAATCTGGTGCTTACTTAAATCATTAGGAATTATGTTGCTCACCAGATAGTTTGCGTAATCAGCATACCAAGGGACTTCAGACAAAGCTAACAGGTGCTCATCAACAAATATTATCTAATTTTGTAATTATTATGTTGCAAATAAGACTCTAGCTTAGACAAGTGATATGCTTCTTGGTTTTCTATTCCTTTTCTATCTATTATCTCTAAATCAAATTATTGTAGCAATAATATCCATCTAATTAACCTAGGCTTGTTTTTTTTTTTATCAAACAAGTATTTTAATGCACAATGATCAATAAAGACTATCACCCTAGTCCTAATCAAATATGACCGAAATTTATCGAATGCGAAAACAACAACTAGAAGTTCTTTCTTAGTCACAGTGTAGTTTAACTTACTATTGTTCAAGGTCTTACCAGCATAATAAATAGGATGAAGAACTTTACCTTTTCTCTGACCCAACATCGCACCTACTGCAAAATCACTTACGTCACATGTTAGTTCAAATGGTAAGTTCTAATCAGGTTCAATTATGATAGGATGACACGACCCGTCCCAAAACACCTACTAGTCCTAGAATGAGTCACGCCGACCACAGACCCCGACTGACTACGCCCCAAAATCAAGGGATTCTTAAGGGAAGAAAAAGAATATTTTTGACCCGTTTTATTTGATGGAATAGATTTGTAAATGGGTAATTTGTGGTTTGTTTTTGCAATTAAAAAGGTGAGTGTGTTGGCTAGAAGAAATGGTAGGAAGAAAGAAAATGGAATCAGGAAGATGAAGTGAAATAAGGAGGAAGAAGAAGAAGAAAGAGAAAAAAAAAGGAAAATAAAATCTGTTGATTGTTTTGGCTGAGAAAAGAAGGGAGAAAAAAAAACACAGAAGGTGAGATGAAGGAAGAAGATGATAGGGGTTGAAGGGAAGAGAGAGTAAGGAATTATTGGTTTAAAATTAATTATGAAAAATGAAAAGAAATTGGGTAAAAGAGAGGAGAGGTTGCGTGAAAGAATTGAGAGAAAAAGAAATTGTTTGGTAAATGGTCGATCCCAGTTGTATGTATTATGAGAGGAGAGAAGTGGTTTTAATGAAGAGAGAGAATGAATTGTGAATTGAATGTTGTGGGTTATTAATGAAGAAAGAGAATGAGATATAAAATTGGATATGTGGATTAATTTGGAAGATAATGTAATTTATGTTGAAAATAAGGATATGTCGAGTTTGTATTGGATTAAAGCATGAATTAATTTAGTGTTGAATCAATATTTCAGGTCAGGAAGTGGGGTAGAGGACGATACAGTTTAAAGGATCTTTGAGTGGTTATTTTATTAAATGTTTTATAATATGTATTTATATAGAATTTCTGAGAAATTATATATATTATGTATGATTTAGCATTTATTCTAAGAATTAATGAAACAAAATGCGTTTGTCTGATAATTTAGAACTGTTTCCTAGAATCTATAAATGTTTTATGATTTCAAATAAATGTTCGAGAAAGTTATGAAATGTTATTTAGAAAGAGATTTCCTCCATGATTTTAGAGTTTTATGAAATGTATTTAGAAAGAAAGATTTTAGAAATGATTTGAGAAACTTATAAAAGTTCTTAGAAAGAAGAAAATAAGAATTTTAGAACTATTTATGAGATTGAGAATTTGATGCAGAAATAAGTTTTCAGACTACCGTGTTATTGTATCCAGGTGATTACATGTATGCTATGTGAACGTGTTTCTATAGTATACCCAGAAATAGAAGGTCTTTGAGACCATTTGACTCCGCGCGTTGAGATAATTATTCTACTGTGTGTATTAAGATTACTCTATGCCAGTAGACCAGAATAAAATATGGGTACATGTGTGGTTTTCAATTTTCTCTATCTGTTTTACGTTTGAAAAAAGAATGTTTTATATGTTTTTAGAATGTGTTTTTAAGGAGGTTGAGAAGTTGGCGTAACTAGGTCGGAAAGGAGCAGGGGAATGCCGGGGCAATTAGGGCCAAATTCGAATTCTGAATCTTGGGCTTGGGAGAGTTGTCTTTCTAATTTGCCTAGAAAGAAATTGTTGGTAAACGTTTGATCTTGAGAAAGTTTACTGAGTTTTTAGTTGCTCAAGTTTTATGAAATCTAAAAGATAATGTTTGCTACTTCAGTTTTATGAAGTTGAGTTTTATAATGTTTTTCAGAGCTGGAATTTCAGTTCTTTATGTAAGAAATTTTATGAGAATACTGTCGTATCAACTTGCCACTCATTGAACTTTTCAGCTCACTCTTTACCTATGCTTTCTGTTGGGACTTCACTACCTTTAAAAAGATTAGAGACTAGTGCAAGTGCACACAGTCACAAGTAATACTCGGAAGTAATCCAAGGTTGAATCCTCAGGAACTTGTTGCTTTTCGAAACAGTTTTTAAGAAGTGAACGGTTCAAATATGCAATTGTGGTTTATGAAGAAAATAATGGTGAAATCTTGTTGTTTGGGGTTTTAACTAAGAAGCAATTTAATAAAACTCAACCTCTTTGCCTCTTACCTTAGTCTTGATGCAATCATATGCCTATGTGTGATTACAATCCTAGAGAATATCTACCAACTCACTTGCATTATGGGTCAGAGGGCCAATGTCTAGGACCATGTTTTATGCGCTTATGCCTAAGTCACATCCCATATTGGTTTCTTATTATTTTACCTAACTCACCTTTCCCAAGGTTGGGCTTTGGTGTATAAATCAAGCTCCCACTGGCCAAATGGAAAAAAGACGTAAAGAGAAGTTTTTTAGAAACCAACCTAAAAAGTGCCAGGTGCAATCTGGCCAAAATCTCGAGCGTGTTGAAAACTAAATCATTTTGACTAAGGCATTCCACCAAGAGGTTGATAACTAATTTAGAACATAATTAAAGGAAAGTAGATGCATGAAAACATAAAGGAAGTATTTTTCATTTAATTTAAATAAATTAATAAGTCGTACAATGAGTTCTAGCTTGACCCTCTTCTCTCTCGAGCATGAGGGGAGTTGAAACTCACTAAAGATCTTTAAAAGAACAGAATGAACAAAGAACGAAAGTAAGAATTTGAATTAAAAGCAATATAAAAGGTAAAAGCGTGAAAAACAAAGAAATGAACAACTAGAACATAAACATAAACCCTTAAAAACATGTTCTACAACTAGAGAGCAATGAAAAAAAGATCAAATAAAGTTTGGAAGGGATGCATTTCTGCTCAAGGGATGACTTCCTTTTATAGCACCATAGGTTGGTTGACACTCCCCTCCATTTTAGGTGGAAATGGGTTGAGATTCACCTAACCACCTCGCTTGGACTTGAACTCACGGTTTTGAACATGTGGGAAATGTCCTCTTTGCCCTTCATTAATCAAAACGTGCGTTTTGACATTTTCTTCTCCAAAAATGCGATGGGCGCAATTCTACAAAAACATATTTCTGTTATTTTCTTCCAACTTTGATCGCATTTATTTCATATTTTTCCTAAAGTACCATAGTTTGACTTTTATGCAGAAATGTTCTATGTATGTTCTACTTTAAGAATATGTGGTCCTTTTTGGCAAATAATAATGGGAAGGGGTAAAAAACGTGGTCAAACAGGCCTACCAACACATGTTTCTGCAGTAAAAAGTCAACCCTAACACACTCCCAAACTTAGCCATTTGCTTGTCCTCAAGCAAAAAAAAACAACAACAATTCTATAACAATCAACATGTTAAAAAGATGAATGACAAACAATCCAAAGGTTCTAAGTAAATGAATCATATATGTCTCAAGAAAGGCTCTACAAGCTAAACATTCTAACTTTAGTCTCAAGCCAACAAACCATGAACGATTATTTGTTTTGAAAATAAAAATGATTATAAATCATCTTCTTTCTAAAACAAAAAATGATACGCGACAACCCAAGCTTATTGAGCTACTCGAGCCATAAACCACTTGAATCCAAACGTATAGATGGTTCAACCCGAAAGACCAAGGTTGGAGGGATTACCTTTGCAGTCGTTACCTTGAGTAGAAAGATTATTCACTATGCTCGAGGCCAGAAACACTCCACGAGTTTGATGACCAACCAAACAAGCATGCTCCGAGGTTCAAATACGAAGGCCTAAGTTCAACCACACAAAGGGATTCGAAATTTGGGGGGGGGGGGGGTTTGCACAAGGCAATGAGAGAAACACTCACTCAATTTGATTCAATTCGAGAATTATAAGATCGTTTACAATGAGGGGGGTACAGACCTATTTATAGGCTAAGGCCCATGGCCTTTAAAGGAAAATAACAAATTTAAAAAAATGATAAATTCCTAAAAAAATAAAGAACTTGCCTAAAGTTTAATTTTAAAAATGATAAATAAAACAAATAAATCAAAGATAAAATCCTACATCAAATCTCCCAGATAATTCAAAATCATAAAGAAATATATTCCTTAAATGGAAGGAGTGGGAGGCAAGGCATGGCTGTTGGTGCGCGCGGGGGAAGGGCTGGTACAGAGGCACGCGGGCATGGGCGCTGGGTGTGCGGCATGGGCACTTGGTGCTGGGGTAGGCGCGCTGGCGGGTGGCATGGGCGCTAGGCGCTGGGTGGCGGGGCGCCAGCAGGTATGCGGTGCGTGCGGGTGTTGGCGCTAGAGGTAGTAGGGGCGCTGATGGGTAGGCTGGGCGTGCCACTGCGGGCGCGCAGGCACTGGGCGATGGGTAGGCATTCGACGTACGGGGGAACAAGCGTTGGCGACAAGAGGGGCGCGCAGGCGTTGAGTAATGGGCAGGCATCCGGCGGGCGCGCATGCTGGCAGGGGCGCTGGTCTCTTGTGAGTTTAGCATGGTAGGATCGCTTGGTGTGGAGGCATTGGCGGTAGGGACGCGTGGTCGTGGCATGGTAGGCGGCTGGTGGGTTGTGCGTAGGGCGAAAGCGCTCATGGCCAGTCAAACGGTGCAGACGTGTCAGCGCGGGACGCGTCCTTGTAAAGTTAGCGCGCTGCGGGTTCAGCTGCAGGTTTTTAGTTGAGTAACCCATAGTTAACGTATGTTGATTAAGGTGGTTAATGAGTTTAACCAATTAATCTCTTAACATTAGAGCTCCTGATCGACAGGTCCATTAGGTCCCCTTGCTAGCTCGTAAAGAGTAATTAGGAACATAAAATCTTGGAAAGTAATTTGAATTGTTCAAATTTAATTTTAGGGAATTTTAGTTAATTGTGTATGACACAATTTAAGATAATGTATGATGGTACATTATAAAACTATATATTATGAGAGAATAATATGAATAGGATTCATATTAATATTATAGGTTAAGGTTTCATGTGAATTATATTCATATTAAATGCTATAGGTTAGGAGGGAAATGTAATTAAATATGATTTATTTATTTATTAAATTAAATAAATGAATATATATATATATATGTTTGTTAATTATGGATATAATCCATAATTAACAAAATCACCACTCCCGAAAAAAATTATTTGGAAAGTGGTGGGGTGGAGAGTGGAAAGTTTCTTCCCCTCTCCCTCTTCCCTCCTTTCTTTATAAAACACAAGGAATTTCCCTGTGTTTTGTGGTTGTTGATAAAAAAGGAAGAAGACGCTCTCTCTCACAAAAACTGATTCTCAATTCCTTTCTTTTCGTTCTGATTTCTCCAAGATATGAGATACCACAATCTTTTTCTTAAGTCCTTGAGACATAGCGAGGTAACTTGGTGTTGGTGTTCAATCACGCATTTGAGAGTTTTTTTTCATGCTATCACGACGCTCGTGCTCGAGGAAGAGAATCTGCCAACGGTCTTCAAAAGTAAGTGGTTTTCTTATTCCCCGTGAGGCTTAACCTCAATTTTAAATAGAACTGTTCTATTTTTTATAAGAACCGGTATTGTTCCTCTTCTAAAACCAAATTGAATCACAAGCGCTAAAACGCTTCCGCTTGGGATTCGATCCTTTCAATTGGTATCAGAGCCAAATCGTGATTCAATTTATTTTTGGACGAAACGGTACTGGTTTTGCTGGGTTAATTTAATGCATAATATGTATGTTGGTTTGCTAGTAGACAGTTTCGGTTTTTAGCATTCAGATTTATAATTTATGTTGATTCGATCAATGTAAGGACTCGTTGTTTTGGGCATTTTGTTGTAAATCGAGTCTGTATAGTCTGGGTCCTTTGTGGAAAAGTGTTGCTGCGAAGGAGAGTCGAATTTCGAAGCTTTTTGGAGCATTTTCACTGCTAGAATAGAGAGTAGAGCAGCAGGTCTGTGATAGCAGCACCATGG
This sequence comes from Momordica charantia, assembly GCF_013281855.1. Taxonomy (NCBI): domain Eukaryota; kingdom Viridiplantae; phylum Streptophyta; class Magnoliopsida; order Cucurbitales; family Cucurbitaceae; genus Momordica; species Momordica charantia. The sequence continues at coordinate 7,854,398 of NW_028275161.1, read as the reverse complement.
TGCCACGGCACTGTAGCATTTTTCCAGAAAGCGCCGCGGCGCTGTGTTGGAGCGCCGTGGGGCTGCGGCTGCTAGAATTTGTGGCACTATCCCTGGTGCTTTTTTCAACCCGTTAGAGGCTCCGCAGGCGCGTTTTTTTAATTAATGTAATTTTTGTTTACGTTAATTTAATTTTAAAATATGATGCCAAAAACCGGTCTACTTAGCTATTTATTTTATTGCATTATGAATTTAATTATTTTATGAATTATATGTTGCATAAAGTATGTCATATAGTTTTAAAATTCCACCATAGGTTAAGCATAATCATGCATCATATGTATATAATAGTTCTAATGTATGGTAGCATGTTTATATTCATAATTAGATGAAAATAAAGTTGCATTGAGCATGACATTACTTTAGTTAATATAATTGTTATATTAATGTATGCTTGCAATGCATGTATATAAGTTTAATTTCTTAAATTTTACAAGAGTTATAAAATTTGGTAGATAGAAATTAAAATCTATAATAAAGAATTGCATGCAAACATAGGGTCTAAGTTAATTAATTTTATAGCGGTTTAAAATTAATAAGACCTTAGCTTATATCTTCTAATATGATTAGGGGGTAGTCTTTTATTTTTTCTAACTAGGTTTAAAATGAAATGATAAAAAATTAAATATAAAATATTACCTATAAGGGAATCCTGTCTAAGGAAGGTTCTGTCCAGGTTGAGGTATTTAAGCTGACCGTAAGGGAACACCTCTACCTGAGAGTTGAATTAGTCAATATTTTATGCATACAATAATGCCATTAGTTTATTAAAACGTTTGATAAACTAAAACAATATTGTACAACTTCCAATATAAATAGTTATATTGGGCCGACTAAAAATTCACTTAGTTAATTTCACTTAACCGGAATTTATCTAAGTAATATACCATAGTCTTAGAATACTAAGTGGGAGCAAAAGAGAATATGTAATATAATGCGTATATATTTGATATACAAGATATATATAACATGTTTTTCTCTCTCTCTCACGTTCTCCTTATATTCACACTGTGAGTTCCGTGCTCGGCCTCGTGTCGCCCTGGGCGCGGCCTCCCTATGGAAGGTGTTTACATGGTTCAATATCGAGGTGAATGGAGATAGTATTCATAGTAAGTGGGAGAAGGATGTGTGACAATACATCTTGCGGTCTCCGCCATTGGTTTGCACCGTGAGGTTTCATACATGACCTGCGTGTTGTCCTAAAGAGACCATCCCTACGGAGGGTTCATTGTATGATATCAAAACCAAGGCAAACTCCAAAAATGGATAAGGGTCTCTTAAGTTTTACTCCATATTTTTCCTTTCCTACGGCGGGATTATCGAGGCGGACCTATGAGGTTTGAAAATGGTGGGTCACACTTATGAGGAGTTGTTAAGCTAGTTAGCAATTTCCTTACCAAATGAATGATGACTAAAGATTATAAGAATAAGAGTTATTATAGTATAAAATTTAGTTGAGAATGTCTCAATTTAGTGAAGGAGTAACTGTCTGCCCTACGGTGGCTCTTGCTCTAAATCACTGAAGCGTCGTTGCAAAACAATTTTGTTAGGATGCTTAATTACTTTTGCTAAATTTTGATTGGGTCTAAAGGCTAATGCATGAAACTAATATAGGTTTATTTTTACTTTCAGCATGTCTACTTCTATTATTGCACATCTAGCCGCGCAAAAACTTAACGGAGAGAATTACAAACAATGGAAATCGAATCTAAACACTATTCTCGTGATAGATAATCTTAGGTTCGTCCTGCAAGAGGATTGTCCTCAAGCTTCTACGCCTAACGCCACTGTGGCGGTGCGCAATGTCTATGACAGATGGATCAAGGCCAATGACAAGGCCAAGGTCTACATCTTCGCGAGCATATCTGATGTGCTTGCTAAGAAGCACGAGGACACGGTCACCGCTAAGGAGATCATGGACTCGCTGTAGAGCATGTTTGGACAACCGTCCTCACAGGCTCGACATGAAGCCCTTAAGTTCATTTACAACTCACGCATGAAGGAGGGCTCTTCAGTGCGAGAACACGTTCTCAACCTGATGGTCCACTTCAACATGGCAGAGTCGAATTGCGCTGTCAGAGACGAGCAGAGTCAGGTCAGCTTCATTCTGGAATCTCTTCCGAAGAGTTTCCTGCCATTCCACAGCAATGCAGTTATGAATAAGCTGGAGTACACTCTTACCACGCTCTTAAATGAGCTACAGACTTACCAGTCTCTTATGAAAAGTAAGGGACAGGAAGAGGAGGCAAACGTTGTCACCTCGAAAAAGTTTCACCGAGGTTCGACCTCTGGAGCCAAGTCTGTGTCATCCTCTTCTGGAAGTAAGACTTTCAAGAAGAAGAAGGCCACTGGTAAGGGGTCTAGACCTGACCCCACTACTGCCACCGACAAGAAAGGCAAGACCAAGGTTGCAGAGAAAGGAAAGTGTTTCTACTGCAATATGGACGGGCATTGGAAGTGCAACTGCCCAAAATACTTGGTCGAAAAGAAGAAAGCCAACGAAGGTAAATATGATTTATTTGTTTTGGAAACATGTTTAGTGGGGAACGATGACTCCGCTGTTGGGTGTGTTGCCCTAAACTCATAGTTTGTATTTATGTAAAAACAAATGTATATTCAATAAAGTTTTATTCAATCAATTTGTTGTTGAATTCATAGCATTGCATTGTCAGAAATCAAATAAACTAAACATCCAAGGTTATTATCATGTAACCAGGACAATATATCTATTGGGTGATATACTCGGTATATATTTGATATACCCCTAATATACTAGATTTGATATACCCCTAATATACAAGTGGATAATGTTCCGGGAATAACCTAAAGGGTCTAGTATATCGATAAGGCTGGGTACCTTATCCTGGCAACACTATGGATACGGTCCACTTTGTAAATGTTACAGACGACTCGATCCAGGTCGTTTGTGTGGAGACATGCGAGTGGGGGTATCCAATACAATGACTTTGTATAAGACCAAACCACGAAATAACCAATCTTTAGATGTAACACCGTCGACTATAAGATTGATATTTATTAGGATGACCAGACAACTCATTCTCAATCCTGAGTAAGTTATGGACTCCTGCCCTCGAGGGCTCGTCCTTTGATCTGTATCGGTGAGAGTGGCCCGAGTCGCCGACTCAACATTCCTACCATTTTGTGGACGAGACCGAGTGGGGAGTTGGGAACATAACTTCACAAGATGGAATTCACTCCTGCCCGACCTTAGGGGAGTAGATGAGTGTTCTCTTAAATACTTACTTCGGGACTTGAACAAGGGGCCCCACCCTCTCATTGGCCTGAGAGGGACTTCCGGTTATTGGTCGGACCATAACCGGGTTGTTTATTAAAGGAGCAGTGGTATTGAATGAGCAAGATGTAACTCAGGGGTAAAACGTTAGTTAGACCCAACTTGAGTTACGAGCACTCGTGAAGGATTGACTTGCCATTGATGGCCGTATATCTATGGACACGAAAACATTATGCAGTGAGAAGAGTGCAACTGTAGGTGTTTAGTGGAGTGACCCGTAGTTAACGAATGTTGATTAACTCGATCAATGAGTTTGATCGATTAATCTCGTATCGTTGGAGCTTTTGATGTGTAGGTCCATTAGGTCCCCTTGCTAGCTCACAATGGGTAAAACGAGGATCAAGTTTTTAGAAAATTTTGAAATGTTCAAATTGCTCAAGGGATTATATGTATATTGATACATCATAATATATAGTTAATTCTTAATTAAAACTATATATTATGAGAGATATTATTTGAATGAGATTCAAATAAAATTAATATGAATAAGATTCATATTAAAACTATAGGTTAAAAATAATGTGCATAAGATGTACATTACGACTATAGATTATACGAGAGAAATGCTATAGAATATGATTTATTTTTATGATAAATAATTCACTACAACAAATCTTAGTTTTAATGTCGGACAAAAAAAAACACGGAGGAAATGATGTCGGACAAAAAAAACATGGAGGAAACCATGTCGGACAACGTAAAAAATTCGCCAATTTTTTTATTATTATTTTTTAAAGTATCCATGTCGGGCCTAGCCCGCCATTGTAAGTTAAGTTTTAATGGCGGGCCAGGCCCGACATGGATAATGTGTCATTTTAACCTTAACTTTAAAATTTCACGCAAAATTTTAGACTCTATATTTTTTGCCTCCCACCCCCCTTTGCCGTACGCGAAACTCTCTCTACCATCGTTGTGAACCCAACTCTATTGCTGTGGGAAGGCCAACGAAGAACCACGTACGGCAGCGCAAGCGACGGTCCAGCGGTGAGGAGCGATTTGCCGACAGCGGTGAGCTATGATTCGGCGGTAGACGGCGACGACAAGCGAATATATTAGGCAGTGGCAACAACATCGAAGGTTCTGTTCTTCCTTCTCTTCTCTTCCCTAGTATTTGCTCATTTTCGTCTCCTTCTAGTTTGGTAACTTCTCATTTTCTTTTAGGTTGAGTTTGGGTTATTTTATCTAACTTCTAGTTTTTTTCTCTTTCTCTGTTGTGCCCTGTTTCACGAAAAAAAAATTAGATTGAGTTTAGATGATAAGGGAAGGGAAGGGAAGGGAAGGGAAGGGAAGGGAAGGGAATGAGATAATCATGTTTGTTGGAGGGAGGAGAAGACCCATTTCACACACATTCCATTAAGCTTGTTTACACACATTCCATTAATCTTGTTTGTTTGTTGGTAATGGAGAGAAAAAACTTTTAGATTTGGCTAAAGTGGGAAAGTTGTATAAGAAAAGATGGTTCTTTTACTATCTCTCTCCTTCTGTGTGTTAGGTTTAGTTTTGCTGTGAACCCACCAATAAGAAAAAGAGAAAGGAGGAAGCTGGTAGATGTATAAGGCGGGGGAAAGAGAAATTTTAGGATTTTTCTCAAGATTTTAATTTTGCCCGTCCCTGCCCTCGTCTCCAAAAATGGGAGAAAGAGAGTTATAGAGGGATTTTGAAAGAAGGGTATTAAGGATAGGTTGTGCACTAGTAAAATTTGGGTTCTCGTAACGTGACGCTTTCGGGTAAGCCCACCAAAAACCAAAAACTCCTCCGTCGGCTGCCGTTGTTAAACAAAAAAGAAAAAGAAGAATGTGTGTGAAATGTATTCTCTATTCTCATTTGATTAAAACTTTTCTCTACTCCCATCATTGAAAGAATGAATTGCCAACCTCCAACATATTTTTGAAGTGTGGCTCTGGGTGTGAAATGTATAATAACCGAAAGAACATGCAGCAAGTCCAATGGAAGAAAAAGAAGAGAGAAATGTTTTTTTTTCGGGGAAATAACTGTAAGCTAGAAACCCCAAAACTATTGTGAGTGTAACTATGAGAGAGTTGGAGAACTTATGAATTTTGTTAAAGCATAATGCTCACCTAACTTTTCACTAATTTAATTAATTTGATACACTCTATTTCTTTCATAACCTTCCATGTTTACTAGGTACCACTTTAAACACCCCACCTTTTCAATCCTTTGTTTCTTAAGCATTTTTATTTTGCTTCTTAAGAATCCGACAAAGTACACAAGCTTAACCATTGTGTTTTTTTTTTGTAGATTAAACTTTCATAAATTTAGTACTGGATAAGTCGTGGATGACAAAAAATACTTTGATGTTGCCACTAAAGAATGTGCCGCTGGAATTGTAAGTTTCTATGTTTTTTATTTCAATGAGATTTAGAAAGTGGGATGTTTAGATGATAATATGATGATAAATATTTGTGATAGGATGAGTTGACTACAATACACAAGGGCGAAGATGTTTTAACTGAAGCATTAGGCACCCCCAAACATAGAGGTCGTGCGAGGGGATTTGGTGAGTTTGTTTCACCATTCCTATATTTTAATGTTGCCGAAAGGAAGTAAAATTTGGGATTGCAACCTCAAGACCAATCCGAATTGAAGACTCAGAGCTTACAACCAAAAAAATCCACAACTAAAGTCAGTAATGTCTCAAAGAAAAGGGAGAAAGGGAAGGAAGTTGTCAATGCACCTACTAAAGTTTTTATCCCGGATGAACAACCAACAATGGTAACTAATTTGTTTTAGTTTTGACACTTACTGTGTTTGGACACGACACTTAGCCTTTTTGTGCATAACATTTAGCATTTTGCTTTTAAATTTTCTAAGGGAAAACCGTGTCATCCGGATATTGGATCAATTGGGAACATTGTTGCAGTTGGCACAGTATTTGATGATGACGTTCAAAGTCCAACAATTCATAGTGCCATTGGTAGCTTCGTGGCATGGCCTCGTCGACTAGTAATTTTAAATGAGGAGAAAAAGGTATGTCTTGTTCTAACTTGAGTGAAGTTTTAACTTTTCGTTTGTTAAATGTTGTTTGTAATTTTGTTTGTCAATGGTTCCTTCTCCTCGAACATCCAAGCCAAGAACACAATCATCTGAACATATTGATGTCCACATGACTATTAAACTCCTAAATCAATATGTCGTGCGTTCAATGAACAATAAGGATGTAATTGAATTCAGTATCGATGATTACATATTTGGAAGAGAGAAGATCATTAGTTTAGCACGTGATGACATCATGCAATTCTGCGAGATGATTGAAATATGATATATGTGTGTGCTCACGTACATCGTGTAAGTACATTAAATCTATTTCATATCTTAACTTCACTAACTATGAAGTTTAATGTTTTACAATTATATGTTTAGGTATCTTTGGAATGAATGTGAGAAGGAGACACATAATAAGTTCTTGGTGGTTGATCCGGACAACATTGTACCACAAATGATGTCTCGAGAAACTTGTTCTAGATCTAGCCAATAGGTTAGACATGAGTAACTTGGAATAAATAGTACTCATCCCACGTAACGGCGGGTAAGCTAGCAATTTAACTTGATTTTACTTATTTATAGTTTCTTTTATCCATCCATGAATGTAATATTATCATATTGGTTATTAATAGTTTTCACTAGAAGTTGTTTGTTATACATCTTCAAGAGAATTGTGTTTATGTATTGGACTTTCTAAGAAGTAAGATTGAAGAAAATTATAAGAGAATCATAAACATGTAGGTGCCTTGAACTCTTATAGTTATAATAGTTATAATTTTTATAATTATGTCATTCTAATGTTTCAAGTTATTTAGATCATTGAAAATGTGGCAAGCTCAACACTCTATTTAAGATTGTCGCAGTACTTCAATTTGGAAACATGTGAAGGTAAACTTGCATTTGATTACATTTTAAATATGCTCAAATTTGCATTGAAATCCTTTGTTAACTCATAACTATGTTATTTTTCAAATTTTCTATATGTAGTGTCCTCGGCAACTAGGTTCTATCAAGTGTGGGTACTATTTGCAAAAGTATATACGAGAAATAGTGCGGAATCCTAATACTTCCATAACTGAACTTGTACGTATTATCATATACCTTTATGTGTTTATATATGCTTTATCCTTATATTAATCAGTATTATCTTTCTTTTTTTGTAGTTTAATACAAAAAAAAGCCTACAAACAAGAAGAAATCGACGAAGTTCGAATAGAATGGACATCATTTGTTGGATGATTTGTGTAGTACCGATGGATTCATTACTTTTGTTTATTTGATGTAAGTATTTGGTTCGGGTTACTTATTGTAGTAGTACTTAGCAGATTTGAAATACTTGGTCTTGTTTATAATATATAGAAGTTTGGATTGTTATGCTGGATGTAGTTTTGTTTGAGGGAAGGGCGGTCCCATTTGTTGATGTGTAGAAGGGTGTTAATATAGAAGTGTTTGATTGTTGCTGAATGTAGTATATTATTGTTTTTCAAGTTAATTTTGAGTTATTCTAAAGTAGAGACGTCATGTTGAAATTTGTACTTGTTTGATCAACTCTTAAATAATTGTGTTTTAAGTTTAAGGTTAGTTTTTGAGTTAAGTACTCTTAGAATAGATCATGGTGTTGAAATTAGTTTTAGTTGCATATTATGTTTTGAGAGTTTCAATAATATTGAGATATTATTTTTTGTCAATAACTGCGAAGGAGATATATTGGTTGGTTAGTTTTGAGTTCTATTTTAGAGTGGGGGATGTCATGTTGAATTTTGTATTGTTTGTGTTTTGAATCTAAAGGTTAGTTGTTTAGTTAAGTTTTTCAAATAGATCATGATGTTGAAATAGTTAGTTTTAGTTACATATTAATTTTTGAGTTGCAATAATATTGAGATATTACTTTGTGCGATTAGGTTGGAAGGAGATATATGGTTGGTTAGTTTTGAGTTATATATTCTAAAGTGGGGAGGTCATGTTGAAATTTGTACTTTTTATTATTTGTGTGTTTTGAGTCTAAGGCTAGTTTTTGAGTTAAGATTTAGAAAAGATATTGCATTTCATATGAACGTGTTAAGAGTTTTAGTTGCATATTAATTAGCTAATTTTAATTGCAATATTGAAATATTATCATAGGTCTGAAGGAAATATAGTTGGTTAGCCACGTCTCGGCAACCAACTATTTCTTTAATTAAATTATTTACGAAATAATGACGGTCAATGTCTGTCATGAAATATAGTCGTTCCACGACGCACATACGAGATGTAGATACAATGACGTACAAACAATGACGCTCAAATGATGACGTACAAACAATGACGTACAAACAATGTCGCACATATAATGACGGATAAAAACCGCCATGCAAAATTAAACGAAACAAGAACACTCGTAAAGATGTCGGTCACCGACCGTCATTGTTATCCTTTCATGACGGGCATGCCCGTCATGGAAAAGAAGATTTACATGACGGGCAATGCTCGACATTAAAACTGTCCGTCATGAAAAAGAATCAAGGACACTCGAATAGATGTCGGTCACTGACCGACATGGTTACTTGTTAATGTCGGGCAATGCCCGTCATAAAAAGGCGAATTTGTTGTAGTGATTAAGTGTTAATTATTTATTTGATTTATATATATATACATATATATATATTAATTGATTATTAATTAGATTAATAATTAATTAATATTTATTAATTAGTATGATGAACTAATTAATTGATTAATTATATATTAATTATTAATTTTAGTTTTAATTTTAATATTAATACTTCCTTGCTTAATTGCAGGGGAGTGGGGTGGCAGTTATGACGTGGGGAGTTACCCCACATCATACTGTTGGGTGATTGCAGAATAGTTCTGCAAGTGAGAACCTAGGAGAACAGAACAATTTTCTCTCAAGAATTTCCTCTCAATCAAACTCTCTCAATTCGCCCTCACGTTCCAAACCGACGCTCCTACAAGCACGATCTTGGTACCCAGAGGATAGCTCGGAAAATCTATTGGTGGTGTTCGGGAAATCGTTGACGTCCTTGACTCGAGAGGAGGCCTAGGAGAACAGAAAAGCTTGCACGTCGCTATTAGGAGCCACAAAGACGTCCTCGACTCGAGAGGAGGTCTTGGAACTTTGAAATTTTCCAAAGGCGAGAAAGGCGTCTGAGTGGGAGCCATAGTTCGATCATCTGCTCGGGAAGAGACCTTGGAATGTCACGTAACTAGAGGCTTGCTTGTCTCTGAGTGGGAGACACGTAGGCGTCCTCAACTCAATAGAAAGCGTTGGAATTTTAAGTTTCTCCTAAGGCAAGGAAAACGTCTGAGTGGGAGCCCTAGTCGAGTGCTCTGCTCGAGAAGAGTTGAAATGTTAGGTCTCCAAGGACTTGCTCGTCACCGAGTAGGAACCATGAGGGCATTTCACTTGAGAAGAAGACTTGAAACTTTGAGTTTCTCCTGAGGTGAGGAAAATATCTGAGCAAGAGTCCTAGTCGGGTCCTCTGCTCTGGAAGTAACCTTGGAATGTCACCTATCTAGAGGCTTGTTTATCGTCGAGTGGGAGACACATAGACGTCTTCAACTCAGTAGGAAGCCTTGGAAGTTTGAGTTTCTCGTAAGGCAAGGAAAATGTCTGAGTGTGTGCCCTAGTTGGGTCCTCTACTCGGGAAGAGTTCAAATGTCAAGTCTCCAAGGACTTGCTCGTCACCGAGTAGAAGTCACGAGGGCGCTTCACTCGAGAGGAAGCCTTGAAACTTTGAGTTTCTCTTAAGGTGAGGAAAACGTCTGAGCGAGAGTCCTAGTCGAGTCCTCTGCTCTGTAAGAGACCTTGGAAGGTCACGTATCTAGAGGCTTGCTTGTCGCCAAGTGGGATACACGTATGTGTCCTCAACTCAGTAGGAAGCCTTGAAACTTTTAGTTTCTCCTAAAGCAAGGAAACATCCAAGTGGGAGCCCTAGTCGGGTCCTCTGCTCGGGAAGAGTTGGAATGTCAGGTCTCCAAGGACTTGCTCGTCACCGAGTAGGAGCCACGAGGGCGTTTCACTCGAGAGGAAGCCTTGAAACTTTGAGTTTCTCCTACGGTGAGGAAAACGTCTAAGCGAGAGTCCTAGTCGGGTTCTCTACTCGGGAAGAAACCTTAGAATATCAGGTCTACAAAGGCTTGCTCGTCGCCGATTAGGAACCACGGTGGCGTTCTAGACTTTGGAGGAAGCTTTGGAACTTTGAGTTTCTCTTAAGGCGAGGAAAAAGTCCGAGCGAGAGCCGTAGTCAGGTCCTCTACTTGAGAATAGGCCTTGGAATATCAGGTCTCCAGAGGCTTGCTCGTAGTTGAGTACGGCTATGGAGGTGTCTTCGATTGGGGACGAAGCCTTGGAACTTTAAGTTTCTCTTAAGGCAAGGAAAACTTCCGAGTGGGAGCCCCAGTCGGGTCTTTTACTCTGAAAGAGGCCTTGGAATGGCAGGTCTCCAAAGGCTTGCTCGTCGCCAAGTAGGAGCCATGGAGACATCCTCTGTAACGACCCCGAATTTCAACAATTATTTTGAGGTAATACTATCAAACTCCCTGTTCAACCCCTCTCCAATAAAAAAACATAAAACATCTTATTGTAAGGACAAACATGGAGGTTCGTACTTCAACCAATTCCTAAAAGAAAATCCGTCTACCTCAGTGGCAAAAGAAAAATCCATAAAGAGAATGAAACATTCAATTGTCCAACAAACCCTAATTAAACAAGAAAATTCAAATAAGTAAAACAGCGGTCCATCTGGAAAATAGCTCAACGTGTCAAAACAACAATAGCTACTTCACTGCTAACAACAAGTCCCTAATGCTCCCAACAATCAAAATTATAACCCAACTATCCTAGATGAAAGTACGCAGCCTAATGGTCCTCCCTCGATCAAGCGTCCTCCACGTCATCACCACGGCTAAGGATTCGGTCTACACCTGAAACAACTAATGCAGAGGGGGGTGAGTATATAAAATTCTCCGTAAGTAGCCCTCACTAACTATTCACAACCATGATGCATCGTAACCACAACAATCGTAAAAGAAAAACGATAACTAGAAATCAAGCATTGATGGTCATAACATTCAAATCAACACACACACAAACACCCAAAATATGAAGACTCAGGCCACTCCGGCCACAAGGCCCGCTAATCTCTAACTCCTTCAAGCTGCTCCTACCCAGGACACTAAGTTAGTCCTCCAAGTTTAATTCTTCGAGTCGTATGACTCTTGACATTTATCCCCAAGACCCCAACACTCCTCTATAGAAGCTTGGCGTTCAACCTTGCCATTTATCCTCAAGGCCTAAAACTGTAACTTCTAACCCAGTGCCATGTTAGTCATCAAAGTCCAACTCTTCGAATCGCTTCGGCCCTTGCCATTTATCCCCAAGGACCTGACACTCCTCTACAAAACCTTGGTGTTCAACCTTGCCATTTATCCCCAAGGCCTTGAACTATACATCGGCCCTTAACATTTATCCCCAAGGCCCTGACGACTACTCAACGTATTGGTCCTTGACTGCCACCACGCTAAGACTCAACACTCATCATCTAAAGAATCATCATGCCGACCCTCAACCTTTTGTACCCAGATCCTCGACACTCATCTCTACCAAGATTGGCCTATCGACCCCCAACCCTTTGTATCCGGAGCCTCGACACCCAATAGTGATGTGATAATACACAAATTCCACATTTACTCCCTGTCCCCATCGGGAATAAAGTACTACTTCTCAACCCAAGCAACCATAACAGTTTTACACACCAAGCCATCCAACAGGACATTATGTGTTACAATCTCAAGGACACACAACTTGACAATGTCCATAATATTTCCACCATAGTGTACCCCAAACAAGATAGTCCAAGCCAAGAGATAAGATGCATTTCATGGTTACAAGTCTCAACAACCAATTCATAGCATTTTATACACCATAAGAAATAAAAGAGCAACGAAATACAGGAGTAACAGTTCTCGTGATCCAGGATCCTCTTAAAAGTAGAACTACAACAAGAATGCCCAACTAATCCCTACAACATTTGTCGTCACTCTCTACTATGCACGACCACAATGAGAGTGTCCAAACCTATCATAAAAATAACTTTCAGCACCCTATATCATAAAGGACCGCCATCAATCGTCGAATCAGCAGCCTCAATTAGTTTCCCTTTTTCCACAGGTAGTCCTTGACGACATAATAACAATTATGTTATGAAACTTGTTCGTTACGAATTTTTTGGATCTCGACACTTTTGCCTTGGTACGCCGAGGTGAGATAAATGCTGCTCGGATTGCTCGTCACATGAGAGTGCAATCATATCACAACTAATTTTCAACTCATAATATCATAAAAAAACATCAAGAATGTCTCGACCTTTCATGACAAATTCTCCAGCACGTAATATAAAAGAAAACACATCATTTAACCTCAAAACTAACTCTTAGATCAAATGCAACCCATCAGTAACATTTAAGGGGCCGCACGCCATGGCCTACAATTTTTACATACATGAGATGCACAAATATAATAAAGTTGAACAATAAAACCATTTCATTAGCACCCATTAACGCACACACCTACCCCTTGGTGCTACTTACACACTGATACACTCCTAAACCTCGCGTCGATTCAACGCTTAGGCAACCAAAGACAAAAAAACAGCAATTAAAACAAACTTCCAGCCAACAAAAATGATCCCAAAAGGGGCTTTTAGAGGTCCGCTACCACAAGACCGACTTCGTTTAGGTGTGGGTAACTTGGATCTAACTCGAATAGGCATGGGTTGCGTAAATGTCGAATGTCACAAAAAGATGTTGTAAGCATGTTTGCAACAAGGGAGACGCACCGAAAGAAAAAGGACACTATCGTGGTCGTGGAGAAACCGCACTCGAGGTCGCTGGACACCGCAGAACGCTGAATACCGCTGTGAACAAGGTTGTGCCGCCAAACAAATGCTCTGAAATGCCTCCCACTTGCAGTAGAAATTGTAGTCGTTGCTGCCAAGAGTCGAACCATGCACCGCCTGCTACTGCTCGTTAGAGACGGTGAAGTGCCGCAGTGGAAGGAAGGCACCGATCGTCGGATTTGCGTCGGGAGGCGTGGTGCGGCTGGGTAACTGATAGAGAAGGAGAACGCGGGGGGGGGGGGGGGGGGGGCAGCAGTTCACGCGTGAGAAAGGAAAAGCCAGGGCTTTCTTTTCTTTTCTTTTCCTTGTTTTTTGCATGTTTTGGTTTAAAAACCCAATTACCCCAATTTTGAAAAGAAGGCCTAAGGTTTAAAAGAATTAAAATTTTATGATTTCCCAACAATACTAAATTTAATCCTTTCCAATAACATAAATAAACAACACTGTCCAACGGCTCGAAAACAAACACTCCACTAATTAAAATGTAGAACTCATAATAACACCATGCTAGCACAAAATAAAATGATGTAGAACAATTAAAATAAATAAAAAATATATATATTTTTGTTTACTAAAACCTCGAGACTCGAGCTTAATCTAACTTGAATAATGTAGGGCGTTACAGCCTCAACTTGGGAGGAAGCTTTTGAACTTTGAGTTTCTCACAAGGTAAGGAAAATGTTTGAGTGGGAGCCCTAGCCGGGTTATCTGCTTGGGAAGAGGCCTTGGAATGTTAGGTCTCTAGAGGTTGCCCGTGCCGAGTAGGAGCCACGTAGGCGTCCTCGACTCGGGTGGAGGCCTTGGAATTTTGAGCTTTTCCAAAGCTAGGTTTACATCTGAGTGGGAGAGGCGTAGAGGCCACATGTCGTCTCTGTACAATTCGAGGTACTCATTGCCATTTTGGGAGGCACCGGGACTGAGCCTCGGACTGTGGGCTCGAGGTTAATCATATTTCTAGTACAGCACGTTCTCTTTCTTTTTGCGGGAGGCGGGTGCCTTTCTCCCGAGGCGCCACCTGGATGGTTGATCCAACGATTGAGATGCGTCCTGACTCCCTTTAAATTGAGAACGTGTGGCTCTATTGATCCCACACACATCCATTTGTACACTTAACGACATGTTGAGGGTCTCTGGAAATGACCCCATCCTGGTTGACTCTCATTCAGAGGAGGATCCTTCCTCAACGGAAGATGACATCTCTAAAGAGGAAGAGGAGGAAGAAGGAGTGGATGAGCGTAAGGAATTGTAGGAGGAAGAAGAGGAGGAAGAGCATGGGCTGTTGGAGGTTGAGCCCTACGAAAACGAGCCATTCAGGTCGGAATCCTCTAACGACGAGGACTATGAAGACCCCCTGTATACCAGGCCCTACACTCTTCTAAACATCAACACAATGAGCATTGAGGAATTAATCGCCACCATCCATCGCCATGGGGCCCTAGAGATTAAGGAGAAGTGGGTCGAGGCTGAGGGTGCTCGGCGAGGAGCGGTGGCCATAGTCTGTGAATGCATTGCAGGGATGCAGGAAGCAGAGAGGACCTACAGCGACCTACGACTCTGGGTTGAGCGCCTTAGAAAGAAATATGGTCCTCTCAGACCAAACGTCTAGATCTGGTTTATACTCATCATCCCCTATAATCACTGATGGTTGTTTCCGCCTCTTTTTGTAAGTGGGGGAACTCCTCGCTCCTTCCACGGATGCTAATAATAAATTCTTCCGTTTGTCATTGCTATATTGCACCATACTATTGTATGGCCTTCTTTTGAGTATTTTGTTTTACTTTTCGTGCTTTCGTAGTTATGCGTATGGTTACTCGGGGGTCCCCAATTTCTGACTGGCCGGTTGCAGTTCCCGAGGGTGGCTTCGGCATATGGACCAAATTACCCCTGGTTCGAGAGCAAACTGAGCTATAAGAGGGGGGTGACGATCCCGTTTTCCTCACTTCATTTATGCATTTTCTTTTCGTCACCGTGTATTGGGCTTGCTTTTCTCCATGGAGGTTTTTTCCGGTTATTACCGCTTCAAAGATCGGGCGATGTCTCTTCTATATTGGTCTTTTTTTCTTGACCGCCACTTGGAGGATTCGGAGCGCGCTCGTGCGATGGCAAAGACGATGGCTCATCACATACGGAGGCGTTCTAGGAGAATGAATTCTTTCCTGACGAGGCTGGGGCCGTCTATATCGCTATTAGAGAAAAAAGTTTGGCTTTTATAGGCTTAGAAAGCCTTCCGAGCAGCCCTTCCCATTTTTTCCCTTTTATTAGAACCACCCTGTGCTGCTGTGCAATATGCTTGTAATCCATTTTCTTTAATAAATAAAAATAAAGTTTCATTGTGATGTCGCACACCTACTACTTTGTCTCCTATCTTCACCTTCGTTTTTTCTAGGTCCCGCCCCTATTCCAGCAATTACTGCGTGTAATTCGTTGCTCACGCACCGTCACAGTGGGGTGGAGCATCTTTCCACGCGAGCGTGTGGGGCACGTGCCCACAACGCCGTTTGGGTGCACCTGATCTTACTTACATCTATAATCGAACGTTTCAGCCTTCGTGAGACACGTCTACAAGTTGTCTCCTTCGCTTCTCTATCGTTGCTTCGTTTCTGGCAACTGTTATTAAGGCTAATAGCTAATACCATAACTGCAATTGTCATCTTTTTTTTAGTAGGTGGGAGTTCCATACTATAAAAGGGATCCACCCACTTCTCAATGCTTCTCGCTTTTTTAGGATGAGGAGGAAGAGGAAATGTCCCGCCGTTGACGATGTCCCACATGGCGCGAGTGGTTTCCCTCTCGGAGAGGACGAGCTAGCTGTGAGGAAGTAATGTGGCTAAGTCGTACATTGGCTGACATGAAGAGCCATGTGCGCTACCAGGTGGATCAGCTTGAGCACTTCTACTATGCCAACGTCATCCTTGACATGGAGAAGGCGGAGCTGGAGACGGATGTTCAGGTCCTCCATTTTAAGAATGAAGCACTCCAATAATGCATTTCGACATTGGAGCACGTCCTCATTATCAACACTAGGAGTCGTGATGACGCAATGGCTGGTCGGCGGAGGAGGAGCAGACGTCATTGGTCCTCCAATAGATGTTATGCCAAGAGTGCCTAAAGCTCGGCTGGAGGGCCGGGTCTATTGTATGAGGTCATTATCCTTTGTGTGTGCTTTTATGCAACTCTCCTTTTGGTTAATGGAAAGACGACTCACCTTCTTGTGATCTTTCTTCGAGTTCGTGCACACGTACGCACATATATTCTTTACTTTTATTATTATTTTATGTTATATGAAATGGTGTTAGTTTTTGTTTACTCTGCTCGACCTAGCTTCTAAGGAGTCCTGGTTACATTTCCACCCCCAGCACAGGTCGTGACCTGTTTGAGGAATGGTCATGGTGTTGGGTCTTAAGGTACCACCCAAATTCAAACGATAGAAAAAGCAAGATTTTCCATTTCATATAATCATAAAAGGATGCATACATAACAAATGGCTCACTTTTCATCAAGTGTAGTACATTCGAAGGTGCTCGACATTCCATGTGTGCCACATAGCTTTGTCATGCTTGTCTTCCAGGGTGTAGGCTCGTGGTCGGATAATGCCAATTATGAGGTAGGAGTCGTCCCAAATGAGGCCGAGTGCTTCATCTGACCGGTCCTTCGTATTTAGCATCACCTTTTTTAGCACTAAGGTCCCAACATCAAACTTATGCTGCTTCACCCATGAGTTGTAATACCTGGCCGCTTGACTCTGATGCCGAGTCACGCGGAGCCGGGCATCCTCTCTATGCGGAGCAAAAGGTCTAAGGAGCTCTGAATTCCCTACTCGTTCTGCTCTTCCTCTAAATCCTCTATCTTGAGCACGATTTAGTCAGTCAAAAGAGTTGGAATTGGGTGATCCACTAGCGTTTTAGGACCTACCTAACCAATTCCAGCAGCTATAAATTACAGCAGCTTCTCCACCAAATTCATCAAGCCTTGCTTCCTTCTCTTGATCATTCTTAGTGTTTCTTTGTTGCTTTCTAAGCACTTTTGAGTTGCTTTCATTAGTTGCTTTTAGTTTTTAAATCCCGAGCACTTTACATTCCTTTATTGAGCTTTTTTTTGTTTCCGTTGTTACTTAGTTATTTTCTACCTATTCAAATTTATAAAAATCCAGCACTTAGCTTATCTTTACTTTGCCTTTACTTTATTTTTAGTTAAGAGAATTGTGTTTTTGGAGGAAAGAGCACGTGACACTCCTCTTGTTTGAAAGAGAAGGGCGAGCTCTCAATCCCGAGCAAAACTCTCCGTTAGTTAACTTTTGTTTTTCACACATGCATTTCAATTTCAACCATTTTACTTGTTGTATTCTCTTCAATATGTCTTTCTAAATTCCCGTCTCTAGCCCGGTTATGGATAGTTAGCCTTTTATTTCTAAAAAGGGTTGCTAAGAAGTAGTGTTTTTGCTTTCCACTCATTGCTCAACATGTTTTCCCAAAAAGTTAAGATTTAGAGAAGGCCACTATATGTCTTAACAAGTCAATACTGAAAAGGTTGCTTATTTGCATTGTTGAGTGGTTAAATCGAGGAGATGAGCGCCTTAGACATAAGGGTTCCGGTTAAGTAGCCTAAACATAGGACTTTAACCCGAGGTTGTGACTATTTCCATCCTAAAACTCAGATATCTCTCATAATAGACATATTAGGGAATGTCTTAGGACTTTGAACTTGCTTAGACATAAGTCAAGTGAAAAGCGTAGTCGTTGGTTCCTAAAGTAAAATGCATATCGTCCTTAGCGAATCCTTGATTCTTTGTTGGCTAATTTGAATCAATTCGGGCTAGGTTTTACCATTATAAGACCAAATCCCAAATCCAAAACCATTATTTGTGACCACTTCCCATTTTACAAGAATCACTATTCATTAAAACTTTAGAGTTTGGAAATTATTTAGAAGTCCTTGAGGATCGATACTTGGATACTCCATCCATTTTATATTACTCTGACAGGTGTGCACTTGCATCTATAGAATTGTTACGACGCTTAGTGCGTGCGTTCAGCATAACCTCAATCAAGTTTTTGGCGTCGTTGCCGGGGCTTTAGTGTTAAAATTATTTTAAAATTCTTTTAGTTTTTATTTTTGTGAACTGTTGTTGGGTGTAATTTCCATCCACCGTTTTTGTTCTATATTTTTGGTCGTTTATCTCACAAGGGTAAGTTAAAGTGCATGAGCACAAGATCTTTTCTTCTACCCCTTGACCCTGAGATTGAGCGGACCCTTCGAAAAACTCGAAAGGAGCAAAGACTTTGAAAACAACTAGAAAAGCAAAAAGAGAGAGAATGTGAAATCAGTTTTGAAAGTGAGGTAGTGAGTACGAGCACATCAATGGCAGATATTCCACCTCGTGATCCGGTTGATCCACCTGCTGTTAACGGTAATATGAGGGATCACGCAAGAAATGATGAATTCAACCATATCCAGATGGCAGACAACAGAGACGTGGTAATGCGAGAATATGCCACCACGGCTTTTTAGAACTTTGATTCAGGGATAATCAACCCTATTCCAGCCCACGCAAACTTTGAGCTTAAACCAATGATGTTCCAAATGTTGCAGACAATTGGACATTTTGGAGGGCAGGAACATAAGGATCCACATGATCATCTGAAATCATTCATTCAAATTGCAAATGCATTTTGATTACCTGGTATAACAGACGATGCTCTTAGACTAACACTTTTTTCCATTTTCTTTGGAGGACCAAGCTAGAGCATGGCTCAATGCATTTCCACCGGGATCCATCACCACATGGGGGTCGTTAGTGGAGCCTTTACAAAGAAGACATTCAACGAGATAGTCGACATCCTAAATGACTTAGCTTCACACAACGAACTATGATGTTCGCAAAGATCTAGGGCAGCACCAAAGAAGCAAGATCCAGCTGGAGTTTTGGCTCTGGACATTGCGACCTCGGTGCAAAAAGAGATGGTTACAATGAACCAGAGGCTGAAAGAGATGGCTTTGGGAATAAAAAATCCATTAGCCACGCAGATACAACCTGTGCAGTCCGATTATTGCACTCCTGCCCCTGATTGCCAAGTCAACGATCTCATTTGTTCATTTTGCAGTGAAAACCATATTTATGATAATTGTCCACATAACCCTGCTTCCGTTTTTTATGTAGGACATGGGAACAATAGGAACTTTAACCCATATTCAAACACCTACAACCCAGGTTGGAGGCACTACCCTAATTTCTCATGGGGAGGTCAAGGAGGTTCGAGCGGTTTTAATCAAGGGCAGAGCAAGCAGAACAAGCAGCCCTATGTTCCACCTACACAGCAATACATCCTGCCACCGCAACAGCAGTACAATCAGAGAACACATACTCCACCAGTTCAAAATAACAACTCAAATCTTGAGAATATGATGAAGGAGTACATGGCCCAAACTGATGCAGTGATACAATCCCAAGCAGCATCAGTCAGGAATTTCGAGACCCAATTGGGACAGCTCGCCAATGAATTGAAGAATAGACCACAAGGTTCTTTTCCAGGCCGTACTGAATTACCAAAACGAGAAGGGAAAGAACAGTGCAAAGCTGACACCCTTAGGAGTGGACTGGCATATGATGAACCAACAATGCCAACAACAGATGTACATATTCCGTCCACTGAACCAACTGTAAAGATACCAGAGAATCCAACAACACCAGAAAAAGAAAATATTAGAAAAGGTAATGAGGACACCCCGAGTGTTCCTCCACAGGTACAACCTTCTTTTACCGCTACTCCCTCGTTTCCACAAAGATTAGTTAAGAAAAATAATGATTCTCAGTTTAGAAAATTTGTAGATATTTTAAAACAATTGCATATAAATATACCATTAGTAGATGCTCTAGAACAGATGCCAAATTATGCTAAGTTTTTGAAAGATATAGTTTCTAGGAAGAAAAAGATAGGAGAGCATGAACTGATAGCCATGACAAAATGTAGTAGTGAAGCTGTAGGCAGCCCGCTACCCATGAAATGTAACGATCCTGGCAGTTTTACCATTCCATGTTCCATAGGAGGGAAAAACTTAGGTAGGGCATTATGTGATCTAGGCGCTAGCATTAATCTTATGCCATTATCAGTTTTCAAATCTTTAGGCATAGGAGAAGCTAGACCTACTACGGTTACCCTCCAACTAACAGATAGATCTATCATAAGACCTGAGGGAAAGATAGAAGATGTTTTAGTCCAGGTGGACAAATTCATTTTCCCTGCGGACTTTATCATTCTAGATTGCGAGGTGGACTTAGACGTTGCCATTATTTTAGGAAGACCATTTTTAGCCACTGGGGATACAGTTTTTAATGTGAGGAAGGGAGAAATTACAAGAGGGTAAATAATGAAGAAGTTAAATTTAACGTTCTAGATGCCATGAAATTACCAGGAGACTTTGAAGAGTGCTCTGCTATAACTAACTTGAATCCTATTATGTTTGATGAGTTTTATGACTTGTTAGTTACAGAGATTGAAGAAGAGCTTGATAAGATAGCAGAAGGACCGGAAGATGTGACTAATCCTGTTGAAAAAATACAAAAAGAAGAATGCAAGTCGTTACTTCCGTCCATAGTGGAACCACCCACTTTGGAGCAGAAGCCATTACCGTCGCATTTGAAATATGCGTATCTAGGAGATAACGACACTTTACCAGTTATTATAGCTTCAAATTTATCACCTACTAATGAATATTCTTTATTACAGATTTTGGAGAAGCACAAAAAGGCCATTGGATGGACGATAGCAGATATCCGAGGGATAAGCCCGGCTTTTTGCATGCTCAAAATCTTATTGGTAGAAGATGCTAAGAACTCTATTGAGAGTCAAAGGCGGTTGAACCCGAAGATGAAAGAGGTTGTAAGGAAAGAAATTCTTAAATGGCTCGACGCCGGTGTTATATACCCAATATCCGACAGCAGTTGGGTAAGCCCAGTACAGTTTGTACCAAAGAAAGGGGGTATAACCGTGGTGGCCAGCGAGGAAATTGAGCTCATCTCAACCCAAACTGTGAGTGGGTGGAGAGTTTGCATTGACTATTGCAAACTCAACAAGGTAATGAAGAAAGACCATTTTCCTCTACCGTTTATTGACCAGATGCTCGACCGTCTGACACGTAAGGATTTCTATTGTTTCTTAGATGGATATTTGGGTTATAATCAAATTACTATTGCTCCAGAAGACTAAGAGAAGACAACATTTACGTGTCCGTATGGTACGTTAGCTTTCAGGCGAATGCCCTTTGGATTATGCAATGCACCCGCGACTTTTCAGAGGTGTATGATGGCCATCTTCTCTGACATGGTAGAAAATATTCTATAAGTTTTTATGGATGACATTTCTGTTTTAGGAAATTCGTTTGACGCATGATTAGTTAATTTGGAGAGAGTATTGGAGAGATGTGAACAAACAAACCTAGTCCTAAATTGGGAGAAGTGTCATTTCATGGTACAAGAGGGTATTGTTTTGGGTCACAAAATTTCCAAGCAAGAAATAGAGGTAGACCACGCTAAGATAGACATCATTTCAAAGCTACCTCCTCCCACCAATGTTAAATGGATTAGAAGTTTTTTAAGGCATGGGGGATTTTACCGCCGCTTTATAAAAGACTTTGCTAAAATTTCTAAGCCCTTGTGTCAATTATTAGAACATGATAGACCATTTGTTTTTTATGATGACTGTTTAAAATCATTTGAAATGTTGAAAGTTGTTTTAAGTTCAGCCCCTATAATTATCGAACCTAATTGGGATTTACCTTTCGAGCTCATGTGTGATGCTAGTGATTATGCAATAAGAGCTATGTTAGGACAACGTAAAAACAAGATCTTGCATCCTGTATATTATGCTAGTAAGACTCTGACCGGTGCACAACTGAATTACACTACTACTGAAAAGGAACTGTTAGCAGTTGTGTTCGCCTTTGATAAGTTTAGGTCTTACTTGATAGGCACAAAAGTCATTGTTTTTACTGACCATTCTGCTTTAAAATATTTATTTGCTAAAAAAGATGCGAAACCACGTTTGATACGGTGGATTTTAATACTTCAAGAGTTTGATATTGAAGTTAGGGATAAGAAGGGTACTGAAAACCAAGTTGCTGATCACCTGTATAGGTTGGAATCCCCGCTCTGTGATGATGGAACTGTTATACATGAACAGTTTATTGACGAGAAACTCTTGCGAGTTAATTCAGTTCAGTGGTATGCCAATATAGCAAATTATTTAGTAAATCCAATAGTTCCTTATGAGTTTAACAAGCAACAGGTAAAGAAATTTCTAAATGAAGTTCGATTTTATCGTTGGGATGAACCTTTTTTATATAAGCTAGGACCTGACAATATCTTACGCAGGTGTGTAGCAGAAGAAGAGCACGAGGCGATATTAGACGCTTGTCAGATGTCTCCATATGGAGAACATTTTGCAGGACACAAAACCGCAGCCAAAGTTTTGCAAAGTGGGTTCTTTTGGCCCACTCTGTTCAAAGATGCACATAAGTTTGCCTAGGTTTGTGACAAATGCCAACGGACACGTCATATGTAACGCCCCGAGTCCCTCAGGTTAGTTAGTATTGATTTGGAAGATTTTTCTTTTAATTTTCAAAGTGAACGTTAATTGAAATTATTTATTTTTGTCAGGCTCTAACAATCCAATTAAATGATTTTTAACCGAGCTTGGTATGTTGGGTCTTGGGTTAAGTGAATGGACTCCTCCTTCTTTGGGTTTGGGTTTAATGGGAAAATTATTTTAAATCAAAACGAAAGGGGGAAACCCCAATCTCTTCTTCCTCTTTCCCTCCCTTTGTTTCTTAGCCGACAGCCCCCAAGTTTACCCTTCTTCTTCTTGTTCAGCCGGCCGCTATTCTCCGGCGAAGCAGCACGGCAGCAGCGGGTTTCCTCCCCGACAGTAGTGGCGGACGGTGGGCCACGGACTTGGCAACTCTCCTCCTGATCCGGCGACCTAATCTACTTCTCCTCACGGCGGCGCAAACCTCGATGGCGGAGTGTCTGGTTTGGCGGTAACGACTCCGACGGCGGCGGCCTGTAGTAGTGTGCGGCGGCGCAAAGAGCAGCGAACCCGGCGGTGACTCGAGGAGTTGCGGGAAATCCAGCGGTGCCAGCGTCGTACAGTGGCGGCGCGTGACCTTTTCTGCGTGCAGCAGACTTCGACAGCCCCGAACAGTCCGAACTCGTGAAGCCCAACGAGTTTGGTGGTGTTTTCCGGCCTTCCGGTGACGTTCGACTTGACCCCCTCTTATTCGAACCCAAATCGGCATTACCCATTGTTTTTCGGAATCAGATCAGCGAGCGCGAATCATTTCGAACTTGGATTTGGAAGTCCGAACCCCTTCGACGTCAACCCACTTCTAACCCAAGTTGTTTTAGTGTGGGTTAGTAGGTAACGACTCTACCTAATCTTGGTTTTGTTTATAACTAAATGTTTCTAATGGGTTACTAACCTCGAGATCGTGCTCTTTTGTGGTAGGAAGTGCTCGACGAGCTTAGGAGCTTTAGGACAAGTGTTTGTAAGTAGAACGGGGGTGGGTGCGTGCGTTGGTGTCTCTTATTTAGTTGTCGATGTACTATTTATGATTTTTAAAATGGTTCTGATACGATGTTGTGCGGTGTAACTCTCGTCTATGTTGGTTTGTATGCCTAGGTAGTGTTGAATGTTCGTTGGTGATAATAGTAGAAACTTTGTATTGTTGAGCTGCTGAGATCTGTCGTGGAATGATGTGTGTTTGCAGGGAATATTCGTTAAGATAAATAGGATGGTGGGGATGTTTGTTGTCTGAATTCTGTATGGAGTGTTTGGCATGTCTTATGAGTTTTTATTATATCTAGCAATGCTTAATGTGTGCGGATGTTTGATAATGAGTGCTTGGGTGATTTGTGTTGGACTGCTGTCGTTTAAAAATTGTTAACTATGATTTGTTATAACTGAGCTCACTGTGGCGCTGTTGTTGAGAATTGATATATTGCGAAAGCATGTTTGGTTTACTGTTTTGCTTTTGGACTGATGTTTATGTTGGGGAAGCATGCTGATCTGTGTTGGTGAGCTGAGAGATGCATTGAGACCATACTAGTGGTGGTGTTGTTGACGAGCATTGTGGTGGTTGGTGTTATTAGGGAAGTAGTACTGAAACCCTGGCGGGAGGCTAGAATTGATATGTGGAGTTATGATAGTTACGAAGTGAATGGTTGAGTGTCAGGGCCTCGGGTATAAATGGTCGGGGGTCGATGCAAGGAGTCTTTCAAAAGGAGGAGTATTGGGGCCTTCAGTATAAATGGTCAGGGAGTCATGTGGACGGTAGTTGTTTTTACATGATTGTGGTTAGCATCGCATGTTCATGATTGATTTTATAATGTAAAAGTAGAGCATGTCTATGGTTGTTCGCATACTGTAATGATAGAGCATGATAAAGTATGTTTCTTTTATGGTTATGAGTATGATGGTGGTGTGCGTGCTTGGTGAGGGCTACTTACGGAGTATATTTTATATACTCACCCCTCCCCCCTCTACAACGATTGTTTCAGGTGAAGGACTCGTGGGTGACCGTGGTGATGGGATGGAGGAGACCTGACGAGCGAGGACCATAGGCTGCTTAGTTGTTTTTTTTTGCGTAGTTTAAATCATTGGTTAGGGCCTCGTGTTGTGGCCAATAAACGGTTTAATTGTATTTGAATAAATGAGAGATTTTCTCCTTGTTGTTAGTTTTGCTTCGGGATAGGTGCCCATTTGAGCTTTGTTCCATTTGATTAGATTCATATAGATTGACTAATAAACTTGCCTCGTGAAGTGGTTCACGAATGTTGTGGAATTGTTATTTGATGAGTCTTATTTATCGTTAATTTGATGAGGAATGGAACTTGACTTTATAAGTTTGTATGTATATGATGTTGGCAGGATGTAGCCAGGGTTAATGTTGATTAGTGGGTTATTTATTATGACCTTGAGGTGTGTGTGTAAAAATTCTGGGTCGTTACAATTGGTATCAGAGCGGAGTTATTCCTGTAGACTGTCCTAGAATCTAGGTCGTTAGTGTACGGTCCTCGTCAGACTCCTCGCCATCACCAGGTATGCTTCCGAGTTCAGGAGGTTCGTTCATGAATGTCTTACATTGCTTATGATTGAGATATTATTATTGACTGATTCTAGATAAGTAGGTGTGTTTCTTGGATTCCTCATGTAGACCTTGCTGGAATTTTTACACTTGTGTTACGCCCCGGTTAGTGTGTTATTGACCTTGGTGCTCTGTTCTCTGTTCCTTTAGACAATGGCTTTTCGACGGAACACGAGGGCTCGCAACTACGAGGATCCGAACCCTAGGGGCGAGGAGGCAGCGGATCCAAATGTTCCCCCGGCAGTTCCTGGAGGGGTAGCACTCCCTGTTCCGCTGGCAGCACCTCAGGTAGTTCCGCAGGTGAACCCTCAGGTGGCGTTACTAGCTGAGGCATTGCAAGTATTGCTGAATAATGCGAATGGAGCCGGTGGGCCTCAGGCGCAACAGCCACGCCAGGCACAGATTCAGCAAGAGGAGGTTCAATTCATCAGAGATTTCAAACGCTTCGGACCACCCGTTTTCAACGGGGTGAGTGAGAGGCCTACTGCGGCTGAGGAGTGGGTCAGAGAGTTGGAAGCCCTTTATGTGTACTTGGGATGCTCCGACGAATTCAAGGTCCGGGGAGGAGTGTATATGCTTCGGGGAGAAGCAGTAAACTGGTGGGAGTCGGTGGCGGCAGTGGAGGATCACACCAACGCACCCGTCACATGGGCGAGGTTTAAGGACCTACTCTATGAGTACTATTTTCCCGTGACTGTCAGGAACAAAAAACGGGCAGAGTTATTCCGTCTCAGTCAAGGGAGCCTAACTGTGGCCCAATACGAGCGGAAGTTCACTGAGCTGTCCCGGTTTGGAATGCAATATATTCCTACAGAACAATTGAAGATTGACAATTTCATTGACGGTTTGCGTAGAGAGATCAAGGGGCTACTTGTTATGAAGGAACCAACTACTCATGCAGCAGCAGTCAGGTGCGCGTTGGTTATGGACAAATGTCTCGAGGAACCTCAGTCTCAACAGATGACGGGCTCCAGCTCGGGGGTCAAGAGGAAATTTGCATCGTTCTCCTCCAATCAACCCTCGAGGGGACACCAGCAGCTTGTGCAAAGGCAGACTACTTCTCCGGTGTGCCCCACTTGTAAGAAGAGCCATACTGGGCCGTGTTGGGCGGGAACGAGAATATGTTACATGTGTCAGAAGGAAGGACATTTTGCAAGGGAGTGTCCGATGACCGGCTCGAATACCCAAGCTTTAGGCCAGAGGATCCCTACGGCGACGGCAACTCAAAGTGGAACCCATAGGACGCGCGTCTTCGCTCTTACAAGGGGGATGTTGAGCATGCCGAGGCGGTGGTCATAGGTACCTCCTATTTGCTAGTCTTGAGCCGTGTGTATATGCTTGTATTTTATTGCATGCGTGTTACTTTTGCAGTGACTGTTTTAGTACTCAGTATGCCTGCTTACGCTTTATTTCACTCGGGGTCTAGTCATTCTTTCATTGCTTCTACTTTTGTTCGACATGCGGACCTAGAGCTAGAATCGTTAGGCTTTTTGTTGTCGGTATCCACTCCGTCAGGATCTGTGTTGATCACTAGTCAAGGGGTGAAAGGAGGCCAGCTCTCTTTCGATGGTCAGACCGTGGGAGTGAAGTTAATCCAACGGGATATGCAGGATTTCGATGTGATACTAGGCATGGATTGGTTAGCTGCTAACCGGGCTAATATTGATTGCTCGAAGAAGGAAGTCAGCTTTCGCTTGCCCTTCGGACAGAGCTTTACCTTTAAAGGAGCCAAGGCCGGGGTCCCGAGAGTGGTGTCGGCATTGAAGGCCAGCCATCTTCTCCAGCGTGGTGCCTGGGCCTATCTGGCTAGCATTGTGGATGCAAGGAAGGTTGTACCGACCATTGAGGCAGTTCGTGTGCTCAATGAGTTATCTGACGTGTTCCCTGAGGACCTCCCCGGCTTGCCTCCGTCTCGCGAAGTAGACTTTTGTATAGAGTTGCTGCCAGGGACGGCTCCCATCTTGAAAGCACCCTATCGAATGGCTCCGGTAGAGTTAAAGGAGCTGAAGCTACAGTTGGAAGAATTACTCGACAAGGACTTCATCCGCCCGAGCGTATCCCTTTGGGGTGTGCCCGTGCTCTTTGTTAAGAAAAAGGACGGCTCAATGCGACTTTGTATGGATTACAGGGAACTAAACAAAGTTACAGTCAAGAACAAGTATCCCCTACCACGCATTGACGACCTTTTTGACCAGCTTCAGGGGGCGAAGGTGTTCTCAAAAATAGACTTGCGTTCGGGGTACCAATAGTTGAGGTTAAAGGATGCTGACATCTGGAAGACGGCGTTCAGGACAAGGTATGGGCACTATGAGTTTGTCGTGATGTCTTTTGGACTCACAAATGCTCCGGCAGCCTTTGTGGATCTAATGAATCGGGTCTTTAAGGAGTATTTAGACTCTTTTGTCATCGTGTTCATCGACGACATCCTGATATACTCCAAGACTGAGCAGTGCCACGAAGAGCATCTCAGACAGGTTTTGACTATACTACGGGAAAATAAGTTGTATGCCAAGTTTTCAAAGTGTGAGTTCTGGCTGGACTAAGTGGCTTTCCTAGGGCACATAGTCACCAAGGAAGGTATTGCAGTAGACCCCACCAAGGTAGAAGCTGTTAGCAATTGGTCAAGACCTAGTTCAGTTACAGAGATTCATAGCTTCCTCGGCTTGGCTGGTTATTACAGAAAGTTCATCCAGGATTTCTCTCGGACAGCGGCACCGTTGACGCAGTTGACTCGTAAGAATGCTACCTTCACTTGGAGCAGCGAGTGTGAGGAGGCTTTCCAAGAACTGAAAAAGCGTTTGGTGTCTGCACCGGTGTTAACTGTCCCTGATGGGACGAAAGGTTTGGTAGTTTACAGCGACGCCTCGCGAAGGGGCTTGGGATGTGTACTGATGCAACATGGGAAAGTTATAGCTTATGCTTCTCGACAACTGAGGGCGCATGAGCTTAACTATCCCATTCATGATCTAGAATTAGCAGCAGTGGTCTTCGCCTTAAAGTTGTGGAGACACTACCTCTACGGAGAGAGAATTCAGGTCTTCACGGATCATCAAAGTTTGAGGTACCTTTTCACTCAGAAAGAGCTTAACTTGAGACAGAGACGGTGGTTGGAGTTGGTGAAGGATTATGATTGTGAGATTAGTTACCATCCGGGTAAGGCAAACGTGGTGGCTGATGCTCTTAGTAGAAGGGCGGCAAGTGTGGCATCTATGGCTGCGAGCTGCAGTCCAATGCACAATGAGTTGGAACGCTTGGAAATAGAGCTGACGGTGGATGATGTCTCCGCACTGTTGGCTCGACTCTCAGTGGAACCCAGTCTGAGGCAGCGGATCATTGTTGCCCAAAAGGAAGACCCTAGCTTGGCCAAAGGCTTTGATATGGTGGGCCATGGGGATTTCACTCTCTCAGGTGAGGCAGCCTTGCTTTTTCGCGGAAGGTTGTATGTGCCAAAGGATTATTCTTTGAGGAAGGATTTATTGGGAGAGGCACACAATACTCCCTACTCGGTCCATCCAGGAAGTACCAAAATGTACCAAGACCTCAAGAAACATTACTGGTAGCATAACATGAAGAGGGAGATAGCTCAGTTTGTTAGCAAGTGTTTGACCTGCCAACAGGTAAAGGCTTCGAGACAGAGACCTGCTGGTTTGCTGCAACCTTTGAGCATACCAGTCTGGAAGTGGAACGATATGGCCATGGACTTCATTACAGGGCTACCAAGGACGGTTAAGGGATTCACTGTGATTTGGGTAGTTGTAGATCGTTTAACCAAGTCCGCTCACTTTATTCCCGGCAAGGCAACGTATACAGTAGAGAAATGGGCGGAACTGTATTTACAGGAAATTGTCAGGCTGCATGGTATACCGGTATCCATAGTGTTCGATCGAGACCCGCGTTTCACCTCGACTTTTTGGCGGAGTCTACACAAGTCCCTGGGCACTAAGTTGGACTTTAGCACGGCGTTTCACCCCCAAACCGATGGTCAGACGGAGCGCGTGAACCAGGTTTTAGAGGACATGCTCAGAGCTTGCATGTTAGACTTTGGTGGTAGCTGGGACAAGTACCTCTACCTAATAGAGTTCGCTTATAATAACAGTTTTCAGGCCACGATTGGGATGGCCCCATACGAGGCACTGTATGGGAAGGAGTGTCGATCTCCGGTTAATTGGGACGAAGTCGGAGAAAGAGTTCTCTTGGGACCAGATTTGGTGCAGGCGACTAACAGTGCCATTCAAAAGATCAGGGGAAGGGTGCAAGTCGCACAGAGCCGTCAAAAGAGTTATGCAGATGTCAGGCGTAGAGAGCTCGATTTTGTGGTAGGTGAACGAGTGTTTCTTCGAGTGGCACTCATAAAGGGGATTTTGCGTTTTGGGATGAAGGGCAAGCTCAGCGCAAGGTTCATTGGGCCTTTTGAAATTTTGGAACGTATCGGAACGGTCGCGTATAGGTTAGCCTTGCCACCATCGTTGGCAGCAGTACACAATGTGTTTCATGTGTCTATGTTGAGAAAGTACATTCATGACCCTTCGCACGTCTTGGACCCTGAACCATTTCAACTGGATGAGTCCTTATGCTACGAGGAGATACCCGTCAGAATTTTGGCAAGAGAAACCAAGTTGTTGAGAAACCGGACGATTCGCTTGGTTAAGGTTTTGTGGAGAAACCACCTAGTGGAAGAAGCTACTTGGGAGCGACAGGACAATTTCAAGGCGAGATACCCGGAACTGTTAGAACAGTCAACTTTCGGGGACGAAAGTTTTTGAAGGGGGGAAGCCTGTAACGCCTCGAGTCCCTCAAGTTAGTTAGTCTTGATTTGGGAGATTTTTCTTTTAATTTTCAAAGTGAACGTTAATTGAATTTATTTATTTTTGTTCGGGCTCTAACAATCCAATTAAATGATTTTTAACCGAGCTTGGTATGTTGGATCTTGGGTTGAGGGAATGGACTTCTCCTTCTTTGGGTTTGGGCTTCGATTATTGGGCTTAATGGGAAAATTGTTTTAAATCAAAACAAAAGGGGGAAACCCTAATCTCTTATTCCTCTTTCCCTCCCTTTGTTTCTTAGCCGACAGCCCCCAAGTTTACCCTTCTTCTTCTTGTTCAGCCGGCAGCTGTTCTCCGGTGAAGCAGCACGGCAGCGGTAGGTTTCCTCCCCGACAGTAGCGGCGGACGGTGGGCCACTGACTTGGCAACTCTCCTTCAGATCCGGTGACCCAATCTACTTCTCCTCACGTCGGCGCAAACCTCGATGGCGGCGTGTCTGGTTTGGCGGTAACGACTCCGACGGCGGCGGCGTGAAGAGCAGCGAACCCGGCGGTGACTCAAGGAGTTGCGGCAAATCCAGCGGCGCCGGCGTCGTACAGTAGCAGTGCGTGACCTTTCCTGCGTGCAGCAGACTTCGACAGCCCCGAACAGTCCGAACTCGTGAAGCCCAACGAGTTTGGTGGTGTTTTCCGGCCTTCCGGTGACGTTCGACTTGACCCCCTCTTATTCGAACCCAAATCGGCATTACCCATTGTTTTTCGGCATCAGATCAGCGAACGCGAATCATTTCGAACTTGGATTTGGAAGTCCAAACCCCTTCGACGTCAATCCACTCCTAACCCAAGTTGTTTTAGTGTGGGTTAGTAGGTAACGACTCTACCTAAACTTGGTTTCGTTTATAACTAAATGTTTCTAATGGGTTACTAACCTCGAGATCGTGCTCTTTTGTGGTAGGAAGTGCTCGATGAGCTTAGGAGCTTTAGGACAAGTGTTTGTAAGTAGCACGGGGGTGGGTGCGTGCGTTGGTGTCTATTATTTAGTTGTCGATGTACTATTTATGAAGTTGAAAATGGTTCTGATACGATTTTGTACGATGTAACTCTCGTCTATGTTGGTTTGTATGCCTAGGTAGTGTTGAATGTTCGTTGGTGATAATAGTAGAAACTTTGTATTGTTGAGCTGCTGAGATCTGTCGTGGAATGATGTGTGTTTGCAGGGAATATTCGTTAAAATAAATATGATGGTGGGGATGTTTGTTGTCTGAAATCTGTATGAAGTGTTTGGCATGTCTTATGAGTTTTTATTATATCTAGCAATGCTTAATGTGTGCGGATGTTTGATAATGAGTGCTTGGGTGATTTGTGTTGGACTGCTGTCGTTTAAAAATTGTTAACTATGCTCTGTTATAACTGAGCTCACTGTGGCGCTGTTGTTGAGAATTGATATATTGCGAAAGCATGTTTGGTTTACTGTTTTGCTTTTGGAATGATGTTTCTGTTGGGGAAGCATGCTGATCTGTATTGGTGAGCTGAGAGATGCATTGACATCATACTAGTGGTGGTGTTGTTGATGAGCGTTGTGGTGGTTGGTGTTATTAGGGAAGTAGTACCGAAATCCTGGCGGGAGGCTAGAATTGATATGTGGAGTTATGATAGTTACGAAGTGAATGGGTGAGTGTCAGGGCCTTGGGTATAAATGGTCGAGGGCTGATACGTCACTAATTCGGTATCGAGGCCTCGGGTATAAATGGTCGGGGGTCGATGCGCCAATATTGGTTAAAGATGAGCGTCGAGGCCTCGGGTATAAATGGTCGGGGGTCGATGCGAGAAGTCTTTCAAAAGGAGGAGTATTGGGGCCTTCGGTATAAATGGTCAAGGGCCAATAGAATGTAAGACATCGAGGCCTCGGGTATAAATGGTCGAGGGTCGATGCACTAGTGTCGGGGCTTTGGGTATAAATGGTCGGGGCCGACACGACCAATGGAATGGTCATGAAGAGCTTGAATAGTTGAGGTGAACAGGGATGTATTGAGGCGTTAGGGAGTCATGTGGACGGTAGTTGTTTTTACATGATTGTGGTTAGCATCGCATGTTCATGATTGAATTTATAATGTAAAAGTAGAGCATGTCTATGGTTGTTCGCATACTGTAATGATAGAGCATGATAAAGTATGTTTCTTTTATGGTTATGAGTATGATGGTGGTGTGCGTGCCTGGTGAGGGCTACTTACGGAGTATATTTTATATACTCACCCCCCCTCTACAACGATTGTTTCAGGTGAATGACTCGTGGGTGACCGTGGTGATGGGACGGAGGAAACCTGACGAGCGAGGACCATAGGCTGCTTAGTTGTTTTTTTTTTGCGTAGTTTAAATCATTGGTTAGGGCCTCGTGTTGTGGCCAATAAACGGTTTAATTGTATTTGAATAAATGAGAGATTTTCTCCTTGTTGTTAGTTTTGCTTCGGGATAGGTGCCCATTTGAGCTTTGTTCCATTTGATTAGATTCATATAGATTGACTAATAAACTTGCCTCGTGAAGTGGTTCACGAATGTTGTGGAATTGTTATTTCATGAGTCTTATTTATCGTTAATTTGATGAGGAATGGAACATGACTTTATAAGTTTGTATGTATATGATGTTGGCAGGATGTAGCCAGGGTTAATGTTGATTAGTGGGTTATTTATTATGACCTTGAGGTGTGTGTGTAAAAATTCTGGGTCGTTACATAATATATCCAAACGCCGCGAAATGCCTCAAACCCCGATCCTTGAGATTGAAATATTTGATGTGTGGGGTATAGATTTTATGGGTCCATTTCCATCTTCTAATGGTAAGCTGTATATATTGTTAGTAGTAGATTATGTTTCGAAATGGATAGAAGCCATTGCAACTGCTACCGATGATTCTAAAGTTGTCATTCGTTTTCTGCAAAAGCACATTTTTACGCGTTATGGAACCCCGCGTTGTCTGATAAGCGATGGGGGGGCTCATTTTGTCAATAGGTCTATGCAAAAGTTGCTGTCTAAATACAATGTGCGTCATAGGGTTGCAACAGCATATCATCCTCAATCGAATGGGTTAGCCGAAATATCTAATAGGGAGATAAAAAACATTTTAGAAAAAACTGTAAATCTTAACCGTAAGGATTGGTATTTTGAAGCTTGATGATTCACTTTGGGCATATAGGACAGCATTTAAGACTCCCCTCGGCATGTCCCCCTATAGGCTAGTCTTTGGAAAAGCATGTCATTTGCCTCTTGAGCTAGAATATAAAGCATTTTGGGCTACTAAGAAATAAAATTTTGATTTGTCGGCTGCAGGTGAAGCGAGGACGTTACAATTGTTGGAATTAGAATAACACAAGCAATTTTCTTATGAGAATGCTAAGCTGTTTAAGGAAAAAACTAAACAGTGGCATGATAGGCGTCTTCGGCCGAACAATCTTCAAGAAGGTGATCTGGTTCTGGTATTCAATTCTAGGTTGAAACTTTTTCCTGGGAAACTTAAGTCTAGATGGTCTGGTCCCTTTTAAATTTTTAAAGTCTACCCATATGGGGCAGTGGATCTAGTTGACTCTAAGGGGAGTATTTTTAAAGTAAATGGGCAGAGACTTAAGCCATATTTTGGGGAACCAGTGGATAGAGGAAAAACCTCTATTCAACTTTCAGGACGATAAATGTTTGCGAAAAATGTTTTTCCTTCTTATCCGTTTTGAAAGAACAAAAGTAAAGGAATGAAGTTTTTGTATCTTACATTCTTTTTGTTTAATTATAAAAAATTTTGCTTATTAAGAGAATGTTTTTGAAAACGTTGAAAAAAAAGAGAAAGAAAAAAAGAGAAAATTACTCAGGCACCTGGCGCCTGCCCTTTGCGAACGAATAAATCACGCAAGCGCCTGGTGCCTGCCCTGTTTTCCAGCATTTCGAATTTTTTTTCTTCTTTTTCCTTCGTGGTTTGCGTTTCAATTTCGAAATTTGTGGGTTTTATTTTGGGTCACACATTACTCCTTTGTGATTTAAGTTTTACATCTCTCCTTAAAACTAAAAACTACTTCAAATTTTGTTTCCCTAATCATATTTGGAATTGAAACTTTTTTTTTTTCCTTTTAGGTTTAGGAAACCTAGTTTGAACTTAAAACTCAATCCCTTTCCATTTAGGATTTAGTTTCGGAAAGCTTTAAATAGACTCATTGCCTAAGCTTTACAACTCAACACAAACCCACACAACTCTCTTCCTCCCCTTTGTTTTTTCCAAAAAAAATACTCCCTCGACCCTTGTTTTCGATTTTCAGCCACCACCAAGAAGAAGAAGACATTTCCAGCCTTTGTTTATTTCTATGGCTTTTTCTTCTCAACACAATTGACTCCCTACTTCTCCTTCTCAAGCTCCTACACAACCTCCTATGATGGGCCCACATGGTTATGTAAATTTTCAGCAGCTACCCACCCTTAATATACCTCAAAACAGTGAGTTTAGGGCTGCAAATCCTCAACAACTTCCTCCAATGATCAATCCGAGTATGTACCAACCGTTTATGTTTAACCCGGTTCTTTCCTATCATTTTCCCTTGTCCCAAATGCAAATTCCAGCTAGTGTTCATCCTTATGGAATGCCCAACCCATCTACTCTATTTCCAAACCTTCCACCTTATTATGGAATGGGTCACTGGGTACCTCCACAAAATTAGGGATGATTTCACCTAGGGTTCCCCCACCACCTCAACTTCCATTCCTAGAAAAAGGACCTCAAGCACCCCAATTGAACCCTAACATATTGAGTACCTTCAAGATGGGACAACTAAAACCCATAGAGCCTATTAGGATGCCAATCCCAACCAATATGCCAATGGATACAGGAGTTGAGCATGGAGGAGAGCAAGAGAAGAGCCATAGCCAGAGGCTAGAACCCGAGTTCTCGATAGGGTAAAAGAGGAAGGGCAAGGAGGTGCTGACGGACCATGAAATTGAGGAAGATGGGAGTAGTAGGCGTCTGACGCCTAAGGGTTCATCTATGGAGAACAGGGATGAGGAGCAGTTTTATTCATCTTCGTTGATTATTACACCTAGAGATGGTAATGATGATTTTCTACTGGTTTCACGCAGTAATTGTTCAAATATGCCGAAAATTGAGGATACCAAAAACGAAGTGATAAGGAAAGATACTCAGGAACCTTCCCCATTGGATACACCTACAGAAGGAGCATTTTTTAGTAACCAAGTGTTGCCTACTAGGGCAACTGGATCTACTCCGTTGGCAACAGATGAGTATATCACACCGATGGCCACTCTACCAGGGGTAAGGGATGCTCACGCTATTCCTTCTAATGCAGTTAACCCGCTTCGGTGTGATACAGGTAGATCCAAGGTTGGGGAGAATAGTACTCAAGAACCTACTAGAGAAGAAGATCCTGAGGACACGCAGACGTTAAGGGAAATGTTCCAATACAAGAGGCGGGAGAAAAAGAGTTCAAAACGTCGTGCAGTTCAGACCAAGAAGCCGACAGTGCCCATGAATGAACCTAAAACGAGAGCTGCGAAAGCTAAAGCAGCTGAAGCTAAGAAGAAGGTAGTGGCACCTAGGCCAGTTGATACAATCGAACTACACTTGTCTGAGGGAGAGGAGGTCGAGACGAAATGGAACGCGGCGAATTTAGCCACTCAAACTTCATTAATAAAATCTCGTAAGATTATGACAGAATTGGGATTCGACCTCAGTCTAGGAGATGTGCTTGACGATTGTAGGGAGACCGCTAGAGATAAAGAATGGAGACCACTAATTCAGCCCATACAATGTGAGGCTTTAGAGTTAGTCATAGAGTTCTACGCTGTTGTCCATCCCCAGTCACATATAGCCATAGTGCGTGGGAAGGAAATATGGTTTGATGCCACTCAGATCAACTACACCTTCAACATTGAGAATATCAGAGATGCTGTGGGAAATAAGATGTTAGTGACTCCGACTCTAGAACAGCTCGGTGAGGCTCTAGAATGTGTTGAGAAGCCCTCTACCACTTGGGATTTGACTACTCATGGCCAGGTACGACTAAAACCCGAGGATGTTTCACTAGCTGCTGCAGGATGGTTATATATAGTAAAAACATAATTCTGCCAACGGAGCATGATGAGCATGTCACTCAGGATAGGGCACTGTTGGTGTCTGCCATGCTAAAGGGCATAGATGTGAATTATGGAGAATTGATCAATACCAGTATCCATGAGTGTGCCCACCGGACACGTGGTAAGCTTTATCACCCACGCTTGGTCACTTCTTTATGCTTGCGACAAGGTGTGCAGCTCCCTGCGGATCAAATTAAGAGAGATGCCCCAGTTGTGGAAGAGAAGAATATTCGGAGCATTATCGCTCATGCGTTACAAAGAAGGGAAGGTACTGGGACGTCTCTTACATCGGAGATCCGTCGTCTCCGAGAGGAGAACCAACAGCTGCGAGATCAGGTTCGAGAAGTCGTGCAACATATCTACAACTTGAGGGCTTCATTGGATTTTGCGGTTTTACCTTCATGGCCTCCAGCGCTAGCTGCTATCCTTGGTCATCCATCTTCCAATACCGACATTGATCCTAGTCCACAACCTCCAACTTCATGAAGGGGAGGTTCCTTCTTTGCTATTTTTTGTGTATTATTCTTTTGGTTAATGACGTCGTTTACATATTCTAGCCTTATTACGCATGTTTTTTGTATTGATTATGTTTCGAGCTCAGTTGAAGCATGTATAAATTAGTATCGTTTATCTTCTAGTCACTTAAAGTATGCCTTCACTTAACCTTAGTTTAGCTTTTCACATGCCTACTTTGAAGCATCTGTGTTGTGCATGTGATTTCATGTCAATGATGATTCTAAGAGATTGTTGAGTTTCTGTTCTATGCCTGACTAAGCTTTGAGCTATTTCCTTCGTTTAGGTGATAAACTCATTTTCTTTTATGTCTTTTTGATCTTTACAGACTTTAGGCTTTTTCTTTGCCCCTATATAGGAAGTCCTTGTCCTTTTTCCTATTAAGCCTTTTTCATCAGATGCAAAAGTCTTTTCCCAGTGAGGACACTGTCTCTCTTAAGTTTGGGGGGGACAGTCGTTGTGTCAGTCATTGATTCAGAAAGATAAAGTGTTATTTATATTTGAAAAATCATGCTATTTTCTTTTTGAAAAAAAGAGTCAGTTGGAAAGAAAGAAAGTGTTAAAAAGCACTTAGTTAAAAAAAAAAGAAGACAAAAGTTGCAAAAGAGTAAAAAGAGTCTTGTTGAGAGAAAATAAGAGTGGGGAAAATACTTGTGTTAGAAAGAAAAGAGTGGTAAAAACAATGAGAGTTCAAGAAAATGTCTTTATGATTTCCGAGTCCTACTGTAGACACCCATTTAGTTTTAGGTTGGGTGTTGATTTTGAAAATAGCAGTAAGGATGGTGATAAGTGACTTTGTGTTTCTGATTGTCGTCATCTTATGACCTAGCTGTTAGTTTCAAAGTCTTTCTACGAGTAGCTATGGTTGAAACCGATGTTAGTGTGTGGAAAACTCAGGAGCTAGTAGCCGGTCTTTCAGATGTAAAAGTCTCGATGTAAAAAGGGAGTGTGCAGATTCTTTAGGGGTATTTGAAAACGTTTTCTGTTTGTGAAAGGAAAAAGGATTTTGAAAGAGAAAGTTTTTATCATTTCAAACTTGGTTTATATTGACTAAGCTTACAAAGGCAATAGAATGGTAGGCTTTGACATCTTTTCTCTGAGACAATTTATGATTGAACATCTGGGTTGCTTTTGCTTTACCTTGTCCATGTGTTAGAAAGCTGATTAAAGTTGTTAAGTTTTGCTTGAGGACAAGCAAAAAGTTAAGTTTGGGGGTGTGATTACGCTTGTTTACATGCGTAAAAAAAAGGTTTTAGATGCTGTTTTTACTATGTTTTAACTTTGTTTCGGACTTTTTCTCGGTCGTTTGAGTTCCAATTCATGCAAAATTCATACATGATGGTTTGTACTTGGCTTATATTGTATTTATGACATTTTAGGACCATTTGGGAGTGCAAATTAATCAAAAGACGGAAAAAACTACATGGGAGGTGCCAAGCGCCTAGGAGGCTGCAGAATTCCTGATTTTCTTCCAACTTTGCCCTTAATGAAACGCGTCTTCCTATGCGTTTTGGTGGTTCCAACCGATGCATACGTGTAGAAGAAGTGTTCCACTATCAGTTTGAGCACGATTTAGTCAGTCAAGGGAGTTGGAAATGGGTGATCCACCAGCGTTATAGGACCTACCTAACCAATTCTGCACAGCTATAAATTCCAGTAGCTTCTCCACCAAATTCATCAAGCCTTGCTTCCTTCTCTTGATCATTCTTAGTGTTTCTTTGTTGCTTTCTAAGCACGTTTGAGTTGCTTTCATTAGTTGCTTTTAGTTTTTAAATCCCGAGCACTTTACATTCCTTTATTGAGCTTTGTTTTGTTTCCGTTGTTACTTAGTTATTTTCTACCTATTCAAATTTATAAAAATCCAGCACTTAGCTTATCTTTACTTTGCCTTTACTTTATTTTTAGTTAAGAGAATTGTGTTTTTGGAGGAAAGAGCACGTGACACTCCCCCTTGCTTGAAAGAGAAGGGCGAGCTCTCAATCCCGAGCAAAACTCTCCGTTAGTTAACTTTTGTTTTTCACACATGCATTTCAATTTCAACCATTTTACTTGATGTATTCTCTTCAATATGTCTTTCTAAATTCCCGTCTCTAGCCCGGTTATGGATAGTTAGCCTTTTATTTCTAAAAAGGGTTGCTAAGAAGTAGTGTTTTTGCTTTCCACTCATTGCTCAACATGTTTTCCCAAAAAGTTAGGATTTAGAGAAGGCCACTATAAGTCTTAACAAGTCAATACTGAAAAGGTTGCTTATTTGCATTGTTGAGTGGTTAAACCGAGGAGATGAGCGCCTTAGACTTAAGGGTTCCGGTTAAGTAGCCTAGACATAGGACCTTAACCCGAGCTTGCGACTATTTCCATCCGAAAACTAAGATATCTCTCATAATAGACATATTAGGGAATGTCTTCGGACTTTGAACTTGCTTAGACATAAGTCAAGTGAAAAGCGTAGTCGTTAGTTCCTAAAGTAAAATGCATATCGTCCTTAGCGAATCCTTGATTCTTTGTTGGCTAATTTGAAGTAATTCGAGCTAGGTTTTACCATTATAAGACCAAATCCCAAATCCAAAACCATTATTTCTTACCACTTCCCATTTTACAAGAATCACTCATTTCAACGTTCACTATTAATTAAAACTTTAGAGTTTGGAAATTGTTTAGAAGTCCTTGAGGATCGATACTTGGATACTCCATCCATTTTATATTACTCTGACAGGTGTGCGCTTGCATCTATAGAATTGTTACCACGCTTAGTGTGTGCGTTCAGCATAACCTCAATCAGAAATGCAAGCCCCAATAACCCTCAAGCAGTTGCAGTGTCTTAATGGGAGGATTGATGCCCTCAACAGGTTTGTCTCTAGGTCTACCGACAAGTGCATCCCTTTCTTCAAAGTTTTAAGAACGAAAGGGCCATTCGAGTTGACAGCTGAGTGCGAGGTTGCCTTCTAAGAACTCAAGAGTTATCTCTGCTCGGCGTCATTGCTTGCAAAGCCCATGCCCGGAGATAAACTACACTTATATTTGGCCGTGTCCGACAACGCAGTCAGTTCGGCACTAGTTAAACAAGACGGAGTGCGGCAAAGTCCTGTTTACTACACGAGTAAGGCCATGACCGAGGCCGAGACCAGGTACCCCCAAATGGAGAAACTGACCCTCGCCTTGGTCACCTCGCACGAAGACTGAGGTCGTACTTCCAAGGCCACGCTGTGACTGTGCTCACAAACTTGCCTTTGAAGCAAGTTTTTCATAAGCCAGAAACGTCTGGTCGACTGATGATGGGCCATAGAACTGAGCGAATATGATATCCAGTTCCAGCCCCAAACGACTGTGAAGGGGCAGGCCGTCGCGGATTTCATAGTCGAGCTCACTCCCCCGCCGACTCAAACGTCCGAGTCCGACCAGCCGTGGACAATGTACGTGGACGGGTCTTCAAATGAGAAGGGATGCAGCGCAGGTGTGCTTCTCCTCACCCCGGATGCCATGCATTTTGAGTATGCCCTTCGCCTCTGTACCTCAAACAATGAGGCAGAGTACGAAGCCTTGTTGGCCAGACTGCGCATGGCAAGTTTTCAGTGATTCTTAGCTGATAGTGAATCAGATCAAAAAAGAGTATCAAACAAAAGACTCTCGGATGGAGAAATATCTGGGAAAGGTCAGATAGAACCTTGCTTACTTCCAGGCTTACGAAATCAGCCAGATCCTAAAGTCACAAAATTCCAACGATGATGCCTTAGCCAAATTGACGTCTGCTTACGAGACCGACCTGGCAAAGTCGGTTCTAGTGGAAATATTGGATAATCCTTCTATTTTGGAGCCGGACATGATGGAAATTGACTCCCACCTTCTATCATGGATGGATCTGATCAGGGGCTTCCTAAGTGTAATATTCCGGCATATCCAAAGGAAGCAAAAAAGATGGCGAGGAGAGCAGTTCGATACATACTCCGAGATGGAACATTGTACCGGCGCGGCTTCTCATTACCTCTCCTTAAGTGTATTTCCAAAGAGGATGGAAATTATGTTCTTAGGGAAGTTCACGAAGCGGTCTATGGCAATCACTCAAGGGTCAGGTCCTTATGGGCCACGGTCGTTTGTCAGGATTACTATTGGCCTGGGATTGACCAATACGCGAAAGAGTTCGTGAAAGCGTGTGACAATTGCCAGCGCTTTACGAACTTCATCCACCAACCTTCCTAGTTACTGACGCCGATCTCAGCTCCTAGCCCTTCACAGAATGGGAAGTTGGCCTAATTAGACCCTTCCCATTGTGCAAGGGGCAGACCAAGTATGCTGTTGTAGCCGTGAATTACTTTACCAAGTGGGTAGAGGCCGAGGCACACTCAACTATCACGACGCTAGAGTCACGACCTTTATTTGGACAAACATGATCTGCCGCTTCGGCATACCCAACACTATTGTGACGGACAATGGCAAGCAGTTTGACAACGCCAAGTTTAAAGACTTTTACCGCAAGCTCGAAATTAGCCACTTCTACTCGTCTTTAGCTCACTCTAAGGCGAACGAACAAGTAGAGGCAGTCAACAAAATCATTAAGCGAGGCCTTAAGCTACGGCTTGATGCCAGGAAAGGACGGTGGGCCGAGGAGCTACCTGAAGTGCTTTGGTTCTACCTAACTACGCCTCGGGAATCCACTGGCGAAACTCCCTTCGCCATGGCCTTTGGTTCCGAGGTCGTAGTACCTGTAGAAATTGGGATGCCAACTGAGAGGATAGACTACTACGAGCATGTTAGGAACGAGGAAGAACTACTCCTTAGCCTCGACCTCCTTGACGGAAAGAGGGAAGCAACCCAACTGCATCTGGCGGAGTACCAGAATCGAATGACTAGGCACTACAACATCAGAGTCCGACCTCGGAGCTTCCAGGTCGAACATCTAGTCCTCCGCAAAATATAGAAGCATGTTTGTTGGGTGTGTTGCCCTAAACTCGTAGATTGTATTTTGTAGAAACAAATGTCTATTTCATAAAGTTTTATTCAATAAATTTGTTGTTGAATCATAGCTTTGCATTGTCCAAAATCCAATAAACTAAACATCCAAGGTTATTTTTTATGTAATCGGGACTTTATATATACTGGGTATATAGTTGATATACGGGGTATATATTTGATATACCCCTGATATATGAATGGATAATGTCCCGTGAATAACCTAAAGGGTCTATAGTATATGGATAAGGCTGGGTACCTTATCCTGGCAACACTATGGATACGGCCCACTCTGTAAAGGTTACAGACGACTCGATCCAGGTCGTTCGTGTGAAGACATGCGAGTGAGGGTATCCTATACAATGAGTTTGTATAAGATCGGACCGCGAAATAGGCAATCTTTAGGTGTAACACCGTTAACTAATAGATTGCTATTTCTTAAGATGACCAAGCAACTCTTTCTCAATCCTGAGTGAGTTATGGACTCCTGCCCGTGAGGGCTCGTCTTTTGATCTGTATGGGTGAGAGTGACCCGAGTGGCCGACTCAACATTCCTACCATTTTGGGGACGAGACCGAGTGGGGAGCTGGGAACCTAACTTCACAAGATGGAATTCACTCCTCCCCAACTTTAGGGGAGTAGATGAGTGTTCCCTTAAATGCTGACTCCGGGACTTGAACAAGGGGCCCCACCCTCTCATTGGCCGAGATGGACTTCCGGTTATTGGTTGGACCATAACCGGGTTGTTCATTAGAGAAGCAGTGGTGTTTAAGGAGTAAGATGTAACTCATGGGTAAAACGGTAATTTGACCCAACTTGAGTTACGAACACTCGTGAAGGATTGACTCGTCATTAATGGTCAAATATCCATGGACACGAAAACATTATGCAGTGAGAAGAGTGTAACTGCGGGTCTTTAGTGGAATGACCCGTAGTTAACGAATCTAGATTAACTCGGTCAATGAGTTTGACCGATTAATCTTGCATCGTTGGAGCTTCTGATCTGTAGGTCCATTAGGTCCCCTTGCTAGCTCATAACGGGTAAAACGAGGATCAAATTTTTTGGAAGAATTTGAATTGTTCAAATTACTTAAAGGATTATATGTATATTGATACATTATAATATATAAAACTATATATTATGAGATATATTATTTGAATGAGATTCAAATAAAATTAATATGAATGAGATTCATATTAAAACTATCGGTTAAAAATAATGTGCATAAGATGTACATTAAAACTATAGGTTATACGAGAGAAATGTTTTAGAATATGATTCTAATTTTATAATAAATAATTAAGTGTTAATTATTTATGTATATATATATTTATTAATTATTAATTGGATTAATAATTAATTATATTAATTAATTTGATTAATTAATTATATATATATATTAATTATTATATATATATTAGTATATATATTTTAATTATTATTATATATTTATATATATATATATATTTATATTATTATTATTATTATTATTAATATTAACTCCCCTGCAAAATTGCAGGGGAATAGGAGGTGTTGTGACGTGGGGAG
This sequence comes from Momordica charantia, assembly GCF_013281855.1. Lineage (NCBI taxonomy): Eukaryota > Viridiplantae > Streptophyta > Magnoliopsida > Cucurbitales > Cucurbitaceae > Momordica > Momordica charantia. The sequence continues at coordinate 7,811,118 of NW_028275161.1, read as the reverse complement.
TTACCCCACGTCACCCTTCTTCTTCTCCAACTAATTAAAGACCCAGAATTTCCATCACAATTCTAGGTCACGTTAACTACCCAACTAATGAAACTTAACCCCCAAATAGGTCATGTCAACTCTCTATACAAACAATTATATGAAATCAAGTTCCAATTCTCATCAATTTAATGATAAATCAATCTCATAGATTATCATTCAACAACATTCGTGGACCACCTCACGATGCAAGTTTATTATTTAAACTAGGCAAAACTCAATGAATGGAATCAAACTAAAATAGGTACCTATCCAGAAATGAAACTAACAACAAGGGGGAAATCTCCCAATTATCAAATACGAACAAATAGTTTATTGACCATAACATAAGGTCTTAACTAATCACTTAAGCTAAGCAAGAGTGACTAAGCAGCCTATGGTCCTCCCTCATCATGTCTCCTCCGTCCCATCACCATGGTCGCCCACGAGTCCTTCACCTGAAACAATCATTGTAGAGGGGGGGGGGTGAGTATATAAAATATACTCCGTAAGTAGCCCTCACCAACACACACACACACCATACTCCACTATATCAAGAAACATTCGTAGTCATGCTTTTCAATACATTATGCATTCAAACATAAACACATTCTATAAAATTTAGTGACAACCACAACCAGGAAGAACGTTAACAACAAACTTCTAGTCTCCCTAACGTCACAAGTACCTCTACGCTTATCACAGTTATCCTAACCTTCCACAGTTATCTCCTTCGAGTAGAGTCGGCCCCTGACCATTTATACCCAGAGCCTCGACACTACTGCATTGGCCCTCGACCATTTATACCCGAGGCCCCGATGACTTCACCATCTATTGGCCCTTGACCATTTATACCCAAGGCCCTAATAGTCTTCCTTCCAAAGAACTCCTCGTATCGACCCTCGACCATTTATACCCGAGGCCTCGATACTCCATTAGTGACGTATCAGCCCCCGACCATTTATACCCGAGGCCCTGACACCCACTCATTCGTTCCCTCCAAGAATCCAACTCTCACCATAGTCTTACTATATACTTTCTTATACCACTAACCCTGCATCTTTCAACCCACAAGTACAATTCAGCATGCTTCCACAACATATACAACTTTCTAATAATGAGATAATAACCCAATCATGCTCAATATCCAACATCATTATCTAACAAGCATTACTAAGGATAATAGCTCACAAAACACGTCGGACAATTCATGCATATCCAGGCAACAAACATTACTACAGCGATACTCAACAGTTTAGCAAAGCAGAAAACTCACCATTTTCATCGACAAATATCCAACACTACTCCAAGTATATCGACTAACACAACGAGAATTATTTAGCACAATGACGTAATAAAAATTAGCATTAAACGCCACAAAATCAGCACGTTAGAGACCATTTAGCATACATTAACGCACGCACACGCCCCTTGTCTACTTACACAGAACCGCGCCCTTGAGTTTTGCGTCGACCTCACACCTAAGCACTAAAGCAGAAAAAGTACAGCACGTTACGTATACTATTTAACCTCCGAAATCAATCCAAAAAAAGTTCGAATGACTCATTACCGCCAAACCGACTTCGTATAGATGTGGGTCACCTAGATCTAGCTCGCCAAGGTGTGGGTAGCCTAAATCAAGCTTCGAACGGATGTGGGTCACCGCCAAACGTCCTAAACACTGTTCTAACGTACAAATCCCGCCGCTGGAGTTGTTCGTCGGATCATAACAGTAGGTCGCCGTCGTTTTGCCGCTGTACCACCCGTTCGCCGTGCGCCGCCGCGGATCTGGCCCGTCTCCGTGTGCCGCCGCGAGGAGGAGGCCGCGCTGCCGCTGGATCGGGACGTCGCTGTTGCTGCTCGAAGAAGCGCCGCAGCGCCGCTGCTCAATCTGAAGGGGCGCCGCCGCCGCTGCTGTTTGATCCAAAGAAGCGCCGCCGAAATGCAGCTGCACCTCGCCGGAAAACGCCCTTGTGGCTGCCGAAGGTTTTTCAACAAGAAGGAGGGGGTGGGTAGGGTAAGAAGAAAGAAGAAGAAGAAAGAAGAGAACTTGGGCTACGGTTTCCTTTTGTTTTATTTTCTTTTTCTTTCCCTTTGTTTTTAAACCAAATTAACCCAATAGAGGCCCAACAAGTCCAAGCCCAAAGATAAGAAATTCATCCCCTCTTAAGCAAGACCCACCACACGGAGTCCGGTAAATATTAATTTAATTGGAGTTTAGAGCCCGATAAATATAGATAAATTTAATTAACAATCAATTTAAAATTAAATGAAAAATCTCCTGATTCGAGACTAACTAACCTGAGGGGCTCGGGGCGTTACAGACTTCCCTCCTTCAAAAACTTTCGTCCCCGAAAGTCGACTGTTCCAACAGTTCAGGGTATCTCGCCTTGATATCATCCTCCCGCTCCCAAGTAGCTTCTTCCACTTGGTGGTTTCTCCACAAAACCTTAACCAAGCGAATCGTCAGGTTCCTTAACAACTTGGTTTCTTTTGCCAAAATTTTGACGGGTACCTCTTCGTAGCACAAGGACTCATCTAATTGTAATGGTTCAGGGTCCAAAACGTGTGAAGGGTCATGAATGTACCTCCTCAGCATAGACACGTGAAACACATTGTGAACCGCTGCCAACGATGGTGGCAAGGCCAACCTATACGCGACTGGGCCGATACGTTCCAAAATTTCAAAAGGCCCAATGAACCTTGCACTTAAGAACTGACTTGCCATTAATGGTCGTATATTCGTGAACACGAAAATATTTTGCAGTGAGAAGAGTGCAGCTGCGGGTCTTTAGTGGGTGACCGCAGTTAACAAATGTTTATTAACTCGATTAATGAGTTTAACCAATTAATCTTATGTCTTGAAGGTTCTGATATGTAGGTCCATTAGATCCACTTGCTAGCTCACAACAGGTAAAACGAGGATCAAGTTTCTTGGAAGAATTTGAAATGTTCAAATTGCTCAAGGGATTATAGGTATATTGATACATATAATATATGGTTAATTCTAAATTGAAAGACTGACTCGTGAAGGATTGACTTGCCATTAATGGTCGTATATCCGTGAACACGATAATATTCTATAGTGAGAAGAGTGCAGCTGCGGGTCTTTAGTGGAGTGACCCGCAGTTAACGAATGTTTATTAAGTCGGTTAGTTTAACCGATTAATCTTATGTCTTGAAGGTTCTGATATGTAAGTCCATTAGGTCTCCTTGCTAGCACACAACAGGTAAAACGAGGATCAAGTTTCTTGGAAGAATTTGAAATGTTCAAATTGCTTAAGGGATTATATGTATATTGATACATATCATATATGGTTAATTCTAAGTTGAAACTATATAATGAGATAAATTCTTTGAGTGGGATTCATATTAAAACTATAGGTTAAAAAAGTATGTGCATAAGATGTATATTACAACTATATGTTATACGAGATAAATACTTTAGAATATGATTCTATTTTGGGAATATATATATATAATTAATTGTTAATTAATTAATAAGATTAATTAATTTTGATACATTATTTATTAGTTTGATTAATATTAATTAATATTAATATTAACACTCCCCTGCTTAATTGCACAGGAGTGAGAAGGTGGTTATGACGTGGGGAGTTACCCCACGTCATCCTTGTTTTATTGCATTATGTAAAAACAGAATTGGATTTTTTTCAACTTTTTGTGCATTTCTCTCTTGGAAAAACTCTCTTAAGATTCCCTTTCATTCCTAGTTCGTTACTCCCACAAGCAGATTCTCGTCACCAGATGATAGCCGGGAAGATCGGTAGTGGTGTTGAATGGAATCCATTGTTGTGATTTCTTGAAGAAAGGTTCTTCGTAAATGAGTTTTTTCCTCTTTTTTTATTTTAAAATGCTGGTTTTTTTTCTCCTTAATATTCAAGAATACGTTCGTCGTTTCCACTGCGGGATTAACGTCCCATGAAGTAGATGGATGTTAAAAGCAATCTCCTTGACAATGGTACAAAATGTTTGATTATTTTATGCTATCTATTTATTTCTTGAGAAGTAAATATGATAGTTGTGCTCATTAAAAGAAAGTTTCTAAATTTGACTGCATGTACCTTTAATTGTATGTTGATGATGTGTTGATTGCTTGTAAGTATGCTCGTTAGTTAAATAAATTTAAAGGACTTCTTAGTAAAGAGTTTGAAATGAAAGATCTTAGACAAGCAAGATGGATTCTAGGCATGAACATTAGGAAGAGGAATATGGATTCCACACCAAAATTGCCTTTCTTTAATATAAAATTTGAAATTAATATATTAGTTCATTCAAAAAACAATCTCCTCCTTGCTATCTTAAAAAAAAAGGACTCGCGCGGATCGTGTTTTCGATCTCTGATTCTTTGCATACACACTTTAGTTTAGTTCAACTACCATTTTCGGGAGAGAGCTGACGATAGAGCAGGATATTCGGCTGCTGCTGCGAGCTGTCATCTCCATCTTCGATTTTCTTCTCTTTTCTCTAAATGGGTTTAATATGAGCTAAACCCTACTTTGGGGAGATTTGCTTGCTGTAACTGATGAACAACTGAAACTCTAGCTGATTTCATTTCGTTATTAAATAGAGCTCTTTTTATTTCTTCAATCGTACTAGACATTGTTGGCCACCTTGTTTTGTTGCTAGCGTCTGTATGACCCGAGAGGGCTTCCGGGTAGCCGACTTGCTCTATTTGTGATTAGCTACTTCTTCTTGGGAGAGCTAAACCCTTTTCTCGAGAAGCGCCTTGGAACATCAAGTCTTCAGAAGTCTACTCGCTGCCGACTGGTAGCCATATAGGCTTTTCGGATTGGGAGAGTCCTTGGAACTTTGAGTGTTCCCGATAGTTAGGGAATATGTCTTAGTGAAAGCCCTGGTCGGCTCTTTCACTTGGGGAACACCTTGGAAGATCGGGTCTCCAGAGGCCTGCTCGTGCGAGTGGAAGCTAGGTAGGCTCTCTGGACTCGGGGGAGGCCTTGAAAGTTTGAGTGTTATTCAAAGGCAAAGAATACATCCAAGTGGGAGCCCTCGCCAGCCTCTTTGCTCGGGAAGCGCCTTGGAACATCAGGTCTCTAGAGGCTTGCTTGCGACTGAGTGGAAGCCAGGTTGGTCTTCCGATCTTGGTGGAGGCCTTGGAACTTTAAGTATTCCTGAAAGGAAGAGAATACGTTCGAGTGAGAGTCATGGCCGGCTCCTTTACTCAGGAAACACCTTGGAACATTTGGTCTCATAGGCCTACTCGTGGCTTAGTGGTAACCAAATAGGCTTTCCGGAGTCAGGGAAGGACTTATAACTTTAAGTGTTCACGAAAGGCAGGCAATACGTCCGAGTGGGAGTCGTAACCAGCTTCTTTACTATGGAAGCTCCTGGGAACGTCACGTCTCCAGAGGCCTACTCACGGCCGAGTGGTACCAAGGTAGGCTTTCGATACTCGGGGAGTGGCTTGGAACTTTAAGTGTTCCCGAAAGGTAAAAAATACGTCTGAGTGGAAGCCATCACCGACTCCTTTATTCGGGAAGCGCCTTGGAACATGAGGTCTCTAGAGGCCTACTCGTTACAGAATGGTAGCCAGATAGGCTTTCCGAACTTGGGAAGGCCTTAGAATTTTTAGTGTTTCCGAAAGGTAGAGAATATGCCCGTGTTGGAGCCCTTACCGTCCTTTACTCGGGAAGCGCCTTGGAACATTAGGTCTCCAAAGGGCTACTCGCGGATGTTTGGTAGTTAGGTAGGATGTCCAGATTCGTAGGAGGTCTTAGAACTTTGAGTGTTATCCAAGGGCAAATAGTGCGTGGCTCCACGTGGCATTCCGTACGATTCAGTGTACTGATTGCCAGTGGACGAGGCACTGGGATTAAGCTTCAGATTGCGGGGGTTGTAACCGCCACTTCGATATCTATTTTGTCATTGTGTGTCTTGAGGTTAATTATTTGTTGTATGACACATTGTTTCGTCTTTTGTGGGGGGAGGTACCCTTTAATCGCGACACCTAGACAGATGATCTGATGGTTAGGGTTTGCTCCCGTCCTTTTCAAATTAGAGACTTGTGTCACCTCCGAACTTCACCACCCGTTGTTTATCGTATTCAACAAAAATGTTTGAGCCCTCTAGTAATGACCCCATTAGCATTGACATTCCTTCGGAGGGTGATCCCTCCTCTACGAAGGAGCACACTTTTGAGAGGTTGAGGGCTCACTCCCAAAGTGATAACTCGTATGACCCCAACAAACATTGATATCTGGATAGGGGAGAAGCTTCGAAGGAGGAGGACTCCAAGAAGGACGAGGAGGAGGCTGTAGAGGAAAAGAAGTAGGTTGTCCCGAAGAGGAAGACGAGAAGGAGGTTGTCCCCGGAGAGGAAGACCATATCTCACGCTTCTTAGCAAAGAGAAGCTGGTTTATAGGATCTCTGCGCTTGAGGAGGAGCTTCGCTAGGAGAGGAGGGAATGAGCGAAGGTAGAGGCGTATCGTCAATTTGCAATGGCGACGGCAAGACAGTGCCTTCAATGGATGGAAGAGATGGAGAATGTTTGCAATGAACTGCTACGCCAAGTGAGGCGTCTCGAGAAGAAGCTTGGCCCCTCTGAACCTAGTACTTAGGTGTAGGCCCTTTTTTTTCTTATTTTTTTCCTCTGTAATTACCAGCAGCTTCAGCCGCCATTTTTATTTAATTGGAGGTTCTCTGGTCCCTTTATGTTTAATGAAAGCTTCCTTTTTTCAATCATGACTCCCAGTGCTAGTCCCAACGCGACTTTTAGTGTGCATGGACAGATTTACCCCTAAACCATGTGACTATGGGACATAAAAGGGCCAAGGGGTATCACCTGCTTTGACGAGCTGTCTGCTTCCCCTTCTCTGCTGCTGCCCTGAAATGAGTTGTATTCTCATTTATTCCTTTTTGTTGTCTTCGCCATTATGAGCTAAACCCCGTTGGTGGAGATTTACATGTGGTAACTAACTTGATACTGAACCTCTAACTACTACATCTATTTTTTAATAAAACTATTTTGTATTTCTTTAATCTAGCGTGACATTTTTGGTCATTCTGTCATGTTTGTTAGCTGCTGTATTGACCCGGAAGAGCTTATGGGTGCTCATATACTTTATTTGTGATTAGCACTTTTCTATAGCTTTAGGGATACTCATGAATGGGGTCCCCTAATCATGCCTAGGACTTGCGTTTATTGCTTGGGTATTTAGCAACGAAAATTGTACTTACTCATGTTTGGGGTGTCTCAGAAGGAAACCGAGTCGAGCTGGGCGGTAATAGATGTTAGTATGCTAGAGGGTAAGGTTGATAACCTGTGAAAGTATGCTGAAAAGAACGTGTCTGCTGCAAGCATCTGTTGTCTTGTTGTTATTCTATTTCTTTTAAATAATTTCCATGCACCAAACTCTTTATATTTTTTCTTTGTTGGTATCTGCACGTATAGTTAAAATATTATCCAAAAGTCCGTGTGGATACGACCTCGTTACATACTACAACTAACGATTTCGTGTATACTTGCACGTGTTGTCAGCATAGTTGTGCGGACGCAACAGTTACACTGCCTGTAAAATCCTCAGGCTCCACCTCGGCCAAGGTCGTTCCCAAAGAATTTTACAAAAGCTTCAAAACCGCAAGCAAAATTCCTCAATTTTTCAAAACTTCCCTCGAGGTTTCTCCCACTTCACTTAAGTTCATCCTCAAATCTTCACATTATTCTTTCTTCAACCTTCCACCACCTCAAATCATCCTCCCACAAACTCAATCAACACCCCACCACCTAAAAACCGGAGGAACCACACATACACTAAACAATTAAGAAGAAGGAACAAAACAGTAACCAGTTTTTTTCTATTTTTCAAAAAATAAAAGCTACGACAAACAAGACAAACAAAACGTAAATCAACATAATAAGTGATTTGAGAATCTTTTAGAATAAGTGATTTTTGCAAAAGAGATTAATCATAACTGATTTTGTGAAAGTGATTTTTATATAATTATTTTAATGTTTCATTACATATCTTTTCAAGTGATTTTTATAAAATGGAAACTTATTTTGAAGGATCAATATTTTAAGTTTAACCATATAATTTTGACAAAAGAAAAGAAATAGAGTGCTAAAAAGTTAGAGTGAACAAAAGTGCAGACAAAAAAAATTTTAAAGACTGAAAGACAATTTTTTTAGAGAGAAATAACAGTAGAAATGGATGGGCACTAGAGATTTAGAGAGAGATTAAAAAATTTGAGAGATAAAAAAACAAGAGAGAAAACTATTTATAATAAATAAAGTTTGGAGAGAAACAGAATTTTTAGGAAGAAATGAAATAAAATTTCTCGAAATTTAACATGAAAATAATTTGAATTAGAAACGCAATTTGAAATTTTAAACAATAACTGTTTTAAAAACTAATATCTATTAATTTTTAACCAAAATTCACTTGAGAAATCACCTCCCAAGTGATTGACTAGGAATCACTTAAAGTGATTTTGGACTTTTATAAAATTACCTAAGAATCATTGTCAACCATGCCTATTTAAAATTGAAATAATTCTGACATTGGTGAAAGTGATTCTAACTATGTCAAAATCACTCCCTAGCATGATCCTTTGCTACCACTCGAAGTGGTTTTTAAATAAAATATAATATAATAAAAGAGGGATGTAACAGGGAGAGGGAACAAGTGAAGCATCATACATTTTTTTACAACAACATATTGGGGCGGGGATTCGAACTCGCAATCTTTTAGTCGAAGATAAGATAGATCTCCCAGAAAATGGTGAGATTCTTCTCCCTTGTCTTTTCTAACACAGAGTGTATGTTTTATATTGGGATCTGTATGTGTTGGATAGGGTATAATGTCCCTTTTATACAGAGTCCCAATTTTAGGGCCCCCAATTGGTAGCTATACGGGCATGGTAAATTATCCCATGTCTGGGATAGTTACTACGCTGTAAATCCATGCTCCAGCGATTGTTTGCTCCAACTCTCTTTTGCTCTGTCTTGAATATGTTTCATCTACTATTTTCTAGGCTTAGCGCTTAATTCATGCCTTGGCCTCTTCTTCCAAACGTCGCATTACAAGCCACTAATAAGAGAATTCATCACAATATTAATCTAAAGCATTCAAGACATGGGACTTTAGCTCGGAATTTAATTTCTAATATTATTTATAATATTTGAGAGCTAAAATAGACACACTTTGACATTTATTTGCAAAAAAACTACCCAAATAATTACTAGATTAACTCTCTTTTTAGAGTTATCAAGCTACCACCCAACCACGAGTAGGTCTCTAGAGACTTCATATTCTAAGGCGTTTCTCGAGTAAAAAAGTCGGCCAAGGCTCTCACTCGGACATATTCTTGACCTTTCAGGAACACTCAAAGTTCGAAGGACTCTCCTGAGTCCATAAAGCCTACCTGGCTATTAGTCGGCCATGAGCAGGCTTTTGGAGACCTGTTGTCGCAAGGCGCTGATTACGCTTGTTTACATGCGTAAAAAGAAGGTTTTACATGCTGTTTTTACTATGTTTTAACTTTGTTTCGGACTTTTTCTCGGTCGTTTGAGTTCCAATTCATGCAAAATTCATATATTATGGTTTGTGGTTGGCTTATATTGAATTTATGACATTTTAGGACCATTTGGGAGTGCAAATTAATCAAAAGAAGCAAAAAGACGGAAAAACCTACATGGGAGGCGCCAGGCGCCTGCGTGCCTGCAGAAAAACTGGTTTTCTTCCAACTTTGCCCTTAATGAAACGCGTCTTCCAATGCGTTTTGGTGGTTCCAACCGATGCATACGTGTAGAAGAAGTGTTCCACTATCAGTTTGAGCATGATTTGGTCAGTCAAAAGAGTTGAAAATGGGTGATTCACCATCGTTTTAGGACCTACCTAACCAAGTCTGCACAACTATAAATTCCAGCAACTTCTCCACCAAATGCATCAAGCCTTGTTTCCTTCTCTTGATCATTTTTAGTGTTTCTTTGTTGCTTTCTAAGTACTTTTGAGTTGCTTTCATTAGTTGCTTTTGGTTTTTAAATCCCGAGCACTTTACATTCCATTATTGAGCTTTGTTTCGTTTCCATTTGTACTTAGTTATTTTCTACTTATTCAAATATATAAAAATCCAGCACTTTGCTTATCTTCCCTTTGCCTTTACTTTATTTCTAGTTAAGAGAGTTGCGTTTTTGGAGGAAAGAGCACGTGACACTCCCCCTTGGTTGAAAGAGAAGGGCGAAGCTCTCAATCCCGAGAAAAACTCTCTGTTAGTTAACTTTTGTTTTTCACACATGCATTCCACATTCAACCATTTTACTTGCTGTATTTTCTTCAATATGTCTTTCTAAATTCCCGTCTCTAGCCCGGTTATGGATAGTTAGCCTTTTATTTCTAAAAAGGGTTGCTAAGAAGTAGTGTTTTTGCTTTCCATTCATTGCTCAACATGTTTTCCCAAAAAGTTAGGATTTAGAGAAGGCCACTGTAAGTCTTAACAAGTCAATACTGAAAAGGTTGTTTATTTGCATTGTTAAGTGGTTAACCCGAGGATAGGAGCGCCTTAGACATAAGGGTTCCGCTTAAGTAGCCTAGACATAGGACCTTAACCCAACGTTGCGACTATTTCCATCCTAAAACTAAGATATCTCTCATAATAGACATATTAGGGAATATCTTAGGACTTTGAACTTGCTTAGACATAAGTCAAGTGAAAAGCGTAGTCGTTGGTTCCTAAAGTAAAATGCATATCGTCCTTAGCATATCCTTGATTCTTTGTTGGCTAACTTGAAGTAATTCGGGCTAGGTTTTATCATTATAAGTCCAAATCCCAAATCCAAAACCATTATTTGTGACCACTTCCCATTTTACAAGAATCACTCATTTCAACATTCACTATTCTTTAAAACTTTAGAGTTTGGAAATTATTTAGAAGTCCTTGAGGATCGATACTTGGATACTCCATCCATTTTATATTACTCTGACAGGTGTGCGCTTGCATCTATATAATTGTTACCACGCTTAGTGCGTGCGTTCAGCAAAACCACCAGTCAAGATTTTGGCGCCGTTGCCGGGGACTTTAATTTTAAATTTTTAAAATTCTTTTAGTTTTTATATTTGTGAATTGTTGTTGGGTGTAATTTCCATCCACCGTTTTTGTTCTATATTTTTGGTCGTTTATCTCACAAGGGTAAGTTAAAGTGCGTGAGCACAAGATCTTTTCTTCTACCCCTTGACCCTGAGATTGATCGGACCCTTCGAAAAACTCGAAAGGAGCAAAGACTTCGAAAACAACTAGAAAAGCAAAAAGAGAGAGAAGGTGAAATCAGTCCTGAAAGTGAGGTAGAGAGTACGAGCACATCAATGGCAGATATTCCACCTCGTGATCCGGTTGATCCACCTGCTGTTAACGGTAATATGAGGGATCATGCAAGAAATGATGAATTCAACCGTATGCAGATGGCGGACAACAGAGACGTGGCAATGCGAGAATATGCCGTCACGGCTTTTCAGAACTTTGATTCAGGGATAGTCAATCCTATTCCAGCCCACGCAAACTTTGAGCTTAAACCAATGATGTTCCAAATGTTGCAGACAATTGGACATTTTGGAGGGCAGGAACATGAGGATCCACATGATCATCTGAAATCATTATTCAAATTGCAAATGCATTTCGATTACTTGGTATAACAGACGATGCTCTTAGACTAACACTTTTTCCATTTTATTTGAAGGACCAAGCTAGAGCATGGCTCAATGCATTTCCACCGGGATCCATCACCACATGGGGGTCGTTAGTGGAGAAGTTCTTAACAAAATTCTTCCCACCTACTCGCCACGCTGATATCAGAGAGGAGATCATCTCCTTTAGACAATATGATCGTGAACTTGTTCACGAGGCGTGGGAAAGATTTAAAGAACTAATCAGGAAATGTCCGAACCATGGCTTGCCGGTATGCATCCAGATAGAACATTCCTTTAGAGGTTTAGATCATCCTACTAAGATGATGCCAAACAATGTTGCTAATGGAGCCTTTACAAAGAAGACATTCAACGAGATAGTCGACATCCTAAATGACTTAGCTTCACACAACGAACTATGGTGTTCGCAAAGATCTAGGGCAGCACCAAAGAAGCAAGATCCAGCTGGAGTTTTGGCTCTGGACATTGCGACCTCGATGCAAAAAGAGATGGTTACAATGAACCAGAGGCTAAAAGAGATGGCGTTGGGAATAAAAAATCCATTAGCCGCACCGATACAACCTGTGCAGTCGGATTTTTGCACTCATGCCCCTGTTTGCCAAGTCAACGATCTTATTTGTTCATTTTGCAGTGAAAACCATATTTATGATAATTGTCCACATAACCCTGCTTCTGTTTTTTATGTAGGACATGGGAACAATAGGAACTTTAACCCATATTCGAACACCTACAACCCAGGTTGGAGGCACCACCCTAATTTCTCATGGGGAGGTCAAGGAGGTTTGAGCGGTTTTAAACAAGGGCAGAGCCAGCAGAACAAGCAGCCCTATGTTCGACCTACACAACAATACATCCCGCCGCCGCAACAGCAGTACAATCAGAGAACACAGACTCCACAAGTTCAAAATAACAGCTCAAATCTTGAGAATATGATGAAGGAGTACATGGCCCGAACCGACGCAGTAATACAATCCCAAGCGGCATCAGTGAGGAATTTCGAGACCCAATTGGAACAGCTCGCCAATGAATTGAATAATAGACCACAAGGTTCTTTTCCAGGCCATACTGAATTACCAAAACGAGAAAGGAAAGAACAGTGCAAAGCTGCCACCCTTAGGAGTGGACTGGCATATGATGGAACAACAATGCCAACAACAGATCTACAGATTCCGTCCACTGAACCAACTGTAAAGATACCAGAAAATCCAACAACACCAGAAAAAGAAAATATTAGAAAAGGTAATGAGGACACCCCGAGTGTTCCTCCACAGGTACAACCTTCTTTTACCCCTACTCCCCCGTTTCCACAAAGTTTATTTAAGAAAAATAATGATTTCCAGTTTAGAAAATTTTTAGATATTTTAAAACAATTGCATATAAATATACCATTAGTGGATGCTCTAGAACAAATACCAAATTATGCTAAGTTTTTGAAAGATATAGTTTCTAGGAAGAAAAAGATAGGAGAGCACGAACTGGTAGCCATGAAAAAATGTAGTAGTGAAGCTGTAGGCAGCCCGCTACCCATGAAATGTAACGATCCTGGCAGTTTTACCATTCCATGTTCCATAGGAGGAAAAAACTTAGGTAGGGCATTATGTGATCTAGGTGCTAGCATTAATCTTATGCCATTATCAGTTTTCAAATCTTTAGGCAGAGGAGAAGCTAGACCTACTACGGTTACCCTCCAACTAGCAGATAGATCTATCATAAGACCTGAGGGAAAGATAGAAGATGTTTTCGTCCAGGTGGACAAATTCATTTTCCCTGCGGACTTTATCATTCTAGATTGCGAGGCAGACTGAGACATTCCCATTATTTTGGGAAGACCATTTCTAGCCACTGGGGATACGGTTTTTAATGCGAGGAATGGAGAAATTACAATGAGGGTAAATAATGAAGAAGTTAAATTTAACGTTCTAGACGCCATGAAATTACCAGGAGACTTTGAAGAATGCTCTGCTATAAATAGCTTGAATCCTGTTATGTTTGATGAGTTTTATGACTTGTTAGTTACAGAGATTGAAGAAGAGCTTGATAAGATGGCAGAAGGACCGGAAGATGTGACTAATCCTATTGAAAAAATACAAAAAGAAGAATGCAAGTCGTTACTTCCGTCCATAGTGGAACCACCCACTTTGGAGCAGAAGCCATTGTCGTCGCATTTGAAATATGTGTATCTAGGGGATAACGACACTGTACCGGTTATTATAACTTCCAATTTATCACTTACTAATGAATATTCTTTATTGCAGATTTTGGAGAAGCACAAAAAGGCCATTGGATGGACGATAGCAGATATTCGAGGGATAAGCCCGGCCTTTTGCATGCACAAAATCTTATTGGAAGAAGATTCTAAGAACTTTATCGAGAGTCAAAGGCAATTTTCTTATGAGAATGCTAAGCTGTTTAAGGAAAAAACTAAACAGTGGCATGATAGGCATCTTCGACCGAACAATCTTCAAGAAGGTGATCTGGTTCTGTTATTCAATTCTAGGTTGAAACTTTTTCCTTGGAAACTTAAGTCTAGATGGTCTGGTCCCTTTAAAATTTTTAAAGTTTACCGATATGGGGCAGTGGATCTAGTTGACTCTAAGGGAAATGTTTTTAAAGTAAATGGGCAGAGACTTAAGCCATATTTTGGAGAACCAGTGGATAGAGGAAAAACCTCTATTCAACTTTCAGGTCAATAAATTTTTGCGAAAAATGTTTTTTTTTTCCTTCTTATCCGTTTTTGAAAGAACGAAAGTAAATGAAGGAAGTCTTTGTATCTTGTATTTTCTTTTTAATTATAAAGTTTTTCTTATTAAGAGAATGTTTTTGAAAATGTTGAAAAAAAAACAACAAAAAGAAAGAAAAAAAACGTTGAAAAAAAAAAGAATTACGCAGGCGCCTGGCGCCTGCCCTTTGCGAAAATAAATCACGCAGGCGCCTGGTGCCTGCCCTGTTTTTCCAGTAGTTCGAATTTCGTTTTCCTTCGTGATTTGGGTTTCATTTTTCGACTTTTATGGGTTTTATTTTGGGTCAAACATTAATCCTTTGTGATTTAAGTTTCAAATCTCTCCTTAAACTCAAAAATACTTCAAATTTTGTTTCCCTAATCCTCTTTAGTATTCAAATTTTTTTTTCTTCTTTTCCTTTTAGGTTTAGGAAACTTAGTTGAACTTAAATGTCAATCCCTTTCCATTTAGGATTTAGTTTGGGGAAAGCTTAAATAGACCCATTGCCTAAGCTTTACAACTCCACCAAAACCCACACAACTTTCTTCTTCCCCTTGTTTTTTCGACAAAAGCCACTCTCCCTTCATCACCCTTGTTTTCGATTTTCAGCCACCACCAAAAAGAAGAAGAAATTTCCAGCATTTGCTTACATCTATGGCTTCTTCTTCTCAACATACTTCACTTCCTACCTCTTCTACTCAAGCTCCAAATGCCACAAGCATTCATTTTCCACCATTGGAGAATTTCCAACACCACATGGTTTCAGATTCTAGGCTAGCTGCTGTTAGGGGAGGAAACCCGCTTCAAACATTTGAATGTCCTCCATCCCAAGCTCCTACACAACATCCTATAATGAGCCCACATGGTTATGTTAATTTTCAGCAACTACCCACCTTTAATATACCTCAAAACAGTGAGTTTAGGGCTGAAAATCCTCAACAACTTCCTCCAATGATCAATCCGGGTATGTACAAACCGTTTATGTTTAACCCGGTTCCTTCCTATCATTTTCCCTTGTCCCAAATGCAAATTCCAACTAGTGTTCATCCTTATGGAATGCCAAACCCATCTACTCTATTTCCTAGCCTTCCACCTTATTATGGAATGGGTCATTGGGTACCTCCACAAAATTATGGGTTGATTTCACCTAGGGTTCCCCCACCACCTCAACTTCCATTCCTAGAAAGAGGACCTCAAGCACCACAATTGAACCCTAACATATTGAGTACCTTCAACATGGGACACCTAAAACCCTTAGAGCCTCCTAGGATGCAAATCCCAACCAATATGCCAATGGATGCAGGAGATGAGCATGAAGGAGAGCAAGAGAAGAGCCATAGCCATAGGCTAGAGCCCGGGGTGTCGATAGGGCAAAAGAGGAAGGGCAAGGAGGTGATGATAGACCCAGAAATTGAGGAAGATGGGAGTAGTAGGCGTTTGACGCCTAAGGATTCATCTATGGAGAACAGGGACGAGGAGCAGTTTTATTCATCTCCATTGATTATTACACCGGAAGATGGTAATGATGATTTTCTACTGGTTTCACGAGGCCATTGTTCAAATATGCCGGAAACAGAGGATACCGAGAACGACGTGGTGAGAACAGATACTCAGGAACCTTCCCCATTGGATACACCTACAGAAGGAGCGTTTTGTAGTCACCAAGAGTTGCCTACTAGGGCAACTGGATCTACTCTGTTGGCAACAGATGAGTATGTCACACCGATGGCCACTCTACCAGGGGTAAGGGATGCTCACACTATTCCTTCTAATGCAGTTAACCCGATTGGGTGTGATACAAGTAGATCCAAGGTTGGGGAGAATAGTACTCAAGAACCTACCAGCGAAGAAGATCCTGAGGACACGCAGACGATAAGGGAAATGTTTCAATACAAGAGGCGGGAGAAAAAGAGTTCAAAACGTCGTGCAGTTCAGGCTAAGAAGCCAACAGTGCCCATGAATGAACGTAAAACGACAGCTGCGAAAGCTAAAGCAGCTGAAGCTAAGAAGAAGGTAGTGGCACCTGGGCCAGTTGATACAATTGAACTGGACATGTCTGAGGGATAGGAGGTCGAGACGAAATGGAACGCGGCAAATTTAGCCACTCGAACTTCATTAATGAAATCCCGTAAGATTATGACAGAATTGGGATTCGATCTCACTCTAGGAGATGTGCCTGATGATTGGAGGGAGACCGCGAGAGACAAAGAATGGAGACCACTCATTCAGCCCATACAATGTGAGGCTTTGGAGTTAGTCAGAGAGTTCTATGTTGCTGTCCATCCCCAGTCACATATAGCCATAGTGCGCGGGAAGGAAATACAGTTTGATGCCACTCAGATCAACTACACCTTCAACATTAAGAATATCAGAGATGTTGTGGACAATAGGATTTTAGTGACTCCGACTCTGGAACAGCTTGATGAGGCTCTAGAATGTGTTCGGAAGCCCTCTGCCACTTGGGATTTGACTACTCATGGCAAGGTACGACTAAAACCCGAGGATGTCTCCTTAGCTGCTGCAGGATGGTTATACATAGTCAAAAACAGAATTCTGCCAACAGAGCATGATGAGCATGTCACTCAGGATAGGGCACTGCTGGTTTATGCCATGCTAAAGGGCATAGATGTGAATTATGGAGAATTGATCAATACCAGTATCCATGAGTGTGCCCACCGGACACGTGGTAAGCTTTATCACCCACGATTGGTCACTTCTTTATGCTTGCGACAAGGTGTATAGCTCCCTGAGGATCAAATTAAGAGAGATGCCCCAATTGTGGAAGAGAAGAATATTCGGCGTATTATCGCCCATGCGTTACAAAGAAGGGAAGGTACTGGGATGTCTCCTACATCGGAGATTCGTCGTCTTCGAGAGGAGAACCAACAGCTGCGAGATCAGGTTCGAGAAGTCGTGCAACATATCTACAACTTGAGGGCTTCATTGGATTTTGCGGTTTTACCTTCATGGCCTCCAGCGCTAGCTGCTATCCTTGGTCATCCATCTTCCAGTACTGACACTGATCCTAGTCCACAACCTCCGACTTCATGAAGAGGAGGTTCCTTCTTTGCTATTTTTTGTGTTTTATTCTTTTGGTTAATGACGTAGTTTGCATATTCTAGCATTACTACGCATGTTTTTGTATTGATTATGTTTCGAGCTCAGTTGAAGCATGTATAAATTAGTATCGTTTATCTTCTGATCACTTAAAGTATGCCTTCACTTAGTCTTAGTTTATCTTTTCACATGCCTATTTTGAAGCATCTGTGCTGTGCATGTGATTTCATGTCGATGATGATTATAAGAGATTGTTGAGTTTTCTGTTCTATGCCTGACTAAGCTTTGAGCTATTTCCTTTGTTTATGTGATAAACTCATTTTCTTTTATGTCTTTTTGATCTTTACAAACTTTAAGCTTTTTCTTTGCCCCTATATAGGAAGTCCTTGTCCTTTTTACTGTTAAGCCTTTTTCATCCGATGCAAAAGTCTTTTCCCAGTAAGGACACTGTCTCTCTTAAGTTTGGGGGGGACAGTCGTTGTGTCAGTCGTTGTTTCAGAAAGATAAAGTGTTATTTATATTTGAAAACTCATGCTATTTTCTTTTGAAAAAGAGTCAGTTGGAAAAACAAATTCTATTACAAAAAGAAAGTGTTGAAAAGAATAAGTGAAAAAAAAAACAAAACAAAACAAAAGTTGCAGAAGAGTAAAAAAGAGTATTGTTGAGAGAAAATAAAAGTGGGGAAAAGACTTGTGTTCGAAAGAAAAGAGTGGTAAAAACAATGAGAGTTAAAGAAAATGTATTTATGATTTCCGAGTCCTACTGTAGACACCCATTTAGTTTTAGGTTGGGTGTTGACTTTGAAAATAGCAGTAAAGATGGTGATAAGTAACTTCGTGTTTCTCATTATCGTCGTTTTATGACCTAGCTGTTAGTTCAAAGTCTTTCTACGAGTAGCTGTGGTTGAAACCGATGTTAGTGTGTGGAAACCTCAGGGGCTAGTAGCCGGTCTTTCAGGCGTAAAAGTCTTAGTGTAAGGAGGGAGTGTGCAGATTCCTTAGGGGTATTTGAAAACGTTTTCTGTTTTTCAAAGGAAAAAGGATTTTGAAAGAGAAAGTTTTTATCATTTGAAACTTGGTTTATAGTGACTAAGCTTACAAAGGCAATAGAATGGTAGGCTTTGACATCTTTTCCTTGAGACAATTTATGATTGAACATCTCGGTTGCTTTTGCTTTTCCTTGTCCATGTGTTAGAAAGCTGATTAAAGTTGCTAAGTTTTGCTTGAGGACAAGCAAAAAGTTAAGTTTGGGGGTGTGATTACGCTTGTTTACATGCGTAAAAAGAAGGTTTTACATGCTGTTTTTACTATGTTTTAACTTTGTTTCGGACTTTTTCTCGGTCGTTTGAGTTCCAATTCATGCAAAATTCATATATTATGGTTTGTGGTTGGCTTATGTTGTATTTATGACATTTTAGGACCATTTCGGAGTGCAAATTAATCAAAAGAAGCAAAAAGACGGAAAAACCTACATGGGAGGCGCCAGGCGCCTGCGTGCCTGCAGAAAAACTGGTTTTCTTCCAACTTTGCCCTTAATGAAACGCGTCTTCCAATGCGTTTTGGTGGTTCCAACCGATGCATACGTGTAGAAGAAGTGTTCCGCTATCAGTTTGAGCACGATTTGGTCAGTCAAAAGAGTTGGAAATGGGTGATTCACCATCGTTTTAGGACCTACCTAACCAAGTCTGCACAGCTATAAATTCCAGCAACTTCTCCACCAAATGCATCAAGCCTTGCTTCCTTCTCTTGATCATTTTTAGTGTTTCTTTGTTGCTTTCTAAGTACTTTTGAGTTGCTTTCATTAGTTGCTTTTGGTTTTTAAATCCCGAGCACTTTACATTCCTTTATTGAGCTTTGTTTTGTTTCCATTTGTACTTAGTTATTTTCTACTTATTCAAATATATAAAAATCCAGCACTTTGCTTATCTTCCCTTTGCCTTTACTTTATTTTTAGTTAAGAGAGTTGTGTTTTTGGAGAAAAGAGCATGTGACACTCCCCCTTACTTGAAAGAGAAGGGCGAAGCTCTCAATCCCGAGAAAAACTCTCCGTTAGTTAACTTTTGTTTTTCACACATGCATTCCACATTCAACCATTTTACTTGCTGTATTTTCTTCAATATGTCTTTCTAAATTCCCGTCTCTAGCCCGGTTATGGATAGTTAGCCTTTTATTTCTAAAAAGGGTTGCTAAGAAGTAGTGTTTTTGCTTTCCATTCATTGCTCAACATGTTTTCCCAAAAAAGTTAGGATTTAGAGAAGACCACTGTAAGTCTTAACAAGTCAATACTGAAAAGGTTGCTTATTTGCATTGTTGAGTGGTTAAACCGAGGAGAGGAGCGCCTTAGACATAAGGGTTCCGCTTATGTAGCCTAGACATAGGACCTTAACCCAAGGTTGCGACTATTTCCATCCTAAAACTAAGATATCTCTCATAATAGACATATTAGGGAATATCTTAGGACTTTGAACTTGCTTAGACATAAGTCAAGTGAAAAGCGTAGTCGTTGGTTCCTAAAGTAAAATGCATATCGTCCTTAGCATATCCTTGATTCTTTGTTGGCTAACTTGAAGTAATTCGGGCTAGGTTTTATCATTATAAGTTCAAATTCCAAATCCAAAACCATTATTTGTGACCACTTCCCATTTTACAAGAATCACTCATTTCAACATTCACTATTCTTTAAAACTTTAGAGTTTGGAAATTATTTAGAAGTCCTTGAGGATCGATACTTGGATACTCCATCCATTTTATATTACTCTGACAGGTGTGCGCTTGCATCTATATAATTGTTACCACGCTTAGTGCGTGCGTTCAGCAAAACCACCAGTCAGGCGCTTCCAAAGTAAAGGAGCCTGAAAATTCCAAGGCCTCCCTTAAGTTCGGACAGCCTACCTGACTACCACTTGGCCGCGATTAGGCCACTGGAGACCTTATGTTCCAAGGCGCTTTTCAAGTAAAGAAGTTGACTCAAGCTCCCAGTCGGACATAATCCCCACCTTTCAGTAACACTCAAACATTCAAGGAGTCCCCCGAGTTCAGAAAGCCTACCTGGCTACCACTCGGCCGCGAGCAGGCCTCTGGAGATGTGATGCTCTAAGGAGTTCCCCGAGTAAGAAGCTGGTCCGAGCTCCGACTCGGACGTATTCACTACATTACGGGAACACTCAAAGTTTCAAGGCCTCCTCTGAGATTGGACAGCCCACCTGGCTACCACTCGGTCACAAGCAGGCCTCTAGAGACCTGATGTTCTAGGCGCTTCCCGAGTAAAAGAGTCGACGAGATCTTCCACTCGGACGTATTCTTTACATTTCATGAATAGTCAAAGTTCCAAGGCCTCCTCTGAGACTCGACAGCCCACCTGGCTACCGCTCGGTCACGAGCAGGCCTCTAGAGACCTGATGTTCTAAGCGCTTCTCGAGTAAAATTGTCGACGAGATCTTTCACTTGGACGTATTCTTTACTTATCAGGAACACTCAAAGTTCCAAGGCCTCCCTCGAGTCTAGACAGCTTACTTGGCTACCACTAAACCACGATCAGGCCTCTAAAGACCTGATGTTCCAGGGCGTTTCTGGAGTAAACCAGCCGGCGAAGGCTTCTATTCGGACATACTCACTACCTTTCAGGAACACTTAAAGTTCCAAGGACTCTCCCGAGTCTGAAAAGCCTACCCGGCTACTAGTCGGCGCGAGTATGCTTCTAGAGACCTGACGTTCCATGGCACTTATAGAGTAAATGAGCCGGTCAGTGCACCCACTCATACGTATTCCTTACCTTTCAATGACACTCAAAGTTCCAAGGCCTCCCCCGAGTCCGGATAACCTACCTTGCTACCACTCGGCGACGAGTAGGCCACTGGTGACTTGATGTTCCAAGGAGCTTCCATAGTAAAGGTGCCGGCCAAGGCTCCCACTCGGACGTATTCCCTGTCTTTCTGAACACTCAAAGTTTCAAGGCCTTCCGTGAGTCTAAAAGCCTATCTGGCTACCACTAAACCTTGAGTAGGCATCTGAGGCCTGATAATCCAAGGCGTTTATCGAGAAAAGGAGTCGGCCAAGGCTCTCACTCGGACGTATTTTCTGCCTTTCCAGAACAGTCAAAGTTCGAAGGACTCTCTTGAGTCCAGAAAGCCTACCTGGATACCACTATGACCGGAAAGCCTACCTGAATACCACTCGATCGTGAGTAGGCCTCTAGAGACCTGATCTTCATAGCGCTTCCTAAGTAAAAGAGTCTGCAAGGGCTCCCACTCAAACGTATTTTGTACCTTTCATAAACACTCAAAGTTCCAAGACCTTCCCAAGTCTTGAAAATTGATCGCTACCACTCAGCCGCGAGTAGGCCTCTAGAGACCTGTTGTTTATTGAGATTTGCCGAGTAAATGAGTCGGCCAGGGCTCTCACTCTGACGTATTTTATGCCTGCGGGCACACTCATAGTTCCAAAGCCTCCCCCGAGTCCAGAAAGCCTACATGGCTACCACTCAGCCCAAGCGGGCCTATAGAGGTCGGATGTTCCACGACGCTCTCTCGAGTAAAGGAGTTGGTTAGAGCGTCCACTGTGACGTATTCCTTGCCTTTCTTGAACACTCAAAGTTCCAAGGCCTTCCTCGAGTCTGTAAAGCCTATTTGGCTACCACTCAACCGCAAGTAGGCCATTAAATACCTGATTTCCAAGGCGTTTCCTAATTAAAATAGTCGGCTAAGGCTCTCACTCTGACGTATTCTCTGCCTTCTGGGGACATTCAAACTTATAAGGACTCCCCTGCGTCTGGAAAACCTACCTTGCTACCAGCCGGCTACGAGCAGGCTTCTAGAGACCTGAAGGTCCAAGCCGTTTCCCGAGTAAATGAGCCAGCCAGGGCTCCCACTCGGACGTATTACATTCATTTCAGGGACACTCAACATTCCAAGGTCTATCCCGAGTCTAGAAATTCTACCTTGCTACAACTCGACCGTCAATAGGTGTCTTGAGACCTCATGTTAAAAGGTGTTTCCCTAGCAAATGAGACGTCAAGGCTCCAACTCGGACGTATTGCCTGCCTTTCGGGAACACTCAGAGTTTCAAGGTCTCCCTCGAGTCTGGAAATCCTACCTGGTTACAATTGAACCACGAGTAGGTCCACTTCCCAAATAAAGGAGCCGACCAAGACTTCTACTCGGACGTTTTCCTTGCCTTCAAGGAAAATTTAGAGTTCCAAGGCCTCCCCCGAGTATGGAAAGGCTACCTGGCAACCACTCGGTCGCGAGCAGGCCTCTGGATACTTGATGTTCCATGGCATTTTCCAAGTAAAGAAGTCAGACAGGGCTCCGACTCAAACGCATTCCCCACCCTTCGAGAACACTCGAAGTTCCAAGTCCTCCCCTGAATCCGGAATGCCTTTGTGGCAAACACTCAGCCATGAGCAGACCTCTTAAGATGTGATGTTTCAAGCCACTTTCCCAAGAAGAGGAGCCGGCCAGGGCGCCTACTTGGACGATTCCAACCTATGCGGAAATCATCTAAGTTTCAAGGCTTTAAAACTTGCAAGCAGGCCTCTAAAACTTGCAACACAATATTACCCCCTTGAACATCTTATAATTTGAACAATGCTCGACAAGCACAGTTAACCTCTCCCAAGACTTTCGAAATCACGAAGCAGTGACTTCACCGCCGCAAGCATGATAGAAAAGCCACTGGGGGATCAAATGAGAGCAAGGAAAAATAAATATAAGGAAGAGTACAGTAACAAAGTATGTATATAAAATTGGCTTTAAATCTTTCAATCCTTTGCTGGCCAGCCACCGTCTGCCAACAAAGAACTAGCGGTCCTTCTAGTGCTTGTTCGAGGTTGGAGGCCTGAAGAGTACTCCATGACGGGAGCTTAAGCTGTAAAACTCGGGGAAGTCAGATATGGCCTTTAGCATCGTCAATGCGGTCAACAGGCCCAATGTCTCCGGTTCCCCATTGCTGGGCTTCAGCTAGTATGGCTAGCGCCATTATCATACCCCAGGCATTAGGGTTAGCTGCACCGGTGCAGCCAGTGCGAAAGACATACACTCCCCGTCAGATGTCGTACAGCTCGGCACGCCCGTACTATCCCAACCGTCGTCCTTCTTGGTTGCCAATCGAGCCTATAAAAGGGAAGGACCTTCACCTTTGCCGAGTAAGTAAAAAACCTGTCACTAAATCATAAAGGTGTCTTTTCCTGCTTCTTCCTTGAATTACTAACTTGAACGTGCATTAAGTAGGACACCACACCGGTGTCGAATTTTCTGGTTGCAGGCTCATTTGATCCTTGGCAAAGCTACTCATCCGAGGGACATGTGGACCTCTCCGAAATTCGCTGTCAACACATAGTTAGTGGACTGGGCCACATTAAAGTTTTGAGACATAGCCCGATATAGCTATAGTGCGTTGCATTATACATAATTTCATTATGACTTTTGATCCAGATGAGAGAATAATTGCAAAAGTTGATAATGAAATTAGGGATGGGGAAATAGATGTTGGTCCCATGGTAAGAGTAAGTTTAACTAAGGATGGACGAAGAGGCGAATAAATTTGAGATCCAATTGCAGTTCATATGTGGCAAGATTGTTTATCTGATCATTAGAGATTTAATTTTTATTGTAATTACTTTTTTGACTCAATAAATTTTAGTTACTTTATAATATCTTATTATTTATAATAAAGTTTAAAAATTCTTATTATCTTTTCTATTATTGGATGATGCTGGAGATCATGGAAATTCTGACCGATAAAAAAATATATATTAACTGGTCAATTGGGGTGGACAAATACCTTCTTCAGATATTAAAGGAGCAAAAAGTGAGAGGCCAAAAGCCTGACAGAAATTTCACAAATGATGCATACCAAACTGTCGTTGAATCCTTAAACTGAAAATTAAAAATGGATTTATCCAAGGATAACGTTATTAGTCTTCTGAAGACTTTGAAAGAAAAAATGGCTATTCGACTCGAAGTCTTTAGACATTGTATTGTCTTTACTTGGAATAGCATCTCATAAACAATTGAACCAGAGCAACCAGTTTGAGAGGTTTTGATCCAGGTATTTATTACCTATATGTTTTTTTTTTTCATAACAATATTGACTTTTTCTTATAATTTTGTTTTATTTATTGTATCAGTCTTATCCAAAAGCTCAACAAGTTCGAGGAAAGCCAATTTACAACTTCGATATCGTAAAATAACTTTTTGAGAAAGACAGAGCAACAGAACATTTGCAGAAAGTGCCGAAGATAAGGTACGTCGTTGGCAAAGAGACGAATCCGTGAATATCAGGACGATGATGACATGATGACACAAAAGAAAATTAATCTAGAAAGTTTTGATCAGGACGATTTTATAAGTCAGCAACAAAAAACATCAATGCATTAAGCATCTTCATCTGTTTCTCAGTGCAATAAGAAGTCGCTTGTAATTGACTTAATAGGAGAAACGTTAGAGATGATTACGAATTCAATGGAAAAGGTAGCTGTAGTAGTTGATAAAGGTACGGCGACCATACTTATATATAACGACCATACTTATATATTTTACTTACACTTTGATTTAAATTTAAATATAGGAAAATATTTTATCATTAATCTAATATTATTTAATTCATGGGTAATGATGTTGCAAGAGAGGAAAATGTTCTGGTTAGAGAGCATAATCGACGCATTTATAGTGCTGAAGATGCTTTCAATGAGTTATTAAAAATGAGACTTCCACCAAATATGACATTTAAGGCTTCTAGCTCCATTTTATCTGATTCGATAATAACGGAGACATTTTTTGGATGTCCATAAGTCATGCTCAAAAAATGGTTATATTGGAAAATGGGCAGCAACAATTGATTTATTTGGTTTAGGCTAAGTTTTCATTTTGTAATTTGTATATTTGAATCCAGACATTGGCAAATTTTTAGTTTATTTTTTAGAATAAGGATGACATTGTAAGTTTTTAATTTTGTGAAGTTGATTTGATTAAGTTATTAATTTTTCTTTGATTGGAATGACTACCTAATACTAAAATTTTATATTATTAATAATATAATATCATTTAAATTATGACGGGATTATAGTAAAATGTTATATTTTCATTTCATTTCTCGTGAACATCCAAACAATAAATTTTAATTTCGAGGATTTGGAATCATTTTGGTTTCAAACATAATCAGGAATTCGAAATCATTCCAATGATTTAAAATCATGAAATTTGAATTCATTTCCTACCAATTTCATACCCCAAACTGAGCATAAGCTATGCTTGGATTAATCTTAAAAATAAAATTAATATATGATTTTTTAATTTTTTAAACTTTGGTAGACAGAAATAGATATAATTCTAAAAGTTTTAAAGACATATTATAAATTAAATAAATATATATATATATATATAATTTTGCCATTATTTATAAGCATGTCATTTATTTGTTTTAAATAAGCCTAAAAACATCATTTTCACCCTCCCTGTTTCATTGTTTTTTATATACTTTTTAAAATTAGGTTCAAAATTTGAAAACTAAAAAAAAAGGTCATTTTTTAAATTTACTTACTTTTTCAAAATTTAACTAAAAATTTAAATGTATTTGCAAAACATATGAAAAATATTTTTAAAAAAATGAAAATACTACAAATGAAGCATAATTTTTGAAACAATAAAACAAACATCGAAATTAGTATCCAATGGCATATCAAAATAACCGAGCTAATTTTTTATGTTGTCGTCAGAAACTAAATAAAGAATACGTGATGGAAAAGATATGGCCAAGGACAACAGCAGCATTAGAAAATGGCATCATGTTTGACACGTGGGCACAGGGGGGCCCACACCTCCAATAATGATTATTTATTTATTTCTTTGGCAGCTCCAATAATGACTAGCTATATACAAGGCGCCCCATACTAAATCCAATACAGTCTCACATGTGATATTCCTTTTTATTTATTTAATTTTTTTTTTTTTAAACAGATCCTATTATTCGTGATCTGATTGGGGCTGCACGTGCACGAATCAGCCTTATTCATCTTCATCCACGTTTTATCACTACCATTTTTTAATACATTTGTATCCTGCGGAAATATTCCGAAGACTCCTACATTTGGAAGTTAGTTTCAGTCCTATTATTACCATTATTTAAAAAGTTAAATTTCTGCTATTTTTTCATTTAAATGTGGAGAAGATAAATACTATATCCACTCCAACTGGTTGAATGTATTTATCGAAATAAACATTTACATTTTTTACAATTGAAACAAGAAAAATTGATGTCGTTGCTGAGTTATATATAGAACAATGACAGGTTGGGTATTTTTCACTTTATAGAAAACCCCACTGACTTAGGCCTACGCGGGCTTAGATTATTTTTTATGTTTTGCCTGTCGGGTGCAATATAGAACAAAAGAAGTATCCGTACAGCAATGTTTTAAGCACGGTTGGATGTCGTTCCATGGTGGGATCTAGCTTAAATTTTGATAGCCTGTTCACGATAGGAGAGTCTTCACCGTAGTGATTTATTTTTGAAGCTACCTAAAATTAGATAAAATGGGTAGTTGGGTGCCACTGGAAGTGATATCTTTTTAAATCTATTATTGTCTAACGATATCTATTGTTATATGCCTCTAATTGTGACTAACGAGGCATTGGTATAGCCCATTATTGATTATAGTAGAGATTTTGATTTCGGTATGTGGTTTTTTGTCATTCATGATATCTAATAGTGCGGCTGTTGTGCGCGCCTGTGCGACAACATCATTGGGCGGCCCTATGTTTGCGCGGTCGAGACCCTTGTGCGGCCTAAGCGTGACCATAGCGTGGTCGTGGCCCTTGTGCAGCCTAGAGCGCAGCCCTTCCACGACCAAGCGGGTCCATCCACCATGCGTTCACACTACCACATCTCCTATAAATGGAAAAGGCCCATAACCTTCCAAGGTACGCCACTTCCTCTCAAATCACTCTTTACTTATCTCGGCCTCGAGATCTATCTCGACCTCGAGAATTGTCTCGGCTTTAAAACTTGTCTTCGCCTCGAGAATCGTCTCTCCCTCAAGAACTATCTCAGTCTCCAGACCTATCTCGGCATACAGACCTTTCTCAAACTCGAGAACTATCTCGGCCTTCAGAATTGTCTCAGCCTTGAGAGTTATCTCGATCTCGAGAATCATTTTAGTCTCAATAACTATCTCGACTTCGAGACCTATCTCGGCCTTGAGCTACCTCGACCGTCACCATGGAATTAAGTTCAGCTCGGCTTGCTTTGACCTTACATCGGCCACTGTTAGACTCTATATAAATGAATTAAATTTACCCAACCCATCAGTTTAAGCTTTTGGGTTGAGTGGTGGTTTATCCATCCTTAATATGGTATAACAGCAGAAGGTCTTGTGTCTGAACCCCTGCGTTGTTATTTCCTTCCCATTTTATATTGATTTCCACTTTTTGGGTCGTGATTCATTTACCCAACCCATAAGATTAATCTTTTGGGTTGAGTGGTGGTTTAGCTTAGCCACAGATGAGGCCACGCCCTCAGGACCACCACAAGCCTTAGCTCAACCTCGAGAAATTACCTCGACTGTTGCTTTAATCAAAGGATAAAGCTTAACGGTGGATTGGTCTAGCCAAAACACTACTTTCGTGAAGGGATGTGAATCCCGGAGCGGAAACGGATCTTCGTTGCTGATTTTCGGGATACAAAATCCAAATGGAAAGAAGGAAATACAGGGGAAAACATTACCTTTGAAGAACGTTTCTTCAACGAGTTTCCCTCGAACACCACCACTATGTCTTCCTCGCTATCCTCTTGGGTCCCGGGATCATGCTGGTGGGAGCAATCCTTTGGAACGAGAGGGAAAAAATCGAGAGAAAGAGCTTGATTGAGAGAAAACAACCCTGGGTGTTCTTCTGTTCTCTTGATTTTTCAGAACTGCAAAAAACAAAACAAAAGCAGTGACGTGGGGTAACTCCCCACGTCACACCAATCTCCCACTCCACTGCTGTTTTGCAGGGGAGTTTAATATTATTAATATTAATAATATATATATATAAAAATAATTAATATATATATAATAATTAAAATATAAAATTAATTTATTTATTAATCATATTAATTAATAAATAATTATTAATTATTAATCCAATTAATAATTAATATATATATATATAAATCAAATAAATAATTAACACTTAATTATTATAAAAAAAAATAGAATCATATTCTATAACATTTATCTCGTATAACCTATAGTTCTAATGTACATCTTATGCACATTATTTTTAACCAATAGTTTTAATATAATCCTATTCATATTAATTTTATTTGAATCTCATTCAAATAATTTCTCTCATAATATATAGTTTTAATTTATAATTTAACTATATATTATAATGTATCAATATACATATAATTCCTTAAGTAATTTGAACAATTCAAATGCTTCCAAAACCTTTATTCTCGTTTTACCCGTTATGAGCTAACAATGGGACATAATGGACCTATAGATCAGAAGCTCCAACGATGCGAGATTAATCAGTCAAACTCATTGACCGAGTTAATCAAGATTCGTTAACTACGGGTCATTCCACTAAAGACCCGCAGTTGCACTCTTCTCACTGCAGAACGTTTTCGTGTCCATGGATATACGACCATAAATGACGAGTCAATCCTTCATGAGTGCTCGTAACTCAAGTTGGGTCAAATTACCGTTTTACGCTTGAGTTACACTTACTCCTTAAACATCACTGCTCCTCTAATGAACAACCCGGTTATGGTCCAACCAATAACCGGAAGTCCCTCTCGGCCAATGAGATGGTGGGGCCCCTTGTTCCAGTTCCGGAATCAGCATTTAAGGGAACACTCATCTACTCCCCTAAAGTCGGGGTGGAGTGAATTCCATCTTGTGAAGTTATGTTCCCAGCTCCCCACTCGGTCTCGTCCCCAAAATGGTAGGAATGTTGAGTCGGCGACTCGGGCCACTCTCACCCATACAGATCAAAGGACGAGCCCTCACGGGCAGGAGTCCATAACTCACTCAGGATTGAGAATGAGTTGTCTGGTCATTCTAAGAAATAACAATCTATTAGTTCACGGTGTTACATCTAAATATTGTCTATTTCGCGGTCCGGTCTTATACAAACTCATTGTACAGGATACTCCCACTCGCATGTCTCCCACGAACGACCTGGATCGAGTCGTTTGTAACCTTTACAGAGTGGGCCGTATCCATAATGTTGCCAGGATAAGGTACCCAACCTTAGCCATATACTATAGACTCTTTAGGTTATTCACGGGATATTATCCATTCATATATCAGGGGTATATCAAATATATACTCTGTATATCAAATATATACCCAGTATATATACTGTCCCGATTACATTCAAATAACCTTGGATGTTTAGTTTATTGGATTTGGACAATGCAATGCTATGTTTCAACAACAAATTTATTCAATAAAACTTTATTGAATATACATTTATTTTTACATAATACAAACTACGAGTTTAGGGCAATACACCCAACAGCTTGGACATAAGCACATAAAAAATATGATCCTAGATGTAGGTCCCCTAAACCATATAAGTAGATGAGTTGGTAGTAATTTCTAGGTTGTAATCACGAATAGACATATGACCAGCGGTTGCCACAGGCTCTTAAAACAACCAAAACCGATTTGTGATAGGAGTATAACTCAATTCCTCTAAGTGTCAAAGTAGCGTATGGAGCTTTTTTCATGGTTGTGTTATTTCATTTAAAACTAAGGTAGCAAGCTGAGATATTGTCTTTAATTAGGAGCCTTATATTTTTAAAGCAAAACTAAAATTTTCACAACTATTTTTACCAATAAACAAAATTATATCTTCAAACAATTCATAACAGTCTTTTTGAATCAAAAGTCTCCGAGGATACGAACTTGAATATCTTTTCCCTATATTACTTGTGACCGTATGCACTTGCACACAATATCTTATCCTATTTTATTGTTTATGTTGTTGGGATAGTCGCCATTCATTTGAATATTGTCAGTCTAATCCTAACTCTTTTTATTATCTAGGTTAGTCAGGGAACCAACAAAAACTCACTCCTTATTCAAATCTATACTGTAACGCTCCGCGTTACTCAGGTTAGATTTAATCTTGACGCTCGAGGTTCCACCCCAAACTTATTTAAATTTATATCGACATAATTTATTTTATTCTTACTTTATTCTATTTTGGGTCGTGGAGGAGGCATAATGATTTATAATTTATGTTTCGAAGGGCACTACTGGGCCTTGGTTCGAGCCATTACACTTAATTATTTTACTTCAATAATTTGGAGGCCGTTAAGCTTGGTATGACTTGAACGACAACAAAAAAAATATAGGGGAGTCCTAGTTCTTTAAACCTTTGGGCCATGTGTTAGAATTGAGTAATTGGGTTTTTTTGTTTCAAATCCAAACAAAAGAGAAACAAAAAGAAAAAGAGGGGGAAAACCAAAACCTATTTTTTTTCCTTTTCCCCCTATTCACCCAAACCCCTCCCTCTACCACGTTTCTCTTCCTCTCGTTTGTGACGAGCCCTCACCGACTCCGCGACCTCGTTTCCTGACGACCCACACCGACAAGCAGCAGCATCGTGCCTCCGTTCCTCGACGACCCACACCGACAAGCAGCAGCACTGCGCCTCCGTTCCTCGACGACCCACTCCGACGAGCAGCAGTTCGGCGATGTGGGTGTACCAGCAGCGGTGTTTCTCGGTGTTCGCGGCGGCTGGAGATTTTTAGGACGTTTTCGACGGCTGTTGGCAAAGTCCGGGTTGATTAGCGGTGACCCACGACTCATAGCACATAGTATTGGTGGCCCGTGCTCCTTGGGTAGGAGCCGGCAGCATCGGGGATGGTATTGGGGCGACTTTTCCTAGTGTAAAAACGCAAACATCTTAGGTTCTCTGCATTCGACGACTATCCACTTCCGTTCAAGGCCCGATTTACGCTACCCATGCCTATCCGAAACAGATGTAAGTCACTTACACCTAAGCGAAGTCGATCTCGTGTTAAACAGACTTTCGAAACTCCCGTAGAATGTTTTTCCATGGTTGAAAGTTAAAAATGACTTGGTGTTTTTTTGTTTTATGGTATAGGTGCTGAAAACACGTAAGGACTAAGAGCGTGGGAGTGTGTAAGTAGTACTAGGGGCGGGTGTGTGTGTTTATGGACTGTTGGAAATGTCTCTTGGCTATTTGATTATCTAACATGTATATCTCATGTCGTTGGATGTGTTAGTTAGGGGTGATTGAATGTATGTTCTGAAATTGGTCATTCGTGCTAGCGCTATGTTGTTGGAACACGTTGGATGAAAATATTTAGTTCTCTTTTGTCAAATGTGTATAATAGCCACCTGTTGAAAAGGTCCGTTTAAAGGCTTTGCGAGTTGTGCCTATTTTTATTATGTGTGTAAAGCATGCTATAAATGTCTGCAATTGTTGCTATTTATCATACAAGAGTCATTACGTTTGTGTTCCCTATGTTGTGAGCATTCTGCTGGTTGTTAAAATTTGTGTTTATGCGACTATATGCATTAAAATCATGCAGGACGATGGGTTGTGCTAGGACATTGTAATAAGTGTAATTAGGAAGCTAGTATTGGAAATCCTGGCTGGGGATGAGATGTGGAGTGGGATGTTATGAAAGAAGAACTCGTGAGTGTCAGGGCCCTGGGTGCAAAGGTCGGGGACTGATATGGTACTACTAGGTGTCGAGGCTCCAGGCACAAAGGTTGGGGGTCGATACACCAGTCTCAGTATGGACGAATGTCGAGGCCCAGGGTACAAAGGTCGGGGGTCGGCATGAAGAAACAATTATTGGATCAGCATTGCTAGTTGGATATCGGGGCTCCGAGTACAAAGGTCGGGGGTCGACACGCCAACTTGGTTAGAATGGGTTTCGAGGCTCCGGGTACAAATGTCGGAGATCGATACACTAGACTTGGTGGAAATGAGCGTCGAAGCCTTGGGTACAAAGGTCAAGGGTCAAACGCCAAGTTTATGTAAATGAGTGTCGAGGCCTTGGGTACAAAGGTCAAGGACCGACACGAAACGAAACGAAAGAGCGAGAGACATGGAGAATTAATGTGGTGACAAAAGTTAGAAAGTGTCTTGGAATAGTTAATAGCCTACGGGCTAGGAGATGTAGATTGTGTTACTTTTAAGGTTTGTTGTATGTTGTCAACCTTTGCAACTGGTTGATTGTTTGAATTTCCAGTTAATATATCGTTTGAATATCATGTGTTAGAATGTTGGTGGTGTGTAGTTAGTGAGGGCTACTTACGGAGTATTTTATATACTCACTCCCCTTCTGCAATTATTGTTTTCTGTTAAGGATTCGGTTTATGACCAAGGTGGTGACGTGGAGAGCGCTCGACTGAGGAAGGACCATTATGCTGCGTTTCATTTGTTTTTCCTTATAATGTTATGATAGTGGATTTTCCCTTTTGTTTTGGACATTATAGTAGAGTGATGTTTAGTTGTGGCTTTGGTGGCGTTGTCTGATGTGTCTGAAAATTTTATTGCCTTTGAGTCGATGTTTTCTTTTGATTATTTAGTTTTGATACGAGTATTGGCTATTGAATAAATAAGATTTTATGTTTATAAGCCCACCGAGGGCGAGTTCACTTCTTTGATTATTGGAGAACTTTTGAACCTTTTAGACCTTGTTGGTTTTTTAATTGTGTGTTAAGGGGAGGGTCGGTACAGGTAGTTGGGTAAAGTTACCCCAAATGTGCTATGGAAATTCAGGGGCGTTACGCATACAACCAAAGTTGGAGGGACCATTCAATTTTTTTGTTGGGAGAGCTCCAAGTTCAAAGTATCCATCCATATGAGCATGCATTCTCAACATAATTCTTTGACACAACCTTAGCAGGAGTACAATCAACATTGGATGCCAGAACAATTGTAGTCATTGGAAAGTTGCATTACTGAGGATCTTATTATGGAACATTTGGCAAATAATAAAGCAGCAGTTTAAAGTTAAATTGCCTCAATGCGTATCTTTATGATCCAAATATAGTAATTGGCCAATGAGGTGAGAAATATTCCACCGTAAGCATCGCCTACCCGCATGGAACCTCCAAAGCGAGAAGGTCGAGGGCAAGGTGAGGCAGTGAACATGTGGAGCGAGCAAGGTTATTAAAAAACCTGAGCTCCTAATGGAAAATGATAATCCACAAATACTTGATGTGATCAACGAAGAAAGAAGTTGAACGAAAGTAGCCGATTGAGGTAATTGCAAATATAGATGAACATAAGGTTGCAATGGACTTGATCCCAGCACCTGTCGATATTTACCACTTTTTCCTTCCCCTCAACATTTAAGGGAGGCAAATTAAGACATACCGAAGGAAGAGCTGACTAGACATTTCAAGGATGAAATATAGGAAGAAATAGGAGAAGACAAAGTAGGTTCAAATTAAGACATAAAGAAGGATGAGCTTACCAGACATTTCAAGGATAAAATATAGGACGAAATAGGAGAAGACGAAGTAGGTTCAAATGACGTATAGATGCGGCAACCGCAAGTCCAATTGTAAAAAAGCAGATTCATTAAAGTAAGCAACCTACCCCTCACTTCAAGCATATTGTGCTTTGCAGTAAGCTACGACCTGGCAATAGAAGGATATATATGAGCATGAGGACATGAGTTGGAAGTTGAAAGCCTCCAACATTCATTAAAGCAACATCTCTACGAGGGAAGTTTTGTATATTAGTTTCATGCTTGTTTACGTTTTTTTCTTTTTATTTCCTTAACGTTTTCATAATATTATTTTCTTAGTATACGATGAAATTTCTCAAGAAAGTAAGCCAGGTGTAAGGCAAATAGTAGCGAGCGTTTTTCCATAAAAAGAAACAAAACAATACAAAAACTTGGAATCCCCATAAATAGCATCAGACACTTTTTTTTTGTGGCCTGTACTCATCAGTTGAATCGAGGGAGCTCTCTAACCTTTGTTCTTTTGTTCCTATGTTTTTTTTTAAGGGGTATTTTTTTTATTCAGTAGGACAGCATGATGAGATGTTTTGTGAATAACATATTTCATGCTCAGTTTTAGAAGTTTGGGAAATATAAGTATTGGCATTGCTTAGACCCCATACTCCTTATCTTACTTCATGCTATGTCTACTGTCGTGCCACTGAATCTACTATCTTTTTTGTTAAATAGGCCTAATAATGAAAAATTCTACGAAATATTTTTTTATTACTTTTGCTTGATTTCAGTACCATTAGTTTTGCTTTTTAATGAATTCTTTGTTTTACATTTTATTCTGTTTTCCTAGTTTTGTCGAAGAAAGAAAAAGGGGCGTCTAATTTTACGCCTAGCCCTTTTTAAGGTAGAAGTTCGAAAATAATTACGGTGTAATTTTGGTGTGAACTTTCAGTGGGCCTTCAGGGGAATTTCATAACCTATGTACACCTAAATCCCTTTGCTTGAACCTCATTTTGTTAAGCCTAATTTCCGAAATTCCTTTCAAAATTGAAAGACCTACGTGATTTTCACCCTCGAATCACAACATCCATAAAATTTTTCCCCAAAATCCGCTTTTGCGCCGCAAAGACCCACGAAATCCTCACACTCGCACCCGTGCAAGTTTCGTTGATGACCAATTGAAGGATTTTCTTCACCAAAATTGAAAGGAAAAGAGGTCACAAAGAGCAAGGAAAGTCACTCGATCGCCCCATCCCACCGCCACCTATTCCTACCGGCCTGATTCCGTTAGAGCCGCTGGAACTCCCAGTGAGCAATGTTACTCCCTTCGACAACCTTCTTCCACTCTTCCGTCGTTGTTCACAATTTAGAAAGTCCAAGCCAAAATTTGCATGCCCCATTGCTTACTCCATCTAGTTCCCTAGAGAAATCTGTTGCTACGAAAAATGTGGGTGGGGTTGAAAGGACCTAAATGGTTACGAGGACAAGTAAATCAAGAAAAGAAAGCTTGAAATGTTATGAAAAGGAAAAAAGGAAACAGGTGGTTGGGAAATTTAGGTTTAGCGGAAACAACGATCTTGTTCTTGAATTCTA
This sequence comes from Momordica charantia, assembly GCF_013281855.1. Classification (NCBI taxonomy): domain Eukaryota; kingdom Viridiplantae; phylum Streptophyta; class Magnoliopsida; order Cucurbitales; family Cucurbitaceae; genus Momordica; species Momordica charantia. The sequence continues at coordinate 7,775,610 of NW_028275161.1, read as the reverse complement.
AGGAGCAGATACCACATATATAAAAGGAAAATACTGGAAAATTTTCACAGACCTTTAGGAAAACACAACAATGAATCCATTTACTATCACTGATCTTAACGAGGAACTTGCTTGGGAGCTTTTGATTTAGAAAACAAAATTGAATTGAGAGAGAGATTGATCTTTTTCCAAAGAGAGAAATGCACGGAACACTTCTGGCCTGATTTTGAAGAACCCTTCTGCTATCTTAAATAAGGATGACGTGGGGAGTCATTAATATTAATATTATTTAAATTAAAAATTAATATATATATATGTAAATTAGATGATTAAATAATTAACACAATTATTTATTACCAAAATATAATCACATTCTAAAGCATTTCTCTCGTATAACATGTACTTGTAATGTACATCTTATGCACATTATTTTTTAACCTATAGTTTTAATATGAATCCTATTCATATTGATTTTTATTTGAATCTCATTTGAATAATTTCTCTCATAATATATAGTTTCAATTTAGAATTAATCATATATTATATTGTATCAATATACATACATATAATCCCTTGAGTAATTTGAACAATTCAAATTCTAATAAGAAACTTGATCCTCGTTTTACTCGTTGTGAGCTAGCAAGGAAACCTAATGGTCCTACAGATCAGAAGCTCCAAGGATACGAGATCAATCGGTTAACCTCATTAACCGAGTTAATCAACATCCATTAACTCCGAGTCACTCCACTAAAGACCCGCAGCTGCACTTTTTTCACTACAAAATATTTTTGTGCCCACATATATACCGCCATTAATGGCAAGTCAATCCTTCACGAGTGCTCATAACTCAGCTGGATTAAATTACTGTTTTACCCCTGAGTTATATCTTACTCCTTAAATACCACTTCTCATCTAATGAACAACTCGGTTATGGTTCGACCAATAACCAGAAGTCCTTCTCGGGCCGTGAGAGAGTTGAGCCCCGTGTTAATGGCCTAGAGTCAGCATTTAAGAGAATACTCATCTACTCCCCTAAAGTTGAGGAGGATTGAATTCCATTTTGTTAAGTTATGTTCTCAGTTCCCCACTTGGTCTCGTCCCCAAAATGGTAGGAATATTGAGTTCACGACTCGGGCCACTCTCACCCATACAGATTAAAGGATGAGCCCCCATAGACTGGAGTCCATCACTCACTTAGAATTGAGAATGAGTTGTCTGGTCATCTTATGAAACAATAATCTATTAGTTAACGGCGTTGCATATAAAGATTGGCTATTTCGCGGTCCGGTCTTATACAAACTAATTGTATAGGATACTCCCACTTGCATGTCTCCACACGAACGACCTGGATCGAGTCATTTGTAACATTTATAAAGTGGGTCGTATCCATAGTGTTACCAAGATAAGGTAGCCAACCTTATCTATATACTATAAACCCTTTAGGTTATTATCGGGACATTATCCACTTGTATATCGAGGGTATATCAAATATATATCCAGTATATAGGTTATATGAAATATATACCAATATATTGTCTCGGTTACATGAAAGTAATCTTGGATGTTTAGTTTATTAGATTTGGACAATAAATTCAACAACAATTTGATTGAATATTAAAACAAAACTTTATTGACTATAAATTTATTTTTACATAAATACAAACTAAAAATTTAGAACAACGCACTCAACAAACTCCCACTTGAACTAAACTCTAGTGGGGTATACAAAATCATAAAGCAAAGGGATAAATACAATAAACTAGGGCACACACTATACCCATTACATTTCTCCCACTTGCCTTAAACTAAGTGTACAACACTCATAGACTTAGACTTTCAAAATGACCCTCAAACACTTTAGTCGTGAGCGTCTTCGTAAAAGGATCAGCAATGTTGTGTTCTGAAGCGATCTTTATGACAATCACATCTCCTCGTTGCACTATCTTCCGTATAATGTGGTTCTTCCTTTCGATATGCTTTCCATCTTGTGGCTTCGAGGTTCCTTAGAATTAGCCACAACACCACCATTATGATAATAAAGTGTGATGGACAAGTCCATGTTTGGAATGACTTCCAAATCGGTTAAGAACTTCCTAAGCCAAACTGCTTATTTTGTTACTTCACAAGCTGCAACGTACTCAGCCTCCATGGTGGAGTCTTCAATGCATCCTTGGTTGAAGCTTCGCCAAACTACTGCTCCTCCGTTAAGAGTGAATACTGACCTTGATGTAGATTTCCTAGAATCCTTGTATGTTTGGAAGTTAAAGTCAGTGTATTTTGTAAGAATCAAATCCTTAGAAAATTGATGGAGGAATGGCAAGCCACTGTAGAAAGGTCGTTAATAATGAACACGAGAATTAAGGAGCCTGTTGAAGACAACTTAGAAATCCCTCAATTTCTTCACAAGGGCTTGCGAATTCCATTACCCGACTAACCTCCTATTACTTCTACTGTATGTACTGAGCAGTTAGGGCAAGATGACGTCCGTATTATCATAACACAAAGCCTCTAGTTCACACTGATTTTGAAAATGAAGAAATAACAATAAAGTAGTGATTGACGCTACTCGCCTTTATCACACCACCAGCTTCAACATTTGGTATTTCTTCTCATCAGTTTTTCTGTACAGCATATTAATGATTTGCCTATGAGTTTTGATGTTGCAACAGAGATTTGGACAAGCCAATAGGTCAATGAGGAACAATTGGTTGAGGGAGACCAAGTTGTCAATTATAGGTTAGGACATGGTGTGGATGTTTATATTAACCAGCCGCTAGCAGCTCCATCTGATGTGTTTGAGCATAATTTTGCAAGTCTTAAGGTGATTTGTGGGTTGGTCAATGAGGAAGACGAAGATGATAATGAGTTGCAATATGAAATTTGAATGCGATCACCCGAGAGATCATCGAGCATGAAGAGTAAGAGTCCGCTGGTACAATAGGAGAAGCTAGTTTACTAGTTCTGATTTTGACCCACGTTATGTCCATGTGATAAATAGCTCAAAGATGGTATATGCCTAACATATCTGGCGAAGAAACGATACAAGATAGTAAAGGAGGCTAAAGTAATGATAAAGGAACTAACTCAATTATGCATGAGAACTCCCTTATACAAGGTAAACCCCCACAACAATAATAAGAATAACCCCAATAACAAGATGATGAATCAACCCCAAGAAAGCTAAACAGATTTGTGCTTGGAAAAGATGATCGATGATCAAAAATAAAGGAGAACTTGTTCCTATATTCAAGATTTCGAACTCTTCACAACCTAATGGATCAAACTAGATTGAAAGTTCTAAAAACATGCATTCTAACACAAGAATACAAAGAAAGCTTAAAAGCTTGAGAGAGATTAAACTCAATCTGAATTTTTCATTCATCAAAATGTTGTCATTGAAAAGCAAATGTACATCCCTATTTATAGTAATTCAAAAGACACAACCCTTGGATGAAAAGACACAACCCTTGAAAAATACATAATAAATTAAATATGTGGATGAATCTGGATTTTAGATTCATGAAGTTTCTTGGATGACAAGATGTTTTTTCAAGCTTGAAAGGATGCAACTCTTGACCAAGTGTGAACATCTTAGCTTGAAAGTGACCATTCAACTCTTCTTGTAGTCTTTTAGCTCTAGCTCTTGTGATTGGACCTTGTGGCATAATGATTAGCTCATGATTGGGTTGACTTTGAGCATAAGCTTCATTTGAGCTTCATCCTCTTGTAGGCTTTCCCCGTGCACTCCGTGATCACTCATTTCTATATCATTCTCCCGTTCTTCGAAAAGATTCGTCCTCGAATCTAAAGGATCTCCTTGCATGGAAAATTTGAAGCCATGTGCATTCCACGACCTTGTACTACTTGGATCTCCCTCTGCTTTGAATTTCTTGTCTTGGATGTGGTAGGAAGTGAAGTTGGAATTATGCTTCTTGTGCAGCCTCTTGGACTCATATGTCCCATGTGAATGAAATTGGCTCTTTTTAAAAGCAACTCTTGAATTTTGCTTTTCAACAAGCAGTTTGACCTCCTGCAAGAATTCAAAAAAAAAAAAAAAACTTTGTATATTGACCTACTTCCTTTTTGTATATGTCGTTTTGAAAACAAAATAATACTAGCTTTAGAAACTCTCGTAACCAAACCCATATGGTCGTCAACACTTTTCTCTCGTTTGTCACTTTTTTCACCGTCCTTTGTTTCTACTACTTTTGTCTCCACCTCTTTTTCAGAGCATAACTCATTATAATCTTCGGTTGTCTTTTCATCAAACATAACAACCTCATCATTTGAATCTTCCTCTTGAGCATCACACATAACAATCTTATCATTTGAATCTTCCTCTTTGACATCATACATAACGACCTCAACATTGTTCGAATCATCCTTTTGGAGGTTTGGATGTTTTCTCTCATTTTCAATTGATTTATCATTCTCTTGATGCTCGGGAAAATCTTCCTCCCTTTGAACGAATTGTGCAGCTTGTCTCTCCTTGGCTTGGTCCCTCAATTTTAATTCTGGATTTAACTTTGAAATGTACTCCATGGATTTGCGCATTTCAGCAAAATTATCTCTCATAGCCTTCCAAAGTGGATCCTCGCTAATATGATGATTCTCATGTCGTCTTCGCCTTTCGTGAAACATTATGACTTTGAATATATCAAACTTTAGCAAGTCTTATAGCATACTTATGAAAATCATGCAAAAAAGGCTTCAATATAGTCTAGAATGTGAAAAGTCACAAATTCTAAAATTTAGGAAATAGTGACTGAATTTTCTTTTCTAAAAATAAGAAAATTGGAATGAAAAAGAAAGAGATAAGGAATGAAATGGTGTGAATCAAAAGAATATGAAGAGTCACTTTTTTTTTCCAGCAATAATGATAAAAGATGAATAAAATATGAGAAGATGAACAGTCAAGCAAGATGAAACTAGATGTAACGATTGAATGAAAGAAGAAAGAAAGATGAAGAATAAAGGCAAGTGAAATAGATATAATCTGTTTTAGAGCCAAAGCTCTGATACCAAATGATAAAGGAACTAACTGATCAATTATGCATGAGAACTACCTTATACAAGGTGAACCCCCACAACAATAATAAGAATAACTCCAATAACAAGATGATGAATCAACCCCAAGAAAGCTAAACAGATTTGTGCTTGGAAAAGATGTTCAATGATCAAGAATAAAGGATAACTTGTTCCTATATTCAAGATTTCGAACTCTCCACAACCTAATGGATCAAACTAGATTGAAAGTTCTAAAAACATGCATTCTAACACAAGAATACAAAGAAAGCTTAAAAGCTTGAGAGAGACTAAACTCAATCTGAATTTTTCATTCATCAAAATGTTGTCCTTGAAAAGCAAATGTACATTTCTATTTATAGTAATTCAAAAGACACAACCCTTGGATGAAAAGACACAACCCTTGAAAAATACATAATAAATTAAATATGTGGATGAATCTGAATTTTTAGATTCATGAAGTTTCTTGGATGACAAGATGTCTTTTCAAGCTTGAAAAGATACAACTCTTCACCAAGTGTGAACATCTTAGCTTGGAAGTGACCATTCAACCCTTCTTGTAGTCTTTTAGCTCTAGCTCTTGTGATTGGACCTTGTGGCATAATGATTAGCTCATGATTGGGTTGACTTTGAGCATAAGCTTCATTTGAGCTGATTTGAGCTTCCTCCTCTTGTAGGCTTTCTCCGTGCACTTCGTGATCACTCATTTCTATATCATGTAATGTCTAGGGCTACTTCCTGTGACCAAGAACTTGAGTTGTCCTTGCCTGATTAGCTACGTAGCAAGAAGCACCTGTAGGGCTTTCGCAGGGTGACAGAAGTTCCAATCATTATGGCTAGGATATATCTCAACCTGACTTTTCGGAGCATGATTTTGACAATGCTTAAAGGAGTCCGCTTCGACCATTATTTCTTGCTTTTTACCTTTTTATTTTTAATTAGTTAATTCATTGGTAGGTTAGTTTTATTTTGAGTTAGATTTGTTTCTTTTGTTTAAATAGTTTGTTTGTATTTTTGGATAAAGATGCATGTCCGTTGCGAAAAGTTATGTGAATGTTAATATGCATATCTACTATGTAAAATGGGTACATCATCTCTTTGAGCTTTATTATTTGTTTGTCTGTTGTTTCTATAATAACGATGTTTCAATGAATAGAATGCTTATCTTTTCAATGTGTCACTGTTTGTGTTGTTTTTTTTTTTTTTTTTTGTGTTTGTGTCTCATGTCAATGACAATAATTAAGGAGATGTATTAGCTAACTTTCATATTTCTTATGAATGAAGCCAGAATTGGTTCGTTACGTAAAGGGTCTCTATGAGAAATTATGGTTGGAAGCCGATGCTAGGGCGTTGAAAACCTCAGGGGCTAATAGTCGGTCCGCTCATCTTTTCGATGTAGATATTTGAAAATAAAGGAAGTGTGCAAATTCCATGATTTTGTAAAAAGTTTTTTGTTTGTAAAAGAATAAGATTATAAATGTTTTTATTTCCAAAACAAAACTGGATTATGATAACATGGCTTAAGATTAAGATTTTACGGGATTTATCCATTGAATTCTTTCCTGAGAAAACGTACAAGTCCTCCATTTTGTTTATAGGGATTGTGATTCATTAATTTATTTAGTATGTTCTTTGTTGGAATTGAGGTTATTATTTTTGCTCATGGACAAGCAAATAGCTAAGTCTCAGGGTGTGATGAGCTTTGTTTTTGAAATTCAAAGGTGCTTTTCTATGCATGTTTTGAAATAATAATTATCTATTTCATCCCAGACTTGGGTTAATATTATTGAATGTTGTAAAAATTGGGTAGAGCATATTATTATTGCATGGAATTCACAGTAGAACATTTTGTGATAAAAGTACACACTTTGTGGGAAGAATACAGAAGAAACTTATGTTTTCTAAAATTGCAGGTCAGTAACGTCTGGCACTTCTTTCAGGACATTTTATTGATACAGCGTATAAAAGACATCTCCATAGTGAGCTTCCCAAGCGAAATCAATGTTGTTGGGGTCAATTTCATACAGTTTAACAAAATCCCATTACTTAAGCTCCAGTCCCCTTAGATTTTAATAGCAAATTGAAACAACTTCCATGCCTATAAATTGAAGAGCTTCCTCAACACAATTCTTCAAGCCTTTACCATTTTTTAGTCTTAGTTTATATTTAGAATCAGCCTGTTTTGAATTCTTTGAAATTTTATGCTTTTCGAATCTAGATTTATCGCAATACATTTGTGAAGTTTCATCTAGTTATTTTGGAGTTCCAATTATTTTGTACTTCATTTATTTTCCTCCTTCGACGCTTTCAAGCGAGTGGTAACTCCCATGGAGCTTGAAAGAGAAAAAGGTTAAGCTAGGGCTGATTATACTTTTTTCAATTTCAATTTCAACCAATGGCAACTATTTCTCTTATTTCTATTAGTATTTTTCGTACTTTTATTATACAGTAAATTAGTTTTCAACCTCGTTTTCAAGCGAGCAGTGACTCCCTTGGAGCTTGAAAGAGAAAAAGGTTAAGCTAGGGCTGGTTGTACTTTTTTCAGTTTCAATTTCAACCAATGGCAAGTATTTCTCTTATTTCTATCAGTATTTTTCGTACTTTTATTACACAGTAAATTAGTTTTCAACCTCTATATGAAATGTCCTCGGAAAATCTATTTAAATTTAAAACTAGGAGAAAAAGCCCAGGTCGCGCTTGGTGTTTCTGGTTGATCAACATACTTTTTCAAGCAAATTCTTAAGTTGGCGGCTAAGGAGTTTTGGGAAACTGCAGCTTGATACTGAAAGAGTTATGTTAAATTGCGTAGTAGAGAGTTAATATAGGATGTAGCTTAGAAATACGCACATAAAATATGATTCTAAACATAGGTCATCTGATCCACAAAAGTAGATGAGTTGAAACTAATTTATAGGTTGTAATCACGCATGGACATATGACTAGTGGTAGCCCTCGGCTATGAAATAACCAAAAGCCGTTCAGAATAGGAGAAGAACTCAATTCCAGTAAGTGTCAAAGTAGCGCCTAAGACATTGTTTACCGTTTTGTTATTTTATTTAAAACAAAGGAAGGAAGAAAAATGGTTGTCCTTAATTAGAAGCCTTATATTTTTGAAAAAAAACCATGATTTTCAAAACTCTTTTTACCAATCACCCAATTGCAATTCCAAACATTTCACAACAGTCTTTTTGAATCAAAAGTCCTTGAGGATACAAACTTGAAATACCTTTTCCCTATAATAGTTTAGATTGTGTGCGATTGCACGCAAACTATTATCCATCGATGTAGAGAATTCCCAACAACCCCCTGTTGGGACTTTCTCTACCTTTAAAGATAAGAGACACGTGCAAGCATACATGGTCACAAGTAAGACTTGGGAGTAATCCAAGGTCGAGGAATCTTTAGGGACATGTGCTTTCAAAATCAAGTAATGAAGTAAAGTGGTTAAAAAATGCAATTGTGGTTTATGAAGAAAATAGTGATAAAATGTAGTCATTTGTGTAACGCCCCCGAATCTCACTACGAATAACGGGGTAATGTTACCATATTACCTATTCACCCCTTTCCATTAAGGGAAACATAAAGTGTAATGTCCCCAAAATTTCGACATGAAATATCGAGGTAATGCTATCACCTCCCCTGTTCAGCCCCTCTCCAACAAAAAGCATGAAACAATTATTTTAAGAAAAACCGTGGGGTTCATACCACAACCAATTCCTAAAGGACACATGTCTGCCTCAGTGGCTACTAATCCAATAAGAGAAAAAGAACAATCATTTGGTCCAGCAACTCAAAATACACTAGAGATTCAAATAATAAAAATAATAGAGAAACAACAGTTCGCCCAAAAAGAAGGAATAAAAAAACATTTCGTGAGTCAAACCAACATTTAGTACACCACTAACAATAAGTCTCTAACGCTCATAGCAATGAAACAACAATTCAGCTATCCTAGAAAAAAACGTAGCTAGTGGTCCCTTCTCGGTCAAGCCTCCTCCACGTCATCACCACTGTCCAGGATCCTGTTTACACCTGAAACAATTAAGGTAGAGGGGGGTGAGTATATAAAATACTTCGTAAGTAGCCCTCACTAACTATTCACCAAACAGAATGCTCGTAATCACAGCGACATCAAACACAATAACTAGGAAATCAGACATCGAGAAATAATAACAGTAAATTAACATTTCCACAGAAACATCCAAACGCCAGGACTCTCGTGGCTTCGATCACATGGCCCACTAGCCTCTAACTCCCTCGAGCAACTACTCGCTCTACACCCTGAGTTAGTACTCCAAGTCTAACTCTTCGAGGTGTATTAGCCCCTGACATTTATCCTAAAGGTACCGACATCCCTCTACAGAAGCTTGGCGTTTGACCTTGCCATTTATCCCCAAGGTCTTGAATTGTTGCTCATAACCACCACTCCATGTTAGTCCTCCAAGTCTAACTCCTCGAATCGTATCAGCCCTTGATATTTATCCCCAAGGCCCCAACGACTACTCAGCGTATTGGTCCTGGACTGCCGCCACGTCTAGACCCAATACTCATCATCAAATAGACTCATCACGCCGACCCCCGACCTTATGTACCTGGAGCCTCGACACTCATCTCTACCAAGACTGGTCTGTCGACCCCCAGCCTTTTGCTCCCGGAGCCTCGACACCCAATAGTGAAGTAACCGCCTCGACCATTGCCCACGAGGCCATTAACTTGTATATCCCCTTTTCATTACACGATAGACCACACATTTGAACATAGTCCTCCGCTAGGATTCTATCACATAATCCCCCAAGTCATCCTCTGAAAGGGCTCGGGATAACTAAACGACTAGTCCGTATTTTCATTTCAGACAAGTCACATAAAAAACAAACAACTAGTCCGTTCCACCACTCTAGACAACTCCAACTAATCCCTTCAAGACATCTATAAGCCATTCACACTTCTAATAACAACACAGTATTCCAGCATGCTCTTCATCATACATAACGATAAAAAAATAATCCAGTAGCTTCCAACTAACAAACATACACTATATAACATGAAACTAACACGTGCATTTTATTCTCAATACATGTTTTCAAACATCAAAGCTCAATCACCTCCAACCATACCAATAAACAACTCCCAATATTTCAGACAATAGACATGGCTTCAAGTTATATACATATCAAATAAACAAAAATAGTAAGTTACAATAGTAGTATCGACCTCACAACTATGTCCAATAATTAAGACGGCAAGAGAAACACACTTATAACAACAGCCAGCAATAAAAATTTCTATCAGCACACAACAACGCACACACCCGCTCCTGGTGCTACTTACACACTGCTACGCCCCTAAATCTTGCGTCGATTCAACACGTAGGCAACAAAAACAAAAAAAAAAACAGCAATTAAAACAAAGCTTCCACCCTACGAAAATGATCTCAAAGGGGTTTGAAATGTCTGTTACCATCAACTGAATTCGTTTAGGTGTTGGTAGATTGAATCTAACACGAATAGGCGTGGGTTGCATAAAACGAGCTTCAAGCGATTATGGGTAGATGCTGAACGTCACAAACTATGCTGTAAGCATGGTTGCCACAAAGAAAAACGCACCGAAGGGAACGATGCTGCTGTGCGCCGTGGGGAAAATAAAAGCACCCGAGGTCGCCGACCACCGCGAAACACCGCCGTCAGACCAATGCCCCGAAACCCGCATCCACCTGCAGCAGAATCGTCGCCACCATTACCAAGAGTCGTGTCGTGCGCCGCCCGCTGCCGCTCGACGAAGTTGGGGATGCACCGCGGTGGGAGGTAGTCGCCTGCGTCGGGTGGTGATGGGCACGACTAGGTATTCGAAGAAAGAAGAAGAAGAAGAACACAGGGGGGGCTGGTGGTTCACGAAAAAAAGAATTTGGGGGTTAGGGTTTCCCCTATTTTTCTCCTTCGTTTTAAAAAAACAAGGCCCACTTACCCAATTATTTTTGTTAAAACAAAACAAGGCCCATGGACCAAAAGATTTGAATTCTAATTCCTAACATCCCTAAACTTAATTATCTCAAATAATAGAAGTAAACAATCAGCCCAACGACCCAGGACAATTGCCAAAGAAAACAAACTCTTTGTTAAACAATAATTAAATACATACATAAAAGCCAATAACAAACAACAAATACCGCAACATCTCAAAATAAAATGAAATAGAACAATTAAATTAAATAAAAATAATTTCTAAAGAAACAACCCTAAGACTCGAGGGTAATCTAACCTGAGTAATGCGGGGCGTTATAGTTTGGGGTTTCAAATATCAAGCAACTTAATAAAACACAATCTCTTCGCTTACTACCTTAGATCTGATAGAAAATATGGAAGATACACATTTTAGGGAAGATGCACCACCCACTATTTGGCTAAATCTTGGTAATATGAGTTATACTCCTTCACGAACCGCTTTTTGCTGTTGCAGAGGCTAGGGTAACCTACAATCATATTTCTATGTGTGATCATAAACCTAGAAAGTAATTATCAACTCATTTTCATTTATGGGTCAGAGAGCCTATGCCTATGACCATGTTTTATGTGCTTATGTCTAAGTCAAATCCTATATTCGTTTCTGTTATAGGGAGAAAATAGAGATCAGCTAAGCAACCGAAACGACGAAAGAGAGCCGAAGAAGGAGCAGACCCAGAGCTAGGTAAGCGGGTCGGGGCCCATCGACACAGGCCGGTCGTGGCCGACCTGGGGTCGGCGCCGAGCACTGCTCGACACCGACCAAACCTCGAGGTCACAGCCTAGTGGCCGAGAACATCTCCAGTGATTCCCAACCCCCGTGCAAGCCCAGTACAGCGTGAGGCCCATTCTATGATTAATGATTCGACGAATGTAAATTCTATGAGGATTAGGGTTCAGCCGATCCTAAAGGAATAAGGAGTCGACCATTATAAATACAAGGGTAAGCTAACCCCTATAGGTATGTCTAACAACCCTACTCTTTATACCCGATTACTCTGATACTAACTTAGGCATCGGAGCCCGTGTAGCAAAAGCCACACCGGTCTTAGTGTTGAACTGTTTTGCAGATCTCATCAATCCCTTTGTTCTTGAAGATTGGTGCGAATTCGGCGAGATCCAGGGAGGCAGAATTCTAGCATCAACAATTGGCATCGTCTATGGGAAGGACTAGAGATTGCAGACTTGTCAACATGAGCTCGGGAAGGAGTCCACGGCATTCTGATGAAGAGTGCCACCACAGGAGGGAGGTTAAGGGGGACACATCTCCGCTCGAGGTAATCGAATGAGAAATTGACCGACCAGTTCTCGGAGATACCGGCCGACCAGTTCTCCAACCGAAGGATACCGACCGTGAAATGATGTGAATCCTGGAGCGTAAGTGGATCGTTGTTCGTGATATTTGGGTAACAAAATCAATATGCAAAGAATAAAAACACTGGGGAAAAATCATTACCTTTGAAGAACGTTTCTTCAATGATTTCCCAAGGAACACCACCAAACGACCTTCCTTGCTATCCTCTTGTGTTTCGAGAACAAGCTTGTGAGAGGTTTCTTTGGAATGAGAGGGAGTTTTGAGAGAGGGCTTGAGAGAGATTTGGAAGTTCAACTTTTTTTTTAGAGAGGGCTTGTGGGAGTGTATCCTGTAAGGATAAAATCCTTAGCGCCATACACGAGCTTGTAGTCCCTCGTTCTCCTAAGATACTTGAGGATTCTCTTAATAACAGTCCAGTGATCATATCCTGGGTTGGATTGGTACCTACTGACCATCCTTACTGCATAGCAAATGTCAGGCCTAGTGCACAGCATAGCGTACATCAGGCTGCCCACTACTGAAGCATAGGGTATACGTCTCATATTCTCAACTTCTTGAGGTGTCTTAGGACATTGTTCCTTAGATAGATGAATTCCATGCCTGACTGAAGGGCAACAAACCTTTCTTGGAATTCTGCATCGAATATCGAACAAGCATTCTTGTCGATATAAGTTGCTTGAGACACGGCTAACGTTCTGTTCTTATTTTCCCTTAGAATTTGGATGCCAAGAACATACTGAGCTTCTCCCAAATTCTTCATTTGGAACTCAGTCACTAGCCACTTCTTTATGTCAGTGAGGTATCCTAAATCATTCCCAATGAGTAGGATATCATCCACGTACAACACTAAGAAGGCTACAGTGTTGTTGACAACTTTCTTATATATACAAGACTCATCAACGTTTTGGTCAAAACCATAAGATTTGATCGCAGTATCGAACCTTATGTTCCAAGATCGAGATGCTTGTTTCTATCCATATATGGACCGTTTAAGCTTGCAAACCATTTGCTCTTGACCTCGAGCTATGAACCCTTCGGGTTGAGACATATAAATACTTTTTCCAAGATTGCCATTCAGAAAAGCAGTCTTGACGTCCATTTGCCATATCTCATAGTCATAATATATGGCAATGGACAAAAGTATTTTAATGGACTTAAGCATAGCTACAGGGGAGAAGGTTTCTTCATAGTCCACCCCTTCCCTTTGTGTGTAGACTTTTGCCACAAGTCTCGCCTTAAAAGTCTGTACTTTTCCTTCAGCGTCTCGTTTTCGCTTATAGATCCATTTGCATCCTATGGGTTTTACCCCGTCAGGTTGATCTACAAGTTCCCAAATGGAATTGAAGTACATCGACTCCATTTCTAGGTCCATTGCTTTGACCCACTTGTCCTTGTCAGTATCTTCCATTGCCTTTTTGTTGGTCAATGGATCCTCGACGCCGTCATCAGGTATGACAACTTGGGTTTCAGTTAAACCCACATATCGGTCAGGTTGTGACACAACCCTCCCACTACTTCGAGGCACCCTCAACAATTGAGGTGGATGTGACTGACGTGATGTACTGTCTTCATCAACAACTCTTGTTGTAGTGCCAGTTTGATCAACAACTGTTGTTGACGTGTTTGTAGCCTCTTCGGAAATCTCGTTAATCACTACCTTACTTCGTGGTTTATGATCTCGAACATGGTCTTCTTCCAAGAAAGTAGCATTTGTCGATACAAACACTCTGTTTCTTGAGGATCGAAGAAGAGACCACCTCTCGTCTCTTTAGGGTAACCTACGAATAGGCATACTTTTGAACGAGGTTCCAGTTTCTTTGGGTTAGTCATGAGCACGTGTGTCGGGCATCTCCAAATACGGAAGTGACGTAAACTAGCTTTGTGACCCTTCCATAGCTCAAAGGGTGTTTCAGAAACACTTTTTGATGGAACTACGTTCAAAATATAAACTGCAGTCTCTACTGCGTAACCCCAAAACGAGTTAGGCAACTGGGCATAGCTCATCATTGATCGAACCATGTCCAACAGGGTTCTGTTTCTCCTTTCCGATACACCATTTTGTTGAGGTGTACCAGGGGCTGAGAGTTGTGACATAATTTCATGTTCTATCATATAGTCCTGGAATCTGAAGTCCAGATACTGTCCATCCCGATCTGATCGAAGTGTTTTAATGGTTTTACCTTATTGATTTTCAACTTCAGTCTTGTACTCCTTGAACTTTTCAAGGGCTTCAGACTTATGTTGCATTAGGTATAAATAACCATACCTTGAAGAATCATCTATAAAAGAGATGAAGTATTCATACCCTCCTCGAGCTTCAACATTCATCGGACCACAAAGATCTGAATGTATAAGTTCTAAGGGCTCTTTGGCTCTATAACCTTTTCCAGTAAAAAGTGTTTTAGTCATCTTGCCTTTAAGACAAGACTCACATGGTGGTAAAGAATCGTCTTCTAACTCACTTAGAATGTCATTCTTAACCAACCTCTCAATACTATTGAGATTAATGTGACCTAATCTTTAGTGCCAAAGATAGGTATTTTCTGTTTGAGAAACATTTTGCCTTTTATTTTGAGTTCTAGCATTTTTAAACAACTCGGTATTTAAAACTGCTTTAGTTATGGTTGGTCTTAGCACATACAAGTTCTTTTCAAGCAAATCAGAAGAAATATTAACATCATTTCTCAAAATGAAAGCTTCATTCAAATTAAATGAAATGAAATACAAATGTTATAACAAACAAGAAACTGAAATTAAGTTCCTTTTAATTTTAGGAACCACGTACACATTATCTAATAACATATACATATTCTTGTTTCTAAACAACTTGAGCTCCCCCACCGCCACAGTTAAGACGACCTCTCTCGTTCCGACCTTGAGAGTCATCTCTCCAGCGTCAAGCTGCCTCCAGGAACTAATTCCCTGAAATAAAGAACAAACGTGATAGTGGCTCCTGAATCCAATATCCAGGCGGAGTCATCGTTCTCCACTAAACATGTTTCCAAAACAAGTAAATCATATTTACCTTCGTTGGCTTTCTTCTTTTCAGCCAAGTACTTTGGGCAGTTGTAACGCCCTGCGTTACTCAGGTTAGCTTACCCTCGAGTCTCGGGACTTCCTTTCTTAAAATTTTTTATTTTTATTTATTTATTTTTAACTTAAGTGTTTCATTTCAGTTATTTTGAACTGCTGCGGAAATTGTTGTGAGTTATTTGCATGTATGTACTTATTTAATTATTGTTTAGCGAGGGGTCCGCTTCGTTGGCATTTGTTCTGGGTCGTTGGACCAACTACGAAATTTTATTATTGGTTATAAAGAAGCTTAAGGAGGTTGGAAATAGGATTCTAATTTCTTGATTCGTGGGCTTGGTTTTTGTTTAACAAGGAGTGATTGGGTAAGTGGGCCTTAAAAAAAAGAAGGGTAAAGGAAAAACTCTATCCCAAGTGGGTTTTATGTTTTAAAAGAAAAGAAAAGGGAAGAAGAAACCCTAGCCCCAAACCCACCACTTTTCATGAAACACCCCCCCCGTTTTTTTCCCTTCTCTCCGACGACCTGCGACCTTGATAGCGGTGCTCAACTCCAGCAAATGGCAACAGGCGGCGCGGCTCGGACAGCAGTAAGCGTGCGGCTCCGGGCAGCACGGCGCGTGGCGACGAACTGTGTCGGGCAGCAGCAGGCAGCGGCAATGTGGCTGTGGAGCAGTTCTGGGGCGTTTCCGGCGGCGCATCCTTCCCCTTCGAGTGGGTATCGATTTGGTGAGTTTTTTTGTTGATAAATTAGCTTGGACAGCAGCAGTGTTTGCTTTCAGCGCTTACCCATAACCATTAAGAGCTCGATTTATGCAACCCATATTTATTCGAGTTAGGCCGGAGTTACCCACACCTAGACAAAGGCATTTTTCTTTGTAATAGATGTCGCAAGACCCCTTATATTGAATTTTGATGGCTCGAAATTTTGTGTTAATTATTTTTATTTGTCTATTGTTGATTAGGTGTTGAATTGACGCAAGATCTAGAAGCATAGCAGTGGGTAAGTAGCACCATGGGGCGAGTGCTTGAGTTGCTAAATGTTACTGGAATGGTTTTGTGCTGATTTTTAGTTAGAATAATTTGTTTCGTGCATACAGTAATTGTTAGCCTTGGTTTTGTGAACGCCTAGTGATTTATGTTGAGTTACATGTTGTTAATTCTATTGTTAGACATTATGGGCATGCATGGTTTCTCGTCGTTGATTGTGGCTGGACAGTTCGGATTGGTTTGTGCTGATTTTTAGTTAGAATAATTCGTTCGTGCATATAGTAATTGTTAGTCTTGGTTTTGTGATCGCCTAGTGATTTCTGTTGAGTTACATGTTGTTAATTCTATTGTTAGACATTATGGGCATTCATGGTTTCTCGTCGTTGATTGTGGCTGGCCAGTTCTGATTCGTGTGTGCTAATTTTTAGTTAGAATAATTCATTTCGTGCATATAGTAATCATTAGTCGTAGTTTTGCCAACGCCTAGTGATCGCTGTTGAGTTACATGTTGTTAATTCCATTGTTGGACATTATGAGCATGCATGGGTTTCTCGTCGTTGAATGTGGCTGGGCAATTCTGATTATTGTGGTTGGAAGGAGTTGATCTATGACGTTTGAAAACATGTTGAGATGAAATGCATATACTGATCGTATGTTACTTAGTTTTATGTTGTTAGTTGGGAGCTGTTGGGTAGTGTTTTGTTTAGTACGATTAAATGTATGCTGGTAAATTTTGTTGTGACTTGGAGTGTTACAGGTTGTCTTGGAGGGGTTGAATGCGTGGTTTATCGTGTAATGAAAGTGGATGTACCGGTGTGGTGGCCTCGTGGGCAACGGATGAGGCTGCTAGGTCCCTACCGGATGTCGAGGCTCCGAGGGTAGAAGGCCTTGGGGATAAACGACAAGGCCGGACACCAAGTTTTCTATAAAGAACTATTGGGGTCTTGGGGATAAATGTCAAGAACCAATACACCGACAGTCATCGGTACCTTGGGGATAAAGGACAAGGCCGAACAACAAGTTGATATGGATGAGTATTGGGATCCTGGGGATAAATGTCAAGAACCAATGCGCCGAGTAGTCATCGGTACCTTGGGGATAAATGTCAAGGGCTGATGCACAGTTCAAGGCCTTGGGAATAAATGGCAAGGTCGAACGCCAAGCTTTTGTAGAGGTAGGTCGGTATCTTGGGGATAAATATCAAGGGCCGATACGCCTCGAAGAGTTAGACTAGGAGTACTAACATAGAGGGGAGAGCGGATTCTATCTCGGGTGGGTCAAAGGCTAGCGGGTCGTGCAGTCGAGGTCCTGGGAGTCCTAGTGTATGGATGCTTATATGAGAATGTCAATCTACTGTTATTACCTTCTGCTGCCTGGTTGTTTGTTTTTGCTATTGAGTTTGATGTCGCTGTGATTACGAGCATGCTGTGGTGATTAGTTAGAGAGGGCTACTGAAGGAGTATTTTATATACTCACCCCCCTCTACTTTAATTGATTCAGGTGCGAACAGAGCCCCCGACCGTGGTGATGACGTGGAAGAGATTTGACCGAAGAGGGATCACTAGTTGCATTGGTTAGGATAGCGGGGTTTCCCATTCATTGGGAGCAGCGTTAGAAACTTATAGTTAGGGGTGTACTAGACATTGGGTTGACTCACGAAACATTTTTTTTTTATTTCATTCTTCACAGGCGAACTAACGTTTTGCGATTATTGTTGTTATTCGAGTCACTGATGCACTTGGGATTACTGGACCACATTGTAACAACCCAGAATTTCCCACACGCTTTTAGGTCACGTTAACTACCCAACTGATTAAACTTAACCCCAAACACGTGATGCCAACTCCCTATGCAACAATTATATAAAATCAAGTTCCACCTCTCATCAATTCAACAATAAATCAATTTCATAGAATATCAATCAACAACATCCGTGGACAACCTCACGAGGCAAATTTTATTATTCAAACTAGGCAAAACTCAATGAATGGAAGAAAACTAAAATAGACATCTATCCAGAAATAAAATTAATAACAAGTGGGAACCTCCCAATTATTCAAATACGAACAAACAGTTTATTGACCATAACATTAGGTCTTAACTAATAACTTAAGCTAAGCAAGAGTGACTAAGCAACCTATGGTCCTCGCTCGTCATGTCTCCTCCGTCTCATCACCATGGTCGCCAACGAGTCCTTCACCTGAAACAATAATTGTAGGGGGGGGGGTGAGTATATAAAATATATTCAATAAGTAGCCCTCACCAACAACACACACACATCATGCTCAACTAAATCATGAAACATTCATAGTCATGCTTTTCATCACATTATGCATTCAAACATAGACACATTCTATAAAATTCGGTGACAACCACAACCAGGAACACATTAACTACCAACCTCTAGTCTCTCTAACATCTCAAGTACCTTTACGCTTATCACAGCTATCCTAGCCTTCCACAGTTAACTCCTTCGAGTAGAGTCGGCCCCTGACCATTTTTACCTAGAGCCCCGACACTACCGCATCGGCCCTCAACCATTTTTACCCGAGGCCCCGATGACTTCACCATCTATTGGCCCTTGACCATTTTTACCCAAGGCGCCAATAGCCTTCCTTCCAAAGGACTCCTCGCATTGACCCTCGACCGTTTTTACCCGAGGCCTCGATACTCCATTAGTGACATATCAGCCCCCGACCATTTATACCCGAGGCCCTGACACTCACTCGTTCATTTACTCCAAGAATCCAACTCTCACCAGAGTCTTACTATATACTTTCTTAAGCCATGACCCCTGCATCTTTTAACTCACAAATACAATTCAACATGCTTCCACAACATAAACAACATTCTAATAATGAAATAATAAACTAATCATGCTCTCACAATATAACTTTTCTTAACAACGGCTCCACAATGAGTTTCGTCGCAACAAAGCATAACCAAACAAATTTCAAACCATTAGAGTCCGACACAGTTCACCCAAAACACTTAATTTCCAGCATCAATATTCAATAAGCATTACTAAGTATAATAACACACAAAATACGCCGAACAACTCATGCATATTCAGATAACAAAAATTTCCACAGCAATACTCAACAATTTAGCAAAGCAGAAATCTAACCATTTTCACCAACAAATATCCAACACTACTCCAAGTATACCGATTAACACAACGAGCGTTATTTAGCACAATGACGTAACAAAATTAATATTAAACACAACAAAACTAGCACATTAGAGACCATTTAACACACATTAACGCACGCACACGCCCCCTGTCTACTTACCCACAACCGCGCCCTTAAGTTTTGCGTCGATCTCACACCTAAGCACTAAAACAGAAAAATACAGCATGTTACGTACACTATTTAGCCTTCGAAATCAATTGTAAAAGGATTCAAATGACTCATTACCACCAAAACCGACTTCGTATAGGTGTGGGTCAACGTCAAAGAGGTTCGGGCTTCCAAAACTGAGTTCGAATGTCCTTAAGCTTGTTGTTCCGATGCCAAAAGCGATGGGTAATGCTGGTTTGAGTCTAAATAGGGATGGGTACCGCAAATCGAACTCCGGACAGGTGTGGGTAAGCGTCTAAAGTCGTCGAGGGGAAACAAAGGCCACAGATCGGAGCTGTTTGTGGTCGTCGGAGCGCGCACGGCCAAGGGCCGCCGTCGGAACGCCGCAGAAATGGCACTGCCACTGCAGAAACACCGGAACCGCCCTAGGTTTGGGTTACAGACCCGTGTGAGACGCCGGAAATGAGCTGAAAGCGCGCCGCTGCTGCCGTCGACGACTGCCGAAGGAGTTCCGAAGTCGCGCCGTCGTTCGGGATTAAGAGCCGCCACTGCTGTTCGATCCGAAGAAACGCCGCCGCTCGTGGGTTGCTATTCCACCGTCGGGTCGTCGTTGGCCGCCGCTGCACCTCGCCGGAAAACGAACTTGTGGCTGCCGAAAATTAACAACAAGAAAAAGGGGGGGTGGGTGTGACGGTAGCTAGGGCAAAAAGGAAGAAGATGAGGGCCTAATGTGTTTTATTTTGTTTTTCTCCCTTATTCCCTTTCTTTTTCTTTTTTCTTTTGTTTTAAAACTAATCCAACCCAAATAAAGGCCCACATGACCAAGCCCAAGTGGACAAGAAACCCATCCCAACACCAAATAAGTCCAATTTCGCGGAACCCGATAAATATAAATTTAATTAGAGTTTAGAGCCCGATAAATATAAATTTAATTAGATTTCAATTTAAAAATAAAAAATAAAAAACTCCTGATTCGAGACTAACTAACCTGAGGGACTCGGGGCGTTACAGATGGTTGTTTTATTTTAATTGGATTGCTAGCCACTGAGGCGGCCATGAACTTTTAAAGATTGGTTGTGTTGTGAGTCTCTGATTATCAATAAAGTAACTGTTTCGCGTCTTGGATGGAAGGGGGGGGGGTGAATAGGAAACATCGTGAAGTCATCTTGTTATGTAGTAAAATTTGGGGGGCATCACAGCAGTTGTGCTTCCAATGCCCGTCCATATTGCAGTGGAAACACTTTCCTTTATCTGCAACCTCGGCCTTGCCGTTCTTGGCAGCGGCAGAAGCGGAGTCAGGTTTAGACCCCTTACCAGCAGCCTTCTTCTTCTTAAAAGTCTTACTTCCAGAAGAAGAGGGTGCAGACTTCGTTCTAGAGGACGAACCTCAGTTGAACCTTTTTTAGGTGGCAACGTTTGCCTCCCCTTCTTGTCCCTTACTTTTCATAAGAGACTGGTAGGTCTGCAGCTCATTTAAGAGCGTGGTAAGAGTGTACTCTGACTGGCATTATGCTGAACGCACGCATTAAGCATGGTAACAATTCTATAGATGCAAGCACACACCTGTCAGAGGAATATAAAATGGATGGAGTATCTAAGTATCGATCCTTAAGGACTTTTAAATAATTTCCAAACTCTAAAGTTTTAATGAATAATGAACGTTGAAATGAGTGATTCTTGTAAAATGGGAAGTGGTCACAAATAATGGTTTTGGATTTGGGATTTGGTCTTATAATGGTAAAACCTAGCCCGAATTACTTCAAGTTAGCCAACAAAGAATCAAGGATACGCTAAGGACGATATGCATTTTACTTTAGGAACCAACGACTACGCTTTTCACTTGACTTATGTCTACGCAAGTTCAAAGTCCTAAGACATTCCCTAATATGTCTATTATGAGAGATATCTTAGTTTTAGGAAGGAAATAGTCGCAACCTCGAGTTAAGGTCCTATGTCTAGGCTACTTAACCGGAACCCTTATGTCTAAGGCGCTCCTCTCGTCGGTTTAACTACTCAACAATGCAAATAAGCAACCTTTTCAGTATTGACTTGTTATAAGACTTACAGTGGCCTTCTCTAAATCCTAACTTTTTGGGAAAAAATGTTGAGCAATGAGTGGAAAGCAAAAACACTACTTCTTAGCAATCCTTTTTAGAAATAAAAGGCTAACTATCCATAACCGTGCTAGAGACGGGAATTTAGAAAGACATATGAAGAAAATACAACAAGTAAAATGGTTGAAATTGAAATGCATGTGTGAAAAACAAAAGTTAACTAACGGAGAGCTTTGCTCGAGATTGAGAGCTTCGCCCTTCTCTTTCAAGCAAGGGGGAGTGTCACGTGCTCTTTCCTCCAAAAACACAATTCTCTGAACTAAAAATAAAGTAAAGGCATAGTAAAGATAAGCTAAGTGCTGGATTTTTATAAATTTGAATGGGTAGAAAATAACTAAGTAACAACGGAAACAAAACAAAGCTCAATAAAGGAATGTAAAGTTCTCGAGATTTAAAAACTAAAAGCAACTAATGAAAGCAACTCAAAAGTACTTAGAAAGCAACAAAGAAACATTAACAATGATAAAGAGAAGGAAGCAAGGCTTCATGAATTTGGTGGAGAAGCTGCTGGAATTTATAGCTGCTGGAATTGGTTAGGTAGGTCCTAAAACGCTGGTGGATCACCCATTTCCAACTTCTTTGACTGACTAAATCGTGCTCAAACTGATAGTGGAACACTTTCTCTACACGTATGCATCGGTTGGAACCACCAAAACGCATTGGAAGACGCGTTTCATTAAGGGCAAAGTTGGAAGAAAATCAGGAATTCTGCAGCAACCTAGGCGCCTAGCGCCTCCCATGTGGTTTTTTCCGTCTTTTTGCTTCTTTTGATTAATTTGCACTCCCAAATGGTCCTAAAATGTCATAAATACAATATATGCCAACCACAATCCATCATATATGAATTTTGCATGAATTGGAACTCAAACGACCGAGAAAAAGTCCGAAACAAAGTTAAAACATAGTAAAAACAGCATCTTAAACCTTCTTTTTACGCATGTAAACAAGCGTAATCACCATACAATGAGTTTGTATAAGACCGGACTGCGAAATAGTCAATCTTTAGATGTAACACCATTAAATAATAGATTGTTATTTCATCGGATTACCAGACAACTCATTGAATAATATATTTTATTTCATAGGATTACCAGACAACTCATTCATAACTCCATATAACATTTCTAGCCTCCAACCAGGATTTCAGTACTACTTCCCTAATAACACCAACTACCACAAAGCCCAACAACAACACAACCACTAGTAAGATTTCAATGCATCACGGGTCTCAATAACACAAAGTTTGACAACAACCAACCTGCTCACAGCATAGTGCACACAAAGCTTCAACAAACAACCCTATGACATTCTTCACATAACATGCTTTTCACAACATAACAAATCCTAATCACTTCCAACCAACCATACAGTATCAGTAAGTTCCTAAAGTTGCAGACAACAAACATGAATACCAGTCATATACATATCCAATATATAAAATAAGCGGAAGTTACAATAACAGCATCGACCTCACAAGCCTGTCCAACAATTAAAATAATAAGAGAAACATGTTTATAATATAAAATCAGCAAGAACAATTTCTATTAACACACATCAACGCACACACTTGCCCCCGTGCTACTTACTTTGTTATGTCCCAACATTCTCATAAGAGTCCTACTTGCTACTACGCCATGCCTCATGTATCAACAATCTCATAAGAGTCCAATATGCGATACACCGAAATGATCATATGCAAAAGCCAATCAATCTAAAATAGTCCAACATGATCCAACGGCTCCAGCAGGCATCGTTCACAGAAAAAGCACAATCAACCAGTTAACCAAAATATAGTTGATAGATACCCAGCATTCATCAAACACTACAGACTTCTCATAAACATTCAACATGCTTTCGAAACAACAGATTATAGTACCGGTATACAAGTTTCATCATGAAAACCAATTAGAACATAACAACAATTCAATCATAGTGATCCAAGATTACTTGACTACAATTTATTCACACAACCACATAATTTTCCCAAGATATATCAACAGTTTTATCAACAACGACGTTCGCTAAATGATAACAACGACAAGCAACATGCAAATATCGCACATGGGCACACGAGCAAACAACCATATCATATCAGCACACAACAACCAACCCCTCCAGTAAGAAACTACTTACACAATGGCCATAGCACTACTAAGCTCGCCGAAGTATTTCCTAAAACAAACGAGATTACATTTGCATTAGAAATCCATTGGTGACACTTAAATTAATTGAAACCATGAGGTGATTCGTTACCTACTAACTCACATTAAAAACTCTTGGGTTAGGAGTGGGTAGATGTCGAGGAGGCTTGAGCTGCCGAATCCGGGTTCGAGAAGCTTCGAGCTTGCTGGTTTGATACCGAAAAGTAATGGGTAACTTAAATCTAGCTTCGAACAAGGATGGGTATCACGAATCGAGCTCCAATTTGGTATGGGTAAATGCCAAAATGCGTCGGAATACTTTTGCTCGCTTTGGAATCACAAAACGGGTCACCGAAGCGTTGATTCACGTGCTGGTTGCGGGTTCGTGGGTCATCGAGGGGTCGTGGGTAGAAGGGAAGACTACAGCTGGTCGTAGTTTGCTAGTGGGACGTCAGATCTGAACAGAAACGCAACTGGTTTGTCGGGCAGCCGCTGATACCGTCGGGTTTCGAAGGAAAACACGCCGCCTGGTTCGCTGCAACCGCGTGCCGCCGCAAATGCTACTGGTCAACACTGCTAACTGCCGTAGAGGAGGACGTTTCCGGTATGGTGGTTGGTCGCGTAGCCGCACAGGAGAAGCTGCGACAGTTTGCCATTCGTGGGACTGCTCGAAGCCGGTGAACCCAAATCCGCCATTGCTGCTATGGGATGTGCCTCTGCGAGTCTGTACACGCTGAAGAACTAAAGATCAAGGTTGACCGTAGCTGTTGTTGAACACCAGAGGATGAAGCTCGCTAGATGTATCTGCCGTGCGCCGTCGCTGCTGGTTCGCCGGGAGCCGTCGCTGCTTGTCAATGACCGCCGGAGGGAGGTGCTAGCCGGACCGTCGTCGACGTGAAGGTTGCTAAATGGGAGTGACGGCTGGAAAGGATTTAGGAGGAAGAAGATGAAAGGAAAAATAAAAAGAAAAAAAAGAAAAACAAAATAGATTTAGGGTTTTTTTTTTTTTTTTTAAAACCAATAGCCCAATTCCCAAATCTTAATGAGGCCCAACTAAAACTACAATGGTCCAAAACAAAAGCCCAATAATCATGCTTTAGAAATAAAATAAACCCCACAACAACCCAAATAAAATAGTTAACTTAAACTCTAAAACCCAAGAATAATAATTCAAAGAAAAGTAGAATTTAGGAAGGAAAATCCTAAAACTCGTGAATTTAGAATTTAACTAAAAATCTCCTACACAGGTCGAGAACTTAAATTATCTTAATCCAAAGAAATTAAACTTAATTCTAATTTAGCCAAAAATTAGAATTTCAAAGTTAGAAAATCCAAGAATTAAAGTTATCAACTTAGGGAAAAATCCAAAGACACTATTTATCTCTTAAAATAAACGAGTTAGAGAACGCGGGGCGTTACAACTTCGTTTTCGGTATCCTCTGTTTCCGGCATATTTGAACAATTGCCTCGTGAAACCAGTAGAAAATCATCATTACCATCTCCCGGTGTAATAATCAACGGAGATGAATAAAACTGCTCCTCATCCCTATTCTCCATAGATGTCTCCTTAGGCGTCAGATGCCTACTACTCCGATCTTCCATAAATTCTGGGTCCGTCAGCACCTCCTTGCCCTTCCTTTTCTGCCCTATCGAGACTCCGGGCTATAGCCTCTGGCTATGGTTCTTCTCTTGCTCTCCTCAATGCTCAACTCCTGTATCCATTGGCATATTGGTTGAGATTGGCATCCTAAGAGGCTCTAAGGGTTTTAGTTGTCCCATGTTGAAGGTACTCAATATGTTAGGGTTCAATTGGGGTGCTTGAGGTCCTCTTTCTAGGAATGGAAGTTGAGGTGGTGGGGGAACCCTAGGTGAAATCATCCCATAATTTTGTGGAGGTACCCAATGACCCATTCCATAATAAGGTGGAACGCTAGGAAATAGAGTAGATGGGTGGGCATTCCATAAGGATGAACACTAGCTGGAATTTGCATTTGGGACAAGGGAAAATGATAGGAAGGAACCAGGTTAAACATAAACGGTTGGTACATACCTGGATTGATCATTGGAGGAAGTTGTTGAGAATTTGCAGCCCTAAACTCACTGTTTTGAGGTATATTAAGGGTGGGTAGCGGCTGAAAATGTGCATAACCATGTGAGCCCATCATAGGAGGTTGTGTAGGAGATTGGGAAGGAGAAGTAGGGAGTGAAGTGTGTTGAGAAGAAGAAGCCATAGAAATAAACAAAGGCTGGAAATTTCTGCTTCTTCTTGGTGGTGGCTGAAAATCGAAAACAAGGGTTGAGGGAGTATATTTTTTTTTCGAAAAAAACAAAGGGGAGGAAGAGAGTTGTGTGGGTTTGTGTTGAGTTGTAAACCTTAGGCAATGAGTCTATTTAAAGCTTTCCCCAAACTAAATCCTAAATGGAAAGGGATTGAGTTTTAAGTTCAAACTAGGTTTCCTAAACCTAAAAGGAAAAAAAAAAGTTTCAATTCCAAATATGATTAGGGAAACAAAATTTGAAGTATTTTTGAATTTTAAGGAGAGATGTAAAACTTAAATCACAAAGGAGTAATGTGTGACCCAAAATAAAACCCACAAATTTCGAAATTGAAGCCCAAAGCACGAAGGAAAAAGAAGAAGAAAAAAAATTTCGAACTGCTGGAAAAACAGGGTAGGCGCCAGGCGCTTGTGTGATTTGTTCGTTCGCAAAGGGCAGGAGCCAGGTGCCTGCGTAATTTTCTCTTTTTTTTTCAACGTTTTCAAAAACCTTTTCTTAATGAGCAAAACTTTTTATGATTAAACAAAAAAGAATGTAAGATACAAACACTTCTTTCCTTTACTTTTGTTCTTTCAAAACGGATAAGAAGGAAAAAACATTTTTCGCAAAAATTCATTGTCCTGAAAGTTGAATAGAGGTTTTTCCTCTATCCACTGGTTCTCCAAAATATGGCTTACGTCTCTGCCCATTTACTTTAAAAATACTCCCCTTAGAGTCAACTAGATCCACTACCCCATATGGGTAGACTTTAAAAATTTTAATGGGACCAGACCATCTAGACTTATGTTTCCCAGGAAAAAGTTTCAACCTAGAATTGAATAATAGAACCAGATCAGCTTCTTGAAGATTGTTCGGCCGAAGACGCCTATCATCCCACTGTTTAGTTTTTTCCTTAAACAGCTTAGCATTCTCATAAGAAAATTGCCTGTGTTCTTCTAATTCCAACAATTGTAACGTCCTCGCTTCACCTGCAGCCGACAAATCAAAATTTAATTTCTTAGTAGCCCAAAATGCTTTATATTCTAGCTCAAGAGGCAAATGACATGCTTTTCCAAAGACTAGCCTATAGGGGGACATGCCGAGGGGAGTCTTAAATGCTTGTTGGGTGTGTTGCCCTAAACTCGTAGTTTGTATTTTGTAAAAACATATATCTATTTAATAAAGTTTTATTCAATAATTTGTTGTTGAATCATAGCTTTGCATTGTCCAAAATCCAATAAACTAAACATCCAAGGTTATTTTTGATGTAATCGGGACAGTATATATACTGGGTATATAGTTGATATACTGGGTATATATTTGATATACCCCTGATATATGAATGGATAATGTCCCGTGAATAACCTAAAGGGTCTATAGTATATGAATAAGGCTGGGTACCTTATCCTGGCAACACTATGGATACGGCCCACTCTGTAAAGGTTACAGACGACTCGATCCAGGTCGTTCGTGTGGAGACATGCGAGTGAGGGTATCCTATACAATGAGTTTGTATAAGACCGGACCACGAAATAGGCAATCTTTAGATGTAATACCGTTAACTAATAGGTTGCTATTTCATAGGATGACCAGGCAACTCATTCTCAATCCTGAGTGAGTTATGGACTCCTGCCCGTGAGGATTCGTCCTTTGATGTGTATGGGTGAGACTGGCCCGAGTCCCCGACTCAACATTCCTACCATTTTGGGGACGAGACCGAGTGGGGGAGCTGGGAACATAACTTCACAAGATAGAATTCACTCCTCCCCGACTTTAGGGGAGTAGATGAGTGTTCCCTTAAATGCTGACTCTGGGACTTAAACAAGGGGCCCCACCCTCTCATTGGTCGAGAGGGACTTCCGGTTATTGGTTGGACCATAACCGGGTTGTTCATTAGAGGAGCAGTGGTGTTTAAGGAGTAAGATGTAACTCAGGGGTAAAACGGTAATTTGACCCAACTTGAGTTACGAGCACTCGTGAAAGATTGACTCCTCATTTATGGTCGTATATCGTGGACTCGAAAACATTCTGCAGTGAGAAGAGTGCAACTGCGGGTCTTTAGTGGAATGACTCGTAGTTAACGAATCTAGATTAACTCGGTCAATGAGTTTGACCGATTAATCTTGCATCGTTGGATCTTCGGATCTGTGGGTCCATTAGGTCTCCTTGCTAGCTCATAACAGGTAAAACGAGGATCAAATTTTTTGGAAGAATTTGAATTGTTCAAATTACTTAAGGGATTATATGTATATTGATACATTATAATATATAGTTAATTGTAAATTAAAACTATATATTATGAGAGATATTATTTGAATGAGATTCAAATACAATTAATATGAATGAGATTCATATTAAAACTATAGGTTAAAAATAATGTGCATAAGATGTACATTAAAACTATAGGTTATACGAGAGAAATGTTTTAGAATATGATTTTAATTTTATAATAAATAATTAAGTGTTAATTATTTATGTATATATATATTTTTATTAATTATTTATTGGATTAATAATTATTTATATTAATTAATTTGATTAATTAATTATATATATATATATATTAATTATTATATATATATTATAATTATTATTATATATATTATATAAATATATATATATATATTATTAATATTAATAATATTAATAATATTAAACTCCTCTGCAAAATTGCAGAGGAGTGGGGGGTTAGTGTGACGTGGGGAGTTACCCCACGTCACTGCTTCTATTTTGTTTTTGCAGTTCTGCAAAACACATAACAGAAGAAGAACACCTAACCATTTTTCTCTCAATCAAGAAGATCTCTCTCAAGCTCTCCCTCTCGTTCCAAAGGATTGCTCCTACCAGCACGATCCCGAGACCCAAGAGGATAGCAAGGAAGACACAGTGGTGGTGTTCGAGGGAAACTCGTTGAAGAAACGTTCTTCAAAGGTTCGTATTTCCTCTGTATTTTCCCTCTTTCAATTTCGATTTTGTATCCCTAAAATCAGCAACGAAAATCCGCTTCCGCTCCGGGATTCACATCCCTTCAATGCTGTCCTATATGCCCAAAGTGAATCATCAAGCTTTAAAGACCAATCCCTACGGTTAAGATTTACAATTTTTTTCTAAAATGTTTTTTATCTCCCTATTAGATATTTCGGCTAACCCATTCGACTGAGGATGATATGCTGTTGCAACCCTATGACGCACATTGTATTTAGCCAGGAACTTTTGCATAGACCTATTCACAAAATGAGCCCCCCCATTGCTTATCATACACCGCGGGGTTCCATAACGCGTAAAAAGTGCTTTTGCAGAAAATGAATGACAACTTTAAAATCATTGGTAGCAGTTGCAATGGCTTCTATCCATTTCGAAACATAATCTACTACTTACTACTAACAATATACAAAGCTTACCATTAGAAGATGGAAATGGACCCATAAAATGTATACCCCACACATCAAATATTTCAATCTCAAGGATCGGGGTTTGTGGCATTTCGTGGCGTTTAGATATATTACCTGTCCGTTGGCATTTGTCACAAACCTGGGCAAACTTATGTGCATCTTTGAACAGAGTGGGCCAAAAGAACCCACTTTGCAAAACTTTGGCTGCGGTTTTGTGTCCTGCAAAATGTCATCCATATAGAGACATATGACAAGCGTCTGATATCGCCTCGTGCTCTTCTTCTGCTACACACCTGCGTAAGATATTGTCAGGTCCTAGCTTATATAAAAAAGGTTCATCCTAACGATAAAATCGAACTTCATTTAGAAATTTCTTTACCTGTTGCTTGTTAAACTCATAAGGAACTATTCGACTTACTAAATAATTTGCTATATCGACATACCACAAAACTGAATCAACTCGCAAGAGTTGCTCGTCAATAAACTGTTCACGTATAACAGTTCCATCATCACAGAGCGGGGATTCCAATCTAGACAGGTGATCAGCAACTTGGTTCTCAGTACCCTTCCTGTCCCTAACTTCAATATCAAACTCTTGAAGTAACAAAATCCACCGTATCAAACGTGGTTTAACATCTTTTTTAGCAAAAAAAATATTTTAAAGCAGAATGGTCGGTAAAAACAATGACTTTTGTGCCGATCAAGTAAGACCTAAACTTATCAAAGGCGAACACAACTGCTAACAGTTCCTTTTCAGTAGTAGTGTAATTGAGTTGTGCACCGGTCAAAGTCTTACTAGCATAATATACAGGGTGCAAGATCTTGTTTTTACGTTGTCCTAACATAGCTCCTATTGCATAATCACTAGCATCACACATGAGCTCGAAAGGTAAATCCCAATTAGGTTCGATAATTATAGGGGCTGAATATAAAGCAACTTTCAACATTTCAAACGATTTTAAACAGTCATCATAAAAAACAAATGGTCTATCATGTTCTAACAATTGACACAAGGGTTTAGAAATTTTAGCAAAGTCTTTTATAAAGCGGCGGTAAAATCCACCATGCCCTAAAAAACTTCTAATCCCTTTAACATTCGTGGGAGGAGGTAGCTTTGAAATGATGTCTATCTTAGCGTGGTCTACCTCTATTTCTTGCTTGGAAATTTTGTGACCCAAAACAATACCCTCTTGTACCATGAAATGACACTTCTCCCAATTTAGGACTAGGTTTGTTTGTTCACATCTCTCCAATACTCTCTCCAAATTAACTAAACATGCGTCCAAAGAATTTCCAAAAACAGAAAAGTCTTCCATAAAAACTTCAAGAATATTTTCTACCATGTCAGAGAAAATGGCCATCATACACCTCTGAAAAGTCGTGGGTGCATTGCATAATCCAAAGGGCATTCGCCTGAAAGCGAACGTACCATACGGACACGTAAATGTTGTCTTCTCCTGGTCTTCTGGAGTAATAGTAATTTGATTATAACCCGAATATCCATCTAAGAAACAATAGAAATCCTTACCTGCCAGACGGTCGAGCATCTGGTCAATAAACGGTAGAGGAAAATGGTCTTTCTTCGTTACCTTGTTGAGTTTGCGATAGTCAATGCAAACTCTCCACCCACTCACAGTTCGGGTTGAGATGAGCTCATTCTCCTCGTTGGCCACCACGGTTATACCCCCTTTCTTTGGTACACACTGTACTGGGCTTACCCAGCTGCTGTCGGATATTGGGTATATAACACCGGCGTTAAGCCATTTAAGAATTTCTTTCCTTACAACCTCTTTCATCTTCGGGTTCAATCGCCTTTGACTCTCAATAGAGTTCTTAGCATCTTCTTCCAATAAGATTTTGTGCATGCAAAAGGCCGGGCTTATCCCTCGGATATCTGCTATCGTCCATGCAATGGCCTTTTTGTGCTTCTCCAAAATCTGCAATAAAGAATATTCATTAGTAGGTGATAAATTGGAAGCTATAATAACTGGTAAAGTGTCGTTATCCCCTAGATACGCATATTTCAAATGCGACAGCAATGGCTTCAGCTCCAAAGTGGGTGGTTCCACTATGGACGAAAGTAACGACTTGCATTCTTCTTTTTGTATTTTTTGAACAGGATTAGTCACATCTTCCGGTCCTTCTGCTATCTTATCAAGCTCTTCTTCAATCTCTGTAACTAACAAGTCATAAAACTCATCAAACATAACAGGATTTAAGCTAGTTATAGCAGAGCATTCTTCAAAGTCTCTTGGTAATTTCATGGCGTCTAGAACGTTAAATTTAACTTCTTCATTATTTACCCTCATTGTAATTTCTCCCTTCCTCACATTAAAAACTGTATCCCCAGTGGCTAGAAATGGCCTTCCTAAAATAATGGGAACGTCTAAGTCCGCCTCGCAATCTAGAATGATAAAGTCCGCAGGGAAAATGAATTTGTCCACCTGGACTAAAACATCTTTTATCTTTCCCTCAGGCCTTATGATAGATCTATCTGCTAGTTGGAGGGTAACCGTAGTAGGTCTAGCTTCTCCTATGCCAAAAGATTTGAAAACTGATAATGGCATAAGATTAATGCTAGCGCCTAGATCACATAATGCCCTACCTAAGTTTTTCCCTCCTATGGAACATGGAATGGTAAAACTGCCAGGATCGTTACATTTCATGGGTAGGAGGCTGCCTACAGCTTCACTACTACATTTTGTCATGGCTACCAGTTCATGCACTCCTATCTCTTTCTTCACAGAAACTATATCTTTCAAAAACTTAGCATAATTTGGCATCTGTTCTAGAGCATCTACTAATGGTATATTTATATGCAATTCTTTTAAAATATCTTAAAATTTTCTAAACTGGGAATCATTATTTTTCTTAACTAATCTTTGTGGAAACGGGGGGGTTGGGGTAAAAGAAGGTTGTACCTGTGGAGGAACACTCGGGGTGTCCTCATTACCTTTTCTAATACTTTCTTTTTCTGGTGTTGTTCGATTCTCTGGTATCTTTACAGTTGGTTCAGTGGACGGAATCTGTACATCTGTTGTTGGCATTGTTGGTTCATCATATGCCGGTCCACTCCTAAGGGTGACAGCTTTGCACTGTTCTTTCCCTTCTCGTTTTGGTAATTCAGTATGGCCTGGAAAAGAACCTTGTGGTGTATTCTTCAATTCATTTGCGAGCTGTCCCAATTGGGTCTCGAAATTCCTCATTGATGCCGCTTGGGATTCTATCACTGCGTCGGTTCGGGCCATGTACTCCTTTATCATATTCTCAAGATTTGAGTTGTTATTTTGAACTAGTGGAGTCTGTGTTCTCTGATTGTACTGTTGTTGCGGTGGCGGGATGTATTGCTGTGTAGGTGGAACATAGGGCTGCTTGTTATGCAGGCTCTGCCCTTGATTAAAACCGCTCGAACCTCCTTGACCTCCCTATGAGAAATTAGGGTGGTGCCTCCAACCTGGGTTGTAGGTGTTTGAATATGGGTTAAAGTTCCTATTGTTCCCATGTCCTACATAAAAAACGGAAGTAGGGTTATGTGGACAATTATCATAAATATGGTGTTCACCGCAAAATGAAAAAATGTGATCGTTGACTTGGCAAACAGGGGCAGTAGTGCAATAATCCGACTGCACAGGTTGTATCGGCCTGCCTAATGGATTTTTTATTCCCAACGCCATCTCTTTCAGCCTCTGGTTCATTGTAACCATCTCTTTTTGCATCAAGGTCGCAATGTCCAGAGCCAAAACTCCAGCTGGATCTTGCTTCTTTGGTGCTGCCCTAGATCTTTGCGAACACCATAGTTCGTTGTGTGAAGCTAAGTCATTTAGGATGTCGACTATCTCGTTGAATGTCTTCTTTGTAAAGGCTCCGTTGGCAGCATTGTTTAGCATCATCTTAGTAGGATGATCTAAACCTCTAAAGAAATGTTATATCTTGATGCATGCCGGCAAGCCATGGTTCGGACATTTCCTTATTAGTTCTTTAAATCTTTCCTGCGCCTCGTGAACAGGTTCACAATCATACTGTCTAAAGGAGATGATCTCCTCTCTGATATCAGCGTGGCGAGTAGGTGGGAAGAATTTTGTTAAGAACTTCTCCACTAACGACCCCATGTTGTGATGGATCCTGGTGGAAATGCATTGAGCCATGCTCTAGCTTGGTCCTTCAAAGAAAATGGAAAAAGTGTTAGTCTAAGAGCATCGTTTGTTATACCAGGTAATCGAAATGCATTTGCAATTTGAATGAATGATTTCAGATGATCATGTGGATCCTCATGTTCCTGCCCTCCAAAATGTCCAATTGTCTGCAACATTTGGAACATCATTGGTTTAAGCTTAAAGTTTGCGTGGGCTGGAATAGGGTTGACTATCCCTGAATCAAAGTTCTGAAAAGCCGTGGCGGCATATTCTCGCATTGCCACGTCTCTGTTGTCCGCCATCTGGATATGGTTGAATTCATTATTTCTTGCGTGATCCCTCATATTACCGATAACAGCCGGTGGATCAACCGGATCACGAGGTGGAATATCTGCCATTGATGTGCTCGTACTCTCTACCTCACTTTCAGGACTGATTTCACCTTCTCTCTCTTTTTGCTTTTCTAGTTGTTTTCGAAGTCTTTGCTCCTTTCGAGTTTTTCGAAGGGTCCGCTCAATCTCAGGGTCCAGGGGTAGAAGAAAAGATCTTGTGCTAATGCACTTTAACTTATCCTTGTGAGATAAACGACCAAAAATATAGAACAAAAACGGTGGATGGAAATTACACCCAACAACAATTCACAAAAATAAAAACTAAAAGAATTTTAAAATAATTTTATAACTAAAGTCCCCGACAACGGCGCCAAAAACTTGACTGAGGTTATGCTGAACGCACGCACTACGCGTGGTAACAATTTTATAGATGCAAGCGCACACCTGTCAGAGCAATATAAAATGGATGAAGTATCCAAGTATCGATCCTCAAGGACTTCTAAATAATTTCCAAACTCTAAAGTTTTAATGAATAGTGAACGTTGAAATGAGTGATTCTTGTAAAATGGGAAGTGGTCAAAAAAAATGGTTTTGGACTTGGGATTTGGTCTTATAATGGTAAAACCTAGCCCGAATTACTTCAAGTTAGCCAACAAAGAATCAAGGATACGCTAAGGACGATATGCATTTTACTTTAGGAACCAACGACTACGCTTTTTCACTTGACTTATGTCTAAGCAAGTTCAAAGTCCTAAGACATTCCCTAATATGTCTATTATGAGAGATATCTTAGTTTTAGGATGGAAATAGTCGCAACCTCGGGTTAAGGTCCTAGGTTTTGGCTACTTAACCTGAACCCTTATGTCTAAGGCGCTCCTCTCCTCGGTTTAACCACTCAACAATGCAAATAAGCAACCTTTTCAGTATTGACTTGTTAAGACTTACAGTGGCCTTCTCTAAATCCTAACTTTTTGGGAAAACATGTTGAGCAATGAGTGGAAAGCAAAAACACTACTTCTTAGCAACCCTTTTTAAAAGTAAAAGGCTAACTATCCATAACCGGGCTAGAGACGGGAATTTAGAAAGACATATTGAAGAAAATACAGCAAGTAAAATGGTTGAAATTGAAATGCATGTGTGAAAAACAAAAGTTAACTCACAGAGAGCTTTGCTCGGGATTGAGAGCTTCGCCCTTCTCTTTCAAGCAAGGGGGAGTGTCACGTGCTCTTTCCTCCAAAAACACAATTCTCTGAACTAAAAATAAAGTAAAGGCATAGTAAAGATAAGCTAAGTGCTGGATTTTTATAAATTTGAATGGGTAGAAAATAACTAAGTAACAACGGAAACAAAACAAAGCTCAATAAAGGAATGTAAAGTGCTCGGGATTTAAAAACTAAAAGCAACTAATGAAAGCAACTCAAAAGTACTTAGAAAGCAACAAAGAAACACTAAGAATGATCAAGAGAAGGAAGCAAGGCTTGATGAATTTGGTGGAGAAGCTGCTGGAATTTATAGTTGTGCAGAATTGGTCAGGTAGGTCCTAAAACGCTGGTGGATCACCCATTTCCAACTCCTTTGACTGAGCCAAATCATGCTCAAACTAATAGTGGAACACTTCTTCTACACGTATGCATCGGTTGGAACCACCAAAACGCATTGGAAGATGCATTTCATTAAGGGCAAAGTTGGAAGAAAACCAGGATTTCTGCAGCCTACCAGGCGCCTGGCTCCGCCAATGAAGGTTTTTCCGTCTTTTTGCTTCTTTTGATTAATTTGCACTCCCAAATGGTCCTAAAATGTCATAAATACAATATAAGCCAACCACAAACCATCATATATGAATTTTGCATGAATTGGAACTCAAACGACCGAGAAAAAGTCCAAAACAAAGTTAAAACATAGTAAAAACAGCATCTAAAACCTTCTTTTTACGCATGTAAACAAGCATAATCACACCTCGGCCCTGCCGAGGTGGCCGGGTTCGCCCATTATAAAAGGCTAAGTATAGGCGCCAAGGTTCGACCTGGCTGTGGCCCGATCTGCTTGGAACCCGACAGGTTCGACATGAGAAAAGACATATAACCGCCGGTCGTGAGTACTGTCGGATCCGCCACCTATAAATAGAGGGATTCATTTCACGCTCAGGTATCGAATCTCACCCGAACTAAATACGGAGTCCGACCTATACTGACTTAAGCGTCGGAGTGTTTACCCTCTTGTGCAGGCCCACTCTAAGTGTTCAGGTCGTGACCGGAGACCGGGTTCGAGCTTGATTCGTGACGAATCGTTGTGCAAACTCTTGCATTAACATTTGGCGCCATCTGTGGGAATACGACGATCGAAGTCATCCTGATCTAAGAAACATACGCAAAGATGGTGCAACCAGCAAACTCTGCTTATACGACGGAACGGAGGGGTTTGAACGCTGATAACGGCCCTCAGCGAGACCTTGACGCTAGAATGGTCGAGGACCAGGTTCGAGCAAGACAGGAGGGAGATCTTCCACGAAGATCTGCCCGCCATGCGAACCAAGAGTTACCCCTGCTCACCCGAAACCCTCAAAAGCCAACCGAGGCCGAGGTGGGACCTCGAGAAAGGCCTCCCGAAGGGCCGACCCTGAGGCTTTGTCTACTCTCCAGCACGAGTTGGATGATATGCGCCATCGGTTGCGCACGATGGAAGAAATGTACGCCGAGGAGACGCGGGCTAACCGAACAGTGTCTCCCTCCAGGGTCCCAGGCGCACCCTGAGAGAAGGAAGGCCGGGTTTCATCCCTCCACCCTGGCGACCGCGAGCCCATTCCCAACAATGAGGGGGTGGATTATAGCTTGCGGGACAACGATCTTAGAAAGCACCTCACTGATAAGAAGAAGAGAGCATCTCAGGAGCCGGAAGACTCTCCGTCCTACTTCCGAGAGTTCTCCAATTCTGACCTCAAGGCTCAATCAAAGTATAAGCCTCTAACACCAGAAGCTGTGATCACCAGGGAAGAGTTCAACCTGATGAAGCACAGGTTCGACGAGTAGGTCGAGGCGCTCAAAGCCAGGTGCGAGAAGAAAGAGTGCTCGTTTGACGATGGCGACTTTGGAGAATCGCCATTCACCTCGGACATCTTGAAGGCTCAAATCCCTCCAAAGTTCAAAACTCCCACCATGAAACCTTATGATGGGTCTAAGGATGACTGGGCGTTTATGCTGAACGCACGCACTAAGCGTGGTAACAATTATATAGATGCAAGCGCACACCTGTCAGAGTAACATAAAATGGATGGAGTATCCAAGTATCGATCCTGAAGGACTTCTAAATAATTTCCAAACTCTAAAGTTTTAAAGAATAGTGAATGTTGAAATGAGTGATTCTTGTAAAATGGGAAGTGGTCACAAATAATGGTTTTGGATTTGGGATTTGGACTTATAATGATAAAACCTAACCCGAATTACTTCAAGTTAGCCAACAAAGAATCAAGGACATACTAAGGACAATATGCATTTTACTTTAGAAACCAACGACTACGCTTCTCACTTGACTTATGTCCAAGCAAGTTCAAAGTCCTAAGACATTCCCTAATATGTCTATTATGAGATATATCTTAGTTTTAGGATGGAAATAGTCGCAACCTCGGGTTAAGGTCCTATGTCTAGGCTACTTAAGCGGAACCCTTATGTCTAAGGCGCTCCTCTCCTCGGTTTAACCACTCAACAATACAAATAAGCAACCTTTTCAGTATTGACTTGTTAAGACTTACAGTGGCCTTCTCTAAATCCTAACTTTTGGGAAAACATGTTGAGCAATGAATGGAAAGCAAAAACACTACTTCTTAGCAACCCTTTTTAGACATAAAAGGCTAACTATCCATAACTGGGCTAGAGACGGGAATTTAGAAAGACATATTGAAGAAAATACAGCAAGTAAAACGGTTGAATGTGGAATGCATGTGTGAAAAACGAAAGTTAACTAACGGAGAGTTTTTATCGGGATTGAGAGCTTCGCCCTTCTCTTTCAAGCAAGGGAGAGTGTCACGTGCTCTTTCCTCCAAAAACACAACTCTCTTAACTAAAAATTAAGTAAAGGCAAAGGGAAGATAAACAAAGTGCTGGATTTTTATATATTTGAATAAGTAGAAAATGACTAAGTACAAATGGAAACAAAACAAAGCTCAATAAAGGAATGTAAAGTGCTCGGGATTTAAAAACCAAAAGTAACTAATGAAAGCAACTCAAAAGTACTTAGAAAGCAATAAAGAAACACTAAAAATGATCAAGAGAAGGAAGCAAGGCTTGATGATTTTGGTGGAGAAGTTGCTGGAATTTATAGCTGTGCAGAATTGGTTAGGTAGGTCCTAAAACGATGGTGAATCACCCATTTCCAACTCTTTTGACTGACCAAATCGTGCTCAAACTGATAGTGGAACACTTCTTCTACACGTATGCATCGGTTGGAACCACCAAAACGCATTGGAAGACGCGTTTCATTAAGGGCAAAGTTGGAAGAAAACCAGTTTTTCTGCAGGCTTCCCAGGCGCTTGGCGCCTCCCATGATGGTTTTTCCGTCTTTTTGCTTCTTTTGATTAATTTGCACTCTCAAATGGTCCTAAAATGTCATAAATACAATATAAGCCAACCACAAACCATAATATATGAATTTTGCATGAATTGGAACTCAAACGATCGAGAAAAATCCGAAACAAAGTTGAAACATTGTAAAAACAGCATCTAAAACCTTCTTTTTACGCATGTAAACAAGCGTAATCACACCCCCAAACTTAACTTTTTGCTTGTCCTCAAGCAAAACTTAGCAACTTTAATCAGCTTTCTAACACATGGACAAGGAAAAGCAAAAGCAACCGAGATGTTCAACCATAAATTGTCTCAGGGAAAAGATGTCAAAGCCTACCATTCTATTGCCTTTGTAAACTTAGTCACTATAAACCAAGTTTGAAATGATAAAAACTTTCTCTTTCAAAATCCTTTTTCCTTTCAAAAACAAAAAACGTTTTCAAATACCTCTAAGGAATCTGCACACTCCCTCCTTACACTAAGACTTTTACATCTGACAGACCGGCTACTAGCCCCTGAGGTTTCCACACACTAACATCGGTTTCAACCACAGCTACTCGTAGAAAGACTTTGAACTAACAGCTAGGTCATAAAACGACGACAATGAGAAACACGAAGTCACTTATCACCATCTTTACTGCTATTTTCAAAGTCAACACCCAACCTAAAACTAAATGGGTGTCTGCAGTAGGACTCGGGAATCGTAAATACATTTTCTTTAACTCTCATTGTTTTTACCACTCTTTTCTTTCTAACTCAAGTCTTTTCCCCACTCTTATTTTCTCTCAACAAGACTCTTTTTACTCTTTTGCAATTTTTTTTATTGTTTTTATTGTTTTGTGTTTTTTTTCTTTTCAACACTTTCTTTTTTTAATAGCATTTGTTTTTCCAACTGACTCTTTTTCAAAAGAAAATAGCATGATTTTTCAAATATAAATAATACCTTATCTTTCTGAAACAACGACTGACACAACGACTGTCCCCCCCAAACTTAAGAGAGACAGTGTCTTCACTGGGAAAAGACTTTTGCATCGGATGAAAAAGGCTTAACAGTAAAAAGGACAAGGACTTCCTATATAGGGGCAAAGAAAAAGCTTAAAGTCTGTAAAGATCAAAAAGACATAAAAGAAAATGAGTTTATCACATAAACAAAGGAAATAGCTCAAAGCTTAGTCAGGCATAGAACCGAAAACTCAACAATCTCTTATAATCATCATCGACATTAAATCACATGCACAGCACAGATGCTTCAAAATAGGCATGTGAAAAGCTAAACTAAGGTTAAGTGAAGGCATACTTTAAGTGATCAGAAGATAAACGATACTAATTTATTCATGCTTCAACTGAGCTCGAAACATAATCAATACAAAAAAAACATGCGTAGTAATGCTAGAATATGCAACTACGTCATTAACCAAAAGAATCAAACACAAAAAATAGCAAAGAAGGAACCTCCCCTTCATGAAGTCGGAGGTTGTGGACTAGGATCAGTGTCAGTACTGGGAGATGGATGACCAAGGATAGCAGCTAGCGCTGGAGGCCATGAAGGTAAAACCGCAAAATCCAATGAAGCCCTCAAGTTGTAGATATGTTGCACGACTTCTCGAACCTGATCTCGCAGCTGTTGGTTCTCCTCTCGGAGACGACGGATCTCCGATGTAGGAGACATCCCAGTACCTTCCCTTCTT
Source organism: Momordica charantia (assembly GCF_013281855.1). Lineage (NCBI taxonomy): Eukaryota > Viridiplantae > Streptophyta > Magnoliopsida > Cucurbitales > Cucurbitaceae > Momordica > Momordica charantia. Next base: position 7,735,364 of record NW_028275161.1, on the reverse strand, counting down.
TGTAACGCATGGGCGATAATACGCCGAATATTCTTCTCTTCCACAATTGGGGCATCTCTCTTAATTTGATCCTCAGGGAGCTGTACACTTTGTCGCAAGCATAAAGAAGTGACCAAACGTGGGTGATAAAGCTTACCACGTGTTCGGTGGGCACACTCATGGATACTAGTATTGATCAATTCTCCATAATTCACATCTATGCCCTTTAGCATGGCATAAACCAGCAGTGCCCTATCCTGAGTGACATGCTCATCATGCTCCGTTGGCAGAATTCTGTTTTTGACTATGTATAACCATCCTGCAGCAGTTAGGGAAACATCCTCGGGTTTTAGTCGTACCTTGCCATGAGTAGTCAAATCCCAAGTGGCAAAGGGCTTCCCAACACATTCTAAAGCCTCATCAAGCTGTGCTAGAGTCGGAGTCACTAACATCTTATTGCCCACAGCATCTCTGATATTCTTAATGTTAAAGGTGTAGTTGATCTGAGTGGCATCAAACCGTATTTCCTTCCCGCGCACTATGGCTATATGTGACTGGGGATGGACAGCAGCATAGAACTCTCTGACTAACTCCAAAGCCTCACATTGTATGGGCTGAATGAGTGGTCTCCACTCTTTGTCTCTAGCGGTCTCCCTCCAATCATCAGGCACATCTCCTAGAGTGAGATCGAATCCCAATTCTGTCATAATCTTACGGGATTTCATTAATGAAGTTCGAGTGGCTAAATTTGCCGCGTTACATTTCGTCTCGACCTCCTCTCCCTCAGACAAGTCTAGTTCAATTGTATCAACTGGCCCAGGTGCCACTACCTTCTTCTTAGCTTCAGCTGCTTTAGCTTTCGCAGCTCTCGTTTTAGGTTCATTCATGGGCACTGTCGGCTTCTTAGCCTGAACTGCACGACGTTTTGAACTCTTTCTCTCCCGCCTCTTGTATTGGAACATTTCCCTTATCGTCTGCGTGTCCTCAAGATCTTCTTCAATGGTAGGTTCTTGAGTACTATTCTCCCCAACCTTGGATCTACCTGTATCACACCCAAGCGGGTTAACTGTATTAGAAGGAATAGTGTGAGCATCCCTTACCCCTGGTAGAGTGGCCATCGGTGTGACATACTCATCCGTTGCCAACGGAGTAGATCCAGTTGCCCCAGTAGGCAACTCTTGGTGACTACAAAACGCTCCTTCTGTAGGTATATCCAATGGGGAAGGTTCCTGAGTATCTGTTCTCACCACTTCGTTCTCGGTATCCTCTGTTTCCGGCATATTTGAACAATGTCCTCGTGAAACCAGTACAAAATCATCATTACCATCTTCCGGTGTAATAATCAATGGAGATGAATAAAACTGCTCCTCGTCCCTGTTCTCCATAGATGAATCCTTAGGCGTCAGACGCCTACTACTCCCATCTTCCTCAATTTCTGGGTCTATCATCACCTCCTTGTCCTTCCTCTTTTGCCCTATCGAAACCCCGAGCTCTAGCCTATGGCTATGGCTCTTCTCTTGCTCTCCTCCATGCTCATCTCCTGCATCCATTGGCATATTGGTTGGGGTTGGCATCCTAGGAGGCTCTAAGGGTTTTAGTTGTCCCATGTTGAAGGTACTCGATATGTTAGGGTTCAATTGGGGTGCTTGAGGTCCTCTTTCTAGGAATGGAAGTTGAGGTGGTGGGGAAACTCTAGGTGAAATCATACCATAATTATGTGGAGGTACCCAATGACCCATTCCATAATAAGGTGGAAGGCTAGGAAATAGAGTAGATGGGTTTGGCAATCCATAAGGATGAACACTAGCTGGAATTTGCATTTGAGACAAGGGAAAATGATAGGAAGGAACCGGGTTAAACATAAACGGTTGGTACATACCCGGATTGATCATTGGAGGAAGTTGTTGAGGATTTTCAGCCCTAAACTCACTGTTTTGAGGTATATTAAAGGTGGGTAGTTCCTGAAAATTAACATAACCATGTGGGCTCGTTATAGGATGTTGTGTAGGAGCTTGGGATGGAGGACATTCAAATATTTGAAGCGGGTTTCCTCCCCTAACAGCAGCTAGCCTAGAATCTGAACCTATGTGGTGTTGGAAGTTCTCCAATGGTGGAAAAGGAATGCTTGTGGCATTTGGAGCTTGAGTAGAAGAGGTAGGAAGTGAAGTATGTTGAGAAGAAGAAGCCATAGATGTAAGCAAATGCTGGAAATTTCTTCTTCTTTTTGGTGATGGCTGAAAATCGAAAACAAGGGTGATGAATGGAGTGGGTTTTGCCGAAAAAACAAGGGGAAGAAGAGAGTTGTGTGGGTTTTGGTGGAGTTGTAAAGCTTAGGCAATGAGTCTATTTAAAGCTTTCCCCAAACTAAATCCTAAATGGAAAGGGATTGAGATTTAAGTTCAACTAGGTTTCCTAAACCTAAAAGGAAAAAAATAAATTTGAATACAAAATAGGATTAGGGAAACAAAATTTGAAGAGAAGTTTTTAAAGCTAAATCATAGAAGATTAATGTTTGACCCAAGATAAAGCCCATATTATCGAAAATTAAAACCCAAACTGTGAAGGAAAATATTTTCCAATTGCTGGAAAAACAGGGCAGGCGCCAGGCGCCTGCGTGATTTATTTTCGCAAAGGGCAGGCGCCAGGCGCCTGCGTAATTCTTTTTTTTTTTTCAACGTTTTTTTTCTTTCTTTTTTGTTTCTTTTTTTTTTCAACGTTTTCAAAAACATTCTCTTAATAAGAAAAACTTTATAATGAAACAAAGAGAAAATACAAGATACAAAGACTTCCTTCCTTTACTTTTGTTCTTTCAAAAACGGATAAGAAGGAAAAAACATTTTTCGCAAAAATTTATTGACCTGAAAGTTGAATAGAGGTTTTTCCTCTATCCACTGGTTCTCCAAAATACGGCTTAAGTCTCTGCCCATTTATTTTAAAAACATTTCCCTTAGAGTCAACTAGATCCACTGCCCCATATGGGTAGACTTTAAAAATTTGAAAGGGACCAGACCATCTAGACTTAAGTTTTCCAGGGAAAAGTTTCAACCTAGAGTTGAATAACAGAACCAGATCACCTTCTTGAAGATTGTTCGGCCGAAGACGCCTATCATGCCACTGTTTAGTTTTTTCCTTAAACAACTTAGCATTCTCATAAGAAAAGTGCCTGTGTTCTTCTAATTCCAACAATTGTAACTTCCTCGCTTCACCTGCAGCCAACAAATCAAAATTTAATTTCTTAGTAGCCCAAAATGCTTTATATTCTAGCTCAAGAGGCAAATGACATGCTTTTCCAAAAACTAGCCTATAGGGGGACATGCCGAGGGGAGTCTTAAATGCTGTCCTATATGCCCAAAGTGAATCATCAAGCTTAAAAGACCAATCCCTACGGTTAAGATTTACAGTTTTTTCTAAAATGTTTTTTATCTCCCTATTAGATATTTCGGCTAACCCATTCGACTGAGGATGATATGCTGTTGCAACCCTATGACGCACATTGTATTTAGTCAGCAACTTTTGCATAGACCTATTCACAAAATGAGCCCCCCCATCGCTTATCAGACAACGCGGGGTTCCATAACGCGTAAAAATGTGCTTTTGCAGAAAACGAATGACAACTTTGGAATCATTGGTAGCAGTTGCAATGGCTTCTATCCATTTCGAAACATAATCTACTGCTAACAATATATAAAGCTTACCATTAGAAGATGGAAATGGACCCATAAAATCTATACCCCACACATCAAATATTTCAATCTCCAGGATCGGGGTTTGAGGCATTTCGTGGCGTTTAGATATATTACCTGTCCGTTGGCATTTGTCACAAACCTGGGCAAACTTATGTGCATCTTTGAACAGAGTGGGCCAAAAGAACCCACTTTGCAAAACTTTGGCTGCGGTTTTGTGTCCTGCAAAATGTCCTCCATATGGAGACATATGACAAGCGTCTAATATCGCCTCGTGCTCTTCTTCTGCGACACACCTGCGTAAGATATTGTCAGGTCCTAGCTTATATAAAAAAGGCTCATCCCAACGATAACATTGAACTTCATTTAGAAATTTCTTTACCTGTTGCTTGTTGAACTCATAAGGAACTATTCGACTTACCAAATAATTTGCTATATCGGCATACCACGGAACCGAATCAACTCGCAAGAGTTGCTCGTCAATAAACTGTTCACGTATAATAGTTCCATCATCACAGAGCGGGGATTCCAATCTAGACAGGTGATCAGCAACTTGGTTTTCAGTACCCTTCCTGTCCCTAACTTCAATATCAAACTCTTGAAGTAACAAAATCCACCGTATCAAACGTGGTTTAGCATCTTTTTTAGCAAATAAATATTTTAAAGCAGAATGGTCAGTAAAAACAATGACTTTTGTGCCTATCAAGTAAGACCTAAACTTATCAAAGGCGAACACAACTGCTAACAGTTCCTTTTCAGTAGTAGTGTAATTGAGTTGTGCACCGGTCAGAGTCTTACTAGCATAATACACAGGATGCAAGATCTTGTTTTTACGTTGTCCTAACATAGCTCCTATTGCATAATCACTGGGATCACACATGAGCTCAAAAGGTAAATCCCAATTAGGTTCGATAATTATAGGAGCTGAACTTAGAGCAACTTTCAACATTTCAAATGATTTTAAACAGTCATCATTAAAAACAAATGGTCTATCATGTTCTAACAATTGACACAAGGGTTTAGAAATTTTAGCAAAGTCTTTTATAAAGCGGCGGTAAAATCCCCCATGCCCTAGAAAACTTCTAATCCCTTTGACATTTGTAGGAGGAGGTAGCTTTGAAATGATGTCTATCTTAGCGTGGTCTACCTCTATTCCTTGCTTGGAAATTTTGTGACCCAAAACAATACCCTCTTGTACCATGAAATGACACTTCTCCCAATTTAGGACTAGGTTTGTTTGTTCACATCTCTCCAATACTCTCTCCAAATTAACTAAACATGCGTCGAAAGAATTTCCAAAAACAGAAAAATCATCCATAAAAACTTCTAGAATATTTTCTACCATGTCAGAGAAGATGGCCATCATACACCTCTGAAAAGTCGCGGGTGCATTGCATAGTCCAAAGGGCATTCGCCTAAAAGCGAACGTACCATACGGACACGTAAATGTTGTCTTCTCTTGGTCTTCTGGAGCAATAGTAATTTGATTATAACCCGAATATCCATCTAAAAAACAATAGAAATCCTTACCTGCCAGACGGTCGAGCATCTGGTCAATAAACGGGAGAGGAAAATGGTCTTTCTTTGTTACCTTGTTGAGTTTGCGATAATCAATGCAAACTCTCCACCCGCTCACAGTTCGGGTTGAGATGAGCTTATTCTCCTCGTTGGCCACCACGGTTATACCCCCTTTCTTTGGTACACACTGTACTGGGCTTACCCAGCTGCTGTCGGATATTGGGTATATAACACCGGCATCAAGCCATTTAAGAATTTATTTCCTTACAACCTCTTTCATCTTCGGGTTCAACCGCCTTTGACTCTCAATAGAGTTCTTAGCATCTTCTTCCAATAGAATTTTGTGCATGCAAAAGGCCGGGCTTATCCCTCGGATATCTGCTATCGTCCATCCAATGGCCTTTTTGTGCTTCTCCAAAATCTGCAATAAAGAATATTCATTAGTAGGTGATAAATTGGAAGCTATAATAACTGGTAAAGTGTCGTTATCCCCTAGATACGCATATTTCAAATGCGACGGCAATGGCTTCTGCTCCAACGTGGGTGGTTCCACTATGGACGGAAGTAACGACTTGCATTCTTCTTTTTATATTTTTTCAATAGGATTAGCCACATCTTCTGGTCCTTCTGCTATCTTATCAAGCTCTTCTTCAATCTCTGTAACTAATAAGTCATAAAACTCATCAAACATAATAGGATTCAAGCTATTTATAGCAGAGCACTCTTCAAAGTCTCCTGGTAATTTCATGGCGTCTAGAACGTTAAATTTAACTTCTTCATTATTTACCCTCATTGTAATTTCTCCCTTCCTCACATTAAAAACTGTATCCCCAGTGGCTAGAAATGGTCTTCCCAAAATAATGGGAACGTCTAAGTCTGCCTCGCAATCTAGAATGATAAAGTCCGCAGGGAAAATGAATTTGTCCACCTGGACTAAAACATCTTCTATCTTTCCCTCAGGTCTTATGATAGATCTATCTGCTAGTTGGAGGGTAACCGTAGTAGGTCTAGCTTCTCCTATGCCTAAAGATTTGAAAACTGATAATGGCATAAGATTAATGCTAGCGCCTAGATCACATAATGCCCTACCTAAGTTTTTTCCTCCTATGGACCATGGAATGGTAAAACTGCCAGAATCATTACATTTCATGGGTAGAGGGCTGCCTACAGCTTCACTACTACATTTTGTCATGGCTACCAGTTCATGCTCTCCTATTTTTTTCTTCCTAGAAACTATATCTTTCAAAAACTTAGCATAATTTGGCATCTGTTCTAGAGCATCTACTAATGGTATATTTATATGCAATTGTTTTAAAATATCTAAAAATTTTCTAAACTGGGAATCATTATTTTTCTTAACTAATCTTTGTGGAAACGGGAGAGTAGGGGTAAAAGAAGGCTGTACCTGTGGAGGAACACTCGGGGTGTCCTCATTATCTTTTCTAATATTTTCTTTTTCTGTTGTTGTTGGATTTTCTGGTATCTTTACAATTGGTTCAGTGGACGGAATCTGTACATCTGTTGTTGGCATTGTTGGTCCATCATATGCCAGTCCACTCCTGAGGGTGACAGCTTTGCACTGTTCTTTCCCTTCTCGTTTTGGTAATTCAGTATGGCCTGGAAAAGAACCTTGTGGTCTATTCTTCAATTCATTGGCGAGTTGTCCCAATTGGGTCTCAAAATTCCTCATTGATGCCGCTTGGGACTGTATCACTGCGTCGGTTCGGGCCATGTACTCCTTCATCATATTCTCAAGATTTGAGTTGTTATTTTGAACTGGTGGAGTCTGTGTTCTCTGATTGTACTGCTGTTGCGGTGGTGGGATGTATTGCTGTATAGGTGGAACATAGGGCTGCTTGTTTTGCTGGCTCTGCCCTTGATTAAAACCGCTCGAACCTCCTTGTCCTCCCCATGAGAAATTAGGGTGGTGCCTCCAACCTGGGTTGTAGGTGTTCGAATATGGGTTAAAGTTCCTATTGTTACCATGTCCTACATAAAAAACGGAAGCAGGGTTATGTGGACAGTTATCATAAATATGGTTTTCACTGCAAAATGAACAAATGAGATCGTTGACTTGGCAAACAGGGGCAGGAGTGCAAAAATCCGACTGCACAGGTTGTATCGGCGTGGCTAATGGATTTTTTATTCCCAATGCCATCTCTTTTAGCCTCTGGTTCATTGTAACCATCTCTTTTTGCATCGAGGTCGCAATGTCCAGAGCCAAAACTCCAGCTGGATCTTGCTTCTTTGGTGCTGCCCTAGATCTTTGCGAACACCATAGTTCGTTGTGTGAAGCTAAGTCATTTAGGATGTCAACTATCTCGTTGAATGTCTTCTTTGTAAAGGCTCCGTTGGCAGCATTGTTTAGCATCATCTTAGTAGGATGATCTAAACCTCTAAAGAAATGTTCTATCTGGATGCATGCCGGCAAGCCATGGTTCGGACATTTCCTGATTAGTTCTTTAAATCTCTCCCACGCCTCGTGAACAGGTTCACGATCATACTGTCTAAAGGAAATGATCTCCTCTCTGATATCAGCGTGGCGAGTAGGTGGGAAGAATTTTGTTAAGAACTTCTCCACTAACGACCCCCATGTGGTGATGGATCCCGGTGGAAATGCATTGAGCCATGCTCTAGCTTGGTCCTTCAAAGAAAATGGAAAAAGTGTTAGTTTCAGAGCATCGTCTGTTATACCAGGTAATCGAAATGCATTTGCAATTTGAATGAATGATTTCAGATGATCATGTGGATCCTCATGTTCCTGCCCTCCAAAATGTCCAATTGTCTGCAACATTTGGAACATCATTGGTTTAAGCTCAAAGTTTGCGTGGGCTGGAATAGGGTTGACTATCCCTGAATCAAAGTTCTGAAAAGCCGTGGCGGCATATTCTCGCATTGCCACGTCTCTGTTGTCCGCCATCTGGATATGGTTGAATTCATCATTTCTTGCATGATCCCTCATATTACCGTTAACAGCAGGTGGATCAACCGGATCACGAGGTGGAATATCTGCCATTGATGTGCTCGTACTCAGTACCTCACTTTCAGGACTGATTTCACCTTCTCTGTCTTTTTGCTTTTCTAGTTGTTTTCGAAGTCTTTGCTCCTTTCGAGTTTTTCGAAGGGTCCGCTAAATCTCAGGGTCAAGGGGTAGAAGAAAAGATCTTGTGCTCATGCACTTTAACTTACCCTTGTGAGATAAACGACCAAAAATATAGAACAAAAACGGTGGATGGAACTTACACCCAACAACAATTCACAAAAATAAAAACTAAAAAGAATTTGAAAATAATTTTAAAACAAAAGTCCCCGGCAACGGCGCCAAAAACTTGACTGGGCGTTTATGCTTAACGCACGCACTAAGCGTGGTAACAATTATATAGATGCAAGCGCACACCTGTCAGAGTAATATAAAATGGATGGAGTATCCAAGTATCGATCCTCAAGGACTTCTAAATAATTTCCAAACTCTAAAGTTTTAAAGAATAGTGAATGTTGAAATGAGTGATTCTTGTAAAATGGGAAGTGGTCACAAATAATGGTTTTGGATTTGGGATTTGGACTTATAATGATAAAACCTAACCCGAATTACTTCAAGTTAGCCAACAAAGAATCAAGGACATACTAAGGACAATATGCATTTTACTTTAGAAACCAACGACTACGCTTCTCACTTGACTTATGTCTAAGCAAGTTCAAAGTCCTAAGACATTCCCTAATATGTCTATTATGAGATATATCTTAGTTTTAGGATGGAAATAGTCGCAACCTCGGGTTCAGGTCCTATGTCTAGGCTACTTAAGCGGAACCCTTATGTCTAAGGCGCTCCTCTCCTCGGTTTAATCACTCAACAATACAAATAAGCAACCTTTTCAGTATTGACTTGTTAAGACTTACAGTGGCCTTCTCTAAATCCTAACTTTTGGGAAAACATGTTGAGCAATGAATGGAAAGCAAAAACACTACTTCTTAGCAACCCTTTTTAGACATAAAAGGCTAACTATCCATAACCGGGCTAGAGACGGGAATTTAGAAAGACATATTGAAGAAAATACAGCAAGTAAAACGGTTGAATGTGGAATGCATGTGTGAAAAACAAAAGTTAACTAACGGAGAGTTTTTATCGGGATTGAGAGCTTCGCCCTTCTCTTTCAAGCAAGGGAGAGTGTCACGTGCTCTTTCCTCCAAAAACACAACTCTCTTAACTAAAAATTAAGTAAAGGCAAAGGGAAGATAAGCAAAGTGCTGGATTTTTATATATTTGAATAAGTAGAAAATGACTAAGTACAAATGGAAACAAAACAAGCTCAATAAAGGAATGTAAAGTGCTCGGGATTTAAAAACCAAAAGTAACTAATGAAAGCAACTCAAAAGTACTTAGAAAGCAACAAAGAAACACTAAAAATGATCAAGAGAAGGAAGCAAGGCTTGATGATTTTGGTGGAGAAGTTGCTGGAATTTATAGCTGTGCAGAATTGGTTAGGTAGGTCCTAAAACGATGGTGAATCACCCATTTCCAACTCTTTTGACTGACCAAATCGTGCTCAAACTGATAGTGGAACACTTCTTCTACACGTATGCATCGGTTGGAACCACCAAAACGCATTGGAAGACGCGTTTCATTAAGGGCAAAGTTGGAAGAAAACCAGTTTTTCTGCAGGCTTCCCAGACGCCTGGCGCCTCCCATGATGGTTTTTCCGTCTTTTTGCTTCTTTTGATTAATTTGCACTCCCAAATGGTCCTAAAATGTCATAAATACAATATAAGCCAACCACAAACCATAATATATGAATTTTGCATGAATTGGAACTCAAACGATCGAGAAAAATCTGAAACAAAGTTGAAACATTGTAAAAACAGCATCTAAAACCTTCTTTTTACGCATGTAAACAAGCGTAATCAAAGGACCCAAAGGACTATGTTGAGGTCTTCGAAGGCCTCATGGACTTTCAAGCGACAACAGATGCAATCAAATGCCGCGCTTTCCAGATCGCGCTCATCGACAGCGCGCGCTTGTGGTATCGAAGACTACCGGCCAGGTCGATCTCGACATACTCCCAGCTGAGGAAAGAATTTATTAGCCAATTCTCTTCTCGGCATTATGATAGAAAGATAGTGACTCACCTCGTCACCATCAAGTAGAAGGAAGGAGAGACGCTGAGAGAATATGTCACAAGGTTCCAGGAGGAGCAGCTGAAAGTCGTGCACTGCTCCGATGATTTGGCCATGTGCTACTTCCTCACTGGCCTGGCCGGCGAGACCCTCACTGTGAAGCTCGAAGAAGAAGCCCCAGCCAGTTTTGCCGAGGTCCTGCAAAAGGCGAAGAAGGTTATTGATGGGCAAGAACTCCTCCGAACCAAGACCGGCCAACCTGAGAAGCAAATCGACCAGAAGAAGCTAAACCAAGAGAAGAGGAAGGCTGATTCTAAGTCTAAAGACAAGGGATCGTCCTCTTCCGACAGCAGAGCCGAGTATCGTAGGTCGGAGATCAGCCACAATCGAAGCCGACCTTACGAGCGTTATAATCCAACCACCATCCCCATCTCTGAGATACTTACGAACATCGAGGTAAGTGATTACGCTTGTTTACATGCGTAAAAAGAAGGTTTTAGATGCTGTTTTTACCATGTTTCAGCTTTGTTTCGGATTTTTCTTGGTCGTTGGAGTTCCTCATGCAAAATTCATATATTATGGTTTGTGGTTGGCTTATATTGTATTTATGACATTTTAGGACCATTTGGGAGTGCAAATTAATCAAAAGAAGCAAAAAAACGGAAAAACCTACATGGGAGGCGCCAGGCGCCTGCGTGCCTGCAGAAAAACTGGTTTTCTTCCAACTTTGCCCTTAATGAAACGCGTCTTCCAATGCGTTTTGGTGGTTCCAACCGATGCATACGTGTAGAAGAAGTGTTCCACTATCAATTTGAGCACGATTTGGTCAGTCAAAAGAGTTGGAAATGGGTGATTCACCATCGTTTTAGGACCGACCTAACCAAGTCTGCACAGCTATAAACTCCAGCAACTTCTCCACCAAATTCATCAAGCCTTGCTTCCTTCTCTTGATCATTTTTAGTGTTTCTTTGTTGCTTTCTAAGTACTTTTGAGTTGCTTTCATTAGTTGCTTTTGGTTTTTAAATCCCGAGCACTTTACATTCCTTTATTGAGCTTTGTTTTGTTTCCATTTGTACTTTGTTATTTTCTACTTATTCAAATATATAAAAATCCAGCACTTTGCTTATCTTCCCTTTGCCTTTACTTTATTTTTTTAAGAGAGTTGTGTTTTTGGAGGAAAGAGCACGTGACACTCCCCCTTGCTTGAAAGAGAAGGGCGAAACTCTCAATCCGGAGAAAAACTCTCCGTTAGTTAACTTTTGTTTTTCACACATGCATTCCACATTCAACCATTTTACTTGCTGTATTTTCTTCAATATGTCCTTCTAAATTCCCGTCTCTAGCTCGGTTATGGATAGTTCGCCTTTTATTTCTAAAAAGGGTTGCTAAGAAGTAGTGTTTTTGCTTTCCGTTCATTGCTCAACATGTTTTCTCAAAAAGTTAGGATTTAGAGAAGGCCACTGTAAGTATTAACAAGTCAATACTGAAAAGGTTGCTTATTTGCATTGTTGAGTTGTTAAACCGAGGAGAGGAGCGCCTTAGACATAAGGGTTCCGCTTAAGTAGCCTAGACATAGGACCTTAACCCGAGGTTGCGACTATTTTCATCCTAAAACTAAGATATCTCTCATAATAGACATGTTAGGGAATGTCTTAGGACTTTGAACTTGCTTAGACATAAGTCAAGTGAGAAGCGTAGTCGTTAGTTTCTAAAGTAAAATGCATATTGTCCTTAGCATGTCCTTGATTCTTTGTTGGCTAACTTGAAGTAATTCGGGCTAGGTTTTACCATTGTAAGTCCAAATCCCAAATCCAAAACCATTATTTGTGACCACTTCTCATTTTACAAGAATCACTCATTTCAACATTCACTATTCTTTAAAACTTTAGAGTTTGGAAATTATTTAGAAGTCCTTGAGCATCGATACTTGGATACTCCATCCATTTTATATTACACTGACAGGTGTGCGCTTGCATCTATATAATTGTTACCACGCTTAGTGCGTGCGTTCAGCAAACCACCAATCAGTAAGCGGGATCGAAAAGCTCCTCAAGCGACCTGAGAAGCTCCGAGGAGACCCAGAAAAACGCAATAAAGATAAATATTGCCGTTTTCATCGCGATCACGGCCATAATACGACAAATTGCTAGGAGCTGAAGCGCCAGATTGAAGACCTCATTCAAGATGGGTACTTCAAAAAGTTCGTTGGTAAACCGAGGTCTAACTCGGTCGAAAAGAAAGAAGAGAGGAATCTTTCAAGGACGCTACCTCGACGAGATGACCGACCTGCGGTTATTAACACTATTTTCGGAGGCCCAAGTGGGGGCCAATCTGGAAATAAAAGAAAAGAGCTAGCTCGCGAAGCCAGGCGCGAGGTGTCATCATCAGGGAGCAGAGACCGACCTGCTCCATTACTTTTGACGATACCGACCTGGAGGAGGTCCACTTGCCCCATAATGATGCACTTGTGATTGCCCCTCTGATCGATCACGTCCTGGTTAGAAGAGTATTGGTAGATGGAGGTGCATCTGCCAACATCTTGTCCCTCCCAACATATCTGGCCTTGGGGTGGACCAGGTCACAGTTGAAAAAGAGTCCAACACCCTTGGTTGGATTCTCTGGAGAATCGGTCTCCCCATAAGGGTGTATTGACTTGCCGGTCACGATCGGGCAAGATACTACCTAAGTAACGCAGATGGCCGAGTTCGTGGTGATCGACGGCAGATCGGCCTACAACGCCATCTTCGGGAGACCCATCATCCACTCATTTTGGGTCGTCCCCTCCACGCTGCATCCAGTCCTGAAGTACTCAACATCTAATGGAGTGGGCACAGTCCGAGGTGAGCAAAAGACTTCAAGGGAGTGTTATGCATCCGCACTTAAAGGGTCGTCAGTATGTGCACTGGAAGAGCAAACCAATCAAGACGACCTACTTAGGGAAGGCAAAAGGCAGTTCTCCCCACCAACAGAGGAGCTCGAGCTTGTTCCCTTACTTAGCCCTGAAAAGCAGGTAAGCATAGGAACCAAGTTGGGGGCCACTGACAGGGAGGAACTGATCAACTTCCTCAGGTCCAACTCGGACGTCTTCGCATGGTCTCACGAGGACATGCCAGGCATCGACCCAAAGATCATGGTGCATCGCCTCAACATAGACCCATCATTCCGACCTATAAAGCAAAAAAGAAGACCTGTAAATAAGGAGAGGAGTGATGTAATTGTTGAGGAAGTTAACAAACTTTTAAAAGCTGAATATATACGAGAAATTCTATATCCCGAGTGGCTCTCTAATGTTGTATTAGTTAAAAAATCCAACGGGAAGTGGAGAATGTGCGTGGACTTCACAAATTTAAATAAGGCATGCCCAAAAGACTGCTTCCTCCTGCCGAGGATCGACCAGCTCGTACACGCAACAGCCGGGCACGAACTGCTCACCTTCCTGGATGCCTACTTCGGATACAACCAAATCAAAATGCATGTGCCAGACCAAGATCATACCGCATTCATAACAGACCAAGGTCTGTACTGCTACAAGGTGATGCCCTTCGGCCTAAAAAATGCAGGCGCAACGTACCAAAGGATGGTGAACAAAATGTTCGCCAAGCAGATCGTATATGTGGACAACATGCTTGTCAAGAGCAAGCAGTCAAAGTCGCATCTTTCCGATCTGACCGAAGCCTTTGGAGTTCTGCGAAAGTATCAAATGAAACTCAATCCAGCCAAATGTGCCTTTGGAGTCTCCTCGGGGAAGTTCCTTGGTTTTATTGTAAACAGCCGTGGGATCGAAGCCAACCCATAGAAGATAAAGGCCGTGCTCGAGATGGAAGCGCCCAAGACTCTTAAACAGGTTCAGTGCCTTAATGGCAGGATTGCAGCTCTGAACAGGTTTGTCTCGAGGTCAACAGATAACTGCCTTCCTTTCTTAAAGGTCTTGAGAAAGAAAGGGCCTTTCAAATGGACAACGGAGTGCGAGCAAGCGTTAGAGCAGTTAAAGAGCTACCTCTGCTTGTCACCCTTACTCGCCAAGCCGCTACCAGAAGACAAGCTTTACTTATACCTGACGGTGTCTGATAGCGCCGTCAGCTCGGCCCTAGTCAAGTAGGAAGGAGTACGCCAAAGTCCTATCTAGTACACAAGTAAAGCCATGACCGAGGCCGAGACCAGATACCCTCAAATGGAGAAGCTGGCCCTCGCTTTGGTCACCTCGGCCCGAAGACTTAGGCCGTACTTCCAAGCACACACTGTCGTAGTACTTACGAACTTGCCCTTGAAGAATATCTTCCATAAGCCTGAAACATCAGGGCGCCTGATGAAGTGGGCATTAGAGTTGAGTGAATACAAAATCTAGTTCGAGCCAAGAACTGCGTTGAAAGGGCAAGCAGTGGCAAATTTTATCGCAGAGCTCACTCCATCACCACAGTTGGCCAAGTCCGACCTTCCATGGACGATCTACGTTGATGGATCCTCCAATGAGAAAGGGTGCGGGGCAGGGATTCTCTTACTCGCACTAGGTGGCGAGCGGTTTGAGTATGCTCTGCGGTTCAATTTTCGGACCTCAAACAATGAAGCCAAGTATGAAGCACTTATAGCAGACCTGCGCATTGCCAAAGGACTGGGGGCCGTCCACATCAAGGTCTTTAGTGACTCCCAATTAATTGTAAATCAGATTAAGGAGGAGTACCAAACAAAGGACCTCCGAATGGAAAAATATCTAAGCAAAGTCAGATCGCACCTCGCCCAATTCGAGATTTACGAGGTTAGTCAAGTTCCAAGGTCAGAAAATTCCAATGCTGATGCCTTAGCCAAATTGGCATCAGCATATGAGACCGACCTGGCCAGGTGAGTCCCAGTAGAGATCTTGGACAATCCTTCAATCCTGGATCCAGACGTGATGGAGATTGACACTTCATTGCCTTCGTGGATGGATCCAATCGTGGAGTTCATCAAAGGAAATCCGCCGCAAGACCTGAAGCAGTAAAAGAAGATGGCACGGAAAGTAACTATGTTCATACTCCGAAACGGAGCGGTGTACCGACGTGGTTTCTCCCTGCCTCTGCTTAAGTGTGTGACTCCCGAAGAAGGCCTTTACATTATTAGGGAAATTCATGAAGGGGCGTGTGGAAACCACTCTGGCGCCAGGTCGTTGTCGTCCAAGGTAGTTCGACAAGGGTACTATTGGCCCACTGTCGAGAAGCCCACTTCTCAGAGTACTTTTTCTTGAGATCGCTGAGATCGATCTGAAGATGAGGCAGGTCGGTGGCAATGCCCTTCATCAGGAACTTGAAGCCCGCATCGCTGAAGTCCTTGGCAAATCCGTTAACTGTCTCATAAATTCTACAATAAATATCTAAAAACGTTTTATAAAATAACCACTCACATATCGTCCGCGACTCCAATTTCTGTCTTGTCTGGTCAGTTCAATCCAAATTAATTCATGCTTAATCCATTATAAACACAACATACTCTGTGTTTCCAATATAAATCACATTATCTTCCAAATTAGTCCACATATTTCAAATTCGATAACTACATTTTCTCTCTTCATTAAAAACTCATTACTTGTCTTTCTTACTACGTTACAAGTGGGTCCCATAATCCACTCAATTCCTCTTCCTTTCCATGTCAATCTCACGTGACAAGCCCCAAATTCTAACTACCTCCTTGTATTGTTCATATTTAATTTTAACTAAAACCTTTTTCTCTTTCTTCCTTCAACAACTCTTATCTTCCTCTTCTTCCTTCTCCATTCAAACCCACGGCTTTCTCCCTCACAATTCACCTCTCTACCAATTCTTCTAACCAACACAAACACTCTTCAATTTTTCCAACAAATCACAATTAAACTCTAACCATTTTATTCTACATAAAAAAAACAACAACAATAATCCAAAATCTTCATTTTCCTACTAAGCAGCTTCTTAAGCCTAACCTGAAAAACCCTCAAAACCAATAGATTTTAGGAGAAGACAACCCACAAACAAATATTGGTCCTTACTTCTAAATCTTTTAAGGAGAATGGAAACCAACCTCTTTTAAGTTTAAAATGATTTATTTAACACAAACACAGCAATGCATAAAACTCTAACCAAACTTCTATTTCTTTCCAGATCTTCACATAAAACCAGTTTAATTACTCAAATTTGCCCCTCTTGGTTCTCCTTCCCCCTTCTTTTCTTTTCTTTTATTTTTTTCCTTTCTAATCTCTCTTCTGCTCTTTTTTTATTTTTTAACCACATGTCCACTATCACAAAGTGTTCCAACAATTTGTGTTGACTTCCGAAACAAATTTATTTTTTTAAGCTAAAAGACCATTATGTCCCTTTTTACCTTAACTCCACAATATCCAAGGTTTTTTTTTTTACAACTTAAATGACAAACATGTCCTTGCAAAATATTACCTCCTTTTTAAGAATTTTATCTTCGAAATTCAACCACAAGAATCAGTAGAACGACCAAGGGTACTAAATATGCATCTGACGTTCACTTATCCAAGCTCCCCTTTCACTGCTTCGTTTCTACACCAAAACGTTAATTAGAGGAATATTCTTATTTTGCAACACATAAACATGAAACACATAATAAATTCTTGAAAGTTCTCCTGGCACGCAAGTTGATATACTACTAATCCAACATGCTCAAGAGTCCTTTATGGACCTATAAACCTTGGGCTCTTCTTTTCTTTTTCTACCTAAATTTAGTACATCCTTCCAAGTTGACTATTGAGTAAAACTTTCTCACTATCATAACTTCGATATCTTTCTGACACTTAACAATATACACCTCTGTCAATTTGTTACCATTTTTCACTTTTCTTACTTACCTTAACCTTTTCTATAGTAACTACACAAGTTCTTAACCTTATTATTTTTCCATCTCTAAATGACGTATCACAACAAACTGAAGTTTGATATTTCCCTTTTCCATATCGGCCTACCTGTTGGGTGTGTTGCCCTAAACTCATAGTTTGTATTTTGTGTAAAAACAAATGTATATTCAATAAAGCTTTATTCAATAAATTTATTGTTGGATTCATAGCATTGCATTGTCCAAAATCAATAAACTAAACATCCGAGGTTATTTTAGTGTAACCGGGATAGTATATGTACTGGGTATATATTTGATATACAGGGTATATATTTGATATACCCCTGATATACGAGGTATATATTTGATATACCCTGATATACAAGAGGATAATGTCCCGTGAATAACCTTAAGGGTCTATACTATATGGATAAGGTCGGGTACCTTATCCTGGCAACACTATGGATACGGCCCACCCTGTAAAGGTTACAGACGACTCGATCCAGGTCGTTCGTGTGGAGACATGCGAGTGGGGGTATCCTATACAATGAGTTTGTATAAGACCGGACCACGAAATAGCCAATCTTTAGATGTAACACCGTTAACTAATAGATTGTTGTTTCTTAGGATGACCAGGCAACTCATTCTCAATCCTGAGTGAGTTATGGACTCCTGCCTGTGAGGGCTCGTCCTTTGATCTGTATGGGTGAGAGTGGCCCAAGTTGTCGACTCAATATTCCTACCATTTTGGGGACGAGACCGAGTGGGGAGCTGGGAATATAACTTCACAAGATGGAATTCACTCATCTCCGACTTTAGGGGAGTAGATGAGTGTTCCCTTAAATGCTAACTTCGGGACTTGAACAAGGGGTCCCACCCTCTCATTGGCCCGAGAGGGACTTCCGGTTATTGGTCGGACCATAACCGGGTTGTTCATTAGAGGAGCAGTGGTATTTAAGGAGTAAGATGTAACTCAGGGGTAAAACGGTAATTTGACCCAACTTGAGTTACGAGCACTCGTGAAGGATTGACTCGTCATTAATGGTTGTATATCCATGGACACGAAAACATTCTGTAGTGAGAAGAGTGCAAATGCGGGTCTTTAGTGGAATGACATGTAGTTAATGAATCTTGATTAACTCGATCAATGAGTTTGACCGATTAATCTTGCATCGTTGGAGCTTCTGATCTGTAGGTCCATTAGGTCCCCTTGCTAGCTCATAACGGGTAAAACGAGGATCAAGTTTTTGGAAGAATTTGAACTGTTCAAATTTCATAAGGGATTATATGTATATTGATACATTATAATATATAGTTAATTTTAAATTAAAACTATATATTATGAGAAAAATTATTTGAATGTGATTCAAATAAAATTAATATGAATATGATTCATATTAAAATTATAGGTTAAAAATAATGTGCAACATTACAAGTATAGGTTATGCGAGAGAAATGTTTTAGAATATGATTCTAATAAATAATTAAGTGTTAATTATTTATTTGATTTATATATATATTTATTAATTAATTATTAATTAGATTAATAATTAATTATATTTATTAATTAATATGATTAATTAATAAATTATATATATATATATATATTATTAATTATTAATATTAATATATAAATTAAAAATTGCAGGGGAGTGGCAGTTAAGTGACGTGGGGTAACTCCCCACGTCACTGCTTTTGTGTTCTTCTTATTGCAGTTCGACAAAAGAAAAATGAACTGAATTGAACAAAAAAGATAGAACTCTCATCTCTCTCAAGCTCTCTGAATACTCCCTCTCATTCCAAACAAGGTGCTCCCACAAGCACGGTCTCGAGACCTAAGAGGATAGCGAGGAAGACTCGGTGGTGGTGTTCGAGGGGAATTCGTTGAAGAAAAGTTCTTCAAAGGTATGGTTTTCTCCTGTGTTTTTTCTTGTTTGCATATTGATTTTGTTTCCCAAATATCACGAACAACGATCCCTTTCCGCTTTGGGATTCACATCCCTTCACTACCAATATGTTCTGTCAATGATACCTTTTTGTACTTTTTAACCCAAACTTGATCATTTCTCACTATATACTCTCTTCACTAACCACTTTTACTTCTTTCTTTACCTTAATCAACGTTGCATACTCAAGTTTAGCTTCTACAATTCTATTTTTAAAAATAAATCTTATTTGGAAGTGGGCAAATAAAACTCTAAACTCAACAATTAGAATTCCAGCTTAAATAACCAACTATAACTGTAACGCCCCGCGTTCTCTGACTCGTTTATTTTCAGAGATAAATAGTGCCTTGGATCTTTCCCTAAGTTGATAACTTTAATTCTTGGATCTTCTAACTTCGAAATTCTAATTTTCGGCTAAATTAGAATTAAGTTTATTTTCATTGGATTAAGATAATTTAAGTTCTCGACCTGTGTAGGAGATTTTTAGTTAAATCTTAAATTCATGGTTTTTTTTTTTGGGACTCTTAATTTCTACTTTTCTTTTAATTATTATTCTTGGGTTTTAGAGTTTCAGTTAACTATTTTATTTCGGGTTGTTGTGGGGTTTATTCTATTTCTAAAGCATAATTATTGGGCTTTTGTTTTGGACCATTGTAGTTTTAGTTGGGCCTCATTTAAAATTTGGGAATTGGGCTATTGGTTTTAAAACAAAATAAAGAAGAAAAAAAAACCCGTAAATCTATTTTGTTTTTTTTTCTTCTTCTTCTTTTTCTTTTTATTTTTTTTTCCTTTCTTCTTCTTCTTCCTCTCGTTTTGGAGCCGCCGCCCCCCCCCCCCCCCGATTTCTTCTTCCTCTTCTTCCCCAAATCAGCTGCCGGACCCCTTGGGATTTCTTCTCCGGCGAAGCAGAACACGGCGCCCAACTCCGTGCAGCTCTCCGGTGACTCTTCGTGCAACGTGCGACGTGCAACAGTGGCGTTTTCCCTCGTCGGCGGCTCGAGCAGACAACAACTCCGGCGTCGATTGGCGGTGCATCATCGCGAATCGAGTAGCGGTGTTAAATCGCGATTCTGGCGCCATCAGCAACGTTCTCCACGGCGGCGCGGCGTTTCCCCCACGAAATTGCAGCAGTGTGACGTCTCCTCCACAATCGCACGACCTATGGCGTGGTGGCTCTCCGACGACCCTCCACGACCGGCCGACACGCTCCACGAACCACGAACGGCGACGGCACTAAACAGCCACCGGAATCCGACGCCCTGCAGCACTCCCTTCGACGTGAACAGTAGCAGATTCGCGAAGACGTCTTCATTCCGATATATTTTGGCATTGACCCACACCCAAACGAAGCTTGATTTGAGTTACCCATCCCCTCCGACACTGTTTTTACGTCGACCCACTCCTTACCCAAGAGGTTTTATGGTGAGATAGTAGGTAACGGATCATCTAAACTCACTTTCGATGCAAACTAAGTGTTTCTAACATGATTTCTAATCAAGTTTGGTTTGCTTTTGGATTTAGGAACCCTTGGGTGAACTTGGTAGCGCATTAGAACTTTGTAGTAAGTAGTTTCTTACTGGAGGGGTTGGTTGTTGTGTGCTGATATGATATGGTTGTTTGCTCGTGTGCCCATGTGCGATATTTGCATGTTGCTTGTCTTTGTTATCATTTAGCGAACGTCGTTGTTGATAAAACTGTTGATATATCTTGGGAAAATTATGTGGTTGTGTGAATAAATTGTAGTCAAGTAATCTTGGGTCACTATGATTGAATTGTTGTTATGTTCTAATTGGTTTTCATGATGAAACTTGTATACCGGTACTATAATCTGTTGTTTCGAAAGCATGTTGAATGTTTATGAGAAGTCGGTAGTGTTTGATGAATGCTGGGTATCTATCAACTATACTTTGGTTAAGTGGTTGATTGTGCTTTTTCTGTGAACGATGCCTGCTGGAGCCGTTGGATCATGTTGGACTATTTTAGATTGATTCGCTTTTACACATGATCATTTCGGTGTATCGCATATTGGACTGTTATGAGATTGTTGATGCATGAGGCATGGCGTAGTAGCAAGTAGGACTCTTATGAGAATTTTGGGACATAACAAAGTAAGTAGCACGGGGGCGGGTGTGTGCGTTGATGTGTGTTAATAGAAATTGTTCTTGCTGATTTTACATTATAAACATGTTTCTCTTATTATTTTAATTGTTGGACAGGTTTGTGAGGTCGATGCTGTTATTGTAACTTGCGGTTATTTTATATATTGGATATGTATATGACTGGTATTCATGTTTGTTGTCTGCAACTTTAGGAACTTACTGATATTGTATGGTTGGTTGGAACTGATTAGGATTTGTTATGTTGTGAAAAGCATGCTATGTGAAGAATGTCATAGGGTTGTTTGTTGAAGCTTTGTGTGCGCTATGCTGTGAGCAGGTTGGTTGTTGTCAGACTTTGTGTTATTGAGACCCGTGATGCATTGAAATCTTACTAGTGGTTGTGTTGTTGTTGGGCTTTGTGGTGGTTGGTGTTATTAGGGAAGTAGTACTGATATCCTGGTTGGAGGTTAGAAATGATATGTGGAGTTATGAAAGTTACGAAGCGAATGGGTGAGAGTCAGGGCCTCGGGTATAAATGGTCGAGGGCTGATACGTCACTAATTGGGTATCGAGGCCTCGGGTATAAATGGTCGGGGGTCGATACGCCAATATTGGATAAAGATGAGCGTCGAGGCCTCGGGTATAAATGGTCGGGGGTCGATGCGAAGAGTCTTTCGAAAGGAGAACTATTGGGGTTTTGGGTATAAATGGTCAAGGGCCAATAGATTGTAAGACATCGAGGCCTCAGGTATAAATGGTCGAGGGTCGATGCAGAGTTCAAGACCTCGGGTATAAATGGTCGAGGGCCGATGCTGCAGGGTCGGGGCTCTGGGTATAAATGGTCAGGGGCCGACTCTGCTCGAAGGAGTTAACTGTGGAAGGCTAGAGTAGCTGTGATAAGCGTAGAGATACTTGAGATGTTAGGGAGACTAGAGGTTAGTACTGGTAGTTAATGTGTTCCCGGTTGTGGTTGTCACCGAATTTTATAGAATGTGTCTGTGTTTGAATGCATAATGTGATGAAAAGCTTGACTGTGAATGTTTCATGATTTGGTTGAGCATGATGTGTGTGTGTTGATCCTTTGATAAGCATGACATGTTGTTCCTTGATAAGTATGTTGTTTGTGCGTGACCCTTCAGATAAGGGCTGTTTACTGAGTACTGTGGTTGTACTCATCCCTCTTTTCCCCTCCAGTTTACAGGTATCGAGCTAGCTCTTGGGATGGTGATGGCAAGGAGGAGGCTTGATCGGAAGGACCATTAGCTTTGCTGCGTGCAATTAATTTCTTTTAGTTAGGATAGTGGTGGCCATTTAATCCTGTAGTTGAGTATGTAGTGGTTGGTTTTGTTTAGTTCTATTGTCTAAAGGATGTTGTAAGGTTGCCGATTCATTATTCTTTTAGAGCATTAATTTTGTTAGCCTCTTGAACTACGGGATTGTAATCTACTTAGGATATTTATGAATACATTTGTTTAAGTTGATCGTACTTGAATTAGCTTTTGCTTCATTGCCATTCGAGATGTTAATATTCATTTAGTGGATGGTTTATAGTTAGTAAAGTTTCCTTGAAGGGTTTGGTTAATGTGAAGTCGGTATTAAATGGTTTATCTATATAGGATGTGAGTTTCTCTTAAAACATTAGTGTTGTTGTTCTAATTGTTCAAGCTCTCGTGAGTGTTGGAAATCAGAGTAGCGCAGCAGAAGCGTGGTAGTTTTATTGTTTAGTGTTGTTGTGAAGAAAATTCTCTTGTTTATGCGAAAATTTTAGGTAGGCTTAGTAACGGTCCCTGTTTGAAAATGGTGAAATTCCTGGGGCGTTACGATAACAATTTTTTTTTGTACGAATATAACCCTTATCAATTAACCTTTGCAGCTCTATTCTCAATTCCCTTACCTTTGTGGAAGCCATAACCATAAAATGAAAGACCCATTTACCTTTCTTTCTCGAACTTTATCCTAACAAACCGAAGTTCGACATACATGGTGCCATCTTAGATTGGAATGATAACTGTTATTATAGACAAACTCTATGAGAGACAAATAAGTATCCTGACTACCTTTGAACTGCCAAACATAAGCTCGTAATATATCCTCAGAGTTCGGATCACTATCTCGGACTGTCCATCTGTCAGAGGATGAAAAGTTGTACTAAAATGTAATTTAGTATCTAATACTTTGTTGTAGGTTAGGCTCGAACTTAGAAACAAATCTAGTGTCCCTGTTTGAAACAATGGGAATTGGAGTCTCATTCAACTGAATATTCCATCGACGTATATCTTAGTTAACTTATCAAGAGAATGTGCGATCTTTATAGGCAAAAGTCGAGCAGTCTTTGTCAACATATCAACTATCACTCAGGTATCATGAAGACCACCTTGAGTATGGCGGAGTCCAAATAGAAAATCCATAATATCATGCTCTCAGTTCCACATCATAATTTCACTTGTCGACAAATCAAATATCTAGACACATATTCTGCTATTTCCTTTTTCATACTTGGACACTAGTAACGTTCTTTCAATGCTTGACTCATCAAATTCAGCTTCTATAATTCTATCAATCAACGTAGGCGAAACCTGAATGTGAGCTAATAAAACTCCCAAAATGATCAACCACTCCTTTTGCATTAAACTCCTTAACCCACCAAACAAGGAGAAACTGACTACATCAGGCAAGCTTTTGAACAGCATGGCTTTTTGCTTAAAGCATCAACTACAACCTTAGCTCATTGCTATACTACTCAATAACACTATCATAATCCTTAACAACTAAAGCCACCTTCTATTTCACCAATTTCAACTCTTCATACTCAAAGACAAGCTCGAGATTTTTGTGATCTCTGTATATACTACCCTTTTTCGCCAAACCTATAATGCCACCAAACTTGTAACGCCCTTACTACCGCAGCTAACTCTAAATCATGCCTAGGAACTTATACGCATGTTTTCCCCACTATCTTGACGCCTAAGCTATATGTAACGCCCTAGGTCCAAGATGGGGACCAGAATTCAGAATCTGGATTTGGCACCTATTTGCCCCCGCATTCCCCTACATCCCCTACAACCTGCTCGCGTCATCCTTTTGTTCTGAGCTACTTAGAAGAGCGTAGACTATCCCTACAGACCAACACGAGTCCTTTTCACGCTTAACTTTGATGTTCTTATGATTGAGTTACCGAAGAGCGTAGACTATCCCTATAGACCAACACCTTGTTAGTATATATAGTGATTATCAATTTTTTTAAGTATTTCTTGATCATTCTTCCATGATCTCAAGATCCCTCTCATTCGGATGTGGTACTCAGTTCATTTATGTATCTCTCCTCTCTATTGGACTTCACATTTTGGATGTCCAAAAGTCATGCACAAAGAATAATTATATTGGAAAATGGGCAACAATAATTAATTTATTTGGTTTTGGCTTAGAACATGTTGATTTTAAATTTTTTTCTTTTAATTTATATTTGAATCAAGACATTGGCAATTTTTTAGTTCATTTTTTTTTAATAAAGATAAAATTGTGATCTTTTAATTTTGTGGAGTTGATTTGATTAAATTGTTTATTTTTTCTATCATTGAAATGACTACCTAATACTAAAATATTAAAATATTAATAATATAATATCCTATAAATTATTAAGGGCATAATAGTGAAATGTTATATTTTCTTTTCATTTCTCGTAAACATCCAAACAATAAATTTTAATTTCAAGGATTTAGAATTATTTTGGTTCCAAACGAAATCAATAATTCAAAATCATTTCCATAATTCCAAATCCTAAAATTTGAAATCGTTTCCTACCAATTATATATACCAAACGAAGCATATGTCATTCTCCAATTAATATAAATATGAAATTAATATATGATTTGTTAACAACTTCTTTAAAGTCTATGAACAAAATAGATATAATTCTAAAAGTTTTAAAGACATGCTATAAAATAAAAATAACAATAATTAAAAAAATTTCGCCTTATTTATAACCCTGTCATTTATTTATTTATTTATTTTAAATAAGCCTAAACACATCGTTTTCACCCCGCATGTTTCATTGTTTTTATCTACTTTTTAAAACTATTTCCAAAATTTAAACCAAAATTTGAAAACTAAACAAAAAAGGTCTTTTTTTTATTTATTTACTTTTTTCCCATAATGGCCACCTACCTACCTAAGGAATTAATAATTCTTATGTATTTTCCGACATCAGCATCAAATGTTGTATTGTCGATAGTTGTCCCATAAGATGGATAAGCTAGCCCGGACACTCACGGATAAAAAAAAATTATTTACTTTTTCAAAATTTAACTAAAAGTTAAAATGTGTGATCAACGTATATGAAAAATACAGAGAAAAACTGGAAATACTACAATGAAGCATAAATTTTAAAACAAGAAAACAGACATCCTAATGAGTATCCAATGGCATATCAAACTTTGTAATTTTTAACTGCAAAATAACCGAGCTAATTTTTTATTTTTTGTCAGAAACTAAATAAACAATAAATACGTGATCGAAAAGATATGGGGAATCAGAAAATCGCATCATGTTTGACACGTGCTCCAGTAATGATTTATTTATTTATTTGTTTCTTTGGCACCTCCAATCATGACTGAATATGGACGAGGCGCCCCATACACTACAGTCTCACATATGATTTTTTGTTTTTTTTTTCCCTGAAACCGATGATATTATTCGTAATCTGATTAGGTTGCACATGCACGAATCTCCCTTCTTTCATCTTCGTCCACATTTTTTCTCTACCATTTTTTAATACATTTGTGTCCTGCCAAATTATTCAAAAGACTCCTACATTTGGAAGTTAGTTTCAGTCCTATTATTATCCTTTAAAAAGTTTCATTTCTACCATTTTTCATTTAAATATGTAGAAGATAAATACTATATCCACTCGAACGAGTTGAATGTATTTATCGAAATAAACCTTTAAAAAATTTACAGTTGAAACAAGAAAAAGTGACGTCGTTGTTGAGTTATAAATAGAACAATGACATGTTTGATATTTTTCACTTTATGGAAAAGTCCACAAACTTACGCTTATGAAGGCTTAGGTTATTTTTTATTTTTTTGCCCGTCAAGTACAAAAAACAAAAAGGATATGTATAGCAATGTTTTAAACACGTTTGGATTTCGTTTTGTGGTCGGATCTAGCTTAAACTTAGATAGCATGTTCACAATGCGAGGGTCTTCAATCTGGACCGTCGTGATTTCTTTTTGAAGCTACCTACAGTTAGATACAATGGGTAATTGGGTGTCACATTAAGTGAGATCTTATTTCTTTTTGTCTCAACATATCTATTATTATATGACTCTAATAGTGATTAATGAAGCCTTGGTGTAGCCCATTATAGATTATAGTAGAGATTTTGATTTCGGTCCGTGGTTTTTTGTCATTCACCATATCTGATAGCGGGGCCATTGCGCATAACGCAGTTGTTGTACGCCTGTGCGATCACAACATTGCGCGACCCTATGGTTGCGCATTCGACCATTGTATGACCTATAGCGTGACCTTGCACATGAATAACGTGGCTGTGGCCCTTGTACGGCCTATAGTGCGACCCTTGCATTGCCAAGCGCATCCATCCACCATGCGTTCGCACTACCACATCTCCTATAAATAGAAAGGGCCTATAACCTTCCCAAGTACGTCATTTCCTCTCGAGCCATTTTTTACTTGTCTTGGGCTTAAGATCTATCTCAGCCTCAAGAATTGTCTCGTCTTTAAAACTTTTCTCTACCTCGAGAACTATCTCAGCCTCGAGTCCTATCTCGACTTGTAGACCTGTCTCGACCTCTAGAACCATCTCGGTCCCGAGAGCTATGTTGACCTCGAGATTCATTTCAATCTCGAGAACTATCTCGGCTTCGAGAATTGTCTCGACCTCAAGCTACCTCGGTCGTCACCTTAGTCTTAAGTTCACCTCAACCTTGCTTCGACCTGACATCGACCACCACTAGCTTGGCCACGTCCTCGACCACACAAAGGGCCACACACGACCGCCAAGAAGTAACCTCGACCTCTAGTGTTATCTTGACCTCAAGAAATCACCTTGGCCTCGAGAAGTCACCTCGATCTCAAGAAGTAGCTCGACCTCAAGCATTAGATCAACCTCAAGAAATTACCTCGACTGTTGCTTTAATTAGCCATTAATGGACTGTGAGCTCCGTTCTCGAAGGACAAAGCTTAACGGTAGATTAGTCTAGCAAAAAATACTACTTTCGAAGATTGGGATACTCTCTACCTCATAACGGTTTGATTCACCCAACTCATAGGTGGGGGCCACTATTGGGCGTAAATTTATCAAAAGATTTTAAATTGTAGAATATAAATCTCCTTACAAAATCAACCGTCCGAGGTCTTTCATTAAAGGATGCACTAAATGGTGTACTATAAATGGTGAGTTGAATGATGCGCTAAGGGATGCAATAAAAAATTCACTAAATTTGAACTAAAAATGAGCTAAAGTCGCACTATATATGTTGGTAAAGCTATTTTAGTGCGACATACGATGGAGATAGGGCAGAAATAGAGTGGTTATAAGTGGGAATAGATCTACCAATAGTCTCGCAAACCGCATAGCTTAGAATGAGCTAGGTTATAGGTCAGCCATAGGTCGGCCTTAGCTATTTTAGCTTTGCACATTGCGCAGCCTTTATGCGGCCTATAGCGCGGCCTGCACGGCCAGCGTGATCCTTCCACGGATAGCGCGGGCTATTACACGGCCCTTGCACGGCCAACTGCGTCCATCCACAATGCATTTCCACTACCAAATCTCCTATAAATAGAAAGGGTCTATAACCTTCCACGGTATGTCGTTTCCTCTCAAGCCGCTCTTTACCTCTCATATTAAGCTTATATACTAACATAAGTATCGAAGTATGGTAGGTCGGCACCATGCCGACATCCACTCACCTTCTATTTTTCCAAGTCGCTTACGCCTCAACAAGATCTCGTGAAGACTATTAACTCTCTCGATCTTCCAAACAACAAGATCACATCCTTCCCCTGTTCACAACCTATCAGGTTTTGGCTTCTCCGAGCTAGACCCAACCTCTCATTGATCGCTCGGCAATTGATCCGGTTCACCGGCTCCCAGTCTGACTAGCTTCCCAAAAATTGCTTCAAAAGCTGTGCTGGGCTCTATTCTAGCTATAACATTTTCAGTCATTAATCCACATGATAGTCATACCATTTGGAGGGCTACAGAAATCTAAGACGAAGTTAATGTCCATGCCCTTCCCGAAGACTAAAGGGTTGTTGATTTAACCTTCCTCATCAAATCTGTGATGCTAGGTGAGAGAGGAAGAATCTTACTACAACCACAAACCATACCCATGCCGTATATAAAATTAATTGTTGGAGGGAATGATCGAATAAATAGTCGTCCTAAGGTTACTCCACCAACACTACCCGAGAACCCCTCGGTGGGTCGTGAATGCAACGAGAGAGTGCCCGCGACAGATAACAACTCTACTTGAGGCATGTCCTAGAATATGCATTGAACTTTTCTTAAGGTCGACATGGTGGCCACGCCCTCGACGTCACCTTGAGAAATCACCTCTACCTCAAGTGTTGTCTTAGCCTTGAGATCTATCTTAGCCTCAAGACCTATCTCGACCTTGAGACCTATCTCCGCCTGGAGAACTATCTCGACTTTGAAATTTATCTCAACCTCGATAACCATTTTGGCATCAAGATCTATCTCAACCTTGAGACCTGTCTCTGCCTCGAGAACTGTATCAGCCTTAAGATCTATCTCGGCCTCAAAAATTATTTCAGCCTTAAAACTTGTCTTCACCTCGAGAATCATCTCTGTCTCGAAAACTATCTCAGCCTCAAGACCTATTTCGGCTTCCAGATATGTCTCGGCCTCGAGTACTATCTCACCCTCGAGAGCTAACTCACCTCGAGAATCATTTCAGTCTCGAGAACTATCTCGGCGTCAATGACTATCTTGGCCTCGAGCTACCTCGACCGTCACCTCAGCCTCAAGT
Source organism: Momordica charantia (assembly GCF_013281855.1). Taxonomy (NCBI): domain Eukaryota; kingdom Viridiplantae; phylum Streptophyta; class Magnoliopsida; order Cucurbitales; family Cucurbitaceae; genus Momordica; species Momordica charantia. The sequence continues at coordinate 7,706,213 of NW_028275161.1, read as the reverse complement.
TAAGCTTGGCCTTACTTCGACCTGACATCAACCACCTCTAGCTTGACCACATCCTCGGCCACACAGGGGGTCATGCATTTAACGCCACCTCGAGCCTTACCTTGGCCTTGAGAAGTCACATCAAGCTTGAATGTTATCTCGGCCTCAAGAAATCATCTAGCCTGGCGTACTGATAGGTGTCCTATTTGTTCTGGATCCAATCTCGAGTGTTACCTCGGCCTCGAGAAATCACCTCCGCCTCTAAGGCCCATAAGCTTCCAGGTTACGTCATTTCCTCTTAAGCCACTATTTACATCTCTCCTATTAAGCTCATATACTTACTTAAGCATCAGAGTGTGGTAGGCCGACACCATACTGACATCCACTCACCTTCTATTTTTGCAGGTCTCTTACGACTCAACTTCCAAAGCCAAGATTTCGTGAAGACTATCAACTCTCTCCGTCTTCCAAATAACAAAATCTCGTCCTTCCTCTGTTCACAACCTATAAGATACCGACTTTTTCTAACTAGACCTAACCTCTCTTTGATCGCTCGATAGTCGATCTGGTTCATCGACTCCTGGCTCGACCAGCTTCCCAAAAATTGCTTCAACACTACCAAGCAGTATGGATGCCGTAGATGAAGAATATAAAAAGCTAGAAATCGATGTACAAATTCCTCTTCAAGTTGAGAATGTTCTACACCAGAAACTATAGTTAGCAGTCAAATGAAAGAGCAACATGAGAAAACTCATAATAAATAAGAAGAATCATAAAAAAGAAACAAAACCAAAGGAAGAGTGCAATTGCTGAAAAAAATGGTGTAACAACTATAGAGAAGATTGACAATTAATGTCTTATTAGCAAACCATGCTTACCATAATGCCTACTATTAGAGGATGCTGCAACATATATTCCATAACAAATTGAACTATCTCAATTGGAGATCAAACATATTCCTTTGAACTCTAATATTTTATACTTTGAATCAATAGTGCTTTTACCAATATTATTTATGAAAAATTGTACAGTAAACATGAATATCTTTTGTTGAAAATTTTGCACAAAGATAAGAAAAATGGGCACCACTTATAAAGGACGAACTTATTAAGAAAATCATTAAATGACCCTGGAGCAAAAGGTCGATGGGGCATATGCAAAGCAGTGAGGTGAAATGGAGAATAAGGTCACATAAACTAAAAGCTAAAACTTGCCTACACTACCAACTACATGGATGGATACAAACTGAAAAAGAGAGATTGAAGTGTTCTGACAAAACTAGTAAAAATCTTGCAACATGCAAAAAAAAAGGGAAGCAGGCGATGGCAGAATTGCGATGATGCATAAAAGATCTTAGTTTGGGGGAGTCTAACTTCTGGCTCACTTTACTTTTTCATTTTTCTCTTTTTGCATGTCCTTCTATTTATTTTTAGCGTGATTTTCGTTTTATCATTTGGTTTTTGTTTGCATGTTTTTCAATTTTTACATTATTCATTTTATTTACTTTGTCATGGGAAGACAAAATTAGATCTGATAGGCAAACTACATCACACGTCCATGGCCCAAAGCATGACAAGATCCAGGGCATGATCAATTCCAGGGCATGACCAATTCCAGGGTGTGACCAGATCCAAAGCATGACCAGATCTAGAGCATGACGAGGTCCAAGGCACGACCAAATCTAGGGCATGACTAGATTTAGGGCATGACCAGGTCAAGAGCCCTGCCAATCAGGTCCGACCGACCAGGCTCCGATCGAGAACTCTGATGTCATATTTCTCTCAAAGGACGTCAAGTAAGCCTTCTTAGCATTTTGATGGACTTCGACCTATACCTCGACTAGAGGTCAATGCCTTACATCTAGAAGGTTGGTTTGTCTTCTATGCATAAGTGTTGAAAGGTCTACAATGTATGCTTACTTACATGTTCCATGATGTAATCATAGTTGTCCAGCCTTAAGCATGCCTAATGGACAAGAATCGAAGAGATCAAACACCGCACTTCAGTGAGCTGAAAGTGTGTCATATACGTTACGCACAAAATGATTCATTTCCAATGCGCAATAAAACCGTTGTCAGTGATTAAGTCAAGTGATCGTTGTATGAAATGTGTTATGTCGGATTGCAAATTCGAAATATGCACATTGAATTAGATTATTTTGCATACTAGATCTGATCTATCCTTTGGAATGTTGCATTATTCAAAATATTCACACACTGAAGTGGGGGCCAAAATTCTGTGCATAGGTGAGTGAAGATGCCATATGGAACAGATATGGAATAAGGTAGGTTTTTGAACTATATCTAACGTATAAATAAACTTTATTATCTTAAAAAGTCAAACCCACAACTCACAAAAGTAACAAAACTTGAAGTTCTCAGAAGAATAATAAATCCATAACTAAAATAACCTTCAACTTAAATACAACCTTTAACATAAAACTAAACTAAACAAACCAACCTACTAGTAAGTGACGAACCAAAACTATGAACAAAATCAACTGCAACTACCTTTTCAAAACCAACAAATTGAAATTTTTAAAAAACTAAACTAAGCGATGCAGCTTTTATGATCCTTCAGTCAAGTCTCCTCTACACCATCATCATTCTCGTTAGTTACCTCATTGCCTGCAAATTCTGAAGGGAAATAGAGCGAGTGATTACAACTCCTTGCACTCAGTAACTAGCCCTTATCTGAAGGGTCACGCACAGACAACATGCTTTCCACAAAATTCAAACATCATGCTCATCATAATATCATGTTCATATACATATGTTTGACTAACTTGCAACTTATATGTCAAACCCAAACTTCACAACACTAAACTCACTATAGTTCTCTTCCTTATTCCTCCAAGACTTACTTCTCCATGTCGTACCGACTGATAAGACGAAAAATACACGCATATTTTATATATTTATTTTATATTTTATTAATTTATTATGATTAAATATTTGAATTTAATTATAATTTATCATTTTATGGCAGATTGAAGATATTCAAGAATAATAATTTAAAAGTACAATTTTAAAGGATAATGCGAACTTCACCAAATTATGGAGAGCTCAACGGATAAAACACATACACAATTATTATGACGGGACACTTCCATTTGAGAATTATGGATTTTTAGGATATTTTGTAAATAAAGAGATAGAATCAAAGTAGGAAACATAATCCTTAATTGATTAGGAGCCGTTTTATTTAATTTGTTTTCTTTTAAATAAGATTCCCAATTAGTTAGGAATTCCTTAATAGAGATAATTCATCTTTAAAGGAGGATAAAATTTATCTCTATAAATAGAGAAGCCTTGTTGGGAGATTCATCATTCCAGTTCCAACGAAAAGCTCTCTTCTCCAAATTCAAGTTATCTCCCTCTACCATGAGTGGTTAGGCTTTAATTCTTCCAACTCAAGAGTGATTCAGGTCCGATTGTAAGCTTGGGAGGCTCAAGTTAGATAGAGATTTCTTCTTTTTCAAGAATTCTTTGTTTCTTGTTCTTATTATTTATGAATAGTTTATATTAATTAAATTGACACCTTAATTCATATTAATTGTTCTACTGCTATTCATGAGTTTGTGATCCGTAATTGTCATGAATGATTGAAATAAGTAGCAGGAGTTGGCTTATGTGTGTGAATTTATGGTTTTTCCATGTTTACATAGCTGTATAATAGACTTTAGGGAAACAAATGGACAAAATTAATTAACTTGCAGCTATCTCAAATTAATTGATTTTGGTTTAGTCATTCTCATCATCCTTAATGCTATTCTTTAATTAATATGGAACTCTATCGTGCCCAGTTGATTAATTAATAAGATTTAATTTTGATGTTTGGTCTAAATTAATTAAATTAGGAGAATTAAAACTTACCACAGCTGTTCCGAGTAAGTAGACTAAGTTCATGAATTAAGAAATCAATTTTTTGTAAAGCCTATGATCAAGATGACAATTGGATGAAAATCACACATTTGGATTGGAAGTTCGGTAATATTGACTTTCTTTTTTTTTTCCTTTTAGTTTATCTTCTTTTTTAAATTTCAAAATTTTAAATACAAAGTCCTCGATTTGACTTTGAGAAATTAATTTCATTGGTTCCCTTAGGATTCGACCTGGTCTCACTACTTCTACAAGTTAGATTTAGTAAAATCAGTAATTATTTTAGAGGACCTCGACAACCCTTACCACCGACCCCTGACCATCTACCCAGGACCTCACAGTTTTCTACGGTACTTGGCATTCAACCCATGACCATTTTTACCCAAGGTCCCAAACTGTATCATCCACCCTTAACCACTCTTGGCCAAGACTTTGATGACTTTAAAAAATATATTGGCCCTTGTCATTTCCTCCCAAGGCTACAATAGGTGCCTTCCACTAAAACTCATCGCATCGATCCTCGATCATTTTTACCCGAAACCTTGACATTTACCTTGATCCAAAATTGGCGTATCGACCCCCGACCATTTATCTGAAGCCTCGATACTCAGATAGTGACGTATCTACCATCCTGCCTTGATACTCACCCATTTTCTTCATAACAAATACTACTCTCACACACAAGTTCTGCAACATGATTTCTAACCCATGACCCGTGCAATATTCAACTCACAAAATTACAACATACTATAAACACAACCATACGTGTTTCAACCATACGTTTTTCAAAGCCAAGCGTTATGCCAATCACATCAAACCACAACAACGCCAGAATGCTTTATAACATAAAAGACTACTAAAAAATATTCCAATATGCTTTCATGGATACAACCAAACCATATATCCAATAATTGTATAATCAGAACCCACAAGAAGTAAAGTAAAACTATATTAGAAACCAATCACTTTTTCATAACCATCAACAGATAATGAGAATATGTAAATTAGTAACTGTTAGGTTTGACTTTTTGCCCCATAAACGTGACTGTTGGGGCATGTTTGACCACAAAAACAAATACTTTTCCATCATATTTAATTAAAAGTGTTTATATATTCTAAAAATAGGAAATAAGCATAATATTTTTAGGTAATTTGTAATATGGGGTGCTTTGAGAAAAATTGGATTAAAACGTGGTCAAACATGGCAAAAACTCACATAATTTGTATGTTTCAGGAACTGTGCCTGATGCATTTTTGCCAACTTTTCTAAAACGTGTGTTTCACTTATGGAGGACACGGGAGTCATTTCATAAGTCTTTAATTGGAAAAAAAACAACTGAGTCCAAGCCAAATTGAATTGTTAGATGGATCTTAACCATTTTCCTCCTATTTAGTGGGGAGTTCAACCAACTTGGAGCCTTATATAAGAAAAGCCTCCCCTTGACTACGGCATGGATCCATTCACATCAATTCCATTCATTCTCGATCCATTTTAAATCTTAAATTCGTTGTAGTTATTTCCCAACTATTATTCTATTCTATTTTCAAAAACTCTAGTGTTTACCATGTTTTAATTCAAGTTCTTTCTTTTGTCTTTCATCTATTTTATTCCTTTAACGTTCTTTAGCGAGTTTAAACTCCTTCCAAGCTTAAAAGAGAAGAAGTTTAAGCTAGAACTCATTGTACGCTATTTTTATTTTATTTAAATTAATGAAAATTATTTCTCTTATGTTTTCGTGCGTTTTCTTCTCTTTAATTATGCATTAATTTAGATTTCAACCTCTCTGTGAATTGCCTTAGCGATAATTATTTAATTTTAACATGTTTCGAAAAAAAAAGGCAGAATGTGCCTATCGCATTCTTAGATTGGTTTCTAAAAACTTTTCTTTGTCTTTTCTCAAGTTAGCCCCTGTGAAATTCATCTATGCATTGAAGCCCAATACTGACAAGGTTATGTTAGGTAAAATATTAATAAACCAATATGCGATGTGGCTTAGACCTAAGCGCAAAAACCATGGTCTTAGAAATATGCCCTCTGACCCATAAAAGCACATGAGTTGATAATTACATTCTATGATTGTAATCAAGGCTCTGTAGCAACCAGACATGGTTGGTGAAAGAGTAGAACTTATATTTCTAAAATTAGCCAAGTAACGCCTGGAACATTTTTCCCAAAATGTATATTTTCTATATTTTCTTTCAAAACTAGGGTAGGAAGCAAAGAAGTTGTGTGTTTTATAACGAAGCTTGATATTTGCAATCACAAACAACAACTTTTATCACCATTTTTTACCCATAATGTTTGACTGCATTTTAAACCATTTCACTTCATTAATTGATCTTGAAAGCACAAGTCGTTGAGGATTCAACCTTGGAATTAGTTCCGAGTATTACTTGTGACTGTTTACGCTTGCATGTGTCTCTTGTCTTTTATGGTAGAGAAAGTCCCAATAAGTTTTTGGCACCATTGTCGGGGACTTATTTTTTTAAATTATTCTCTCTTTAGTGAAGTGTTTCGTATTGTGATTGTGCATACCTTTGTTCTTTGAGTATCATTGTTATATCTAACCTCTTAAGGGTTGAATTTTATGTATGAGCACAAGATCTGGCCTTGCAAGAGTTTGATCCATAAATTGAAAGAACTCTTAAAAGGAGAAGGTGTGAGCAGAGGTTAAGAAGGCAAGTAAAAAATAAAAAAGACAATAAAATTGAAGTGACCATCAAAATGAATCCAAATTCTCGCAATCCACCTATTCTATAAGATCCACCTCTTCCACAGGATCCACCTGTGAACAGAGATATGACTGGTGAAGAAGCAAAACAATAGGAGAAGCTCTTAATCTAATCCTTTTACCCGATAATCAATATGTAGCCATGCAGAACTGTGTCAATCATGCGATCAATAACTTAAACTCACGGATAAGTACCTCATTACCTCAAGCCACACAATTCGAGCTTAAGCTAGCCATGTTCCAAATGTTGCAGACGATGGGCCAATTTGAAGGATTAACTAACAAAGATCCTTATTCTCTTGCCAATGAATTTCAAATTCCTAGTGTTTCTGAAGATGCATTAAGACTTAAATTGTTTCATTTTTTCTCTCAAGGATAAAGCTAGGACATGCCTAAATGCACTAGAACCACATTCTATCTCCACTTGGGTGGGACTGACGGAAAAATTTCTAGCAAAGTACCATCATTTGACAAGGAACACCGATCTTTGAGAAGACATTGTCTTTCCGACAAAAGGAGAATGAAGCAGTTCAATAAGGTTGGGAACATCTCAAGGAAGCCTTCCATTATTGTACCTCAAAAATTGGAGAAGAAACCCCTACCCTCTAATTTGAAATATGTATATTTGGGTTTAAATGATTCTTTGCCTGTTATCATTTCTTCTTATTTAACTAATGAACATGAAAATTTACTTTCGGAGGTATTATCCAAGCATAAGAGGGCTATAGGATGGACCATAGCGAATATAGAGGAATTAGCCCCGCATTTTGCATGCACAAGATCATCTTGGAAGAAGGAGCCACCAATTATGTTTATAGAGCCAAATGATGCTCAACCAAAAAACTGAAGGAGGCGGTCAAGAAGGAGATAATTAAATGGTTATACGTCAGGGTGATCTACCACATTTCGGATAGTAGCTGGGTTAGTTTGGTTCAATGCGTTCCCGTGGAATGACGGTGATCGCTAACGATGACAACAAGCTAATACCGACGAGGAAGGTGATTGGTTGGAGAGTATGCATGGATTACGTCGGTGGAACAAGGTAACTAGAAAAGACAATTTCTCACTTCTCTTTATTGACCAGATGCTTTATCGTCTTACAGAGAAGGAGTGTTATTGCTTCCTTGATGGGTATTCTGCTAATATCCAGATCATGATAGCTCTAGAAGACCAAGAAAATACTACTTTTACGTGTCCCTATGGGACGTTTGCATTCCGGAGGATGCCGTTTGGTTTTTGTAACGCCCTCACTACCTTCCAGAGATGCATGGCTGCATTTTTTTCTTATATGGTTGAGCAAATTGTAGAAATATTTATGAATCACTTTTCTGTTTTTGTAGAATCTTTTGAAATTTGTTTGCAAAATTTAGAAAATGTTTTCAAAAGGTTTGAATAGACTAATCTTGTGCTTAAGTGGGAAAGTGTCATTCCATGGTATGTGAAGGAATACTTTTGGGTCATAAAATTTGAGGGAAATGGAATTGAAGTTGATAGGGCTAAAATAGATTTTATTGCCAAACTACCCCCACCCACCTCTGTAAAAGGTGTTAGAAGTTTTCCACGGCACGTGGGTTTTTACCGCAATTTTATTAAAATTTTGCACAAATTTCTAAACCTCTATGCCAATTGTTAGAAGTGGATCGCCCGTTTGATTTTAATGAAAGCTATTTGAAAGCTTTTGAGCCATCAAAAGATGTACTTAGTCTTGTACCTATTATAATTGAACATGACTGGAATTTGCCATTTGAACTTATGTGTTATGCCAGTGATTTTGCAGTAGATGTTATGTTAGGTCAGCGGAAAAGGTCAAATTCTTCATCTTATTTACTATGCAAGTAAGACTTTGAGCAGTAGTCTGTTAAACTATACTGTGACTAAAAAATAACTTTTAGTAGTTGTTTTTACATTTGATAAAATTTGCTCATATTTAATTGGGACCAAGGTGTTGTTTTTATAGATCATTGTGCATTGAAATATTTGTTTGCAAAAAAAGAAGCAAAATCTAGGTTGATTAGATGGATATTGTTGCTACACGAGTTTGACCTAAGAGATTAGAGATAGAAAATGTACAGAAAACCAAGTAGCAGATCATCTGTCTCGGTTATTGTCTTCTTTCAGCATGATATATAACTGTGAAATTAAAGAACATTTTATTGATGAACATCTATTAGCTATATTTGAAATCCCTTGGTATGTGGATTATGATAATTATCTAGTTAGTAATATCATTTCTAACGACTTAAACAAACACCAGATGAAGAAGTTCTTTCATGATGTAAAATTTCATAAATGGGATGAGCCATTCTTGTTTAAGTTGAGACCTAATAACACACTTCACAACTGTGTAGCAGAGCAAGAACAGGAGGAGATTTTGGAGTCGTGTTATAAATCGTCATATGGAAGACATTTTGCTGGACTTAAAACTGCAGCGAAGATTCTCCAAAGTGGTTTCCTTTGGCCTTCGCTATTTTGAGATGCTCACCTAATTGCTCAAAGTAGCGACCGATTCCAACAATAAGGTAACTTGACTCGGAAACATGAGATGGCCCTCAACCCAATCCTTGAAGTTGAGCTATTTGATATTTAGGGCATCGATTTCATGGGTCCATTCCCGTCGTCATTTGGTACGAACTATATTCTTTTAGCGTTGATTACGTTTCAAAATGGGTTGAGGCTTTAACCACCCCTACAAATGATGCCAATGTAGTTTCTTTCTTTCTTCAAAAGTTCATTTTTACAATATATGGTACCTCGAGATGTTTGATCAGTGACGAGAGCACTCATTCTCTTAATAGAGCAATGAGTAATTTATTGAAAAAATACAATGTCGATCATTAAGTTGCTACTGTCTACCACCCTAAACCAATGGTTTAGAAGAAATATCTAATAGGGCAATAAAATCAATTTTAGAAAAATATGTAAATTTGAATAGAAAAGATTGGGAGACTTGATGATGCATTATGGTCATATAGAATTGTATTTAAAACACCTTTAGGTATGTCCCCGTATCGTTTAGTTTTTGGAAAGGCCTTTCATCTTCTGCTTGAATTGCAACATAGAACTTTTTGGACTACTCGAAAATTGAGTTTTGATTTTTATGTTGCAGGTGAAGTGAGGTTATTGCAATTAAATGAGTTGGATGAGTTTAGATAATTTTCTTATGAAAATGCCAAAATGTATAAAGATCAAACTAAAAGATGTCATGATAAGAAAGTTATGGCTAAGAATTTGGAACGTGGTGATTCAGTATTGTTATTCAATTCCCGTTTGAAGTTATTTCCAGGTAAATTAAAGTCTAGATGGCCAGACCCATTTCTAGTTGAATGTGTTTGTCCACATGGAGCCGTGGATTTGAGAGATACTAAATGTAAGATTTTCAAAGTGAATTCGCGAATGGGCATCAAGTGAAGAAGTATTTTGGTGAGTATAATGACAAAGGCAAAACCTTTGTACTACTAAAGAACTTATGAGAAGACAGTAAGGAGAGTCCCTCTATCGGTATTGAGGGAGTTTTTGGTGTAAAATAATTTTTTTTATTTTGCGAAATTTTTATACGGCTTTTTTTGTAGGTTTCAGTTCTAATTTTTGTTTTATCATCTGAATTTTGCGTGAGGGAGTTGATGTCTAAGGGTGTGTGAGGGAGTTGATCATGGAAATAGTAGGCAAATGATTAGAATTAAGGTCACGAGGATTTTATGTGATCATATAGCGGAGTTGAACAAAAGATGGCAAGAATCTTTGGAAAATATAAAAAAATTGAGTGAACAAATGCAAACTATGTCAAACGAGATGAAAATTCGCCCTAGATTTGAAATCACTCCAAAAACCCCACATCTGAGCTTTTAGAATCATCCATCTCGCCCCTACCTTCTGTTACTATCAATGTGGGTGTAGAGAGGATAGAACAGTACAGTGGGAATTTCGAGCATGATACTTGGTCGCTCGAACATTTGGATTCTGCCACTATTGAAATTCAGTGCGAAGAAGTGGCTGGCACATTATTGGAATGTACTCCAACGGCCATACTTTGAAGTATTTCTTCTCCAAACTTTCCAAATCTTAATGTTTCTAATAAGCGTTTAAATTTTGATAGTGCATAGAAGAAAAAGACATATTCGAAAATCGTCGAAATTCTTGAGGTGGTAGATGAGGTAGTAGGGGAAAACAAACTGAATGATGATGGGGACAACATGAATGTTGTGGAGAGAATATCTTCCATTGGGGAGGATGAAGACCTTGGAGATTTTCCATAAGAATTTCATAGAAGGGAGCACGAAGAAGGAGAGGATGATCATAATGTCTCACAATTTTAGGATCAAATGAGGACCTCAGTTCACATCCCACATCAAGATAAGGAAGATATCTCTTCTCCAATCCAAAAAGGAGCATTCGGTCTTGAGGATGCCCCACAAGGTGTTGCGGAGTCCACTCGTCTTCTTCTAAGGGTTTGTCTCTTTCCCTTTCAAGTTTAAATGCTTATAATCCAAACTTTGTTGCTACTATAGAGAGCTCGGAAGAGAGCTCGGAAGAGGAAGCTTGTTTGGCTGAATGATGAAAAAAGTGAAAAAGTCAAAACAGTCAGCCCAGAATGTGCCAGGTACAATTTTGAGGCCGCACACCCAAGTCTAGGCCAGTTGGAGAGGCAGAAGAGCAACCCATAGAGGCTGATGAAGCGAATTTCGATGCAACCAAGTCACGACTAGCAAGGGCTAAAAGAGTTCAAATAGAAGTGAAGAAACCAGATTTTACAACCAGAGAGCTCTTGGGTGCGAAGGGCTTTGATGAGGAATAAGAACCTGTCACGAATTATGTGAAGCGCCAACTTGTGGAACAGGATGGCAGACTTTATTTAAACCGACTACACGTGTTTAAGAGAAGTTGGTAAAGGAGTTTTATGCTGCCATTCACCCTCATAGAGGCAATGCCATGAGCATTCGAGGTAAGTTTGCAAGTTTTTCTCCCTCGGTCATTAATGCATATTTGGGTTTCCCCACACTTTCAATGCAGTCGGGAATGATCTCACTGTGCACCCAATGGTCGAGCAAGTGGAGGAAGACATGGACCGTTAGATTCCATGATTTAATTCGAATTATCTAGTCTTGAGCAAGACTAACAAACAAGATCTGAAGAGATTAAACATGGTACTTGAGTCTGCCGTTTGTGTGTCATATATGTCAAGCAAAAAAACTCTTCAGTTCCAGTGCCCATTAAAAGCCCTATCAGTGGTTAAATCAAGTAATTGTTGTGTCAAATGTGTCTTGTTAGATTGCAGATTCAAAGTATGCACATTGCATTAAATTATTCCACATATTAGATCTCATCTATCCATTGGAAAGTTGCGTTATTCAAATTCTCAACTCGCCAAAGTGGGAGTCAATGTTGTGCAGCATTGAATTACCTAACATATGAAGTTTGAAATAGTTGTGCCTATTATCCGACCAATGTGAGAGTCGCACCGACCCAACTCAAACCACCCAAAACCGTTCCTTAACTACCAACTTTCCACTCACGCTAAACTCATGCCAAAATTCACGCAATGTTCTAGGTGGCCACCTTGCGGGATCCACCCTCAAATGCTTGTAAATACAATAATTCACTCGACACGCAAGTATGCAAAATTGATTGCTCATTCTGAGACATAATATTTTGAACTGAGACGGACGAGACCTTTAAACTACTCACTTCTATTTTTTAGGTTCTTTTGTTTCTTCAAGGTTCTCAAGATTAATCGAATTTTTGCTGAAACAATTATCAAACATGTTTACGTTCCTTGTTTTGGCAGTAAAAAATAAAGGACGAAAAACAAGAAACAAAGACAATTATATTTTTCTTGATTGAACTAAAAAGAAGAAAACAAGAAACATGAAACATGAAACAAAACAAAACAAAAAAAACAAGAATGTTACCCAATAGACTCTGAACAAACAAGCAAAACATTACCATACTTACATTTTGTTTTTAGTACAACTTATAGAGTTAGAAATTCGAATTCAGGATCTGCTTAAGTTGGTAATTGGACTAAACTTATAATATAATTCGGAAATAATAATAATGATAATTAATAATAATAAATGATAAAAAAAAACAGAGGCCACGTTTTTTCTGTCGCAAATAATCTTTCCCAAATCTCATTTTTTGTTGATTGTGGAGGAGAATAATTGGTTGTAGTTTTTAAGGTCCATAATCCCCTCCCCCAAATCCCCATCCGGCTGCAAAACAAAACAATACAAAACACTGCATCCTTCAAACACCCTCCCATTGTAATTCCCCTTCATGGATTCTGCCCTTCTCTGTCATCCACTCTTCACTCGCTTCAATAACTTAACTCTTTCCACTTTCAACAATCGCCCCTCTTTCGCCCCTCCTCCTCCCCAAACCCTCCGTAAATCCAAGCAAAGAACCTCTAACTCTGCTTCCTCCGCCGCTGCCTTCTCTGCGGGAAACATGTTCGACGAAACTCCCACCACCAAAAATGGCAAGCCCTCCGTCGCCGCCTCAACTTTAGGACTCGGAGCTGAAACCTCGTCGGAAGCCATTGATTTCTTTGACAATCTGGAAGATCCTGACCACCCGTCCGATGGCTACTCTTCCATTCAAAGTGCGGTCGATGCCATACACCAGGGGAAGGTATTATCGCGAACTCAAAAATACTTGACCCCTTTCAGCAAGAGTTTCCACTCAAATTTTACAGTTGTTTATTTTCTACACAAAATTAAACCAATATCTTCTTTTCTACTTTCTCTCTCCTATTTGTCAAAAATTTTATTTAAGTGATGGATGCAGACACTAATTTAAATATTATTCCACCCACTGTTACGTTCTAGACAGATAGCTGTCAAATTTTTAGTGGCAAGCAAATATCGTTTTATTTTACTCCGTCTAAAATGCATGTTTTTGTGTTTTTGTTGTTTAGTTTGTGATCGTCGTGGATGACGAAAATGGCGACTCGGAAGGAAATCTGGTGATGGCAGCCTCCTTTGCCACTCCTGGCAACGTAACAAGCATGGTTCAGCATGGCTCCGGAATAGTGTATGTGGGTATGAAAGAGGATGATCTTCAAAGGCTCAAGCTTCCTCTATTCTCAGTCGACAATGGAAATAATGAGACCTCAACTTTTACAATCACAGTGGTATTATATTATATACTGTTTCCTAAATATTATTATTCCATTTAATTTGGTTTTAAATATATTTTCTAATACATCTATCCAGATTTCAGAAGTTCCTTTATATATATGCATTTCCATTATATATATATTAATATTAAACCGTGCACTCGTGGAGGGGAATGTTTGTTAAAATATATCAAATGGTTAAAAGATACATAAAATAGCTTTTAATTAGTGAAGATACATAAAATAATACTTCTTTGCTCTTCTCAACATAAAACTTTCTATTTGACGATCACTATATATTTAATTTTTTTGGGAAAAAGAAGAAATTCCTCCTTTCTTAAATGTCTACATTCCTATTTCTCTCTCTTTAAATATGACTGATTGATGAAGTATTTTCTGTTAAAAATTTCAGGAGATCTAATCAAAATTTATAATATACCTGAGCTACTCTTCTTATTGTTCATAGGCATTGATATAGACATTATATGGAACTCAAAAATATTAATATTTTATATACTAAAATGGTTAATATAACCATAGATTTGAAGGTTTTTTCTTGTTCTTTTATGACGAGGCAGGACGTGAAAACGGGGACGTCGGGAGGAGTATCAGCTGCCGACAGAGCAAAGACAATAGTTGCTCTATCATCTAGCGAGTCAAAGCCAGAAGACTTCCGGAGGCCGGGCCATGTGTTTCCGGTGAGGTACCGAGACGGTGGCGTTCTGAGGAGAGCGGGCCATACTGAGGCTTCGGTCGACTTAGTTGCCCTTGCTGGGTTAAGGCCAGTTTCGGTTCTCTCAGCCATTGTTGATACCCAAGATGGCTCCATGGCTTCACTGCCCAAACTCAGAAGCTTGGCATCTCAGCACCAAATACCAATGGTCTCAATAACGGACTTGATTAGGTAATTATGAGCTCATTGATAATATTCTCGTTTCTTCTTTCTTCTTCCCTAATTTTTTTCCTTAATTTTAATAAATAAAAATAGAATTACATGTTCTAACAATCTCTACCTACTGTTTTAGTCAACAGATTTATATTTTAGAACAAATAAAAAATAAGAACAAGAAAAGAAAATTTATAATTCGATTTGGAATGCTTACGTTACAAGAAAAATTTGAGACTCTTTAATTTTTTGTTTCAATTACCAAATATAGACTGTATCTTGTAGTCATGATCGTCCTCTAGATAAAAAGTGAAAGTTCTGCTCCGTTTGTCTGGACTTACATTTCTACTTTATTGTTTTTTTCCTTTTTCTTATTTATTATCTTATTTTTTTTAGGTACCGAAGAAAGAGAGAAAATTTGATTGAAAGAATTGCGATTTCTCGGCTGCCAACTAAATGGGGGCAATTCTATGCTCACTGCTACCGCTCAAAGGTAGATGGGATTGAACACGTGGCCCTTGTAAAGGTAAAAATAATCATTTCTTTAAACTTATATATAAATATAATGGAAATTTAAAGTGCAAGTAAATTAACTCTTCGAGTCATAATATAATGCTAAAAAAGGGAAACATTGGGGACGGCCAAGATGTTCTTGTGAGAGTCCATTCGGAGTGCTTAACTGGCGACATATTCGCGTCTGCAAGATGCGATTGTGGCAACCAACTGGACCTGGCCATGCAGATGATTGAGAAGGCCGGCAGAGGCGCTGTCATTTACCTGAGAGGCCACGAAGGAAGAGGCATCGGCCTCGGCCCCAAGCTTCTCGCCTACAATCTCCAGGACCAAGGCCACGACACCGTCGAAGCTAATCTCGAGCTCGGCCTGCCCGCCGATGCCCGAGATTACGGAGTCGGCGCCCAGGTCAGATACTAAACCACAATACTTAGTTACTCACGGGTCAATCAACATAGAAACTTCAAGTTTTATTTGTTTGTTTGTTTTAACAGATGCTGAGAGATATTGGAATCAGAACGATGCGTTTAATGACGAATAACCCGGCGAAGTTCAAGGGGCTGAAGGGGTACGGACTGGCAGTCACGGGGAGGGTTCCAGTGGTCACACAAATTACAGATGAAAACAGAAAGTACTTGGAAACCAAGAGAACCAAGATGGGCCATATCTATGCCAAAGGCCCATTATCTGCAATTCATCGCAAAACGACACCGGAGGCTGAGGCTGCCAGTAATTGAAACTGTCGCCATTATAATGAATTAAATAAATAAATAAATAAATAAACGCCCAAATAAAACAAATATATTAAATAAGGCGTGGTCCAGTTTTGGTCCTAAAATGGCCCATTATTATTATTCGTTCTATTTTTCTTTTTCTTGTCCTCTTGGCTTTGGTGTCATGGAAGGAATGGCTGTCTTGTCCTTTTTAAGTATTATTATTCCTTCTATTTTTCTTTTTATTAATTCAATTTCTAAATTTGGTTTTGGTTTCGTTTTTCTTTCAACAGAGCTGGGACTTGCCTCAAAAAAAAACAAAAAAAAAAAAACAGAGCTGGGACTTGTATGGTGTCGGACATATTGTGAACCACTTAACGTACGATTTTTTTGCCAACTTCATTGCATGTTCTTTTTTGTTAATAAATTAAACATTAGATGAAACTGAATATAAATATTATTTATTATCATAAAAGTTTTATAGCATTGCTATACATAACCAAATATAGTATTGTTCTATTTCAAAAAATTTTGATTATATTTGATTTATGAAATATAACATTTATTATTAATTGTTCCAACTGATTATCCTACAAAGTAATTACAATTAAAAGTTTATATAATTTGATTAAATATGTTTCTTTTGAATTTGACTTAATAAAAATAAATTAATCTATGACACTTAATTGTTAAAATAACTCAGTAAATTAATGGCTGGAAGTGAGTATCGATTAATTTTAATACTCTGAATTAACAAGCAACAATTAATCGTTAATTTCTATTAAATTATGATAATCTTCTCATACACAACCAAACAAAGTTTTCTTTGATTCACAGATATATTATTCCCAGACATCTTATTCATGTTAAGGATCTCAGATTGATAAACGAAGGGACCTTACATAGATTTATAATAGAGGTGGACTACTCCTGTTATTGCCAATTGATTTTGAGATGGAATCCCATTAATATTGATATGGTATTCGAGCCCAAAATGTTCAAACGAGCATCTGATCTAAAAAAATGGGATCTGGCCAACATCGATGAGCCAAAAGATCAGCCACAATCTTAAGAAGGAACAGATGAACCAAAAGAGCTACGATCTTGATCCCACATTAATAAAAGAAGGAACCTTATATAGGTTTATAATAGACATGTGCTACTCCTCTTATTGTCAATTGGTTTGAGATGGAACCAATTTTGCTCTCATTTTTTAATTTAGTTATGCACGCTCATGTATATTTTAAATTTTGATTTCCAAAAATACATCTGCATATTTAATTTTTATTTTTCATAGTTTTAAATGATTGTCGAGAAGTTGTTTAATATTATATTGGTTCTTTCTCTTCTATTATCTCCTTCTGTACCTTATTGTCTTCAAATTTTAGATGGAGCTTCTATAGTTTTCTTGTTCCTAGTCATTTTTGCAAGGGGATGTAATTGAAGACATTTTAGGACATTAGATTAAAGTTGCGAAATATTTTTTCTTCTTTCCCTCTTCATGTCTAGCATCAGATGACCACCATCACATTTGGAAATTTTGCACGAGAGATAATACATCAAATATCAAGACATAAACTAAAATTTGTTAGCCAATTTGGCCTACATCCACTAGAAATCGAGAGGGAGTTTTCTCATTAGCCAACAACCGAAAAAGAGGAAATCGATGGAAATCGATACAAGATGAATGCAACAAATTATGGAAAAACTAATATCCTATCTCAGCGACAACGCAATTATCACATGTGACATTCAATGGTTTAATAACATAAGGATAAAGTTAAACTTTTTTTCTTTTAATTATTTTATTCCTCACATTTTAAATTAAATTATCTCTTACTAATTAAACAAGAAAAGATAAATCAAAATTGAATTATGGAAAATACTCAATGTATGTAAAATTCATACAACATTCAATAAAAATATATTGTGACTAAAGATAATTCTATTTATTTCTTTCACTCTAACACATTTCAAAATAAATTTGATCAAGTCAAACTAATATTCTAATTTTCAATCTCCTGATTGTTGGTTGGAGTTTTTTCGCCATGTAGTAAAGTTTCCTGCAAACCAAGAACCTAATATGAAATATTAATAAATATTCAATATATAAAGAAATTAAACTAGTTTGAATACACAATTTACCTTAACTAATTGACTAAATGACATATTATAGTTTCCTGCGAAGCAAAAACGTAATATGAAATATTAATAAATATTCAATAAATAAAGAAACTAAACTAGTTTGGATATACAATTTACCTCAATCATATTATTTTGCGAATAAACGTGTTAGATTTTAGTTTAATAATTTTGTTATCACATTTTCATATATATATGTTGATGACGCGAGTTTTGGAAAAGGTCCACGTGTCCCTCGGAGCTGGGTGTCAGCGATGAGCAAATGCGCCGGCAACCAGAAAACTGGACATCGGTGCAGTGTCCCGCCTAAAACACTCTGACGATCAAGTCAATAATCGAAGTAGAAAGTAGGAGTGAACACCTTAGGGATTTAGTGACACATTTTAAACTTACTTGATAGTGATGGGACCCTTCTTTTCTATAGGTGTGGGCGGCAGACTAGGAAGAACAATGGTTTTTGGCGAGGGGCGCACTTCACTGTACGGGATTCTGACAGACGAGGGCAGGCATTACTGACATATGGTGGGTGGCACCTTCACTTGCCGATCTGTTATTTTTAGTCAATTATACGAAACAATGGCAGTGCACATGATATGTTAAGGAATGACCTGCATAAGAGGGACAAACTCTCCGATGCTCAAGTAAGTAAACAACTGTGTTTGAGGATAAAAATATTGAGGATAAAAATATCGTGGACACGTGGAGGACGCTCATTGGTGCTTAGAAATAAAAGAGTATTCCAGGTCCACCTCGAACCTGCCGAGGAGACCAGATTTGTCCGTAAACAAGACTAAGTGTAAAAAGCCGTGGTTCGACCTCGACGGGTTCGATATGCCCAAACCCAACAGGTTCGACATGAAAAAAAGACAAAGGTAACAGCCGGTCGTGAGTACTGTCAGACCCACCACCTATAAATAGAGGGCCTCATTTCACACTCAGGTATCGAATCTTACCTCGAACTTAATATTGAGTCCGACCTATACTGACTTAATCGTCGGAGAGTTTGCCCTCTTGTGCAGGTTCACTCCACGGTTCAGGTCGCGCCAGAGACCGGGTTTGAGCTAGGTTCATATACATCGTTGTGCAATTCTTTGCATAAACAAACTAGACTCCATATAAAGTTCAAAGAGAAATTCGATACTTGATGTGGAAATAACACCGTATATTTTTAGGTTAAGGATCCGACAGGTCATCCGATCGACAGTTACTCGTGTCGGACGTCTGGTCAGAAATGTTCCAAATGGCTAGTCAGACTTGACAGGTCAGACATTGAGACAATTATCATAATCCTCATTTGGCTATGTACTCCACCTCGAATAGGTTCGAGATGTCCTGGATGAAGATGGTTCCAAGTGTGCCAATTTATATCCTCCACGTAGCATTGTAATTTTCATCCCCAAAAATGTTTGATTTTGAAAATTGTTCTTAGATATTGTGTTCCAAACAGCAGAAACAACTTTTAAGTTTACCAATATATCAATCAATTTTTAAATGGATATTTAATTCCTAAATCTTTTATTAAATACATACCGGCAAAAATATATACGATTTCATGTTTGATTAAATATTTTGTTTTCAACTTAAAAAAAAAGGAAAAAAAAAAAACCACGCTAGGGAGAGAGCAAAAGAGAGAGATAATTGAAGTATGTGCCAAGCTAAGTGACAGTCAAAATCCCCACATTTCACATTCTGTGAATCGGATAATCCAAGAAACAAAAAACTTGACCCTTCGTTTCGCCAAAAGTCTGAAAGCAATAACGTGGGTTTCCGTCCCCTCTTCTCCCTCTGTTCGCAGACCTTCCAGCTTCAATGGAATTATCTTCTTCTTCCGCCTCTTTGACTGGACAGGAATTGATAAATCTTATCCATATATCTATTTCTTTTTTTTTTTCATAGTTTTTTCTCTTCTATTATCTCGTTCTTTTACCTTATTTTGTACTAAATTTAGATGGGAGCTTTTATAGTTTTTTTTCTTCGTAATCATTTTTGGCACACTGAAGCTTTGAGAGACTATAAAAGTTTCAATTTTTTTTCCTTGTTTCCCTCTAAGTTTAGCATTAGATGACTACAATCACGTGAAGAAAATAGAAAATTTACACGACAGATAATACATCAAATGCCACTATCTCAGCGACAATGCAACTATCATATGTCACATTCACATGGTTAAATAACATACAAAGGATAAAAGTTAAATTTTTTTCCTTTTATTTTACTCCCCACCTTTTAAATTAAATTTGTTGGAAAATTTTACTTACCAATAATATTTTTCCGTTCATGAGTAAACACTAAGTCACACACAATGATGGGTTACATCTAGTTACAAATTTACTCCTATAGTTATTATTATTAAAAGAAACTTAAACCTATTAAGATTCTACATAAGTACGAGAAACAACGAACCCTTCAAAATTAAATAATTACCATTACAAATTTACTCCTTAATTATGATTATTATTTTTAAAAAAATAAGAGTAAATTGCAAAAACCACCCTAGAAGTTGGTTGTTACCATTGAACAACTTTCAATTGTAGCAATTAAACCCTCAAATTTTTATAAATGAAAAAACCCCTAATTTTTGTAAGGGTAAAAATTAAACCATACAATTTAAAGAAGAAGAAGAAACAGAAGAAGAAGAAAAGATGTAAGTCATTTTCTTATTCACGTCTCTTCTTCTCCACATCTTGCAGAATGCTCAACCACTGCCACCAACAAGCCTAGGAACTTTCTTCGCCTTGCTTCATCTCCCAATCCGTCCAGAATAAAACATCATTCTCCTCTCCCATAACTCCATTTTCATCTGCCGACGTCCCTTTTCTTATTTCAACACCTCACACGATTTTGGGTATCATTTTTGAAAAATTCAATGTTGGAAATTTTTTATCTTTGTCTGGTTTGTTGGAAATTCAATGTTGTTTCTCGTATTTACGTAGAATCTTAATAATTTTATGTCTTTTTTAATAATCTACCATTTCTTTTAATAATCTATATTATAATAAATTAGAATAGTTAAATTATATTAGACTTCTCGACAATTTTGAACGATACACGCAAAAGCTAGCAACAATTGATGTGAATAAGTATTACCTTCCAACCATTTCTCGATCTCATATAATTTAACTATTCTAATTTATTATATTATATTTAAAACATTAAATGGAAAAAAAGTTTTCTACCTCCACCCATCAAAATATTAACTTTTAAAATTAATTATTTTTTTTTTCATTTTCTCATATTTTTTTTAGTCAATAACGACTCACTGAATATATACCAATAATCAGGCTTGTGATATTATTCATCTTAATATTTTATCTATAGTATAATGAAAAACTACCATCTTTGAAAAATATTGTTGGACATTTTTGTTTGTCTGCAAATTTTGAATGTATAAAAGCATTTTGTTACTTACTCTTTGTTTCGAATGACTATTAAATTATATTAATTACCTAAATTATATTAATCATAAAACTTAATGGAATTTATGTCCCAACTTATCTAAATTGATTTAATAATTATAACCCTTAATTATATTTAATTTTTGAATGTCAAAGAGTTTTAGAATCTCATGAGTTTTGTAACTCTTCCCTATGACTATAAAATGACTAATTTTTTATGAAAATTTGAGCTACTTTTTTCTTTAATCTTCTTTCTTTATAGATTTTTTTATTTTTATTTTTTCAGTTTCTAAGATTAATAGTTGAACACGATTAATTGTTGACTGGTAAGAGGTAAATCTTTTTTTTAATTATTATTATGACTTATTCATTCCCTATCACTAAAAATGACTCATTTTCTATGACAAATTTGAGTTACTTTTTTCTTTAGTCTTCTTTCTTTATAGATTTTTTTTATTATTTTTCGATTTCTAAGATTAATAGTTGAACACCATTAATTGTTGTTTAGGAATCTCAAGCATCGGTAGGAGGTAAATCTATTTTTTTAGATTATATGCATGTAAATCTGTTTTTTTTTTATTATGTGCATGTTGATATCTTAAGTAAGAGAGAGCTTTCATTAAATGCTAAACATACTAGCTATTATTTTTATATTATTTTATAATTAATCTTCAAATTATTTTATTATTTTATATGCATTATTATTCTTCTTCTTTTTTTAAGTAAGAGAGAGCTTTCATTAAATGCTAAACATACTGGCCATTATTTTTATATTATTTCATAATCAATCTTCATATTATTTTATTATTTTAAATTTGTAGGCATACTTTTGAGTTGGTATATTTTAATTTTAGTTAAAATATGTTATCAATCTTTTGAACGCTTATTATTTTTTTTAATACAATTTTGAATTTTTAAGTCAATGTCTTAATTCAAATTAGAAATTTTAATTTTAATTTTTAATAAAATATAAATTATATTAGATTAATTAATGATGGATAGTACTTATATATTAATTATATAATTGAAAAATAAATTATACTATGACAAATTTATTGTTTCCAATATATATAAAATTTGTTATAAAATTCAAACATATCCTAATGTTATTATTTACTTAAATGAATACAAACATATTACATATATTATATAATAAAATAAAATTTAAATATAAAAATGTGCAAATATATTATATAATAAAATAAATTTTAAATATAAAAATGTGCATATTGCACGTGGTAATAAAATATAAAATAGTATAGCTTTTGATAATATTATCCCAATTTTTTTTAGATAATACCTCATTCATCACCTACTAACACACTCATAATTTTTTTTTATCTATAATAAACACTAAGTCCACTTAACACTTCTACATAAACAATATTAAATACTTTCATTGAAAAATAAAATACATATGAAAACTTGTGGCTTAGCCTCTTTTCACATTTCTTTCACGTCCCAAAATTTTGAATTCTAAACTTTAATATATAAAATCTTTTAATTCTGAAAATACATGGGAAAGATTACCTTAAAACTACAAAAATTTGTGTAATTTATATATACTTTTTGAATGACAACAAAATAAGTCCTATATTCTTCCTTCTACTCTTAAATATTTCCATATTTGTGTAACTTTCGTGGCTTGAAAAAATTAATATATAACGTGTGAAGCGCGTGTTAACATAATAGTATATATAAAAGTACGGATATAGAAGTATGGATGTGGAAGAAATATTTTATTGATTTTGCGTAATACCTAAATTATCCATCTCTTCAATTAATGTCTCTCATTTATCTGTCTTTTACATGTAACTCTCCTCCCTTTCACACTCTGGCTCTTCCTTATTTAACTATAATTTTCTCTCTTATTAACTTTTAGTTCTCTTTCCCCAACCCAACTAAATTATTGAAACATTATTATATCTCATAAATTAGTTAACAATTTATTAATAATTAATAATTAATATGATAAATTTAAAATATTATTTTCTAACAACAATTATTTATTAGTTTAAATTATAAGACCAAAAATTTTAATATTATTCTGTTATGCATATTTGAAATATTATTTTAGAATAATAATGAAAAATTAAATTAATAATTAGCAAATAAAAATTTTATATATAAAAATTCACAAAATATATTATTAAGAAGTAAAATATGAGAATATTTGTATTTTTAAATTGAGATATTAAAAATTTCCTAAGATTTATCCTAAATAAATTATGAATATTTAAAATTGTGTTTATGGCAACCAAATTTAAATGCACCACAAGGTAGATTAAATGAATGAAACACCAAAGATTAAGAGTATGAAAAGTTTTGAATTTTTTTATATAAGTTAACTTTTTATATTTAATTAGGTTCAATAATGTAATATGAAAGTGTTCAATCTCAATTATTATTATTTTTTTTGTAACTTTTCTACTTCCTACAACTATAAAAGTGGTTATCTTTCCACTCACTCTCACACTAATTTGTTCAATTTTTTTATACATATTTTTCTCTCTTGAGTTCATTGTGGTTTCTAGATTTAGTGATAGAATACTGACATTTTTCATATTCTTTTTAATGTTGTACAGTTGTTTAGCGATGATGGATCATTGTGTGTATCTTGCAAGCATTTGTCAGCTTGATCTCAAACATTGTTAAAAAGTATTATATTTATGAAAATATAGGATAATATGTTTTCATTTTGTTCTTTCACTATTGCTATTTTTAAGTTTGGACTGGTTTGTAGTTAATCTTAATATCATTATTTTTTTTCTTTAACTATTTTTACATATTTAAATATTGTTAGGTTGTCTATTATTATTTAAATCTGACATGATTAAGGTTTGATTTTCTCACTTTATTATGTGAAAAAAAGCTATCCTATCATTTTTGTAATGATCCCAATTTTCTATATGTATTTAATAATCTTAAATTTGTTGGGTGTGTTGCCCTAAATTCGTAGTTTGTATTTATGTAAAAACAAATGTATATTCAATAAATTTGTTGTTGAATTCATACCATTGCATTGTTCAAAATCCAATAAACTAAACATCCGAGGTTATTTTAGTGTAACCGGGACAGTATATGTATTGGGTATATTTGATATACCCCTGATATACGAGCTATATATTTGATATACCCTGATATACAAGTGGATTATGTCCCTTGAATAACCTAAAGGGTATATAGTATATGGATATGGCTGGATACCTTATCCTGGCAACACTATGGATACGGCCCACTCTGTAAAGGTTACAGACGACTCGATCCAGGTCGTTCGTGTGGAGACATGCAAGTGGGGGTATCCTATACAATCAGTTTGTATAGGACCGGACCACGAAATAGTCAATCTTTAGATGTAACACCGTTAACTAATAGATTGCTGTTTCTTAAGATGACCAAGCAACTCATTCTCAATCTTGAGTGAGTTATGGACTTCTGTCCGTGAGGGCTCGTCCTTTGATCTGTATGGGTGAGAGTGGCTCGAGTCGCCGACTCAACATTCCTACCATTTTGGGGACGAGACCGAGTGGGGAGCTGGGAACATAACTTCACAAGATGGAATTCACTCCTTCCCGACTATAGGGGAGTAGTTGAGTGTTCCCTTAAATGTTGACTCCGGGACTTGAACAAGGGGCCCCACCCCTCTCATTGTCCTGAGAGGGACTTCCGGTTATTGGTCGGACCATAATCGGGTTGTTCATTAGAGGAGCAGTGGTATTTAAGGAGTAAGATGTAACTCAGGGGTAAAACAGTAATTTGACCCAACTTGTGTTACGAGCACTCATGAAGGATTGACTCGTCATTAATGGTCGTATATCCATGGACACGAAAACATTCTGCAGTGAGAAGAGTGCAACTGCGGGTCTTTAGTGGAATGACCTGTAGTTAACGAATCTTGATTAACTCGGTCAATGAGTTTGACCAATTAATCTTGTATCGTTGGAGCTTCTGATCTATAGATCCATTAGACCCCCTTGCTAGCTCATAACGGGTAAAACGAGGATCAAGTTTTTGGAAGAATTTGAACAAATTACTTAAGGGATTATATGTATATTGATACATTATAATATATAGTTAATTCTAAATTCAAACTGAAATTATTTGAATGAGATTCAAATAAAATTAATATGAATGAGATTCATATTAAAACTATAGGTTAAAAATAATGTGCATAAGACCTACATTAGAACTATAGGTTACAAAAGAGAATATGGTTTAATTAAATATTAGATATTTAATTAAATGTTAAATAATTAATTGTCAATTATTTAATATTACATTTAATTAATTAATTATTAATTTGATTAATAATTATTTAATATATTATATTTTAATTAATTAATATTTATCAATTATTATTATTTAATTAATTAATTATTAAACTCCCCTGCAAATTTTGCAGGGGAGTGGGGAGTTAGTATGACGTGTGGAGTTACCCACGTCATTTTTCTTCTTTCTTTTTGGATTGCAGAAAAGTTTTGCAATGGTGACAAAACAGAAAAAAAAAGAAAGAACTCCCATCCATTCTCTCTCAAGCTCTCTCTCTAACTATCCATCTCGTTCCAAAGAAACGCTCCCACAAACGTGTTCTCGAAACCCAAGAGGATAGCAAGGAAGATCGTTTGGTGGTGTTCGTTGGGAAAAAGTTGAAGAAACGTTCTTCAAAGGTAATAATTTTTCCCTTGTTTTTCCTTCTTGCACGTTTTGATTTTGTTACCCAAATATCACGAACAACGGTCCGCTTCCACTCCGGGATTCACATCCCTTCAATTGGTATAAGAGCCAAGTTGTTGTTCTGATTTTTTAGGAGCAAAATCGGTGTTTTTGGTGGGTGTTTTCATATTTTCGAATTAGTAAAACTTAACTCACTACAAGAATTAAACTTAACTCACTACAAGAATTAGTAGCTTTCCTGACGTTTTTCTTTCCGATGCACCAAAAAAACGTCGGGCAAAGATCTTTATCCCGACGAAATATTAATTGTCGGGATAGGCCAACTTTCTCCCGACACTTTGTATAAAATGTCTGGGCAGTGTCGGGAGAAGTTCACCTTTTCCAACGCTTTTTAAAAAGGTAGGGAAAAGTTAAACTACTCCGGACGTTCTTTACAAAAGGTCGGGACTTATAAATCTCTAGTAGCGGAAATCATAAATTATAATCCTTAAATCAAAAAGGTAAATATGTGATCTAGTCATAATTAAGAGTATAAAGTATAAATAAAATTAAAGTGCGTCTCATATCTCCTCCTCATCAATACCAAGGTCACCCCCGACGTTGTTCTCGTCAACTCCATAACTATCTGTTAAAAAATTGAAAACGACATAGGGTGAGTATAAAAATACCCAGTAAGTAGTTCCCATCATAAGGAACCTTTCATGCTCAAACACACACATCATGCTTATATGCGTGCCTACCTCAACCTAACATATAAACCAACGAACAACTTAACTTAACATACTTGTGCTTGGTAACATAAACTTACATATCTAAATCCTTAATTTGGCACCATGCTATGCAGAAATACCCCATACCATAACCGTTAATTCCGCATGCAATATTTATAGGGTAATTTCCCCCCATAAATACCATTAACATGACTAATTTGTGTAACGCCCCAGACCTAGGATTCGGACTAGGATTCGAAATCTGGATTCGGCACCTTTTTGCCCCGTCATTCCCTGCATCCCATGCGACCTGGCTACGCCACCTTCTTGTTCTGAGCTACTTAGAAGAGCATAGACTATCCTTACAGAACAACACGAGTTCTTTCAGCATGCTTTAATTTGTCCTCGTTCACACGCTTCCTAGTAAAGCAACTAAGAGGTCACCCAGTCGAAGATTACTCTAAGTCAAGCACGTTTAACTTTAGAGTTAACTTAAAGTCAAGCACGCTTAACCTATTTAGTTATGAGAACTTAAAGTTAAGTTAAGCGTGCTTGACTTGGATCAATCTTCGGCTGGGTACCCTCTTAGTTGCTTTACTAGGAAGCATGTGAGTGAGGACAAAGCATGTTGAAAGGACTCGTGTTGGTCTGTAGGGATAGTCTACACTCTTCTAAGTAGCTTAGAACAAGACGGTAGCGTAGCCAGGTCGCATTTATGTCATGCTTTACCTAAGCATGCTTTGCTATTGAACATACTTAATATAACATGATAAAGCTACATAATCATAACATGTTTTGCAATGCATCAAATTTAACCACAATCACCATTCAGTTGCAAAATATATTTAAGCGATATGAGTAACATAATTCAATAACAAAAAAGGTAACAAATAACATTATTCGCTTACAATCAAACAATAATACAACAAAACATACAAGGTGGTAACTTATGATAGAATCTATTTACCTAAACTTCGTAAACTAAAGAAAATTCCTTAAAACTTCCTAATAACAATTAACACAACTAAAATTAGGACTCAATTACCTAAACTAAGCTTGCTCCAGTAAGTTCTCATAACTAAATAGGTTCATTATTCTACTAATATTTATCCCTTAATAATTAACGTAGTCCATAATAATCATAAAATTAATATTTAAATTTGTGAAAAGTAATTTTAAATCTTCATATTAGCCTCTGATTTTTATACTATAATATCGATAAAAATAATTTACTGATTTTGCAAATTTACTGTAACGCCTCAGGAATTTCACCATTTCCAAACAGGGACCGTTACTAAGACTACCTAAAATTTTCACATAAACAAGAGAAGTACCTTCACAACAATACTAAGCAATAAAGCTACCACGCTTCCACTGCGCTACTCTATTTTTAACACTCACGAGAGCTTGAACAATTAGAACAACAACACTAAAGATTTAAGAGAAACTCGCCTCCTATACAGATAAACCATTTAATGCCGACTTCACATTAACCAAACCCGTCCAGGAAACCTTTCCTAACTATAAACCATTCACTAAACGAATATTAACATCTCGAATGACAATGAAACAAAAACTAATTCAAGTACAATCAACTTAAACAAATGTGTTCATAAATATCCTAGGTAGGTTACAATCCCGTAGTTCAAGAAGACAACAAAATTAATGCTCTAAAAAGAATAATGAATCGGCAACCTTACAACATCCTTTAGACAATAAACTAAACAAAACCAACCACTAACAACTCAACTACAAGATTACGTAGCCGAAACTATCATAACTAAAAGAAATTAATTGCACACAACATAGCTAATGGTCTTCCCGATCAAGCCTCCTCCTCGCCATCACCATCCCAAGAGCTAGCTCGATACCAGCAGATTGGAGGAGAAAGAGAGGGATGAGTACGACCACAGTACTCAGTAAGCAGCCCTTATCTGAAGGGTCACGCACAAACAGCATACTTATCAAGGAACAACGTGTCATGCTTATTAAAGAATCAACACACACACATCATGCTCAACCAAATCATGAAACATTCATAGTCATGCTTTTCATCACATTATGCATTCAAACATAGACACATTCTATAAAATTCGGTGACAACCACAACCAGGGACACATTAACTACCAACCTCTAGTCTCCCTAACATCTCAAGTACCTCTACGCTTATCATAGCTATCCTAGCCTCCCACAGTTAACTCCTTCGAGTAGAGTCGGCCCCTAACAATTTATACCCAGAGCCCCGACACTGCTCCATCGGCCCTCGACCATTTATACCCGAGGCCTCGATGACTTCACCATCTATTGGCCCTTGACCATTTATACCCAAGGCCCCAATAGTGTTCCTTTCAAAAGATTCATCGCATCGACCCTCGACCATTTATACCCGAGGCCTCGACACTCATCCTTATCCAATATTGGTGTATCGACCCTCGACCGTTTTTACCCGAGGCCTCGATACCCAATTAGTGACGTATCAGCCCCCGACCATTTATACCCGAGGCCCTGACACTCACCCATTCACTTTCTCCAAGAATCCAACTCTCACCTGAGTCTTACTATAAACTTTCTTAATCCATGATCCCTGCATCTTTCAGCTCACAAATACAACTCAGCATGCTTCCATAACATAAACAACTTTCTAATAATGAAATAATAACTCAATCATGCTTGATATCCAACATCAATATTTAACAAGCATTACTAAGTATAATAACTCACTAAACACGCCGAACAATTCATGCATGATCTGACAACAAACATTTCCACAGCAATACTCAACAGTTTAGCAAAGCAGAAATCTCACCCTTTTCCCCGACAAATATCCAACACTACTCCAAGTACAGCGACTAGCACAACGAGAGTTATTTAGCGAAATGACATATCAAAATTAATATTAAACGCCACAAAACCAGCACATTAGAGACCATTTAACACACATTAACACACGCACACGTTCCTTGTCCACTTACTTTATTATGTCTCAAAACTCTCACAAGAGTCCTACTTGCTACTACGCCATGCCTCATGCATCAACAATCTCATAACAGTCCCACATGCGATACTCCAAAATGATCATATATAAAAACCAATCAATTTAAAATAGTCCAGCATGATCCAACAGCTCCAACAGGCTTCGTTCACAGAAAAGGCACAACCAACAACTTAACCAAAATATAATTGATAGATACCCAGCATACATCAAACACAACCGACTTCTCAGAAATATTCAATATGCTTTCGAAACAATAAATTATAGTATCGGTATACAAATTTCATCATGAAAACCAATTAGAACATAACAACAATTCAATCATAGTCATCCAAGATTACCTGGCTACAATTTATTCACACAACCACATAATCTTCCCAAGATATATCAACAATTTTATCAACAATGACGTTTACTAAATGATAACAACGACAAGCAACATGCAAGTATCACACATGGGCACACGAGCAAACAACCATATCATACCAGCACACCACAACCAATCCCTCCAGTAAGAAACTACTTACAACAAAGTTCTAATGCGCTACCAAGTTCACCGAAGGGTTCCTAAATCCAAAAGCAAACCAAACTTGATTAGAATTCATGTTAGAAACACTTAGTTTGCATCAAAAGTGAGTTTAGATGATCCGTTACCTACTATCTCACCATAAAACCTCTTGGGTAAGGAGTGGGTCGACGCCGAGGAGGTTCGGGCATCCAAAACTGAGTTCGAATGTCCTTATGCTTGCTGTTCCGATGTCAAAAGCGATGGGTAATGCTGGCTTGAGTCTAAATAGGGGTGGTACCGCGAATCAAACTCCGGACAGGTGTGGGTAAGCGTCTAAAGTCGTCGAGGGGAAGCAAAGGCCACAGATCGGGGCTGTGGGTGGTCGTCGGAGCGCGCACGGCCACGGGCCGCCGTCGGAACGCCGCAGAAACGGCACAGCCACTGCAGAAAATCGGAACCGCCCCGGGTTTGGGTTCCAGACCCGTGTGAGACGTCGGAAAAGGGCTGAAGGCGCGCCGCTGCTGCCGTCGACGACTGCCGAAGAAGTTCCAAGTCGCGCCGCCGTTCGGGATTGAGAGCCGCCACTGTTGTTCGACAAAACGCCGTCGCTGTTGGTTCGAGGAACGCCGGCCCGCTGTGGGTTTGACCGATCCGTCGTAGATGCCGTCAGTAGGACGCAGTTGAAGCGCAGCGTCGCCGTGCTCGTGGTCGCCGGAAGAAGATTTCTTCGTGGTCGCCGACCGTCGAACAGATCTGGTGCAGACTCGAAGGTGTGTCGCTGTTCGGGTTGTGAGTTGCCGCCACCGCGGAGTCGCCGGAGAAGAGAAATCGGGGGAGGTGCGGCGGCTTGGGGGGGGGGGAGGAAGTTTTGAAGGAGAAGAAGATAAGATGAAAAGTTAGGTTTTTTTTTTTTTTTTTGATTTTGTTTATTTTATTTATTTTGCATTTAAACCAAAAAACCCACATTCCCAATTTTTAAAGAATCTACTTAATTAGTTTTAAAAATGAAAAGCCCAACTCCCAACTCCAATGGAAAACCCATGGGCTAGAGGAAACTAGAATTCTATTTTCAATTAGTTCTAACGGCCCAAAACGAGAAACCCGAAATTTCACGTTAGTAGTTAAAATAAAACTCACAATAATTCGAGATAGAATAATTAACTTCAACTCTAAGACCCAAGAATAATAATTCAAAGAAGAGTAGAATTTATGAAGGAAAATCCTAAAACCCCTGAATTTAAGATTTAACTGAAAATCTCCTACACAGGTCGAGAATTGAAGTTATCTTAATCCAATGAAATTAAACTTAATTCTAATTTAGTCACAAATTAGAATTTCAAAGTTAGAAGATCCAAGAATTAAAGTTATCAACTTAGGGAAAAATCCAAAGACATTATTTATCTCTTAAAATAAACGAGTCAGAGAACGCGGGGCGTTACATTTACAAAAAAAAAAAAAATACTAGAGAAAACACATAGCACTAGTTTTCACAATTTTAAACCCTACGTAAAACTAATCATAAAAAACAATTTTAATACATTAAGATACATTGGCTAGTTTAAAGGTGTTGGTCATGGTCTCAAAAATTCAGAATTAACAAACCAAAATTTGATACTAAACAAGCTAAAACTATGAAACTAACACAAACCGTTAAAAACTGTTGTGAAGCAATTTTATGGACATTTTTAGGACCTTTCTAATTCTGATTTTCAGATCTCAAATTAACACAAATAAGACCTAAACAGTACTATTTTATCTTAGTAATGAATCCAAAAAATAATTTACACAAGGAAGAATGATGCTTACCGTTGGTGCGTTTCCTCTCTACTGTAAAGAATAAAATGAGAAAAATTTTCAGCAACTAAGAGAGCTTGAAATGATGATGGAAACCTTAGAAAATAGATATGAACATGCTTAGGTTCTATAAAAATTATTAGGAAAAATCTACTTACAAATTTAGACCAAAAGAAACCGTTCTTACCGAAAAGACAAAACCGCGATGAACGATCTTTGAAGGGACTTGGTAAAGTAACAACAACTCATCTAAGGTGTGATTTAAAACAATAGGATGGATGATTGAGAGGAAATTTTCAGATTTGTTTAAAAATATTCTTGGAGGAAAATGTAAGAAATATACATATGAAACTTACAAGAGGAAAATCTAGGAAGATGAAACAAACTCTCTTCTCTCTCCTCCTTGCATGGTCGATTACTTAATGAATTGTGAGAGTTTTTTCGTCTTCCTAACTAACTTATTTACTACACGTGTCTCTTGGGTGGAAGGTGGGTTATATTGTCTAATCATGGTTATGAGTTGAGTAAAACTCTCTATATTCCCTCAATTAAGTTAATTTAATTAAGGTAGAAAAATAAAGAGTAATTTGGGGCTTTACTTGGTTAATATACCTTATAATTAAACTTTCGATAAAATGTATGAAACTTTATAAATACTCAAATAATTCTACTATTACAATTACGATAATTCACAACATTTATCTAATTACTAAAGTACTATTGCTAATTTTGTTACTTAAATACAATTGTAATATTACTGATCTTATTATATTTGACTAATTTAGCTGAAAGACAATAATAATATAAAGTCACAAAAATACTCTTAAAGGTAATTCAGGACATTACAATTTTATTATATGATATATTTTAAATGAACATTAAATAATATTTTTTATGAATGCAATCTAAAAAAATAATTTCACTTAAACAAATATACCATTTTCTATAAAATATCTTATTTAAAATAATTAGAACTTTGTTTGAAAGTAAATTTTATTGTTGGACCCACAATAATAACATTTTTAAGGTATTACAAAATAATTAAGAACCTTTAATGTTGTACTACTAGAAAAGATCAAGAACATTTAATGGTTGATGGGTTGAATTCAAAATATTTATACACCATTGTTATCAATGAAAATAATAATAATATAAAATCAAACTTTAATAATATAAATAATCAATTACATTTGATTTTATATTTTAGAATTATACTTACATGGTTAAAAAAACATTTGGTTCATCTATACAATAAAGTAACAAGTTGGTCTGTGAACTTTTAAAAGTAAACACTTAATTCTTAAACTTTCAAATTCGTAATAATTTAGTCCGTTAAATTCTCGTCAGAACTTAACAGAAAATTTTTGGAATGCAAAAGTAGGCTATTTAATGTCACCTCGGCAAACTTAAAAACAAAATAAAAAATTCGCCATATAAAAAACAATCTGTGCACGTCCAATTACCCCAATGGTTTATGGGTAATAACTCTGACTATGCAATGGGTCTTGAGAAATTTGAAGGGCGTTCACTGTTTTTTCTTTTATGTGGGTTTTAATTGAACATATAAGAAGTCTTCGATCGGTTCAAATTACCACCAAAGAGAGAGTGAAAAGAGTTATAATGAGAGGATAAATTTGACATAAAAAGTTTCTCCTCAGGTGCCTTTTATATATACTATAGATAGATTATCTCTTACTAATTAATCAACAAAAGATAAATAAAAACTAAATTACAGGAAACACCCAATGTATATAATTTCATACAACATTCAATAAAAATATATCGTGACAAAAGGTAATTCTATTATCTATTTCTTTCACTCAACACATTTCAAAATAAAATTGATAAAGTCAAACTAATGCTCTAAGTTTCAATCTTGTTGATCGGAGTTTTGTTGCCTTGAAGTAAATTTTCCTACAAAACAAGAATATAATATGAAATATTAACAAATATTCAATAAATAAAGAAACTAAACTAGTTTGAGTATAGTCAAAGCGAGCCTAGCTTAGTGGTAATTGGAATATATTTCAAACTAAGAGGTTGTGAGTTCGATCCCCCACTCCTATATGTTGTACTAAAAAAAACTAGTTTGAATGTAACGCCTCGAGTTTTTAGGATACTTTATTTTAAGATTTAAACTATACCTTTGGATTTTCCCCTAACCTCATGTTATCGAGAACAAAAACAACTTGAAACGAAACAAGAGTCGAGGCCTGAGATCATCGACAAGGGGAGACCAGCCTGAGACGTAAAGGGCCAGCCCACGACTTCCTCCGCTCCAATCTAGCGACAAGAGATTAAATACCCCTCTTCGGGGCCCAGCCCAACATCTACCCTCTTATGTTCATTAACAATCGTTGGGCCTTGCAACTCCGAATTAGGGCTCAACTACAGAAGGTTCTGGAACCACCCTCGCAGCTATAAATAGCAGTGCAGCCAAACCCTATAGAGGCAAGTGACATATCTGTAGCTCACTATTTTCTCAACTTTCCTTTGCTAACTCAGGCATCGGAGCCCGTGTGACTAAGGTCACAACGGTTTAGATCGGTTTGGTTTTGCAGGTATTGGTTCCCTTATCATCGAGTTAGGTGTGTGCGAGAAGAAGAACCGGAGGGTCAAAATCCACACATCAACAGTTGGAGCCGTCTGTGGGAACGATACATCAAATAAGCTTCGTCGAAGCGAAATCCCGATTTGAGGCGAGATCCCGATCTGAGGCGTGTAGAGTGAAGCGGCCGACCACTCGGGTGAGGCAGGACCGAGCCCTGATCATCGACTTTATCCGAAAGGCGACAGAATCCTGGTGAGAGCCATCAGCGTTTTGAAAAGAAGAGCCTGAATGAAGCGGCCGACCACTCGGGTGAGGCAAGACCGAGCCCTGATCATCGACTTAACCCGACCACCCTTGACAGGGAAGAACCGGCTTCAAGCCCGAATGAAGCGACCGACCTTTCGGGTGAGGCAAGGCCGAGCCCTGGTCATCGACTTAATTCGACTACCCATGACAAGGGAGAACCAGCTAAGGACTTAGAATCTGTCCCTCTGACAGTCGAAGATCGACGAGTCAACATTGAAACCAGGTTGGGGAATGAGGAAAGAGAAAGCCTTATAAACTTCCTCAGAAGCAACGCCGACGTGTTCTCATGGTCACATGAGGACATGCCGGGAATCGATCGAGGAGTCATGTTACATTGACTCAACATCGACGAGAGCTGTAAGCCAGTGAAATAAAAGCGTCGCGCATTCAACCAAGAAAGGAACGAGATTGTAGCTGAATAGGTAGAGGAGATAGTGAAAGCAGGCTTCATTCGGGAAGTACATTATCCCGAGTGGATATCCAACGTAGTGCTGGTAAAGAAGCCAACGACAAATGGAGAATGTGCATCGACTTCACAGACCTAAATAAGGCCTGTCCAAAGGATTCTTTTCCTTTGCCTCGAATAGATCAACTGGTTGATGCCACTACAGGGCATGAAAGATTGAGTTTCATGGATGCCTACTCCGGATATAATAAAATCAAGATGCATGTATCGGGTCAAGAGAAAACCTCTTTTGTCACGAGTCGAGGTTTGTATTGCTACACGGTGATGCCGTTCGGATTGAAGAATGCAGGTGCAACCTACCAACGAATGGTGAATCAGATGTTTGCAGCCTTAATTGATAAAAATATGGAAGTCTACGTAGACGACATGCTGGTAAAGAGTCGAAAGAACAAGCGACACGAGGAGGATTTGGCAGGAGCATTCGACGTTTTGCAAAAGTACAAGATGAAGTTGAATCCCACCAAGTGCACGTTTGGAGTGACCTCAAGCAAGTTCCTGGGATTTTTAGTACACCAAAGGGGAATCAAAGCCAATCCAGATAAAATCAAAGCTCTTCTCGAGATGGATCTACCTAGAAATCTAAAGCAACCGCAGGGACTCAACGGAAGGATAGCAGCATTCAATAGATTCGTTAGCCGTAAAAAGGGCAATTTGAGTAGACAGAAGAGTGTGAGGCTGCCTTTAAGGAGCTAAAGCAATACCTAGAGGCAGCCCCGCTCCTCTCAAAGCCACTCGTGGGTGATGAACTCCACTTATACTTAGCTGTATCCAACACTGCAGTGGGGCCCAGCAGCTACAACGACGAGCAGCCAGATGTGTGCTTAAAGACGACAATCTGTACAAAAGAGGCTACTCGTTGCCGTTTTTAAAATGTCTAACGCCCGACGAAGCTGACTACGTCATGAGAGAGATACATGAGGGCGTTTGTGGGAGCCATTATGGAGCACGATCTCTAAGTCAAAAAATAGTTCGACAAGGGTACTACTGCCAACCATGCTGAATGACAAGAAGCAATTCACCAGAAAATGCGACAAATGCAATGGTTTGCAACAGTACCTAGGCAACCGCCAGAGCCTCTAACAAGCATGAGTCCTTGGCCCTTTACTCAGTGGGGAATAGACCTTATAGGGCCCCTTCCACTAGGAAATAGCCAGACCAAATTTGCAGTGGTGGCAGACGACTATTTTACTAGATGGGCCGAAGCCAAAGCCCTAGCTACAATTACTAAGAAAAAGGTCACCGACTTTATCTGGAAGAACATAATTTGTGTAAAGACCCAAATTTCTGATACGTTTAATGAAGTAACGACCCTATAACGCTTATTGAACCCTCCTACTCAAGGTAACGAAAATGTAATGTTCTATTAAAGCAACATACAAAATGGAGGTACACAACAATGGAATATCTAGAAAATAATACCCGCCTCAGTGGTCAGGAATCCAATAAAAATAAACTAATCGTTGGTCTTGTAATCCAAAATACATCAGTAAAACGAATAGTAAAAATACCCATAAAGCTATAAGAAAAATTGTCCTTTGAGTTAACCCAATGTTTAATTCCCCTTTTATTTCATAGCAATGAGATTTTAACGATGTCTGCAATACACGACATTATTCCTTAGCCTAACCAACACAGCTAGTGATCCCTCCTCAGTCAGACCTCCTCCACGTCATCACCACGGTCGGTCCTGTTCACACCTGAAACAATTAAGGTAAAAGAGGGAGGGGGGGTTGAGTACACAAAATACTCCGTAAGTAGCCCACCCTAACTAACACCACAACATGCTCGTAATCACAACCACATCAAATGGAAACAATAGCAGAACAAATAGATAGGCAGCACAGAATAATAATAATAGATTAACATTTCCATACAAGCAACCCCATGCCTAGACTTCCGGGGCTCCAACCATACGACCCACTAGCCTGTGTCCCTACTTGAACTAACACTCACTCCCACCCTACGTTGGTACTCCAAGTCTAACTTTTCGAGGAGTAACGGCTCTTGACATTTATTCCCAAGATACCGACCTCCCTCTACAACGCTTGGTGTTCGACCTTGCCATTTATTCCCAAGGTCTTGAACTATTACTCATAAGCACCACTCCCCGTTAGGCCTTCGAGTCTAACTCTTCGAGTCGTATTGGCCCTTGACATTTATTCCCAAGGCCCCAATACTTCTCTACCGAAGCTTGATGTTCGACCTTGCCATTTATCCCCAAGGCCTTGAACTGTGCACCAGTCCTTGACATTTATCCCCAAGGTACCGATGACTACCCGTCGATTGGTTCTTGACATTTATTCCCAAGCCCCAATACTTCTCCATAGAAACCTGATGTTCGGACTTGCCATTTATTCCCAAGGCATCCATCCAAAGCTTTGAATAACCAAACGACTAGTACGCATTTTCAATTCAGACAACCCACAGGTTAACGATCCATTAATCCGACCCATCACTCTTGACAATTCCCACTAATCCTCTAAAGACAACCTATAAGTAAGTCTTCCACATTTCAATTCACAGCACAATTTTACCAGCATGCTTTTCTTCGTACCGTACGATACACTAACCTAGCAGTTTTCAACACTCGCCCCCTGATGCTACTTACACACTGCTATGCTCCTATATCTTGCGTCAATTCACCACCTATCCAACAATAGACAAACGAGATAATTAATACAAATTTCCAGCCGTCTAAATTCATTCTAAGAGATCTCGCAATGTCCGTTACCGCAAAAATCGACTTCGTCTAGGTGCGGGTAACTCAGGCCTAACTCGAATAAATGTGGGTTGCATATATCGAGCCTCTAATGGTTATGGGTAGGCATCGAGATCGGAAACTGCTGCTGTCCGGACTATTTTAGCAGTAAAAACCCACCAAAAACGATACCCACGATGCTGTGTGCAGCAAGGACCCACGCCACGACCCGCTGCTACCGGAATCCGCGCGCCGCTGCTTCCCGACGCCCGCACGCTGCTGCTGCCCGACGCCCGTGCTCCGCTATTGCCCGACACCCGCGCACACCCGCTGCTGCCGGAAAACAGTGCACCCGTTGCTGCCCGACGCCGCGCACCGCCGCTGCCCGGAGTCGCCCGCCCCCGCTGCCTGCCGCGCCGTCTGCTGCTATCAACTGGAGGAGGTAAGCCGCTACGT
Organism: Momordica charantia; assembly: GCF_013281855.1. Lineage (NCBI taxonomy): Eukaryota > Viridiplantae > Streptophyta > Magnoliopsida > Cucurbitales > Cucurbitaceae > Momordica > Momordica charantia. The sequence continues at coordinate 7,667,702 of NW_028275161.1, read as the reverse complement.
CGGAGGTCGCCGTCCGTCGAGTGCTTCGGGGTGGGTTGAGGCACCGGTAGAAGAGAGAAAAAAGAAAACGAAAACTAAAACGGTGGGGGAAGAGGTTCACGAATGGGAGGGGTTTTGGGGGCTAGGGTTTCTTCTTACCTTTCCTTTATTTTTTTTTTTACAAGGAGGGACCCACTTGGACTAGGGTTTTTCTCTTTCCCTCTTGTTTTAAAACAAGAAAGGCCCACTTACCTAGATACTTAATTTGGGCCCAATGAATCAGAACATTTGTAGAGAAAACAATTTCCTCGTTACACAATAATTAGATACGTAAGTACACGTCAACACTCATAACAATCCCCACAGCAGCTTGAAATAAAATGAAATGAAACAATTAAATTGAATAAAAGAAATTCTAAGAAAGGAGGCCCGGAGGATCGAGGGTAAACTAACCTGAGTAACGCGGGGCGTTACAGACTTCCCCCCTTTAGAAACTTTCGTCTTCGAAAGTTCGTCGTTCGAATAATTCAGGGTACCGGGCTCTAATCTCGTCTTCCCTTTCCCAGGTGGCTTCCTCCAATTGGTGATTCCTCCACAAGACCTTCACCAAGTCAATTGCCTGATTCCGCAGCACCTTGGTCTCTCTTTCTACGATCTCAACGGGTACCTCCTTATAACACAAGGTTTCATCTACCTGCAGCGGTTCATAATCCAAGACGTGTGAAGGGTCATGGACATACTTCCTCAACATGGACACGTGGAACACTTTATGCACTGCACTCAACGACGGTGGCAAGGCCAACCGGTAAGCGACTGGGTCAATGCGCTCCAAGATCTCAAAAGGACCAATAAATCTTGGACTGAGTTTTCCCTTCTTACCAAAACGTAGGACTCCTTTCACTGGTGCCACACGAAGGAAAACGTGGTCGCCGACGTCAAACTCCAATACCCTTCGTCTAACATCAGCGTAACTCTTCTGTCTGCTCTGAGCTGTCTGCATTCTTGCCCTAATCCTTTGGATGGCGTCATTAGTCTCCTGCACCAACTCTGGTCCCAACAGAGCCCTCTCACCGACCTCGTCCCAATGCACCGGCGACCTACACTTCCTCCCATACAAAGCTTCATTTGGGGCCATGGCAATGGTCGACTGATAACTGTTGTTGTAGGCAAACTCCGTCAAGAACAGGTATTTGTCCCAAGAACCATCGAAGTCCAGTATGCAAGCCCTCAACATATCCTCCAGAATCTGATTCAGACGCTCAGTCTGGACATCGGTCTGGGGATGGAACGCCGTACTAAAATTGAGCTGCGTCCCAAGTGCTTTATGCAAACTTCGCCAAAAAGTTGACGTGAAGCGGGGGTCTCGATCTGACACGATGGACGCTGGTATGCCATGGAGTCTAACTATCTCTTTCCTCAACATATACAATTCCGCCCACCTTTCTACTAAAAAAGTGGCCTTGACTTTGTTAAGCGATCCACAATCACCCAGATCACTGTGAAACCTTTAGCCGTCCTCGGCAGCCATGTAATGAAGTCCATGGCTACGTCATCCCATTTCCATACAGGTACACTCAGAGGTTGCAGTAACCCGGCAGGTCTCTGTCTTGAGGTTTTCATCTGTTGACATGTCAGACATTTACTAACAAACTGGACAATTTCGCGCTTCATGTTGTGCCACCAGTAGTGCTTCTTAAGGTCCTTGTACATTTTGGTGCTCCAGGATGCACCGAAAACGGGGTACTATGAGCCTCGGTTAATAATTCCTTCCTTAAAGAGAAATCTCTTGGTACACACAGTGTCCCCTGATAAAGCAGGGCCGTATCTCCGGAAAGAGAAAAATCCCCTTGACCCACCGTACTGAAACCCTTGCTCAGGCTGGGATCTCCCTTCTGTGCAGCGATGACCCGCTGTCTTAAAGTGGGTTCAACCGAGAGTCGAGCTAACACTGCCAAGACATCTTCCACCGCTAATTCCACCTCAGAACGATCTAACTCGTCTAGTACTGGTCTACGAGGCACTGTCGGAGGTGCCATGCTCGTTGCCCTCCTACTGAGTGCATCGACCACCACGTTCGCCTTACCCGGATGGTAGTTGATCTCACAGTCATAGTCCTTTACCAGTTGTAACCACCTCCTCTGCCTTAGGTTAAGTTCTTTCTGAGTGAAGAAATATTTCAAACTTTGTTGGTCGGTGAAAATTTGAATCTTCTCCCCATAAAGGTAGTGTCTCCATAGCTTAAGGGCAAACACCACCGCTGCAAGCTCCAAATCATGGGTAGGATAATTAAGCTCGTGTACCTTTAACTGCTGCGAGGCATAGGCTATGGCTTTCCCATGTTGCATCAGAACGCAACCCAAACCTCTCCACGAAGCGTCACTATACACCACTAAACCTCCCGTCCCGTCCGGTACCGTTAGTACCGGCGCCGTGACCAAACGCTTCTTTAGTTCTTGAAAACTTTTCTCGCACCCATCGCTGATTACGCTTGTTTACATGCGTAAAAAGAAGGTTTTAGATGCTGTTTTTACTATGTTTCAGCTTTGTTTCGGATTTTTCTCGATCGTTTGAGTTCCAATTCATGCAAAATTCATATACTATGGTTTGTGGATGGCATATATTGTATTTATGACATTTTAGGACCATTTGGGAGTGCAAATTAATCAAAAGAAGCAAAAAGACGAAAAAGTATCATGGGAGGCGCCAGACGCCTGGGGTGCCTGCAGAAAAACAGTTTTTCTTCCAACTTTGCCCTTAATGAAACGCGTCTTCCAATGCGTTTTGGTGGTTCCAACCGATGCATACGTGTAGAAGAAGTGTTCCACTATCAGTTTGAGCACGATTTGGTCAGTCAAAAGAGTTGGAAATGGGTGATTCACCATCGTTTTAGGACCTACCTAACCAATTCTGCACAGCTATAAATTCCAGCAACTTCTCCACCAAAATCATCAAGCCTTGCTTCCTTCTCTTGATCATTTTTAGTGTTTCTTTGTTGCTTTCTAAGTACTTTTGAGTTGCTTTCATTAGTTGCTTTTGGTTTTTAAATCCCGAGTACTTTACATTCTTTTATTGAGCTTTGTTTTGTTTCCATTTGTACTTAGTTATTTTCTACTTATTCAAATCTATAAAAATCTAGCACTTTGCTTATTCTCTCTTTGCCTTTACTTTATTTTAGTTAAGAGAGTTGTGTTTTTGGAGGAAAGAGCACGTGACACTCCCCCTTGCTTGAAAGAGAAGGGCGAAGCTCTCAATCCCGATAAAAACTCTCCGTTAGTTAACTTTTGTTTTTCACCCATGCATTCCACATTCAACCGTTTTACTTGCTGTATTTTCTTCAATATGTCTTTCTAAATTCCCGTCTCTAGCCCGGTTATGGATAGTTAGCCTTTTATGTCTAAAAAGGGTTGCTAAGAAGTAGTGTTTTTACTTTCCATTCATTGCTCAACATGTTTTCCCAAAAAGTTAGGATTTAGAGAAGGCCACTGTAAGTCTTAACAAGTCAATACTGAAAAGGTTGCTTATTTGCATTGTTGAGTGGTTAAACCGAGGAGAGGTGACTGGGTGTTTATGCTGAACGCACGCACTAAGCGTGGTAACAATTATATAGATGCAAGCGCACACCTGTCAGAGTAATATAAAATGGATGGAGTATCCAAGTATCGATCCTCAAGGACTTCTAAATAATTTCCAAACTCTGAAGTTTTAAAGAATAGTGAATGTTGAAATGAGTGATTCTTGTAAAATGGGAAGTGGTCACAAATAATGGTTTGGATTTGGGATTTGGACTTAGAATGATAAAACCTAGCCCGAATTACTTCAAGTTAGCCAACAAAGAATCAAGGATATGCTAAGGACGATATGCATTTCACTTTAGGAACCAACGACTACGCTTTTCACTTGACTTATGTCTAAGCAAGTTCAAAGTCCTAAGACATTCCCTAATATGTCTATTACGAGAGATATCTTAGTTTTAGGATGAAAATAGTCGCAACCTCGGGTTAAGGTCCTATGTCTGCACACTCCCTTCTTACACTAAGACTTTTACATCTGAAAGACCGGCTACTAGCCCCTGAAGTTTCCACACACTAACATCGGTTTCAACCACAGCTACTCGTAGAAAGACTTTGAAACTAACAGCTAGGTCATAAAACGACGACAATGAGAAACACGAAGTCACTTATCACCATCTTTACTGCTATTTTCAGAGTCAACACCCAACCTAAAACTAACTGGGTGTCTACAGTAGGACTCGGGAATCATAAATACATTTTCTTTCACTCTCATTGTTTTTACCGCTCTTTTCTTTCTAACACAAGTCTTTTCCCCACTCTTATTTTCTCTCAACAATACTTTTTTTTTTTTTCTTTCTTTTTTTTTTTTTTTTTTTTTTTTAGCTAAGTGCTTTTTCAACATTTTCTTTCTTTCCAACTGACTCTTTTTCAAAAGAAAATAGCATGATTTTTTAAATAAATAACACCTTATCTTTCTGAAACAACGACTGTCCCCCCCCAAACTTAAGAGAGACAGTGTCCTCACTGGGAAAAGACTTTTGCATCGGATGAAAAAAAGCTTAACAGTAAAAAGGACAAGGACTTCCTATATAGGGGCAAAGAAAAAGCTTAAAGTCTGTAAAGATCAAAAAGACATAAAAGAAAATGAGTTTATCACATAAACAAAGGAAATAGCTCAAAGCTTAGTCAGGCATAGAACAGAAAACTCAACAATCTTTTATAATCATCATCGACATGAAATCACATGCACAGCACAGATGCTTCAAAATAGGCATGTGAAAAGCTAAACTAAGGTTAAGTGAAGGCATACTTTAAGTGATCAGAAGATAAACGATACTAATTTATTCATGCTTCAACTGAGCTCGAAACATAATCAATACAAAAAAAAACATGCGTAGTAATGCTAGAATATGCAAACTACGTCATTAACCAAAAGAAGAAAACACAAAAAAATAGCAAAGAAGGAACCTCCCCTTCATGAAGTCGGAGGTTGTGGACTAGGATCATTGTCAATACTGGGAGATGGATGACCAAGGATAGCAGCTAGCGCTGGAGGCCATGAAGGTAAAACCGCAAAATCCAATGAAGCCCTCAAGTTGTAGATATGTTGCACGACTTCTCGAACCTGAGAGTTTTCGAAATGCTGGAAAAACAGGGCAGGCGCCAGGCGCCTGCATAATTCTTTTTTTTTTTTTTTTTTTCAACATTTTTTTTTTCTTTCTTTCAACGTTTTCAAAAACATTCTCTTAATAAGAAAAACTTTATAATGAAACAAAGAGAAAATACAAGATACAAAGACTTCCTTCCTTTACTTTTGTTCTTTCAAAAACGGATAAGAAGGAAAAAACATTTTTCGCAAAATTTTATTGACCTGAAAGTTGAATAGAGGTTTTTCCTCTATCCACTGGTTCTCCAAAATACGGCTTAAGTCTCTGCCCATTTACTTTAAAAACATTTCCCTTAGAGTCAATTAGATCCACTGCCCCATATGGGTAGACTTTAAAAATTTGAAAGGGACCAGACCATCTAGACTTAAGTTTTCCAGGGAAAAGTTTCAACCTAGAGTTGAATAACAGAACCAGATCACCTTCTTGAAGATTGTTCGGCCGAAGACGCCTATCATGCCACTGTTTAGTTTTTTCCTTAAACAACTTAGCATTCTCATAAGAAAAGTGCCTGTGTTCTTCTAATTCCAACAATTGTAACTTCCTCGCTTCACCTGCAGCCAACAAATCAAAATTTAATTTCTTAGTAGCCCAAAATGATTTATATTCTAGCTTAAGAGGCAAATGACATGCTTTTCCAAAAACTAGCCTATAGGGGGACATGCCGAGGGGAGTCTTAAATGCTGTCCTATATGCCCAAAATGAATCATCAAGCTTAAAAGACCAATCCCTACGGTTAAGATTTACAGTTTTTTCTAAAATGTTTTTTATCTCCCTATTAGATATTTCGGCTAACCCATTCGACTGAGGATGATATGCTGTTGCAACCCTATGACGCACATTGTATTTAGTCAGCAACTTTTGCATAGACCTATTCACAAAATGAGCCCCCCCATCGCTTATCAGACAACGCGGGGTTCCATAACGCGTAAAAATGTGCTTTTGCAGAAAACGAATGACAACTTTGGAATCATTGGTAGCAGTTGCAATGGCTTCTATCCATTTCGAAACATAATCTACTGCTAACAATATATAAAGCTTACCATTAGAAGATGGAAATGGACCCATAAAATCTATACCCCACACATCAAATATTTCAATCTCCAGGATCGGGGTTTGAGGCATTTCGTGGCGTTTAGATATATTACCTGTCCGTTGGCATTTGTCACAAACCTGGGCAAACTTATGTGCATCTTTGAACAGAGTGGGCCAAAAGAACCCACTTTGCAAAACTTTGGCTGCGGTTTTGTGTCCTGCAAAATGTCCTCCATATGGAGACATATGACAAGCGTCTAATATCGCCTCGTGCTCTTCTTCTGCGACACACCTGCGTAAGATATTGTCAGGTCCTAGCTTATATAAAAAAGGCTCATCCCAACGATAACATCGAACTTCATTTAGAAATTTCTTTACCTGTTGCTTGTTGAACTCATAAGGAACTATTCGACTTACCAAATAATTTGCTATATCGGCATACCACGGAACTGAATCAACTCGCAAGAGTTGCTCGTCAATAAACTGTTCACGTATAACAGTTCCATCATCACAGGGCGGGGATTCCAATCTAGACAGGTGATCAGCAACTTGGTTTTCAGTACCCTTCCTGTCCCTAACTTCAATATCAAACTCTTGAAGTAACAAAATCCACCGTATCAAACGTGGTTTAGCATCTTTTTTAGCAAATAAATATTTTAAAGCAGAATGGTCAGTAAAAACAATGACTTTTGTGCCTATCAAGTAAGACCTAAACTTATCAAAGGCGAACACAACTGCTAACAGTTCCTTTTCAGTAGTAGTGTAATTGAGTTGTCCACCGGTCAGAGCCTTACTAGCATAATACACAGGATGCAAGATCTTGTTTTTACGTTGTCCTAACATAGCTCCTATTGCATAATCACTGGCATCACACATGAGCTCAAAAGGTAAATCCCAATTAGGTTCGATAATTATAGGGGCTGAACTTAGAGCAACTTTCAACATTTCAAATGATTTTAAACAGTCATCATCAAAAACAAATGGTCTATCATGTTCTAACAATTGACACAAGGGTTTAGAAATTTTAGCAAAGTCTTTTATAAAGCGGCGGTAAAATCCCCCATGCCCTAAAAAACTTCTAATCCCTTTGACATTTGTAGGAGGAGGTAGCTTTGAAATGATGTCTATCTTAGCGTGGTCTACCTCTATTCCTTGCTTGGAAATTCTGTGACCCAAAACAATACCCTCTTGTACCATGAAATGACACTTCTCCCAATTTAGGACTAGGTTTGTTTGTTCACATCTCTCCAATACTCTCTCCAAATTAACTAAACAAGCGTCGAAAGAATTTCCAAAAACAGAAAAGTCATCCATAAAAACTTCTAGAATATTTTCTACCATGTCAGAGAAGATGGCCATCATACACCTCTGAAAAGTCGCGGGTGCATTGCATAGTCCAAAGGGCATTCGCCTAAAAGCGAACGTACCATACGGACACGTAAATGTTGTCTTCTCTTGGTCTTCTGGAGCAATAGTAATTTGATTATAACCCGAATATCCATCTAAAAAACAATAGAAATCCTTACCTGCCAGACGGTCGAGCATCTGGTCAATAAACGGGAGAGGAAAATGGTCTTTCTTTGTTACCTTGTTGAGTTTGCGATAATCAATGCAAACTCTCCACCCGCTCACAGTTCGGGTTGAGATGAGCTCATTCTCCTCGTTGGCCACCACGGTTATACCCCCTTTCTTTGGTACACACTGTACTGGGCTTACCCAGCTGCTGTCGGATATTGGGTATATAACACCGGCGTCAAGCCATTTAAGAATTTCTTTCCTTACAACCTCTTTCATCTTCGGGTTCAACCGCCTTTGACTCTCAATAGAGTTCTTAGCATCTTCTTCCAATAGAATTTTGTGCATGCAAAAGGCTGGGCTTATCCCTCGGATATCTGCTATCGTCCATCCAATGGCCTTTTTGTGCTTCTCCAAAATCTGCAATAAAGAATATTCATTAGTAGGTGATAAATTGGAAGCTATAATAACTGGTAAAGTGTCGTTATCCCCTAGATACGCATATTTCAAATGCGACGGCAATGGCTTCTGCTCCAACGTGGGTGGTTCCACTATGGACGGAAGTAACGACTTGCATTCTTCTTTTTGTATTTTTTCAATAGGATTAGCCACATCTTCTGGTCCTTCTGCTATCTTATCAAGCTCTTCTTCAATCTCTGTAACTAACAAGTCATAAAACTCATCAAACATAATAGGATTCAAGCTATTTATAGCAGAGCACTCTTCAAAGTCTCCTGGTAATTTCATGGCGTCTAGAACGTTAAATTTAACTTCTTCATTATTTACCCTCATTGTAATTTCTCCCTTCCTCACATTAAAAACTGTATCCCCAGTGGCTAGAAATGGTCTTCCCAAAATAATGGGAACGTCTAAGTCTGCCTCGCAATCTAGAATGATAAAGTCCGCAGGGAAAATGAATTTGTCCACCTGGACTAAAACATCTTCTATCTTTCCCTCAGGTCTTATGATAGATCTATCTGCTAGTTGGAGGGTAACCGTAGTAGGTCTAACTTCTCCTATGCCTAAAGATTTGAAAACTGATAATGGCATAAGATTAATGCTAGCGCCTAGATCACATAATGCCCTACCTAAGTTTTTTCCTCCTATGGAACATGGAATGGTAAAACTGCCAGGATCATTACATTTCATGGGTAGCGGGCTGCCTACAGCTTCACTACTACATTTTGTCATGGCTACCAGTTCATGCTCTCCTATTTTTTTCTTCCTAGAAACTATATCTTTCAAAAACTTAGCATAATTTGGCATCTGTTCTAGAGCATCTACTAATGGTATATTTATATGCAGTTGTTTTAAAATATCTAAAAATTTTCTAAACTTAGCATAATTTTCCACTAACGACCCCCATGTGGTGATGGATCCCGGTGGAAATGCATTGAGCCATGCTCTAGCTTGGTCCTTCAAAGAAAATGGAAAAAGTGTTAGTCTCAGAGCATCGTCTGTTATACCAGGTAATCGAAATGCATTTGCAATTTGAATGAATGATTTCAGATGATCATGTGGATCCTCATGTTCCTGCCCTCCAAAATGTCCAATTGTCTGCAATATTTGGAACATCATTGGTTTAAGCTCAAAGTTTGCGTGGGCTGGAATAGGGTTGACTATCCCTGAATCAAAGTTCTGAAAAGCCGTGGCGGCATATTCTCGCATTGCCACGTCTCTGTTGTCCGCCATCTGGATATGGTTGAATTCATCATTTCTTGCATGATCCCTCATATTACCGTTAACAGCAGGTGGATCAACCGGATCACGAGGTGGAATATCTGCCATTGATGTGCTCGTACTCTCTACCTCACTTTCAGGACTGATTTCACCTTCTCTCTCTTTTTGCTTTTCTAGTTGTTTTCGAAGTCTTTGCTCCTTTCGAGTTTTTCGAAAGGTCCGCTCAATCTCAGGGTCAAGGGGTAGAAGAAAAGATCTTGTGCTCATGCACTTTAACTTACCCTTGTGAGATAAACGACCAAAAATATAGAACAAAAACGGTGGATGGAAATTACACCCAACAACAATTCACAAAAATAAAAACTAAAAGAATTTGAAAATAATTTTAAAACTAAAGTCCCCGGCAACGGCGCCAAAAACTTGACTGGGTGTTTATGCTGAACGCACGCACTAAGCGTGGTAACAATTATATAGATGCAAGCGCACACCTGTCAGAGTAATATAAAATGGATGGAGTATCCAAGTATCGATCCTCAAGGACTTCTAAATAATTTCCAAACTCTGAAGTTTTAAAGAATAGTGAATGTTGAAATGAGTGATTCTTGTAAAATGGGAAGTGATCACAAATAATGGTTTGGATTTGGGATTTGGACTTAGAATGATAAAACCTAGCCCGAATTACTTCAAGTTAGCCAACAAAGAATCAAGGATATGCTAAGGACGATATGCATTTCACTTTAGGAACCAACGACTACACTTTTCACTTGACTTATGTCTAAGCAAGTTCAAAGTCCTAAGACATTCCCTAATATGTCTATTACGAGAGATATCTTAGTTTTAGGATGAAAATAGTCGCAACCTCGGGTTAAGGTCCTATGTCTAGGCTACTTAAGCGGAACCCTTATGTCTAAGGCGCTCCTCTCCTCGGTTTAACCACTCAACAATGCAAATAAGCAACCTTTTCAGTATTGACTTGTTAAGACTTACAGTGGCCTTCTCTAAATCCTAACTTTTTGGGAAAACATGTTGAGCAATGAATGGAAAGTAAAAACACTACTTCTTAGCAACCCTTTTTAGACATAAAAGGCTAACTATCCATAACCGGGCTAGAGACGGGAATTTAGAAAGACATATTGAAGAAAATACAGCAAGTAAAATGGTTGAATGTGGAATGCATGTGTGAAAAACAAAAGTTAACTAACGGAGAGTTTTTATCGGGATTGAGAGCTTCGCCCTTCTCTTTCAAGCAAGGGAGAGTGTCACGTGCTCTTTCCTCCAAAAACACAAATCTCTTAACTAAAAATAAAGTAAAGGCAAAGGGAAGATAAGCAAAGTGCTGGATTTTTATATATTTGAATAAGTAGAAAATGACTAAGTACAAATGGAAACAAAACAAAGCTCAATAAAGGAATGTAAAGTGCTCGGGATTTAAAAACCAAAGGTAACTAATGAAAGCAACTCAAAAGTACTTAGAAAGCAACAAAGAAACACTAAAAATGATCAAGAGAAGGAAGCAAGGCTTGATGATTTTGGTGGAGAAGTTGCTGGAATTTATAGCTGTGCAGAATTGGTTAGGTAGGTCCTAAAACGATGGTGAATCACCCATTTCCAACTCTTTTGACTGACCAAATCGTGCTCAAACTGATAGTGGAACACTTCTTCTACACGTATGCATCGGTTGGAACCACCAAAACGCATTGGAAGACGCGTTTCATTAAGGGCAAAGTTGGAAGAAAAACTGTTTTTCTGCAGGCACGCAGGCGCCTGGCGCCTCCCATGAAGCTTTTTTCGTCTTTTTGCTTCTTTTGATTAATTTGCACTCCCAAATGGTCCTAAAATGTCATAAATACAATATAAGCCAACCACAAACCATAATATATGAATTTTGCATGAATTGGAACTCAAACGACCGAGAAAAATCCGAAACAAAGCTGAAACATTGTAAAAACAGTATCTAAAACCTTCTTTTTACGCATGTAAACAAGCGTAATCAAGAGGAGCGCCTTAGACATAAGGGTTCCGCTTAAGTAGCCTAGACATAAGACCTTAACCCGAGGTTGCGACTATTTCCATCCTAAAACTAAGATATATCTCATAATAGACATATTAGGGAATGTCTTAGGACTTTGAGCTTGCTTATACATAAGTCAAGTGAGAAGCGTAGTCGTTGGTTTCTAAAGTAAAAAGCATATTGTCCTTAGCATGTCCTTGAGTCTTTGTTGGCTAACTTGAAGTAATTCGGGCTAGGTTTTATTATTATAAGACCAAATCCCAAATCCAAACCATTATTTGTGACCACTTCCCATTTTACAAGAATCACTCATTCCAACATTCACTATTCTTTAAAACTTTAGAGTTTGGAAATTGTTTAGAAGTCCTTGAGGATCGATACTTGGATACTCCATCCATTTTATATTACTCTGACAGGTGTGCGCTTGCATCTATATAATTGTTACCACGCTTAGTGCGTGCGTTCAGCATAAACGCCCCAGTCAATCGCTCCAAGCGAAAGTGGCATTCTTACGGGTCAACTGAGTCAAGGGCGCCGCCAACCGGGAGAAATCTTGGACGAACCTCCTGTAATAGCCAGCTAGCCCGAGGAAACTGCAAATTTCGGTCACTGTGTGAGGCCTTGGCCAACCACTGACCGCCTCTACTTTGGCCGGGTCCACGACAATACCTTCCCTGGTGACTATGTGGCCAAGGAAGGCCACCTTATCCAACCAAAACTCGCATTTTGAGAACTTCACATATAAGCTATTCCCCCTCAAGGCGGTAAGGACCTGTCGCAGATGTCCTTCGTGCTATTCTTCTGTCTTGGAGTAAATTAAAATGTCGTCGATAAATACGATCACAAACAGGTCCAAAAATTCCTTAAAAACTCGATTCATGAGATCCATAAATGCCGCAGGGGCATTAGTGAGTCCGAAAGACATTACAGTAAACTCAAAATGCCTATACCTGGTCCTGAAGGCTGTCCTTGGTATGTCAGCGTCTTTAATTCATAACTGGTGGTACCCCGATCGTAGGTCTATCTTCGAGAACACCCTCGCTCCTTTTAGTTGGTCAAAGAGGTCGTCGATGCGAGGAAGGGGGTATCTATTCTTCGTTGTCACCTTGTTCAACTCTCGGTAATCGACGCGAAGTCGCATAGATCCGTCCTTCTTTTTCACAAAAAGCATTGGAGCACCCCAAGGAGACACGCTCGGGCGAATGAAGCCCTTGTCCAAGAGCTCTTCTAGCTGAGCCTTGAGCTCCTTAAGTTCCGCTGGAGCGATGCGGTACGCTGCCTTCGAGATAGGGGCTGTCCCGGGTAATAAATCGATGCAAAAGTCCAGTTCACGGACAGGAGGTAGCCCCAGGAGGTCTTCAGGGAACACATCTGGAAACTCCTTAACCACGTGGACGGAGTCGATGCTGGGTGGAGTCACACTAATGTCGACGACACTGGCTAAATATCCCCAGGCACCATTCTGTAAAAGGCGCCTTGCCTTCAACGCTGAGACTGCCTTTGGAACTCCACCCGTAACCCATTTAAACGTAAAGCTCTGACCCGAAGGTAGTTGGAAAGAGACTTCCCTCCTTGAGCAGTTAATGTTCGCTTGGTTGGTAGCTAGCCAATCCATGCCCAATATGACGTCAAAATCCCGCATGTCCAGTTGGATCAATCTTGCCTTTAGGTTCTGATCGTCCAAAGATAACTCACCTGCTCTCAGCATTTGACTAGCAATCAAAACCGACCCTGAAGGTGTAGAAACTGACAACAGAAACCCTAACGGCTCTAGTTCGAGGGTTGCCTGACGAATAAACGCAGTAGAGATGAAGGTGTGACTCGATCCCGAGTCAAACAATACATAAGCAGGCACATTATGGACTAAGACCGTACCTGGGAGATAATGCAAAGGTAAAGACATAAAACTCGCACGCAACCCCAAATGAAACAAAAAGAAAACCCCAAGCGAGAAAGAAGTACCCGTGACAACGGTTTCGGCATCCGCCGCTTCCTTGCGAGTAAGTGCGAAGACACGAGCCCTCTGATTACCTCCCTACGTCGAAATTGTTGGGGGAGCCCTCTAGCCTAGCCTCTGAGTATTCGCGGCCGTCATAGAACATTCCCTTGTAAAATGCCCCTCCCTTTCGCACCTGAAACAACCCCTAGTTCCCGTCCAGCACTGCCCCACATGTCTTCTCTAGCAGGAGGGGCACACTGGTGGCAGGCCCTGCTGCTGAGCCGGGCGCTGGGGTGCTCTAAATGGCTGGTCGGTATAAGCCGGAGAGACCTTCCTTTTCACACCTGAAGATGATCTGACTTCCATTAGAGGTTGGACCCTGTTGGAGACATCCTTTTCCATAATTAAGGCGCCCCTAACTGCTTCAGCGTAGGTGACGGGTCGCTGAAGGTCCACTGGTCCTCTTATTCCCTTGCGCAAGCCCTTAACAAACCTCTTGATCTTCAATGCTCCAGTGGGAATTAGTTCCCAAGTAAAACAAGAGAGCTCCGTAAACTTCCTTTCATACTGTGCTACCGTTAAGGTTCCTTGGCTGAGATGGAGGAATTCTGCCTCTTTCATATCTTTCACGGTCTCCGGGTAATAGTAGTCGTACAACAAGTCCTTGAACCTTGCCCACGTAACTGGTACATTAGCATGATCTTCTGCCGCTGCTACTGAGTCCCACCAATTCAGAGCCTCGCCCCTCAACATAAAAATCGTGCCCTTAACCTTGAATTGTCCTCGCAAACTAGGTACACATAAAGAGCTTCCAACTCCCTGACCCACTCTTCTGCTGCTGTCGCTTTCTCGCTTCCCCCGTCAAAGGTAGGGGGTCCGTAACGCTTGAAATCCTTGATGAATTGAGCCTCGCTCTGGGGAGTATGAAAGTGTCGAGGTGGCTGAGTTTGTGCACCGCCAACCCCTACTGTGTTATTGACCAGTGCCTGCAATGCCTCCACAAGCAACGCCAACTGTGGGTTTCCCTGGGGAACTGCCGGGGGAACTGGGGGATTTACTTGCTCCTGAGCTGCTGCCGGAGGAATTGGAGGAACTACCCCTGCCTGATCACCAGCAGGAGGGGGTGGTGGGTCCGCCACATCCTCACCTCCGGGTGCTGGGTCAACGTCTGCATGCAGCCTCATACTACGACGGGGTGGAATTGTCTGGATGAAAGGGCACAACAATCAAGCACGCGTTAGCACGTTACTCTACGAAAAGACCTACAGTAGTATGGCAATCGAAACTCCCACATAAAAGCAAGGTCAGCTACATTCTAACTAGTACACTCAGTGATTGCCCTAGGTCTAATAAAACTGAGCTGTAACTTTAACTGATGAGAAAAGAATTAACGCAAAGGCAATTCATGGCGAAAGCACAAGTTCACAAGAGCAAGCATGAGGCGTACCTGGTGATGACAAGGAGGCCGATCGGGATCACTACTCCTAAGTACCCTAGTTACTAGGTCAGTCTACAAGAACGTTTCGGCTCTGATACCAACTGTAAAGACCCGAATTTTTGATACGTTTAACGAAGTAACGACCCTATAACGCTTACTGAACCCTCCTATTTAAGGTAACGAAAATGTAATGTTCTATTAATGCAACATACAAAATGGAGGTACACAACAATGGAATATCTAGAAAATAATACCCGCCTCAGTGGTCAAGAATCCAATCAAAAGGAACTAATCGTTGGTCTCGTAAACCAAAATACATCAGTAAAATGAATAGTAAAAATACCCATAAAGCTATAAGAGAAAGTGTCATTTGAGTTAACCCAATGTTTAATTCCTCTTTTATTTCATAGCAATGGGATTTTAACGATGTCTGCAATGCACGACATTATTCCCTAGCCTAACCAACACAGCTAGTGATCCCTTCTCAGTCAGACCTCCACGTCATCACCACGGTCGGCCCTATTCACACCTGAAACAATTAAGGTAAAAGAGGGGGGGGGGGTGAGTACATAAAGTACTCCGTAAGTAGCCCACCCTAACTAACACCACAACATGCTCGTAATCACAACCACATCAAATGGAAACAATAGCAGAACAAACAGATAGGCAGCACGGAATAATAATAATAGATTAACATTTCCATATAAGCAACCCATTGCCTAGACTTCCGGGGCTCCAACCACACGACCCACTAGCCTGTGTCCCTACTTGAACTAACACTCACTCCCACCCTACGTTGGTACTCCAAGTCTAACTTTTCGAGGCGTAACGGCTCTTGACATTTATTCCCAAGATACCGACCTCCCTCTACAACGCTTGGTGTTCTACCTTGCCATTTATTCTCAAGGTCTTGAACTGTTACTCATAAGCACCACTCCACGTTAGCCTTTCGAGTCTAAGTCTTCGAGTCGTATTGGCCCTTGACATTTATTCCCAAGGCCCCAATACTTCTCTACCGAAGCTTGATGTTCGACCTTGCTATTTATCCCCAAGGCCTTGAACTGTGCACTAGTCCTTGACATTTATCCCCAAGGTACCGATGACTACCCGTCGTATTGGTTCTTGAAATTTATTCCCAAGACCCCAATACTTCTCCATAGAAACCTGATGTTTTGCCTTGCCATTTATTCCCAAGGCAACCACTCAAAGCTTTGAATAACCAAGCGACTGGTATGCATTTTCAATTCAGACAAGCCACAGGTTAACGATCCACTAATCCGACCCATCACTCTTGACAATTCCCACTAATCTTCCAAAGACAGCTATAAGTAACTCTTCCACATTTCAATTCACAGCACAATTTTACCAGCATGCTTTTCTTCGTACCGTACGATACACTAACCTAGCAGTTTTCGACAAAACAATATAAAACTGTATAACTGGCTATTAACACATGCATTTCGTCTCCGACATGTTTACAAACGTCATGGGTTAACTACCTCCCACCACAATAATCAGAACTGACCAATCACATCCAACGATAAGAAATCATGCATTCTCATAACGTCTAACAATGAAAACAGTAACACATAACACAACGACAATCATTAAGAGTTCACAAAACCAAGACTAACAATTTTCTAATGCATGAAATAAATTATTCTAACTAAAAATCAGCACCAAAACCATTCCGTTAACACCAAATAATGCACGCACTCGCCCCCTGGTGCTACTTACACACTGCTATGCTCCTATATCTTGCGTCAATTCACCACCTATCCAACAATAGACAAAACGATATAATTAATACAAATTTCCAGCCGTCTAAATTCATTCTAAGAGATCTTGCAATGTCCATTACCGCAAAAATCGACTTCGTCTAGGTGCGGGTAACTCAGGCCTAACTCAAATAAATGTGGGTTACGTATATCGAGCCTCTAATGGTTATGGGTAGGCGTCGAGATCGGAAACTACTGCTGTCCAGACTATTTTAGCAGTAAAAACCCACCAAAAACGATACCCACGATGCTGTGTGCAGCAAGGACCCGCGCCACGACCCGCTGCTACCGGAATCCGTGCACGACCGCTGCTGCCCGATGCCCACGCACCACCGCTGCTGCCCGTCACCCGCGCTGCTGCTGGCCGACGCCCGCGCGCTGCTGCTGCCCGACGCCCGAGCTCCGCTAATGCCCGACACCCGCGCACACCCGCTGCTGCCGGAAAACAGTGCACCCGTTGCTGCCCGACGCCGCGCACTGCCGCTGCCCGGAGTCGCCCGCCGCCGCTGCCTGCCGCGCCGCCTGCTGCTGTTAACCGGAGAAGGTAAGCCGCTACGTCGGAGGTTGCCGTCCGTAGAGTGCTTCGGGGTGGGTTAAGGCGCCGGTAGAAGAGAGAAAAAAGAAAACGAAAACTAAAACGGTAGGGGAAGAGGTTCACGAATGGGAGGGGTTTTGGGGGCTAGGGTTTCTCCTTACCTTTCCTTTGTTTTTTTTACAAGGAGGGACCCACTTGGACTAGGGTTTTTCTCTTTCCCTCTTGTTTTAAAACAGGGAAGGCCCACTTACCTAGATACTTAATTTGGGCCCAATGAATCAGAACAATTGTAGAGAAAACAATTTCCTCGTTACACAATAATTAGATACGTAAGTACACGTCAACACTCATAACAATCCCCACAGCAGCTCGAAATAAAATGAAATGAAACGATTAAATTGAATAAAAAGAAATTTCTAAGAAAGGAGGCCTGGAGGCTCGAGGGTAAACTAACCTGAGTAACGCGGGGCGTTACAATTTGCCGCTTTGGAATATCCTACACCATTATCAGTGACAATGGGAAGCAGTTCGACAATGCTGCATTTTGAGAATTTTGTAGGGAGTTGGGCAATAAGCACATCTGTTCCTCGCCAGCACATCCCTAGGCTAATGGGCAGGTTGAAGCAGTCAACAAAATCATCAAAAGAACTCTGAAGACCAGGTTAGAAAAGCTTAAAGGATTGTGGGCAGAAGAACTTCCCAATGCATTATGGGCCTACATAACAGCACCTTGTACTTTGACAGGAGAAACATCGTTTTCACTATCATTTGGCTCTGAAGCGGTACTGCGAATCGAAATTGGACTTCTCTTCTCAAGGGTAGAGCAGTTTAGTCTACTTGACAACAATGAATCCGTACAACTCAACCTCAACTTATTAGAAGAACATCAAGAAACAGCATGACTACGAACAACTGAATATAAAAATCGAATAGCTCGATACTACAACTCGAAGGTTAAGAAACGTGACTTTAAAGAAAGTGATCTGGTGTTAAGAAAGATCATGCCTAACACAAAAGATTCAACTTGCGGGGCATTCGGACAAACATGGGAAGACCCATACAAAGTCACTAAAATCGTTCGAATGGGCACTTGTGCTTTGGAAGACCAATGGGGGAAGGCCTTACTACACCCATGGCACGCTCAGCACCTCAAAAGATTCTACCACTAGTTCGACACACTGGTTCTAGATCAATTATGTTTTTCCATTATTTTTGCCAACTAAAGTTGTTGTAACTAAATTTTCGACTGGGCGATCTTCCTACTAATAAAGTCTCCAACATTCAATATGATACTTGACTTTTTATGTTCATTCTAAAATAAATTTCTCAACCAGGGGGCATCATACGTCATCATATGTAAATATCTACATATCTACGACCGATCAAGAAACTCAAAATTGGGACAGACCTATAAGCCAGCCAAACAGGTAAAAAGCTAGTAACGACTCAGCGTGGTCAAAACTAAAGCAGAAAAGTACACGATGTAAAACTATTTGGCATAAAAGCCAAACAAGTTAGAAATCCAAAGGTATCGACATTAGTTCTGTTAAAGTTACATCCCAAGGCCAAAAGTGAACGATTTAAACTTAGATGAGAATAAAACCAGGTTCAGGAGACTTGATCATTACTAACGGAAATTGGAAAGACTCGAACTTCCAATTCATAAAGTGATATCGACAAGCTCAAGGTACAAAACCAGTAGCAAGAACCAAGTGGCTAAAATCCAAGATTGGATCCAAAGCTTTTGGTAAAAGCTCTGTGAGTTAGAAACCTTGACATAAGTAGCCACTGATACGCATATGAGTTATGCTATAGAATGGTCTCGTGGAAACAAGAAGCGACAGGTACTCTCAAAACAAAGATCTTGCACAGTCATTCGTCTTCTGTTTTGAGAGTGGGTGCCATTGTCATACAGAAAAAAAACGACTCGAAATGAAACAAGAATTGAGGCCTGAGATCATTGACAAGAGGAGATCGGCCCGAGACGTAAAGGGTCGGCCCATGCCAAAGGTGCCGAGGGCATCATGGCGCCTCGGCGCCAACCCCACCTCGGTGCCGAGGTGCCGGACTCTCACCTTGGCCTTCGGGCCAAGGTGCAATGAGACTTCCTCCGCTCGGATCTAGCGACAAGAGATTAAACACCCCTGTTCGGGGTCGAGCCCAACATCTACCCTCTTCTATTGATTAAAAATCGTTAGGCCTTGCAACTCCGAATTAGGGCTCAACTACAGAAGGTTCTGGAACCATCCTCACAATTATAAATAACAGTGCAGCTTAACCTTATAGAGGCAAGTGACATATCTCTAGCTCTCTATTTTCTCAACATCTACCCTCTTCTATTGATTAAAAATCGTTGGGCCTTGCAACTCCGAATTAGGGCTCAACTACAGAAGATTCTGGAACCATCCTCACAATTATAAATAACAGTGCAGCTTAAGCCTATAGAGGCAAGTGACATATCTCTAGCTCACTATTTTCTCAACTCTCCCTTGCTAACTTAGGCATCGGAGCCCGTGTGACTAAAGTCACACCAGTTTAGATCGGTTTATTTTGCAGGTATCGGTTCCCTTATCATCGAGTTGGGTGTGTGCGAGAAGAAGAACCAGAGGGTCTGATAAGAATTGATTAAAGGCTAAAAAGAGTAGTTTTCATGCTTGGTTGGGAGTTAATTATGATGGAAAATGTATGTTAATGCATATAATTAATGGAAAATGCGCATATCTTGTTATTAAGGATTTAGACAAGTAGTTAGAAGCAAATAGAGGCTAATTGATGAAAACTTGTTTATTTTGTAAGGAAAATTGGAAATTGATGACTGCAATGCGTTAGACTTATCACATGCCCAGAATTTCCAGCTTATTAGAAGGATGTGCCAGCCAATTGTTTTGGAACTTCCAACTTCGCAATGCGCCAGCCACATTCGATGCATAGATTGTCAAAACGGGAATAACAACTTTTGACCAAATTATTGGTCCAAGATTCAGTTTTTGTAACGCCCCGTGTTCTCTGACTCGTTTATTTTATGATTTAAAATTTTGCCTTTGGATTTCTTCTTTTTTCCCCGTTAAGTGAAATTATTGGAACTTCTTATTTTGGAGTTTTAATTTTGGATAATTTCGAATCAAGTTATTTTTGTTTGATTTAGATAATTAAGTCCTAAAATTTTGAAAAGAGATTTTAATTAAAACTTAATTAAACTTTTGGAAATTTAATTTTTCCTCTTGGATTTCATTTTGGGTTGTTGTGAGTTTCATTTAATTACTGGAGTGTTTTCTGTAGGATTTTCGCTTCGGGCCTTAGATTTATTTGTTTTACTTTTGTTTTAATTGAAGATCGTTGAGTTTATATTGTTTGAAAGTAGAATTTTGGTTTCTTCAAACCCATCGGCGTTCTATTAATTTGGGAATTGGGCTTTTAGTTTAAAAAAAAAAAACAAAGGAAATCAAAAGAAAAACAAGTCAGACCCTAGCCATCTCTTTCTTCCCCTTTCTCCCCTTTCTTGTTGCAGTCGCCAGCCCCTCCCCCCTCCCTCGAACTTTCTTCTCCGGCGAAGCAGCACCGGCACGGCTCCCTTCGGCAACACCTTAGACATTGGCGGTCGGCAGCAGCAGTGACGACCAGATAGCAGCGGCGTGTCTCCATGGTTTCCGATCTGTGCGCAGCTGACTGGGAGTTTATGCTGAACGCACGCACTAAGCGTGGTAACAATTATATAGATGCAAGCGCACACCTGTCAGAGTAATATAAAATGGATGGAGTATCCAAGTATCGATCCTCAAGGACTTCTAAACAATTTCCAAACTCTAAAGTTTTAAAGAATAGTGAATGTTGGAATGAGTGATTCTTGTAAAATGGGAAGTGGTCACAAATAATGGTTTGGATTTGGGATTTGGACTTATAATAATAAAACCTAGCCCGATTTACTTCAAGTTAGCCAACAAAGAATCAAGGACATGCTAAGGATAATATGCATTTTACTTTAGAAACTAACGACTACGCTTCTCACTTTACTTATGTCTAAGCAAGTTCAAAGTCCTAAGACATTCCCTAATATGTCTATTATGAGATATATCTTAGTTTTAGGATGGAAATAGTCGCAACCTCGGGTTAAGGTCCTATGTCTAGGCTACTTAAGCGGAACCCTTATGTCTAAGGCGCTCCTCTCCTCGGTTTAACCACTCAATAATGCAAATAAGCAACCTTTTCAGTATTGACTTGTTAAGACTTACAGTGGCCTTCTCTAAATCCTAACTTTTTGGGAAAACATGTTGAGCAATGAATGGAAAGTAAAAACACTACTTCTTAGCAACCCTTTTTAGACATAAAAGGCTAACTATCCATAACCGAGCTAGAGACGGGAATTTAGAAAGACATATTAAAGAAAATACAGCAAGTAAAACGGTTGAATGTGGAATGCATGTGTGAAAAACAAAAGTTAACTAACGGAGAGTTTTTATCGGGATTGAGAGCTTCGCCCTTCTCTTTCAAGCAAGGGAGAGTGTCACGTGCTCTTTCCTCCAAAAGCACAACTCTCTTAACTAAAAATAAAGTAAAGGCAAAGAGAGAATAAGCAAAGTGCTAGATTTTTATATATTTGAATAAGTAGAAAATAACTAAGTACAAATGGAAACAAAACAAAGCTCAATAAAAGAATGTAAAGTACTCGGGATTTAAAAACCAAAAGCAACTAATGAAAGCAACTCGAAAGTACTTAGAAAGCAACAAAGAAACACTAAAAATGATCAAGAGAAGGAAGCAAGGCTTGATGATTTTGGTGGAGAAGTTGCTGGAATTTATAGCTGTGCAGAATTGGTTAGGTAGGTCCTAAAACGATGGTGATTCACCCATTTCCAACTCTTTTGACTGACCAAATCGTGCTCAAACTGATAGTGGAACACTTCTTCTACACGTATGCATCGGTTGGAACCACCAAAACGCATTGGAAGACGCGTTTCATTAAGGGCAAAGTTGGAAGAAAACCTGTTTTTCTGCAGGCTTCCCAGGCGCCTGGCGCCTCCCATGATGGTTTTTCCGTCTTTTTGCTTCTTTTGATTAATTTGTACTCCCAAATGGTCCTAAAATGTCATAAATACAATATAAGCCATCCACAAACCATAATATATGAATTTTGCATGAATTGGAACTCAAACGATCGCGAAAAATCCGAAACAAAGCTGAAACATTGTAAAAACAGCATCTAAAACCTTCTTTTTACGCATGTAAACAAGCGTAATCACACCCCCAAACTTAACTTTTTGCTTGTCCTCAAGCAAAACTTAGCAACTTTAATCAGCTTTCTAACACATGGACAAGGAAAAGCAAAAGCAACCGAGATGTTCAATCATAAATTGTCTCAGGGAAAAGATGTCAAAGCCTACCATTCTATTGCCTTTGTAAACTTAGTCACTATAAACCAAGTTTGAAATGATAAAAACTTTCTCTTTCAAAATCTTTTTTTCTCTTTCAAAAACAGAAAACGTTTTCAAATGCCCCTAAGGAATCTGCACACTCCCTCCTTACACTAAGACTTTTACATCTGAAAGACCGGCTACTAGCCCCTGAGGTTTCCACACACTAACATCGGTTTCAACCACAGCTACTCGTAGAAAGACTTTGAAACTAACAGCTAGGTCATAAAACGACGACAATGAGAAACACGAAGTCACTTATCACCATCTTTACTGCTATTTTCAGAGTCAACACCCAACCTAAAACTAACTGGGTGTCTACAGTAGGACTCGGAAATCATAAATACATTTTCTTTAACTCTCATTGTTTTTACCACTCTTTTCTTTCTAACACAAGTCTTTTCCCCACTCTTATTTTCTCTCAACAATACTTTTTTTTTTCTTTCTTTTTTTTTTTTTTTAGCTAAGTGCTTTTTCAACATTTTCTTTCTTTCCAACTGACTCTTTTTCAAAAGAAAATAGCATGATTTTTTAAATAAATAACACCTTATCTTTCTGAAACAACGACTGTCCCCCCCAAACTTAAGAGAGACAGTGTCCTCACTGGGAAAAGACTTTTGCATCGGATGAAAAAAAGCTTAACAGTAAAAAGGACAAGGACTTCCTATATAGGGGCAAAGAAAAAGCTTCAGTTTGTAAAGATCAAAAAGACATAAAAGAAAATGAGTTTATCACATAAACAAAGGAAATAGCTCAAAGCTTAGTCAGGCATAGAACAGAAAACTCAACAATCTCTTATAATCATCATCGACATGAAATCACATGCACAGCACAGATGCTTCAAAATAGGCATGTGAAAAGCTAAACTAAGGTTAAGTGAAGGCATACTTTAAGTGATCAGAAGATAAACGATACTAATTTATTCATGCTTCAACTGAGCTCGAAACATAATCAATACAAAAAAAACATGCGTAGTAATGCTAGAATATGCAAACTACGTCATTAACCAAAAGAATAAAACACAAAAAATCGCAAAGAAGGAACCTCCCCTTCATGAAGTCGGAGGTTGTGGACTAGGATCAGTGTCAGTGCTGGGAGATGGATGACCAAGGATAGCAGCTAGCGCTGGAGGCCATGAAGGTAAAACCGCAAAATCCAATGAAGCCCTTAAGTTGTAGATATGTTGCACGACTTCTCGAACCTGATCTCGCAGCTGGTGGTTCTCCTCTCGAAGACGACGGATCTCCGATGTAGGAGACATCCCAGTACCTTCCCTTCTTTGTAACGCATGGGCGATAATACGCCGAATATTCTTCTCTTTCACAATTGGGGCATCTCTCTTAATTTGATCCTCAGGGAGCTGTACACCTTGTCGCAAGCATAAAGAAGTGACCAAACGGGGATGATAAAGCTTACCACGTGTTCGGTGGGCACACTCATGGATACTAGTATTGATCAATTCTCCATAATTCACATCTATGCCCTTTAGCATGGCATAAACCAGCAGTGCCCTATCCTGAGTGACATGCTCATCATGCTCCGTTGGCAGAATTCTGTTTTTGACTATGTATAACCATCCTGCAGCAGCTAGGGAAACATCCTCGGGTTTTAGTCGTACCTTGCCATGAGTAGTCAAATCCCAAATGGCAGAGGGCTTCCCAACACATTCTAGAGCCTCATCAAGCTGTTCCAGAGTTGGAGTCACTAACATCTTATTGCCCACAGCATCTCTGATATTCTCAATGTTGAAGGTGTAGTTGATCTGAGTGGCATCAAACCGTATTTCCTTCCCGCGCACTATGGCTATATGTGACTGGGGATGGACAGCAAATAGAACTCTCTGACTAACTCCAAAGCCTCACATTGTATGGGCTGAATGAGTGGTCTCCACTCTTTGTCTCTAGCGGTCTCCCTCCAATCATCAGGCACATCTCCTAGAGTGAGATCGAATCCCAATTCTGTCATAATCTTACGGGATTTCATTAATGAAGTTCGAGTGGCTAAATTTGCCGCGTTCCATTTCGTCTCGACCTCCTCTCCCTCAGACAAGTCTAGTTCAATTGTATCAACTGGCCCAGGTGCCACTACCTTCTTCTTAGCTTCAGCTGCTTTAGCTTTCGCAGCTCTCGTTTTAGGTTCATTCATGGGCACTGTCGGCTTCTTAGCCTGAACTGCACGACGTTTTGAACTCTTTCTCTCCCGCCTCTTGTATTGGAACATTTCCCTTATCGTCTGCGTGTCCTCAAGATCTTCTTCGCTGGTAGGTTCTTGAGTACTATTCTCCCCAACCTTGGATCTACCTGTATCACACCCAAGCGGGTTAACTGTATTAGAAGGAATAGTGTGAGCATCCCTTACCCCTGGTAGAGTGGCCATCGGTGTGACATACTCATCCGTTGCCAACGGAGTAGATCCAGTTGCCCCAGTAGGCAACTCTTGGTGACTACAAAATGCTCCTTCTATAGGTGTATCCAATGGGGAAGGTTCCTGAGTATCTGTTCTCACCACTTCGTTCTCGGTATCCTCTGTTTCCGGCATATTTGAACAATGTCCTCGTGAAACCAGTAGAAAATCATCATTACCATCTTCCGGTGTAATAATCAATGGAGATGAATAAAACTGCTCCTCGTCCCTGTTCTCCATAGATGAATCCTTAGGCGTCAGACGCCTACTACTCCCATCTTCCTCAATTTCTGGGTCTATCATCACCTCCTTGCCCTTCCTCTTTTGCCCTATCGAAACCCCGGGCTCTAGCCTATGGCTGTGGCTCTTCTCTTGCTCTCCTCCATGCTCATCTCCTGCATCCATTGGCATATTGGTTGGGGTTGGCATCCTAGGAGGCTCTAAGGGTTTTAGTTGTCCCATGTTGAAGGTACTCGATATGTTAGGGTTCAATTGGGGTGCTTGAGGTCCTCTTTCTAGGAATGGAAGTTGAGGTGGTGGGGAAACTCTAGGTGAAATCATCCCATAATTATGTTGAGGTACCCAATGACCCATTCCATAATAAGGTGGAAGGCTAGGAAATAGAGTAGATGGGTTTGGCATTCCATAAGGATGAACACTAGCTGGAATTTGCATTTGAGACAAGGGAAAATGATAGGAAGGAACCGGGTTAAACATAAACGGTTGGTACATACCCGGATTGATCATTGGAGGAAGTTGTTGAGGATTTTCAGCCCTAAACTCACTGTTTTGAGGTATATTAAAGGTGGGTAGTTGCTGAAAATTAACATAACCATGTGGGCTCATTATAGGATGTTGTGTAGGAGCTTGGGATGGTGGACATTCAAATGTTTGAAGCGGGTTTCCTCCCCTAACAGCAGCTAGCCTAGAATCTGAACCCATGTGGTGTTGGAAGTTCTCCAATGGTGGAAAAGGAATGCTTGTGGCATTTGGAGCTTGAGTGGAAGAGGTAGGAAGTGAAGTATGTTGAGAAGAAGAAGCCATAGATGTAAGCAAATGCTGGAAATTTCTTCTTCTCTTTGGTGGTGGCTGAAAATCGAAAACAAGGGTGATGAAGGGAGTGGGTTTTTGCCGAAAAAACAAGGGGAAGAAGAGAGTTGTGTGGGTTTTGGTGGAGTTGTAAAGCTTAGGCAATGGGTCTATTTAAAGCTTTCCCCAAACTAAATCCTAAATGGAAAGGGATTGACATTTAAGTTCAACCAAGTTTCCTAAACCTAAAAGGAAAAGAAAACAAATTTGAATACAAAATAGGATTTGGGAAACAAAATTTGAGTTTGAAGAGAAGTTCTTAAAGCTAAATCATAGAGGATTAATGTTTGACCCAAAATAAGCCCATGCTATCGAAAATTAAAACCCAAACCGTGAAGGAAAACGAAATTCGAATTGCTGGAAAACAGGGCAGGCGCCAAGCGCCTGCGTGATTTATTTTCGCAAAGGGCAGGCGCCAGGCGCCTGCGTAAAATTTTTTCAATGTTTTTTTTTTTTTTTTTTTTTCCCATTCTTTCTTTTTGATTTTCAACGTTTTCCAAAAACATTCTTAATAAGCAAAACTTTTTATAATTAGACAAAAAGAATGTAAGATACAAAAATTTCCTTCCTTTACTTTTGTTCTTTCCAAACGGATAAGAAGGAAAAACATTTTTCGCAAACATTTATTGACCTGAAAGTTGAATAGAGGTTTTTCCTCTATCCACTGGTTCTCCAAAATACGGCTTAAGTCTCTGCCCATTTACTTTAAAAACATTTCCCTTAGAGTCAACTAGATCCACTGCCCCATATGGGTAGACTTTAAAAATTTGAAAGGGACCAGACCATCTAGACTTATGTTTTCTAGGGAAAAGTTTCAACCTAGAGTTGAATAACAGAACCAGATCACCTTCTTGAAGACTGTTCGGCCGAAGACGCCTATCATGCCACTGTTTAGTTTTTTCCTTAAACAACTTAGCATTCTCATAAGAAAAGTGTCTGTGTTCTTCTAATTCCAACAATTGTAACTTCCTCGCTTCACCTGCAGCCAACAAATCAAAATTTAATTTCTTAGTAGCCCAAAATGCTTTATATTCTAGCTCAAGAGGCAAATGACATGCTTTTCCAAAAACTAGCCTATAGGGGGACATGCCGAGGGGAGTCTTAAATGCTGTCCTATATGCCCAAAGTGAATCATCAAGCTTAAAAGACCAATCCCTACGGTTAAGATTTACAGTTTTTTCTAAAATGTTTTTTATCTCCCTATTAGATATTTCGGCTAACCCATTCGACTGAGGATGATATGCTGTTGCAACCCTATGACGCACATTGTATTTAGTCAGCAACTTTTGCATAGACCTATTCACAAAATGAGCCCCCCCATCGCTTATCAGACAACGCGGGGTTCCATAACGCGTAAAAATGTGCTTTTGCAGAAAACGAATGACAACTTTGGAATCATTGGTAGCAGTTGCAATGGCTTCTATCCATTTTGAAACATAATCTACTGCTAACAATATATAAAGCTTACCATTGGAAGATGGAAATGGACCCATAAAATCTATACCCCACACATCAAATATTTCAATCTCCAGGATCGGGGTTTGAGGCATTTCGTGGCGTTTAGATATATTACCTGTCTGTTGGCATTTGTCACAAACCTGGGCAAACTTATGTGCATCTTTGAACAGAGTGGGCCAAAAGAACCCACTTTGCAAAACTTTGGCTGCGGTTTTGTGTCCTGCAAAATGTCCTCCATATGGAGACATATGACAAGCGTCTAATATCGCCTCGTGCTCTTCTTCTGCGACACACCTGCGTAAGATATTGTCAGGTCCTAGCTTATATAAAAAAGGCTCATCCCAACGATAAAATCGAACTTGATTTAGAAATTTCTTTACCTGTTGCTTGTTGAACTCATAAGGAACTATTCGACTTACCAAATAATTTGCTATATCGGCATACCACGGAACTGAATCAACTCGCAAGAGTTTCTCGTCAATAAACTGTTCACGTATAACAGTTCCATCATCACAGAGCGGGGATTCCAATCTAGACAGGTGATCAGCAACTTGGTTTTCAGTACCCTTCCTGTCCCTAACTTCAATATCAAACTCTTGAAGTAACAAAATCCACCGTATCAAACGTGGTTTAGCATCTTTTTTAGCAAATAAATATTTTAAAGCAGAATGGTCAGTAAAAACAATGACTTTTGTGCCTATCAAGTAAGACCTAAACTTATCAAAGGCGAACACAACTGCTAACAGTTCCTTTTCAGTAGTAGTGTAATTGAGTTGTGCACCGGTCAGAGTCTTACTAGCATAATACACAGGATGCAAGATCTTGTTTTTACGTTGTCCTAACATAGCTCCTATTGCATAATCACTAGCATCACACATGAGCTCAAAAGGTAAATCCCAATTAGGTTCGATAATTATAGGAGCTGAACTTAGAGCAACTTTCAACATTTCAAATGATTTTAAACAGTCATCATCAAAAACAAATGGTCTATCATGTTCTAACAATTGACACAAGGGTTTAGAAATTTTAGCAAAGTCTTTTATAATGCGGCGGTAAAATCCCCCATGCCCTAAAAAACTTCTAATCCCTTTGACATTTGTAGGAGGAGGTAGCTTTGAAATGATGTCTATCTTAGCGTGATCTACCTCTATTCCTTGCTTGGAAATTTTGTGACCCAAAACAATACCCTCTTGTACCATGAAATGACACTTCTCCCAATTTAGGACTAGGTTTGTTTGTTCACATCTCTCCAATACTCTCTCCAAATTAACTAAACATGCGTCAAAAGAATTTCCAAAAATAGAAAAGTCATCCATAAAAACTTCTAGAATATTTTCTACCATGTCAGAGAAGATGGCCATCATACACCTCTGAAAAGTCGCGGGTGCATTGCATAGTCCAAAGGGCATTCGCCTAAAAGCGAACGTACCATACGGACACGTAAATGTTGTCTTCTCTTGGTCTTCTGGAGCAATAGTAATTTGATTATAACCCGAATATCCATCTAAAAAACAATAGAAATCCTTACCTGCCAGACGGTCGAGCATCTGGTCAATAAACGGGAGAGGAAAATGGTCTTTCTTTGTTACCTTGTTGAGTTTGCGATAATCAATGCAAACTCTCCACCCACTCACAGTTCGGGTTGAGATGAGCTCATTCTCCTCGTTGGCCACCACGGTAATACCCCCTTTCTTTGGTACACACTGTACTGGGCTTACCCAGCTGCTGTCGGATATTGGGTATATAACACCGGCGTCAAGCCATTTAAGAATTTCTTTCCTTACAACCTCTTTCATCTTCGGGTTCAACCGCCTTTGACTCTCAATAGAGTTCTTAGCATCTTCTTCCAATAGAATTTTGTGCATGCAAAAGGCCGGGCTTATCCCTCGGATATCTGCTATCGTCCATCCAATGGCCTTTTTGTGCTTCTCCAAAATCTGCAATAAAGAATATTCATTAGTAGGTGATAAATTGGAAGCTATAATAACTGGTAAAGTGTCGTTATCCCCTAGATACGCATATTTCAAATGCGACGGCAATGGCTTCTGCTCCAACGTGGGTGGTTCCACTATGGACGGAAGTAACGACTTGCATTCTTCTTTTTGTATTTTTTCAATATGATTAGCCATATCTTCTGGTCCTTCTGCTATCTTATCAAGCTCTTCTTCAATCTCTGTAACTAATAAGTCATAAAACTCATCAAACATAATAGGATTCAAGCTATTTATAGCAGAGCACTCTTCAAAGTCTCCTGGTAATTTCATGGCGTCTAGAACGTTAAATTTAACTTCTTCATTATTTACCCTCATTGTAATTTCTCCCTTCCTCACATTAAAAACTGTATCCCCAGTGGCTAGAAATGGTCTTCCCAAAATAATGGGAACGTCTAAGTCTGCCTCGCAATCTAGAATGATAAAGTCCGCAGGGAAAATGAATTTGTCCACCTGGACTAAAACATCTTCTATCTTTCCCTCAGGTCTTATGATAGATCTATCTGCTAGTTGGAGGGTAACCGTAGTAGGTCTAGCTTCTCCTATGCCTAAAGATTTGAAAACTGATAATGGCATAAGATTAATGCTAGCGCCTAGATCACATAATGCCCTACCTAAGTTTTTTCCTCCTATGGAACATGGAATGGTAAAACTGCCAGGATCATTACATTTCATGGGTAGCGGGCTGTCTACAGCTTCACTACTACATTTTGTCATGGCTACCAGTTCATGCTCTCCTATTTTTTTCTTCCTAGAAACTATATCTTTCAAAAACTTAGCATAATTTGGCATCTGTTCTAGAGCATCTACTAATGGTATATTTATATGCAGTTGTTTTAAAATATCTAAAAATTTTCTAAACTGGGAATCATTATTTTTCTTTACTAATCTTTGTGGAAACGGGGGAGTAGGGGTAAAAGAAGGCTGTACCTGTGGAGGAACACTCGGGGTGTCCTCATTACCTTTTCTAATATTTTCTTTTTCTGGTGTTGTTGGATTTTCTGGTATCTTTACAATTGGTTCAGTGGACGGAATCTGTACATCTGTTGTTGGCATTGTTGGTCCATCATATGCCAGTCCACTCCTGAGGGTGACAGCTTTGCACTGTTCTTTGCCTTCTCGTTTTGGTAATTCAGTATGGCCTGGAAAAGAACCTTGTGGTCTATTCTTCAATTCATTGGCGAGCTGTCCCAATCGGGTCTCGAAATTCCTCATTGATGCCGCTTGGGATTGTATCACTGCGTCGGCTCGGGCCATGTACTCCTTCATCATATTCTCAAGATTTGAGTTGTTATTTTGAACTGGTGGAGTCTGTGTTCTCTGATTGTACTGCTGTTGCGGCGGCGGGATGTATTACTGAGTAGGTGGAACATAGGGCTGCTTGTTCTGTTGGCTCTGCCCTTGATTAAAACCGCTCGAACCTCCTTGTCCTCCCCATGAGAAATTAGGGTGGTGCCTCCAACCTGGGTTGTAGGTGTTCGAATATGGGTTAAAGTTCCTATTGTTCCCATGTCCTACATAAAAAACAGAAGCAGGGTTATGTGGACAATTATCATAAATATGGTTTTCACTGCAAAATGAACAAATGAGATCGTTGACTTGGCAAACAGGGGCAGGAGTGCAATAATCCGACTGCACAGGTTGTATCGGCGTGGCTAATGGATTTTTTATTCCCAATGCCATCTCTTTCAGCCTCTGGTTCATTGTAACCATCTCTTTTTGCATCGAGGTCGCAATGTCCAGAGCCAAAACTCCAGCTGGATCTTGCTTCTTTGGTGCTGCCCTAGATCTTTGCGAACACCATAGTTCGTTGTGTGAAGCTAAGTCATTTAGGATATCAACTATCTCGTTGAATGTCTTCTTTGTAAAGGCTCCGTTGGCAGCATTGTTTAGCATCATCTTAGTAGGATGATCTAAACCTCTAAAGAAATGTTCTATCTGGATGCATGCCGGCAAGCCATGGTTCGGACATTTCCTGATTAGTTCTTTAAATCTCTCCCACGCCTCGTGAACAGGTTCACGATCATACTGTCTAAAGGAAATGATCTCCTCTCTGATATCAGCGTGGCGAGTAGGTGGGAAGAATTTTGTTAAGAACTTCTCCACTAACGACCCCCATGTGGTGATGGATCCCGGTGGAAATGCATTGAGCCATGCTCTAGCTTGGTCCTTCAAAGAAAATGGAAAAAGTGTTAGTCTCAGAGCATCGTCTATTATACCAGGTAATCGAAATGCATTTGCAATTTGAATGAATGATTTCAGATGATCATGTGGATCCTCATGTTCCTGCCCTCCAAAATGTCCAATTGTCTGCAACATTTGGAACATCATTGGTTTAAGCTCAAAGTTTGCGTGGGCTGGAATAGGGTTGACTATCCCTGAATCAAAGTTCTGAAAAGCCGTGGCGGCATATTCTCGCATTGCCACGTCTCTGTTGTCTGCCATTTGGATATGGTTGAATTCATCATTTCTCGCATGATCCCTCATATTACCATTAACAGCAGGTGGATCAACCGGATCACGAGGTGGAATATCTGCCATTGATGTGCTCGTACTCTCTACCTCACTTTCAGGACTGATTTCACATTGTCTCTCTTTTTGCTTTTCTAGTTGTTTTCGAAGTCTTTGCTCCTTTCGAGTTTTTCGAAGGGTCCGCTCAATCTCAGGGTCAAGGGGTAGAAGAAAAGATCTTGTGCTCATGCACTTTAACTTACCCTTGTGAGATAAACGACCAAAAATATAGAACAAAAACGGTGGATGGAAATTACACCCAACAACAATTCACAAAAAATAAAAACTAAAAGAATTTGAAAATAATTTTAAAACTAAAGTCCCCGGCAACGGCGCCAAAAACTTGACTGGGCGTTTATGCTGAACGCACGCGCTAAGCGTGGTAACAATTATATAGATGCAAGCGCACACCTGTCAGAGTAATATAAAATGGATGGAGTATCCAAGTATCGATCCTCAAGGACTTCTAAACAATTTCCAAACTCTAAAGTTTTAAAGAATAGTGAATGTTGGAATGAGTGATTCTTGTAAAATGGGAAGTGGTCACAAATAATGGTTTGGATTTGGGATTTGGACTGAGAATGATAAAACCTAGCCCGGACTACTTCAAGTTAGCCAACAAAGACTCAAGGACATGCTAAGGACAATATGCTTTTTACTTTAGAAACCAACGACTACGCTTCTCACTTGACTTATGTCTAAGCAAGTTCAAAGTCCTAAGACATTCCCTAATATGTCTATTATGAGATATATCTTAGTTTTAGGATGGAAACAGTCGCAACCTCGGGTTAAGGTCCTATGTCTAGGCTACTTAAGCGGAACCCTTATGTCTAAGGCGCTCCTCTCCTCGGTTTAACCACTCAACAATGCAAATAAGCAACCTTTTCAGTATTGACTTGTTAAGACTTACAGTGGCCTTCTCTAAATCCTAACTTTTTGGGAAAACATGTTGAGCAATGAATGAAAAGCAAAAACACTACTTCTTAGCAACCCTTTTTAGACATAAAAGGCTAACTATCCATAACCGGGCTAGAGACGGGAATTTAGAAAGACATATTGAAGAAAATACAGCAAGTAAAACGGTTGAATGTGGAATGCATGTGTGAAAAGGAAAAGTTAACTAACGGAGAGTTTTTATCGGGATTGAGAGCTTCGCCCTTCTCTTTCAAGCAAGGGGGAGTGTCACGTGCTCTTTCCTCCAAAAACACAACTCTCTTAACTAAAAATAAAGTAAAGGCAAAGGGAAGATAAGCAAAGTGCTAGATTTTTATAGATTTGAATAAGTAGAAAATAACTAAGTACAAATGGAAACAAAACAAAGCTCAATAAAGGAATGTAAAGTGCTCGGGATTTAAAAACGAAAAGCAACTAATGAAAGCAACTCAAAAGTACTTAGAAAGCAACAAAGAAACACTAAAAATGATCAAGAGAAGGAAGCAAGGCTTGATGATTTTGGTGGAGAAGTTGCTGGAATTTATAGCTGTGCAGAATTGGTTAGGTAGGTCCTAAAACGATGGTGAATCACCCATTTCCAACTCTTTTGACTGACCAAATCGTGCTCAAACTGATAGTGGAACACTTTTTCTACACGTATGCATCGGTTGGAACCACCAAAACGCATTGGACGACGCGTTTCATTAAGGGCAAAGTTGGAAGAAAACCAGTTTTTCTGCAGGCTTCCCAGGCGCCTGGCGCCTCCCATGATGCTTTTTTTCGTCTTTTTGCTTCTTTTGATTAATTTGCACTCCCAAATGGTCCTAAAATGTCATAAATACAATATAAGCCAACCACAAACCATAATATATGAATTTTGCATGAATTGGAACTCAAACGATCGAGAAAAATCCGAAACAAAGCTGAAACATTGTAAAAACAGCATCTAAAACCTTCTTTTTACGCATGTAAACAAGCGTAATCATCCACCACATTCTATTTGGTACACTTAATAAACACTCTATGTCTAGCGAAACAGAGCGGCAACAAAAACTGATGAGAAAAATTTTAGCGCACAAGTAAATCATGGGAAATGTATAAGCTCTCAAGGACAAGAATGAAGCGTACCTGGTGATGACGAGGAGGTCGACCGAGATCACTACTCCTACGTATGCTAGTTTCTAACTCAGTCTACAGGAACGTTTCGGCTCTGATACCAACTATAACGCCCCAGGATTTTATATAACATCCTAGGCAACGCTAAATAATTCACCTGGCTAACCTTAACTCTAAACACGAGATAAGCAACTCCCCGGGAAAATAATTTAAATGAAATAAAGCTTCGACTCCCATACGTTCTATCAGAAATATAAATGTCATAAACTGTCAGGACTTCACCATCCGTGGGCAAATTAAAAACAACAACATCTCATATTCGCCTCAGTGGCAAAAATTCTTAAATAAATAAAAACAACCGTACACCTAAACTCCAACGACAACAGTGACGCGTTTACCAGCAACATCCATAACAAATAAAGTAGTTCTAAAGAATACAAAATTTCCTCCGCGGTTCACACCTAGCGATAACATAAATCTCAATGCTACTCATATCCAACGACCCTTCCCTCTATCCTCACTAACTAAGCTAGTGATCCTTCCTCGGTCAAGCCCTCTCCATGTCATCACCGCGGTCGACCCTGTTCGTACCTGAAAACATATAAGGGTAAAAAGGGGGATGAGTACATAATGTACTCCGTAAGTAGCACTTCCTAACGAACACAAAAATCATGCTCACAGTCACGACATAAAGAATAAAACGATAGCAAGGCAATCAAATAAGCAGTGAGGGATAGCAAACAATAACTAGACATTTACATACAACAACCTTGCGTCGGAACTACCAAGACCACAACCCATGATTCACTAGCCCTTGTCTCATGGTACTAAACCTTCCTCTACACCCCCTATGTTACTCCCCGCTTAACTTCTCAAGGCATGACGGCTCTTGACATTTATTCCCAAGTAACCGTACCCCCTCCTTTTCCAGTACTTGATGTTCGACCTTGCCATTTATTCCCAAGGCCAAGCACCACTACTTCGCAAACACCACTCTACTTTTATCCCTCAAGCCTAACTCCTCGAGTCTCATTGACCCTTGATATTTATCCCCAAGGCCTCAATACTCCTCTACATAAACTTGACGTTCGACCTTGCCATTTATTCCCAAGGCCTGAACTGTGCACCGGTCCTTGCCGTTTATTCCCAAGGTACCGATGGCTTCCCAGCGTATTGGTCCTTGATATGTATCCCCAAGACCCCAATACACGTTTACAGAGATTTGACGTTCGGCTTTGTCATTTATTCCCAAGGCCACTACTCAGGGCTTTGAACCTCCAAGCGATTTATATGCATTTTTCCAGGTCAGAACACTCGTGGTTAACTGACTATCAACCCGTCCCTTTACCCTTCACCCTCCACCACTTCACTAACCATGACCACCTACAAGTAAAACTCCCACATTCTAAATCACTACACTGTTTACAAGCAGGCTGTTCCACGTAATAAACAAAATACATCCAACAGCTCACAACCAGAGCAATATGAATTAAATTATTGGTATAACCACGCTAGCATTTCATTTACATCCCATTTGCAAAACGTCATGAGCCAGTTACTTCTAACTACAACAGTACAAAATCTCCTAGTCACCTACAACAATAAGAGCAGGAAGCATGTTTCCTCAAAAGTATTCAATAATAGAAAGACGGCAACAAGATCGCTAGAAATCCACAAATCAAACTAACAAGCCCTACATGCTCATTTAAATGATTTTAACAAGAAAAAAAACAGCATCAAAACCATTCCGTTCACGCTAAATAACGCACGCAGTCGCCCCCCTGGTGCTACTTACTCAACCACGTCTTTAAGTTTGCGTCGATCTCACACCTAAGCACCAAAAACAGAAAAAATACAGCAACTTAAATGTACTGTTCAGCCTTCGAAAAATGACTCTACGAGGGTTCAAAGCGCTCATTACCGCAAAACGACTTCGTGTAGGTGTGGGTAAATTAGATCTAGCTTGCAAAGGTGTGGGTAGCGTAAATCGGGCTTCGAACGGATGAAGATAATCGCCGAACACCACCAAAACACTGCTGTCGACGTTTTTGCAGCAGCGAAAAGTGCCCAAAATGACCTCCAACGGCTTCGTTTTGATGTCCGTTACTACAAGACAACTTCGCTTAGGTGTGGGTATTCCAAATCGATTTTCGTTTGGATGTGGGTAATCCAAATCTAACTTCGAACAAATGTGGGTCAAAGAAAAGTTACCGGGTTTCACGGATCTAAGCTATTCGAGATTGTTAGGCTCGTTGGATCGGAGAAGGGACGCCGCAAAAGCAGCCTCACGTGTATTGATGCCGCCTGCAGCAGCCCAAACGTCACGCGCCGCCGCTGCCCGTCGCACGCAGCTGCTGCCCGTCGCACGCTTCCGCCGTCTGCCGCTGCCCAACGCCGCGCTGCTGCTGCCGACGCCCGCGCCTGCTGCTGTCCCGTCGTCGGTGCTGCTTCGTCGGAGAAAGAAATCTGGATGGGGGGAGGGGGCTGGCGACTTCAAACGAAAGGGAAGGGTGGAAGAAGATGAGGAAGGAGAACAAGATGGGCTAGGGTTGTTTTGTTTTAATTCCCCTTTTCCTTTTGTTTTGCAACATAAACCCACTTGGGCTAGTTTCTTTTGTTTAAGGCCCATTTACCCAATCACTCCTTATTAACAAAACCAATAATATAATTTCGTAGTTGATCCAATGGCCAGAGCAAGTGTCACATAGCGGAATCTGTAATAAACCATAACTTAATAAATACTACACGCTACTAACTCACCACTAAATCTGTAACAATACACACTAGCCGAGATGCCACACTTAAATTAAATAAAGATCACTGATGAATCAAATAAAATAAAAAAAATGAAATAAATAATTAAATCAATAAATAAAATCCATTTTGTTATAAAATTTCCCCGAACTCGGGGCAAGCTAACCTGAGTAACGCGGGGCGGTACACCCTAGCTTGGCCAAAGGCTTTAGTATGGTGGGCCATGGGGATTTCACTCTCTCGGGTGAGGTAGCTTTCCTTTTTCGCGGAAGGTTGTGTGTGCCAAAAGATTATTCTTTGAGGAAGGACTTACTGGGAGAGTTACACAATACTCCATATTCGGTCCACCCAGGAAGCACCAAAATGTACCAAGACCTTAAGAAACATTACTGGTGGCATAACATGAAGAGGGAAATAGCTCAGTTTGTTAGCAAGTATTTGACGTACTAACAGGTAAAGGCTTCAAGACAGAGACCTGCTGGATTGCTGCAACCTTTGAGCATACCAGTTTGTAAGTAGGACGATGTGGCTATGGACTTCATTACAGGACTACCAAGGACGGTTAAGGGATTCACTGTGATTTGGGTA
The DNA here is from genome assembly GCF_013281855.1 of Momordica charantia. Classification (NCBI taxonomy): domain Eukaryota; kingdom Viridiplantae; phylum Streptophyta; class Magnoliopsida; order Cucurbitales; family Cucurbitaceae; genus Momordica; species Momordica charantia. The sequence continues at coordinate 7,630,365 of NW_028275161.1, read as the reverse complement.
GTTGTAGATCGTTTGACCAAGTCTGCTCACTTTATTCCCGGCAAGGCCACGTATACAGTAGAAAAATGGGCGGAACTGTATTTACAGGAAATTTTCAGGCTACATGGTATACCGGTATCCATAGTGTCCGATCGCGACCCGCGTTTCACCTCGACTTTTTGGCGGAGTTTACACAAGTCCCTGGGCACTAAGATGGACTTTAGCACGGCGTTTCACCCCCAAACCGATGGTCAGATGGAGCGTGTGAACCAGGTTTTAGAGGACATGCTCAGAGCTTGCGTGTTAGACTTTGGTGCTAGTTGGGACAAGTACCTCTACCTAATAGAGTTCGCTTATAATAACAGTTTTCAGGCCACGATTGGGATGGCCCCATACGAGGCACTGTATGGGAAGGAGTGTCGGTCTCCGGGTAATTGGGACGAAGTCGGTGAAAGAGTTCTCTTGGGACCGGATTTGGTGCAGGCGACTAACAGTGCCATTCAAAAGATCAGGGGAAGGATGCAAGTTGCACAAAGCCGTCAAAAGAGTTATGCAGACGTCAGGCGTAGGGAGCTCGAGTTTGTGGTAGGTGAGCGGGTGTTTCTTCGTGTGGCACCCGTGAAGGGAATTTTACGATTTGGGAAGAAGGGAAAGCTCAGTGCAAGGTTCATTGGGCCTTTTGAAATTTTGGAATGTCTCGACCCAGTCGCGTATAGGTTGGCCTTGCCACCATCGTTGGCAGCGGTTCACAATGTGTTTCACGTGGCTATGCTGAGGAAGTACATTCATGACCCTTCGCACATTTTGGACCCTGAACCATTAAAACTAGATGAGTCCTTGTGCTACGAAGAGGTACCCGTCAAAATTTTGGCAAAAGAAACCAAGTTGTTGAGGAACCGGACGATTCGCTTGGTTAAGGTTTTGTGGAGAAACCACCAAGTGGAAGAAGCTACTTGGGAGCGGGAGGACGATATCAAGGTGAGATACCCTGAACTGTTGGAACAGTCAACTTTCGGGGACAAAAGTTTTTGAAGAGGGGAGGTCTGTAACACCCCGAGTCCCTCAGGTTAGTTAGTCTCGAATCAGGAGATTTTTCATTTAATTTTAAATTGATTGTTAATTAAATTTATCTATATTTATCGGGCTCTAAACTCCAATTAAATTAATAATTATCGGACTCCGTGTGGTGGGTCTTGTTTTAAAGGGGAGGGACTTCTTTTCTCTTGGGCTTGGACTTGTTGGGCCTCCATTGAGGTAATTTGGTTTTAAAACAAAACAAAAAAAAAAAGAAAAGGAAAACCCTAAGCTCCCTCTTCTCCTTCATTCTTACCTTAGCCGCCCACCACCCCCTCCTTATTGTTATAAAGTTCGGCAGCCACAAGAGCGTTTCCCGGCGAGGTGCAGCGGTGGCCGACGACGACACGACGGTGGAGTAGCAACCCATGAGCGACGACGCTTCTTCAGATCGAGCAGCAACAGCGGCGGCGCTGCGGCGCTTCTTCGGATCGGACAGCAGCGGCGGCGGCGCTTCTTCGGATCGAGCAGCGGCAGCGGCGGCGCGACTTCCCCGACGTCCCGGCGGTCTGCAGCAGCGGCGACACAAAAGTTAAGGGCACGGTTGTGTGTAAGTAGACAAGGGGCGTGTGCGTGCGTTAATGTATGCTAAATGGTCTCTAACGTGCTGATTTGGTGGCGTTTAATGCTAATTTTGTTACGTCATTGTGCTAAATAATTCTCGTTGTGTTAGTCGATATACTTGGAGTAGGGTTGGATATTTGTCGATGAAAATGGTGAGTTTTTTGCTTTGCTAAACTGTTGAGTATTGCTGTGGTAATGTTTGTTGCCTGGATATGCATGAATTGTTCGGTGTGTTTTGTGAGCTATTATCCTTAGTAATGCTTGTTAAATAATGATGTTGGATATTGAGCATGATTGGGTTATTATCTCATTATAAGAAAGTTGTCTATGTTGTGGAAGCATGCTGAATTGTACTTGTGAGTTGAAAGATGCAAGGTTACTGGTATAAGAAAGTATATAGTAAGACTCTGGTGAGAGTTGGATTCTTGGAGGGCATGAATGAGTGGGTGTCAGGGCCTCGGGTATAAATGGTCGGGGGCTGATACGTCACTAATGGAGTATCGAGGCCTCGGGTATAAATGGTCGAGGGTCGATACGAGGAGTCCTTTGGAAGGAAGACTATTGGGGCCTTGGGTATAAATGGTCAAGGGCCAATAGATGGTGAAATCATCGGGGCCTCGGGTATAAATGGTCGAGGGCCGATACAGCAGTGTCGGGGCTCTGGGTATAAATGGTCAGGGGCCGACTCTACTCGAAGGAGATAACTGTGGAAGGTTAGGATAACTGTGATAAGCGTAGAGGTACTTGTGATGTTAGGGAGACTAGAGGTTGGTTGTTAACGTGCTTCCTAGTTGTGGTTGTCACTAAATTTTATGGAATGTGTTTATGTTTGAATGCATAATGTATTGAAAAGCATGACTACGAATGTTTCTTGATATAGTTGAGCATGATGTGTGTTTGTGTTGGTGAGGGCTACTTACGGCGTATATTTTATATACTCACCCCCCCCTCTACAATGATTGTTTCAGGTGAAGGACTCGTGGGCGACGATGGTGATGGGACGGAGGAGACATGACGAGCGAGGACCATAGGCTGCTTAGTCACTCTTGCTTAGCTTAAGTGATTAGTTAAGACCTTATGTTACGGTCAATAAACTATTTGTTCGTATTTGAATAATTGAGAGATTCCCCCTTGTTGTTAGTTTCATTTCAGGATAGGTGCCTATTTTAGTTTTATTCCATTCATTGAGTTTTGCCTAGATTGAATAATAAACTTGCCTCGTGAGGTGGTCCACGAATGTTGTTGAATGATATTCTATGAGATTGATTTATCGTTAAATTGATTCGAATTGGAACTTGATTTTATATATTTGTTTGTATAGGGAGTTGGCATGACGTATTTGGGGGTTAAGTTTAATTAGTTGGGTAGTTAACGTGACCTAGAATTGTGTGGGAAATTCTGGGTCGTTACAATTGGTATCAGAGCGGAGTTGTTCCTGTAGACTGTCCTAGAACCTAGGTCGATAGGGTTTTGTCCTTGTCAGCACGAGCGGTCGGCGACCTGATCCTGTGCTGCACGTTAACTAACGCACGATTTCCCGACAGCAACGACGACATTTATTCGAACTTCAGCAGCAGCGCGGTGTGTTCAGCAGTGTAGCATTTTTTTGTCCAACGTTTTAGTGCTGCGATGAGCTCCCACGTGCTCCAGTGTAACTCACGGCGGCGCTGCTTCCACAAGCTAGATCCAGTGTGTCGCCACCTATTACAGTCGCGACCAACACGTCTCTAGCTCCGATTCGATGGCCGTACGCCCGATTTGAAGTGCCCAGCGAGTTGGTGACGTTTCTCGGCCTTCCTGCGACGTTCGGCACTTACCCACACCCAACCGAAGCCTGATTTGAATTACCCATCGCTTTTCGACATCAGACCATCAAACGTAAGGCCGTTCGAACTCGGATTTGGGAGCCTGAACCTCCTCAACGTCCACCCACTCCTAACCCAAAAGGTTTTAGTGTGAGTTAGTTGGTAACAACTCACTTACCATGGATTTTGATTCAATTAAAGTGGTTCTAGTTAGTTTCTAACCCAAGTTTGGTTACCTTTGATTTAGGGAATCCTTTGGCGAGCTTAGTAGCTTGTTAGGACCCTTGTTTGTATGTAGTTCTTACTTGTAGGGATATTTTTTGTTTGCTTATGTATGAATTGCATGTTTTAAATTGCGTGTTTTATCTCTCAAATGCCTGTTGGATATGTTTCTGGATTATATTTACAATTATATTAGTAATTTGTTGTGCTCATGAAAGCATACTTAGTTTTTGTGAGATTTGCTATTTTGTGAAAGCATATTGGTGTATTGTTTCAGGATTAGTATATTTGTGATTATGATAGCATGCTGAATTGTTGTGAGACATTTGATGCATGGGTCATGGCTTAGAAAGCATGTAGTAGAACTCTGTGAGAGTTTTGTTCTATTATAAAGTGAATGTGTGAGTATCAAGCTAGAGGGCTAATACATCACTAATTGGGTATCGAGGTGGAGATCGATTTGCCAAACTTTGGACAAATATTAGCGTCAAGGCTTTGAATAAATGGTCGAGGGTCGATGCAAAGAGTCTTAGAGGTAAGGCAAGTATTGGCGCCTTTAGAAGAAAGGACAAGGATCAATATGTTGCAAAGTCATCGATGTCTTAGCTATGCATGGTTAGGGGTCGATACAACAGTTCGAGGTCTCGGGAATAATGGTGGGAGATCGAACGCCAAGCGCCATAGAGAAGTGTCGAGGTCCTGAATAGATGGTCAGGAGTCAGTACGACTCGAAGGAGTAAGCCTTGCAGGAAAAGGAAAGAGAATTAATGAGTTATGTTATGAGGTTTGGGCTGAGGATGTAGAATGCATTTTTAGTCAAGTTTATGCATAAATTGTTCCTTTTTATTTAAAACATGATGTTAACGATAAACATGACGTTTTGTTGATGTATAAGCATGCTGTTTGTGCGTGACCCTTCAGGTAAGGGCTGCTTATTGAGTGCTAGTTTTTGTAATCACCCCCTTCCCCTTTCCCTATAGATTTTGCAGGTAACGAGGTCACTCACAGGAATGGTGATGGTGAGGAGAAGACTTGATGGGAAGAGACCATTAGCTGCGTAGCGTAGTTTCGTTTTAGTTATTGATTTCGAGTAGGATAGTTGTAGTTGTTTTCTTTTTAATTGAGTTTGTTATTTGGGTTAATAGGTTAGTTTTGTCTAGTTTCCTATTTAAAGAATGTTTTAAAGTTGTCAATTTGCTATTTTTTTTAGAACTCTAGTTTTGGTTTTGTGTCCGGATTGTGGAATTGAAATTTGAAGTTAGCATTCATTGTTTTGTTTCAAGATGAAATTAATCTAGTGTTGACTTCGTTGATAAAAGTTGTTTAGTTAATAATTTATGAAACTCAGTAAAGTTTCTTAGTTGAGGTCATGGAATAAAATGTAGTTATTCTGTTGACTGTATTGAGCTTAATATGATGTTTTAGTAACATGCCTCATTTTGTGTGGTTTGAAATTTGGGGGCGTCATATTGAATATACAATTTACCACCAGTAATTGAGTGAATGGCATATTATTTTATTGATCAATGTGTTAGATTTTAGTTTAATAATTTCGTTATCACGTTTTTATATATATGTTGATGGCCAGTTTTGGAGAGGTCCACGATGGGCCTGCAACAAGAAAACTCGACACTGTTGTGGTGTCCTGCCTAAAACACTTTAACGATTAAGTCAATAATCGAAGTAGAAAGTAGGGATGAACACATTAGGGGTTTAGTGACAGATTTTTCACTTACTTGATAGTGATGGGGCCCTTCCTTTTTATAGGTGTGAGTGACCGACCAGGAAGGACGATATTTTTAACACAGGGGCACGCTTTGCTGTACAGGATTTGGACAGGCGAGGGCGGACATTACCGACATATGGCGGGTGGCACCTTCACCTACTAATTTGTACTATCCTGCAGGCCATGGGTTGCAGTCTGTGACGTGCTCCATGAACCAAAACACAGAGAAGTTCTATGTGTTTTAAAGGCATGAGGGAAGAAAGAGAGTGAGCGTAACTTCCCACTCTCCAGCTCACCATTTCCCAGCAATTTTGTTGGGAAGTGGTGGGATTGTTAATTATGGTATATCATAATTAACATATATATATATATATATATATCCACATTCATCTTTGGCGCAACAGCGCTCGATCAGTGAGTTATTACGCACTCTTCCAAGGGTGGCTGCTTCTATGCAAACCTAGCCTGCCTTTAAAGTGGAATTCATCATTTGTTGTTTCCTTTCCATTCACTTTGATCTCTTACGTTTCATCGATTTTGTCCGGATCCTCCTTTTCTTCCGAATAAAGGGAAGGAGAAGTATCTTCTTCGATGGATCCCTCTTGTTCTTGTTAACTCCCCTTCGTTTCGGAAGTGGTTTCTATTTCTACATCTGTTTTTTCCCTGCTTTCCGCCCTTTCCTTCGTTTTTGAGGTTTCCTCGCCGAGCATATGACTGACCCGCTGAATTTGCCACCAGGAATTGATTTTATGAGTCTCTTCCTTTTTACGTATGGCATTGCCACTTCTTTTGGCAGCATCCACTAATCCGGAACTTAATTCGAAAGCCATATTTCGACCTGGATGTTTTCAGGATGCCCCTAATAACTAACGAATGGCAAGTGCAGGAACCGTATGTCTGAACAGGCCTAAAACAAGAGGAACGATCTAGCTTTCCTTTGCCACTCAAGTTTACGGCATGTGTCGTGCTGAGGCCTATATATATTTACTTATTGAATTATATTTAATTCAATAAATCAATTAAATAATTAATTAACTTAAAACCTATTTTAATTTAATTAATCATTAATTAAATCTTATTTACTTAATTAATAAAATAAACTTAATTTAATTAAACAATATTTAGTTAAATTAATAAAAGGTCATAGAGCCAAAAAAACCCTTCGTACATGTGCATTTAGACATGTATGGTCCGATGAATGTTCAAGCTAGAGTAGGGTATGGATATTTCATCTCTTTCATAGATGATTATTTAAGATTTGGGCATCTTTACCCAATGTAACGTAAGCCCGAAGCTCTTGCAAAGTTCAAAGAGTATGATGTGATGATATTTGGGCCAATGATCCAAAAGTCAAGCCAGTTCAGTAAAGAGTCAGATAAAGATGGAAGGCTCCCTCAAACGAGGAAGGAGGAGCCCAATAAGAAACCAAGCAACCGCTCATGCTAAGATGGAAGGCTCGTTGCACACACATGGTTTGCCCATTGCACACAGTTTGCGCGCACTAACCTCATAAAGCCGCGTCCAGCGTATGCACGTCTGCACCGTTTGACTGCTCGTGCGCGCCTTCACGCTGCAGCATGCCCTACACCCGCCCCACCAGCCGCCTATCGTGTCATGCCCTCTCACCCCTGTCGTTAGTGCCTCCACACCAAGCGCCTGCCTGACCATCGCCAGCACCCTCGCTAGCACGCGCGCCCATCTGATGCCAGCGCTGCCTGTCGCCCACGCAATATTATATTGTCGTGCACCCACACTTACTGCCGCATACACCCCGCGTGCATCTACCATGCCAATGCCTCCTCCATCCGCATGCTCCCGCCTACCTCCAGCATTTTAGCACGTGTCCAACTGCTCCATGCTCCCGTCAATACGGTGTCACCCATACACCCGTCTGCCCTGCCAGTGTCTCTACGCACCTTACCTATCCACGCCCAGCCGCCCACGCTGCACGCCTGTCAGTGCCGTTCGCATGGCCTGCCCCTTCTGCTACACCAAGCCAGTGCCACTTACGTCAGCCAGCGGCTGCCCTAGTGCCCGTTTCCTTGCGCGCTCGCCACACCCCCATAGCCATCCCAACCATTTGGTGTTGCCATTCCCATGTGCCCCCAACTTGCCTTGCCACCAACTCCATCACTTTTAAGGAAAAGATTTCCTTCTTATTTTCCTTGATTTAATTTTAGAATTGTTTTTGATTTATCAATTTTTAAATTCATCTTCTGCAAGTTTAGCACTTTTTAGAAATTCATCAATTTTTTTTCTTTTTAATTTTGTTATTTTCCTTAAAAGGCTATGAGCCTTAGCCTATGAACAGGTGTGTACCCCATCCATGTTGAGTAACCTTAGAACCTTTGAATTGAAATAAAATTGAAATTCTTTTCTCACCCTTTGCCGTGTACAAAACCCCCTCCCCCCCAAAGATCGAATTCCTTTGTGTGGTTGAACTCAGGTCTTGATATTTGCCTCTCGGAGCATGCTTGTTTGATTGGTCATCAAACTCATGGACTGTTTCCGACCTCAAGCATAGTGAGTATTCTTTCGGCTCAAAGTAACGACTGCAAAGGTAATCCCTGTAACTCTTAGACTTTCGGGTTGAACCAACTATAGAATTGAATTCGAGTGCCTTCTGGCTCAAGTAGCTCAATATGCTTGGGTTGTCGCGTATCAGAGTATAAGACTGAAGGTGAAAATTTATTAGATCAAATAATAAAAACACTTTGATTAGATCGTGGTGGAGAGTAAATGGATTTGAGGTTCAAGGTATAGATGACAGCATATGGAATGCTTCCCAACTCACGACACCTAGTACACCTCAATAAAATGGTGTATTGAAAAGAGAAATAGAACCCCATTACACATGGTTCGGTCATTTGATGAGCTTGAAAGAATCAAATCCCGCAGCAGAAGCGTGTGAACGCGTGTGCTTCGATCTTGTTCGGAATTACAATGAAGAAAAGACATAAGCGTTATTAAACAGCAGTAGTGAAACATACCTTTGAAGACACTTCATCAATGTAGACACGAACGCCACCAAAAAGCATTCCTTGCTTTCCTCTGGATGTTAAAACTCGGTTTATCGGAACTGTTACGTGACAACACAAGCGTATTGGACTACTCGAGCCACAAGCCACTTGAACCCAACCGTATAGATGGTTTCAACCCGAGAGGCTACGGGTTAGATGGATGACCTTTGCAGTCGTTACTTTGATAAAAGAGAATACTCACTATGCTCGAGCCTAGAAACACTCCTTGAGTTTGATGACCAGTCAAACAAGCATGGTCTGAGTATAAAATATGAAAACAACAAAGGAGAGAAAACTCTCACAAGTTTATTGATAATTCAAAGTTCAAAGTTTTCATAAAACACTAGGGGTACATGCCTATTTATACGCCAAGGCCCACAACCCTTACAAGGAAGATAACAAAATTAAAAAAATTAAAATTAAAATTGATAAATTCCTAAAGGATGGAAAACTTGCTTAAAATTTTGCTAAAAACTTAAAGCAATAATCAAAATAAATCCCACAAAATATCTAAAATAAAAATGGAAAACAATCTCCTAAATTTTTATGGAGTGGGCAACAAGCAAGATGGTGGCAACATCCTTCAGAACCCTTATAGGTTCTTCATTGGCATTAAAAATGGTCAAAATTTGTTGTTGGGTCCAATGAAGTCTCATTCGTTTTGTGGGTCTCTCTTCAAGCATTTCCTCCCTGTTGGTGTAGGTGGAGTCTTTGAGCTTAATGCCTATTATGATCACATCATCTCCCTCTTTTGATTGGGATTCGTCCTCGAATCAAGTGGTTTGCGTACATCCAAACGAAACAAGTTAGTCCAGTGATAAGAATCTATAGCAAGACTGTTACCTTGATGTAGTTTAAAAACTCCATTCTCTCATTTATTCTTAAAGATCTCCATCTGGTCTCCTTGTTTTTCCTCTTCACGTGGCTTGACCTCACGAGATGCTTGGGATCCTTGAGTGGGGGGGCTGGAACAGACTTGCTTGTTGTTGTTGTTCTTCTTCTTCAATTCTCCTTTCAAAGGGTAATAACCTGCTTGGCATGGTCTCGGGTAGTATCTCCTCGATATTCTGTAAAAACTCAACACAAGTACTAGGTAAAGTGTTTCTTTTTTTTTGAGTTCTGAGATCATTACCTTCATGTAAATATAGAAAAAGCAACAGTGTAGCACATAGAGCTCACTCTATTTCATCACTTATAGTCATGAGGGTCATGACTTTCTTATCATTTTTAGGGGCATTCTCTTTGATTTTATTTCGAAGTTCAACAACTTCCTGCTTTTCGACCTTCAATCTTCTTTCTTTCAATTTCAATTGATCAACATGTACTTCTTTTGTAGAAAGAGGAACAAGTGCGATTTTCTGTCCTTGATGCTCAAAAGAATATTTATTAAGAAAACCACCAAAACTTACTTTCTTGTCTAATTGCCACGATATTCCTAGCAAGAAATCACTAGCATGTATAGGTACAACATCACAAGCTACCTCATCTTTGTACCTACCTATGTTGAATGAAACTTGAACTTGCTTTTGGACTCTCACATCCCCACTATCATTTAACCATTGTAACCTATGGGACCGTGGGTGGGGTATGGTGGTTGATTTCAATCTCTCCACTACATCCTTACTAGCAACATTATTGCAACTCCCACTATCAACGATAACACTACATGTGGTAAAGTTCACTATGCACCTAGTATGGAATAGGTCCTCTCTTTACGCCTCTAAGGGTTCATCCTTATATTGCACGTTGAGGTTCCTCCTATCCACTAAGGCCATATCATTGGTAAAAGCCGAAGTTCTAAAACTCCTTAAGGCAGGGATTCTTTATGCTATATCTGATAGTTATTGGGTGAGTCCTGTGCATGTTGTGCCAAATAAAGGAGGGATGACGGTAATAAAAAATGAAAAAATGAATTCATCTCTACAAGGACGGTAATTGGGTGGTGAGTATGCATTGACTATAGAAAATGAAATAAGGGCACTAGAAAAGATCACTTCCCTCTCCTTTTTATTGATCAGATGCTTGATAGATTGACAGGTTATCCTTACTATTGTTTCCTTGATGGTTATTCAAGTTATAGTGAGATCGCAATTTCTCCTGAGGACCAAGAGAAGACGACATTCACATGTCCTTATGGTACCTTTGCCTTTATGAGAATACCATTTGGGTTGTGTAACGCCCCTACTATACTTCAGCGATGCATGATGGCTATTTTTGCAGATATGGTTGATGACATCATGGAGGTTTTATGGATGATTTTTATGTTTTTGGTTCTTCATTTGACACTTGCCTCCATAATCTTTCTCGTGTTTTGCAACGTTGTCAAGAAACTAACCTTGTTATGAAATGGGAAAAATGCCATTTTATGGTCACAGGAGGGATAATTTTGGGGCATAAGGTTTCTGAGAAGGGATTGGAAGTTGATAGGGCTAAAATCTTAGCGATTGAACAAATTCATCCCCCGATGATGTAAAAGGAGTTAGGAGTTTTTTAGGACATGCAGGTTTTTACAGGCGCTTTATTAAAGATTTTTCAAAAGTTTTAAAACCTTTATGTAATCTTCTTGAAAAAGATGCTCCTTTTCTCTTTACTGATGATTGTTTGCTAGCATTTAATATGCTAAAAGAGAAACTGACTTCTGCATTTTTTATTGTAGTTCCTGATTGTAGTCAACATTTTGAGATTATATGTGATGCTAGTGACTTTTCAGTAGGAGCAGTTTTGGGCAAGGGACGAGATAAATGTTTCAGAGCAATTTATTATGCAAGTAGGACTCTTGACAGTGCACAATAAAATTACACTACCACAGAAGAGGAGATGCTTGCTGTAGTTTTTGCTCTTGATAAATTTAGGTCATATTTGTTAGGCACTCAAGTGATTGTGCATACTTACCATGCAGCTTTTCGATATTTATTTAATAAGAAGGATTCAAAACCTCGCCTGATTCGATGGATTCTTCTTTTGTAGGAGTTTGATTTTAAGATTAAGGATAGGAGAGGTTGTGAAAATGTGGTAACTGATCACTTGTCGAGGATTGAACAGGACAACCTCAAAAAATTGTATCAGGTAGAGTCTATTATTCCTTGGTTTGCTGGCTTTGTTAATTTTCTTGCAGGAGGAGTATTACCATCAGATCTGAACTCTCATCAAAGAAAAAATTTCTCGCATTATGTAAAACACTACCTGTCGGATGAACCTCTACTTTTCAAAATTTGTTCTGACCAAATCATTCGAAAGTGCGTACCAACCGAGGAAATCAATAATATTTTGCATGAATGTCACTTGTCGCCTTATGGCGGTCACTTGGACCTACTTGTAATTCTGCTAAGATATTGCAATCTAGTTTTTATTGGCCTATCATCTTTAAGGATTGTTATACTTTTGCAAAGACTTGTGATAGGTGCAAAAGAAAAGGTAATATTTCTCGACGTCACGAAATGCCCTTAACTGCTATTTTAGAGGTAGAATTATTTGATGTTTGGGGTATTGATTTAATGGGTCCCTTTCCTTCTTCACATGGGTATCTTAATATTTTATTGGCTGTTGAATATGTTTCTAAATGGGTTGAAGTTGTGGCCACGAAAAAGAATGATGCACGTGGTGTGTTACAATATTTGCATAAGAATATTTTTACAAGATTTGGTACTCCACGCACTTTTATTAGTGATGAAGGCTCGCTTTCTGTAATAAATTGTTTAATTCGATGCTCACGAGGTATGGAGTTAAACATAAAATTTCTTTAGCTTATCATCCTCAAACTAATGGTTAAGTTGAAACGTCTAACAGGGAAATCAAGCAGATCTTGGAGAAAACAGTCAAAACAAACCGAAAGGATTGGGTTTTGAAGTTGGATGATGCAATATGAGCCTACAGAATAGCTTTCAAAACACCAATTGGTATGTCACCGTATTGGATGGTGTTTGGGAAAGCTTGTCACCTTCCAGTGGAATTGGAACACAAAGCCTATTGGGCCATCAAGAAATTAAATTTTGATCTTCAAAAAGCTGGGGAGCAATGCCTTTTGCAACTTTATGAGATTGAGGAATTTCGTTGTCAGGCTTATGAAAATGCCAAGCTTTACAAAGAAAGAACAACAAAGTGGCATGATAAGATGATTCAGCATCGATCTTTTGAGCCCGGGCAACAGGTTCTTTTATTTAATTATCGATTACGCTTATTTCCTAGCAAACTAAAATCTCGATGGTCTGGTTCTTTTACCATAAAGTCAGTTTTCCCACATGGCACCGTTGAACTACAAGCAAGTGATGGCAGATCTTTGAAATCCATGGGCAACGACTCAAAACATTATTTTTGCACGGAAGAGAGGACTTTCAAAAAAATTCTTTTGGAGGAGCCAAATCGATCGACAGTTACCCCGTCTAGCTACAGACGTTACATAAAGCGGTTTTTAGGAGGCAATCCATATATTTGTTTCATTTGTTTATTTTTGTTCTATTTACTTTTTTTTTTTGTTTTCATTATTGTTGGGTCCTTACTAACCAATATTTTTTTTTGTTTATTTCTTTGTGTATGAAAAGAATACGAAGAAGAAGAAAAAAAACGCGCAAGCTGGATGCATGGAAGCGCCATGGTGCATGCAAGGGCGCTACAGCGCTCTGCAACGCCTGGCACAACAGATTTTCCTGAGGGCAGAGTGCCATGGCGCTATCGCAACTTCTGGGTTTTTTAAATCCAGAGTTCGTCCGACATTTTCAACCTCTTTTCAAACCCTAAGTGTCGCAGCGCTCCTCCGCTGCTTTCCTTAACTTCTTGCTCGATTTTTCTTCTATTTTTCTCCGTCTTAGGCCAATTTCATCCTTGATTCACTGTTTCTACCATCTATTTCAGGATTGCGTGTTCTTTTGGAGCAATTTTAGGCGTTCAAGTTGTGGGTTATTGTCAAATCCATAAATTCTTCCGAACCAAGTAAGATTTTGTTGTTTTGGGTCGGTATATACACTGATATTTTGTTGTTGTTGTCTTTAATGAGATTCTCACACTTGGGTTGAAACGTTTTGAAGTGTCAGTACTTTTATATAGCATTTTTTGTCGTTTTGTTGTGTTTATACTATTATGGCTCCAAAACGAGCACGTGGTGCCTCCTCCTCCTCTAGTTCATATGATAGAAATAAATTTATCAATGGGGAGGCATCCACTTGGTTCTCCACTGTAGCGGGCCATAAGAGTCTTATTTCAGGAACGGGGCCTATTACCTGATGAGGTCCACCAACAGAGCATGTATGAGAATATTGTTTCTAGAAGATGTGTCAGTTTTGTTCAGCAGCCCGATGTTGCTGTGGTCCCCCTTGTTTGTGAATTTTATGCTAATATCCAGGAGGGGTCCAATATTTCTTTTGTTCGGGGAAGGAGCGTGGCTTTCGACAATATCTCTATGAACGAATTTTATGAGCTCCCTAATTTTGATCAGTACGACTATAATCGGTATGCTAATGAGGAGCTTGACATAGATCATATCATCCGTAGTTTTATGCAGCTCGAATTCTGAATGGAAAATGCGGCACAGTGAAGCCATTACCTTCAAATCTGCAGATTTGAGTGTTCACGATAAGGTATGACATAATTTTTTTTTTTGTTCACAGTTACTTCCAATGACCCACATGAGCGATGTCACCAAAGAACTGGTCATATTGCTTTATGCCATTGTTACCGGTAAGTCTATCGATGTTGGACGGATTATCAAGCAAAGCAATAAGCATGCAAGACGCGGTACCACAATCCGTGCCCTTCCCCATCCCATGCTGATAACCGGCCTCTATAAGAAGGTTGGTGTTGTTTGTGACACCACAGAGACATTGCTGGGTCCCAAAAGTGTGATGGACAAGAATTACATTTTGTCTATCCGTAGGTCGGAGCCCCTTATGGAGATTGAAGGCCCTGCATAAGAACAACCGGAAGTCCATGCTGATCCACCCCCATAGCAGCGCGCTCCATGACCATTCGAGGAGGAAGTTCGCCATCTTTCACGCCAGTTCCATCATTTTCATGTGAACCAGAGGCTGTAATATTACTATCTTGTTCAATGCTTTCAGGCTCAACAATCAGCGCAGCCTCTTCCTCCACTTCCACAATTTCATGATTCATCCACTGAGGACGAGGACCGATGATTCATCATCATTCAGGGTAGTTTCCTTCTACTCCCTTACTATTTTGTTCGGGCTGTAATTCTTAATTTGATTGCATTGTTTTTCTTTACATTGGGACAATGTAACATCTAAGTTTGAGAGTAGTGGAATCTGGTCTGTAATAATTTTTTTTAGATGATAGGTTTACTCTGATTCATATATGCTGATTTCCTTTTTGAAACCTTGAATTTTTATTAATATCCTTGAATATTTGCTGGGTTATGAATGCATCTTTGAGTGGCTTCCGTATGCATGAAAAAGTTAAGTGTGACTGTTTTTGTTTTCCTTCTTTAAAATTTTATGATGGTTTCTCGTTGGATTATTGAATGAAAATTGCCATTAACTTGAAACTATTTACATACCCAGTAAGGTTTTGAGCCTTAAAGCAATCTATTACATCTTGCTCACTTTTCATTCTTGTGTGTGATCGAACTTGGCATACTTATTTAGAACTTGCTGGTGAATGCATTTTGTGACTACATGTTTGAATTAGTGTCTTAAGATGATAAGGGCAATTTAGGTTCACCCATAATTTGAGACTTCTAAAGAGCCTACCTTGTTATATTTTTCCTTTAGAGAGCCATATTTGAGCCTAATTTTCCATTCTTTTTCTTGGATTGAACACGTTTATTAGCCCTGAGGCATGTTTCGGATATTATCCTCCCTATTTCTTTCTTTACCAGTGTTAAGACAAGGGAGGAAAATTTGCTTCAGTTGAAGCCAACTTTGTAAGCTAAAAAAAAAGTATGGTTCAAAAAAAAAAATGGAAAAAACACACAAAAAACAAAACAAAAAAAAAAAGAAGAAAAAAAAGTTTGGTTGGGAAAGAAAAAAAAAAGTTATATAAGTGCATTCTCTTTTATTCGTTGAGTAATGTAGAGAAAGCATTTGGAAAATTATCTTTCAAAGAGCAATAAATTATTTAACAATTCATGATATTCAGGTGGAAATTATTTAACAATTTTCGGTCATTTATGGCTCATTTACGTGCCTAACTGATGTATTTGTAGGATTAAGTTATTAGAAAGAATTGGAGCATAAACGATCAATTGAGAGGAGAACTAGAGCAAAAAAGAGGAGCTTAATTTAGCCACATCAGCGCCGCAGCGCCATGGCGCCTGCAAGTCATAATTGGGAGCAAATTCCCGAAGAAGTAGCGCCACAGCACCCGTGCACAGTGCCATGGCGCTCGTAGATAAAGCTTGGGCCTTTTTTCGTGATGACAGCACTGTGGCGTGCGTTGTAGCACCATAGCACTATGAACTTCCTTGTCCTTCACAATTTTTGGACAGTGCCATGGCACTGTAGCGATGCCGTCACATAAGTAAAATATTAGTGCGCTATTTTTGGGGACTTTTGGGGATTCTCACATTGGAGAATTGGAATTCTGAGAGAATTGGCTCGAAATTTAAAGCAAGAAAGGCGAGAAGTTGATTTTCGAAGCATCGTGATCATGGAGATTGAGTCGAGGACGATTAATCGACACTACGACTTTAGTTTCTCTCATTTCCCTTATCTTTTCTAGATTTATTATGAAATTCTTTGTGGGATTTTATTGTATTTTCGTGAACACGAGTAGCTAATCTTCTTGTTCTAGGGATTGACGAAGCCACTAGATTTATCAGTTGGATTTATTAACAATTGGCTTGATTGATTTGTTTTTAATCTGTTTGTGCATTTATTCGCTTCATGCTTTTAATCTCTTGATCACAGATTAATTGTTGCTAAATTTGAATCTTACTGTCGGGAGAGTTGGTTTAGATTGGAACATGAATGCATGACTGGGATAGTTCTAAGATCAGGAGATTTAGAATTATCTTAGAGGTTGTTAAAAGTCTAAGACGTAAGGCCCTACATGTTAATGAAACTATATAGGGATAGTGGTTTCTTAATAAGTGGGAGAATTAATTGTCATTGGGAGAGATAGTTATTATTCTTGATTTCTTGACTGATAGATCTGTAACGGCCCGAGTCCCTCAGAGATAGTCTCGAATCAGGAGATTTTCATTTAATTTTAAATTGAACTTTAATTAAATTTATATATATCGGGTTCTGCGTGATTGTTTTATCTTATGTTGGGATGGGTTTCTTTTTCTCTTGGGCTTGGTTATGTTGGGCTTTTATTGGGTTGGTTTGATTTTAAAACAAAGGAAAATAAAATTAATAAAAAGAAAAAAAAAACAAAACACACAAGGTTTCCATCTCTTTCTTCCTTCCCTTGCCCTAGCCGCCAACCCTCTTTTCTTCCTCTCTTCCTCCGGCGACCGGCGATACCAGCGGCGACTTCCTCTCTTCCTCCGGCGACCGGCGGTACCAGTGGCAATTCAACCGCACGCGGCGGCAGGCTCGACGACGGGTCTTCTCGTTCCGGCGACTTCGAGCAGACCCGTGAACGCCGTGTTGCGGCAGCCCTCCGACGATCCTCGGCGGCGTTCGTCTATCCCCGACGATCCCATAGCAGCGGCGGCCGGCGACCCACGACGTTCCAGCGGCTGCGAAATTTGTAGCAGGTGCAGCGGCGGACTGGAGTGTGGCGGCTGTGTTTGGGTGTTTTTAGCGGCGTCTCAGAGTTTCGGTGATAACCCACAACCCGTGGAAGCGTGGTTTGGATGACCCAGACGTTGTTTTAGCATTCAACAGCGTCGAAAAAGGATTTGGAGTATTTTTCCTCTGCTGCAACTCGTGGACAGCAGTGTTTCAGTGGCATTCGGGCTTACCCACATCCGTTCCAATCCCGATTTAGGCTACCCACACCTTGGCGAGCAAGATCTAAGTTACCCACACCTTGACGAAGTCGATTTTGTGGTAATGAGTCATTTGAACCCTCTTAGAATTGATTTTGAATGCTGAATCGTATATGTAACTTGCTGTTTTTTTCTATTTTAGTGCCTAGGTGTGAGATCGACGCAAAAACTTAGGGGCGCAGTTGTGTGTAAGTAGACAACGGGCGTGTGCGTGCGTTGATGTGTGCTAGTTGGTTTCTAATGTGCTGTTTTGTGATGTTTAATATTGATTTTGATACGCTATTGTGCTAGGTAACTCTCGTTTGTGTTAATCTGTATACTTGGTGTAGTGTTGAATATTCGTCGGTGATAATGGTGGAATCTTGCCTTGCTAAACTGCTGAGAATTTTTGTGGAATGATGTGTGTTTACAAAGGATGCACGTTATTGTGATTATGTTTTCTTATGATGTGAGCGTGCTTGTACAGTTTATATAAATGTTCATTTATGATGCGAGCGTGCTGGTCTGAGTCATATTATTTTCTTATGAGATGTGAGTGTAATTGAAGCATATTTTCGGACCGCAGGCTAGGGGCTGATGTGGAGTTGGTTATGATAAGGAACGTTGAATTCTTGGGGAAAGTGAATGGGTGAGTGTCAGGGCCTCGGGTCTAAATGGTCGGGGGCTGATACGTCACTAATTGAGTAGCGAGGCTGATGGAAAAAATACATACATGCGCAGCGGAAGTGAGCAAGAATCGAAATAACAATCTAGATGCATAATACAACCTAGGATTAAACATGCATGATCATACATTATGATGCTTAGAGATAAGTAGAGAAAAATACAAACCTTTGTAGCTTTTCAAAAATCTTCAAATAGCTCCAATGAAGGACCACCAAGAGATCTTCCTAGCTATTCTCTTTGGAATAGAGTGGTGGGACTCTTTTTAGAGAAGGAAAAAATTAGAGAAAAGTGGAGCTAAAAGGAGTTATGTAAGCTTTTTGAAAACACATCACATGGCCAAAGGTTCCAAGAGATTTTGATGTTTGAACAAAAGTCTTCTTAAATAGGCAAATTACATGCAACTGTTGCATGTCAAAGTTCACCAAAAGCATACAACACATATTCCACTCATGCATGGCATGACTAAGTGTCAAAATGCATGTCTAAGTTCACCAAAAGCTTACAACACACATTCCACTCATACATGGCATGGCTAAGTGTCAAAATGCATGTCTAAGTTCACCAAAAGCTTACAACACACATTTCACTCATGCATGGCATGGCTAAGTGTCAAAATGCATGTTTAAGTTCACAAAAAACTTACAACACACATACTACTTATGCATGCATGGCTAAGTGTCAAAAAGAGGATTTTTGAGATTATTTAAATGTTCCACTCAACAAGTTAGTGGAATTTTCCACCCACTTGGTTAAAAACATTATTTTAATCTACTTTAGTCCACCTTTGACTTTCTCTGGTCAAAGGCAACTATTTGACTTTTTCCAAAATCCGATGTTTGATGAAATCCATGCCTCCGATTATGAATCCGCATTCATAATTTTAATATTTAAATCCTATTTAAATATTTTGTCCAAATTTCTCAAATTGATATCATATATCAATTACTTAATCATATCTCATATGATTAAACTAATTCGTACGATTTGAATTATTCCTTCAAATTATTCCAAGTTTATTCCTATATGAGCTAGCCAGGGGACCTTATGGACCTACAGATCATGAGCTCCAACGATCCGAGATTAACCGGTTAAACTCTTTAACCTAGTTAACCAGCAATCGTTAACTACGCGGTCACTCCACTAAAGCCCGTAGCTGCACTCTCCTCACTGTAGATATATTATGTCCATTTGATATAACCATGATCGGTAAGTCGACCCTTCACATGTTGTTCGTAATTATAGCTGGGTCAAAATACCGCTTTACCCCTGTAATTACCTCTTGTTCCTTAAGTCCCACTAATCCTCTGATGAACAATGATTTGTAGTCCAACTATCAAATCAAAAAATCCTCTCAAACCTTTTGATGAGGGTGGCGCCAATTGTTCAAGACCTGGATTCAGCCCTTAAGAGAACAACCTCTCTACTATCCCAAAATTGGGTAGAAGTGAATTCCTTCTTGCACCCTATGTCCCTAGCTATCTACCGGGTCTTACCCCTGAAATGGGAGGCTTATTGAGCCAGCGCTGTTGAGCTGCTCTCACCCATGCAGATCTAAGGATAATCCCGAGTAAACAGAAGTTCATAGTTAGCTCAGGATTAAGATCGAGTTACCTAGGACATCAAAGTTGAGATAGCCAGTTTCAAACAGTAAGAGGTGTTATAAAGTACAAGTGACTATCTCATGGTCCGGTCTTATGCAAACTCTTTGCACGGGACACCCCCACTCGCATGTCTTCACATGAATGAATTAGGATCACATCGTTTGTACTAGCTACAAAGTGGGCCGCATCCATAGTGTCCCCGGAATAAGGCGCCCAACCTTATTCCTATACTATAGACCATTTAGACTGTTAACTCAAACTTGATCCATATTTATGTCTCTTACATAGAGTTTGAGTCTCAGGTAACAGTCAGGATCCTTTATTTTATTGGATTTGGATATAGTAAGAACATTTTATTGGATCAATAACTACTTATTGATTAAAACCTTCAATAACAACATTATTGAATGATAAAAGTATATCTGTCATTTTCAAACTATGAGTTTTAGGACATAAAACCCAACAAACTCCCACCTGGACTAAAACTCGAATGGTACATTTTATTGAGTTTGAGTGAGAAAATACAAGAAGATTGGGCATACATCAGATACACGCCGAATTATTCTCCCACTTATCCTAGTTTACAAAACTCGTAGTCCTAGACTCTCTAGGTGACCCTCAAACACTTTAGCCGAGAGGACCTTAGTAAATGGATCAGCAAGATTCTCTTCCGAGGCTATCTGAGTGACGACCACGTCTGCCCGGTTTACTATCTCCCTTACGAGATGGTATTTCCGCTCAATATGCTTTGCGCGCTTATGGCTTCTAGGTTCCTTGGAATTTGCAACTGCTCCACTATAATCACAAAAGAGAGTGATGGGGCAGATGTATGTCTGGAACGACTTCCAGATCAGTCAAGAATTTCCTGAGCCACACTGCTTCCTTTGCTGCTTCACAAGCAGCTACGTATTCAGCTTCCATTGTGGAGTCTGCAATGCAAGTTTGCTTTACACTTCTCCACACTACTGATCCTCCATTCAAAGTGAACACTGATCCCGATGTAGATTTTCTAGCATCTTTATCGGTCTGAAAATCAGAGTCAGTGTATCCAATAAGGATCAGATCCTTAGCACCATACACGAGCATATAGTTCCTCGTTCTCCTAAGATACTTGAGGATATTTTTAACGACAGTCCAATGATCATATCCTGGATTAGACTGATATCTGCTGACTATCCCTACTGCATAGCATATGTGACTGGGCGTTTATGTTGAACGCACGCACTAAGCGTGGTAACAATTATATAGATGCAAGCGCACACCTGTCAGAGTAATATAAAATGGATGGAGTATCCAAGTATCGATCCTCAAGGACTTCTAAACAATTTCCAAACTCTAAAGTTTTAAAGAATAGTGAATGTTGGAATGAGTGATTCTTGTAAAATGGGAAGTGGTCACAAATAATGGTTTGGATTTAGGATTTGGACTTATAATGATAAAACCTAGCCCGAATTACTTCAAGTTAGCCAACAAGAATCAAGGACATGCTAAGGACAATATTGATTACGCTTGTTTACATGCGTAAAAAGAAGGTTTTAGATGCTGTTTTTACAATGTTTCAGCTTTGTTTCGGATTTTTCTCGGTCGTTTGAGTTCCAATTCATGCAAAATTCATATATTATGGTTTGTGGTTGGCTTATATTGTATTTATGACATTTTAGGACCATTTGGGAGTGCAAATTAATCAAAAGAAGCAAAAAGACGGAAAAACCATCATGGGAGGCGCCAGGCGCCTGGGAAGCCTGCAGAAAAACTGGTTTTCTTCCAACTTTGCCCTTAATGAAACGCGTCTTCCAATGCGTTTTGGTGGTTCCAACCGGTGCATACGTGTAGAAGAAGTGTTCCACTATCAGTTTGAGCATGATTTGGTCAGTCAAAAGAGTTGGAAATGGGTGATTCACCATCGTTTTAGGACCTACCTAACCAATTCTGCACAGCTATAAATTCCAGCAACTTCTCCACCAAAATCATCAAGCCTTGCTTCCTTCTCTTGATCATTTTTAGTGTTTCTTTGTTGCTTTCTAAGTACTTTCGAGTTGCTTTCATTAGTTGCTTTTGGTTTTTAAATCCCGAGTACTTTACATTCTTTTATTGAGCTTTGTTTTGTTTCCATTTGTACTTAGTCATTTTCTACTTATTCAAATATATAAAAACCTAGCACTTTGCTTATTCTTCCCTTTGCCTTTACTTTATTTTTAGTTAAGAGAGTTGTGTTTTTGGAGAAAAGAGCACGTGACACTCTCCCTTGCTTGAAAGAGAAGGGCGAAGCTCTCAGTCCCGATAAAAACTCTCCGTTAGTTAACTTTTGTTTTTCACACATGCATTCCACATTCAACCATTTTACTTGCTGTATTTTCTTCAATATGTCTTTCTAAATTCCCGTCTCTAGCCCGGTTATGGATAGTTAGCCTTTTATGTCTAAAAAGGGTTGCTAAGAAGTAGTGTTTTTACTTTCCATTCATTGCTCAACATGTTTTCCCAAAAAGTTAGGATTTAGAGAAGGCCATTGTAAGTCTTAACAAGTCAATACTGAAAAGGTTGCTTATTTGCATTGTTGAGTGGTTAAACCGAGGAGAGGAGCGCCTTAGACATAAGGGTTCCGCTTAAGTAGCCTAGACATAGGACCTTAACCCGAGGTTGCGACTATTTCCATCCTAAAACTAAGATATATCTCATAATAGACATATTAGGGAATGTCTTAGGACTTTGAACTTGCTTAGACATAAGTCAAGTGAGAAGCGTATTCGTTGGTTTCTAAAGTAAAAAGCATATTGTCCTTAGCATGTCCTTGAGTCTTTGTTGGCTAACTTGAAGTAATTCGGGCTAGGTTTTATTATTATAAGTCCAAATCTCAAATCCAAACCATTATTTGTGACCACTTCCCATTTTACAAGAATCACTCATTCCAACATTCACTATTCTTTAAAACTTTAGAGTTTGGAAATTGTTTAGAAGTCCTTGAGGATCGATACTTGGATACTCCATCCATTTTATATTACTCTGACAGGTGTGCGCTTGCATCTATATAATTGTTACCACGCTTAGTGCGTGCGTTCAGCATAAACTCCCAGTCAAATATGCATTTTGCTTTAGAAACCAACGACTACGCCTCTCACTTGACTTATGTCTAAGCAAGTTCAAAGTCCTAAGACATTCCCTAATATGTCTATTATGAGATATATCTTAGTTTTAGGATGGAAATAGTCGCAACCTCGGGTTAAGGTCCTGTGTCTAGGCTACTTAAGCGGAACCCTTATGTCTAAGGCGCTCCTCTCCTCGGTTTAACCACTCAACAATGCAAATAAGCAACCTTTTCAGTATTGACTTGTTAAGACTTACAGTGGCCTTCTCTAAATCCTAACTTTTTGGGAAAACATGTTGAGCAATGAATAGAAAGCAAAAACACTACTTCTTAGCAACCCTTTTTAGACATAAAAGGCTAACTATCCATAACCGGGCTAGAGACGGGAATTTAGAAAGACATATTGAAGAAAATACAGCAAGTAAAATGGTTGAATGTGGAATGCATGTGTGAAAAACAAAAGTTAACTAACGGAGAGTTTTTATCGGGATTGAGAGCTTCGCCCTTCTCTTTCAAGCAAGGGGGAGTGTCACGTGCTCTTTCCTCCAAAAACACAACTCTCTTAACTAAAAATAAAGTAAAGGCAAAGAGAAGATAAGCAAAGTGCTAGATTTTTATATATTTGAATAAGTAGAAAATGACTAAGTACAAATGGAAACAAAACAAGCTCAATAAAAGAATGTAAAGTGCTCGGGATTTAAAAACGAAAAGCAACTAATGAAAGCAACTCAAAAGTACTTAGAAAGCAACAAAGAAACACTAAAAATGATCAAGAGAAGGAAGCAAGGCTTGATGAATTTGGTGGAGAAGTTGCTGGAATTTATAGCTGTGCATAATTGGTTAGGTAGGTCCTAAAACGATGGTGAATCACCCATTTCCAACTCTTTTGACTGACCAAATCGTGCTCAAACTGATAGTGGAACACTTCTTCTACACGTATGCATCGGTTGGAACCACCAAAACGCATTGGAAGACGCGTTTCATTAAGGGCAAAGTTGGAAGAAAACCAGTTTTTCTGCAGGCTTCCCAGGCGTCTGGCGCCTCCCATGTAGGTTTTTCCGTCTTTTTGCTTCTTTTGATTAATTTGCACTCCCAAATGGTTCTAAAATGTCATAAATACAATATAAGCCAACCACAAACCATAATATATGAATTTTGCATGAATTGGAACTTAAACGACCGAGAAAAATCCGAAACAAAGCTGAAACATAGTAAAAACAGCATCTAAAACCTTCTTTTTACGCATGTAAACAAGCGTAATCAATATGTCAGGTCTAGTACATAACATAGCATACATTAAGCTTTCAACAGCTGAAGCGTAGGGAATATGTCTCATCCCCTCAATTTCTTGAGGTGTCTTAGGACACTGTTCCTGAGACAGGTGAATTCCATGTCTAAAAGGTAATAAACCTCTTTTGGAATTCTGCATCTTATATGTAGACAACATTTTGTCGATATAAGTTGCTTGAGACATGGCTAGTGTCTTGTTCTTTCGGTTCCGAACTATTTGGATCCCTAGAACATGCTGTGCATCTCACAAATCTTTCATTTGGAATTGCTTAGCTAGCCATTTTTTAACGTCAAACAGAAAACCTACATCATTCCCAATAAGTAGGATGTCGTCAACGTACAAAACTAGAAACGCTACAGTGGAATTGACGATTTTCTTATATACACAAGGTTTGTCAACATTTTGCTCAAAGCCATAAGATTTGATCGCAGTATCAAATCTTATATTCCAGGACCGAGATGCTTGCTTCAATCCATAAATGGATCTCTGAAGCTTACAAACCTTTTCTTCTTGGCCCTGTTCAATGAACCCCTCTGGTTGGACCATATAGATACTCTCTTCAAGACTTCTATTTAGGAATGCTGTCTTGACATCCATCTGCCAAATTTCATAATCATAAAAAGTGGCGATGGACAAGAGTATCCTAATCGACTTTAGCATGGCAACAGGAGAGAGTTTCCTCATAGTCAACTCCCTCTCTCTGGTTGAAACCCTTTGCCACAAGTCGAGCCTTGAAAGTCTGTACTTTCCCGGTATGGTCTCGTTTTCTCTTGTAGATCCATTTACAACCAATTGGCTTTACGTCATTTGGCTGATCTACAAGAACCCAGACCGAATTGGAATACATTGATTCCATTTCAAGGTTCATGGCTTTTATCCATTGGTCTCGGTCCACATCATTCATCGCCTGTTTATAGGTTGATGGATCATCTATGCCGTCATCTGGTATGACGATTTGAGTTTCTGTTAAACCCAAGTAACGGTCAGGCTGAAGAACAACCCTCCCACTACGTCCAGGCATTCTCAACTCTTGAGAAGGATGTGACTGACCATAAATGTTAGTTACATCAACTACTTTAGTTGATGAACTAGCTCTTTCTGCAGTGTTTTTGGACATCTCATTCAATACTAGCCTACTGCGAGGTTGATGACTCCTAATGTGGTCTTCCTCTAAGAATGTGGCATTTGTCGACACAAATACTTTATTCTCTTGAGGATTATAAAACAAACCACCTTTTGATTCTTTTGGGTAACCTACAAATAGGCATAATTTTGAACGTCGTTCCAATTTCTTAGGGTTTTGCACTAACACGTGTGCTGGGCAGCCCTAAATCCTAAAGTGATGTAAACTACCTTTACGCCCTTTCCATAGCTCATAAGGTGTATCAGAAACACTCTTAGAGGGAACATTGTTCAAAATGTAGACAACGGTCTCTAACGCATGTCCCCAAAAGGAATCAGGTAATTGAGCATAGCTCATCATAGAGCGAACCATGTCTAACAAGGTTCGGTTTCTTCTTTCAGATACACCGTTTTGTTGAGGCATATTAGGTGCAGAAAGTTGTGACTGAATTCCATGTTCTATCAAATAGTCTTGGAATTTCAAGTCCATGTACTATCCACCTCGATCCGATCGAAGTGTCTTTATTGATTTACCTAATTGGTTTTCAACTTATGCCTTATATTCCTTGAACCTTTCAAGGGTTTCAGACTTGTGATGCATTAGGTAAATATGACCATACCTAGAATAATCATCAATGAAGCTGATGAAATATTCATACCCACCTCGAGCTCTTACGTTCATCGATCCACAAAGATCTGAGTGAACGAGCTCTAAGGGTATCGTGGCTTTAAGACCTTTCCAGTAAAAGATCTTTTAGTCATCTTTCCCTCAAGACAGGACTCAGACGGTGGTAAGGAGTCATCTTCTAACTTATTTAGAAGTCCACTCTTAACCAGCCTCCCAATCCTATTGAGATTTATATGTCCAAGTCTTAAGTGCCATAAAAAAGCGTTAGAAGAAACCTTTTGTCTTTTATTCTGAGTTTCAACAGTTCTAAACATCTCAGTCATAAAGATAAAATTTGCTCTGGTTGGTCTTAACTTATATCAGTTGTTTTCGAGTATAGCAGAACAAATTTGAATACCTTTTCTGAATATGAATGCTTCATTAATTTCAAAGGATATTCTATACATTTGTTCTAATAAACATGAGATAGATATTAAGTTCCTTTTCATAAGAGGAACATACAAAACATTTTCTAGTAAAATGTATCTATCGTCAAAAAACAACTTTAAATATCCCACTGCTTTGGCTGAGACAACATCTCCAGTTCCAACTTTGAGAATTATCTCGCCTTCTTCCAGCTTCTTCCAGGAACTAGTTTCCTGAAATGAGAAACAAATATGGTTAGTGGCTCCTGAATCAAGTATCCAAGTGGAAGTATCATACTCCACTAAACATGTTTCAACAACTAGTAAATCGTATTTACCTGTCGTTGCTTTCTCTGCTGCTTCATCAATGGTGGCCCCGTTCACTTCAGCAGTATTGAAGTGGACCATCATGTCCAGGACATGTTCTCTAACAGAGGTCCCCTCCTTCATATGCTCATTGTAAACATATTTAAGTGCCTCGTGCCTCAAGGTCGATGAAGGTTCCCCAAACATCGCCTTTAATGAATCCATGATTTCCTTTGCAGTCATCAAGGGTTCATGTTTCTTTGCCAATACATCAGTCATGCTGACAAGAATGTAGACACGGGCCTCGTTGGCCTTGACCCATCGATCAAATGCTTCCCGAACATTTCGGTTGGCATTTGCGGCAGGGGTTTGTGGACATTCCTCAGTTAAGACGAATCGTAGGTCATCGACGACTAGTATCGTATTGAGATTGTTTTTCCACGTTGAATAATTGACCTCGTTTAGTTTTTCCGAAGCTAAGAGTTGAACGATTGAGCCATTCATGCTGAAAAACAAACATACTTTATATTAGTTTCTAAATCCAATTTTAAGTTTAGCAAGTTCTAATAAAGTACCCAATTTTTATTTATATTTGCAACGATACTTCAATGGTTTAGAACAGCCTCCACCGAGAGGCAGTCAACCATTCCTCCATTGAATTAAGACAAGCTTGACTAAATGATAATACCAAAATAACTGTTATTCCTATAGCCTTTAGTTTTCGTTTGGTTTGGTCAAGAATATACTAACTCTTAGTAATTCTTGTAAGTGTGACCTTCCACTTTTAGACTTCTAAGATTAGGATCAATATGCTCCTGAAATTGGAAAGTCAAGATTGAAAACGAATCTAAGAAATCCTATCCTTTTAGGAGTTCGCGGTGTTCCGAATCCTATAATACCACCCTCCGATTGGTAAGGTCGCTCCAGGGTAGACATGCAGGCGCATTATAGGACTCTCACGGTGCGACCTAATGGAAGAGACCGTAGGATTTTGTTGACACTAATCCTTCACCCATTTACTATGAACTACTTCCCCTATTCACCCTGTTCATAACCCATGCAAACACTCTCCGAAGGGAGGCCGCTCCCAGGGCGGCACGAAGCCAAGCATGGATCTCACGCTGTGAACTCTTAGGGACGCTAGAGCTAATAGTACGTTACTAATCTCCAGCTGAAGTGTTCTCGATGGTTTTAGGGTATATTTTCACGTTAGGCATATATTCAGGCTAAATAAACATATCCTAAGTCTAGGTGATTCATCCAAATATAACTCTTATATTGGATTTAAACCTACGATGTCTATGTGATAAACCAATTTTATTACCTCACACCGCTCACGCATGCTCATGAAATTGGTTAACACAACTCAAGAACCGACTCAATCTCCAGGTAGGGGGTGTTCCGTAAACCGTCAACTTAAATACCCCGAGCCTTAGACAAGATTCTATCGGGTGAGTGTTCATGTTTTACCAATTTATGAGTAACGACCTAGTTTTTGCCTATGAAAACTTTTGCATTGGCCTTTTAACCCTAAGTGAGCATGCATATTATCTTTATTATGGATTTTAATGTCTATCTCTTTTATAACACCTATAGACTATAGGCATGCTCCATAACCATACATTCAAATCATAATTTGAATCTATCATGCATACTATACATTAAAACTACTTATAAGATATCTCATGCATGATACATGCTTAATCCTATGGTGGGATTTTAAATCTAAATGGCATACATTATCCACATTCAATATAAAACATTTAATTCATACATTCATAATGCATAATTAAATCAACAATTAAATTGGACCGGTTTTGGCATCCTGACAACTAAATTAAACTAAATTATTACAAAACAATTTTGTAGAAACTTGAACCGGCCTTGAACCTCTTCAAACCGGACCTCCAAGAACCCAAACCGGCTTGAAACAGCATGAACCGGACCAAAAAGGGAGGAAAACCGAACCGGGTAGAAAGCTTTGTCGCAGGCGGGTTTGAAGCTAAATTTCAGCCTTTATCTCTTTGAATTTGACCAATATTACAACCTAATTCCAACTCTAATGACTTCGAAAAAAAAAATAATAAGAAATAAAAGGACATAATTACAAGCCAAAATTAAGAGGATTGCCAAAATCGTAATATATCCAATTTAATTCAACCACAACATTCATCAAATGAATTTGTACCCACCATATGCAAATGAATGTTATTCTAGATGCTCTGATACCACATGATGGAAAAAATACATACATGCGCAGCGGAAGTGAGCAAGAATCGAAATAACAATCTAGATGCATAATACAACATAGGATTAAACATGCATGATCATACATTACGATGCTTAAAGATAAGTAGAGAAAAATACAAACCTTTGTAGCTTTTCAAAAATCTTCAAATAGCTCCAATGAAGGACCACCAAGAGATCTTCCTAGCTATTCTCAAGGCTTGGAATAGAGTGGTGGGACTCTTTTTAGAGAATGAAAAAATTAGAGAAAAGTGGAGCTAAAAGGAGTTATGTAAGCTTTTTGAAAACACATCACATGGCCAAAGGTTCCAAGAGATTTTGATGTTTGAACAAAAGTCTTCTTAAATAGGCAAATTACATGCAACTCTTGCATGTCAAAGTTCACCAAAAGCATACAACACATATTCCACTCATGCATGACATGACTAAGTGTCAAAATGCATGTCTAAGTTCACTAAAAGCTTACAACACACATTCCACTCATACATGGCATGGCTAAGTGTCAAAATGCATGTCTAAGTTCACCAAAAGCTTACAACACACATTTCACTCATGCATGGCATGGCTAAGTGTCAAAATGCATGTTTAAGTTCACAAAAAACTTACAACACACATACTACTTATGCATGCATGGCTAAGTGTCAAAAAGAGGATTTTTGAGATTATTTAAATGTTCCACTCAACAAGTTAGTGGAATTTTCCACCAACTTGGTTAAAAACATTATTTTAATCTACTTTAGTCCACCTTTGACTTTCTCTGGTCAAAGGCAACTATTTGACTTTTTCCAAAATCCGATGTTTGATGAAATCCATGCCTCCGATTATGAATCCGCATTCATAATTTTAATATTTAAATCCTATTTAAATATTTTGTCCAAATTGATATCATATATCAATTACTTAATCATATCTCATATGATTAAACTAATTCGTACGATTTGAATTATTCCTTCAAATTATTCCAAGTTTATTCCTATATGAGCTAGCCAGGGGACCTTATGGACCTACAGATCATGAGCTCCAACGATCCGAGATTAACCGGTTAAACTCTTTAACCTAGTTAACCAGCAATCGTTAACTACGCGGTCACTCCACTAAAGCCCGTAGCTGCACTCTCCTCACTGTAGATATATTATGTCCATTTGATATAACCATGATCGGTAAGTCGACCCTTCACATGTTGTTCGTAATTATAGCTGGGTCAAAATACCGCTTTACCCCTGTAATTACCTCTTGTTCCTTAAGTCCCACTAATCCTCTGATGAACAATGATTTGTAGTCCAACTATCAAATCAAAAAATCCTCTCAAACCTTTTGATGAGGGTGGCGCCAATTGTTCAAGACCTGGATTCAGCCCTTAAGAGAACAACCTCTCTACTATCCCAAAATTGGGTAGAAGTGAATTCCTTCTTGCACCCTATGTCCCTAGCTATCTACCGGGTCTTACCCCTGAAATGGGAGGCTTATTGAGCCAGCGCTGTTGAGCTGCTCTCACCCATGCAGATCTAAGGATAATCCCGAGTAAACAGAAGTTCATAGTTAGCTCAGGATTAAGATCGAGTTACCTAGGACATCAAAGTTGAGATAGCCAGTTTCAAACAGTAAGAGGTGTTATAAAGTACAAGTGACTATCTCATGGTCCGGTCTTATGCAAACTCTTTGCACGGGACACCCCCACTCGCATGTCTTCACATGAACGAATTAGGATCACATCGTTTGTACTAGCTACAAAGTGGGCCGCATCCATAGTGTCCCCGGAATAAGGCGCCCAACCTTATTCCTATACTATAGACCATTTAGACTGTTAACTCAAACTTGATCCATATTTATGTCTCTTACATAGAGTTTGAGTCTCAGGTAACAGTCAGGATCCTTTATTTTATTGGATTTGGATATAGTAAGAACATTTTATTGGATCAATAACTACTTATTGATTAAAACCTTCAATAACAACATTATTGAATGATAAAAGTATATCTGTCATTTTCAAACTATGAGTTTTAGGACATAAAACCCAACAGAGGCCTCGGGTAAAAATGGTCGAGGGTCGATGCGTGGAGTCTTTTGGAACAAAAACTATTGGGGCCTTGGGTAAAAATGGTCAAGGGCCGATAGATGGTGAAGTCATCGGGGCCTTGGGTAAAAATGGTCGAGGGTCGATGCAGTAATGTCGGGGCTCTGGGTAAAAATGGTCAGGGGCCGACTCTACTCGAAAAAGTTAGCTTTGGAAAGCTAGAATTGATGTGATAAGCATAGAGGTGCTTGAGATGTTAGGGATACTCGAGGTTGGTAACTAAATTGTCCATGGTTGTGGTTATCGCCGGATCTTATAGAGCGTGTCTATGTTTTGATTGCATAATGTGATGAAGAGCATGACTATGAATGTTTCATGATTTTTATTTGAGCATGATGTTTGTGTGTTGTTGGTGAGGGCTACTTACGGAGTATATTTTATCCATGGCCACTTTTTATGATTATGAAATTTGGCAAATGGATGTCAAAACTGTCTTTCTGAATGGTAATCTTGACGAAAGTATCTATATGGTCCAATCAGAAGGGTTCATAGAACATGGTTAGGAGCAAAAAGTTTGCAAACTTAAAAAATCAATTTATGGGTTAAAACAAGCATCCAGATCCTGGAACATGAGATTTGACACTACGGTCAAATCTTACGATTTTGAACAAAATATTGATGAACCTTGTGTTTACAAAAGGATCTTCAACTCCACGGTAGCATTTCTTGTTCTGTATGTAGTTGACATCCTACTTATTGGGAATAATGTAGGATATTTAACTGACATAAAAAATTGGCTAGCAACCCAATTTTAAATGAAAGATCTTGGAGAGGCATAGTATGTTCTAGGTATCCAAATAGTTCGGAACCGAAAGAACAAAACACTAGCTATGTCTCAAACATCTTATATAGACAAAGTGTTGTCGAAGTATAAGATGCAGGATTCCAAAGAGAGGTATTCTACCTTTCAGATATGGAATACATCTGTCGATGGAACATTGTCCTAAGACACCTCAAGAAATTGAGGATATGTGACGTGTTCCCTATGCATGAGCAGTCAGGAATTTGATGTATGCAATGCTATGTACCCGACCAGACATATGCTTTGCGGTAGGGATAGTCAGTAGGTATCAGTCCAATTCTAGTTATGCACATTGGATTGTCGTTAAGAATATCCTTAAGTATCTTAGGAGAATAAGGAACTATGTGCTCGTGTATGGAAATAAGGATATGATCCCTTACTGGATTGACTGACTCGGATTTTCAGAATGATATAGACGCAAGGAGATATACTTTGGGGTCGGTGTTCACTCTTAATGGAGGAGCAGCAGTGAGGAACAAAGCTGCATTACCGACTCCACAATGGAAGTAGAATATGTTGCTGCATCGAAGCAGCCAATGAAGCAGTATGACTTAGGTAGTTCCTAAATGATCTAGAAGTTGTTCCAGACATACATCTGCCCATCACTTTATATTGCGATAACAGAGGGGTAGTGGCGAACTCCAAAGAACCGAGAAGCCATAAGCGCGGAAAGCATATTGAGCCCAAATACCATCGCATCAGAGAAATTGTGCAGAGAGGAGACGTTAATGTAAGACAAATAGCATCTGAGCACAACATTGCTAATCTGTTCACGAAAGGCCTACCGACTAGTGTTTTTTAGGGTCACCTAAAGAGTTTAGAACTACGATTAGAATAAATAGGGCAAGTGGGAGAAATTGGGTATGTGATGCCCTAGTTTATTGTATTTACATTTCTCACATTTAACTCAACCATGTTGCAAACCCATTAGGAGTTTTAGTCCAAGTGGGAGTTTATTGGGTATTTTGTCCTAAAACTCGTAGTTTTGTAATTAGTGAGCATTAATGTGAGGTTATTCAGACAAGTGTTATTAAATGAAAGTGAATTTGTTTTTTAATAACTCTAAATCCACTAAACTACGAACCCTTGGCTATTATAATGAGTACTTGGACTTTATGTGGAGACATAATCTGGATCAAGTTTAAATAAATAGCCTAAACAGTCCATAGTACATGGATCAAGTTGCGTACTTTTTCCTGGAGACACTATTGAATACGACCCGTTTTATGATTGTTACAAATGTTGTAAGGTGTCATAAACGAAGTCATCCTAATTCGTTCATGTAGAAACATGTGAGCGGGGGTGTTCTACACAATGAGATTGTGTAAGACTGACCCTGAAATAATCATTGTTACGTATTAACACCGTTTACGGATAACACACTAATTAATTTTGTTGATCAATGACCTAGATAACTTGATCTAAATCCTGAGGCGTCTATGAACTTCTATTTATTAAGGATTCTCCTTTGATCTGCATAGGTGAAAGTAAGCTCATAAGCGCTGCTTAATATGCCTCCCATTTCAGAGATAAGACTGGGTAGATAGCTGGGGACATATAATTAGCAAGACGGAATTCACTTCTACCCGATTTACGGATAGCAGAAAGGTTGTTCCCTTAAGGGTTGATCCCGGGACTTGAACAAGGGCCCCTTCCTCTCACTGGCTCGAGAGGAATTGGATTTAGTGATTTGTTCATAAATCAATTGTTCATTAGAGGGATAGTGGTACTTAAGGAGGAAAGATGTAACTCATGGGTAAAATGGTTTTTTTGACCTAGCTGAGGTTACGAATGACTTGTGAAGGATCAACTTACCGATGACGATTATATCGAATGGACACAAATATATCTACAATGAGGGGAGTGCATCTACAAGCTATAGTGGACAGTCCTGTTAGTTAACGAATATTGACTAACTAAGTTAAAGAGTTTGACCAGTTAGTCTTGAATCGTTGGAACCCATGATGTGTAGGTCCATCGG
This sequence comes from Momordica charantia, assembly GCF_013281855.1. Taxonomy (NCBI): domain Eukaryota; kingdom Viridiplantae; phylum Streptophyta; class Magnoliopsida; order Cucurbitales; family Cucurbitaceae; genus Momordica; species Momordica charantia. The sequence goes on along the minus strand of NW_028275161.1, from coordinate 7,596,884 downwards.
GTCTCCATGCTAGCTCATAAAGGATAAAGTTGATGAACTAGGTGAACCAATAATTTGAAGCCTTCAAATTCGGTTTTTAGGGAATATTGCATTCTATATGAGATATAATCAATAATTATATCGGAGAGTATGACTTATTTAAATTAGTTTTAAATAAGTTTAAAGCATGAAAAAGAGTTATAATTTGATTAATGTGATTAATCAAGCTTAGGTGTCAAAGACGAATTAATATGAAATATTAATTTTGTTTGGTTTCTGTTTTAATACAAAATTGATATTTCAATTTTTGTTTTTATAAAAAATTAGTTTTGTAAAAGTTTTATTTAAAAAATCAAGTTGGTGGAAAAATCCAACTTCAAAGGTATAAAGTTAGCCACTTCCTCTTTACATTTTTCATCATATTTTCAAGCATGCTTATTTTAGTTAAATTGCTTCATTAAGTATATTATGATCCTTAGCTTCCGCTGTGCATGTCTAAAGTTCCATCATATTCAAATAGAAACATTCTAAAATTGGCTAAACGAAGAAACAAGAATTGTGGTTGATGCATTCGCTAATAGAGCCTTATTGTTAAAGTCTTATACAAAAGTAGTGGACATATTGGAAAGATCTCTTCCAGCAATTACCATTGTTCAGATTCCATAGTTTTAAATGACAGAGGAAATTTTGGAGGTGCGAGCAATAATGAAATGGCTTCCCTGAAAGATCAAATTTCAAACTTAACCAACACGAGTGTTGCTACAGCATCATCAACTACCCTTGAACAAGCAAGGTGATGACTATCTGATATGAACCAAGGAGCTCTCTTTGTCATGCCTCATGGACCAATTACAAGATCAAGAGCTCGAAAACTTCAACAAGCCTTACTACTTCGTGTCCAAGCGTTCGTGAACTCGACACAAGAATTAAAAGGAAGATGTGCAAGAAGTTGGAACTATGCACTTCAATTTGGTGCAAGTTATGCATTTTTAAGTGTTTTTAAGGCAAGTCAAAGTCTACTTGGTCAAGGTCAAAGTCAACTCCATCAAGACAAGTCCAAGTCAACTCATTCAATTCAAAAACAAAGTCAAACACTCACATCCCTCATTATGGACGAGATTGCACTTATTTTGGTTGACTTTCCATGTTCTTAACCTTTCATTTGCTTGTCTTTTTATTTCTTGTAAGTTATGTCTTTTCATTTCTTGTAAGTTACAAGTCTTTTCATTTGCTTAAGACTTTTCATATGGCTTGCTAGGATGGCTATATATAACCTTGAGATGTCTTGTTGTAAAGACAATTTGAAGTTGAATGAAAAGTGAGTTTTCTCATTAGCTTGGTTGAGAGCTTTATCTCCCATTTCTTGTGCAATTTCTTGTGTCTTTAGAATTTGCATGTTAGGATCATTCAAACGGTGTTGATCATACCTCTTGTGGAGTGATTCGAATCACGAGTTTAGAAACAAGTTTTCTCTACTCTTGATATTGATCATCAAGGTAATCCGTTCTAAAACTTTTCCTTGGGTTGATTCCATACTTGTTTTCGGGGTTTTTGGGATTGAGTTCTATGGGTCTTGTTCGTTAGCAAGGTTCTTAGATCCAACTCTTAAGGGTTTCTTAACATTTGATCAATTTGTCCCACCATGTTATTGCATAATCTTTAAATTGAGCAATACATAGTTTTACCTTCTTTTCTTCGCTAAAATTGTGGCTGTCAAATACATACTCCACTTGCTTCTCCCATTGAATGTAAGCCTCCGGATCAGTCTTACCATAGAACTTTGGAAGCTTCAATTTGATATTGCCCAAGTTTCGGTCAACTTGAGCATCCTCCCGTGGAGCTCTCCGTTGGAGATTATGGTAGCCTCTTCCTCGGCCTCGCCCTCGATCTAAGCCACGACCAACATGTCTCTCTCCCCGTCTTGGAGCCGCCAAGACTGTAACTTGATCGTCCTCCCAATGATCAGATCTATCACCTTCATAATCATCCTCATCTAGAACACGTGGTGGTGGAATTCGCTCCGGAGCTTGGTTTTGAGCCTCCAACCTTCCTATCCGCTCTGTCAAAGCCTCCATGCCACAAATTAATCGTTCCATAGTTCCTTCTAGTGCCTCTCTCCTTCGGGCATCGGGAATGGTATTATCTTCAGGATTGGACATGTTGCAAAACAAGTTAAAGTATCAATAAATGGACCTCACAGGCACTCCCTCACGTGTTTCCACTCGTTAATGAATTTCACTCGTGTTTAACACTCAGAAGCAAATTGAATCACAAGATATGAAATAAGACAAAGTTGTAGATAAGACAGAGATCTACAAACTCATAGAAGACAACAAGACGAAAAGAAGAATGGAAATGACACTTTTTTGTATTTTAGATACGTGGACAGAATGTAACGAGATGAACAATAAGAACAAAAATTTCAAAACAAAGAACAAGAAGAGCAATACGAAAACGGAAACATATATCCGATCTAGAGCATAGTGCTCTGATACCAAATGTTAAGAAACCCTTGAGAGTTGGATCTAAGAACCTTGCTAACGAACAAGACCCATAGAACTCAATCCCATAAACCCCGAAAACAAGTATGGAATCAACCCAAGGAAAAGTTTTAGAACGGATTACCTTGATGATCAATATCAAGAGTAGAGAAAACTTGTTTCTAAACTCGTGATTCGAATCACTCCACAAGAGGTATGATCAACACCGCTTGAATGATCCTAACATGCAAATTCTAAAGACACAGGAAATTGCACAAGAAATGGGAGATAAAGCTCTCAACCAAGCTAATGAGAAAACTCACTTTTCATTCAACTTCAAATTGTCTTTACAACAAGACATCTCAAGGTTATATATAGCCATCCTAGCAAGCCATATGAAAAGTCTTAAACAAATGAAAAGACTTGTAACTTACAAGAAATGAAAAGACTTGTAACTTACAAGAAATGAAAAGACATAACTTACAAGAAATAAAAAGACAAGCAAATGAAAGGTTAAGAACATGGAAAGTCAACCAAAATAAGTGCAATCTCGTCCATAATGAGGGATGTGAGTGTTTGACTTGGTTTTTGAATTGAATGAGTTGACTTGGACTTGTCTTGATGGAGTTGACTTTGACCTTGACCAAGTAGACTTTGACTTGCCTTAAAAACACTTAAAAATGCATAACTTGCACCAAATTGAAGTGCATAGTTCCAACTTCTTGCACATCTTCCTTTTAATTCTTGTGTCGAGTTCACGAACGCTTGGACACGAAGTAGTAAGGCTTGTTGAAGTTTTCGAGCTCTTGATCTTGTAATTGGTCCATGAGGCATGACAAAGAGAGCTCCTTGGTTCATATCACTATCTCTTGTGCTTACTATGAGGGTGGTCACTCTTATGACTCTTCCGATTAGTGTACTATTTGGTCAACCTTAGCAGAAACAACCCTTACTGAAATACTTATAACCTAGAGTGGAGGCTGCACCCAAATTTCAGTTGGGAGGAAAATCAGAGTGGTCATGGAAATCAAAACGTCGCAAATTATCAGCAGAAAACAGTCCAACAACCAGGATTACTGATGCCTACTCAATAGCAAGGAGGATGGCTAGCAGCGAACCCCTCAAATTCTATGGAAACTCTAATGAGATATTATATGGATAAGAATGATGCATTGATTTAAAGCCAAGCTGCTACTTTAAAAAGTATGGAAGTTCAACTGGGACAGATGGCTAATTAATTGAAAAACAGACGACAAGGTACCTTTACCAAGTGATAGTGAGACCCCTAAGCGATAGGGGAAAGAGCAATGTGAATCATTGACTATTCATAATGGGAAGGCATTACCACACCCCTACCTCTCTTAGATGCAAGAAGATAACGTAATGCATCAGAAAGAGCGTCAGGCAGAGAAGATAGCTAAAAGTATAGCAGAACATATACTCACCAATGAGAACATAGTGAACGGTGCTGGAGCATCATCTGAGCAAGCAAGCCAACCAGAAGTAGAAAATTGGGAAGCAAACTAAGAACGAGATCAGCAATGGAAAGAGGAAACAGCGCTAGTTGAAGAAGTTTTAATGGAAACACCAGTACAAAAGAAAGTAAAAACTCCAGTAGAATACAAAGCACCACCTCCATATCCTTAGAGATTGCAAAAGGAGAGCCAATATTTATAGTTTGACTACTTCTTAGAGGTGCTGAAGTAGCTCTATTTCGACATACCCCTAGTGGAAGCACTGCAACAAATGCCAAACTACATTAAATTCCTCAAGGACATATTGGCAAAGAAAAGAAGATTAGGGGAATTTGAAATAGTGGCTTACGATCGTTACTCTGTAGTTGGCTGATAGGTCCATTACGCATCCAGATGGTAAGATTGAGGATGTTTTAGTATAGGTGGATAAATTCATCTTTACAGCAGTTTTCATCATATTGGACTACGGAGCTGACAAGGAAATCCCAATTATTTTTGGAAGACTATTATTATCTACTGCTAGAGCCTTAATAGATGTCACAATTGAGAGCTGATCATGAGAGTAAATGACCAGCAGGTGACATTTTCTGTTTTTAACTCCATTAAATTCCCCGCTTATGTAGAATAATGCTCTTTGTTAAGACTTACGGATGATTTTCTGAATGAAGAGATACAAACAGAAGAGTTGCTAGACCAACTAGAGGAGGAGCTGAACATGATTTTTTAAACAAACGAAAAAAAAGCTACGCTGAACCAAGACAGAATGAATGAGCACCCGAGAATGCTGAACCCTACCATGAAGGTGGTAGTCAAGAAATAAATCATCAAATGGCTCGATGTTGGGATAACTTACCTTATAGTAGACAGTGATTGCAAGCCCAGTCCAATGTGTACCCAAGAAATGAAGGATTACAGTGGTGCCAAATGATAATAACGAACTGATTCTCACAATAACAATAACAGGTTGGCGAATTTGTATGGATTATAGGAAATTGAACAAGGCAACCAAGAAGGACCACTTCTCATTACCATTCATTGATCAAATGTTAGATCGCTGGGCTAGACAAAATCATTATTATTTCTTGGACGGATACAGTGGTTATAACCAAATAACCATAGCCCTGCAAGACCAGCAAAATACTACTTTCATTTGCCCTTATGGTACATTTGCATTTAGGAGAATACCTATTGGATTGTGCAATTCTCCAGTAACGTTCCATAGGTGCATGATGGTAATCTTCTCAGACTTAATAGATACTGTGGTTGAATTATTCATGGATGATTTCTCAATCTTTGGAAAGGATTTTAGTGAATGTCTAAGCAATTTGGAGCAGGTGTTAAAGAGGTGCGAGGATACTAATTTGGTGCTCAATTGGGAGAAATGTCACTTTATGGTGAAGGAATGAATAGTATTGGCCCATAAAGTATCCAAAAAGGGAATAGAAGTGGACAGGGCCAATATTAAAGTAATAGAGAAGTTGCCACTGCCCACATCAGTTAGAGGAGTTAGAAGTTTCCTTGGGCATACAAGGTTTTACAGGATATTCATCAAGGACTTCTAAAAAATTTTTAAACCCTTATGCTCTCTATTCGAAAATGAAAGAATTGTTAACTTTTCTTCTAATTGTTTGCAGACTTTCATTACTTTAAAAGGAGTTCTTATCCAAGCCCATCATGACAGCACCAAATTGGAATGAACCTTTCGATGTTATGTGTAATGCTAGCGATTACGTGCTTGGAGCTGTGTTAAGATAAAGGAAAGGGAAGCTGATCCATCCAATTTATTAAGCCAGTAGAACGTTGGTGGATGCTCAGCTCAACTACACTAGCACTGAGACGGAACTACTGGCAGTGGTCTTTGCGATTGAAAAATTAAGAGCTTACCTTATTGGAACAAAGGTTATTGTATACACAGACCATGCAACCATTAAGTACTTGCTAGCCAAAAAGGATGCCAAGCCGAGACTAATTAGATGGGTACTGCTATTGCAAAAGTTCGATTTGGAGATCCAATATAAGAAGGGTTTAGAGAACCAAGTGGCAGATCATTGATCGAAAGTAGAACTTGAAGGAATAGTGGAAGGAAAGACCACTATACTGAAGGGATGTGAATCCCAGAGCGGAACCGGATCTTCGTTGCTGTTTTTCGGGATACAAAATCGGGTTTCAAAGAAGAAAAATACAGAGAAAACTTTACCTTTGAAGAACGTTTCTTCAACGAGTTTTCCTCGAACACCACCACTATTTCTTCCTCGCTATCCTTTTGGGTCTCGGGATCGTGCTGGTGGGAGCAATCCTTTGGTACGAGAGGGAAAAATCGAGAGAAAAAGCTTGATTTTTTGACAGAAAAACAATGGGTCTTTTTTCCTTAGTTGTGTTCTGTTTTCTCCAACCATTGAAGAAGAAGAACAATGACGTCAGCAACCCCCCACTCCCCTGCAATTTTGCAGAGGAGTTAATATTAATAATAATAATTTAATAATATTAATATATATATATATATAATATATAATAATAATTAAAATATATATATAATAATATATATATATATATAATTAATTAATATAATTAATTATTAATCCAATTAATAATTAATAGATATATATATACATAAATAATTAACAGTTAATTATTTATTCTAAAATTAGAATCATATTCTAAAACATTTATTTCGTATAACCTATAGTTTTATTGTACATCTTATGCACATTATTTTTAACATATAGTTTTAATATGAATCACATTCATATTAATTTTATTTGAATCTCATTCAAATAATATCTCTCATAATATATAGTTTTAATTTACAATTAACTATATATATTATAATGTATCAACATACATATAATCCCTTAAGTAATTTGAACAATTCAAATTCTTCAACAAATTAGATCCTCGTTTTACCCGTTATGAGCTAGCAAGGGGACCTAATGGACCTACAAATCTGAAGCTCCAACGATGTAAGATTAATCGGTCAAACTCATTGACCGAGTTAATCTAGATTCGTTAACTACGGGTCATTCCACTAAAGACCCGTAGTTGCACTCTTCTCACTGCAGAATGTTTTTGTGTCCATGGATATACGACCATTAATGACGAGTCAATCCTTCACGAGTGTTCGTAACTCAAGTTGGGTCAAATTATCGTTTTACCGCTGAGTTACATCATACTCCTTAAACACCACTGCTCATCTAATGAACAACCCGGTTATGGTCCAACCAATGACCGGAAGTCCCTTTCGGCCAATGAGAGGGTGGGGCTGAAGGGATGTGAATCCCGGAGCCGAAACGGATTTTCGTTGCTGATTTTCGGGATACAAAATCGAATTTTACAGAGGGAAAATACAGAGGAAATTCAAACCTTTGAAGAACGTTTCTTCAGTGAATTCCCTTCGAACACCACCACCGGATCTTCCTCACTACCCTCTTGGGTCTCGGGATCGTGCTTGTGGTAGCATCTTGATCGAAGAGAGGGAGAGGTTGAGAGAGTTTGAGAGAAATTGTTGGAGGTTTTTTTTCTGTGTTTTGTTCTATAAAAAACGTTCTTCTCTTCTCCAACACTCTTGAAGAAGAAGAAGAGGGATGACGTGGGGTAACTCCCCACGTCACAAAACCTCCCACTCCCCTGCAATTTTGCAGGGGAGTTAATATTAATATTAATAATAATATTAATATTAATATTAATATATATATATAATATATATAATAATAATTAATATACATATATAATTATTTAATCAAATTAATTAATACAATTAATTATTAATCCAATTAATAATTAATAAATATATATATACATAAATAATTAACACTTAATTATTTATAAAATTAGAATCATATTCTAAAACATTTCACTCGTATAACCTATAGTTTTAATGTACCTCTTATGCACATTATTTTTAACCTATAGTTTTAATATCAATCTTATTCATATTAATTTTATTTGAATCTCATTCAAATAATATCTCTCATAATATATAGTTTTAATTTACAATTAACTATATATTATAATGTATCAATATACATATAATCCCTTAAGTAATTTGAACAATTCAAATTCTTCCAAAAATTTGATCCTCGTTTTACCCGTTATGAGATAGCAAGGAGACCTAATGGACCTACAGATCCGAAGCTCCAACAATGCAAGATTAATCTGTCAAACTCATTGACCGAGTTAATCTAGTTTCGTTAACTACGAGTCATTCCACTAAAGACCCGCAGTTGCACTCTTCTCACTGCAGAATGTTTTCGTGTCCATGGGTATACGACCATTAATGACGAGTCAATCGTTCACGAGTGTTCGTAACTCAAGTTAGGTCAAATTACCGTTTTACCCCTGAGTTACATCTTACTCCTTAAACACCACTGCTCCTCTAATAAACAACCCGGTTATGGTCCAACCAATAACCGAAAGTCCCTCTCGGCCAATGAGAGGGCGGGCCCCTTGTTCAAGTCCCGGAGTCAGCATTTAAGGGAACACTCATGTACTCCACTAAATTCGGGGACGAGTGAATTCCATCTTGTGAAGTTATGTTCCCAGCTCCCCACTCGATCTCGTCCCTAAAATGGTAGGAATGTTGAGTCGGCGACTCGGGCCACTCTCACCCATACAGATCAAAGGACGAGCCCTCATGGGCAAGAGTCCATAACTCGCTCAGGATTGAGAATGAGTTGCCTGGTCATCCTAAGAAATAGCAACCTATTAGTTAACGGTGTTACATCTAAAGATTGCCTATTTCGCGGTCCAGTCTTATACAAACTCATTGTATAGGATACCCCCACTCGCATGTCTCCACATGAACGACTTGGATCGAGTCGTCTGTAACCTTTACAGAGCGGGCCGTATCCATATTGTTGCCAGGATAAGGTACCCAGTCTTATCCATATACTATAGACCCTTTAAGTTATTCACAGGACATTATCCATTCATATATCAGGGGTATATCAAATATATACCCCGTATATCAACTATATACCCAGTATATATACTGTCCCGATTACATCATAAATAACCTTGGATGTTTAGTTTATTGGATTTTGGACAATGTAAAGCTATGATTGAACAATAAAATTTATTGAATAAAACTTTATTAAATAGACATTTGTTTTTACAAAATACAAACTACGAGTTTAGGGCAACACACCCAACAACAACCCTACGAAGGGATAGGCGCTTATAAACACCAAGCAGGTGCAACATAAGAATCTCATGGTATGACCTAATGCAAGAGACCGTAAGACGTGTTAACACACACCCTTCACCCACTTACTATAAACTACTTCCCCTACTCACCTTGTTAATGACCCGTGCAAATACTTTTCGAAGGAAGGTTGCCCAAATAGCAGCTCGAAGCCGAGCATGAATCTCCCGATGTGAACTCTTAGGGACGTGAGAGCTAGAAATAATGTATCTCATACACTATTAATCTCCCACTAAAGTCTTCTATTATAAAATTTAGGTAATTATTAGGCTATATACCGGCTAATTATATACAACCTAAGTGTACGTGATTTTCCCCAGTATAACTCTTATATTGGGATTAATCTACGATGTCTAGGTGATAAACCAATTTTATTACCTCACATCTCTCACACATGCTCATAAAACTAGGGTTATTGACTCAAACGCCGGTTTGATCTCTAGGTAGGAGGTGTTCCGTAAACCGTCAACTTAAGTACCCTCAACCTTAGAAAAGATCTCAAGTAAACAACTTTTGTTTTACAAATTATCACCCTATTTTAACTATTAAACGGAATGAATTGCTTTGCACCGGTGAACTGTAGGTGAGCATGCAAGTTTGTCTTTGTTATAGATTTTAAAAGTCTAACTGATTTTATAACACTTTTAAAATCAAGACATAACAATTATATGATTGACATAAATCTAAAACAAACACCCACATATTAGAGTCATAAACTAATATAACATTTATATCTAATTTATGAAGTTAATTCCATGCATTCACTAATTGAAGTCATAAACTAATATAACATTTATATCTAATTTATGAAATTAATTCCATGCATTCACATACATTATAACTCTTATAACATAAATGCAACCATGCTTATCCTATGGTGGCATTTTAAATCTATATGACATACTTTATGCATAAAAGATTTAACTTCAATTAAAACATACATCAAACATGCATAAATAATTGAACAACTACTAACAATGGTTGATTTTGGCATCCCAAGCACACATAAACTAAGCTATTACATTAATAATCTTGAAGTAGCCTCGAACCGCACCCAAACTACCTTCCAAGGTGCTCGAATCGGCCTCCAAAAAGTTAAAGTAAGTGCTGGAAATTCAAAAAACAGTAGCAGTAATGGAAAAGACAGCATGCTTTTGAGCTTGAACCGGCTTCGTTTACAACCTTTGATTAACTCTAAATGACTCAAGTAAATTACAGACTCAATCAAGTACAACGAGGCCCAACACAAGGGCTTAATTACAATAATTAAATAACCAAAAGTATGCTAAAAGAAAAGATGCCAAAAACAGAAACCATTTTAGTACATGTAGTAGTTCATCTTATGATTTAAACCCCACCAAGCTAAATAAGTGTAAAAGGCATGCTCTGATACCACATGATGGAACTTTAGACATGCACAGCAGAAACTAAGGATCATAATACACTTAATGAGGTATTTTAACTAAAATAAGCATGCTTGAAAATATGATGAAAAAAGGTAAAGAGGAAGTTATTAACTTTATACCTTGGAAGACCTCCACTATAACTTCTTCTCCTAACTCAATTGGACCACCAACGACAAATCCGTGCTATCCTCGGGTTGATGAACACGGTTGTGGGACCGAATAATGAGTAAAAGCAAATGGAAAGCACTAATGGCTAGGAGAAAACAATCAAATTTGAGTGGAAAAATTATGCACTTATGCAAGGAAGCATTAGCCTTCTCCAAGTGATCTTCATCACCTATATAAAGACCAAATGCATGCAAGGACAAGCCTTGCATGCCTTCCACTTCAAACCCCACTTGCATGTAAAAGATAGGTGTCATTGCCTTAAAGAAACACTTCAAAAACCACTAGTTAGTGAAAAAATCCAACTTTGAAGTTTGATTTTTCAACCAATATGGTTTTTTAAATAAAACTTTTATAAAACTAATTTTTTATAAAAACGAAAATTGAAATATCAATTTTCTATTAAATCAAAAACCAAGCGAAATTAACATCTCATATTAATTGGTCTTTGACACCGAAGCTTGATTAATCACATTAATCAAATTACAACTCTTTTTCATGCTTTAAACTTATTTAAAACTAATTTAAATAACCGTTTTACCCCTGAGTTACATCGTTTCTCCTATCCCTCTAATGAACAATTGATTTATGAACAAATCACTAAATCCAATTCCTCTTGTGCCAGTGAGAGGATTAGGCCACTTGTTCAAGACCCGGGATCAGCCCTTAAGGGAATAACCTCTCTACTATCCATAAATTGGGTAGGAGTGAATTCCTTCTTGCTAATTCAATGTCCCCAGCTATCTACAAAGTCCTATCCCTGAAATGAGAGGCATATTGAGCAGCGTGGATGAGCTTACTCTCACCTATGTAGATCAAGGGAGAATCCTGAATAAATAGAAGTTCATATACGACTCAGGATTTATATCAAGTTATCTAGGTCATCGGTAAACGAAATTAATCAGTGTTATCTGTAAATGGTGTTAATACGTAACAGTGATTATTTCAGGGTCAGTCTTACACAATCTCAATGTGTAGAACACCCCCACTCACATGTTTCTACATGAACAAATCATGACCACTTCGTTAATGACACCTTACAACATTTGTAATAATCATAAAGCGGGCCGTATTCAATAATGTCTCCAGGAAAAAGTACCCAACTTGAGCCATGTACTATAGACTGTTTAGGCAACGTATTTGAACTTGATCCAGTTTATGGCTCCACATATAGTCCAAGTACTCATTATAATAGCCAAGGGTTCGTAGTTTATTGGATTTTGAGTTATTAAAAAACAAATTCACTTTCATTTACCAACACTTGTATGAATAACCTCACATTAATGTTCACTGTTTACAAAACTACGAGTTTTAGGACAAAATACCCAACAAAATACATTTTGGGAAACCATGGTGTGGACATCTTCTGATCAGTTCCTTAAACCTTTCTCATGACTCACTCACGAATTCTCCTCCTATTTGCTAGAAGTTGTTGATGTCCCTCTATATTTGGCATTCTTGCTTGGGGGAAATATTTTATCATAAATTTCTAGGCATGGTCATTCCAAGAGGTAATAGATTATACTGGCCTAGAGTTCAACCAGTCTCTTGCCTTGTCCCTCAATGAGTAAAGGAACAATTTCAAACGCAGTGCTTGTTTTGATACTCCTTGCATCTTAAAGGAGTCACTTACTTCTAGGAAATATCTTAAGTGTAGATGTGGGTCTTCATATGGGTTCCAATAAAATTTGCCCACTGTTGAAATCGCTCAGCTTCTATCTCTAGCCCTGCTATAATCGGATGAAAACCATGGAGTGCAAGTGCAGCATATGATCTGATAGCTCTATCTCCATCATCTGCCAACAGAATGGCTTTAAGAGGGGGCAAAACTGCTGGTTTAGCCATTACTGCTCCGTTGTGTTCCTCAACTCATTGTCTACGCTGCTCTCTCCTTCTTTTATGTAATGTGCGCTTAATTTCATTTTCAAACAGATACTCTAACCTTGCAGATGGTGCATTCACCTCCAAGGTTCACCACACAGTAGTAAAAAATCTAGCACAGAATTTTCTAAAGGAAAATACACGAGTGTTTAGCAATTTAGTCCCCGGCAACGGCGCCAAAAATTTGTTGGTTCAATTTATGTTACAAATCTTATACATGCAAGTATACACAATTGTCCCAGCAAGTAATAATAAGTTCGAATCCATAGAGACTAAGTACAAACACTCAATACTTACTTAAGAAATCAGTGCATTAAACTATATAATTTTCTTTTGCTATATATGCTAAAATAAACATCAATGCAGAAATTTTAGATATATTTATAATCACACTTAATAATAGCCAAAAATACAAAACATGAACAAAAAACCAGAAACTTCTTTTAAACTGAGGGCGCAAGGGGGAAAGAATCGTGACTCTTTCTAGACTACTCTAACGATGCTACAGTATTAATGAAGTGAAATAGTGGTCAAACAGACAAGACACCTTTCTAGACATCCCATATTTTCTACTATCAGGGTTCTTAGACAAACCATAACAACATATGCGAACATTTTATGACCTAGCTAACTCAAGTAGAATCTAGCTTGAAATGAAGTTTTTCGTTCCTTATTACATTTTTCCAAACGTTAACAATGAGGTATTTCAACATGGTGATCAAGCATATTGCAAATGAATTAGTAAAGCAACTTTAAATCAAAACACACTATCATTAATACATAACATAAAAGTTACAGCCCTTAAAACGAGTTCACTACATCTCTCCCTCACACAAGATGATTAGATAAGCGAATCTACAAGAGGACTCAAGAAATATAGGAATGAAAACAATACAAGGAGTTTAAAAGATGAAGAAATGGAGCTGAAGGTCAACTCCCAACAAGTGGTCTTGGTGTCTGTTCAGCAGCGGCCTTTGTTTAGATAGGTTTTTCTTTGAGTGAAGGTTGAGTGAATACAAGAACAAAAGAACTTGTGTATTGTGTATGGAGAATTCTCTTTCTTGTGGCATTTATACCTCTTTCCAGGGAATATGGGGACTAAATGAGGCTATCTTTAACTATCTTATATGAATTTTAGACACAAATAACTCTATTTTGGAGAGTAATCAAGCACGCGGGCATGTGCAGCAGACTGAGCGCACAAGGGTGCTGGGCAGGGGCGGATGAGCAAGCATGGGTTGCAGGCGATGCCATGCAGGCGTCGGCAGCAAGCGATGTCATGCAGGCGTAGAAGGCAGGTGATGGGCACTTGGGCAGTCAATACGCGTAGGGACCGTGCGTTGTGAGGTTACCAGGGCTGAGGCGCACGTAGTATGGGGCACGTTGTAAAGTTCTCGAGACATGGTGGCGTGCGTCTGAGGTAACATACGCCTGGCTATGTGTGAATCCGGGCCTATGCGTATAGCAAGACATGCCCTTCCCATGAGTTCTTCACTTGACCTAACTTCAATTAGGCACTTATGTTTGACCTTGGTGCTTTCATTCTCTTCCTCTCGTATAAAGCCAATTTGGTGTTGTACATATTTCTCCACGGCTCCTTGAAGCTTTTTGGCCCAAGCTCTTGTAATTGGTAAGGTAATCTTGGTGGCTTTATGATCACATCATTGGATGTACACACTTTATCCTTCTTTTGTGCTAACACTGCTCCAACTGCAAAATCACTAGCATCCCACATTAGTTCGAACAGAAGCTTCCAGTCTAGGGCTTGAATAATTGGAGCGTGGGTGAGTGCATATTTCAATTCAGATAAGGCCTGAAATTAGTCAGTAGAAAAATCAAACACTTTATCGTTTTCTAGCAAAGAACATAAAGATTTTGCAAGTTTAGAAAAATCCTTTATAAACCATCGATAGAATCCTGCATGGCCTAAAAAGCTTCAGACTCTATTGACGACGGCAACTGTTCAATGACTTATACTTTGGCTTTATCCAGTTCCAATCCTTTTTTTGGAGACTCGATGCCCCAGCACTATGCCCTCTTGTACAATAAAATGACACTTTTCCCAGTCGAGCGATAGGTTGGTTTCTTCACAACGTGCAGCACCCGTCAAAGATTTGATAGACATTCAGCAAAGCTTACCCCGAATACTGAAAAGTCATCCAAGAAGACTTCTACCACAGACTTGACCAGATCCGAGAAGACAGTCATCATACAGCGCTGGAATGTGGTTGGAGCATTGTACAGACAAAATGGCATGCTTCTAAAGGCGAAAGTTCTATACGGGCATGTAAACGTTGTCTTATGTTGGTTTTGAGGTGCAATGGTGATCTTTTTGTAGCCACTGTATCCATCAAGGAAATAGTAATACTCCTACTCAGTTAATCTGTCTAACAGTTGATCAATGAAAGGCAATAGGAAGTGGTCCTTTCTTGTAGGTTTATTAAGTTTCAGACAGTACATACATATTCTCCAACTGATAACTGTTCGAGTAGGAATTAGCTCATTTTTAGCACTCTCAACCACTGTGATCCCCCTTTCTTTGGAACACATTGCACTTGACTCACCCATTCACTATCTGAGATTGGGTATATAATCCAGCATCCAACCACTTAATTATCTCTTTTTTCACAACTTCTTTCATTGCAGGGTTTAGCCTCCATTGTGGTTCCACTGAGTTCTTGCAATTTTCCTTTAAGACAATCTTATGCATGCAGTAACTGGGACTTATCCCCTTGATATTTACGATTGTCCAGCCTGTGACTCTTCGGTGCTCCATCCAATTCGGTACTCCCTCAGCACTGCTAGCAACTCGTTCTCCCCTTCCGTTGTTTGATTTGCAGCAATAATAATAGGCAACATGTTGGATGCACTGAGGTAGGCATACTTTAAATGCTGCATAAGGGTTTTCAACTCCAGTTCGGGTGGCTCCTCGACAGATGGTTTCAACTGCTTTCGGTCGTTGTCCTCTAATTCCCAACTCTCGTGAACCCTTGACCATGATTTTGCTAAATCTCTTTCACAGTCCTCATAGAGGATTTCCTGGCAAATTTAATCTGCTTGCTCCAACATATTATTCAATTCACGATTCTGATGCTCCAACATGTTTTCTACACTGAGCGTCGCCATCACAGCTTCATCTAGGACTCACAAGACGCCACACTCCTCAGCATCCGAAGGGTATTCCATGGAATCATATAGTGAAAATTTAACTTATGGATCCTGCACCCTCATCATGACTTCTCCTTTATGCACATCCACCAAGGCACGCCTCGTGGCTAAGAATGGCCTCCCTAGGATGATTTGTACAACTTCATCTGTATCAAAATCAACAACAATAAAGTCAGCGGGAAATATAAACTTATCCACCTGTACCAGTACATCCTCGATTTTTCCTTCAGGCGTTGCAATTGACCAATCTGCTAGTTGAAGGGTGACTATAGTTGGCCTCACTTCCCTCATGCCCAACCTCTTATACACTGACAGTGGCATTAGATTAATACTTGCTTCGAGGTCACCCAGTGCTTGGCCGCTCTTATGGCCTCCAATAGACACTAGAACTATAAAACTTCCTAAATCCCTCATCTTTTCTTGAATTTTACTTGTCCAAATTGCGCTGCACTTCTTCGTTAAACAAATAGTTTCAAACTATCCTAGTTGTTGCTTCTTAGTGAGGACATCTTTCAAAACCTTTACATAAGTGAGCATTTGTGCTAACACTTCCACTAATGGGATGATGTGTATTTGCTTAAGCACTTCACGGAATCGTTTAAACTACCCCTCTTTATTCTTCTTCTGCAGCCTCTTCGGATATGGAATTATGGGGACGTATTATAGAGTGGTCTCTTGAGCATGGAATTGTTCTGCCTCTCTTGATTCTTCTTCTGTGTATTAGCTGGTCTATACGAGGATTCTATAGCCTTGTCTGATTTAGACGCTTCTGCTTTGCTGTCCTTCGCATACTCTTGATCCTCCGATTCTACTATTTGTGGTCCACTACTCTTTTTGTCTCCCAACTACTATACATTTTGGCTTACCTCAGCACTCACTAGTCCGTCTAGCTGCGTAGCTTGCTCTATTTTCTCAGAGGCTTCTGGTATAACTGCCTCTCCTTCACTAACTCCTTCTTGCTTGTACGCTGGTGGTAGTGCCTTGCCGCTTCACAACGTTAAAGCCTTGCATTGCTCCTTTCCATCCTCCTTTGGCTACTCTATATTGCTCGGCAATGCTCCTCTTGGCCTGTTTTTCAATTCTGTTGCCAACTAACGAATCTGAACTTCCATATTGCATAAGGATGCTGCCTGGCTGTGTAACAATGCTGCTTGGCTTTGCACATTAGCATCATTCTTTATCATATAGGCCTTGAAGATATCTTTCAAACTCAGCGTCTCTGGAGGCTTTTGGGTGGTCCGCTGATTTTATCTTGAAAAACCTAGTGGGTATTGTGCTTTTTGAGAATATACTTGAGCATTTCTTATTCCCACGATATGTCCTCCTTGGTTCCCTCCCCAACTAAACTTAGGATGATTTCTCCAAGTTATATTTTATGTGTTCCCATATACTTGGTTTCTATTCTGTTGCAGATGACCCAAATAAACCATTGATGATGATTGCCTGGACAATTCTCAAACTGGTGCACACCATCACAATATGGGCAAAGAGAACTTTGTACAGTATTCACCTTGACTTTGGAGGCTACAGCCTCACTTGTAGTAGCACTTTTCATAACTATATCAGCCAATCGTGATATCTTCGAGTTTAAGTCTGCTACAACGTCATCTTGCCCAGCCCTTATGAATTTGTCGATGAAGTGTTGCGTCCACACAACCTATTAACAACGCGCAAATATACACGAAATTGCCGACTATAGCACGAAATGAGGTCGAATCCACATGGACTTTAGATTATATTCTAACCTATGTTCGCATATACCGAAATATAAAAACAAGAAAATATAGATGATTTTGTTGTATGTAAAATAAATATCATAATCAACACAGTAAATGATCTCAACAGCAGACGCACCTCAAAATGTGGATAACATAAAGAAGTTACAGAACAGAACAGGGAAAATGGGGGTTAACTGATATAGAAAGGTGAGGGAGACGTAACATGCTTTCACTAACTTTTCAACCTACCCTGTAGAAAGACAACATTCATTAGAACTCAAATCGACATGGTTCCCTTCCGAGAAACCCAAACATGGATACCCACAACTTTCGTTGCTTGGTTTCCAACCAATATACACAAGTTATAAGCATGATTAGGGGACCCCATTCCTGAGCATCCAAAATTACTAGAAAAAAAGTAACTGATCACAAACAGAGCAAGTCAGCTACCCATAAGCCCTCTCGTATCATACAGACGCTAGCATACAGAACGAAGTGGCCACCAATGTAAGGTAAGAATTAGGAAATAAATGCAGCTCTATTTAATAACATATGAAATCAGCTAGAGGTTTGGTTGTTCATCAGTTAGAACATGTGAATCTCCCCCAAAATGGGGTTTAGCTTATGGAGAAAGAAAAAAATACGATGGGCAAATAGAGGTTACAACCGATTTCAAGAAAATAGGAGAAAATCGAGAAAGGAGATGACAACCGATTTCAAGAAATAGGGTATCCTCCTCTACCGTCAGCTCTTCCTCGAAAATGGTGAGAGATTCTTCTTCCTTGTCTTTTCCAACCTTCTAAAATGTGTCTCTGTTGGGATTTGTGTGTGTCGGCTAGGGATAATTGTCCATTTTATATCGAGTCTCAATTTTAGGGCATCCAGCTGCAGGTTGTATGGGCATGGTAATTTTCCCGTGTATGGGACATTAACTGCGTAGTAATTCCATGCTCCAACGTTGCTTTGCTCCAGCCTTCGTCTGCTCTACCTTCCAAATGCTTCATCCACTATTCTCTGGGCTCAACACTCTCATCATGCTTTGTCTTTATTTTCCAAAACTTTTCATTTAAGCTAGAAATAAGAGAGCTAAGCGCAATTTTTAGCCAAAGCATTTAAGACCTAAGACTTCCATCTCGAACTTCACTTTCTAATATTATATATGGTATTTAATTGCTAAAATGGACACATTTTGACAATTCTTTGCACAAAAACACCCAAATATGCACTACAATAAATCTCTCTTGGATAGTTGTCACACCACCAATGTAATGTCCCGCGTTACTCAGGTTAGATTAACCTCGACTATCGGGGTTTTACTAATAAATTATTTTAATAATTCTATTTCTTATTATTTTGAGCTGCTGTGGTGATTGTTGTGAGTTTATTTATTTATGTATTTATTTATTTATTGTTTGAAAAAGTTTTTTTTGGCATTTGTCTTCAGCCGTTAGACTGGTTGTTTATTTCTACTATTGGAGATAATTAAGTTTAGTAATGTTGGAAACTATAATTCTAATATTTGTAATTCATGGGCTTACTTTTATCTTTTTTTAAGAATTGTGTAAGTGAGCTTTTAATTCAAAACATAAAGGAAAAGAAAAGGAAGCCCTGAACCCCCGATTTCACTTCTTTTCATAAGCCAGTAGCCCCCCCGGCCGCCCCCCGTGTTGTCCTTCCTCGTTCATACCCAGATGCACCACCTCTCCTGAACGCAGACTCTGAGCACCGGCGACCTCCACCCGCAGCAGCACGTTCCTCTGGGGAACAACAGCAGGCGCAACATCGGTCTTGGTAGCGAGCGGCGGTGTTGCTGCAATTGGGGCATTCAGGGCGGTTAGTTTTGGCGACACAACTCCATAGTCAACATCAATATTCCATGAAGGTCGATGACCTCAGGTGCGGATTCCTCACGGCGCACAGCAGCGTGGTATTACTTTGGGGTATTTTCCTGCTGCAAGTAAGATGTTACAACAACTTTTCGTGGTGTTCGGTACCTACTCGTAACCGTTCGAAGCCCAATTTATGCAACCCACACCCCATCGAGTGGACCTTAGTTAGCCACGCCTAAACGAAGTTAATTTTGGCGGTAAAAAACCTTTCGAAACACTTTAGAACCGATTTCGATGATTTGAATTTTTGTTTTAATTGCTGTCTTTTGTCTCTTGATGTCTATGTGTTGAATCGACAGGAGTTTTAGAAGCATAACAGTGTGGAAGTAGCACCAAGGGGCGGGTGTGTGCGTTAATGGGTGCTCTTGCATTTGGTTATTGTTGAATTTCATTATATTGTGCAACTCATGTATGTAAAAAATTGTAGGTCATGGTTTGAGGACTTGTACATGTTATTGATGAGTTGTACTCTTCTTCAAAATTTGTTATGAAATGTCGAGACATTCTTGATGTGGTTTTTTTATCATGATATTATGTGTTGAAAATTAGCATGCGATATGGTTGCACTTTCATGATGCGGTTCTTCATGATATACGGTACCAAAACTTTTTTTTTATGGTACACTCTCGTTGTGGTCGTGCATAGTAGAAAGTGTGGGGAAATGTTTGTATGGATTAGTTGGGCATTCTTGTTGTAGTTCTACTTGTAAGAGCATTTGTATCGCGAGAACTTTTACTCTTGTATTTCGAATGGTGTAGGAAATGCTAGGTATTGGTTGTTGAGGCTTGTGACTATGAAATGCACATTATCTCTCGGCTTGGACTTTTATGTTGGGTACGCTATGGTGGGATTATGCTGGACAAGGTCAAATTGTGTGTTCTTGAGATTGTAATGCATTAATGTCCTGTTGGATGGCTTGGTGCAAAACAATGTTATGGTTGCTGGGTTGATGAGTTATTACTATGATCCCGGTTGGGATAGGGAGTGAAATGTGGAATTGGGTTAGTAGTACATCACTATTGGGTGTTGAGGCTTTGGGTACAAAAGGTCGGGGGTCGACATGATGAGTATTGGGTCTTTTAGTGGTGACGGTCAAAGACCAATACACAAAGTAGTTGTTGCAGCCTTGGGGATAAATGTCAAGGGTCGATGCACTGTTCAATGCCTTGGGGATAAATGACAAGGTCGAATGCCAAGCTTTTGTAGAAGAGTGTCGGGGCCTTGGGGATAAATGGCAAGGGCCGATGCGATTCAAAGAGTTAGGCTTTGAGGACTAACATGGTGCTAGGTTAGAAGTTACAGTTCAAGGCCTTGGGGATAAATGTCAAGGGCCGATACTACTCGAAGAGTTAGACTTGGAGGACTAACTTAGTGTGTTGGGTAGAAGTAGCTTGGAGGAGTTAGAGATCAACGGGCCTTGTGGCTGAAGTGGCGTGAGTCTTGTTATTTTGGATGCTTGTGCATGTGTGTTGATTTAACTGTTATAGCAATCGATTCTTGATTTCTAGTTATCGTTTTTCTCTTTATGATCGTTCTGGTTAGGATGCATGTTGTTTGTGAATAGTTAGTGAGGGCTAGTTACGAAGTATTTTATATACTCACCTCCTGCCTTAATTGTTTCAAGTGTAAATTGAACCCTTGACCATGGTGATGACGTGGAGGAGGCTTGACCGAGGGAGGACTATTAGGCTGCATACTTTTGTCAATGATAGTTGTATTATAATTTCATTATTGGGAGCATTAGCAACTCGTTGTTAACGGTGAATTAGATATTGTTGTTTTGGACGCGTTGAACGATTTTCCAGATGAACAGTTGTTTTACTTATTTGAGTTGCTTGTGTAATTTGGGTTTGTTGGACAAATTGAATGTTCCTTTATCCTTATGGATTTATTATCCATTAAGGCAGATGGGTTTTCTTTAGGAATAGGTTGAAGTACGAACCTCCACGTTTGTCTTTAAAATAGTTGTTTTATATCTTCTTTTTGGAGAGGGGTTGAATATGGAGTGTGATAGGGTTACCTCGAACTTAAATGTTGAAATATTCGGGGTCGTTACACTCAAACTTAAAATCTTTCTTAACCCCAAGTAAGAGCATTTACTTTACCTTTCTTCACCAAAAACAAAAAAAAAACATTAGAAAGCTGCAGTTCAAACATCGAACCCGATGCCTCAACCTTTCATTTTGATCAACCATGCTATAACTTATATACTTTGCTAAAATACTTCAGCTGGAGCGAAGAAATAAAAGCAGCCTAAGTTTATTCACACTCTAGAGGACGTTATTTTCCTATTTTATGCCAACTCTTGCTTCCTTCTACTTCCCAACCTTAAGTTTAATTTCTCATAAAGAGGATTGTTTACTGGCCTAAACCCTTAACCTTTTCATTACCAACTTGGGCTTCTTTAACCATGGGTTACCAGCCCTTCCTAATCCTGCAACCTTTTTATACTATGGATGCGGGCTGTTAGGCCATCATTTATTGAGGAAGTTTTTTTTTCCGGCTAAATTACAGGATTAAGAAGATTCATGGTTATATACAAATGCTAATAAAACTCCCCCAAACATAAAATGTTGCATTGTCCTTAATGCAGCTAAAGTCATCTAGAATGTAAAGCACCAACACAACCCCAAACTTAAAGTGAAAGTAAGATGAGAAATATAAGGATCTTCGATATCAGGATATAGACATGAGTGTGGAGGGCTAATGCTAACAACTAATGGGATCTAAAGGAATATGTCCATGATAGCTGTACAAAAATAAAGGTTGGCGTTGGATAGATAACCATTGAAATTCCTTCGTAGGTTCAACACTACCTAGGGCCAATACTACGAGAAGGATTGACACGCGATAACCCGAGCGTATTGAGCTACTCGAGCCATAAGCTATTTGAATCCACTCGTATAGATGGTTCAACACGATGTCTAAGAGTTAGAGGGATTACCTTTAAAGTCGATTACCTTGAGCAGAGAGGATACTCACCATGCCCAAAGCCGAAAACACTCCATGAGTTTGGTGACCAACCAACCAACCATACTCTAAGGGTAAAAATATGGATTCCTAAGTTCAAGCACACAAAGGAAAACGATATTTTTTTTCGGGGGGGGGGGGGGGGTTGCATACGGCAAGGGTGAGAACAACTCTCGGTTTTTCTATTCAATTCAATCCAAGGTTGTCCAAAACAAAGGGGGTACAAGTTAGGGGGCTGGTGGAGTGGGCAGCGAAGCAAGCTAATCCAATGAAGTAAAAAGGAAACCTTTTCCTTAAAAGAGATGGAGTGAGCAGGAAGGCAAGCTAGGGGCACTGGTGGGTGATGCTGGTGCTAGGCGCGGATGGGCGTGCGAGGGGCGTGCTGAAGGGGTGCTGGCATGGTGGGGTGCATGCGAGCGTGGGACGCTGGCATGGTAAGGCGGTAGGAAGCACGTGTGGGCGTGCGACAAGGAGCACGCACAGGGGCACTGGCGACAGGCAGGGGCTGGCACGCGACTGGGGAGCTGTGAGGTTAGCGCGACAGAGGCGCGCTCTGGGAAAGGTGCTTGCGATGTTAGCCTGCAACTGGGCGGCCTCGCGGGTGGTTGGTGCGCGTGCTGGGGCGTTGGCCGCTAGCATCAGGCGGACATGTTTGTTGGAGGGACTGCTGGCATCTTGTGAGGTTAGCACGATAGGAGCGTGCGGGCGCTGGCAGGACTAGGGCATGCGTGGGAGCTGTTGGCAGGTGGGGGCATGGGCATAGGCGTGCATGAGCTCGACGCTGGCAGGCACACGCAGGGCAGCATCTTGTGAGGTTAGCCCGTTGTTGGTGGCCTAGGCGTGCGCGCTGTGGGCATTTTGCATGCGGTTGAGCTCTCTTATTGGCTTGTCCTGATTCCAAGGACTTGAGACCAATTATGGTTATATCATCTCCTCCTTCTTGAAAAGAATTCGTCCTCAAATAAATAATGTCACGTACATAAAAAAGTATCATACTTAGTGACAAAATCGAACATACCATGTTATACTCACCATGAATTACTATTTTTGTAGTCATCATCATGCATTGTTGCTAGCACTTGGAAAGGAATTCTTCTCTTTGGTTCAAACTCAAAGTATAATTGTTGAGCATATGTTGTGAATCTCCTTTCATTTGGATTTGGTCTAAAATTTTCAAACTTTGATAAGTTTGGCATTTGTGCTACAACTTCCTCCATTTGGCTCCATCTCATCATGTTGTATTCTTCTTTATATAAATCCTGAAAATAAACACAAAAAAAATTCAAGTTAGTAAAAGCTTTAAGATTTAATTCATACTTACCTAATGGGGTGATCTTAAAGTCATGTGATGACGATGTGGTGAGTCCTTTAAGCTCCATTTGGTCATCAACCTCCATGGCCTTCAACACTTCTTCTATTTGATCATGATTGAGTTTAAGAGTTGAAAATTCCTGTGAATGTCTCAAACGAGTACAAGCACTAGGATAAAACATGTTACATTGTAAGTAGGGATCCTTATGCAATACTTCCATGAGATTTGACTTGTAGGGCCAAATATGTTGGATCTCGCTTTCTTTCTCCTCATACTTCTTTCTAATCTCTTCTTCTTTTTCATTCTCTTGCCTCGACTCACATGTTTCCACAAATATTTCTTCATGTATTAGTGGTTCAGGAGTAGGTATGTCACAATCAAAAGAATCTCTGTGATCTAAACAATTAAGAATGTTATGCATATAATCACTAAGAACACTTTTTCTACCATACTACTCTCATTCTCATCAACTTCTTGCACTACTTTGTTACTAATGGAAATATAAATTTTATGCGTGGTTTCACAAAGCATGTCTTTTTCTTTCTCACCACATTTTTCCTCAACAATAGGTAAAGTCTCATGCAATGGCTTGTAATCAATTGGAATATGAGTTTCATGCATTGATTCACAAGGTGTTTCATTTTCAATCACGTTACCTTCATTTTCAACACTAGGCATACAATCATGTAATACATTGCAATCTAAGGGAATTGGATCAACATGCCTAGTATCACAAAGTAGTTCGTTGTTAATCTTAATACTTTCTTCCTTAAAAATAGAGATAAAGTCATGCCATTCTTTTCTAGCACTAGTAGTACATATACCATACATAGTTCTAAAAAGTATGGGATACTCTTTATTTTCTACTATTGGGACTAAAGAAGGCAAACGAACCTTCCCTAATGTTTGACTTTCATGATTAATATGTTTAGGATTAGTATGCCATGAAGATTCTCTTTGATGCTTTCTTTCTACTGTTTTGGCAAGGTGCAACGTTTCTTCCAACATAGTGCAAGGTCGAATTTCTTCTTTTTCTGCAATACCTTGGCAATTTATCCATTGAGTCCATTGTAGAACCGATCCATAGTGGTCTCCTCATCTTCATATACATTAAGTTCCTCAAGCAATGAGCACATCTCACCGTAGTAAGCTTCAACATTTTTGTCCTTTTATCTCAGGTTCTTCAACTTGACTAATGACTTTGGAACACATTGTCTCCTCATTATTGACTTGAGTTCTCTCCATGAGGTGATTCGACTTTCTCAATTCGTTTTCCTACTAAAAAATAAAGCATCCCACCATGTTATAGCATAATCTTTAAAACAAGTGATAATCAGATTTACCTTGATGCTTTCACTCAAATGGTGTTTTGCAAATATGTATTGGGTGTGTTGCCCTAAACTCGTAGTTTGTATTATGTAAAAACAAATGTATATTCAATAAAGTTTTATTCAATAAATTTTTTGTTGAAGCATAGCATTGCATTGTCCAAATCCAATAAACTAAACATCCAAGGTTATTTCGATGTAATCGGGACAGTATATATACTGGGTATATAGTTGATATACGGGGTATATATTTGATATACCCCTGATATATGAATGGATAATGTCCCGTGAATAACCTAAAGGGTCTATAGTATATGGATAAGGCTGGGTACCTTATCCTGGCAACACTATGGATACGGCCCACTCTGTAAAGGTTACAAACGACTCGATCCAGGTCGTTCGTGTGGAGACATGCGAGTGGGGGTATCCTATACAATGAGTTTGTATAACACCGAACCACGAAATAGGCATTCTTTATATGTAACACCGTTAACTAATAGGTTGCTATTTCTTAAGATGACCAGGCAACTCATTCTCAATCCTGAGTGAGTTATGGACTCCTGCCCATGAGGGCTTGTCCTTTGATATGTATGGGTGAGAGTGGCCCGAGTTGCCGACTCAACATTCCTACCGTTTTGGGGACGAGACCTAGTGGGGAGCTGGGAACATAACATCACAAGATGGAATTCACTCCTCCCCGACTTTAGGGGAGTAGATGAGTATTCCCTTAAATGCTGACTCCGGGACTTGAACAACAGACCCCACCCTCTCATTGGCCGAGAGGGACTTCCGGTTATTGGTTGGACCATAATCGGGTTATTCATTAGAGGAGCAGTGGTGTTTAAGGAGTAAAATGTAACTCAGGGGTAAAACGGTAATTTGACCCAACTTGAGTTACGAGCACTCGTGAAGGATTGACTCGTCATTAATGGTCGTATATCCATGGACACGAAAACATTCTGCAGTGAGAAGAGTGCAACTGCAGGTCTTTAGTGGAATAACCCGTAGTTAACGAATCTAGATTAACTCGGTCAATGAGTTTGACCGATTAACCTTGCATCGTTGGAGCTTCGGATCTGTAGGTCCATTAGGTCCCCTTGCTAGCTCATAACGGGTAAAACGAGGATCAAGTTTTTGGAAGAATTTGAATTGTTCAAATTACTTAAGGGATTATATGTATATTGATACATTATAATATATAGTTAATTATAAATTAAAACTATATACTATGAGAGAAATTATTTGAATGAGATTCAAATAAAATTAATATGAATAAGATTCATATTAAAACTATAGGTTAAAAGTAATGTGCATAAGATGTACATTAGAACTATAGGTTATACGAGAGAAATGTTATAGAATATGATTCTATTTTTTTGTGATAAATAATTAAGTGTTAATTATTTATTTGATTTATATATTTATATATTAATTATTAATTGAATTAATAATTAATAATTATTTATTAATTAGTATGATTAATTAATAAATTACTTTTTATATTTTAATCATTATATATATATAAATTATTTATATATAAATATATATATATATTATTAATATTATTAATATTAATAATATTAAACTCCCCTGCAAAATTGCAGGAGAGTGGGAGGTTAGTGTGACGTGGGGAGTTACCCCACGTCACTGCTTCTGTTTTGTTTTTTTACAGTTCTGCAAAATAGAGAACACAGAAGAAGAACACCAAAAAAAAAAACCGTTTTCTCTCAATCAAAGAGCTCTCTCAATCTCTCCCTCTCGTTCCAAAGAAATTCTCCCACAAGAACGATCTCGTTCCCAGAGGATAGCGAGGAAGGCTCGGTGGTAGTGTTCGTCGGAAATTTGTTGAAGAAACGTTCTTCAAAGGTATTGAGTTTCCTCTGTATTTTCCTTCTATCAACTTCGGTTTTGTTTCCCGAAAATTAGCAATGAAGATCCGCTTCTGCTCCGGGATTCACATCCCTTCAATATGCTCTCCACTTGGTCCTCCTAATAAAGATACTCGTGTGGCCCCATACTTCCATGGAAATTTCGGAAGTTTAGGGGTCGAGTGTCCAAGGTAGCCACTAGTGTGGTGATCATTCCTCCTTTGATGAGCTACATTAAAGACATGGTTATTATAATTCGCGCATCGTGGACTATTCCTTCTCCTTGAAATTTGCCTCTTGTTAACACGACTACACAAGTAAAGGTTTGAAAATAACACTTTATATTTCTCACTCACTCCCTTAGTTGACCTCTCGGCTTCTCTCATTTTGGTATGGGTGATGTTGGTCTGGATACCCTTTCCGGAGATACTCACTTTATTGCTCGTGGCGAATCAGCTCTTAAACAAGCAAGCATAAGCCTACAAGCAACTATGAAAAAATACCTCTTTTTTTCTAGGGGTCAACGGTATAGATGATACCAAAGACGATAATAAAATGGTAGCAAACAATTACCAAATAATATAAACAAGGAAAGAAAAGATGCAGACCTTGAGCCTAATGCTCTTTGTACTACGGAATCAACAGCAATATAAAAATTGATGTCAAAGCTTAAACAAAGAAAAATCATGCGATAAAAGTCAATGAATAAAAAATAAACTTTAAAAGATGTACAAAATCCTAGTCGTACTGCAAACACACACAAAAATAATTCTTACCAAAAAAACAGTAACCTTTGCAACAAGAGGGGTGACTTTGGGTGAGGGGTCTGTGTTGTGTACGGCTCGGATTGAGCTCAAACCAGTACAAATTGAAGTACAACGAGTGTATTGAACGTATGTGGGCTGCCAAGAGGTTTGGAAATCGTTTGGAGGGGTTGCTCTCTCTGTAAAGGCCTAGAGATTTATGACACGGTTGACGAAGTAACGGTCCATAAGGCTTACTGAACCCTCCCGAGTAAAGTGATGAAAAGTAATGTTCCTCTAATACAACATAAAAAAAATGGAGATACGCAATAATAGAATAACTAGGAGATAAACCCCGCCTCAGTGGTCAGGTCTCCAATCAATAATATAGTCATTTTGACTCGTAATCCCAACACCACAGAAATTCGAAAAGCAAAAACAAAACTCATAAAGCAGTAAGAGTAACGATGTCTGCATTGCACTACATTATTTCCTAGCCTAACCGACACAGCTAGTGGTCCATTCCCTAGCCTAACCGACACAGCTAGTGATCCCGCCTCAATCAAACCTCCTCCACGTCATCACCACGGCCGGCCTGGTTCACACCTGAAACAATAAGGTAGAGGGGGGGGGGGTGAGTACATAATTACTCCGTAAGTAGCCCACCCTAACTAGACACCACAATAAGCTCGTAAACACAACCACATCAAAGACAATAGCAGAACAAACAAATAGGCAACACGAGACAATAGTAATGGATTAATAATAACATACAAGCAACCCAACGCCTAGACTTCCGGGACCCCCACACTATGTTAGTACTCCAAGTCTAACTTTTCGAGGCGTAACGGCTCTTGACATTTATTCCCAAGATATCGACCTTCCTCCACAACGCTTGGTGCTCGACCTTGCCTTTTATTCCCAAGGTCTATAACTGTTACCCTTAAGCACCCCCTTCACGTTAGTCCTCCGAGTCTAACTTCTCGAGTCGTTCTGGCCCTTGTCATTTATTCCCAAGGCCCCAATACTTTTCTCCAGAACTTGAGGTTCGACCTTGCCATTTATTCCCAAGGTCTAAAACCGTGCACCAGTCCTTGACATTTATTCCCAAGGTACCGATGACTACCGGACGTATTGGTTCTTGACATTTATTCTCAAGACCCCAATACCCCTCCATTGAAACCTGATGTTCGGCCTTGCCATTTATTCCTAAGGCATTCCCACTCAAGCTTTGAATAACCATACGACTAGCACGCATTTTCAGTTCAGACACCTCACAGATCAACCAACCACTAACCCGACCCGTCGCTCGTATCCATTCCCACTAACCTTTCAAGGACAACCTATAAGTAAGTCTTCCACATTTCAATTCACAATCCAAATTTTTACCAGCATACTCTCCTTCGTACCAACAATACATCAATTCCACAGCTTTCAACAAAATAATATTAAACTATATGACGGGCTATCAACACATGCATTTCGTCTCCGACACGTTTACAACGTCATGGTTTAGCTACTTCCAACTACAGTAATCAGGACCAACCAAACACAACCATCAACAAGAAAACATGCATCCTCATAATGTTTAGCAATGAAACGACAACACATAACAACTTCCAACTACAATAATCAGGACCAACCAAACACAACCATCAACAAGAAAACATGCATCCTCATAATGTCTAGCAATGAAACGACAACAAGTAACAACTTCCAACTACAATAATCCAGACCAACCAAGCACAACCATCAATAAGAAATCATGCATTCTCATAATGTCTAGCAATGAAACGACAACACGTAACACAACGATAATTACTGTGAGTGCACAACCACGGCTAACAATTTTCCTAATGCACGAAATAAATTATTCCAATTAAAAGTCATCACCAAAACCATTCAACTAACTAAAAATCAGCACCAACACCATACAACTAAATAAAAATCAGCATCAAAATCCCTTCAACTAATTAAAAATCAGCACCAACACCATACAACTACATAAAAAAAAATCAGCACCAAAATCCATTCAAACAAAATAAATAAATAAAAAAAATCAGCACCAAACCATTCTGTTAACACAAGGTAACACACGCACTCGCCCCCAGGCTACTTACACACTGTTATCCTCATGTATCCTGTGTCAACTCACCACCTAAACGACAATAAGCAATGAAGTAATTAATACAAACTTCCAGCCATCTAAATTATTTCTAAGGGATTTCGCAATGATCATTACCGCAAAAATTGACTTCGTCTAGCTGTGGGTAACTCAAGCCTAGCTCGAATGGTTGTGGGTTGCGTAAATCAAGCCTCTAATGGGTATGGGTAGGTGCCGGGATCGGAAACTGCTGCTGTCCGGACTAATTTTAGCAGTAAAAATTCATCAAACGATGCCCACGACGCTGCGCGCAGCAAGAACCCGAGCTACGACCTGCTGCTGTAAAAGCCCGCGCCCACTGCTGCTGTCCGAACGCCGTGCACCTCCGCCGCTGCCCGGAACCCGCGAGACGCTGATGCCGACGCCCGTGCCCCGCCGCTGCCGCCGTCCGCGAACTGCTGTTGCCGTCACCCGCGCGCAGCTGCTACCCGTTGCTGCCGACGCCGCACGCCGCTGTTGCCCGAAGTCGCCGCCGACGTCGCCTGCCGCGCCACCCGCCGCGCTGTCACCTACCGTTGCTGCTGTCAAGTAGCCGGTGGTGGCCATTCGTCGAGTGTTTCGGTGAGGGTCGAGGCACCGGTAGAAGAAGGAACACGAAAAACTAGAACGGGGAGGGGAAGAAGAGGCTCACGAATGGGGAGGGATGTTGGGGGCTAGGGTTTCCTCTTACCTTTCTTTTGTTCTATTTTTTTTTTTTACAAGAAGGGGCCCACTTGGGCTAGGCCCTTTTCTCCTTACCTCTTGTTTTAAAACAAGAAAGGCTCACTTACTTGGATACTCAATTTGGGCCCAACGGACCGGAACAATTATAAAGAAAGCAATTTCCTCATTACACAATAATTGGATACGTAAGTACTCTTCAACACCATAACAATAACCACAGCGGCTCGAAATAAAAGGAAATGAACAATGAAATTAAATAAAAAGAAATTTCTAAGAAAAAAAAGGGTCCGGGGACTCGAGATAACTGACCTGAGTAACGTGGGGCGTTACACTCTCAAAGAAGAATTCTAAGGCTGCACTAAGGCTTCTCTCAGGTCGCCCAGTGGACTAGGCAGCTGTCCTCCTTGTTTTGGGCTATCCAAAGTGGTCAAAATAATCCAACAATATTTTTAGATTAAAGAATAAAAAATATTAGGATTACTGCTTGGACATCTTCTCTTCTAACGCTAATAACTTTTTCCGCAAATCTTGTATGGCTGCAATCTTTATGTCCGAAAGCTCATTCAAATACCTTCAATCTGGCACGTAATTTTACTATAATCAACAAAAATGTCAGAGAGATATAACTCGTCGAAGTTGGAACTCTGTTCTCTCGTTTGCTGCAGGATTTTCCAGAAAAGAGTGATTATGAAAAACTGTATAACTTCCAAACCACATATAAAAAATTATCTATTCTGGGTTCACTGGAAAGATAACTTAGAGATCTTTCAAATGACACTGAGAAAGGAGATGACAGTTTAAAGCAACAGTCGAATATCCTCCTCTCCCGTCAACTCTTCCCCGAAATTGGTGAGAGATTCCTCTTCCTTATCTTTTCGAACCTTCTAAAATGTGTCTCTATTGGGATCTGTTTGTGTCGGCTATGGTTAACTATCCCTTTAATATCGAGTTCCCAATTTTAGGGCACCCAGCTGCAGGTTGTACGGGCATTGTAATTTTCCCATGTATGGGACATTAACTGTGCAGTAATTCCATTGGGGCTTCTAGCTCGAACTTCACTTTCTAATATTATCTATGGTATTAAAGAACTAAAATTAACACACCTTGACAATTCTTTGCACAAAAACACTCAAATATGCACTATAATAACTCTCCTTGGGAGAGTTATCACGAAGCAGCCCTGGATTTCGACCATTGATGCTAGTTGCGAGAAATTCTCTCTAGGATATCAAAAGCTACATATGGCTTTGACAGTAAAGCCTCATTCGTTGAGACGTCTACCACCAGCTGAGTTGCCTCGTTTAGCCCAATATAATACGTTTTTTATTTGTTTACAGTGCGGTATTCCATGATGAAGACATTTTTGAAGCAATCCCTTGAATCTTTCCCATGATTCACTTAGAAATTCTCCTGGAAGCTGATGGAAATTATTAATTTTACCCCTCAGCTCAGCATTCTTGGAAGGCAGGAAATATTGCATCAAAAAAATTCTGCTAAATCGTTCCATGATGTGATCGATTAAGGAGTAAGGGAATAACTTCAACCACATAGCCTCCTTACGCACTCCTTCTACTTTAAATGAATATGCCACTTGCATGAAATATCACAGATGCCTATGAGGATCTTCTGATGCCAATCCATGGAATGGTCCCATAGTCTGGAGCATTTAAAACATTGTCGACTTCAGCTCAAATCTATTAGCTTCAATAATAAGGTCTGTGATTACAGGATTGAAGTCATAGAAGGTCGGAGTCACATAAGCTCTGATTTCCTACTTTGTGTCATCTGCAAGTAGGACAGAGTTCAAGGGGGCATTGGGATAGCAACTCCAGCCCTAACCCCTTCTATCCTTTCCAGTTCATGTGTAGGCTGAACTGGTGCGTCCAGATTCATGCCTATGCCTCTACACTGTATTCGTTGCTCGACCCTTCTTCTTCTTGAGTGGGTCAATGCAAATTCAAATGTATGGAAATCGTTCATCCACCGCACAGCCTAGCTGCAACACATAAAAAAATGGAAGGATCCTTTAAGCACCATATTTCAAGACAACAAATCCAATTTATAAATTCTATCTCCCCACCAACGGCACCAAAAACTTGTTTGTTTCCCTCGCAGCTAGGAAATATAGTGCAGGTATACACTAATATAATATGAGGCTTTCAATTTGCGAGTAAATTGGGGAGGGAATTTCCACTTGCTGCTCTTCTCCAAAAAATGCTATCAATATTTACTTTAAAATGTTGATTGCCCAGATATTCACGGCTCTCTCCCTTGATACTTAACACATGCTTTAACCCCACCCCTAAGTATTCGCCTTCCCACTTCAAAAGAGGATAACTACAGCTAATAGAAGCTAATCCACTTAATAATGACTCTCCGGAGCCTCAATTAAGCTAGCACACTAACTAAGTTGGCCACACAAGTTTAGTGAGATGGAAATATAAACACACTTCTATTAAATCAGCTTTAAAGTTCTAAACATAGCAAGAAACAAATATTACAGCAAGTTTGAGACCCCCCCTGAAGATGGGGATTTAGTTCATGACAAAAAGTCTAAAAATAATAGAAAAGACAGAGGAGAGATTTATTTTCGATGGAGATAACAGAGAATAAAAAGCTTCCTCGGGTGCACAGTGTGACCCACGAGCAAGACAGATAATCTCCAGTTCCTTATTCGATGAAAAACCACTACTATCAATGGGGGAATGTTCTCTGAAATCGATTGTACTCAAAATGGATCAAGGATGTCGCCCCCTTTTCGGGTAGGGCATCTTCCATTTATATACTGGGCCCTTAAAAATTAGGTCATCCCTTGGATGCTTTACAGATAAAGTAACATTTTAAGCTCAACGAGTTACTGAGCTATTATACGCTCTGGGCATCCTGGTGATATATAGACTCTAACATAATCCCCACGATCTTGGCAGCACTCCTCTCATCCTAAGTTGAATTCTGTCGTTCCTGCAATAACCATCTACTATTAAGCATTTATCGTTAAAAACTGAGAAATTTAGGAATTGCAGCAGCTTCGGGTCCACTCGATGTATTCTCACATTTTCCTTGGTTTATTGATAAGAGTCCTCACATTTTCGCACAACAAATGCCCAAATAGTCTATGAAACACTATCTAATTAAGAGTTATGACTAGAGCAGCTCGAGTTCGTGGTCATTTAGAAGTAGCGATAAACGTTACTTTATGCTTGCCTTTTTTCAACTTTTGGACTAAGTCTGCAAACGGCATTTCATCATCCGAGCTCTCTAAAATAGGATGATAGCAGGGATCAGATGTATAAGAAAAAGATATAGAAGGGCGTAAACATGTACAGGTGTTGACAGTAGGAAGGTGGACTCATTCGCCACATTCTCTGAACTATATTCCTTTTGCTCTTCACTTTTTTGATGTACCACTGGCCAATCTCCTTCTAATCTCATACTAAACTTCATCATCCTACTAGCTCGCTTCCTCGGATGTGCCATTAACATTCAGAGGGTCTTGTGGTGACATAGTCATAATGGGTCGACTGAAAGAACCAATTCTCTACAAAGATTCTAGACCATCATCTTTTTTTCATAATTACTAGAGATTGGTTTTTCCATCTCATTTTTGGCTTCTTTAGGTGTGGTTTGGCTTCCTTGTATCATGGGTAAATTAATATTAACAGGACTAACCTCAGGCGCAACTATCTCAAGCTGCTAAACACCCGGAATAGTTGAAGTGGGCATGGGTAAACTAATATGAACAGGACTAATCTCCTTGGCTACGATTTTGTCTATTTATTCCATGTCCTTCCAAACCTCCATTTGGATCTTTCTACAATGGATTTTCTAGATGTGGTGATGCTAGGATAGACTTGTGGTCTCAAAGGATCCATTATTATAATCCTACTATTTGTTTCACTTTCAATCTTCTTCTTTTTGTTTTATTTTTCCTTTTGTCTTCTAAGTCTCTGTTCTCGTCTTAACCTCCTTAGGGTTCTTTCAATCTTTTGATAAAATGGTAACATGTTAGGCCGTATGTTCATACACTAAATGAACAATCCTTCAAGGTTATATAACTAAACAATTTTCATAACAAAAATAATGTGGCGATAGCAGTTAGGGGTGTACACTTGAGTCCCCAAAACCGACCTACCGACTGAACCGATGTTGGTAGGTTGGTTTTGGCTTCCATCGGTCGGTTGTCGTTTTTTGGGATCTCAAATTTTTCGGTCGGTCGATCAGCGAGCCTTAAACCCCAATAATCGATCGAATCGACCGAGATATACCTTTCCAAAATATATATTTTCTATATATATAATATTATATATAACGTTTTAAATTTTTAAGTTTTATTTTTTTAGAGTTTTTTCAATATGCCGCCGCTTTTTCTTTCCCTCTCGATTGTTTTATGTTAATCAGCCTCTCCTTCACGCTTTTTCTCAATCCCTCGCTGCCTCTCGTCTTCCTCTCGATTTTCTCACGATCG
Organism: Momordica charantia; assembly: GCF_013281855.1. Taxonomy (NCBI): domain Eukaryota; kingdom Viridiplantae; phylum Streptophyta; class Magnoliopsida; order Cucurbitales; family Cucurbitaceae; genus Momordica; species Momordica charantia. The sequence goes on along the minus strand of NW_028275161.1, from coordinate 7,562,010 downwards.
GCCGCCGCTCAACCCTCATCGCCATTGCTGACGGCCCGACGACATTTTTCTGTGCTCAACCCTCATCGCTGACGCTCTCTCCCTCAGTCCCCTCACTTTCCGGCGCCACCCAACTCCTATCTCCGCCTTCTGCTCCGATCTCTACCTGTCGACCCTTCTACTTTCGATATTCTTTCAGCGTGACCCAACCCCACCCACCACTCAAACTGGATTCGGAATCAGAGGAGCAAGTTTTGATTTAGTTTATTGATTAAGAAAAACCATAGCTAATTGATAATTGATTAAGCAAAAACCAGAATCTGATTTAGAGTATTGATTATATGGGTGAATCATTTATTAAAGATCAAGGGTTTCAAAGTTAACTTGAGATAACTTTTTTTTTTCTATTTTTTCTTTTTTTTTTCTGCTTCTAGCTTACAGAGCTTCCAAGTTTTTCTCTTTTTTCATAATCGGATTTCTTTTTTTTTTTTTGATAAAAAAGTAAAGTATGATCGAAATGCAAATAAGACATAAATCATGAAATCTAATCATATTTATTTTCTTATTAACTTTATTTATTTTTAACAAAACTTTTATATATTTTGCAGAGTTAATATGAATTCCACAGAACATCCAAGTGGTATGATGGTCGGAGAGAAAAAAGTTGATACTATCAACTTAGATCTAGTAGAAGATTGTTCTTCAAGTCAAAAATAAGGAAGCAGAAGAATATCAAAAGCATTGTTTAGGATCATTTTGAGAAGTTGAAAGGTGATCATTTAATCCTCGAGCTAAATGAAAATATTGTGGAAATATGTATGCATGTCATCCCAAACGTAATGGGACAAGATCTTTTAAATTTCACATAGAAAATTGCAAGAAGTATCCTTACCAAAAGAAGAGAGATCCAACCCAACAATTATTAACTTCAAAAAATAAAGAAGTTGGTGATGGTGTAGAATTTGATTCAAAAGTTGTATGTGACTCATTTGATTTGGAGAGTTGTAGAAAAGTTTTAGTTGAGATGATTATTATAGATGAACTGTCTTTTAGATTTGTGGAGGCTAAAGGTTTTCGAAGATTTATCAATAAGTGAATAGGTTTGCTTGAGCCTCGGTTTGTTATTGCTAGTGATGTTCTGAAGATATCTCTTATGAGAAACAATGTTTCTAAGACATGTTTAAGGTAAAAAAAATATAATGTTTCTCTCACTATTGATTGTTGGACATCACGACAAAATATAAGCTATATGATATTGACTGCTGATTTTATTGATTCTGATTGGAATTTGCATAAGAGAATTCTTAGTTTTAGTCCAATTGAGGATCATAGAGGAGATACCATTGATAAGACTGTTGAGAAAAATTTGAACAAATGGGGGATTGAAAGAGTTATGACTTTGACGGTTGATAATGCTAGTTCGAATGATACTACTGTTGCGAATCTTATCAAGAGATTTAGTGAGGGGTTGTTAATTCAGGGTGAATATATGCATGTTAGATGTTGTGCGCACGTATTAAATTTTATTGTGTGTGATGCTTTTAAGGAACATAATGTTTGCATTAGTAAAATCACAACGTTGTTAGATTTGTGAGGTCTTCTCCTACACGTGCTTTGAAATTTAGAAAGTGTGTTGAACTTGCTAAGATATCTTATAAGAGTATTGTTTGATGGAGTGAGATGTTTGAAAAGGCTTTTGAAAGGTTATAGGATGAGGAGTCTGCTTATGTAGTTGATTTACGTCCTAGCAAGAAGGATTAGACGAATGTTAGGATATTAGTTAAGTTTTTAAAAGTCTTTTATGAGGTCACCCAGCAAATTTCTGGATCTTTGTATACTACGTCGAATCTGATTTATCATGAGATTAGCATAGTTCAAAATTGCATACATTTGAATTCTCTGAATAGTGGAAATTCAATTTTTTGTAATATGGCCAAAAGCATGCAGGCTAAGTTTGATAAATATTGGGGAAACAATGAAAATACATATGTTTTGTTGTATGTTGCTACTATGTTGGATCCACGTTATAAGTTGAAATTCTCGTCATACTGTTTCAACAAGTTAGGACCAGAAATAACTAAATCTATGACAGATAATGTGGAATATGTTTTGAGGTGTCTCGTTTTCAAATATAGTCTGACTTATAGTAGTAGTGGTGAAGAGATGTTAATCCCGGAGCGGAAGCGGACCGTTGTTCGTGACATTTGAGAAACAAAACCAATTTGCAAAGAAGAAAGAACACAGGGGAAAAATACTACCTTTGAAGAACTTTTCTTCAACGGTTTCCACCCGAACAGCACCACCGAGTCTTCCTTGCTATCCTCTTGGGTTTCAAGAACACGCTTGTGGGAGCGTTTCGTTTGTAATGTGAGGGAGAGTTGAGGGAGAGAGCTTGATTGAGAGAATTGCACAAAGTTCTTCGTTGGGGGCCTTTTTCCTGTTACAAAACACTTCTGCAAAAAAACTCCCCACGTCATAACTACCCCCACTCCCCTGCGATTAAGCAGGGGAGTGATAATATTAATATTAATATTAATAATTAATATATATATATATATATAATATATATATATATATAATATATATATAATTAATTAATTAATCATATTAATTAATAAATGTTAATTAATTATTAATTATATGTATATATATATCAAATAAATAATTAAGCCTTATTTATTTATCACATAAATAGAATCATATTCTATTGCATTTCTCTCGTATAACCTATAGTTCTAATGTACATCTTATGCACATTATTTTTAACCTATAGTCTTAATATGAATCTTATTTATTCATGTTAATTTTAGGGGATTTGTAATGGGTAGCATATAAGTTTTCTATATTTAACAAAATAACATGCCTTTTTGATATTTTCAGATATAGCATGTTTTTGAAAATCCTGATTTTAAAATTTTCAATATTCCCAAATTACCCTTTTCAGTTATCGCTTCGTTATTATATATCAAACATATATCACATATATATCAGGAGTATATCTGACAACATTAGTATATCATAAGTAAATCAATAGTATATCAAAAGTCAATCAGTTCTATATCAGTTGTATAATAGTAAATCACTATTTTACCTGCTTTAACCCTTTGTCTTGTATTTTTTTTATCAATTAGAAATTAGTAGGTATTGGCATGCATGGAAAATGAGAAAAAAATTTGATACTTACTGAAAATGAGAAAGAAAACTTGAAAGGAACCTGAATGTGAATGTCAATGGTGATTTACGAAATTACTGTGAATGAGAAATCAATTAGAAATTAGAGGTAAATAGAAACTTAGGGTTTTTCTGTATATCAATAATATATCAGTGATATATGAAGTATACATTGTATATATATGAATAGTAAAATTATGTTTTATTTAAAGTTATAAAGATCAAAATGGAAGCAGCAACAATGTCATTCTTAAAAGGTTTAAATATCATTCTTGGGTATTAACATCAACATCAAATCAGCAGCAAAATTCTTCAACCAAAAATTTAAAGGTTTAAACATCAAAATGAACCAGTAGCATAAACCAAAAGTAGACTAACAATGTGATTCTTAAAATTCTATAAAAGAACAAGCATAAGTTTCAACAGTCTAGAAAAACGTAAGTTTCATTCTTATATAATCTTTAGGTAAAAGCTTGAGACATCAAGTTCTTGGTGATTGTCGTATTTTTGGAGATACTATCTTTGAAGCTTTCCATTTTTCCAAAGACAACACTTTTGGCATTGGTTTATGTTGTCTTTTGGGACGAACGACATCAACATTTTCGACGATGTTTTTTAATTTCATTTTTCGTGTTTGTACCATTGCTTTTATCTGAAAAAAAAATTATTTCATATATTAGTATATCATAAAACATATATTAGAGGTAATATGTTCGAAATAATTGATAGATATCATAGTTATATAAGAAGTACATCAATTTCATATCATATGTATATCAAACATATATCACATATATATCAAGAGTATATATGTTAATCGTAGTTATATCAGAAGTAAATCAATAGTATATAAGAAGTCAATAAATTCTATATCACCTATAGTAGTAGATATCATAGTTAGTTATATCAGAAATAAATCAATTTCATATCATATGTATATCAAACATATATCACATATATATGAGGAGTATATCTGTCAATCATAGTTATGTCATAAGTAAATTAATAGTATATCAAAAGTCAATCAGTTTTATATCACTTATAGTAGTATATATCATAGATATATCAGAAGTAAATCAATTTCATATCAAATATATATGAAACATATATCACATATATATCAGGAGTATATCTGTCAATCATAGTTATATCATAAGTTAATCAATAGTATATCAGAAGTCAATCAATTTCATACCATATGTATATCAAACATATATCACATATATATCAGGAGTATATCTACCAGTCATTAGTATATCAGAAGTCAATCAGAAGTAATTTATTGTTGGTTCGGGCCTGCAGGGTATATTTGTAATTTATAACGTGAGCCTCCATTTTTTTGCCAAAAAAATGCTATATTTGAAAAACCCAAACCTTGTTGCTATTTTGCTTATTTTCCTAACTTTTTTTGCCATATCTCAACTTGCCCCTTAATTTTATTTGAATCTCATTCAAATAATTTCTCTCATAATATATAGTTTTAATTTAGAATCAACTATATATTATAATATATCAATATACATATAATCCCTTAAGAAATTTGAACAGTTCAAATTCTTCCAAAAACTTGATCCTCGTTTTACCCGTTATGAGCTAGCAAGGGGACCTAATGGACCTACAGATCCGAAGCTCCAACGATACGAGATTAATCGGTCAAACTCATTTACCGAGTTAATCAACATTCGTTAAATACGGGTCATTACACTAAAGACCCGTAGTTGCACTATTCTCACTGCAGAATGTTTTCGTGTCCACGGATATACGACCATTAATGACAAGTCAATCCTTCACGAGTGCTCGTAACTCTAGTTGGATCAAATTACCGTTTTACCCCTGAGTTACATATTACTCCTTAAATATCACTGCTCCTCTAATGAACAACCCGGTTATGGTCTGACCAATAACCGGAAGTCCCTCTCGGGCCAATGGGAGGGTGGGGCCCGTTGTTCAAGTCCCGGAGTCAGCATTTAAGGGAACACTCATTTACTCCCCTAAAGTCGGAGAGGAGTGAATTCCATCTTGTGAAGTTATGTTCCCAACTCCCTACTCGGTCTCGTCCCCAAAATGGTAGGAATGTTGAGTCGGCAACTTGGGCCACTCTCACCCATACAGATCAAAGGACGAGCCCTCACGGGCAGGAGTCCATAACTCACTCAGGATTGAGAATGAGTTGTCTGGTCATCCTGAGAAACAGCAATCTATTAGTTAACGGTGTTACATCTAAAGATTGGCTATTTCGTGGTCCGATCTTATACGAACTCATTGTATAGGATACCCCCACTCGCATGTCTCCACACGAATGACCTGGATCGAGTCGTCTGTAACCTTTACAGAGTGGACCGTATCCATAGTGTTGCCAGGATAAGGTACCCAGCCTTATCCATATACTATAGACCATTTAGGTTATTCACGGGACATTATCCACTTGTATATCAGGATATATCAAATATATACCTCGTATGTCAGGGGTATATCAAATATATACCCAGTATATCAAATATATACCAGTGCACATACTGTCCCGGTTATACTAAAATAACCTCGGATGTTTAGTTTATTGGATTTTGGACAATGAAATGCTATGAATTCAACAACAAATTTATTTAATAGAACTTTATTGAATATACATTTGTTTTTACAAAATACAAACTACGAGTTTAGGGCAACACACCCAACAAGTGGAAGTGGTAGTGGTAGTGGTAGTGGTAGTACATCAATTGTTGGTTCACATACCAATACTACTAGTACAGACTTCGATTCAGAGTTTGATGAGGGCTTTGATTATTCATCTAAAGATACTACAGCTTTTAAAAATGACTCAAAGATTGACGTGTATTTGTTAGAATATCTTGCTAAGAATGATAGTAAGTTTGACATAATTCAATGGTGGAAGCATAATGGTTGTCCATTTGAGATTCTTAGCAAAATTAGTAGAGATATTTTAGCAATTTCAGTCTCAACTGTAGCATCTGAGTTCGATTTCAGTACTGGAGGATGTGTAGTTGACTATTCATGTTGTTCGTTGGCTCGAAAAACATTTGAAGCTCTCAATATGTTGTCAAAATTGGTTAAATTATGAGCTGATAGAACTATTTTAACATTTATGGACTATTTTCATTTTCTATGGATTTTGAAGTCGGATTATATTAGAACTATTTATTGGATACTCATTCTACTATTTATTGAAGCTAGTTTTGAAATTGGACTATGGAATATGGATTAGGATTATTACGGATTTTTAATACGAATGGGTTGAAAATAGGAACAGGCTGAATATGGATTTACAATAGGAATGGGCTAAAAGAACAAAAAATATAATAAAAAAGCAAGGAAATAAAAAAAAATCGACCGAACCGTCAATCTGGTTGGTCAGTTACATGTGATATGGTACGTCGGTTGGCGTCGATTTTTGCCCAATAACTGACCCGACCGACCAACCGATGTACAACCCTAATAGCAGTACACAAAAAGATCACAAAAAATGAAAATAAAAGAAAATTAAGTCCTCAACATAGCACCAAAAACTTGTTACACCTTTATTGTGTAGTTAAGAGGTTATAGTTCAAGTGTACGTTATCATACCAGGAATGAGTCCAAGTTCGTATTCACGGAGACTGGTTTCTTAAAATAATTTGCGACTCACTTGAATGAAGTAATCAATTTTAGGTGACAAAAATAGTGGTGTTTGGTTTTGAAATACAACTTAACTTCGTGTGAAAATAATAACCCTTCTACTACTCTATAACCTTAATTGATTAAAAAACAACAGCAATGAGTGCTCGACGCTATTGTACTGCACCATGCAAACGAAGTTCAACTCTTATTCCGAACTATGTTTAGTTGTTTATGAAATTAGGCTAACTATTGCATAGGTCCATGAATAGTTGGTATCCATAGTAAAACATTGAGCCAACCTTTCTTTAACGGGTAAGAGAGTATATGTCTAGGTTCATGTTTTAGCACTTTATTTCTAAAATTTCCCATTTTAATTTGATGAAATCCATTTTACCTAACGTTTTAATCATTACGTTAAAACTAGTGTGATTAAGTGGCCAGATTTAAGGCATTCACAATAGTTGAATTTGTTTGTATAAATTGGCTAAGGCATTCACATAAGGGGATAATGGTAAATTAGTTCAATTTAAAAGAAAAAAGAACAATAAAATATGGAGTAGAAACAGAATTCATTTTCATGAAAAGTAAGAAAAGTTTCACATAATGTAAATAGTCAATTAACTGGCTGGTTTAAAGATCTCGAAGGAGAAATACAAGAATTCTGCAGGCTCAAGCTTTACTCTTTAACTGGCTCAGGTTCAATAATTACACAAGGCTTAATCTCTCGGAGAAGCTGACTCTTTCTCACTTTCTCCCTCTTAATCGACTAAGGGAGAGGTAAAACAAATGACTAATCTTAAATATAAACTAACTGGAAACATAAGTTGAATTGAAGAAGGAAATAGTTAGTTCTTTCCAGAAAAAAAAAAAAGAGTAAAACTAAAGAAAACCGATGCTGGAAAAACACTCTAGATAAATTCGAAAACAAAAGCAGTAGATTTCTCCTCCAGCCCACAGCTTGCGGTATAAATATGGCTTTTAAAAATTTGTTGGATGATTGATGGCCTTGAGGGATTTTGGTGGCTAGACTTTAGGGTTTGACTGGATTCAACCGATCGCCCAACAAAATTGACTGGCCTGATTGGTCAAAAGGATCTGCATAATGGATTGATCGAAATGTCCTCAAACATTATCTTTTACGAATTTCTACACTGATGCTTGATTTCTGTGTATATCTAACTAAGAGTTTGGAGACAAAGACGTACGTGACACGTTCATGATACCTACGTGGCACTCACTCAGAAATCATCATCAAACACAAAATAAACACTACTTGCATAACTATGTCTCCAAATCACATGAATTAAACATCACTTTACCCTTGAAGTGAAGGGTTACGAGGTCGCAACATGAAAGTTTACATGGATGGCATGCTTACAAAGAGCAGGTGAGCCGATGAGCACCAAAGTGATGGGAACTCACCAGACGAGACTCAACCCGACCAAATGTGCATTTAGAGTCATCTCATGAAATATTTAAGGTTTCATGGTCCATTAAATGAGAATTGAGGTAAACCCAAAGAAAATCAAGGTCATTTTGGAAATGGAGTCACCAAATACGGTGAAGGAGCTCCAAATCTTGAATGGGAAAGTGGTAACCTTGAACTGCTCCGTTGTTAGGTACACGAACCAATGTCATGCTCTTCAATATTTTGAGGAGAGGTGGCAAGTTTACGTGGAGCGAAGAGTGAAATTCAAGGGATACCTCAGTTCAACCCGTCGCCAAACCTAATAACGGGAAACGAGCCATACCTCTATTTTTCTGCATTGGACAATGCGATCAGCTTGACACTTATAACGGAAGATACAGGCAAATAGTCCGTGATGTACTATATCGGGCGAGTGGTCCACGTGTCTTCGTTATATTTTACCCCTAATAAATTTCAAAATTATTTATATATTATTAAATATTTTAATGTAATTTTGCATTCGAATTGGTATGTTTATGCAAAAAAAGGGACGAAGTCAAACCCAGTCAAGGTCGGACACGTAGGCATACTGACTCGAAACGTTGCGGAATGACCTACACAAGACGCTAAACTCTTCGATGCTCAAGTTAGTAAAACAGCTCAGACGCAATAGTAAGGCCGAAGAGAAATTTGATACCTGGTGTGAAAATAGTGCCCTCTTTTTAAAGGTTTTGTGCTCTAACAGACCTCCCGACCAGTGGTTATTCATGTCGGATAGTAGATCGGACATGTCGTACTCGGCATGTCGGTCATGGAGAAGGTCGACTAAGTAATCCTCCTTAAAAGGTTAGAGGTGGACTTGTCCCTGAGGTTGCCAACGTGGGCGATTCCCTGTCTTCCACGTGACATAGCGATTTTCCTCTCCAAAAATTGGCCCCCTTTCTGGCAGGTTCAAGATCAGCTTGGCATAGAAGTTTTTATTTAATTGGAAAATTGACCGACGTGGTGACTTCCGAGTTCCTGGTTAGAATTATAGCCGTTGGAGAAACTGGAAGGTCGACTCGACAAGTGTCAGAGTACGTAAGTGCCCCGACGTTCGAACTTCCTAATTATCCGAGTCGTCGCTTTCTAGACAAGTGTACGGTGAAGATTAATTTCTGAAGTACAATAAATAACCCGAAGGTTTAGATCCACTTTTTACACTTTTTGAAAATCTTGAGTCTGACCTGAGTAGCTCGGAACTTCACTTTTCCTTTTTCTGTGATGTTTAGTTCTTATAGTAGTAGTTTGTTCAATAGTTTAGGTCGAAACCTGAACACCTCTTCCCGTAGAAAGGTTTGCTCCGGCAATGAACTAGCTGATAGGTTAGATGTCGAGCTCGAGGAGATAGAGAACTTTAGTTTATCGAAGATGGTGATGAGGATAGTGACACTTCCACATCAGGCCAAGGGTTAGAATATCCTTCCCAAATGCCTGAAAATTACCTAGGACCCCTTCGTAAGCGATATAGCATTCCAGACAACATAGGTCTTCGTCTTCCAACTGAGGCTGAGCATGCTGACTACCCTCTGGAGGGGTGTATCACACTTTCCCTAAAGATGTTTGAGTACGAATTTCGCCTTCCCATTCATCCCTTCGCCTAGGAGTTCCTAGTCCGAACTAGACTTGTTCCAGCCCAAGTGGCCCCCAATGGATGGGGTGTCGCTTTTTGCCTAGCTGCATTATTTTGGCTTAAGGCTCGCAAAGTTAAGGGTCTCGAGTTGCTCAGAGCCGAGCAGCTTCTTGCTTGTTTTAAGGTGAAGCGCATCTCCAATAAGCTTGGGCGTTATTATTTATGCACCAGAAAGGACACAAGGGGTATTGTTAAAGAGGTGAGTAAATAAATGGTTTTACGCCTATGGATAATGGTTGGCGAAGGATGAGTCTGACCTACCCTTTTCAACGTTCCTCGTAGATTTGGGAACTTAGCTAAGAGGTCGTGTCGGTTGTAGCTTTACACTTGTATTAAACTTGTTTTCTAACATTTTCTTTTGTCATGCAGTCGCTATCAGGCTGTTTCCCAACTGACCGAGCCAACCTTCAACATTTTGAGGTATTACAAGGACAAGCTTCTGTTGGCTTCGGGGTTGCTGGACTACAAACCTTTACTTTCTCCTCCATAGCCCGAAGATCGAACTCCGAACTAGGTAGGTCGACTTTGGAGCCTATCTCCTTACTTTTATATTTACTCTTGTTTTTTTCCTATTTTTTACCACCTCTTTGTAGCCATGGTTTTCGAAATTGGTAAAGGAGGTGAATCGCAACGCCCTCGTGGCTAGCGTCCATCTAAATCTGGTCCAGGCTCGAGCTCTAGAGTCACAGAAGCTCCTAGCGAGGTCGTTGTGGATGAGGGGCTTCTGAGGAATAGCCCCTTGGTGGAGAGGAGATAAACCAAGGTCTCGAATGAAGTACTCGATGTTTCACCTCTCCAAAACGTTCAAAAGAGATCTCCGCCCAAAAAATAAAAAAAGGAAGAAGAGGAAGACCTTCGCTTTTGACGACGTCGTGACCGAAGTGAGGACTGATGGCTTCACTGGTCTAACGAACGATCTTGATGCAAGGATGAGGCAACGTCCGACATCAAAATGAGGTTGGAGATCGAACCTTCAAGTGCTGGTGTTAAGGAGAAACTGGCGTATGAAGGGATGTGAATCCTGGAGCGGAAGCGGACCGTTGTTCGTGACATTTGGGAAACAAAATCACAAAGTGCAAGAAGAAAACAACAGGGGAAAAATTACCTTTGAAGAACTTTCCTTCAAAGAATTTCCCGACACTACCAATGAGTCTTCCATGCTATCCTCTTGGGTATCAAGAACACGCTTGTGGGAGCGTTTCGTTTGGAAGAAGAAGGGATTTTTTAGAGAGATCGATTGAGAGAATTGAGAGAGCTTTTTTCTCTCTTATTTTCTTTTCTATGTAGCACATGGGGAGTTACCCCACGTCACATAACTCCCCACTCCCCTGCATTATTGCAGGGGAGTTATAAAAATTATATTAATATAATTAATAAATTAAATAATTATTAATCAAATTAATAATTAACTAATTAAATGTAATATTAAATAATTATTAATCAAATTAATAATTAATTAACTAAATGTAATATTAAATAATTAACAATTAATTAAATATCTCATATTTAATTAAACCATATTCTCTCGTATAACCTATCGTTCTAATGTACATCTTATGCACATTATTTTTAACCTATAGTTTAAATATAAATCTTATTCATATTAATTTTATTTGAATCTCATTCAAATAATTTCTTTCGTAATATATAGTTTTAATTTATAATTAACTATATATTATAATGTATCAATATACATATAATCCCTTTAGTAATTTGAACAATTCAAATTCTTCCAAAACTTGATCCTCGTTTTACCCGTTATGAGCTAGTAAGGGGACCTAATGGACCTACAGATCCGAAGCTCTAACGATACGAGATTAATCGGTCAAACTCATTTACCGAGTTAATCAACATTCGTTAACTACGGGTCATTCTACTAAAGACCCGTAGTTGCACTATTCTCATTGTAGAATGTTTTCGTGTCCACGGATATACGACCATTAATGACAAGTCAATCCTTCATGAGTGCTCGTAACTCAAGTTGGGTCAAATTACCGTTTTACCCCTGAGTTACATATTACTCCTTAAATACCACTGCTCCTCTAATGAACAACCCGGTTATGGTCCAACCAATAACCGGAAGTCCCTCTCCGGCCAATGAGAGGGTGGGGCCCCTTGTTCAAGTCCTAGAGTCAGCATTTAAGGGAACACTCATCTACTCCCCTAAAGTCGGAGAGGAGTGAATTCCATCTTGTGAAGTTATGTTCCCAGCTCCCCACTCGGTCTCGTCCCCAAAATGGTAGGAATGTTGAGTCGGCAACTTGGGCCACTCTCGCCCATATAGATCAAAGGACGAGCCTTCACGGGTAGGAGTCCATAACTCACTCAGGATTGAGAATGAGTTGTCTGGTCATCCTAAGAAACAACAATCTATTAGTTAACGGTGTTACATCTAAAGATTGGTTATTTCGTGGTCCGATCTTATACAAACTCATTGTATAGGATACCCCCACTCGCATGTCTCTACACTAATGACCTGGATCGAGTCGTCTGTAACCTTTACAGAGTATATCCATAGTGTTGCCAGGATAAGGTACCCAGCCTTATCCATATACTATAGACCCTTTAGGTTATTCACGAGACATTATCCACTTGTATATCATGGTATATCAAATATATACCTCGTATATCAGGGGTATATCAAATATATACCCTTATATCAAAGATATACCCAGTACATATACTGTCTCGGTTACACTAAAATAACCCCGGATGTTTAGTTTATTGTATTTTGGACAATGCAATGTTATGAATTCAACAACAAATTTATTGAATAAAACTTTATTAAATATACATTTGTTTTTACACAAATACAAACTACGAGTTTAGGGCAACACACCCAACAGCGCAAATGTCGTGCGCCTACTTCGATTGCTGCCTTAGGAGGGTGTGGAACTTCGTAAGTGCTCCTAGGTGGACCATCCAAAGGATGATCAACTACACTACCAAGGTACGATCTCCCATTCCCTGCGGTTTCAAATATTTTAAGTATTCCAGGCTAACGAGTTTTCTCCTTTGTTCTTGTGCAAGCACATACGGCTGCCTGTCATGCTGTAGAAATGATGTAGGTCGAGTTAGACAATCGTGACCTCCTTACTGTAAAGGAACGTGAGGCCTCATTTGCAGCCTTAGACACTGCTGCTGCCCTGGAGGGGGAGCTGAAGTAGGCAAGGATCGGGATCGAGGCTTTGAAGTCCAAATATGAGGCAAACAAGGTTGAACTAAAAAGCGCGCAAAAGGAAGCAGACCACCAAAAGGAGTTGCTACGATCTATGCATGCAATCGTCAAGGGGCTGGAGAAAGATAATTCGAATAATGAAGCGAAACGACCATTTCATCCATCGCGCGGGCCGTTAGTTTTATTTAATTGGGTCTCCTTTACAGTTTGGGAATTGGACTTTTTACCTTTGAAAAAAACAAAGAGGGATTCTCTTTCAAAATTGGGAATGTTTGCTTTTTAGATTTAAAACATTTTTTTTAGAAAATAAATTAAAAACAAAAGAAAACTAAAAGAAACCCTAACATTTTTCCATTTATTCTTTTTCTTTTTTTTCTTCTTCTTCTTCTTTCTTTTTTTCTTCACCTTCCTTACCTAGCAGCCGCCCATCTCCTACATCTCTTATTCTCCGATGAAGTAGCGACGGCGACCGGCGACATCTCCTCAGACGGCCACGACGCCTACCGACGAAGGTCGACCTCGGGTAGCTCATCCTCGATGGTGACGCACGAAAAGATCGATAGGATCTCGAGAGATACCAGCCCGTGGCGGCAGTCCTTAGGCTTTCCTAGGCAAAGGTCGATGGTGCAAGTTATTCTACAGCGGCGACGTTTTCTTCAACGATTAGGTGCAGCGGCGAGCTCCCGCTACGCTCCAACGTAACCCACGGCGGTAGCTGCCTGCACGAGCCAGATCCGGCGCGTCACCCCTACAGCAGCCACGGTGTTGGCTCAGATCCGGCGAACCGAGCCCAGATCTTTGATGCTCAACTTTGATTCTTGACGATTCCTTTGTTCCTGCGACTTTCGGTGTTGACCCATACCCAAATGAAGCCCGATTCACGATACCCACCCTTGTACGAAGTCGATTTGCAATACCGACCCCAGACGACATCTTTTCAGTGCTTACCCACACCATAACGAACATCGATTTATGTTATCCATCGTTTTTTGGCATCGGACCAGCACGCTTGAGCCTTTTTAGTTCAGTTTTGCAGTACCGAACCCATTCGACATTTATCCAACCAAGCACCAAATGGTTTCAGCGTGGTTTAATATGTAATAAGTGTTTCTGTCTAGTTTCTAACCTAAATTTGGTCTCTTTTGTTTAGGTATCGATTATTATGGTGTTAGTGACGTGTTAGGACTTTTGTGTAAGTAGTTTCTTACTGAGGGGATTGTTTGTTGTGTGTTGCTATGTATGAAATGTTTGTTTGTGTGTCTATGAATGTTGTTTCATGATTGCTTGGTGGTTGGTACTACTTTATACATATTGGTTGTGTTCTGATTATTATGAAACTTTTTAGAGTGTTGGATGCATTTTTGGATATATGTCGGCTACGTCTCTTTTGTGAATTATCTACACTGTGGTGTGTAAAGCATGCTGAATGTTGAGAGAAAGGTGTTCTTGTGATGTTGGATGGCCATGTCTGGATGATAGTGGCATATGTTTTGTGTATAATGTATGTTGCATTGTTGTGAGATAATTTTTGCATGGGTCATGACTAAGAAGCATGTAGGACTGTGGTGAGAGTTTCGAGATATAATGAAGTGTGTGGATGAGTAACAGGGCATGAGTACTGGCACGTCACTAGCCATCAAGACTCCAGATGAAAAGATCGGGGATCGATACCCCAACTTGGTAGAGATGAGTGTCGAGGCTCTGGATACAAAGGTCGGGGGTCGGCACAGTGATTCTAATTGTTGAATTAGTATTCGGTCTTGATGTGGTGGCGGTCAAGGACCAATATGTTGAGTAGTCATCGATACCTTGGGGATAAATGTCAAGGGTCGATGCACAGTTCAAAGCGTTGGGGATAAATGACAAGGACCAATACGTTGAGTAGTAGTTGAGGCCTTGGGGATAAATGTGAAGCTTCAACACCGAGAACTATAGAGAAGTGCTGATGCCATGGCTAGGCGAGGCATGAGTCTGTACGACCCGAAGGAGTAAGTCTTGGAGGAATCAAGAAAGAGAACTAGTGAATTAAGATGTGAGGATGAGTTTGACATGTATGGTACATATTTAGTTAAACTTATGCTTAAACTGCTCCTTGTACTATGTTTCTTTCATTTAAGGCTCGAGATTAATGATAAGCATGATGTGTTGATTCTTTGATAAGCATGACGTGTTGTTTCCTCGATAAGTATGTTGTTTGTGCGTGACCCTTTAGATAAGGGTTTCTTATTGGGTACCGTGGTTGTACTCACCCTCTTTCTTTCCCCTTCCAATTTTGCAGGTATTGAGCTAACTCTTGGAATGGTGATGGCGAGGAGGAGGCTTGACTAGAGAAACCATTACACACTGCATTGTTAAGTTTCAATTTGAATAGGATAGTTATAGTTGTGTATTTGTAGCTTGAGTTTGTTATTAGATTAATAAATTGTTTTGTTAAGTTCCTTATTTATGGGATGTTTTAGGATTGACAGTTCGTTATTCTTGAGAACATTAATTTTGTTTAGCTACTTGAACTGTGGTGATGTAATCTGTTGAGGATATTTATTAGTATAATACGTTCGTTCAAGTTGAACTTGAGTTAGCTTTTGGTTCACTGCTATTTGTGAAAGTTAGATTCGTGTAGTGGATGGTTTATGATTAGTGAAGATTTCGTTGAGAAGTTTTATAAGGTTAGGTTGTTATTAAATTATTAACTGTGAAGAATTTGAGTTTCGTTAGAACTTTAGTGGTGTTTGGTTTGTTTAATGCAAGTTTTTGTAAGTGATTATTCACAGTAGCGCAACGGAAGTGTGGTGAGAGTTTGTCCTAGTTTATATGTCTAGTGGTTTAATTCTCTAGTACGAATGAGACATTTTAGGTGGCTTTTAGTAATGGTCTCCATTGAGATGTTGAAAATCCTGGAGATTTACACTTCAGGTAGCTCCTTGGCCCAACGCCCTTTTCTAACATCCAATCTAAGCTTGAGGTCGTGCTTTATAATCTTATTTACCGCATCAACTTGCCCATTTTGCTTTCGGATGGGCAGGAGATGAACTCAGATGACGGATGCCAAGTTTGGCATAAAACTCTTTAAACTTGGTGTTGTCGAACTGCTTACCATTGTTTGTCACGATGGCATTTGGAATGCCTAAACGACACACGATGTTTGTACAAATGAAGGTCGTGACCTTGGCTTCGGTAATAGTCGCGAGTGTCTCGGCCTCAGCTTATTCGGTGAAGTAATCCAATGCCACTACAACAATCTTTGTTTGACCTTTGCCCAGAGGGAAGGGTCCGATCAAATCTACCCCCCCTCCCCCCGCTCATTTAACAAATGGCCAATGTGTAGTGACAAGGGTGAGCAGCTCGGGTGGCTGATGGATCATATTTGCGAAGCGCTGGAAGTCATCACATGTTTTCACAAATTCTTGCGCGTCTCGGTCCATGGTAGGCCAATAGCAGCTTTGTCGTACCACTTTGGCTGCTAATGACCTGGCACTCGAACGGTTTCCACACACTCCTTCGTGGATTTCCCTAACGACATAATTTCCATCCTTATAAGTTAGTTATTTGACAAGTGGAAGGGAAAACCCTCGCCTATATAGAGCTTCATCTCAAAGTATGAACCGAGCTGCTCTTCGGTCGAGCTTCTTTGCTTCTTTTTGGATCTGTCAGGACACTGCCTGTCAGGTATGGCCTGATCGGATCCGTCCATGATAGAGGCTGAGAGTCAATCTTCATCACATCAGGTTCCAGAATTGACGAAGTTCTAGGTGTTGGGTGTGTTGCCCTAAACTTATAGTTTTTAATTATGTAAAAATAAATTTATATTCAATAAAGTTATGGTTTTGATATTCAATCAATTTGTTGTTGAATTTACAGCACTACATTGTCCAAATCCAATAAACTAAACATCCAAGGTTATTATCATATAACTGGGACAGTATATATACTGGGTATATATTTCATGGGTTTTTGGGATTTTTGACCCATTCCAATAATCATTTTGGATTTTTGACCCTTTTTGATATTTATTTATTCATGACCCATCTACTTCAGTTTTCTGACCTTTCCCCTTATTTTGCTTGGTAAAATTACCAAGTTAGCCTCAATTTAAAAAAAAGAAATCAAACCCAGCCCTCCCCTCCCTTCCCTCCCTGTCTCTATCCTTCCCCTCCCTCATTCACTATCTCGTTGTCCATCCCAGTCTTCATCTCGCTATCTCCCTCACTTCGCGCTTCATCTCCGTCGTTTCTCTTCTCGTCTCCCTCGCTTCGTCTCTATCAGAGCTTTCCCCCTTCCCTAATCGAGGTAATTTTTCTTTCAAGTGTGAATGATTTTCTACTTTTTTTTCCTTCGTTCTTTGCGTGGGTGTGAAAGACTTCAACCTTCGACTCTATCTGAAATAGCCAAGGTTCTTTGCGTGTTGCTTCGATTAATTTTTTTTTGTTGAAGGGTTCCATCTCGGCTTTAAGCCCGGTGGGTTTAGGACCGAGATGAAACCATAACCCTTTTTTTTTGCTGAAGGGTTCCATCTCGTCTCGGTCCGTTTCGAACCGGGATGATGGCCGAGATGGAATCCAGAAAGGTCATCCATCTGGAATGGACTTTCTGGGTTCCATCTCGGGACTCATATCGGTTCGAAATGGACTGGGACAAGACCGAGATGGTATCCAGAAAGTCTTTCTGGATTCCATCTTCCATCTCGGGCCTCGTCTCGGTCCATTTCGAACCGGGATTTGTCCCGAGATGGAACCCAGAAAGTCTTTCTGGATTCCATCTTGAGACACATCTCGGTTCATTTTGAACTGGGATGAGTCCCAAGATGGAATCCAGGAAATCCATCCTTCTGGAATGGACTTTCTGGATTCCATCTTGGGACTCATCCTGGTCCATTTCGAATCGGGATGAGTCCCAAGATGGAATCCAGGAAATCCATCCTTGTGGAATGGACTTTCTGGATTCCATATTGGGACTCATCCCGGTCCATTTCGAACCACATCTTACTAGGAAATCCACATCTTACTAGGAAGCATGTGAGTGAGGACAAAGCATGCTGGAAAGACTCGTGTTGGTCTGTAGGGGCAGTCTTATGCTCTTCTAAGTGGCTTAGAACTTGACGGTGGCGCAGCCAGGTCACAGGGGAATGCAGGGGCAGAGAGGTGCCGAAACAGCATGCTCAAAGTCACAACAACATAAAAAAAAACAATAGAGATCGACATCATTAGGAAATAACGTGTAACAACACCCTCACATGCATCTCAAGTAACAAACAACACACGAAACTTCGACCACGAAGCCCTCTGGACTCTGGCCCCTCCAAAATACTTCTAACTCGTGCTATCAGGTTAGTCCTCCAAGTCTAATTCTTCGAATCGTATCGGCCCTTGCCCCTTTGTACCAAGGGCCCGACACTCCTCCATAGAAGCTTGGCGTTTGAATTTGACATTTAATTCTAAGGCCTCGAACTGTGCATCGATCCTTGGCATTCATCCCCAAGACCTCGATGTCTACTAGGCATGTTGGTCCTTGATCGCCACCACATCAAGACCCAACACTACTCATCAATAGAATCACCGTGCCGACCCCCGACCTTTGTACCTAGAGCCTCGACACTCATCTCTATCAAAGTTGGGGTATCGATCTCCGACCATTGTACTTGTAGCCTCGATATCCAACTAGTGGCGTGCCAGCTCTCTAGCCTAGTTACTCATCCACTCACTGATTATATTTCGAAACTCTCACAAGCCTCGATACCCAACTATTACGACATGCCTCCTACCTCATTAATCTCATACCAGTCCAATATGCTATACACCACAAACAGAACCACCAACCTGTTCTATCGCTTCGGGCGATTTACATAAAAATGAAACAACGAATAAGTCCATCACTTCAAACAAAACACACAAACATAACAACTAGCCTGCTGACTGAGGTTATGCTGAACGCACGCACTAAGCGTGGTAACAATTCTATAGATCCAAGCGCATACCTGTCAGAGTAATATAAAATGGATGGAGTATCCAAGTATCGATCCTCAAGGACTTCTAAATAATTTCCAAACTCTAAAGTTTTAATGAATAGTGAACGTTGAAATGAATGATTCTTGTAAAATGGGAAGTGGTCACAAATAATGGTTTTGAATTTGGAATTTGGTCTTATAATGGTAAAACCTAGCCCGAATTACTTCAAGTTAGCCAACAAAGAATCAAGGATACGCTAAGGACGATATGCATTTTACTTTAGGAACCAACGACTACGCTTTTCACTTGACTTATGTCTAAGCAAGTTCAAAGTCCTAAGACATTCCCTAATATGTCTATTACGAGAGATATCTTAGTTTTAGGATGAAAATAGTCGCAACCTCGGGTTAAGGTCCTATGTCTAGGCTACTTAAGCGGAACCCTTATGTCTAAGGCGCTCCTCTCCTCGGTTTAACCACTCAACAATGCAAATAAGCAACCTTTTCAGTATTGACTTGTTAAGACTTACAGTGGCCTTCTCTAAATCCTAACTTTTTGGGAAAACATGTTGAGCAATGAATGGAAAGTAAAAACACTACTTCTTAGCAACCCTTTTTAGACATAAAAGGCTAACTATCCATAACCGGGCTAGAGACGGGAATTTAGAAAGACATATTGAAGAAAATACAGCAAGTAAAATGGTTGAATGTGGAATGCATGTGTGAAAAACAAAAGTTAACTAACGGAGAGTTTTTATCGGGATTGAGAGCTTCGCCCTTCTCTTTCAAGCAAGGGAGAGTGTCACGTGCTCTTTCCTCCAAAAACACAACTCTCTTAACTAAAAATAAAGTAAAGGCAAAGGGAAGATAAGCAAAGTGCTGGATTTTTATATATTTGAATAAGTAGAAAATGACTAAGTACAAATGGAAACAAAACAAAGCTCAATAAAGGAATGTAAAGTGCTCGGGATTTAAAAACCAAAAGTAACTAATGAAAGCAACTCAAAAGTACTTATAAAGCAACAAAGAAACACTAAAAATGATCAAGAGAAGGAAGCAAGGCTTGATGAATTTGGTGGAGAAGTTGCTGGAATTTATAGCTGTGCATAATTGGTTAGGTAGGTCCTAAAACGATGGTGAATCACCCATTTCCAACTCCTTTGACTGACCAAATCGTGCTCAAACTGATAGTGGAACACTTCTTCTACACGTATGCATCGGTTGGAACCACCAAAACGCATTGGAAGACGCGTTTCATTAAGGGCAAAGTTGGAAGAAAAACTGTTTTCTGCAGGCTTCCCAGGCGCCTGGCGCCTCCTGAGGTGTTTTTTCGTCTTTTCGCTTCTTTTGATTAATTTGCACTCCCAAATGGTCCTAAAATGTCATAAATACAACATAAGCCATCCACAAACCATAGTATATGAATTTTGCATGAATTGGAACTCAAACGATCGAGAAAAAGTTCGAAACAAAGCTGAAACATAGTAAAAACAGCATCTAAAACCTTCTTTTTACGCATGTAAACAAGCGTAATCACATGTCCGTCGGTGATAATAGTGGAAATTTTGTATTGTTGAGTTGCTGAGATCTGATGTGGAATGATGTATGTTGCATGGAATGCTCGTTAAAGTGGACTTATTGTGGAGATGTTGTTGTCTGAATTTTGCATAAGATGTTTGGCGTGTCTGATGTGTTTATTTATGTCTAGCAATGCTTATTGAATACTGATGTTGGATGATTTCTTCGAATGTTGGATATTAAATGTTTGGATGAATTGTGTTGGGCGTGTTCTTAAAAGTTTTCTGAACCGCTATGTGAAATGTATGTTATGTGAAGCATGCCATAGGGTTATTTGTTGAAGCTTTTGTGTGCTCTATGTTGTGATCAGGTTGGTTGCTGTCAAACTTTGTGTTTTTGAGATCTGTGATGCATTGAAATCATACTAGTGGTTGTGTCGTGATGGGCGTTGTGGTGGTTGCTGACTGGGCGTTTATGCTGAACGCACGCGCTAAGCGTGGTAACAATTATATAGATGCAAGCGCACACCTGTCAGAGTAATATAAAATGGATGGAGTATCCAAGTATCGATCCTCAAGGACTTCTAAACAATTTCCAAACTCTAAAGCTTTAAAGAATAGTGAATGTTGGAATGAGTGATTCTTGTAAAATGGGAAGTGGTCACAAATAATGGTTTGGATTTGGGATTTGGACTTAGAATGATAAAACCTAGCCCGATTTACTTCAAGTTAGCCAACAAAGAATCAAGGACATGCTAAGGATAATATGCATTTTACTTTAGAAACTAACGACTACGCTTCTCACTTTACTTATGTCTAAGCAAGTTCAAAGTCCTAAGACATTCCCTAATATGTCTATTATGAGATATATCTTAGTTTTAGGATGGAAATAGTCGCAACCTCGGGTTAAGGTCCTATGTCTAGGCTACTTAAGCGGAACCCTTATGTCTAAGGCGCTCCTCTTCTCGGTTTAACCACTCAACAATGCAAATAAGCAACCTTTTCAGTATTGACTTGTTAAGACTTACAGTGGCCTTCTCTAAATCCTAACTTTTTGGGAAAACATGTTGAGCAATGAATGGAAAGTAAAAACACTACTTCTTAGCAACCCTTTTTAGACATAAAAGGCTAACTATCCATAACCGGGCTAGAGACGGGAATTTAGAAAGACATATTGAAGAAAATACAGCAAGTAAAACGGTTGAATGTGGAATGCATGTGTGAAAAACAAAAGTTAACTAATGGAGAGTTTTTATCGGGATTGAGAGCTTCGCCCTTCTCTTTCAAGCAAGGGAGAGTGTCACGTGCTCTTTCCTCCAAAAATACAACTCTCTTAACTAAAAATAAAGTAAGGCAAAGAGAAGATAAGCAAAGTGCTAGATTTTTATATATTTGAATAAGTAGAAAATAACTAAGTACAAATGGAAACAAAACAAAGCCCAATAAAAGAATGTAAAGTACTCGGGATTTAAAAACCAAAAGCAACTAATGAAAGCAACTCAAAAGTACTTAGAAAGCAACAAAGAAACACTAAAAATGATCAAGAGAAGGAAGCAAGGCTTGATGATTTTGGTGGAGAAGTTGCTGGAATTTATAGCTGTGCATAATTGGTTAGGTAGGTCCTAAAACGATGGTGAATCACCCATTTCCAACTCTTTTGACTGACCAAATCGTGCTCAAACTGATAGTGGAACACTTCTTCTACACGTATGCATCGGTTGGAACCACCAAAACGCATTGGAAGACGCGTTTCATTAAGGGCAAAGTTGGAAGAAAAACTGTTTTTCTGCAGGCACCCCAGGCGCCTGGCGCCTCCCATGTAAGTTTTTCCGTCTTTTTGCTTCTTTTGAATAATTTGCACTCCCAAATGGTCCTAAAATGTCATAAATACAATATAAGCCAACCACAAACCATAATATATGAATTTTGCATGAATTGGAACTCAAACGACCGAGAAAAATCCGAAACAAAGCTGAAACATTGTAAAAACAGCATCTAATACCTTCTTTTTACGCATGTAAACAAGCGTAATCAGTTGCTGTTATTAGGGAAGTAGTACTGAAATCTTGGTTGGAGGCTAGAAATGTTATGTGGAGTTATGAAAGTTATGAAGTGAATGGGTGAGTGTCAGGGCCTCGGGTATAAATGGTCGAGGGCTGATACGTCACTAATTGGGTATCGAGGCCTCGGGTATAAATGGTCGGGGGTCGATACGCCAATATTGGATAGAGATGAGCGTCGAGGCCTCGGGTATAAATGGTCGGGGGTCGATGCGAGGAGTCTTTTGAAAGGAGAACTATTGGGCTTGGGTATAAATGGTCAAGGGCCAATAGATTGTAAGACGTCGAGGCCTCGGGTATAAATGGTCGAGGGTCGATGCAGAGTTCAAGGCCTTGAGTATAAATGATCAAGGGCCAATCAAGGTGAAGTCATCGGGGCCTCGGGTATAAATGGTCGAGGGCCGATGGAGCAGTGTCGGGGCTCTGGGTATAAATGGTCAGGGGCCGACTCTGCTCGAAGGAGTTAACTGTGAAAGGCTAGAGTAGCTGTGATAAGCGTAGAGGTACTTGAACGTTAGGGAGACTAGAGGTTAGTATTGGAAGTTAATGTGTTCCTGGTTGTGGTTGTCACTGAATTTTATAGAATGTGTCTGTGTTTGAATGCATGATGTGATGAAAAGCATGACTGTGAATGTTTCATGATTTGGTTGAGCATAATGTGTGTGTGTTGATCCTGTAATAAGCATGACACGTTGTTCCTTGATAAGCATGCTGTTTGTGTGTGACCCTGCAGATAAGGGCTGCTTACTGAGTACTGTGGTTGTACTCATCCCTCTTTTCCCCTCCAGTTTGCAGGTATCGAGCTAGCTCTTGGGACGGTGATGGTGAGGAGGAGGCTTGATCGGAAGGACCATTAGCTATGCTGTGTACAATTAATTTTTTTTAGTTAGGATAGTTGTGGCCATTTAATGTTGTAGTTGAGTTGGTAGTGGATGGTTTATAGTTAGTAAGGTTTCCTTGAAGGGTTTGGTTAATGCGATGTCGGTATTAAATGGTTTATCTGTATAGCATTGAGTTTCTCTTAAAACTTTAGTGTTGTTATTCTAATTGTTCAAGCTCTCGTGAGTGTGGGAAATCAGAGTAGCGCAGCAGAAGCGTGGTAGTTTTATTGCTTAGTGTTGTTGTGAGGAAAATTCTCTTGTTTATGCGAAAATTTTAGGTAGGCTTAGTAACGGTCCCTGTTTGGAAATGGTGAAATTCCTGGGGCGTTACATAGCTCCTATTGCATAATCACTAGCATCATACATGAGCTCGAAAGGTAAATCCCAATTAGGTTCGATAATTATAAGGGCTGAACTTAAAGCAACTTTCAACATTTCAAATGATTTTAAACAGTCATCATAAAAAACAAATGGTCTATCATGTTCTAACAATTGACACAAGGGTTTAGAAATTTTAGCAAAGTCTTTTATAAAGCGGCGGTAAAATCCCCCATGCCCTAAAAAACTTCTAATCCCTTTAACATTCGTGGGAGGAGGTAGCTTTGAAATGATGTCTATCTTAGCGTGGTCTACCTCTATTCCTTGCTTGGAAATTTTGTGACCCAAAACAATACCCTCTTGTACCATGAAATGACACTTCTCCCAATTTAGGACTAGGTTTGTTTGTTCACATCTCTCCAATACTCTCTCCAAATTAACTAAACACGCGTCAAAAGAATTTCCAAAAACAGAAAAGTCATCCATAAAAACTTCTAGAATATTTTCTACCATGTCAGAGAAGATGGCAATCATACACCTCTGAAAAGTCGCGGGTCCATTGCATAATCCAAAGGGCATTCGCCTGAAAGCGAACATACCATACGGACACGTAAATGTTGTCTTCTCCTGGTCTTCTGGAGCAATAGTAATTTGATTATAACCCGAATATCCATCTAAAAAACAATAGAAATCCTTACCTGCCAGACGGTCGAGCATCTGGTCAATAAACGGTAGAGGAAAATGGTATTTCTTCGTTACCTTGTTGAGTTTGCGATAGTCAATGCAAAATCTCCACCCACTCACAGTTCGGGTTGAGATGAGCTCATTCTCCTTGTTGGCCACCACGATTATACCCCTTCCTTTGGTACACACTGTATTGGACTTACCCAGCTACTGTCGGATATCGGGTATATAACACCGGCGTCAAGCCATTTAAGAATTTCTTTCCTTACAACCTCTTTCATCTTCGGGTTCAACCGCCTTTGACTCTCAATAGAGTTGTTAGCATCTTCTTCCAATAAGATTTTGTGCATGCAAAAGGCCGGGCTTATCCCTCGGATATCTGCTATCGTCCATCCAATGGCCTTTTTGTGCTTCTCCAAAATCTGCAATAAAGAATATTCATTAGTAGGTGAAAAATTGGAAGCTATAATAACCGGTAAAGTGTCGTTATCCTTTAGATACGCATATTTCAAATGCGACGACAATGGCTTCTACTCCAAAGTGGGTGGTTCCACTATGGACGGAAGTAACGACTTGCATTCTTCTTTTTGTATTTTTTCAACAGGATTAGTCATATCTTCCGGTCCTTCTGCTATCTTATCAAGCTCTTATTCAATCTCTGTAACTAACAAGTCATAAAACTCATCAAACATAACAGGATTCAAGCTAGTTATAGCAGAGCACTCTTCAAAGTCTCCTGGTAATTTCATGGCGTCTAGAACGTTAAATTTAACTTCTTCATTATTTACCCTCATTGTAATTTCTCCCTTCCTCACATTAAAAACACTATCCCGAGTTGGTAGAAATGGTCTTCCTAAAATAATGGGAACGTCTAAGTCTACCTCGCAATCTAGAATGATAAAGTCTGCAGGGAAAATGAATTTGTCCACCTGGACTAAAACATCTTCTATCTTTCCGTCAGGTCTTATGATAGATCTATCTGCTAGTTGGAGGGTAACCGTAGTAGGTCTAGCTTCTCCTATGCCTAAAGATTTGAAAACTGATAATGGCATAAGATTAATGCTAGCGCCTAGATCACATAATGCCCTACCTAAGTTTTTCCCTCCTATGGAACATGGAATGGTAAAACTGCCAGGATCGTTACATTTCATGGGTAGCGGGCTGCCTACAGCTTCACTACTACATTTTGCCATGGCTACCAGTTCATGGTCTCCTATCTTTTTCTTCCTAGAAACTATATCATTCTAAAACTTAGCATAATTTGGCATCTGTTCTAGAGCATCTACTAATGGTATATTTGTATGCAATTGTTTTAAAATATCTAAAAATTTTCTAAACTGGGAATCATTATTTTTCTTAACTAATCTTTGTGGAAACGAGTGAGTATGGGTAAAAGAAGGTTGTACCTGTGGAGGAACACTCGGGGTGTCCTCATTACCTTTTCTAATATTTACTTTTTATGGTGTTGTTGGATTCTCTGGTATCTTTACAGTTGGTTCAGTGGACGGAATCTGTACATCTGTTGTTGGCATTGTTGGTTCATCATATGCCAGTCCACTCCTAAGGGTGACAGCTTTGCACTATTCTTTCCCTTCTCGTTTTGGTAATTCAGTATGGCCTGGAAAAGAACCTTGTAGTCTATTCTTCAATTCATTGGCGAGCTGTCCCAATTGGGTCTCGAAATTCCTCATTGATGCCGCTTGGGATTGTATCACTGCGTCGGTTCGGGCCATGTACTCTTTCATCCTATTCTCAAGATTTGAGTTGTTATTTTGAACTGGTGGAGTCTGTGTTCTCTGATTGTACTGTTGTTGCAGTGGCAGGATGTATTGTTGTGTAGGTGGAACATAGGGTTGCTTGTTCTGCTGGCTCTGCCCTTGATTATAACCGCTCGAACCTCCTTGACCTTTCCATGAGAAATTAGGGTGGTGCCTCCAACCTGGGTTGTAGGTGTTCGAATATGGGTTAAAGTTCCTATTGTTCCCATGTCCTACATAAAAAGCGAAAGCAGGGTTATGTGGACAATTATCATAAATATGGTTTTCACTGTAAAATGAACAAATGAGATCGTTGACTTGGCAAACAGGGGCGGGAGTGCAATAATCCGACTGCAGAGGTTGTATCGGCGTGACTAATGGATTTTTTATTCCCAACGCCATCTCTTTCAGCCTCTGGTTCATTGTAACCATCTCTTTTTGCATCGAGGTCGCAATGTCCATAGCCAAAACTCCAGCTGGATCTTGCTTCTTTGGTGCTGCCCTAGATCTTTGCGAACACCATAGTTCGTTGTGTGAAGCTAACTCATTTAGGATGTCGACTATCTCGTTGAATGTCTTATTTGTATAGGCTCCGTTGGCAGCATTGTTTAGCATCATCTTAGTAGGATGATCTAAACCTCTAAAGAAATGTTCTATCTGGATGCATGCCAGCAAGCCATGGTTCGGACATTTCCTAATTAGTTCTTTAAATCTTTCCCACGCCTCGTGAACAGGTTCACGATCATACTGTCTAAAAGAGATGATCTCCTCTCAGATATCAGCGTGGCGAGTAGGTGGGAAGAATTTTGTTAAGAACTTCTCCACTAACGACCCCCATGTGGTGATGGATCCCGGTAATCGAAAATGGAAAAAGTGTTAGTCTAAGAGCATCGTCTGTTATACCAGGTAATCGAAATGCATTTGCAATTTGAATGAATGATTTCAGATGATCATGTGGATCCTCATGTTCCTGCCCTCCAAAATGTCCAATTGTCTGCAACATTTGGAACATCATTGGTTTAAGCTCAAAGTTTGAGTGGGCTGGAATAGGGTTGACTATCCCTGAATCAAAGTTCTGAAAAGCCGTGGCGGCATATTCTCGCATTGCCACGTCGCTGTTGTCCGCCATCTGAATATCGTTGAATTCATTATTTTTTGCGTGATCCCTCGTATTACCGTTAACAGCAGGTGGATCAATCGGATCACGAGGTAGAATATCTGCCATTGATGTGCTCGTACACTTTACCTCACTTTCAGGACTGATTTCACCTTCTCTTTCTTTTTGCTTTTCTAGTTGTTTTCGAAGTCTTTGCTCCTTTCGAGTTTTTCGAAGGGTCCGCTCAATCTCAGGGTCAAGAGGTAGAAGAAAAGATCTTGTGCTCATGCACTTTAACTTAGCCTTGTGAGATAAACGACCAAAAATATAGAACAAAAACGATGGATGGAAATTACACGCAACAACAATTCACAAAAATAAAAACTAAAGTCCCCGGCGACGGCGCCAAAAACATGACTGAGGTTATGCTGAATGCACGCACTAAGCGTGGTAACAATTCTATAGATGCAAGCGCACACCTGTCAGAGTAATATAAAATGGATGGAGTATCCAAGTATCGATCCTCAAGGACTTCTAAATAATTTCCAAACTCTAAAGTTTTAATGAATAGTGAACGTTGAAATGAGTGATTCTTGTAAAATGGGAAGTGGTCACAAATAATGGTTTTGGATTTGGGATTTGGTCTTATAATGGTAAAACCTAGCCCGAATTACTTCAAGTTAGCCAACAAAGAATCAAGGATACGCTAAGGACGATGTGCATTTTACTTTAGGAACCAACGACTACGCTTTTCACTTGACTTATGTCTAAGCAAGTTCAAAGTCCTAAGACATTCCCTAATATGTTTATTATGAGAGATATCTTAGTTTTAGGATGGAAATAGTCGCAACCTCGGGTTAAGGTCCTATGTCTAGGCTACTTAACCGGAACCCTTATGTCTAAGGCGCTCCTCTCCTCGGTTTAACCACTCAACAATGTAAATAAGCAACCTTTTCAGTATTGACTTGTTAAGACTTACAGTGGCCTTCTCTAAATCCTAACTTTTTGGGAAAACATGTTGAGCAATGAGTGGAAAGGAAAAACACTACTTCTTAGCAACCCTTTTTAGAAATAAAAAGCTAACTATCCATAACCGGGCTAGAGACAGGAATTTAGAAAGACATATTGAAGAAAATACAGCATGTAAAATGGTTGAAATTGAAATGCATGTGTGAAAAACAAAAGTTAACTAACGGAGAGTTTTGCTCGGGATTGAGAGCTTCGCCCTTCTCTTTCAAGCAAGGGAGAGTGTCACGTGCTCTTTCCTCCAAAAACACAATTCTCTTAACTAAAAGTAAAGTAAAGGCAAAGTAAAGATAAGCTAAGTGCTGGATTTTTATAAATTTGAATAGGTAGAAAATAACTAAGTAACAACGGAAACAAAACAAAGCTCAATAAAGGAATGTAAAGTGCTCGGGATTTAAAAACTAAAAGCAACTAAAGAAAGCAACTCAAAAGTACTTAGAAAGCAACAAAGAAACACTAAGAATGATCAAGAGAAGGAAGCAAGTCTTGATGAATTTGGTGGAGAAGCTGCTAGAATTTATAGTTGTGCAAAATTGGTTAGGTAGGTCCTAAAATGCTGGTGGATCACCCATTTCCAACTCCTTTGACTGACCAAATCATGCTCAAACTGATAGTGGAACACTTCTTCTACACGTATGCATCGGTTGGAACCACCAAAACGCATTGGAAGACGCGTTTCATTAAGGCAAAAGTTGGAAGAAAAACTGTTTTCTGCAGCCTTCCAGGGCGCCTGGCGCCTCCTACGTAGGTATTTTCGATTTTTTGCTTCTTTTGATTAATTTGCACTCCCAAATGGTCCTAAAATGTCATAAATACAATATAAGCCAACCACAAACCATAATATATGAATTTTGCATGAATTGGAACTCAAACGACCGAGAAAAAGTCCGAAACAAAGTTAAAACATAGTAAAAACAGCATCTAAAACCTTCTTTTTACGTATGTAAACAAGCGTAACCACCTGCTCTACCACATTTAGACGGTTCACAGAAAGAGAACAATTACATGTTTTCCCACTTCAGACAATTCACAACCAACCTCTTCAACTCATCGAATGAGCGGTTCACTTTCGTTCACAACCCAAATTGTCTTCCAACATATTTTTCAGTATACAAAAGGAAAGTAACTCACAATTCTAAACTAATTCGTACACGTCTCCTAACTCAATAATTATCAGAGCAGGCGAGTACATGCATCGAAGGTTCCAAATAAACTATATTTCACTCAACTTAAATACTTCCAACCATAATCAGCAATTTCCCATGGTTACAAACAACAGTCATGGATACAAGTCATGTACATATCTCAAATAAACACAAAAAATAAGAACGGCAATATCTCGTGGCGGCATCGTCCTTACAACTGTGTCCAACAATTAAAATAGTAAGATAATACATTTATAAGAAAGAAGGTAGAGGGAATAATATCTATCAGCACACATCAACACACACACACGCGCTTGGTACTACTTACACACTGCTACGCTCCTAACCTCGCGTCGACTCAACATCAATGTAACAAAAGACTAAAAACCAGCCATCAAAGCAAATCTCCAGCAATCGAAAATGGTTAAAAAGGGAAATAGGAAATATATTACCGCGAAATCGACCTTGTTTAGATGTGGGTTACTTGGGTTAAGTTCGAGTGGTCTGGATTTGCCTCAATTGGATTTCAAACGGTTAAGGGTAGGTGTTAATGCTGCAAGGCAAGTTGCTGCAAGCGTTTCCGTAAGGAAGAGAACACACGTATTGATCTTGATGCGGCTGTGAGGCGTTTAGAAGCTGCACCCTAGGTCGCCGACCTCCACGAACGCCGAACAAGGATGCTGCGCCGCCGGAAAGCACCCCGCGTCGCCGCTACCGCCACGAACCATGTCGCACATGTCTGCTGTTGTCGCCGGACAAGGGGTCGCACCAGTCGTCGGGTAAGAGAAGTCGTGGCTGGGCGGCGGGAGGAAGGAGGAGCGTGGGCGGTGGCTCACGATTGGAGAGGAAATGGGTTGCTAGGGTTCCCTTGTCTTATTTTCTTGTTGTTCTTTTTTTTTTCTTTTTGTTTTACCTCTAAAAAGAAAAAACCCATTTACCCAACCCTTGACAAATAGAGCTCATGGGTAAAAGAATTGAAATTTCTATTTTTTTTTTCCGTAGCGACACCCGTTAACTAAAGAATAAAACTCACCACCATAACGAAATTAAAAACTCACCAATAAAACTCCCTAGAGCCCATGGTTGTCTTTCCATAACGAAATTAAACGTACAAGCCCAACGACCTAGAAGAAAAAAAACAAAAAAACCAAAAACAATTACTTCGTTAACTAAGGAATAAAACTCACCACCACCACCATACCAATTATAATAAAGTAATACACTTTGAATACTTCAAAATAATTTTTCGACTAAAAAACTCGTGGCTAGAGGTTAATCTTACCTCAGTAATGTGCGGCATTACAGACTTCCCTCCTTAAAAAACTTTCGTCCTCGAAAGTTCACTGAGCAAACAACTCTGGATATTTGGCTGAGACCTCAGCTTCCCTCTCCCAGGTAGTCTCCTACACTTGGTGATTTCTCCACAAGACTTTTACTTCCTCATAGCACAAGGTCTCATCTAACTGTAATGGTTCGGGGTCTAGTACGTGAGAAGGGTCATGTACATACTTTCTTAACATGGACACATGGAACACGTATGCACTGCAACCAGAGATGGAGGCAAAGCCAACCGGTAAGCAACTGGGCCAATGCGTTCCAAGATATCAAAAGGGCCAATGTACCTCGGACGGAGCACCCCTTCTTACCCAAACGTAAGACTTCTTACACTGGTGCCACGCGAAAAAAAACGTGGTCGCCGACACTAAACTCCAGCTCTTTTCGTCTATTATCGGCGTAACTTTTCTGCCTGCTTTGGGCCGTCTGCATCCTCGCTCTAATCCTTCGGATAGCCCCATTAGTCTCTTGCACCCGCTTTGGTCCCAACAGGACTCTCTCTCCAACCTCATCTCAGTGAACTGGAGATCTGCACTTTCTCCCATACAGGGCTTCGTATGGGGCCATCCCAATTGTTGCCTGATAACTGTTGTTATAAGCAAACTCTATTAAAAACAAATGCTTGTCCCAAGAACCCCCGAAGTCTATTATACATGCTCTCAACATGTCTTCCATAATCTGATTCAAACGCTCCGTCTGACCGTTTGTGTGGGGATGGAATGCTGTACTAAAGTCAAGTTGGGTTCCAAGTGCTTTATGTAAACTTCGCCAAAACATTGACGTGAAACGAGGATCTCGATCTGACACTATGGATACTAGTAGGCCATGTAGTCTCACTATCTCCTGCAAATAAAGCTCTGCCCACCTCTCCACAGAATAAGTGGCCTTGCCTGGTAAGAAATGGGCAGACTTTTTCAACCAATCCACAATCACCCAAATCACTGTGTACCCTTTGACTGTTCTCGGTAACCCTGTAATGAAGTCCATGGCCACGCTGTCCCATTGAAGGGATGTGATTCCCGGAGCGGAAGCGGATCTTCGTTGCTGATTTTCGGGATACAAAATTGAATTTCAAAGTAGGAAAATGCAGGGGAAACCAAATACCTTTGAAGAAATTTTCTTCTACGGTTTCCCACGAACACCACCACTACGTCTTCATCGCTATCCTCTTGGGTCCTGGGATCGTGCTTGTGGTAGCACCTTGATCGAAGAGAGGGAGAGATTGAGAGAATTTTGAGAGAAAATGATGGGAGTTTTTTTTTTCTGTTCTGTAACCCCTTCACTTCCCACTCTCCAACACTTGAAGAAGAAGAAGAAGGGTGAACGTCACAAAACCTCCCACTCCCCTGCAATATTGCAGGGGAGTTAATATTCTTAATAATAATAATAATAAATAATGTATATATAAATATATATATATAATTAATTTATTAATCAAATTAATTAGTAAATATAATTAATTAGTAATCCAATTAATAATTAATAAATATATATATACATAAATAATTAACACTTAATTATTTATTATAAAATTTGAATCATATTCTAAAACATTTCTCTCGTATAACATATAGTTTTAATGTACATCTTATGCACATTATTTTTAACTTATAGTTTTAATATGAATCTTATTCATATTAATTTTATTTGAATCTTATTCAAATAATATCTCTCATAATATATAGTTATAATTTACAATTAACTATATATATATTATAATGTATCAATATACATATAATCCCTTAAGTAATTTGAAAAATTCAAATTCTTCCAAAAAATTGATCATCGTTTTACCCATTATGAGCTAGCAAGGGGACCTTATGGACCTACCGATTCGAAGCTCCAACGATGCAAGTTTAATCGGTCAAACTCATTGACCGAGTTAATCTAGATTCATTAACTACGGGTCATTCCACTAAAGACCCGCAGTTGCACTCTTCTCAAGTTGGGTCAAGTTGGGTCAAATTACCGTTTTACCCCTGAGTTACATCTTACTCCTTATACACTACTACTCCTCTAATGAACAACCCGGTTTTGGTCCAACCAATAACCGAAAGTCCCTCTCCGCCAATGACAGGGTGGGGCCCCTTGTTCAAGTCCCGGAGTCAGCATTTAAGGGAAAACTCATCACTCCCCTAAAGTCGGGGAGGAGTTAATTCCATCTTGTGAAGTTATGTTCACAGCTCCCCACTCGATCTCGTCCCCAAAATGGTAGGAATGTTTAGTTGGCGACTCGGGCCACTCTCACCCATACAGATCAAAGGACGAGCCCTCACGGGCAGGAGTCCATAACTCACTCAGGATTGAGAATGAGTTGCCTAGTCATCCTAAGAAATAGCAATCTATTAGTTAACGGTGTTACATCTAAAGATTGCCTATTTCGTGGTCCGATCTTATACAAACTCATTGTATAGGATACCCCCACTCGCATGTCTCCACACGAACGACCTGGATCGAGTCGTCTGTAACCTTTACAGAGTGGGCCGTATCCATAGTGTTGCCAGGATAAGGTACCCAGCTCTATCCATATACTATAGACCCTTTAGGTTATTCACGGGACATTATCCATTCGTATATCAGGGGTATATCAAATATGTACCTCGTATATTAACTATATACCCAGTATATATACTATCCCGATTACATCACAAATAACCTTGGATGTTTAGTTTATTGGATTTTGGATAATGCAAAGCTATGATGTAACAACAAATTTATTGAATAAGACTTTATTAAATAGACATTTGTTTTAACAAAATACAACCTACGAGTTTAGGGCAACACACCCAACAAACTCCCACTTGAACTAAACTCGAGTGGGGTGTACATTATCATAAAGTAAAGGGAAAAACAATAAACTAGGGCATACACTATACCCAATTACATTTCTTCCACTTGCCCTAGACTAACTGTACAACGCTCGTAAACCTAGACTTTCAAGATGGCCCTCAAACACTTTAGCCGTGAGTGCCTTTGTAAAAGGATCAGCAATATTGTGCTTTGTAGCGATCTTCGTGACAATCACAACTCCTCGCTGCACTATCTCCCGTATAAGGTGGTACTTCATTTCGATGTGTTTGCCTCTCTTATGGCTTCGAGGTTCTTTAGAATTTGCCACAACACCACTGTTATCACAATAAAGTGTGATGGGCAAGTTCATGTTTGGAACGACGTCCAAATCTGTCAAGAACTTTCTAAGCCAAACCGCCTCTTTTGCTGCTTCACAAACTGCAACATACTCAGCCTCCATCGTGGAGTCTGCGATGCATCCTTGTTTGATGCTTCGCCAAACTACCGTTCCTCCGTTAAGAGTGAATACTGACCCCGACGTGGATTTCCTTGAATCCTTGTCTGTTTGGAAGTCAGAGTCAGTGTATCCTGTAAGGATCAAATCCTTAGCACCATACACGAGCTTGTAATCCCTTGTTCTCCGTAGATACTTGAGGATTCCTTTAACAGCAATCCAGTGATCATATCCTGGGTTGGATTGGTACATACTGACTATGCCTACTGCATAGAAAATGTCAGGCCTAGTGCACAGCATAGCGTACATCAGGCTGCCCATTGCTGAAGCATAGGGTATACGTCTCATATTCTCAACTTCTTGAGGTGTCTTAGGACACTGTTCCTTAGACAGATGAATTCCATGCCTGAAGGGTAATAAACCTTTCTTGGAATTCTGCATCGAATATCGAGCAAGCATCTTGTCGATATAAGTTGCTTGAGACAGGGCTAACGTTCTGTTCTTCCGATCCCTTAGAATTTGGATGCCAAGAACATACTGAGCTTCTCCCAAATGCTTCATTTCGAACTCAGTCGCTAGCCACTTTTTTATGTTAGTAAGGTATTCTACATCATTCCGAATGAGTAGAATATCATCCACATACAACACTAAGAAGGCTACGGTGTTGTTGATGATCTTCTTGTATACACAAGGCTCATCAACGTTTTGGTCAAAACCATAAGATTTGATCGCAATATCGAACCTTATGTTTCAAGATCGAGATGCTTGTTTTAGTCCGTATATGGACCGTTTAAGCTTGCAAACCTTTTGCTCTTGACTTTGTTCTATGAAACCTTCGGGTTGAGACATATAAATACTTTCTTGAAGATTACCTTCTTCTAAGAAAGTAGCATTTGTCGATACAAACACTCTGTTTTCTTTATGATCGAAGAAGAGACCACCTCTCGTCTCTTTAGAGTAACCTACGAATAGGCATACTTTTGAACGAGGTTCTAGTTTCTTCGGGTTAGTCATGAGCACGTGTGCTGGGCATCCCCAAATGTGAAAGTGATGTAAACTAGGTTTACGACCCTTCCATAACTCAAAGGGTGTTTTAGAAACACTCTTTGATGGAACTACGTTCAAAATATAAACTGAAGTCTCCACTGCATAACCCCAAAACGAGTTAGGCAACTAGGCATAGCTCATCATTGATCGAACCATGTCCAACAGGGTTCTGTTTCTTCTTTCTGATACACCATTTTGTTGAGGTGTACCAGGGGCTGAGAGTTGGGACGTGATTCCATGTTCTATCATCTAGTGCTGGAATCTCAAGTCCATATACTCTTCACCCCGATCTGATCGAAGTGTTTTAATGGTTTTACCTAATTGATTTTCAACTTCAGTCTTGTATTCTTTGAACTTTTCAAGGGCTTCAGAATTATGTTGCACTAGGTATAAATAACCATACCTTGAATAACCATCGATAAAAGAGATGAAGTATTCATACCCTCCTCGAGCTCTAACATTCATCGGACCACAAAGGTCTGAATGTATAAGTTCTAAGGGCTCTTTGGCTCTATAACCCTTTCCAGTAAAAGGTCTTTTAGTCATCTTGTCTTCAAGACAAAACTCACATGGTGGTAAAGAATCGTCTTCTAACTCACTTAGAATGCCATTCTTAACCAACCTCTCAATCCTATTGAGATTAATGTGACCTAATCTTAAGTGCCAAAGATAGGTATCATCTTTTTGAGAAACTTTTTGCCTTTTATTTTGAGTTCTAGCATTTTTAATCAACTCGGTATTTAAAACTGCTTTAGTTATGGTTGGTCTTAGCACATACAAGTTGTTTTCAAGCAAAGCATAACAAATATTAACACCTTTTCTCGAAATGAACGCTTCATTCATATGAAAAGAAATTGAATACATATGTTCTAACAAACAAGAAATTGAAATTAAGTTCCTTTTAATTTTAGGAACAACGTACACATTATCTAATAATATATACATATTCTTGTTTGTAAACAACTTGAGCTCCCCTACCGCCACAGCTGAGACGACCTCTCCCGTTCCGACCTTGAGAGTCATCTCTCCGGTGTCAAGCTGCCTCCAGGAACTAATTTCCTGAAATTAAGAACAAACGTGATTAGTGGCTCCTGAATCCAGTATCCAGGCGGAGTCATCATTCTCCACTAAACATGTTTCCAATACAAGTAAATCATATTTACCTTTGTTGGCTTTCTTCTTTTCAGCCAACTACTTTGGGCAGTTGCGCTTCCAATGCCCGTCCATATTGTAATGGAAACACTTTCCTTTCTCTGCAACCTTAACCTTGCCTTTCTGGGCAGCAGCAGCTGAGTTAGGTTTAGACCCCTTACCAGCAGCCGTCTTCTTCTTAAAAGTCTTACTTCCAGAAGAAGAGGGTGCAGACCTGGATCCAGAGGACGATCCTCTGTTGAACCTCTTTGAGGTGGTAACATTTGCCTCCCCTTCTTGTCCCTTACATTTCATAAGAGACTGGTAGGTCTGCTGACTGGGCGTTTATGCTGAACGCACGCACTAAGCGTGGTAACAATTATATAGATGCAAGCGCACACCTGTCAGAGTAATATAAGATGGATGGAGTATCCAAGTATCGATCCTCAAGGACTTCTAAACAATTTCCAAACTCTAAAGTTTTAAAGAATAGTGAATGTTGGAATGAGTGATTCTTGTAAAATGGGAAGTGGTCACAAATAATGGTTTGGATTTGGGATTTGGACTTATAATAATAAAACCTAGCCCGAATTACTTCAAGTTAGCCAACAAAGACTCAAGGACATGCTAAGGACAATATGCTTTTTACTTTAGAAACCAACGACTACGCTTCTCACTTGACTTATGTCTAAGCAAGTTCAAAGTCCTAAGACATTCCCTAATATGTCTATTATGAGATATATCTTAGTTTTAGGATGGAAATAGTCGCAACCTCGGGTTAAGGTCCTATATCTAGGCTACTTAAGCGGAACCCTTATGTCTAAGGCGCTCCTCTCCTCGGTTTAACCACTCAACAATGCAAATAAGCAACCTTTTCAGTATTGACTTGTTAAGACTTACAGTGGCCTTCTCTAAATCCTAACCTTTTTGGGAAAACATGTTGAGCAATGAATGGAAAGCAAAAACACTACTTCTTAGCAACCCTTTTTTAGATATAAAAGGCTAACTATCCATAACCGGGCTAGAGACGGGAATTTAGAAAGTGATATTGAAGAAAATACAGCAAGTAAAATGGTTGAATGTGGAATGCATGTGTGAAAAACAAAAGTTAACTAACGGAGAGTTTTTATCGGGATTGAGAGCTTCGCCCTTCTCTTTCAAGCAAGGGAGAGTGTCACGTGCTCTTTTCCTCCAAAAACACAACTCTCTTAACTAAAAATAAAGTAAAGGCAAAGGGAAGATAAGCAAAGTGCTAGATTTTTATATATTTGAATAAGTAGAAAATAACTAAGTACAAATGGAAACAAAACAAAGCTCAATAAAAGAATGTAAAGTGCTCGGGATTTAAAAACCAAAAGTAACTAATGAAAGCAACTCAAAAGTACTTAGAAAGCAACAAAGAAACACTAAAAATGATCAAGAGAAGGAAGCAAGGCTTGATGATTTTGGTGGAGAAGTTGCTGGAATTTATAGCTGTGCAGAATTGGTTAGGTAGGTCCTAAAACGATGGTGAATCACCCATTTCCAACTCTTTTGACTGACCAAATCGTGCTCAAACTGATAGTGGAACACTTCTTCTACACGTATGCATCGGTTGGAACCACCAAAACGCATTGGAAGACGCGTTTCATTAAGGGCAAAGTTGGAAGAAAAACTGTTTTTCTGCAGGCACCCCAGGCGCCTGGCGCCTCCCATGATACTTTTTCGTCTTTTTGCTTCTTTTGATTAATTTGCACTCCCAAATGGTCCTAAAATGTCATAAATACAATATAAGCCAACCACAAACCATAATATATGAATTTTGCATGAATTGGAACTCAAACGATCGAGAAAAATCCGAAACAAAGCTGAAACATAGTAAAAACAGCATCTAAAACCTTCTTTTTACGCATGTAAACAAGCGTAATCATCTGCAGCTCGTTTAGGAGCGTGGTAAGAGTGTACTCCAGCTTATTCATAACCGCATTGCTGCGGAATGGAAGGAAACTCTTCGGAAGAGATTCCACAATAAAGCTGACCTGACTCTGCTCGTCCATGACGGCCCCGTTCGACTCAGCCATGTTGAAATGGACCATCAGGTTGAGAACGTGTTCGCACTGAGGAACCCTCCTTCATACAGGAGTTGTAAAGGAACTTAAGGGCTTCATGTCGAGCCTGTGAGGACAGTTGTCCAAACATGCTCTGCAGCGAGTCCATGATCTCCTTAGTGTGGTGACCGTTTCCTCGTGCTTCTTGGCAAGCACATCAGATATGCTCGCCAAGATGTAGACGTTGGCCTTGTCATTGGCCTTGATCCACTTGTCATAGGCGTTGCGCACCGCTACAGTGGCGTTAGGCGCAAGAGCTTGAGGACAATCCTCTTGTAAGACGAACCTAAGATCATCTATCACGAGAATAGTGTTTAGGTTTGGCTTCCATTGTTTGTAATTTTCGCCATTAAGTCTTTGCGCGTCCAAGAGTGCAATAATAGAAGTAGACATGCTGAAAGTAAAAACAAATCTATATTAGTTTCATGCATTAGCCTTTTAAACTCAATCAAAAATTTAGCAAAAGTAATTAAACACCCTAACAAAATTGTTTTGCAACGACGCTTCAGTGATTTAGAGCAATAGCCACCGTAGCGCGGACAAATACTCCTTCACTGAATTGAGACATTCTCAACTAAATTTTACACCAGAATAACTCTTATTCCTATAAATTTTAGTCATCGTTTATTTGGTCAGGACCCAACATTTTCTGACCTCAGAGGTCCACCCCAATAATCTTGCCGTAGGGAAGGAAAATATTGGAGCAAAACCTAAGAGACTCCTATCCATTTCTGGAGTTTGCCTTCGTTTTGATTTCCATACAATGAACCCTCCGTAGGGATGGTCGGTCCAGGACGACAGGCAGGTCATGTATGAAACCTCACGGTGCAAACCAATGGCGGAGACCGCAGGATGTGTTGTCACACGTCCTTCTCCCACTTACTATGAACACTATCTCCATTCACCTTGATATTCAACCATGTAAAAACCTTCCGTAGGGAGGCCGCGCCCAGGGCGACACAAGGCCGAGCATGGAACTCACAGCTTGAATTTAAAGGAGAACGCGAGAGAGAGAGTAAAGTATGTTATATATACTTTGTATATCAAATATATACGATGTATATTACATATTCTCTTTTGCTCCCATTTAGTATTCTAAGACTAGGGTAAATTACTTAGATAAATCCCGGCTAAGTGAAATTAACTAAGTGAATTTTTAGTCGGCCCAATATAACTATTATATCCGAAGTTGTACAATAATGTTTTAGTTCGTTAAACACTTTAATAAACCAATGACATTATTGCTTGTATATAAAATATTGACTAATTCAACCCCCAGGTCGGTTCCCAGGTAGAGGTGTTTCCTTACGGTCAGCTTAAATACCTCAACCTAGACAGAACCTTCCTTAGACAGGGTTCCCTTATAGACAACATTTTATATTTAGTCTTTTATTATTTCATTTTAAACCTAGTTAAAATAAAATAAAAGACTACCCCCTAATCACATTAGAAGATATAACCTAAGGTCTAATTAATTTTAAACCCCTTCAAAATTAATTAACTTAAACCTTATGTTTGCATGCAACTCTTTATTATAGATTTTAATTTCTATCTACCACATTTTATAACTCTTATAAAATTTAACAAAATAGAACTATAAACATGCATTGAAAGCATACATTAATATAACAATTATATTATCCAAAATAATGTCATGTTCAATGCAACTTTATTTTCATCTAATTAATACAACACTTATATTAATTATGAAATTAAAACATGCATACATACATTATAATATTTACAACTATATGATGCATGACCATTGACTGAGGTTATGTTGAACGCACGCACTAAGCGTGGTAACAATTCTATAGATGCAAGCGCACACCTGTCAGAGTAATATAAAATGGATGGAGTATCCAAGTATCGATCCTCAAGGACTTCTATATAAACAAGCGTAATCAACCATACATACATACTATATATCAAACATACATATTATGCATGTAACCTATGGTGGGATTTTAAAACTATATGCATAAAATAATTAAATAATTAAATAGCAAAGTTGGAACGGTTTTTGGCAACCTAAGAAAATGAAATAATACAAAATAAGAAAACCGACTGCATCCGCCCTCGAACCACGAACCGGAGCCTCGGAACCGCGTCGAAAGACAACCGGCAAAGCGCCGCAGCGCCCTGGCATGGCGTCATTGCGCTGCACAGCGCCGTGGCGCTGTATGCTGTCCCCGCAGCGCCATGGCGCTGTCTGCACAGTCTACTTCGTCTTCTTCGCTGTTTTCTGCAACTTTTTGCCCAATCCGATGCCATAAACGACTTTCAAGCGACCCGGACTTACAGAAACAAAGCAGAAACATATTGCCCAAAACACCGGGCCCTTACATGATCGATTCACGAAGAAAAACGCTATCTAACTGCCAAAAACCGGAAATTTTCCAACCCGCAAACCCATATTTCGAAAATATGAAATCACCCACCAAACACAGCGATTTTGATCCCAAAAAATCAGAACTGCAACCTGGCTCTGATACCAATTGAAGGGATGTGATTCCCGGAGCGGAAGCGGATCTTCGTTGCTTATTTTCGGGATACAAAATTGAATTTCAAAGTAGGAAAATGCAGGGGAAACCAAATACCTTTGAATAACTTTTCTTTTACGATTTCCCACGAACACTACCACTAAGACTTCCTCGCTATCCTCTTGGGTCTCGAGATCGTGCTTGTGGTAGTACCTTGATCGAAGAGAGGGAGACATTGAGAGAATTTTGAGAGAAAATGATGGGAGTTTTTTTTTCTGTTCTGTAACCTCTCTATAAGCGCCAAGGTTGCTCGGGTTTACAAAGCTAGAGGTCCTTCTAGGATCCTTTCAAACATTCACAAAAACGACTAACTTACCGAATGATTCCAACCAAGAGTAAGGTTAGAAGATGAATCACTCTTAGATCGGACTTAGAATCTACGATGGTCACTCCTACATCCTCAGACGACTCACTCCAGAATTAGCTTGATCGAGACTAATCCAATGAATCGGTTTAACATCAAACCTAAAGCAATATTTGAAAAAAGCAACACCAAATGTGTTAAGGAACAAAAGTTCTTGAATTCCAATATGTTTAATCTGCCAAAACAAGGTGATTACAAGCCTTTAAATAGGCCAAAGGGTCGTTCAACACGAGGAACACCAAAAGTCTTTCAAATCCTATTTAATGCAAATTGTAGAAAATAAGACATGCAAATTAAAACATGATTGCACATCAAACTAGACAACTAAATGTGAATCCAAAAACGTAGAATTGCTTTAAATTGTCTTGGGAATCACATGTAGGAGGCACTTTACGTTTGGATGAGATTTGACAAGCTTTGACATCACAAACTCCCAAGAGGTGCAATCTGCAAAGGCACCTGTTCACCAATCTGCACACTTTTATTGTCCTCCGTGCCATCTCTCAAAATAGACAACTTTTCCCGTGCCATCTTTGCTCCATTCTCTTCTTGACTCATTAAATTAACATTGTAAAGAAATTTGGCCTCATAAATCTTTGTCTCCTCGTGTGCATTAGCTAGCCTTTGAAGATGTATTATGAAAACCTCTTGAATTTTCTTTGCTTTGCTTCTTGTAAATGGTCCCTCGGGTACATTCAATGGATCCATGGTTGGATTTGCATCATCTCCCCTTTCTTTAAAAGGATTTGTCCCCAAATCAAGGTCTTCATTTCATACATCAAAAGGAGTCAAATCAGCCACATTAAAAGTAGAACTTACATTATACTCACCTCGAAGATCCAGTTTGTACGCATTGTCATTGATCAGTTCAAGCACTTGAAAAGGACCATCTCCTCATGGTTTAAGTTTTGACTTCCTCTTATTTGGAAACTGTTCCTTTCGTAGATGAACCCAAACCCAATCACCTGGGTTAAAAATAACTTTCTTTCTCCCTTGGTTCTTGCGACTTACTAGCTTTTGATTCTTATTCTCAATCCGTTCCTTGATCTCTTTGTGTAATGTTTTGATGTATTCGGCTTTAGACAAAGCTGCATCACTTGTAAACATATTAGGTGGCAAAAGTGTTAAATATAAAGGAGTTAGAGGACTAAAGCCATAAACAACCTCAAATGGTGAACAATGGGTGGTGCTATGTACAACTCTATTATATGCAAACTCCACAAAAGGTAGAGTCTCTTCCCAAGACTTAAGATTTTTAGAAATGAGTGACCTAAGCAAGGCCCCTAATGTTCTATTAACCACCTCAGTTTGACCATCGGTTTGTGGGTGACAAGTTGTTGAAAACAAAAGCTTGGTACCCAATTTGCCCCATAAAACTTTCCAAAAATGACTTAAAAACTTAGCATCTCGATCACTAACAATGGTTTTAGGAATGTCATGTAGTCTAACCACTTCCCTAAAGAAAAGATTAGCTATATTAGTAGCATCATCTGTTTTGTTGCATGGAATGAAATGTGCCATTTTACTAAACCTATCAACCACCACAAATGCTATCATGATGTCTTCTAGTTTTTGGTAACCCTAAAACAAAATCCATGCTAATGTCAACCCACGGTTCACTAGAAACTTCTAAAGGTGTGTAAAGACCATGTGGTTGAGTCTTAGACTTAGCCACCTTACATTTCAAACATTGCTTGCTCACTTTGTTCACATCTTTCCTCATTTTTAACCAATAAAAGTGTTCACACAACATGCTATATGTTTTAAATTCTCCAAAATGTCCCATAAGTCCTCCCCCATGAGCCTCCTTTACAAGCAACTCCCGAATGGAACACTTAGGAATACAAAGCTTACCTTTCCTAAAAAGCATACCATCAAACACAAGATAATCATGTATATTTTTCCCTTTCAAACATTGCACATACACATCATAAAATTCCGATTTCTCAACTTTGTACAACTCAATCATATGCTTAAAACCAAGAATTTTTGCACTAAGTGAATAAAATAGAGCATACCTCCTTGACAATGCATCGGCCACTACATTGTCCTTACCTTTTTTGTATTGAATGACATAAGGAAATGTCTCGATGAACTCCACTCATTTAGCATGCCTCCGATTTAACTTTGTTTGCTTTTGAGGTGCTTCAAACTTTCATGATCGGTATGGATAACAAACTCTTTTGGCCATAAGTAATGTTGCCAAACTTGTAAAGCCCTCACAAGTGCATGGAGTTCCTTGTCATAAGTTG
Source organism: Momordica charantia (assembly GCF_013281855.1). NCBI lineage: Eukaryota > Viridiplantae > Streptophyta > Magnoliopsida > Cucurbitales > Cucurbitaceae > Momordica > Momordica charantia. Next base: position 7,518,559 of record NW_028275161.1, on the reverse strand, counting down.
GGTAGTTAAGCTGTGCTCCATTCAGCTTCTCACTAAAGAACATGATCGGCCTTTTTTCTTGCATCAAAACAGCTCCTATACCTATCCCACTTGCATCACATTCAATCTCAAAAGATTTGTCAATGTTAGGAAAAACAAGACAAGGTGCATTGGTCAATTTATCTTTCAATTCATTGAATGCATTTTCTTGCTTTTCTTTCCACTCAAATTTAGCATGCTTCTTAACAAGTTCATTTAATGGTGAGGCTATGCTACTGAAATCTTTAATAAACCTCCTATAAAAACTAGCCAACCCATGAAAAGACCTTACCTCGGTTGCATTGGTGGGTGTTGGCCACTCTCGAATAGCCTTTACCTTTTCCTGGTCAACTTTCACCCCATCCTTTCCAACAATGAACCCTAAGAAGTTGACTTGGTCTTGACAAAAACTACACTTTTTGAAGTTAGCATAAAGCTTTTCTTCTCTAAGTTTTAGTAAAATTGTCTTGACATGCAAAATATGATCATTCAAGCTTTTTGAGTAAACAAGAATATCATCAAAGTATACAACAACAAATTTTCCAATGTATTCTCTCAAAACATGATTCATTAGCCTCATAAAAGTACTTGGTGCATTAGTAAGGCCAAATGGCATAACAAGCCATTCATACTACCCAAACTTTGTTTTGAAAGCTGTTTTCCACTCATCTCTCACATGCATTCGAATTTGATGGTAACCACTTTTAAGATATATTTTTGAAAATAGATTAGCACCATGTAATTCATCTAACATGTCATCCAATCTAGGAATAGGATGTCGATAATTTACCGTGATTTTGTTGATGTCTCGACAATCAACACACATCCTCCATGTGCCATCTTTCTTGGGTACTAAAATTACCGGAACCGAGCAAGGACTCATACTTTCTCTAACATAACCTTTCTCCATGAGTTCTTCCACTTGCCTTTGAAACTCCTTGGTTTCGGTGGGATTGGTCCTATAGGCAGCTATGTTTGGGAGAGTTACACTGGGTATAAAGTAAATTTGATGTTCAATCCCTCTAACAGGAGGTAAACCCGTAGGTGCATCTTCATGGGGAAACATGTCATTAAATTCCTGCAAAAGAGACTTAAATGCACTTGGCAAAACATCATGAGATTTTGGTTCAATTGCTAAACACATAGCTTTGCACATAAGCACAAAATGTGGCTCTTGGGTTAACAACACATTTCTCAATTCACTCTTTCTTACAAAAAACTCACATTCTTTCTTTTCAACTCATATTTTTTTTTTCTTCTTGGTTTTTACTCTCATTTTGCCTTTCAATCTTCTCTTTTTTTTTCACTAGTCTCACTTTTGCTCTCTTCTCTCCTCTTTTTTTTCTTCAAATTATTTTCTTTTCTTCTCTAATTTAATGTGGTCACATTGTACTTCAAATGGAGACAACGGAAGTAAAGTAAATTTCTTTCCGTTCAAAGTAAAACTATACTTGTTCAACAGCCCATCATATGTGACCTCTCTATCATATTGCCATGGTCGGCCCAACAGTATATCCCCCGCATGCATAGGGACAACATCGGACAACATCACAAAGGACTTCATCTTTGTATCTTCCCAATGTAAAAGGAATAAGAGCTTGGGAGTTTACCTTTAGTTCTCCTTTGTTTGTCAACCATTGAAGTTTGTATTGTTTTGGATGTGGACGTGTAGCAAGTTGAAGTCTCTTAACAAGAAAACTACTTACCACATTTGTGCAACTTCCACTATCAATCACCAAGCTACACGGATTTCCTTCAATTAAGCATCTTGTGTGAAACAAGTTTTCCCTTTGATCTTCAACTTTCTCTTCCTTGATTTGTACACTAAGTACCCTTCTTGTTATCAAGGATATGAAGTTACCTTCTTCAATATACTCTTCATCACGTTCTTCAAATTATTCATCATGTTCCTCACAATCATCATCCGAGTCAACTACGCCATTTCTTATCACCATAACTCTTTTATTGACACAATCTTTACTCATGTGTCCAAACCCTTTGCACTTCCAACATTGAATAGAACTAGTGTTTTCCCTTACCTCCTTTGGAGCTTCATTCTTTTTAGTATTGGAACTTTCTCCCTCCATTCTTTTGGCAGCTACGAACTTTCCTTTTGGTTGCATTGATTCATTCCTATTCACAAAACCAGCCTTCTTCCAAGCATTAGAATTGGAATATGTATTAGCTTTATATGTGTACCTTTTTGAATACTCCTTTTCTTCCTTCGATTGATCTTCAATTTTGACAGCATAATGGTACATATCTTCTAGGTAAGAAGGTGGATTTCTATCAACAGCATGAGCAATTTCTCGATTCAAACCTCCAAGGAATCTAGACATGGTGTCTTCCTCTTCTTCTCGGATTTGGGTTTTTTAGCATTAAGGTCTCCATCTCTTGATAATACTCAGCAACATTTTTCGTTCGCTGCCTCAAAGCTTGCAGTTTAGTTTTCAAACCTCTTTCATAGTGTTTTGGAACGTACCTCCTTCTCATGGCTTCTTTGAGTTCTTCCCAAGTGTCTAATGGATCCTCCTCCTTCCTTCTTCTTTCTAATTTGAGATTTTGATACCATTCACCGGCACGATTGGTGAATTCAGCAATGGCGAGTCTCATCTTCGTATTCTCACTATATGTATAGCAATCAAACACATGTTATATCTTCCTTTCCCATTGGAAGTAAGCATCAGGGTCCGCCGTTCCACTAAAGGGTGGAATTTTGAGTTTAACTCCGCCATCCCTATTTTCATTTAATCCTTCCAATCTTCTAGGTTGCATAATGTTGGCAAAGTTATTTCGTCCTCTTCCTCTCCCATTTCTTCTTCCTCCAACTTGTCTTTCTTGTTCAGCAAGGTCAAACGCATCATCTTCTTGTAAGGCTCGTTCTTCTCTTTGTTGTTGCGCTCTCCTTTCTTGTCTATCTTCCATCATCATTTCCATCATTCCTTGAATTGCTTGAAGAATCACCGTGTTAGGATCTTGCGGTACTTGTGGTACTCCATCCTGTGCCATTTTGTTAGAAACGATAATAATGATAATAAGGACCTTACCACTCTTCTCACCAAGATTTCACTCAAGGACACTCGTGTTTGTCACTCAAGGGTAGGCTTTTGGTACTAGGTCAAAGATGTAACGGTTGGCTTAAATTTTGGTGCAATCTTGCTTAAAGCTTGATATAACTAATTCAATGATCAACTCTTACAAACTAAGGCTACGACAACTCAATCTTAGGATAAACAACTTGATAATTTAAATAAAACACAACATAATGAAAAGAACTTTTCGTGCACCTCGGATCTTCGAATGCTTTTTTTTTCTACGGTTTTCTTTCTTTTTGCTATTGTTTTTCTTTCTTTTTGCTACTGTTTTTTTTCTTTCTTTTGCTTCTGTTTTTTTTTTCCTTTTTTTTTTCTTTTGCTTCTAATTTTTTTTTCTTTGCTAATGATCCGAGAGCAAAATAAAGGAATTTCAATACAAGTTATGTCTTGTTACACTTTGTAAGAAACTACTTTCGAAGAAGGAAAATAACAGAAAAATAAAATTACATAAAGTAAAGATATTTCACCTCTACAGCCGGCCAAAGGATGTCGACCAATGCTTTGATACCAAATGATAAACGCCAAGGTTGCTCGGGTTTACAAAGCTAGAGGTCGTTCTAGGATCCTTGCAAACATTTACAAAAACGACTAACTTACCGAATGATTTCAACCAAAAGTAAGGTTAGAAGATGAATCACTCTTAGATCGGACTTAGAATCAATGATGGTCACTCCTAGATCCTAAGACGACTCACTCCAGAATTAGCTTGATCGAGACTAATCCAATGAATCGGTTTAACATCAAACCTAAAGCAAGATTTGGAAAAAGCAACACCAAATGTGTTAAGGAACAAAAGTTCTTGAATTCCAATATGTTTAATCTGCCAAAACAAGGTGATTACAAGCCTTTAAATAGGCCAAAGGGTCGTTCAACACGAGGAACACCAAAAGTCTTTCAAATCCTATTTAATGCAAATTGTAGAAAATAAGACATGCAAATTAAAACATGATTGCACATCAAACTAGACAACTAAATGTGAATCCAAAAACGTAGAATTGCTTTAAATTGTCTTGGGAATCACATGTAGGAGGCACTTTACGTTTGGATGAGATTTGACAAGCTTTGACATCACAAACTCCCAAGAGGTGCAATCTGCAAAGGCACCTGTTCACCAATCTGCACACTTTTATTGTCCTCCGTGCCATCTCTCAAAATAGACAACTTTTCCCGTGCCATCTTTGCTCCATTCTCTTCTTGACTCATTAAATTAACATTGTAAAGAAATTTGGCCTCATAAATCTTTGTCTCCTCGTGTGCATTAGCTAGCCTTTGAAGATGTATTATGAAAACCTCTTGAATTTTCTTTGCTTTGCTTCTTGTAAATGGTCCCTCGGGTACATTCAATGGATCCATGGTTGGATTTGCATCACCCCTTCACTTCTCATTCTTCAACACTTGAAGAATAAGAAGGGTGACGTGGGGTAACTACCCACGTCACAAAACCTCCCACTCCCCTACAATATTGGAGGGAGTTAATATTATTATTATTATTATTATTATTATTATTATTATTATTATTATTATTAATAAATATATATATAATCATTAATATATATATAATTAATTAATTAATCAAATTAATTAATAAATATAATTAATTATTAATCCAATTAATAATTAATAAATATATATATACATAAATAATTAACGCTTAATTATTTATTATAAAATTAGAATCATATTCGCATTTCGTGAACTTTGCATACAAACTGTTTCTCCTCAAAGCGGTCAAAACATGTCTCAGGCGCTCTTCGTGCTGCGCTGTTTGTTAGGGTTGACTTTTTACTGTAGAAACATGTGTCGGTAGCCCTGTTTGACCACGTTTTTTACCCTTTTCCCATTATTATTTGCCAAAAAGGACCACATATTCTTAAAGTAGAACATACATAGATTATTTATGCATAAATGTCAAACTATGGTACTTTAGGAAAAATATGAGATAAATGCGGTCAAAGTTGGAAGAAAATAACAGAATTCTGTCTTTTGCAGAATTGGGCCTGGCGCATTTTTGGAGGGAAATTTGTCAAAACGCACGTTTTGATTGATGAAGGGCAAAGAGAACATTTCCCACATGTTCAAAACCGTGAGTCCAAGTCCAAGTGAGGTGGTTAGGTGAATCTCAACCTCTTTCCACCTAAAATGGAGGGGAGTTTCAACCAACCTATGGTGCTATAAAAGGAAGCCATAGTTGTTCATTCCCTCAGCAAATCATCCCTTCTAAGCTTCATTTCATCTTCTTTTAGATGCTCTCTAGTTGTAGAACACGTTTTTTGGGTTTATGTTAATGTTCTAGTTGTTCATTTCTTTGTTTTTCACGCTTTTACCTTTCGTAGTGCTTCTAATTCGAGTTCTTATTTTCGTTCTTTGTTCATTATGCTCTTTTAAAGTTCTTTAGCAAGTTTCAACTCCCCTCACGCTCGAGAGAGAAGAGGGTTAAGATAGAACTCCTTGTACGGCTCGTTTATTCATTTAAATTCAATAAAAAATACTTTCTTTATGTTTTCGTGCATTTACTTTCATTTAATTATGTTCTAAATTAGTTATCAACCTCCTTGTGGAATGCCTTAGTGAAATGATTTAATTTTCAACACGCTCGAGATTTTGGCCAGATTGCGCCTGACACTTTTTTGGGTTGGTTTCTAAAAACTTCTCTTTACGTCTTTTTTCCATTCGGCCGGTGGGAACTTGATTTATACACCAAAGCCCAACCTTGGGAAAGGTGAGATAGGTAAAATGATAGGAAACCAATATGGGATGTGACTTAGGAATAAGCGCATAAAATATGGTCCTAGGCATAAGCCCTCTGACCCATGATGCAAATGAGTTGGTAGATATTCTCTAGGATTGTAATCACACATAGGAATATGATTGTAGGTTACCCTAGCCTCTACAACAACCAAAAGCAGTAGTGAAAGAGTAGAACTCAAATCCCAAGAAAAGTCAGGAATTGCGCCTGGTGCATTTTCTCAACATAGTGTGTTTTCCATGTTTTGCATCAAAACTAAGGTAGGAGACAAGGATGTTGAGTTTCATTAAATTGCTTGATAGTTAAAGCCCCAAACAACAACATTTCACCATTATTTTCTTCCTAAATCACAATTGCATATTTGAACTATTTCTCTGCATTACTTGATTTTGAAAAGCAACAAGTCCCTAAGGATTCGACCTTGGATTACTTCTAAGTATTACTTCTGACCGTGTGCGCTTGCATGAGTCTCTAATCTTTTTAAAGGTAGAGAAAATCCCAACAAGTTTTTGGCGCCGTTGCCGGGCACTTAAGTTTTCAAATCATATTCTTTTCAAGTGAATTGTTTCATTGTGTGATTGTTGCATACCTCTGTCATTGGAATTAATTGTTATATCTAACCTTTAAGGGAGTTGTGTATGAGCACAGGGTCTGGTTGGTTGACCTTTGATCCAGAGATTGAAAGAACCCTTAAGAGGAGAAGGCGTGAGGAGAGGTTGAGAAAAGAGAAAGAAAGTAAAAAAAAGAAAGAAGGTGAAAAAGAAGAGACCATCGAGATGAATAGAAATGCACAAGATCCTCCACCGCCACAAAATCCACCTGTGAATGGAGATATGGCAGGTGAAGAAGCAGCAAACCGAGTAGGAGAAATTCCTAATCTGATCCTTCTAGCAGATAATCGAGATGTAGCCATGCGGAATTATGTCACTCATGCGTTCCACAACCTAAATTCAGGGATAAATAATCCTTTACCCCAAGCCGCACAGTTCGAGCTCAAGCCAGTCATGTTCCAGATCTTACAGACGATGGGCCAGTTCGGAGGATTGACTAATGAAGATCCTTACTCCCATCTCAAATCCTTTATTGAAATAGCTAATGCATTTCAACTTCCGGGTAATTCTGAGGATGCACTAAGATTAAAAATGTTTCCTTTTTCTCTCAGGGATGGTGCAAGGACTTGGATTAACGCATTAGAACCAAATTCTATCAACACATGGGCAGAACTGACGGATAAATTTTTGGCAAAGTACCACACTTTGACCAAGAACGCAGACCTCCGAGAGGACATTGTGTCTTTTAGACAGAAGGAGAACGAAGCAGTTCAAGAAGCTTGGGAGCGTTTTAAGGAGTTACTTAGAAGATGCCCGAGCCATGGATTGCCCTCATGTGTGCAGATTGAACAATTCTATAGAGGATTGGATCGTTCATCAAAGATGATGTTGAATACCCTAGCCAATGGCTCGTTGTTAGAGAAGTCGGTAAATGAGATTGTTGATGTCTTGAATAAGATGACAGACATTAATGACCAAGGCGAAATGGGAAGGTCATTACCAAAGAAGCAAGTATCAACTGGAATCTTTGAGTTAGACACAGTAGCTTCAATGCAAGCCCAAATGGCAGCTATGAACCAAATGTTAAAGCAGTTGACAATGGAGAAGGAAACCAAAACCGTCACTTCGGCGATACCTGAACACTCTCCTATTTTGCAAATTTCAGATATATCTTGTGTCTATTGTGGTGATAACCACTTGTATGAGAACTGTCCAGCTAATCCATCGTCTATTTTTTATGTAGGTCAAGGTGCCCAGCGGAATTTCAACCCGTATTCAAACACTTACAACCCTGGATGGAGGCACCATCCAAACTTTTCCTGGAGTAACCAAGGAGTAGCTAGTAGCAGTGCACAAGCACCCGCTCAACAATACAAGTAAAAGATAAGAAGGCGGATAAAGGTAAGCAAGTAGTGCCCAACACTACTGATTACGCTTGTTTACATGCGTAAAAAGAAGGTTTTAGATGCTGTTTTTACTATGTTTCAGCTTTGTTCCGGATTTTTCTCGGTCGTTTGAGTTCCAATTCATGCAAAATTCATATATTATGGTTTGTGGTTGGCTTACATTGTATTTATGACATTTTAGGACCATTTGGGAGTGCAAATTAATCAAAAGAAGCAAAAATCGAAAATACCTACGTAGGAGGCGCCAAGCGCCTGGGAAGGCTGCAGAAAACAGTTTTTCTTCCAACTTTGGCCTTAATGAAACGCGTCTTCCAATGCGTTTTGGTGGTTCCAACCGATGCATACGTGTAGAAGAAGTGTTCCACTATCAGTTTGAGCACGATTTGGTCAGTCAAAAGAGTTGGAAATGGGTGATTCACCATCGTTTTAGGACCTACCTAACCAAGTCTGCACAGCTATAAATTCCAGCAACTTCTCCACCAAATTCATCAAGCCTTGCTTCCTTCTCTTGATCACTTTTAGTGTTTCTTTGTTACTTTCTAAGTACTTTTTAGTTGCTTTCATTAGTTGCTTTTGGTTTTTAAATCCCGAGCACTTTACATTCCTTTATTGAACTTTGTTTTGTTTCCATTTGTACTTAGTTATTTTCTACTTATTCAAATATATAAAAATCCAGCACTTTGCTTATCTTCCCTTTGCATTTACTTTATTTTTAGTTAAGAGAGTTGTGTTTTTGGAGGAAAGAGCACGTGACACTCCCCCTTGCTTGAAAGAGAAGGGCGAAGCTCTCAATCCAGAGAAAAACTCTCCGTTAGTTAACTTTTGTTTTTCACACATGCATTCCACATTCAACCATTTTACTTGTTGTATTTTCTTCAATATGTCTTTCTAAATTCCCGTCTCTAGCCCGGTTATGGATAGTTAGCCTTTTATTTCTAAAAAGGGTTGCTAAGAAGTAGTGTTTCTGCTTTCCATTCATTGCTCAACATGTTTTCTCAACAAGTTAGGATTTAGAGAAGGCCACTGTAAGTCTTAACAAGTCAATACTGAAAAGGTTGCTTATTTGCATTGTTGAGTGGTTAAAGCGAGGAGATGAGCGCCTTAGACATAAGAGTTCCGCTTAAGTAGCCTAGACATAGGACCTTAACCCGAGGTTGCGACTATTACCATCCTAAAACTAAGATATCTCTCATAATAGACATATTAGGGAATGTCTTAGGACTTTGAACTTGCTTAGACATAAGTCAAGTGAGAAGCGTAGTCGTTGGTTTCTAAAGTAAAATGCATATTGTCCTTAGCATGTCCTTGATTCTTTGTTGGCTAACTTGAAGTAATTCGGGCTAGGTTTTACCATTATAAGTCCAAATCCCAAATCCAAAACCATTATTTGTGACCACTTCCCATTTTACAAGAATCACTCATTTCAACATTCACTATTCTTTAAAACTTTAGAGTTTGGAAATTATTTAGAAGTCCTTGAGGATCGATACTTGGATACTCCATCCATTTTATATTACTCTGACAGGTGTGCGCTTGCATCTATATAATTGTTACCACGCTTAGTGCGTGCGTTCAGCATAACTACCAGTCACCAGAAAAACTTTAGAATTTTTAAAGATGATCAGAAAAAGGTATATGGCAGAGTCAAATGCAATTGTAGACGATGCTCTCGTCTGTGTTGAAAGCAACACATAAACAGGAAACCAATCATCGGAGTGGGTAATAGACAGCACAGCTTCAGTACACATATCTTCAAATAGAAGATTATTCACATCATTCAGAAGAGGCAATCGCGGCCACGTGAAGATGGGGAATGGAAGAATTTCCAAAACTAAAGGGATCGGAAATTTACGATTGAAGACCAATAGTGGGACTGAGTTATTACTACGAGATGTCGGGTATGTACCTAGTATCAGAATAAACCTTATCTCTACAGGTATGGTGGACGATGATGGTTATCAGAGTGAGTTTGGTGGGAACCAGTGGAAGCTCACCAAAGGATCTAAGTTGGTGGCAATTGGCCATGGAAGATCTACATTTTACACGTCGCAGTTGAGTGTTGCCAGAAGATCATTGAAACAATGGATGCAAGTTGCAGATGGTGTCCAAAGAGGTAGGATTGGACCAGCAACAAAGACAACCAAAACAGATCAAGAAGATCTGCCATAAATTCAGGAACAACAATTGGGAAGTCAAAAAACGAGAACAGGTTTTTTAGGTTGTCAAGGATTATCCCCAATTTTCAGCCGGATGTGTGAATTGATGAAGTCGTGTCAGTGAACAGTTGCATCAGAGAAGATTAACCCAGTAGGTGTTAAGGTAAATAATGAAGTTTCAATTCTAGCAGCAGGCTTGAATACAGTTGTCAAGTCATCAGTGGGAAGTTCTTTCTTCAAGAATCAGTGTTTGAGAACGAAAAAGGAAGCTTCAGACCACGTAGATTGGTAGCACGTGGCTGTGTCTCTTGTGTCTGGGAGACAAGATCACATAGTTTGCCCGACCTCAAGGCAAAGACAAATGAGACCAATGATTTCTGATATTTTGTTTTACAAGTTTTTAAACTTGGAGGAGAAGCCTTGAATATTTTTTGAAGAAAATCAGAAGTTGTTGTAGAAGAAGCCCTAGAGTTTTCCAAGATTATTAGATACTGTTGTTGCAGTGGGAGGCAAGATCAATGTTTTGTCTCCAAGTGGGAGATTGTTAGGATAATGGAGCCAAAATAGATGACTCGTTTCATACGAGGAAATGATTTTTCAACACTACTACCAATCACTACAAGAAGTAGGACATTATTGTCTTATAAGGATTACAATATTGTTTTCCTATAAATATTAAGATATTTGACCTCTTATAAATAGAACTCTTTTGTTAAGGTTTCATTTGTACATAATCCAAATAAGAGAGACTTGAGTGGTTGTGAGCAGTGTGTGAAAAAGGAGTTTGTATCTCGTGGGTTTAGTGAGGGTATTTCCAATTGTGTAATTCTAAGTAGTCATTGTTAGGGTACTTAGAAGCAAGATAGTAATAACTTGAGTGAGATCTCCATTGTAATATTCCCAACTATAGTTGAACCTGTTTTTTCGCAGAAGACTGGATATAGTCCCAAGATAGGGGCGAACCAGTATAATCTCGGTGGTGTTAAGCTTTTCTATCCCTATCTTTTATTCATTTGGTATTGTTACTTACTTATCTGCTTTTAGCCTATGGAAGGGGAAAATCAAATAATTCATGTTTTAAGAACTTACAGGAGGATCGATTTATCTATTTTTTTTCCCAACAATTGGTATCAGGGCATTTGGTTAAGAGATCATGGGATTAGTAGAGAAGTCAGGTTTTGAAGGAATCATGAAGTTTGATGGGGCTAATTTCGGATATTGGAAGATGCAGATTAAGGATTACTTGAAATGCAAGAAGTTGAATAAAGCTTTAAAGGAAGGACAAGGAAGGATGAAAGATGAAGATTGGGTATAAACGAATGTACAGGCAGTTGCCTTTATCATATTGTGTTTGTCGATGAATGTGGCAAGTCTCGTAGCAAATGAAACGACAGCAATAGATCTGATGAACGCACTGGGTAATTGGTACGAGAAATCTTCAGCTAATAATAAGGTATATCTCGTGATGAGATTCTTTAACATTCAAATGGAAGAGAAAATTTCTTTCAATTCACACATAAATGAAGTCACAAAAGTAATCAATGAATTGGAATTAGTTAAGATTACTTGTAGTGACGAAGTGAATGCTATTCAGTTGCTAACACCTTTACATGAATGTTGGGAAATGATGAAGACAACAGTGTCCAATTCGTTAGGAGACAAATCTTCGAAATTTCAGAAATTTGTGATGCGGCAATTACTGAGGAAATTCGCAGAAAAGGGAGTGGAAAAGAATCTACTTCCAAACAAGACTCAGCATTGACTGTCGAAAAAGGTAAAGAGAATGTTGCGTCTGATAACAGGCAGCAGAAGCATAGTAGGAGGGATTGGAAGAGAGATGTTGAATGTTTTCACTGCCTAAAAAAAAGGCCACATCCAAAAAAACTTTAGAATTTTAAAAGATGATCAGAAAAAGGTATATGGCAGAGTCAAATGCAATTGTAGACGATGCTCTCGTCTGTATTGAAAGCAACACATAAACAGGAAACCAATCATCGGAGTGGGTAATAGATAGCACAGCTTCAGTACACATATCTTCAAATAGAAGATTATTCACATCATTCACAAGAGGCAATCGCGGCCACGTGAAGATGGGGAATGGAAGAATTTCCAAAACTAAAGGGATCGAAAATTTACGATTGACGATCAATAGTGGGACTGAGTTATTACTACGAGATGTCGGGTATGTACCTAGTATCAGAATAAACCTTATCTCTACAGGTATGTTGGACGCTGATAGTTATCAGAGTGAGTTTGGTGGGAACCAGTGGAAACTCACCAAACGATCCAAGTTGGTGGTAGTTGGCCATAGAAGATCTACATTTTACACGTCGCAATTGAGTGTTGCCAGAAGATCATTGAAACAATGGATGTAAGTTGCAGATGGTGTCCAAAGAGGTAGGATTGGACCAGCAACAAAGACAACCAAAACAAATCAAGAAGATCTGCCATAAGTTCAGGAACAACAATTGGGAAGTCAAAAAACAAGAACAGGTTTTTTAGGTTTTCAAGGATTATCCCCAATTTTCAGCCGGATGTGTGAATTGATGAAGTCGTGTCAGTGAACAGTTGCATCAGAGAAGATTAACCCAGTAGGTGTTAAGGTAAATAGTGAAGTTTCAATTCTAGCAGCAGGCTTGAATACAGTTGTCAAGTCATCAGTGGGAAGTTCTTTCTTCAAGAATCAGTGTTTGAGAACGAAAAAGGAAGCTTCAGACCACGTAGATTGGTAGCACGTGGCTGTGTCTCTTGTGTCTGGGAGACAAGATCACATAGTTTGCCCGACCTCAGGGCAAAGACAAATGAGACCAATGATTTCTGATATTTTGTTTTACAAGTTTTTAAACTTGGAGGAGAAGCCTTGAATATTTTTTGAAGAAAATCAGAAGTTGTTGTAGAAGAAGCCCTAGAGTTTTCCAAGATTATTAGATACTGTTGTTGCAGTGGGAGGCAAGATCAATGTTTTGTCTCCAAGTGGGAGATTGTTAGGATAATGGAGCCAAAATAGATGACTCGTTTCATACGAGGAAATGATTTTTCAACACTACTACCAATCACTACAAGAAGTAGGACATTATTGTCTTATAAGGATTACAATATTGTTTTCCTATAAATATTAAGATATTTGACCTCTTATAAATAGAACTCTTTTGTTAAGGTTTCATTTGTACAGAATCCAAATAAGAGAGACTTGAGTGGTTGTGAGCAGTGTGTGAAAAAGGAATTTGTATCTCGTGGGTTTAGTGAGGGTATTTCCAATTGTGTAATTCTAAGTAGTCATTGTTAGGGTACTTAGAAGCAAGATAGTAATAACTTGAGTGAGATCTCCATTGTAATATTCCCAACTATAGTTGAACCTGTTTTTTCGCAGAAGACTGGATATAGTCCCAAGATAGGGGCGAACCAGTATAATCTCGGTGGTGTTAAGCTTTTCTATCCCTATCTTTTATTCATTTGGTATTGTTACTTACTTATCTGCTTTTAGCCTATGGAAGGGGAAAATCAAATAATTCATGTTTTAAGAACTTATATGATGATCGATTTATCTTTTTTTTTCCAACAAGAACACCACCACTTAGTAACCTCGCTAAGTCTCAAGGAACAAAAATGGATTTTGGGATCCTCCTTGGAAAGAAAATAAAAGGGAATTGCTTGATTTGCAAGATTATGAGAGAGAGAGATCTAAAATGCAGTATGGTTTTTTCCAGGGGAAAATCAACCAACCAAAAACACAGAGATTTCTCTATGTTTTAAAAGCATGAGGGAAGAGAGAACCTCCCACTCTCCACCTCACCATTGCCGAGCAAAAATGCTTGGAAGTGGTGGTTTGTTAATTATGGTAAAAACCATAATTTATATATATATATATATTTAATTATGTTTAATTTATTAAGTAAAAATTAAATAATTAATTAAATTAAAACCTATTTTAATTTAATTAATAATTAATTAATTAAACATAATTTAATTAAATCACATTTAATGAAATTAATTAATATTTGAATCATATTCAAATATACTTATCCTCATAACCTATAGTATTTATTATGTGAAATGATCGAATCCCTAGAGGAAAGGGTTGATCGCTTGTGATTCAATTCAATTTAGAAAAGCACTAATCACAAGTAAAACAAATCAACACCCATAAGCCCTTCCGGGTCAATATCGGAGCTAGCATACACGAAACAGCGGCCAATAGTAATGCGAAGAATTGAGAAATAAATCCCGATTTGCTTAAAAATAAATGTAGCATGCTAGAGATTCAGTCTCAAGTCAGTTACAGCGCGTGAACCTCCCCCGAAATGGGGTTTAGCTCATAATGGGTGAAGAAAATAAAATGGAAGAAGAAGAAATACAACCCGTAGTAGAAAATTTGCTAATTGACAAAGAAGAATAGTAGTCAGCGCAAAGCAGCAGACGAGCTTCCCTTTTCTGGCGTCAGCTCCCCTCCCTTGGTCTTTTCAACTCTTAATTTTGTCTCCCCTAGGATCTGCGTGTCCGTCGGCTACGGCAACCTTTCCTTTAAATATCGGGTCCCCTTTTTAGGGCACCCGACTGGGGATCGTACGGACATAAGTGAATCCCGAGTTTTTGAATTAACTATACGGACACTCATGCCCTGATATCACTATGCTCCAGCTTTTATATGCTCCGACTTGACAATGCTTTGGCTTTTCCTCTCTGGTTCCGCACTTCTTTCTCTTCTCGGCTTCTCCTTAAAAACATGTGCAAAAGAACCACAAATACGAGAGTTTATGCTGTTTTTGGCCAAAGTTCTCAAGACTAAGTATGTTTAGCTATGAGTTTGCAATTAAACACTATTTATGCTAATTATGACCAAAAACCGACACATTTTGACATTTTAATGCACATGTTCACCCAAATAAACACCAGAATAACTCTCTTTTGGAGAGTTATCAGGGGGCTGCTACACAAGAGGGAGAAGGGAGGAAGATGAAGAAGGGGGCTAGAGTTTTGTTTGATTTCTTTTTCCCTTTTCTTTTCCTTTTCTTTTCCTTTTTCCCTTTTTTCCTAACAAAATAAATCCAAATAAACAAAAATAAATGGTTAAATACCTAAAATAAGAGGAATAGATTCTAATCCTTTTTGTTAAAAGAAATCTCGTTCTTAAAAGGATTTGGGAAGAATAAGTTAATTTTTAAACCCAAGAATAAAATACAAGAGTAAAGAAAATTAAATTACCAAAAACCTTGGATTTAAGATTTAACTAAAAATCTCGTCCGAAATTCGACAACTTAATTTATCCTAATCTAACGAAATTGAACCAAATTTTAATTTACCCAAAATTAGAACCCCAACTTAGAAATTTAAAAATTTAATTACCAGCCTAGGGGAAAAATCCAAAGGCCGAATTTAAATCTTAAGATAAAACTAACTCGAAAACTTGGGGCGTTCCACCTTGAATAATCATCTATAAAACAGATAAAATTTTCATACCCTCCTCGAGCTTTAACATTAATCGGACCACAAAAGTCTAAATGTATAAGTTCTAAGGGCTCTTTGGCTCTCTAACCTTTTCCAGTAAAAGGTCTTTTCGTTATCTTGTCTTCACATGGTGGTAAAGAGTCGTCTTCTAACTCACTTATAAGGTCATTCTTAACCAATTTCCCAATCCTATTGAGATTAATCTGACCCAATCTTGAGTGACAAAGATAAATATTTTCTTTGGGAGAAACTTTTTGCCTTTTAGTTTAGGTTTAAGCATTTTTAAACAACTCTGTATTAAAACTACTACCTTAGTTATGATTGGTCTTAGCATATACAAGTTGTTTTCTAACTTGACAGAACAAATCTTAACACCCTTTCTGAAAATAAACACTTCGTTCAAATAAAATGGAACAGAGTAAAATTGTTCTAATAGACAAGAAATAGAAATCAAGTTTCTCTTAATTTTAGGAACAACATATACATTATATAATAAAATATATAATTTCTTGTCTAAAAACAACTAAAGTTGTCCTACTACCACAGTTGAGACGACCTCTCCTGTTCTGACCTTGAGAGTCATCTCTCTAGCTTCAAGCTGCCTCCAGGAACTAATTCCCTAAAATGAAGAACAAACATGGTTAGTGGCTCCTGAATCAAGTATCCAGGCAAAGTAATCATTCTCCACTAAACAAGTTTCCAAAACAAGTAAATCATATTTACCTTTGTTGGCTTTCTTCTTCTCGGCCAGGCATTTCGAACAATTGCGCTACCAATGCCCGTCCACATTGTAGTGGAAATATTTTCCTTTGTCTGCAACATTGGTCTTGCCTTTCTTGGCAATGGCAGTAGCAGAATCAGATTTAGGCCCTTTACCAGCAACCTTCTTCTTGAAAGTCTTACTTCTAGAAGAAAATGGTGAAAACTGAAGGGATGTGAATCCCGGAGCGGAAGCGGATTTTCGTTGCTGATTTTCAGGATACAAAATCGGATTTCAAAGAAGCAAAATACAGGGGAAACATTACCTTTGAAGAACGTTTCTTCAACGAGTTTCCCTCGAACACCACCACTATGTCTTCCTCACTATCCTTTTGGGTCTCAAGAACCGTGCTTGTGGGAGCGTTTTGTTTGGAATGTCAGTGAGAGTTGAGGGAGAGCGCTTGATCGAGAGAAAACTGGGATTTCTAGTTCTGTGTTTTATATTCTGTATTTTTGCAGAACTACAAAAAAACAAAAACAGTGACGTGGGGTAACTCCCTACGTCACACTAACCTCCCACTCCCCTACAATTTTGCAGGGGAGTTTAATATTATTAATATTAATAATATTAATAATACATATATATATATATATATTTATATAAATTAATATATATATCATATATATATAATAATTAAAATATAAAATTAATTTATTAATTAATCATATTAATTAATAATTAATTATTAATTATTAATCCAATTAATAATTAATATATATATATAAATCAAATAAATAATTAGCACTTAATTATTTATCATAACAATAGAATCATATTCTATAACATTTCTCTCGTATAACCTATAGTTCTAATGTACATCTTATGCACATTATTTTTAACCTATAGTTTTAACATAAATCTTATTCATATTAATTTTATTTGAATCTCATTCAAATAAATTCTCTCACAATATATAGTTTTAACTTATAATTAACTATATATATTATAATGTATTAATATACATATAATCCCTTAAATAATTTGAACATTTCAAATTCTTCCAAAACCTTGATCCTCGTTGTACCCGTTATGAGCTAGCAAGGCGACCTAATGGACCTACAGATCAGAAGCTTCAACGATGCGAGATTAATCGGTCAAACTCATTGACCGAGTTAATCAAGATTCATTAACTACGGGTCATTCCACTAAAGACCCGCAGTTGCACTCTTCTCACTGCAGAATGTTTTCGTGTCCATGGATATACGACCATTAATGACGAGTCAATCCTTCACGAGTGCTCGTAACTCAAGTTAGGTCAAATTACCCTTTTACCCCTGAGTTACATCTTACTCCTTAAACACCACTGCTCCTCTAATGAACAACCGGGTTATGGTCCAACCAATAACCGGAAGTCCCTCTCGGCCAATGAGAGGGTGGGGCCCCTTGTTCAAGTCCCGGAGTCAGCATTTAAGGGAACACTCATCTACTCCCCTAAAGTCGGGGAGGAGTGAATTCCATCTTGTGAAGTTATGTTCCCAGCTCCCCACTCGGTCTCGTCCCCAAAATGGTAGGAATATTGAGTCGGCGACTCGGGCCACTCTCACCCATATAGATTAAAGAACGAGCCCTCACGGGCAGGAGTCCATAACTCACTCAGGATTGAGAATGAGTTGCCTGGTCATCCTAAGAAATGACAATCTATTAGTTAACGGTGTTACATCTAAAGATTGCCTATTTCGCGGTCCGGTCTTATACAAACTCATTGTATAGGATACCCCCACTCGCATGTCTCCACACGAACGACCTGGATCGAGTCGTCTGTAACCTTTACAGAGCGGGTCGTATCCATAGTGTTGCCAGGATAAGGTACCCAGCCTTATCCATATACTATAGACCCTTTAGGTTATTCACGGGACATTATCCATTCATATATCAGGGGTATATCAAATATATACCCCGTATATCAACTATATACCCCATATATCAACTCTATACCCAGTATATATACTGTCCCGATTACATCATAAATAACCTTGGATGTTTAGTTTATTGGATTTTGGACAATGTAAAGCTATGATTCAACAACAAAATTTATTGAATAAAACTTTATTAAATAGACATTTGTTTTTGAAAAATACAAACTACGAGTTTAGGGCAACACACCCAAAAGAAACTTGGTTCCAGAGGTAAAACTTCGGTGGAATCGTTTCCAGGTGGCAATGTTTGCCTCCCCTTCCTATCTTTTATTTTTCATAAGTGAATGGTAGGCCTGCAGCTCGTTTAAGAGCGTGGTAAGAGTGTACTCCAGCTTATTCATGACTGCATTGCTGCAGAATTGCAGGAAACTCTTCGGAAGAGATTCCACAATGAAGCTGACCTGACTCTACTCATCTATGACGGCTCTGTTCTTCTCCGTCACATTGAAGTGGACCATGAAGGGATGTGAATCCCGGAGCGGAAGCGGATCTTCGTTGCTAATTTTCGGGAAACAAAACCGAAGTTGAAAGAAGGAAAATACAGAGGAAACTCAATAACTTTGAAGAACGTTTCTTCAACAAATTTCCGACGAACACCACCACCGAGCCTTCCTCGCTATCCTCTGGGTACGAGATCGTTCTTGTGGGAGAATTTCTTTGGAATGAGAGGGAGAGATTGAGACAACTCTTTGATTGAGAGAAAACGGTTTTGGGTGTTCTTCTTCTGTGTTCTGAATTTTGTAGAACTGCAAAAAACAAAACAGAAGCAATGACGTGGGGTAACTCCCCACGTCACACTAACCTCCCACTCCCCTGCAATTTTGCAGGGGAGTTCAATATTATTAATATTAATAATATTAATAACATATATTTATATTTATATATAAATAATTAATATATACAATATATATATAATAATTAAAATATAAAAATTAATTTATTGATTAATCATATTAATTAATAAATAATTATTAATTATTAATCCAATTAATATATATATATATATATATATATTCATCAAATAAATAATTAACACTTAATTATTTATCACAAAAAATAGAATCATATTCTATAACATTTCTCTCGTATAACCTATAGTTCTAATGTATATCTTATGCACATTACTTTTAACCTATAATTTTAATATGAATCTTATTCATATTAATTTTATTTGAATCTCATTCAAATAATTTCTCTCATAATATATAGTTTTAATTTATAATTAACTATATATTATAATGTATCAATATACATATAATCCCTTAAGTAATTTGAACAATTCAAATTCTTCTAAAAACTTGATCCTCGTTTTACCCGTTATGAGCTAGCAAGGGGACCTAATGGACGTACAGATCCGAAGCTCTAACGATGTAGGATTAATCGGTCAAACTCATTGACCGAGTTAATCTAGATTCGTTAACTACGGGTCATTCCACTAAAGACCCGCAGTTGCACTCTTCTCACTGCAGAATGTTTTCGTGTCCATGGCTATACGACCATTAATGACGAGTCAACCCTTCACGAGTGCTCGTAACTCAAGTTGGGTCAAATTACCGTTTTACCCCTGAGTTACATCTTACTCCTTAAACACCACTGCTCCTCTAATGAACAACCTGGTTATGGTCCAACCAATAACCGGAAGTCCCTCTCGGCCAATGAGAGGGTGGGGCCCCTTGTTCAAGTCCCAGAGTCAGCATTTAAGGGAACACTCATCTACTCCCCTAAAGTCGGGCAGGAGTGAATTCCATCTTGTGAAGTTATGTTCCCAGCTCCCCACTCGGTCTCGTCCCCAAAATGGTAGGAATGTTGAGTCGGCGACTCGGGCCACTCTCACCCATACAGATCAAAGGAGAGCCCTCACGGGCAGGAGTCCATAACTCACTCAGGATTGAGAATGAGTTGCCTGGTCATCCTAAGAAATAGCAACCTATTAGTTAACGGTGTTACATCTAAAGATTGCCTATTTCGTGGTCCGGTCTTATACAAACTCATTGTATAGGATACCCCCACTCGCATGTGTCCACACGAACGACTTGGATCGAGTCGTCTGTAAACTTTCAGAGTGGGCCGTATCCATAGTGTTGCCAGGATAAGGTACCCAGCCTTATCCATATACTATAGACCCTTTAGGTTATTCACAGGGACATTATCCATTCATATATCAGGGGTATATCAAATATATACCCCGTATATCAACTATATACCCAGTATATATACTGTCCCGATTACATCAAAATAACCTTGGATATTTAGTTTATTGGATTTGGACAATGCAATGCTATGCTTCAACAACAAATTTATTGAATAAAACTTTATTGAATATACATTTGTTTTTACATAATACAAACTACGAGTTTAGAGCAACACACCCAACAGACCATTAGGCTGAGAACGTGTCCTTGCACTGATGAGCCCTCCATCATGTAAGAGTTGTAGATGAAGTTAAGGGCTTCATGTCGAGCCTGTGAAGACGGCTGTCCAAACATGTTCTGGAATGAGTCTAGGATCTCCTTGGTGGTGACCATGTTCTCGTGCTTCTTAGCAAGCACATCAGGTATGTTTGTTAAGATGTAGACTTTGGCCTTATCATTGGTCTTGATCCACCGGTCATAGGCGTTGTGCACCGCCACAGTGGCAGTAGGCGCAGGAGTTTGAGGACAACTCTCTTGCAAGACGAACCTAAGATCATCTATCACTAGTATAGTGTTTAGGTTCGATTTCCATTGTTTGTAGTTCTCTCTATTAAGTTTTTCCGTGGCTAAGAGTACAATTATAGAAGTAGACATGCTGAAAATAAAAACAAACCTATATTAGTTTCATGGATTATCCTTTAAACACAATCAAATTTTAGCAAAAGTAATTAAGCATCCTAACAAAATTGTTTTGCAACGATACTTCCGTGATTTAGAGCAACAGCCACTGTAAGGCAAACAGCTACTCCTTTACTGAATTGAGACGTTCTCAACTAAATCTTACACTAGAATAACTCTTATTCCTATAATCTTTAGTCATCGTTTATTTGGTCAGGACATTGCTAACTAGCTTAACAACTCTCTGAAAGTGTGACCCACCATTTTCAGACCCTTGAGGATCATTCCAATAATCCTGCCGTAGGGAAAGAAAATATTTGAGCAAAACCTAAGAAACCCTTATCCATTTATGGAGCTTGCCTTGGTTTTAATTCCATACAATGGACCCTTCGTAAGGATGATCACTCTAGGACAACACGCAGGTCATGTATGAAATCTCACGGTGCAAACTAATGGTGGAGATCGTAGGATGCGTTGTCACACGTCCTCTCCCACTTACTATGAATAATATCTCCATTCACCTCGATATTGAACCATGCAAATACCTTCCGTATGGAGAGGAACTCACAGTGTGAACATTAAGTAGAAACGTGAAAGAAATAAAAGTATGTTATATATACCTTATATATCAAAAATATACACGGCATAATCTTTTGCTCCCACTTAGTATTCTAAGACTAGTTTATATTACTTGGGTAAATTCCGGCTAAGTGGAATTAACTAAGTGAATTTATAGTTGGCCCAATATAACTATTTATGTTGGAAGTTGTACATTAATGTTTTAGTTTATCAAACGTTTTAATAAACTAATGATATTATTGCATGTATATAACATATTGACTAATTCAACCCTCAGGTTGGTTCCGAGGTAGAGATGTTCCTTTACGGTCAGCTTAAATACTTCAACCTAGACAGAACCTTCCTTAAACAGTATTTTCTTATAGGCAATATTTTATATTTAGTCTTTTATTATTTCATTTTAAACCTAGTTACAACAAAATAAAGGATTACCCCCTAACCATATTAGAAGATATAATGTAAGGTCTAATTAATTTTAAACCCTTTTAAAACTAATTAACTTAAACCCTATGTTTGCACGTAATTCTTTATTATATATTTTAATTTTTATCTACCAAAATTTTATAACTCTTATAAAATTCAAGAAATTAAACATATAATCATGCATTTACAACATACATTAACATAACAATTATCACTACAATAAATAATGCTTTCAGCGACGAAATAAATATGCGACGAAGATAGAATGGGTCACATTTTATGCGACGAAAATGGGTAGCGTCGCATTTCCAAGCGACGAATCATATTTTAGTCGCATATTGTCGCATATTATGCGACGAAACCATCTTTCATGCGACGAAAATGGGTAGCGTCACATTTCTAAGCGACGAATCATATTTCGTCGTAGATATATGCGATGAAACCATCTTTCATTAAATCAATTTTCGTCGCATATATCTTTGACGAAACCTATTTCGTCGCATACCCCTTTGTTTATGCAAGGATATGCACAACAGTGTGTTCCAGATTGTAGCTCGAACTCGGCCTCCGGACTAACCTGAACACTTGGGCGGACCTGCACAAAAAGGTGAGCACTCCGACGATCAAGTCAGTATAGGTCGGATTCCCAGTTTAGTTCGAAGCCAGAAATCATGATACCTGATCGTGGAGTGAGGTCCTTTACTTATGGGTGGTAGTCCTGCTAATCTCGCGACGGTTACACCCGGTAATCTCGGGACCGTCGGTCACACTCGGTAATTACGCCGCAGACAGTTGCTCACATCGGCCCCTACCGAGCTCCCCGGTAGGTCAGACCTGGGCCAGGTTCACCTCGGCCCTCATACTTAGCATTTGTCGACGTTAGTGGCGGCCATCTCGGCTATCCGAGCTGGGCATGACTCATGAGCCATCTTGGAGAACCAATAGGGGTCCTCCACGTGTCCAGGGTATTCCCTTCCCCAAACATTGGCCCTCTCTCTGTCTGGTCCGATCTCGACCTGGCAGAGAAGTTCATTCGACTTGCTTTGACACGTGGCGACTTCCTATTCGTGGGAAAATACAACCGTCGCGGAAGATTTATCGTCGGAATATTCAAATATTCCGACGCTTCGGATCTCAGGGAGGATCCTAGCCGCTCGTTGATTACACGTGTACGGTGGGGAAATTCTTCCGACGGGCTATAAATGCCCCCAATCCTTCAGGTCATACCTTACGTTCCCTGAATTCTTGGAGTTCGATCTGAAGGCAGCTCGAACCCTTGGTAGGTCAGTCTCTTCCCTCTCTCTTTCGAACGTAGTTGCCATGTCGTCCTCTTTTAGCAGCAACTTAGGATCCGATTTAGTTCGTAGGTTAGAGTCCGAGCTCGAGGGGATAGAAAACTTTAGATTCTCCGATGACGGGGAGGATAGAGACGCCTCCACTTCAGGTCAGGGTTTGGAATACCCCTCTAGGATACCTGAGCACTACCTCGGATCCCTTCGTAGGGGGTTCGCTATCCCTGAGAACATCCTCCTCAGGCTTCCGGAGGAGGGGGAGAGAGCTGACAATCCTCTAGAGGGATGGGTCACTCTCTACTTCAAAATGTTTGAGTACGGCCTCAGACTTCCCCTTCACCCTTTTGTCCAAGAATTTCTCTTCCGGACTGGGTTGGCTCCGGCTCAAGTGGCCCCCAATGGGTGGGGCGTCATTTTCGCTTTGGCCATCCTTTTTTGGCTACGAGTTCGGGATAGTGAGGAGGTCGAGCTGTTAGACGTAGACCAGCTCCTCGCGTGCTTCGAAGCGAAAAGGATAGCTAAGAAGCCTGGTCGGTTCTATATGTGCGCAAGGAAAGGCGCAGGCGGTATAGTTAAGGGGCCGACCTCCATCAAGGGATGGGTGAGGAAGTGGTTCGACGCTTCCGGGGAATGGCTCGCAAAGGACGAGTCAGGTCGTTCCTTCTTTGACGTCCCCACTAGGTTTGGGAACCTAGGTACGGAGTAGTTCTTGCTTTTCGTAATTTTCTTTTCTGTCATTCAGGTCTAACTCGGATTTTGTCTTCGTGTAGTTTCAATCCGACCAGTCCCCGAGCTTACGCAAGCCTCCTTCGACACGCTGAAATACTACAAGAAGCGCTTTCCGAGGGGTAGGAAGGTCGGGACCCTGGTGACCACGAGCTGCTGCTTGAGTCCGGGCTGCTAGATTACAACCCTGCAGTTCGTCCCATTGAATCCTCCAGGCCGAACTCTGAACTTGGTATGCCGAGCTTGCCTCCCCCGTTTTTCCTCTAACCTTGTGTTGACCCCTGTTTTTATTTCGCAGCCATGGTTTGCGGATTTGCAAGCAGCGTGAAGCGCAAGTCCAAGGGCCGAGCCCATGCTTTTGAGGCCGCCCAGAGTTCGAAACCTGCCACCCCTGTCGTGGCAGAGCCTGCCTCGGAAGATCCAGCCCCAGTGATCGAGCTGGAGTCTTCTGGGGGTCCCTCGAGGGAGAAGCGCCCCAGGGATCAGACCGAGGCGGTGGACGCCCCGCCTTTGGGCGAGGAGGTGAGGGAGGAACCCCCTCTGAAGCGAAGAAGGAAGAAAAAGAAGGCGATCTCCCCCTCGGAGGTCGGAGCTTGCAGGGTCTTGCCTGCAAGTTTCGCAGATCGGGTGGACGATCCTGCGGCCAGGATGGGCGGGACGTCCGACGTGACGGCACGGTTCAGAGTTGAGCCGTCAAGTTCCGGGGTGAGGGACCAGGTGTCCCGCATCTCAGCTGCAAGTTTGGACCGCTGCCTAAGGAGGGCGTCCAAATTCGTGAGCAACCCTGGGTCCGTTCTGCAGAGGACCATCGATTACGCCGCCGAGGTAAGACTAGTGTCCCCATTTTTGCTTAATTTCGCCCAACAGGTAGTTCGGTCTAACTTTATCCTTGTACCGTTTCTCAGGCGTTCGTTGCTTCCATTCAATCGGCTCTGGCTGTAAAGGCCGAGCTGGATGGGAGGGAAGTTCTGGCAGCGAGGGAGAAAGAGGAGTTCTCTGCTGCCTTGGAGGCTGCTTTCTCCACCATGAAGAATGAGCTGCTGAAGGCTCACTCTGAGGTGGAGATTTTGAAGGTCGAGGTGGAGTCCCAGGCCGTGCTGCAGAAGAAGGAAGAGGACAGGCGCAAGGCCCAACTCCGAGCTGCCCACGCTATCACCAAGGGCTTGGAGAATGAGAAGTTCCAGCTCCTGAAGGAGAAGGACGACATGCTTCAGGCGCTTGAAGCGAAGGATAAGGAGCTGGAGCATGCGACTGCCGAGCTGGAGACGGCGAAGGAGCGCCTCAGCAATGGAGTCCTATTGGAGGAATCGTTTAGGCAACATCCTGACTTCGATGAATTTGCCAAAGACTTTTCTGACGCGGGCTTCAAGTTCCTCATGAAGGGCATTGCTTCTGATATGCCCGACCTTCAGATCGATCTCAGCGGTCTGAAAAGGAGGTATGCCGAGAAGTGGGCGTCTGGGCCTGGCGGCACCCCTGGCCCCTAAACGTTGGTGGATCAGTATGTCAGAGATCTGGACTCTGACTACTCCGATCCCGAAGAGGACCAGGTCGGCTCCACTCAAGAGGGCGCTCCTCAAGCAGGCTCTTAGGCGACCACCCTTCACGAGGCTTTTCGCTGTTCTTCCTCCCTTTTTCTTTTTTGTTTGTAAGTGTTAGGGCAGAGCTGCAAGGCCTATAAGCCTTGGCTCTGCTCTTCATTCAATAAAGAGGCTCCCATTTGTTTCTACTTTGTTGTTGGCAACCTCTTTTCTATGCTTTTTCCTTGAACTGCAGCCAATGTCACCTCGCACCTCTTACCTTTGAGGTCGCGCCTTCGGTTAAAATAGTTGTAAGCTTGAGTTTGAATCTCTTAATGTTCAATATATTGCACCAACTCTGGATTTTAACATGTCACCCTTAACTTAAAAAAGGTTAAAAGGCTAAAATCCTAAGTCCGTAGCTATTCTTCATATCGTTCCTCGTACCCCCAAGTTCGGAGGCTTGATCATTTTGAACTTTTCATATCGCCCCTTTGCCTTGAAGGTTTGAATTTTAAGTTCGTCAGTGGTTTTGGCATCGCACCTCGTACCCTTAGGTTTTGGAGGATTGGATTTGAACCAACTGCTGGAATGTGATCGCGTGGGAGTCCGTGGCCCCCATTTAATTTCTGGTCGAACTCGGAAGCATGAAATTAAATCATCACATTTATTCCGATCATAATTCTTTTGGAACAGTCGTTACAGATTCATTGAAAACCCTTTTGGCGTTTCAAGGATAATGACGCTTCAGGTGTTCCGCGTTCCACGGGTGCGCGAGGACATCTCCTTTCAGATCGGCCAATATGTACGTCCCAGGTCGGACTATACCCTTGATCTCAAATGGGCCCTCCCAGGCCGGATCAAGGGCACCCACATGCGTTTGGACACTCCTTAAGACCAGATGTCCGACCTGAAAGGCCCGAGGTCGAACGCGGGCATTGTAATGTCTGGCCATTCTGCCTTGATATTCCGCCAGGCGTAGCTGGGCCATTGCTCTTCTTTCTTCCAACAAGTCGAGGTTGAGGAGCAGCTCTTCCTCATTTGTCGTAGGCTCGTAATGCTCTACTCTGTCAGATGGCATGCCGATCTCAACCGGGACTACAGCCTCGGAGCCGAAGGCCAGGGAGAACGGGGTCTCACCCGTCGACTCTCGTTGGGTGGTCCGGTACGACCATAGAACCTCTGGTAGCTCCTCGGCCCACCTGCCTTTCTTGGAGTCCAGTTTAAGTTTGATGCCTCGTTTGATGATCTTGTTGACTGCCTCCACCTGCCCATTTGCTTGCGGATGTGCGGGGGACGAGCTAAGATGACTTATGCCAAGTTTGCTGCAAAAGTCTTTGAACTTGGCGTTGTCAAACTGCTTCCCATTGTCTGCCACTATGGCCTGCGGTATACCAAAGCGACATATGATATTCGTCCATACGAAGGACGTGACCCTGGATGCCGTTATGTGGGAGAGCGCTTCGGCCTCGGCCCACTTGGTGAAGTAATCCACAGCAACCACAGCGAACTTGGTCTGGCCCTTGCCCAAAGGGAAAGGACCAATGATATCTACCCCCCACTGCGCGAATGGCCACGGGGCCGAGATGGGGGTGAGCAGCTCGGGAGGTTGGTGGATTATGGTTCCGTAGCGTTGGCAATTATCGCAAGTTCTAAGGAACTTCTTGGCGTCCTGGCTGAGGGTCGGCGAATAGTATCCTTGTCGGATCACTTTGGCTGACAGCGACCGGACGCCTAAGTGATTGTCGTACACTCCTTCGTGGATCTCTCTGAGGACGTACAGGCCCTCTTCAGGGGTTAGGCATCTCAATAGAGGTAGGGAAAAGCCACGTCGGTACAATGCCCCATCTCGGACCATGAACCGAGCTGCCCGCCTTGCCAACTTTCTGCGCTCCTTAGGGTCTTGTGGTGAGTTGCCTCTAATGAAGTCCACGATCGGGTCCATCCATGAAGATTCTGGAGCGCCGATCTCCATCAGATTTGGCTCTAAGATCGAGGGATTATCGAGGATCTCGACGGGGACCGACCTGGCCAGGTCGGTTTCGTACGCCGATGGTAACTTGGCCAAGGCGTCAGCATTAGAATTTTCTGCTCGCGGAATCCTGCTTACTTCGTAAGTTCGAAACTGGGCGAGGTGCGATCTGACCTTGCCCAAATACTTCTCCATTCGGGTGTCTTTGGCTTGGTACTCGTCCTTGATCTGGCTCACAACCAGCTGGGAGTCACTGAAGACCTTAACACAAGAGGCCCCCAATGCTCGAGCGATTCGCAGGCCGGCAATAAATGCTTCATACTCAGCCTCGTTGTTAGAAGTCCGGAAGCCGAATCGCAAGGCATACTCAAATCGCTCGCCCCCTGATCCGAGCAAGAGGACCCCGGCTCCGCACCCCTTCTCATTGGAGGATCCGTCGACATAGACTGTCCAAGGTAGGTCGGACTCAGCTCGGAAGGTGGTGTGAGCTCGGCTATGAAATCTGCCGCTGCTTGTCCTTTCAACGCAGTTCTGGGTTCGAACTGGATGTCGTACTCACTTAGCTTTATTGCCCACTTCATTAGGCGTCCAGAAGCTTCCGGCTTATGGAAGATGCTTTTTAGGGGCAAGTTAGTGAGCACCACCACCGTATGGGCTTGGAAGTATGGTCTGAGCCGTCGGGCCGAGGTGACCAAAGCGAGAGCCAACTTCTCCATCTGAGGGTACCTAGTCTCGGCTTCGGTCATAGCTTTGCTTGTGTAGTAGACCGGGTTTTGCCGCGCTTCCTGACTGGGCGTTTATGCTGAACGCACGCACTAAGCGTGGTAACAATTATATAGATGCAAGCGCACACCTGTCAGAGTAATATAAAATGGATGGAGTATCCAAGTATCGATCCTCAAGGACTTCTAAACAATTTCCAAACTCTAAAGTTTTAAAGAATAGTGAATGTTGGAATGAGTGATTCTTGTAAAATGGGAAGTGGTCACAAATAATGGTTTGGATTTGGGATTTGGACTTATAATAATAAAACCTAGCCCGAATTACTTCAAGTTAGCCAACAAAGACTCAAGGACATGCTAAGGACAATATGCTTTTTACTTTAGAAACCAACGACTACGCTTCTCACTTGACTTATGTCTAAGCAAGTTCAAAGTCCTAAGACATTCCCTAATATGTCTATTATGAGATATATCTTAGTTTTAGGATGGAAATAGTCGCAACCTCGGGTTAAGGTCCTATATCTAGGCTACTTAAGCGGAACCCTTATGTCTAAGGCGCTCCTCTCCTCGGTTTAACCACTCAACAATGCAAATAAGCAACCTTTTCAGTATTGACTTGTTAAGACTTACAGTGGCCTTCTCTAAATCCTAACCTTTTTGGGAAAACATGTTGAGCAATGAATGGAAAGCAAAAACACTACTTCTTAGCAACCCTTTTTTAGACATAAAAGGCTAACTATCCATAACCGGGCTAGAGACGGGAATTTAGAAAGTCATATTGAAGAAAATACAGCAAGTAAAATGGTTGAATGTGGAATGCATGTGTGAAAAACAAAAGTTAACTAACGGAGAGTTTTTATCAGGATTGAGAGCTTCGCCCTTCTCTTTCAAGCAAGGGAGAGTGTCACGTGCTCTTTTCCTCCAAAAACACAACTCTGTTAACTAAAAATAAAGTAAAGGCTCGGGATTTAAAAACCAAAAGCAACTAATGAAAGCAACTCAAAAGTACTTAGAAAGCAACAAAGAAACACTAAAAATGATCAAGAGAAGGAAGCAAGGCTTGATGATTTTGGTGGAGAAGTTGCTGGAATTTATAGCTGTGCAGAATTGGTTAGGTAGGTCCTAAAACGATGGTGAATCACCCATTTCCAACTCTTTTGACTGACCAAATCGTGCTCAAACTGATAGTGGAACACTTCTTCTACACGTATGCATCGGTTGGAACCACCAAAACGCATTGGAAGACGCGTTTCATTAAGGGCAAAGTTGGAAGAAAAACTGTTTTTCTGCAGGCACCCCAGGCGCCTGGCGCCTCCCATGTAAGTTTTTCCGTCTTTTTGCTTCTTTTGATTAATTTGCACTCCCAAATGGTCCTAAAATGTCATAAATACAATATAAGCCGACCACAAACCATAATATATGAATTTTGCATGAATTGGAACTCAAACGACCGAGAAAAATCCGAAACAAAGCTGAAACATTATAAAAACAGCATCTAAAACCTTCTTTTTACGCATGTAAACA
The DNA here is from genome assembly GCF_013281855.1 of Momordica charantia. Taxonomy (NCBI): domain Eukaryota; kingdom Viridiplantae; phylum Streptophyta; class Magnoliopsida; order Cucurbitales; family Cucurbitaceae; genus Momordica; species Momordica charantia. Next base: position 7,488,898 of record NW_028275161.1, on the reverse strand, counting down.
AGCGTAATCACACCCCCAAACTTAACTTTTTTGCTTGTCCTCAAGCAAAACTTAGCAACTTTAATCAGCTTTCTAACACATGGACAAGGAAAAGCAAAAGCAACCGAGATGTTCAATCATAAATTGTCTCAGGGAAAAGATGTCAGAGCCTACCATTCTATTGCCTTTGTAAACTTAGTCACTATAAACCAAGTTTGAAATGATAAAAACTTTCTCTTTCAAAATCCTTTTTCCTTTCAAAAACAAAAAACGTTTTCAAATACCCCTAAGGAATCTGCACACTCCCTTTTTACACTAAGACTTTTACATCTGAAAGACCGGCTACTAGCCCCTGAGGTTTTCACACACTAACATCGGTTTCAACCACAGCTACTCGTAGAAAGACTCTGAACTAACAGCTAGGTCATAAAACGACGACAATGAGAAACACGAAGTCACTTATCACCATCTTTACTGCTATTTTCAAAGTCAACACCCAACCTAAAACTAAATGGGTGTCTACAGTAGGACTCGGGAATCATAAATACATTTTCTTTAACTCTCATTGTTTTTACCGCTCTTTTCTTTCTAACACAAGTCTTTTCCCCACTCTTATTTTCTCTCAACAAGACTCTTTTTACTCTTTTGCAACTTTTTTTTTTCTTTCTTTCTTTCGTTTTTTTTTTTTTTTTTTAAGCAAAGTGCTTTTTCAACATTTTCTTTCTTTCCAACTGACTCTTTTTCAAAAGAAAATAGCATGATTTTTTAAATATAAATAACACCTTATCTTTCTGAAACAACGACTGACACAACGACTGTCCCCCCCAAACTTAAGAGAGACAGTGTCCTCACTGGGAAAAGACTTTTGCATCGGATGAAAAAGGCTTAACAGTAAAAAGGACAAGGACTTTCTATATAGGGGCAAAGAAAAAGCTTAAAGTCTGTAAAGATCAAAAAGACATAAAAGAAAATGAGTTTATCACATAAACAAAGGAAATAGCTCAAAGCTTAGTCAGGCATAGAACAGAAAACTCAACAATCTCTTATAATCATCATCGACATGAAATCACATGCACAGCACAGATGCTTCAAAATAGGCATGTGAAAAGCTAAACTAAGGTTAAGTGAAGGCATATTTTAAGTGATCAGAAGATAAACGATACTAATTTATTCATGCTTCAACTGAGCTCGAAACATAATCAATACAAAAAAAAACATGCGTAGTAATGCTAGAATATGCTAACTACGTCATTAACAAAAGGAAGAAAACACAAAAAATAGCAAAGAAGGAACCTCCCCTTCATGAAGTCGGAGATTGTGGACTAGGATCAGTGTCAGTACTGGGAGATGGATGACCAAGGATAGCAGCTAGCGCTGGAGGCCATGAAGGTAAAACCGCAAAATCCAATGAAGCCCTTAAGTTGTAGATATGTTGCATGACTTCTCGAACCTGAGAGTTTTCGAAATGCTGGAAAAACAGGGCAGGCGCCAGGCGCCTGCGTAATTCTTTTTTTTTTTTTTTTCAACATTCTTTTTTCTTTCTCTTTTGTTTCTTTTTTTTTCAACGTTTTCAAAAACATTCTCTTAATAAGAAAAACTTTATAATGAAACAAAGAGAAAATACAAGATACAAAGACTTCCTTCCTTTACTTTTGTTCTTTCAAAAACGGATAAGAAGGAAAAAACATTTTTCGCAAAAATTTATTGACCTGAAAGTTGAATAGAGGTTTTTCCTCTATCCACTGGTTCTCCAAAATACGGCTTAAGTCTCTGCCCATTTACTTTAAAAACATTTCCCTTAGAGTCAACTAGATCCACTGCCCCATATGGGTAGACTTTAAAAATTTGAAAGGGACCAGACCATCTAGACTTAAGTTTTCCAGGGAAAAGTTTCAACCTAGAGTTGAATAACAGAACCAGATCACCTTCTTGAAGATTGTTCGGCCGAAGACGCCTATCATGCCACTGTTTAGTTTTTTCCTTAAACAACTTAGCATTCTCATAAGAAAAGTGCCTGTGTTCTTCTAATTCCAACAATTGTAACTTCCTCGCTTCACCTGCAGCCAACAAATCAAAATTTAATTTCTTAGTAGCCCAAAATGCTTTATATTCTAGCTCAAGAGGCAAATGACATGCTTTTCCAAAAACTAGCCTATAGGGGGACATGCCGAGGGGAGTCTTAAATGCTGTCCTATATGCCCAAAGTGAATCATCAAGCTTAAAAGACCAATCCCTACGGTTAAGATTTACAGTTTTTTCTAAAATGTTTTTTATCTCCCTATTAGATATTTCGGCTAACTCATTCGACTGAGGATGATATGCTGTTGCAACCCTATGACGCACATTGTATTTAGTCAGCAACTTTTGCATAGACCTATTCACAAAATGAGCCCCCCCATCGCTTATCAGACAACGCGGGGTTCCATAACGCGTAAAAATGTGCTTTTGCAAAAAATGAATTACAACTTTGGAATCATTGGTAGCAGTTGCAATGGCTTCTATCCATTTTGAAACATAATCTACTGCTAACAATATATAAAGCTTACCATTGGAAGATGGAAATGGACCCATAAAATCTATACCCCACACATCAAATATTTCAATCTCCAGGATCGGGGTTTGAGGCATTTCGTGGCGTTTAGATATATTACCTGTCCGTTGGCATTTGTCACAAACCTGGGCAAACTTATGTGCATCTTTGAACAGAGTGGGCCAAAAGAACCCACTTTGCAAAACTTTGGCTGCGGTTTTGTGTCCTGCAAAATGTCCTCCATATGGAGACATATGACAAGCGTCTAATATCGCCTCGTGCTCTTCTTCTGCGACACACCTGCGTAAGATATTGTCAGGTCCTAGCTTATATAAAAAAGGCTCATCCCAACGATAACATCGAACTTCATTTAAAAATTTCTTTACCTGTTGCTTATTGAACTCATAAGGAACTATTCGACTTACCAAATAATTTGCTATATCGGCATACCACGGAACTGAATCAACTCGCAAGAGTTGCTCGTCAATAAACTGTTCACATATAACAGTTCCATCATCACAGAGCGGGGATTCCAATCTAGACAGGTGATCAGCAACTTGGTTTTCAGTACCCTTCCTGTCCCTAACTTCAATATCAAACTCTTGAAGTAACAAAATCCACCGTATCAAACGTGGTTTAGCATCTTTTTTAGCAAATAAATATTTTAAAGCAGAATGGTCAGTAAAAACAATGACTTTTGTGCCTATCAAGTAAGACCTAAACTTATCAAAGGCGAACACAACTGCTAACAGTTCCTTTTCAGTAGTAGTGTAATTGAGTTGTGCACCGGTCAGAGTCTTACTAGCATAATACACAGGATGCAAGATCTTGTTTTTACGTTGTCCTAACATAGCTCCTATTGCATAATCACTGGCATCACACATGAGCTCAAAAGGTAAATCCCAATTAGGTTCGATAATTATAGGAGCTGAACTTAGAGCAACTTTCAACATTTCAAATGATTTTAAACAGTCATCATCAAAAACAAATGGTCTATCATGTTCTAACAATTGACACAAGGGTTTAGAAATTTTAGCAAAGTCTTTTATAAAGCGGCGGTAAAATCCCCCATGCCCTAAAAAACTTCTAATCCCTTTGACATTTGTAGGATGAGGTAGCTTTGAAATGATGTCTATCTTAGCGTGGTCTACCTCTATTCCTTGCTTGGAAATTTTGTGACCCAAAACAATACCCTCTTGTACCATGAAATGACACTTCTCCCAATTTAGGACTAGGTTTGTTTGTTCACATCTCTCCAATACTCTCTCCAAATTAACTAAACAAGCGTCGAAAGAATTTCCAAAAACAGAAAAGTCATCCATAAAAACTTCTAGAATATTTTCTACCATGTCAGAGAAGATGGCCATCATACACCTCTGAAAAGTCGCGGGTGCATTGCATAGTCCAAAGGGCATTCGCCTAAAAGCGAACGTACCATACGGACACGTAAATGTTGTCTTCTCTTGGTCTTCTGGAGCAATAGTAATTTGATTATAACCCGAATATCCATCTAAAAAACAATAGAAATCCTTACCTGCCAGACGGTCGAGCATCTGGTCAATAAACGGGAGAGGAAAATGGTCTTTCTTTGTTACCTTGTTGAGTTTGCGATAATCAATGCAAACTCTCCACCCACTCACAGTTCGGGTTGAGATGAGCTCATTCTCCTCGTTGGCCACCACGGTAATACCCCCTTTCTTTGGTACACACTGTACTGGGCTTACCCAGCTGCTGTCGGATATTGGGTATATAACACCGGCGTCAAGCCATTTAAGAATTTCTTTCCTTACAACCTCTTTCATCTTCGGGTTTAACCGCCTTTGACTCTCAATAGAGTTCTTAGCATCTTCTTCCAATAGAATTTTGTGCATGCAAAAGGCCGGGCTTATCCCTCGGATATCTGCTATCGTCCATCCAATGGCCTTTTTGTGCTTCTCCAAAATCTGCAATAAAGAATATTCATTAGTAGGTGATAAATTGGAAGCTATAATAACTGGTAAAGTGTCGTTATCCCCTAGATACGCATATTTCAAATGCGACGGCAATGGCTTCTGCTCCAACGTGGGTGGTTCCACTATGGACGGAAGTAACGACTTGCATTCTTCTTTTTGTATTTTTTCAATCGGATTAGCCATATCTTCTGGTCCTTCTGCTATCTTATCAAGCTCTTCTTCAATCTCTGTAACTAATAAGTCATAAAACTCATCAAACATAATAGGATTCAAGCTATTTATAGCAGAGCACTCTTCAAAGTCTCCTGGTAATTTCATGGCGTCTAGAACGTTAAATTTAACTTCTTCATTATTTACCCTCATTGTAATTTCTCCCTTCCTCACATTAAAAACTGTATCCCCAGTGGCTAGAAATGGTCTTCCCAAAATAATGGGAACGTCTAAGTCTGCCTCGCAATCTAGAATGATAAAGTCCGCAGGGAAAATGAATTTGTCAACCTGGACTAAAACATCTTCTATCTTTCCCTCAGGTCTTATGATAGATCTATCTGCTAGTTGGAGGGTAACCGTAGTAGGTCTAGCTTCTCCTATGCCTAAAGATTTGAAAACTGATAATGGCATAAGATTAATGCTAGCGCCTAGATCACATAATGCCCTACCTAAGTTTTTTCCTCCTATGGAATATGGAATGGTAAAACTGCCAGGATCATTACATTTCATGGGTAGCGGGCCTACAGCTTCACTACTACATTTTGTCATGGCTACCAGTTCATGCTCTCCTATTTTTTTCTTCCTAGAAACTATATCTTTAAAAAACTTAGCATAATTTGGCATCCGTTCTAGAGCATCTACTAATGGTATATTTATATGCAGTTGTTTTAAAATATCTAAAAATTTTCTAAACTGGGAATCATTATTTTTCTTTACTAATCTTTGTGGAAACGGGGGAGTAGGGGTAAAAGAAGGCTGTACCTGTGGAGGAACACTCGGGGTGTCCTCATTACCTTTTCTAATATTTTCTTTTTCTGGTGTTGTTGGATTTTCTGGTATCTTTACAATTGGTTCAGTGGACGGAATCTGTACATCTGTTGTTGGCATTGTTGGTCCATCATATGCCAGTCCACTCCTGAGGGTGACAGCTTTGCACTGTTCTTTCCCTTCTCGTTTTGGTAATTCAGTATGGCCTGGAAAAGAACCTTGTGGTCTATTCTTCAATTCATTGGCGAGCTGTCCCAATTGGGTCTCGAAATTCCTCATTGATGCCGCTTGGGATTGTATCACTGCGTCGGTTCGGGCCATGTACTCCTTCATCATATTCTCAAGATTTGAGTTGTTATTTTGAACTGGTGGAGTCTGTGTTCTCTGATTATACTGCTGTTGCGGTGGTGGGATGTATTGCTGTGTAGATGGAACATAGGGCTGCTTGTTCTGCTGGCTCTGCCCTTGATTAAAACCGCTCGAACCTCCTTGTCCTCCCCATGAGAAATTAGGGTGGTGCCTCCAACCTGGGTTGTAGGTGTTCGAATATGGGTTAAAGTTCCTATTGATCCCATGTCCTACATAAAAAACAGAAGCAGGGTTATGTGGACAATTATCATAAATATGGTTTTCACTGCAAAATGAACAAATGAGATCGTTGACTTGGCAAACAGGGGCAGGAGTGCAATAATCCGACTGCACAGGTTGTATCGGCGTGGCTAATGGATTTTTTATTCCCAATGCCATCTCTTTCAGCCTCTGGTTCATTGTAACCATCTCTTTTTGCATCGAGGTCGCAATGTCCAGAGCCAAAACTCCAGCTGGATCTTGCTTCTTTGGTGCTGCCCTAGATCTTTGCGAACACCATAGTTCGTTATGTGAAGCTAAGTCATTTAGGATGTCAACTATCTCGTTGAATGTCTTCTTTGTAAAGGCTCCGTTGGCAGCATTGTTTAGCATCATCTTAGTAGGATGATCTAAGCCTCTAAAGAAATGTTCTATCTGGATGCATGCCGGCAAGCCATGGTTCGGACATTTCCTGATTAGTTCTTTAAATCTCTCCCACGCCTCGTGAACAGGTTCACGATCATACTGTCTAAAGGAGATGATCTCCTCTCTGATATCAGCGTGGCGAGTAGGTGGAAAGAATTTTGTTAAGAACTTCTCCACTAACGACCCCCATGTGGTGATGGATCCCGGTGGAAATGCATTGAGCCATGCTCTAGCTTGGTCCTTCAAAGAAAATGGAAAAAGTGTTAGTCTCAGAGCATCGTCTGTTATACCAGGTAATCGAAATGCATTTGCAATTTGAATGAATGATTTCAGATGATCATGTGGATCCTTATGTTCCTGCCCTCCAAAATGTCCAATTGTCTGCAACATTTGGAACATCATTGGTTTAAGCTCAAAGTTTGCGTGGGTTGGAATAGGGTTGACTATCCCTGAATCAAAGTTCTGAAAAGCCGTGGCGGCATATTCTCGCATTGCCACGTCTCTGTTGTCCGCCATCTGGATATGGTTGAATTCATCATTTCTTGCATGATCCCTCAGATTACCGTTAACAGCAGGTGGATCAACCGGATCACGAGGTGGAATATCTGCCATTGATGTGCTCGTACTCTCTACCTCACTTTCAGGACTGATTTCACCTTCTCTCTCTTTTTGCTTTTCTAGTTGTTTTCGAAGTCTTTGCTCCTTTCGAGTTTTTCGAAGGGTCCGCTCAATCTCAGGGTCAAGGGGTAGAAGAAAAGATCTTGTGCTCATGCACTTTAACTTACCCTTGTGAGATAAACGACCAAAAATATAGAACAAAAACGGTGGATGGAAATTACACCCAACAACAATTCACAAAAATAAAAACTAAAAGAATTTGAAAATAATTTTAAAACTAAAGTCCCCGGCAACGGCGCCAAAAACTTGACTGGGCGTTTATGCTGAACGCACGCACTAAGCGTGGTAACAATTATATAGATGCAAGCGCACACCTGTCAGAGTAATATAAAATAGATGGAGTATCCAAGTATCGATCCTCAAGGACTTCTAAACAATTTCCAAACTCTAAAGTTTTAAAGAATAGTGAATGTTGGAATGAGTGATTCTTGTAAAAGGAGAAGTGGTCACAAATAATGGTTTGGATTTGGGATTTGGACTTATAATAATAAAACCTAGCCCGAATTACTTCAAGTTAGCCAACAAAGACTCAAGGACATGCTAAGGACGATATGCTTTTTACTTTAGAAACCAACGACTACGCTTCTCACTTGACTTATGTCTAAGCAAGTTCAAAGTCCTAAGACATTCCCTAATATGTCTATTATGAGATATATCTTAGTTTTAGGATGGAAATAGTCGCAACCTCGGGTTAAGGTCCTATGTCTAGGCTACTTAAGCGGAACCCTTATGTCTAAGGCGCTCCTCTCCTCGGTTTAACCACTCAACAATGCAAATAAGCAACCTTTTCAGTATTGACTTGTTAAGACTTACAGTGGCCTTCTCTAAATCCTAACTTTTTGGGAAAACATGTTGAGCAATGAATGGAAAGTAAAAACACTACTTCTTAGCAACCCTTTTTAGACATAAAAGGCTAACTATCCATAACCGGGCTAGAGACGGGAATTTAGAAAGACATATTGAAGAAAATACAGCAAGTAAAACGGTTGAATGTGGAATGCATGTGTGAAAAACAAAAGTTAACTAATGGAGAATTTTTATCGGGATTGAGAGCTTCGCCCTTCTCTTTCAAGCAAGGGAGAGTGTCACGTGCTCTTTCCTCCAAAAATACAACTCTCTTAACTAAAAATAAAGTAAGGCAAAGAGAAGATAAGCAAAGTGCTAGATTTTTATATATTTGAATAAGTACAAAATAACTAAGTACAAATGGAAACAAAACAAAGCTCAATAAAAGAATGTAAAGTACTCGGGCTTTAAAAACCAAAAGCAACTAATGAAAGCAACTCAAAAGTACTTAGAAAGCAACAAAGAAACACTAAAAATGATCAAGAGAAGGAAGCAAGGCTTGATGATTTTGGTGGAGAAGTTGCTGGAATTTATAGCTGTGCAGAATTGGTTAGGTAGGTCCTAAAACGATGGTGAATCACCCATTTCCAACTCTTTTGACTGACCAAATCGTGCTCAAACTGATAGTGGAACACTTCTTCTACACGTATGCATCGGTTGGAACCACCAAAACGCATTGGAAGACGCGTTTCATTAAGGGCAAAGTTGGAAGAAAAACTGTTTTTCTGCAGGCACCCCAGGCGCCTGGCGCCTCCCATGTAAGTTTTTCCGTCTTTTTGCTTCTTTTGATTAATTTGCACTCCCAAATGGTCCTAAAATGTCATAAATACAATATAAGCCAACCACAAACCATAATATATGAATTTTGCATGAATTGGAACTCAAACGACCGAGAAAAATCCGAAACAAAGCTGAAACATTGTAAAAACAGCATCTAAAACCTTCTTTTTACGCATGTAAACAAGCGTAATCACTTCCTCTTGCCTGATTAGGACCGAGCTGACGGCACTGTCAGACACTGCTAAGTACAATTGGAGCTTGTCCCCCGGCATGGGCTTGGCGAGCAAAGGTGCCAAACAGAGGTAGCTCTTCAATTGCTGAAACGCTTGTTCGCACTCCGCTGTCCATTCAAACGGCCCTTTTTTTCGTAGGATTTTGAAGAAAGGAAGGCACTTATCTGTCGCTCTTGAAACAAACCGGCTCAGGGCCGCAACCCTGCCATTGAGACACTGAAGTTGCTTCAGCGTCTTCGGTGCCTCCATCTCGGTCACGACTTTAATCTTTTCGGGGTTGGCCTCGATTCCCCGGTTATTCACCATGAAGCCGAGGAATTTTCCCGAGGAGACTCCAAAGGCACACTTTGCAGGGTTGAGCTTCATTTGATATGCCCTCAGAACCTCGAAGGCTTCGGCCAGGTCGGAGAGATGCGACTTAGACTGCTTGCTCTTGACAAGCATGTCGTCCACATACACTTCCATATTCCGGCCGATCTGCTTGGCGAACATTTTGTTCACCATTCTCTGGTAGGTCGCTCCTGCGTTCTTTAACCCGAAGGGCATGACCTTGTAGCAGTACAGACCTTGGTCTGTTATGAAAGCGGTATGACCTTCATCTGGGACATGCATCTTGATTTGGTTGTACCCAGAGTAGGCGTCCATGAAGGTGAGCAGTTCGTGCCCGGCTGTGGCGTCCACGAGCTGATCAATCCTCGGCAGTGGGAAGCAATCCTTCGGGCATGCCTTATTTAAGTTCGTAAAATCTACGCACATTCTCCACTTGCCGTTAGATTTTTGAACTAATACAACATTGGAGAGCCACTCGGGATACGAAATTTCTCTTATGTATTCAGCTTTCAAAAGTTTGTTAACTTCCTCAACAATTACATCACTCCTCTCCTTGTTTATAGGTCTTCTCTTTTGTTTCACAGGTCGGAATGATAGATCTATGCTGAGGCGATGCGTCATAATTCGCGGGTCAATGCCAGGCATGTCTTCATGGGACCACGCAAAGACGTCCGAGTTGGATCTGAGGAAGTGGATTAGCTCCTCTCTGTCGGTGGCCCCCAGCTTGGTTCCTATGCTTACCTGCTTCTCGGGACTAAGCAGAGGAACAAGCTCGAGCTCCTCAGTGGGTGCGGCAAACTCCTTCCTCGGCAGGTCGGCCTCGAACTCGAGCGTCTCATCCCTACCGGCGAGAGTTTCGAGGGCGCAGACCGATGAGCCTTTGAGTGCGGAGGCATAACACTCCCTCGAAGTGGTCTGTTCTCCTCGGACCGTGCCCACGCCATTGGGGGTGGGATACTTCAAAACTTGATGAAGTGTTGAGGGAATGGCCCGAAGTGAGTGGATAATGGGTCTCCCAAAGATGGCGTTATAGGCCGATCTACCGTCAATTACCACGAACTCGGCCATTTGAGTGACCCGAGTTCGGTCCTGCCCCAGCGTGACCGGCAAGTCGATGCAACCCTCTAGGATGACCGATTCTCCAGAGAACCCAACCAGCGGTGTCAGGCTTCTCTTCAACTGCGACCTCATCCATCCCAAGGCGAGGTAGGTCGGTAAGGACAGGATGTTAGCGGATGCGCCCCCGTCTACCAGCACTCTCCTGACCACGCGCGTCACTCGATTTTCAGATCGGGACCCTGCGCCTGCAGCTAGCATCATTTCGTTATACGTTTCCTCCATGGAGCGCATTGCCTCCATCTCTCTCTTGAGCGCATCAAAGTTCTTGCTTGTTGGAGCCGGGGCTGGACCCCGGGTGCCCTTCTTAGAGGTCCCACCTCGGCCACGGGTGGCCTTGGACGTCCTCGGGTGCGCAGGCGGTAGGGCAGGCGCGGTGATCCGTGCCGACCTGCGGAGGGGTTCCGTTGCTAGGCCGTCGTGACCTTGCCCCTCTACCGCTGCTGCTCCGACCTCCCTCTGGTGGGCATCGCTGGCAGCTAGAGTCCTTCGATCTGTCGTATTGGTCGAGTTCGCTGGTTGAACCATGTTCGCTCGCGTGTTGGTTTAAAATAATTGGGATGACTTAGATTGTCGTTCCCCACAGACGGCGCCAAATGTTTATGCAAGGATATGCACAACAGTGTGTTCCAGATTGTAGCTCGAACTCGGCCTCCGAACTGACCTGAACACTTGGGCGGACCTGCACAAAAAGGTGAGCACTCCGACGATCAAGTCAGTATAGGTCGGATTCCCAGTTTAGTTCGAGGCCAGAAATCATCATACCTGATCGTGGAGTGAGGTCCTCTACTTATGGGTGGTAGTCTCGCTAATCTCGCGACGGTTACACCCGGTAATCTCGGGACCGTCGGTCACACTCGGTAATCTCGGGACCGACGGTTACGCCCGATAATTACGCCGCAGATAGTTGCTCACATCGGCCCCTACCGAGCTCCCCGGTAGGTCAGACCTGGGCCAGGTTCACCTCGGCCCTCATACTTAGCATTTGTCGACGTTAGTGGCGGCCATCTCGGCTATCCGAGCTGGGCATGACTCATGAGCCATCTTGGAGAACCAATAGGGGTCTTCCACGTGTCCAGGGTATTCCCTTCCCCAAACACCCTTTATTCCAAACCCTAACTATTTTTTCTCGCTTCCTCTCCTTCCTTTCCAAATCGAAATTCTCTCTGCTCTCTCTTTGCATTGCCTCCGATCTGCTTGCCCCTTGCTTTTTCCTCGCCATCGTCCTCTAACTCGATCCCACATGGTTGCCGTTGGAGAGGACCAATTTTTAAAAAATGCAATTACAAGAGAATGAGGCAGAGATAGTAGGATTCCATTATCCCTATCCCCTCCTTAAAAAAAAAGTATTGGGTGTTTGTTTGTTGTGATGCAAGTACAAAATTAGAAGAATAAAGAAGAATGTATTATTTGATATTTGGTATTTTGGATCTATGGTTTCTAGCAGACAACTTCCAAACAGTTTTTGGTGAGTTCTTGAGATTGAGATCTAAGTTGATTAATTACTTCTCTTGAATAATCCAAATCTCTATATTATAGAATTTAATTTTGATGGTCCCATCATACGAGTCTTTGTTCGTTCCTTTAGAAATTAGTTGGAGGCAATGTAAAAAATTGATTATATATGTTTGCACAATTGTGGAACTGATACCCATAACCATTTTTACGTGCTATGAATATGACATTGAAACGAATGGGTAGAATAGGTTGCTTTATGAGATTTTATGATTGCATAGTTTGAGAATTACTTTTGTTTTATTCTGAAGGAGACATTTAGCATTAATTCTTCTAAGTCGCTCTTGGGAACTAACTGTTTGAAAGTATGTTTGTGAGTAGAAGAAATATTTGTTTGGAAATTATTTATCAGCCATGAATATTTTTTAATCATAATGTCATAAAAAATGAAGGTGATGAACCCATTGCTGGAATCACGCGAGGTCTTGGAGAAACACGTGGTGAATTCTTGAGAAGAGTCATCGAGCGTGCAATGGTAGTACAACTAGAGTTGATGCAATTCGATGTAACCATGATGGAAACATATTCTGTAACATTTGTTCGGAGGGAGATGAAGAATATTATTTGTAAATTTAGAAAGAAATTTAATTGTTTTTATTTTCATAAACTTGTAAATGTTTTGAATGACATATATTGTTTAATGAAATTTACATTATTATCCAAGCAATTTGGCTATTTGAACTTTTTAAATTTAACATTGAATGTTGAGGTTGATTCAAAGTTGGGTGGAAATTCTGGTTTGCAAATAAGAAAAATTAAAATGAAAAAGAAATTAAAAATTAAAACATTTAAAACAAAATAATTAAAATAAAAACAATAAAAATAATAAAAAAGCGACGAAATAACATTTTCGTCGCAAAGCCAAAAGGCGACGAAAATGCTATTTCGTCGCTAATAAAAATATGCGACGAAATCTGTTTTCGTCGCAACTTTTGCGACGAAAGTGTATTTCGTCGCAAAAATGCGACGAAACCGCACGGTTGTCACCAAAAGCCTTCAGCGACAAAATTTGCAACGAAAAGAGTTTCCTTGCCGATAACCTTCTGCAACGTATTTTTCTTTTCAGCAACGAAATTTTCTGCGGAGCCTCGAATACACGAACGGGATCTCGAAAAACACCAAGGACGGCGCTGCGGCGAGCATGAGACAGCGTCGTGGCATTGCTGTAGCACAGCATCGCGGTGTTTGTTGGAATTTTGCTGCAGCACCATGGCGCTGCTGTCGCGGGTCTGCTGCTTTGCTCTCTGTTCCAACACCGAAAAACCTCCAAAATGTTCAAAATCTTTCCTTTCTTTGCAGCAACTCTTTTTTACGAACGTCCTGGAATATACAGACTCGATTTACAACAAAATGCCCAAAACAACGGGCCGTTACATTCATCGAATCAACAAGAATTGTAAATCTAAATGCCAAAAACTGAAATCTGTTGGAATTAATTTAATAATTGATTCATATGTGGGTAACCATATGTGGGTAACAAATTAAAGAGCAATTATATTTGGGCTATTTAATGGGCATACAAGTGATCTTAATTATGGGCCCATGACTTCCCATTTAGTGGTGTGGCTTGCTTAGTAGAAACCAGCCCATTAATCCTAGGGGATTATGGGAAACCCTAGGATTAACCTATAAATATATGGTTATGGTCCCCAATACACTATGCTTCTTGAGCCTCCTGTTCCCCATCAAACAGAGAGTATTGCCCATATTTGGTCTGGGTTGCATAGTTGAGGAAGACCAACCACGACTTCTTGCAGATCATGATCAATCTATCAAATGGTTTTAGGTAATTCTAATCTATTTATAGATTTTGGTTTTCTTCCATGCTTAGATCCTTCGTCTTGATTGTTCTAGAATTTTATGGCTTTTATTTTAGAATAATCATGAATTAGGGTTTATTTAATTTTTCCAACAAGTGGTATCAGAGCAAGTTTTGCATGGATGATTACTGGATCTTTAAGAGTTAAGTTCATTGTTCTTTTAATAACTTATTTATTTAAACAAAAAGTTATTAAAATTATTTGGATTGATAAGATGTTTGAACAATTTTCACATGATTAAAATTCTTAATTGATTGAAAATTGTTCGAATTTATCCCTGACTAATTTGATAAAGTTTAATTTTTTTTATTAACAAATTAGTTCTGATGGTGAATCTTTAGTTTTCATTAAAAGAAATATTAAAGAAATTGCGGCACTCCAATAAGGTGTCGTTTGAATATAACGGCTGGTGCATGGAGATAGTGCCCTAGCACCATTTTTTTAAAAAATATTGCAGTGCGCAAACTTACAGATGTTTTTTTTTTCTGTGACTATTTATTTAATTTTTAATAATTATTTATTTAGTTATCAATTTATATTCTGTTTTGAATATTCTGGGTGAATTTAAATATGGAGGTTGATTTAATTTTCCTTTTATGATTGTGCTAATTAAAGATTTTTGATTATAGTGAATAAATTTAACAATTTAATCAATACTTTGCACAATTTTTAAATTTCTATGAATGTTTTGATTTAGAAATATTATTGTTAATTGTTGAAAATAACTTAGGTATTTTATTTTCATATGGAAACAATTAAGAATAATTAAGTAATAATTTTGTGAGATTTGAGTATTGTTGTTTATGCGAATCGTGATCGGCCCAAAGGAAGGTCACAATTTAGCCAAATAACAAATACACTGGAATTAATTATTGATATTAGATTATTGTGCTGCAATTAGTGCTCCATAGCCTATGTTGAATTGTTGATGAGTTATAATATCAATAATATTCCTTTTGGAAAAATCCAGTTTTTATTTTTTATTTCTGGATTTAATAAATTGTTTAGAGGACTTTTCTCATTATTAAATTATGCATATAAAGATATTATTATTAATTTTGAAAATAATTTTGGTAGTTTTATTTTCATAAAGATAAAATTAATAATAATTAAAGTTATATATGTTGCATAATTGTCAGATCCTTTTGGTTGGTGTTAATTTGATGAATCATGCTACCAAAGTAGCCTCTGATTTCTGATATTGATATCTTTCAAAATTATCAGATGTTTTTGGATCTGGTATTTATGCACTCTGTAGTCGGCCCAAAGGAAGACTTCAGTTTGGCCAAATAACAGGTCCACATATAGTTAGATGGTGATAAACATGGATAATATAAAGTTATGTCATGTGAGTGATTGCCGGCCCAAAGTGTAACGACCCAGAAATTTCCGCTCACCTCTAGGTCACGTTAACTACCCAACTAATCAAATTTAACCCCGGCTATAACCTGCCAACTTCTTATACACATAAACTTATAAAGTCAAGTCCCAATCCTCAGCAAAATAACGATAAACCAATCTCATGGAATAACATTCAACAACATTCATGAACCACTTCACAAGGCAAGTTATTATTCAATTTATGTGAATCTAAACAAATGGAATAAATCTCAAATAGGCACCTAACCCGAAGCAAATCTAACGACAAGGGAAAAATCTCTCGAATATTTAAATGCAAATAAACCGTTTATTGGCCACAACATAAGGCCCTAACCAATGAATTAAACTAAATAGGAAAAAACTAAGCAGCCTATGGTCCTCGTTTGTCAGGTCTCCTCCGTCCCATCACCCTGGTCACTCCCGAGTCCTTCACCTGAAACAATCATTGTAGAAAGGGGGATGAGTATATCAAATATACTCCGTAAGTAGCCCTCACCAAGCACACACAAACATCATGCTCATAACCATAAAGGAAACATGCATCGTCATGCTCTATCATATCAGTATGCGAACAACCATAGACATGCTTTACTGGTACATTATATGTTCATCCATAAACATGCTCTATAAGACCCAATGCTAACCACAATCATATAAAAACAAATACCGTCCACCTGGCTCTCCAACACCTCCAATACAACTATGTTCACCTCAGTTATTCGAGCTCCTCGAAACCATTCTTTTGGTAGTGTCGGCCCCTGACCATTTATACCCAGAGCCCCGACACTAGTGCATCGACCCTCGACCATTTATACCCGAGACCTCGATGTCTTACAATCTATTGGCCCTTGACCATTTATACCCAAGGCCCCAATAGTTCTCCTTCGGAAAGACTCCTCGCATCGACCCCCGACCATTTATACCCGAGGCCTCGACACTCATCTTTATCCAATATTGGCGTATCGACCCCCGACCATTTATACCCGAGGCCTCGATACCCAATTAGTGACGTATCAGCCCTCGACCATTTATACCCGAGGCCCTGACACTCACCCATTCACTTCATAATTTGCAAAACTCCACATATCGTTTCTCCAACCAAGATTCCAGTACTAACCCCTAATAACACCAACCACCACAACGCCCATCAACAACACCACCACCAGTATGATTTCAATGCATCTCACAACTCACCAACACATTTCAGCATGCTTCCACAACATAAATATCATTCTCATAGCAAAACAATAAATCAATCATGCTTTCACAACATATTAAATCTTAACAACAACGCCACAGTGAGTTTAGTCGTAACGGAGCTTGGTCAACAATTTTTAAACGACTGCAGTCCAACACAAATCACCCAAGCACTCATTATCCAACATCCGCAAACATTAAGCATTGCCAGAAATAATAAAAATTCATAAAACATGCCAAACACTTCATACAGATTTCAGACAACAAACATCCCCACCATAATATTTATTTTAACTAATATTCCCTGCAAATACACATCATTCCACGACAGATCTCGGCAGCTCAACAATACAAAGTTTCTACTATTATCACCAACGAACATTCAACACTACCTAGGCATACAAACCAACATAAACGAGAGTTACACCGCACGACGTCGTATCAGAACCATTTTCAAAACATCATAAATGGTACATCGACAAATAAATAATAAACACCAACACACGCACCCACCCCCGTGCTACTGTGTATTTAAGATCTGCTGCTTCACGTCGTCGATCGCTGCCTCTCGCCGCTCGTGGATCTGCCGCCGTCGATCGCCGCCTCTCGCCGCTCGTGGACCTGCCGCCGCCGAGTGCCGCTGTCCGTGGAGCCGATACGCCGCTGCCGCCGTCGGGGTTGCCGGAAAATGGGAATGGATCGGGAGATGGAGAAGAACCAAAGAGGGAAAACGGCTAGGGTTGAAGGGAAAGAAGAAGAAAGAAAAGGAGCTTGGGGCTAGGGTTTTCTTTTCCTTTTGTTTTGTTTTAAAACTCATTTACCCCAATGGAGGCCCAACGTGTTCAAGCCCAAGAGGAAAGAAGTCCATCCCCCTTAAAACAAGGCCCACCACACCGAGTCGGTAATTATTAACTTAAGTTGGAGTTTAGAGCCCGATAGTAAGGGTAACTTTAGTTAACGATCCATAAATTTAATTAACAATCAATTTAAAATTACTGAAAAAATCTCCCAATCCGGGACTAACTAACCTGAGGGACTCGGGGCATTACACAAAGGAAGCTAGCTTTCACTTGACATGATTGATTATCAATGTTTGATCACCACATGGAGAGTACCACTTGCAAGTTGATATTGTCGGCCCAAAGGAAGGCTATCAATGTTGTGTTAGGTATCTTGTTGTCCTCATTGAGTTTAATTATAAAGTATTTTTATAAATACTTAATGGTTAATTTCGAGCATGTTTTATTATTGAATTAATTATTGTTAAATATTATTTAATTGCCTTACTGTGTATTTAAGAATAATTTCTATTCAAGTTTGCATGAATTTTTGATAAAGAAAGGAAACACTTCAACTTTTGCAAATCAATATCCCTCTAAGGTTTAATTGGGATCTTGAAAAGTTGGAGTAACCTTAATTACATAAGTATTATGACGGTGTTTTGCAACATTCAAGGGAATTATGTTTAATGAGGAAATAATTAGGAAAGTTTCTTAAGGATTGTTTTGAAAAGTACAAAAGGAATAGACTTTAAATCTTTGTTGACTATTTCTTAATAAAGAATAAAGGAACACTAGTGAGTACACTAAAGGATCTAATGCACAAAATTTAAAATATTCAAGGATTTACTTGTGCATTTGATACCATTTGAGACATTATAAAGTAGGTATGTAGTGGGTTATGATACTTATAACTGATGTTTCAAAGAAAATGGGTTAAGTAAGAAAAGATAAAGTTGTACTCATTAATTGTTTATTTCCTTAAAGAAAGAAATTAAAGTTGGTACTAAGGTTTATTTGGAACATATGTTCGCCTAAACCACAAAAGAATCAAGCTTAGGACTTCTCTTGATATTTTTAGGAAATTTGAACATATATAAGAAAAAACCAAAAAAAATGTTCCAAATACATTGCCACATGAGGTATAAAGAAAATTTGGCTTCTCACTTAAGGTATTTAACAAGCTAGACTTGCATATGAAAACTTATATTATGTGTTGAAACAACAAACAACGATGATATTTTACATTTCGTTATATTGCTTTTAAAAGAAAATGTTAACAAATATAAGGCTCATCTAGTTGTTATGGTTTCAAATCTTAAGGCTGACATTAATTTTTTAGAGATCTTTTCTATGGCTTCTCGAAAAGTTATTTCAAGTAAATGAGAATACTTATAACTTTTTGAGTTTTGTCAGATGAATATAAAGATTGGTTTCTTAATTGTATAATTTATGAAATCAATAAATTTGTATATTTTGGAAACTTTTGATCTAGTAACACAAAGTTTCAAAAGGTCTATATTCATCTGTGATCTCAATGAAGAATTTTTTATCTGCAATTTCATAATTTTCATTACATATTGATATTATCATATGTAATATCGGAAGGTAATAGGAGTAATAATTATGAATTACAGGTTTAGTGGGAGTAAATTTATTTACCTAGTGTAATATGCCTGCGACATAATAAAGGTCTTGTTAGAGGATGAAAACTTGCATGAACATATCTCTTTTATATTGTGAAATGATATTGTAAGATCAATCTCAAGGAACATTGAGAATTCACAAAAGAACTATGTTGAAAGGTATTGCAAGTTCTCTAGCATAAAGATTTATGCACTAGGGGATAGTGAATCACTAGTGAAGATAAACTCACTATCAATAGAGGTCTCTTGAATAATAAAGTAAAATTAAAAAAAATTCATGCTTAAAGTCTATATGCTTCCATTGCAGTATTCATATCAAGAATGAAAGGCAATTTTTGATAACTCTTAATTGGATCTAAAGAGTTATAAGGTGTTAAAAAAAAAGTTGCATGCTCACTCATCATAATCATATTAATTAGAGATCACAAGGCTATTTGATTTTGATAATTTGAGTTGCCATCTAGATCCACCTTTGAGGCTATATTCACTAATATGTTAAAGGATACTACTATCTCGTGGTAGAGAGTCACTTTAGTCCCTTTCACCACTAAAGTTTGTGTTTATAGCATTTTATATGTGGCAACGAACTTAAGAATATGGTTATCAAATTTTGTCATTAGGTTATTTTGACAAAGATTTGTATTTTTCCATATTACAGCAACAAAAGCTTTTGTATGAATATTTAAGCTTTAGTTGATAAAGAAAATTCAGAGTTTTTTTTTTTTTTTAAAGAAATGCAACTTCATCATTGCGGATCCGTTCATTAAGAATTTTCACAAAAGTTTTACAAGCATAATGCTCATATAGATGTGAAAAGTATGGTATGTCAGTTGAGTGGGAGTTTGTATTTTCTTAAATTAGACATGTTATTTTTCTTTTCTGCAGAATAAAGAAGATGATTTATTTTGTTACTCTGAATGATTTTCTTTCTAAATGTAGTTTAACATAAAGCTAGAAAGCATAAATTTAGATCTCTTTAAAGAATAAAGTTGGACCAGTTGAGAATAGACATGTTTAGATCACATTACATGTAATTCTCATGCTGTTCTTCCACACTTGATTCATGTCATTGAGTATATTTGGTGTGGTGATCATTGAAGGTTGAGTCGCGATTATACATGTGACAACAACCGCTTTGGTTCTTCATCCATATATGAGATGGACCGGATTGTTATTAAAGAGAAGTTTCTTTTAATAACATTGAGATGTGCACTAAAGAACTAAATTAATATAATTGCTAATAAAAAAAATTGTTACCCAAGCGGGAGATTGTTGGAATTAATTTAATAATTGATTCATATGTGGGTAACAAATTAAAGAGCAATTATATTTGGGCTATTTAATGGACATACAAGTGATCTTAATTATGGGCCCATGACTTCCCATTTAGTGGTGTGGCTTGCTGAGTAGAAACCAGCCCATTAATCCTAGGGGATTATGGGAAACCCTAGGATTAACCTATAAATATATGGTTATGGTCCCCAATACACTATGCTTCTTGAGTCTCTTGTTCCCCATCAAACAGAGAGTATTGCCCATATTTGGTCTGGGTTGCATAGTTGAGGAAGACCATAAACCACAACTTCTTGCAGATCATGATCAATTTATCTAATGGTTTCAGGTAATTCTAATCTATTTATAGATTTTGGTTTTCTTCCATGCTTAGATCCTTGGCCTTGATTGTTCTAGAATTTTATGGCTTTTATTTTAGAATAATTATGAATTAGGGTTTATTTAATTTTTTCCAACAAGCATCTACTAGCCAATCAACATACATCAAATGCATAACACTAACCTACCAAAAACCAGTACCATTTTGTCCTAAACGAAATTGAATCAGAATTCAGCTCTGATACCAATTGATGGGATCGAATCCCCAATGGAAGCGGTTGATCGCTTGTGATTTAACTCAATTAAGAAACGAAACAATACCTGTGTTAAAAACATAACCTATTCTATTCTTAAACGGATGTTAAGCCTTACGTGAGGAAGAAAACTTACATTTGAAGACGGTTGGGAATTCTTCTTCCTCGAACTCGGATTTTGACTTGGCACGAACAAACGTTCCCATATTCACGATAGAACACCACCACTTAGTAACATTGCTATGTCTCAAGGAACAAGAAGGGATTGTGAGATCCTGCTTGGAAAGAAAATGAAAGGGAATTGCTTGATTTGCAAGATTATGAGTAAAATCAACCAACCAAAAACACAGAGATTTCTCTATGTTTTAAAAGTATAAGGGAAGAGACCTCCCACTCTCCACCTCAACATTTCACAACAAAAATGTTGGAAATGGTGGGTTTGTTAATTATGGTTAACATATATATATTAAATTTAATTAATTAAATTAAAACCTATTTTAATTTAATTAATTTTTAATTAATTTTTAATTTTTAATTAAACATAATTTAATTAAATCACATTTAATTAAATTATTAATATTTGAATCATATTCGAATATACATATCCCTCGTAATCTATAGTATTTAATATTAATCTAATTCACCTTAAACTTTAACCTATAGTATTTAATATGAATCTAATTCACATTAAACTTTAACCTATAGTATTTAATATGAATCTAATTCACATTAAACTTTAACCTATAGTATTTAATATGAATCCAATTCAAATTAAAATTTACTATAGTTTTAATATGAATCCAACTCACATTATTCTCTCATAATATATAGTTTTATAATGTATCATCATACATTATATTAAATTGTGTCATACATAATTAACTCAAATTCTCTTTAATTAAATTTGAACAATTCAAATTTCTTCTAAGATTTAATGTTCTTAATTATCCTTTACGAGCTAGCAAGAGAACCTAATGGTCTTATAGATCAGAAGCTCCAATATTACGATATTAATTGGTTAAACTCATTAACCACCTTAATCAACATACGTTACCTATGAGTTACTTCACTAAAAACCTGCAGCTGAACTCTTCTCACTATAAAATATTTATGTGTCCATGGATATTGACCATTAATGGCAAGTCAATACTTAACGAGTGTTTGTAACCACATATTGGTCAAGTTTCCATTTTACCCCTGTGCTACATCTTACTCGTTAAATATCACTACTCCTTTAATGAACAACCCGGTTATGGTCCGACCAATAACCAGAAGTCCCTCTTGGGCCAGTGAGAGGGTGGGGCCCCTCATTCAAGTTCCAAAGTCAGCATTTAAGAGAACACTCATGTACTCCCCTAAAGTCGGAGAGGAGTGAATTTGATCTTGTAAAGTTATGTTCTCAGTTCCCCACTCGGTCTCGTCCCCAAAATGGTAGAAGTATTGAGTCGGCGACTCGGACCACTCTCACCTATATAGATCAAAGAACGAGCTTTCACTGGTAAGAGTTCATAACTCACTCAGGATTGCAAATGAGTTACCGGGTCATTCTATGAAATAGCAATTTGTTAGTCAACGGTGTTACATCTAAATATTAGATATTCCGCGGTCCGGTCTTATACAAACTCATTGTATAGGATACCTCCACTCGCATGTCTCCACACGAATGACCTAGATCGGGTTATCAATAACATTTACAAAGTGGGCAATATCCATAGTGTTGTCAGGATAAGGTACCCAATCTTATCCATATACTATAGACCCTTTAGGTTATTCCTAGGACATTATCCACTTGTATATCGAGGATATATCAAATATAACCCAATATATATACGGTCTCGGTTACATGATAATAACCTTGGACGTTTAGTTTATTGGATTTGGACAATGCAATGCTATAATTCAACAACAAATTGATTGAATATAAATTTGTTCTTACATAATTACAAACTACGAGTTTCGGGCAACATACCCAACAACCTCATCCTGTGGATTTTGGTCGCCATTGTTAACTTGGCGACTAGGATTCCTCGATGAATCAACAGAGGTTATTGGCTGGACCATCTCGGATGTTCAGTAGTAGGAATGACTTAAAATGTCATTTCCCGCAGATGATGCAAAATGTTTATGCAAAAAATGGGACAAGGTCAGACCTGGTCAAGATCGGACGTGTAAGCTTGCTGACTCAAAATGCTGCGGTACGACTACACAAGAGGGCAAACTCTCTGACGCTCAAGTCAGTAAAACAACTCGGATTCAATAGTGTAAGTTCGAGGAGAAATTGGATACCTCGTTTGAAAATGGTGCTCTCTATTTTATAGGTTTTGGGATTCAATAAACCTCCGACCGTCAGTTATTCATGTCGGATAGTAGATCGGACATGTCGTACTCGGCATGTCGGTCATGGTGTAGGTTGAATCCTTAACATGGGTAGAATGTGGAGTAAACGACTAAGTAATCCTCCTCGGAAGGTTCGAGGTGGACCTGTTCTTGAAGGTTACCTACATGGGCGCTTCCCTGTCCTCCATGTGGCAGAGCGATTTTCCTCCCTAAACACGGTAAATCTAAAAGTTGTTTGAAAGACATCCCCAATATTTTTTAAAATTATCAAAAAGCTGAATTTAAATCCATAGTCCTAGTTGCAATATTCAAAACTGTTAGACTTTATTGAATTTCATCCATTTAATTGAGTCATATTCAGACAACAAACAGAAAGTAACAGACAATAGGGACATTACGAGCAAAAACTCGAATGCCCCTTTATTTAATTAACAGAGTCGAGCGCTAAGCTTCGGCCTCTGCCGCGGTTTTTGGGTTGATCCCTGTAAATGGGCTCTTGGCATAGACATGGCCCATCTTGGTTCTCTTGGTTTCCAAATACTTTCTGTTTTCATCTGTGATGGGCGTCACCACAGGAACCCTCCCGGTCATCGCCAGTCCATATCCCTTCAGCCCCTTCAGCTTCGCAGGGTTGTTTGTCATTAGCCGCATCGTTCTAACTCCAATGTCCCTCAGCATCTGCCACCGTCCAATTCAAAATTAAATAAATAAGCATCTCACACACCTATATTTTTTTTTTCCAATTATAACAACATTTTTAGATTCGTAACTAATAATTTCTGGATTTTAAAAAGCTTCTCATCATTAAACTTTTGATTTTATATTGTCCCATCCATAAACTTTCAATTTTACATCAAATAAATTATTGACTAATTTGATATCTTTTGAAATTAATGAACTTATTAGATATATAATTGAATCTTTAGAATATTGGACACAAAATTTAAAAAATGTTATGTATAACAAATTTTTCAATTTTAAAAAATGTTAACTATATCAAAGAACCTACTGGATATGCAATTGAAAGCATTAAAATATCTATTAAATGTTTTTAAACATCAATAATCTATCATTTAAACATTCTTAAATTTTTTTTTTAATTTTAGAGGCCAATTAAACACAAATTTAAAATTTCACGGATGCATCTTGTCATTTAACTTTATACCTTCTTTTAATGAGTAAGACACATAAATGTAGAAAATAATAGAGAATAGAGATATTTTATTTTATTCGAAAAATAAATAGTAGTCAAAATTTTTAATAGCTACCAATCAATCAAAAAAGGAAAATATTTGGCTCAACAATTTTCTCCTTACTACTATTAATAGCGACCAATCGGCCTCAGCAACTTTCAGTTACTGCTATTAAATATTTGACAACTCATTATTTTCAGAATAATAATCTCCTTCCTTTTACTTATTGTTGTTCTTAATTCATTAGGAACTGACCTGAGCACCGACTCCGTAATCTCGGGCATCAGCGGGCAGCCCGAGCTCGATATTAGCTTCCACGGTATCATGGCCTTGATCCTGCAAATTATAGGCGAGAAGCTTGGCGCCGAGGCCGATCCCTCTTCCTTCGTGGCCTCTCAGGTAAATCACAACTCCTCTCCCAGCCTTCTCGATCATTTGCATGGCCAGGTCCAGTTGGTTGCCACAATCGCATCTTGCAGACGCGAATATGTCCCCAGTTAAGCACTCCGAATGGACTCTCACAAGAACATCTTGCCCTTCCGCAATGTTTCCCTTTTTTTAATAACATACCAGTGAACAGTTCTAATTAATTCATTAGTTAATTAATTTCGATGCTTTTTAATTTCCACAACATACATAAAATTAAATTAAATTAAATTAAATTAATCTTTTTACCTTTACAATGGCCACGTGTTCAATCCCATCTAACTTTGAGCGGTAGCAGTAAGCTTGAAATTTCCCCCATTTAGTTGGCAGCCGAGAAACGGAAATTCTTTCAATCAAATTCTCCCTTTTTCTTCGGTACCTGCAAAAAAACAAATGGATCAATAAAATAAGATCGTGACTACAAGATACGATCTATATATCTTGGGTAAAAAGGAAAAAAAAAAATGAGTCCCACCTTTTCCTATACCCTAATTTAGTCCCGGTTTGATAAGGTTTTCATTTCTTTCTTGTTTCTTACATGGTTGAATTCAATAAAACAATATTTTTATTTATATGTTCTGAACAAATTATAAACGGACGAATAAGAAATAAGAAATTTTGTTCGTTTTTAAAATTTTTATATAATTTTGAGAAACAGATTGTTAAGAATCCACATTGAATAAAAGAAAAGAGACCTAACCATCGTTTATAATAGACATGGACTACATAGTTGAATTCAATAACGATGTGTTTGAACAAATTATAAACGGAATAAGAAATAAGAAAGTTTGTTCGTTTCTAAAATTTTTATACAATGTTGAGAATTTTTTTTTCTCAATGAGAAATAAATTGTTAAGGATCCCAAGGAACCTAACAATTGTTTATAATATAACTACCTCTCTTATAGTCAATTGGTTTTGAGATAGAACACAGGAATATTAATACAAACAACTATTTGTTGCAAAAATAATTAGGTTTCTTTATAAAATTAGAAACGAGAGACATTACTAAATCGGTCTTTAATTACCTTATCAAGTCGGTTATTGAGACAATTGGTATATCATGTTGAGAAGCCAAGCTTCTAAGTTTGGAGAGTGAAGCCATGGAGCCATCATGGGCATCAACAATGGGTGAAAGAACAGAAACTGGCCTTAACCCAGCAAGGGCAACTAAGTCCACAGAAGCTTCAGTGTGACCTGCTCTCCTCAAAACGCCACCGTCTCGGTACCTCACCGGAAACACGTGGCCTGGCCTCCGGAAGTCTTCTGGCTTTGACTCGGGAGATGATAGAGCAACTATGGTCTTTGCTCTATCTGCAGCTGATACTCCCGTCGACGTTTCCATTTTCGCATCCTGCCTCATCAAATAAGGCACATTATTAATGATGATAAATTATCACTCATTCCAAAAACTAAAGTTGGTAAGTCGAATAAATTTAATTTATATATGTATATTTCAACAAATACTTTAATACTTTGTTATGTTTCATTGTTAGACTAGAATTTTGAAGAATTGTCTTTTTAGATCAAAATATTCCCAACGCTCTCCTTAGTGAAGCCTCGGTCAACTATATTAAAAATCATAGTTGTGTTGTTTGGATGATGTTTTCTGTTATCTTTTTTTTTTTTTTTAGTTTTTAGAAAATAAGGTTGTTCCGTAATCAATTATATCTTTTGATTTTAGAATATTAATATTTTTTAATTTATAGACGAATTTTTTAAACAGAAAAAAAATGATGCCTGCTTAATAATATTTCTTTTTTTTTCAAAAATTATATTTATTTTCGCACCATTTCTTTATTATGATTTTTATGAAGAAAAACTTGCCAAATTTTAAAAATAAAAAGTCATATTTTTATTTTCAAATCCTGACTTTTGACAATATTAAAAAATATATATATAGGTAACAAAATTTTTAAAAATATTCCGTGAGATTAATATTTATAAGCTTAATTTTCTAAAATTAAACCGTGCAAATCGAGTATTTGATTTCAAAACCCAAAAACCGCATCCAGCGGCGAAAGTTGAGATACACTGTGAAAAGATTCTGTTGTTTGACTTTTTTAAAAATAATAAAAACTTTTGTTTCAATATTTTTACTATATTAATTTTAATTGTGGTTGGTTGTTTATATAATTATAATTTAGCCAAAGTAATAAAAAAAATCAACACAGATTAAAAATATTTACAAATATGCCATAATTTGTTTGGCATGCCTACTAGTACTATAGACATCTATCACACTTATATACCCAAGTAATAAATTAATACACGTGAATAAACGATTATCACTGTTGAATTAATAGATGTTTACCATCACCTTAACAAATTATCATATTTGCAAAATTTACTTTCACACTGTATTAGCAAATATAGCAAATTTGTTTGTCATTCCTTACAATACCGTTATTATAATTTTCTCTAACTAATTATATTTAATTAATATCTATGCCATATTTTATTAAAGATAGTTTAAATACTCAAAATATCACATAGTAAGAAGAATAGTATAAGTTTAGAAAGATCCCAACATTGTAATCAACACAATCTTTCAATATTTTAACAACATTCCAAAAAAACTTTACAACCTTTGAACTATTCTTCAGCTTTAGAGATTGTGTTCATAAACCTAACTAACTATCACTTTCTCAACATAATTTTCCCTTTTTCACTAATCTATCAATATTTTCTCTTTTTCTTCTTCTCTTTTTTTAAACAATAGAAAAAAATATACAATTATCTTTAATAACAATTTTGTTTATAATTTTCTATTTTAGAAAAGAATTTTTCGAGTACAAGTGGGATTGAATGATTAAAAATATATGTCAATTACCGCTGAGCGCTCACTTAATTTGTTTAGAAAAACATATTTTATTGCTTCACATTCCTTAAAATGCATGTGTATTCCTAGTAAAATTTCAAACAAAACAAAACAAAATTTTTAATTAATACGAAATTGGGTTATATTTTGGAAATATTTGCAGAAAAACAGACAATATGAAGCAAAGAAAATGGAACTAGAAATTTTAGAAGTTGATATTTAGAAGTTAATGGAAATTAGGAAGCAATACCACTGTGATGGTGAAAGTTGAGGTCTCATAATTGCCATTGTCGAGCAGTGAAATTAGAGGAAGGTTGAGCCTTTCAAGATCATCCCCTTTCATTGCCACATACACCATTCCAGAGCTTTGCTGAACCATGGTTGTTATGTTGGTTGCAGAGATTTTGGATGCAGCCATCACCAAGTTCCCTTCCGAATCCCCATTTTCATCATCCACAACCATCACAAACTAACACAATCAAATATTTCATTATAATTGATTTTGTAAAAAGTGTTTTAATTGGAGTGATTTTAAAATAATTACAAGCCTACCAACTAATCCTTCAAAAATCACCTACCAATTTATACTTCAATTTTTATTTCTTTGGTAGATTTTCATCACGCCATATAAAATCACTTCTAAATAAATGTATCATAAACTGTGTTTGAAAATGATTTTGGCAGGTAAATTACTTTTCTATTGTCAAAATCATGGCAAATTAAAATTTTGGTTTTAAGAAAATTTAAGATCATTTTAGATTGATTTTGAAAAGTCAGTTATACCATTACTTCCCAACCCACTCTAAAATCATAGGTACAAATACAATCAAGGATTTTGAAGATAGAAATTTAATTATAATTGATTTTGTAGAAATTATTTAATTATAATTGATCAGTTTGGTTCGAAATGATTTTTTGTATATTGTTACAAGTGCTCTTGATCACCTACCAACTCGTCCTCAAAAACCACTTTTAAATTGTTTTAGATTTTCTCAAAAATCAATTTTTATCGGTTAAAAATATAGTGATTCCAACCATGTCAAAATCACTTTCAAATATTAAGAATATGCTAATGCCGACAAAAATGTGATTAAAATCACTCCTAGGAAAATGTAACACGTAAAAGGTGTTTAAATTAGAAGGTACGTGAAACTCTAGATAGTGTGTTTAACCTTTCCATGGCGTATGGCATCAACGGCGGTCTGAACAGAAGAGAACCCGTCGGACGGGCGGTCGGGATCGTCCTCATCGTCGACGAAATCATCGCCTTCGAATGAGATTTCAGGGTTGACTCCCAAATTAGTCGAAACCCCCACAGATTCGTGGCCAATATTATTTTTTCTGGCATGACTACTTTCACCAAACAAGTTTCCAGCAGATAATCCAGCAGCCGAGCAAAGGCAAACATAACGCAGCCCCTTCTGCTTACATTTCCCAATCTTCAGCGTAAGATTAGCCACGGGAGGCGCCACAGAGACGACGCCGCTGAAACTCCAACGCGTTGGCGCTACGCTTTTGTAGCGAGGCAACATTACTGGATGGCGAAGCAAAACACATTCCATAATTTTTCCTTTTAGAGAAACCTGTCCAAAAAATTACTACGTTAACTTATTTATTTATATATGCCTATGCACATATAGTTTTACTTTTTCTGAACTACTAAAATTGTTATTGAAATGCTTCTGCTTTTATTGTTTTTCTGCTGTCGTGGCAACGTTTGATTAAATTTAATTTTTTTTATGGTAAATAAAGTAAGATCATTGTATAATATATGTGGCAGTAATAATTAAAAATATATAATATATATATTTGTATGTACCTTTCTCTGAGAAGCGAGAGGGAAGAGCAGAAAATATTCCAAATCTAACCCCTACGTTAGAATCTGCAAAGTTTTTGCAATTCTAACTGCAAAATTGGAGAAGGAGAGAAGAAGGAAAAATAGAGACAGAGAGAAAAAGGAGAGTGTGGGAGAAGGGAGGGGTGGAAGGGGTGATAAAAGGAGGAACGAGAGACAAAAAGACAAATTTAATTTTAGTTAATTTGGCTACCCTATCTTTTTAAATATTGCAAAAATATTTTAGATTAAATTACAAGTTTAGTGTCCGAAGTTTTATTTTTGTTTTTAATGAATGTGTCTGGCAGATTTCTAAACTTTCAATTTTGTATGTAATAAGTCATTGTAACTAACAACTTCATTGACTAATTGATATTTTCTAAAATTTATAGATTTATTAGACACAAAATTGAAATGTGTGAGTGATACACAACTCAATTTTATGTCGAATATATCAGTTAATTATAAAAATTATCGAATATGGACTCATAGAACCTATTAGATACACAAAATTGAAAGTCAAAGAACTTATTAGGCAATTTTAAAGTCTAGGAACCTATTAACGTAAAAATTAAAAGTTTTGAAGCCTAATTAGACACGTTTTAATGTCAAGTGGCTCTATTAAATACAAAGTTGAAAACTAAATGATTAATCTTCTAATTTAACATAACAATAACAATCTCTTTTTATATTAACAATAAAATAATAATAAAATAGTTAATTACATCATTTTCTATGGCTAAATATACTTAATTTTCTCTATTCTTTTAAGGTTTTTGATTAATCTTTTAAAATTCTGAATTTTACCCTAATAAAATGTATTAAAAGTTGTCATTTAACTAGGTCCTTACACAAAAAAAAAATCTGTCAACATCAAACGAACTTATTATTTAATTATTGGTTTATGAACGTAGAGCATGACATGTGGACAAGCACTTAAAAAAAATAAATTTTATTAATCAGTTGATCCTACTTGGCCAAATATCATGTGACAAATAGTCTAAGTGACGTATTTATATGTCTAAATATATTAATAAAATACTAATAAAATACTAATTTAATGATTTATCAAATTTCAAATCTATTAAATTTTAAAATTTCAAAAGAGAGGACTAAATTAAAAACAGACTAATAACGGCATCTTGGATATTACCGTTTTTCTATTATTGAAGTTGTTCTTAAGAAAATAGATGTTGAACTTTCTGGGCGGTTTTGTAAATAAGTTGGCACATGCAAGTGCCATGTTGAAGTCATTTGGGTTGAAGAATGCCCCGTCACATTTAGAATTTTTTTTCTTAATAAATAAATTGGAGTTTTGGGATTTCCAATTTCTTATCCAAAATTATTGTTCTTATATAGGCTCGATTCAAAGATTTATCACCAAGTTTAATTCTGCTTTAATTTTTTTTCAGTATTATTGTAGAATAAAATAAAATAAAGTAATGCATGAGGCACTTTTAATTATTTTTGAAGAGTATTTTGATTTTTCTGATTTCTGATTTTTTGTGTTGGCTTTTTGTTTTTAAAAGACAAAAATTATATATGTATTTTTAACGGTTCTTTGTTTTATATTTTTTAATAATAAATAGAGAGAAAATTTAGAGATGGAAAAGTTAATTAAGCTAAGAGAGCTAGAGATATGAGTTGGAGAGTGTTTTTTTTTTCTAATAATAGAGAATATTAGGTAGAGAAAGAGGATTTGTTATAAAGAAAGAATGTTGGAGATAGAAAAGTTAAATAGTAATAATAATAATAATTAAGAGAGAACGAATTGAAAGAGAGAATAAAGTTAAAGATATCAAATATTATGTTAAAATGGATAGGTTTTATGAAGATAGAAATAATTTCTAATTAATGAAACAAAATTTAGAAAGAAAAAGTTGTTAAAGGGAGAAATTTTAGAGAATAATCAGTTTATATGAAATCATAAGCCAAAATCTACAATCACATCCAAATTAAAGAACTTATTAAACATATAAATCTTGTATAATCTTTTTAAAACAATTTTTTATTTACTTTAGCAAAATAAATATTTTATACTCAGAGGTCGATTTAAACCTATGATGTCTTGATCAGAGAGTAGTTACAATTACCGCTTAATTAAGTTCAAATTAGCATGTATTTTATAATTATGTCATAACTATTTGTTCTCTCAAATATAACATAAACATAATTTAAATATATTTTATAATACATTTGAGTTTTAACTGATTAGAATTGTGCTATTTCTTATATTTTAATTTTTTTTAAATATTTGAAAAATATATTTATTTTATGTTATTTATGTAAATGTCTTCAAAATAAATAACATTGCAAGTTTTGTTTGTGAGAATATGGTTTATAAAAAATGATTGAAAGAGACCACCATATTATAATTGTTCTTTAATAACGATATATATATATAGATAGAAAGTGTTATAATGTAAAATTAGTAACTAAAATGTATTCATTGATTCTAGACGGCATGCAGTTTGCAACATCCCGTAGAGAACGGTGTCGTTTAAGGAGGCTCAGAGAACACGGCGTTTGCAAGAGGAATCTTGAACGCGTGCTGTTCATGCGGGTGGATCCAGCGTTCGATCATCCACGTGTTCACCAATTTCTGAAGCCCACTACAATTTCTACGAAAACTTCAAAACTTTTTTTTTAATAATTAAATTGAAATTTCTTTACAAAAGACAAATTTGAGAGTAGAAAGCTTGTTTACTGAAGCTCTCGAATTGCTACATCTGATCTGACAAAAATGACAAATGCAAGCCGTGGCAGTGCAAATGGCGTCTCCTCATACACATGTATTCGTTTTTTTCTTTTGTTTTTTATTATTATTATTTTTTTCAATTTAACGGTTGAAGAGGTCAGAAGGAGAGACTATCCACCTTGAGATGAGGAAAATGTCTTATTTAAGATATGTTCGGATTAGTAAGTAGAGATATTCGGATTAGTAAGTAAAGATTAGTTGTCTCTAACTACTTTCCCTTGCCTAAATATATTAAACGGTCCTCGTTGGATCCGGAATACAATTAAATTTCTACATGGATTAAATAAGAGAAATATCATATCATTATAATTATATAGATATATGGATGATGATAATTGTATGAGGTATTTTGAATGAGTAAATTCGTGAGGATTATGTTCAAAGTGGACAATATCATGTCATCATGGAAATATAAAAAATATATTATCCTCAGCCATTCTGATCTTTTAAGGTTTTTTTTAAATATAATTTGATCATAAATCTTTGGACGTTCTTGATTATACCTTCAATCTTATACTAAATTTTAAATGGGGTCCTTAAAAAGAATTTGTTTAAATTTAATTACATAAAACTAATTTATCACTAAATTATTGATTTTATTAACAAATTTTCAAATCTCGGATTTATGTGTCTAATGATATACATTGGATTAATTATTTTATTATTATTATTTTTTTAGAGTGATAAGATTGATAATTTTAAAGGGTTGAATAATAAATTGAAAACTAAACTAAAAGATTAGCCCCTATGATATATTTAGCCTATTTACTAATGGTTAAATTCCCTGTTTCACCCTCCATTTAAGTATAATATGCCCACATTTCTCTCACATAGGCATTTGGTCCAGAAATTTTAATGACCTACCATTAATTAAAGAAAAATATTTAGGTGTTTAATAATGAGACCATCATTATTTTTTTACTATAATATAATATGTGCAATATGTGCAGGTGGAGGATCAAATTCACAACTTGGACTTGAGATATATATCAATTACCATGGAACTATACTCTTATGGCAGATTAAAATTTTTATTAGTAGAAGAGAAAAATACATAAAATATATATATAATTTTTTTTAATTTAAAAAGGGTAAAATTTTTATGGGTGATAAGGTATTCACGATGAAACACTTAAATATTCTCATAATCGAATACATTAACTTATTTTATCTGTTTTTTTAACCAAATCTAATAATTAATTTTATTGGTTATTTTATTTATTTTCAGACTGCGTTCAGTTAGCTAAATCGCTCTCAAATGAACAAACATGACAGCAATAAAACTTTTCTTTCTATTTATTTTAAATTTAAGTGGGAAATATAAAATAATAAAAGAACAGTAGATTAATAGATAAATCATACCATCATATCCTATAGTGGAAAATATTTATTTGATACGATAGACAATAAAGTTATCATGCCACCATTTTATAATATATGGCAATTCATAGAAAACACAATTGCATTAAATTTAACATTAGTTCATTTTTGAATTATTGAATGTATGCATATATAGGTAGATTTGTAGTATGAAACTTTTGTTATTAATTGTTGTTAAATTACAAATTTATTTTCAAAATTTTAAAAGTTGTGTTAATAAGTTTATTAGCTTTAAAAGAATCTAAGAGGTCTCTAAATATTCTATACATGTCTAGTTAATAATAACGTGTCTAATACACCTTTTGAATTGTTTGAGAAATATCTAATAGATCACAAACTTATTAAAGATAGACCTAAATGTTCAAAGATATACTCGACACTTCTTTAAAATTTAAAAATCTATTTGATGTAACATTCAAAATTTAGAAACCTATTAAACATTTTTTTAATCAAGAGATCAATTAAATACAACCTTAAAAATTTCAAGGTATTAAACATTTTTAAAATTCAGCGACCTATTAGATACACTTTTAAAAGTTTAAGCATCAGCCTACTAATTTAATATTAATTTTTAGGTTAAATGCCACGAAAAAAAAGTTATGGTTAGCACCTAATAGAAGCATATTTTTTCTTTCCTCATTTCTTTAATTAAGACTAATATGAGTTAACATGAGCATAGTTCAACCGGTAATTGACATTAACTTCTTTTCCTGAGGTTAGAGATTCAAACCTCCGATACCCCCAATTTGTTATACTTAAAAATAAAAAAGAAAAAAGAAAAATTAACAATAATTTGATTGGGATGCAGAAAAAAAGTACATAACAAATTAAAAAACTTATCAACTTGTGTGTTATTATATATGCTTAATATATCCTTCAAAACATACATATCATTTTTTTTTAGAAGGAATACATACGTATAATTTAAATATGTATATATTTTATTGTCAACACATGAGCTGAACTAGCGTGTATGTTTATATATATTAAGTGATTTTTTTAACATATATTATTAAATGATTCATCAATGAAATAAAAGTAAAATATTGTATGCATATATACAATTTATTTGCTTTAACATAATGAATTACCTCATTAATATATCTTCATTCTTGAGAACAAGTGTAAAGGAAGGACCAAATGAGTTTAATCAACTAAAAAACAAAAAAATAACTTGTAGATATGATATTTACTTTTTTTATCTTTATTATTTTAAAATATTTAAGTAAAAAGAAAAAATATTCCTGAAATAAAAAAGAAAAAACAGAAAAAAAGTTAAAACAAAATTAATAAATAAAGTTTGAAAATTTGAAATAAGGATTAACATATTTTAAAAAATATATATATCTTTTCCAAATTAGATATACTTAAATCTCTCGAATCTCCTTTTTTTTCTCTCATTCTTTCTCGTTTAACTTCTTCATTCTTCCAATTATACGTAACTTTCTGTGTCTCTTTCACCATTTCTCTTTTCACCTCTTTCACGTTTTCTTCCACTTTCTATTAATCACTATGATGTAGATTTTCCTTCATGTCAAACAACTGATGCAAGTAGAAATTTTATTCATTACTTTTTAAAAATGTATAATTCGATTTATCTTTTTCCTCACTTTCTCCACGTCTATAGGGCTATTCCCCCCCCCCCCCCCCCTATTTTAGCTTCTCTTTCCATGTACATATTCTATTTTTCTCGAACTTTCGTCTTGCCTATATAAAGGGATTGATTTCTATTGAAAGGAAACACAAAGAAAAATCTGAGACTCGTCAAATCTTTCTCAACTCTCTCAATTTTCTTTTAACACACATACAATTTTTTCTCATCTTCAACAGGACCTGTCATTCTCTGTCATTTGTAGTTCACATCGTCTCATTTGTAGTTCACACCATCTCTTTGAACTCAACATTGGCGGGAAGGTTTGAAATTTTCTTAGTATTATTTTATTATATTTTTGAAATTTTCTTAATTTTATTTAATTATATTTTTACTATTTTATCTATTTATTTAACACCTTATTTGATTTTTATATAAATTGCAGAGTATGTTTCCAATTTTCCAGATTTGAGTATTTTGATATCTTCTTGGTTATATATCAATTGTATTTTAGTTCTTTGGATGAGCTAATTTATTTTGAAAATTCGAAATTATACTCTTATACAAATATTCTTTTCTTTTTCTATATATTTCATAGATCCACTGAAATCTCAAGAAGTTATGGAACCACACCAGTGTCCTCTAATGAGGGTAAAATTTTTTTATAGAGAGTCACCACTTTATTTCCACTCATCTGGTGGCCAGTTTGACAACCAGTTCGTTCTCATTCTAAATTATTCCAGGTCTGAGGAGTGAGTTTGTAATTGATGTTGTCTTGTCCTCTGTTCCTACGAGGGGAGTATCCTGTTTTTCCAACATCCAGTATCTTAAAACTTATGAGAGGAAATCCAATCTACAAAGATTGACGATACAGTGACGTAAATTCAGATGTAAATTTAAACAGGAAATACAAGGTAGAAATTTTATTTATTTATCATTATTTTTTTCCTTCTTCTCCTTTGTTTTAGCTTCATCTTTCCATCTATCTCTCACCCGTACATCGTCCTTTATTATTATTTTTTTTCAAATTTCCTCTATCCTTTATGGAGATATGAGATTTACAAATCCTTTTCGGCTCTAGATTTTCTTTTATTTATTTATTTATTTTTTTATGTCCAAGAGAAATTCTATAACTTCTTCTCCCTCATATCTATTATACAAAGGCTTCTTGAACTAAATATAGTTCTACACTCATTTCAAATGGTAAAATGCATGATTTTTGGATATGGGAAATTAATTATGCACATTAGTTTAATGTTTTCTGTGTTGCATTGTAATTCTTCTACGATTTTATGGGATAAGTTGTTGCCTGCAATTTTATTTGACCTGATTTGATTTTTATAGTAGTTGTTTTCAATTCTACTGATTTGAGTATTTTGGTATCTTTTTTCACTCTGTAGATACAATTGAATTTTAGCTCCTTATGAAATTAATTTTGATTTTTAGTTATTTATAATTTTCATAGATAACTAATTTATTTTTTCATATTTCTTCAATCCATTAACATTCCACCTATCCAAAATAGGGGAATAAACTACCTTCTCTGACAATGTAAATTTTCCTCTCCTTAATCCTCTCTTTGGTACTTCTGATTTTGAAAGATTTCAAATGAACTCCTTAGCACCTGATTTTCTATTTTTTATAAAAAGTAAAGTTTTTATTTTCTTATTTAAAATTATTGGATTTCAAATCACGCACCTAATTTCAAATTATTTTAACTTTGTGAACCTCAGACAGGATGTCTGGAAGAAGTTTTATTTATTTATTATTATCTTCCCTAGTGTGTAAGAGCGTTTTCTCACAAATATTTTTCAAATTATCTCTCTTTTAAGTCAAATTATTTTTATCTTATTATTTTAAAATATTTATTTATTCTAAGTGAAAGGAAAAAAAATACTTTTAAAAAAAATAAAAGAATAAATAGAAAAATAATTAAAAGAAAACAAAACTAAAAAATAAAGTTCAGAAATTTAAAATTAAGGATTAACAAATTTAAAAATTATTCACCGTCTGCATTTTTCTCTCATTCTCTCTGGCCTCATCCCCGTAACTTTTTCAACAAGGGGATGGAAGTACAAGTTTTATTTATTATTTTTTAAAAATTTAAAAATTTGGTTTATCGTTTCCCTT
This sequence comes from Momordica charantia, assembly GCF_013281855.1. Taxonomy (NCBI): domain Eukaryota; kingdom Viridiplantae; phylum Streptophyta; class Magnoliopsida; order Cucurbitales; family Cucurbitaceae; genus Momordica; species Momordica charantia. Next base: position 7,451,812 of record NW_028275161.1, on the reverse strand, counting down.
GTCTATAGAACTATTTCTCTCTTTATATAAAGTTTATTTTTTCCATCTCTCGCAAGTGCATCTTCTACTTTTCTAGAAATTTCCCCTTGCCTATATAAAATGATCGGTTCATGTGAAAGGAAACGAGAGAGAAATGACATCTTCAACTCTATATAATCCCCGTCACTTATCACTTCTTCTGTGTCATTATTAGTTCCCTCAACATTTGTAGGAAGGATTGAATTTTTTTAAAATTTGAGTATTTTGATATCGTCCTCGTAATATCAATTGAATTTTAGTTCTTTGGATGAACTAATTGGCTTTTTAAATTAGTAATTTCTCTTGGAAATTCGAAATTATAATCTTATATAAATATTCTTTTCTTTTCTATATATTTCATCAGTCTATGACGTAATCTTTCCCGCAGATCTTGTCAGTCTGTTCTTGACTTGACTACAATTAGCCTCAAGAACGGGTTTGCAATTGATGCTTTCTTTTCTTCTCTCTTGTATTTTGTTTGGTGGGGAAAGGGGAGTATATTGTTTACAATGAGGTAGAAGAATTTCTCATATACATCTTCCTTTTATTTTTCTTCAAGAAACGATCCGAGACTCGCAAATTCTTTTCAACTCTCTAGATTTTCCTTTAATTTTTCATTTCTTTCATATACAAGAGAATCATGTAACTTCTTCTCTCTCATTTATAGTCTATACAGTCTCCTTGAATTAAAGCACATTAATTTTATGTTTTCAATAAGATCTTGTTGCATTGTATCTCTTCTACCATTATTTGGTGGAATATTTTGTTGGCTGCAATTTTATTTTTTAATCTATTTATTTAAAATCTAACTTGATTTTTATATTAATTGCAGGGTATGCCTTGAATTTCACAAATTTCAATATTTTGATATCTTTTGATTTTATAGATACATATCGATATTGAATTTTAGTCCATCAAAATTTTTATTTTGAATTTTCATAGATATGAACTAATTTAATTTATAAGTTAGTAATTCCTTTTAGAAATTAGAAATTATAATCTTATACAAATATATTTATATTTTTTTCTATCTATTCCATCAATCCATTGAAATTCTCTTAGGAATCAACTACAATATTTTCTAAAGCCAGTAATAATGTAATGTAAATTTTTCTCTCCTTAAACAAGAGATGCAATATTGAAGTTTTATTTATTATTATTATTATTTTGTAATTTTATGTTTTGGGTAAGATTTTGTTGCATGATAACTTTTCTATGATTTTGTGGGACATTTTGTTGGCTACAATTTTATTTTATTTTATCTATTTATTTAACATTAGATATGCTTTTTATATTAATTACAGGCTATATTTTCAATTTCACATATTTGAGTATTTTTATTTTTGAGTACAATTGACTTCATATTTTATTGATTTATCTCCTTCGTTTTGGAGATATCAATTCAATTTTAGTTCCTAGTAATTTTTATTTTGAATTCTGTGGCATTTTCGTGGATGAACTCATTCATTTTTTAAGTTAGCAATCAACATATAGTCTTATTCAAATATGTTTTTATTTATATTTTATTAATCAACTGAAATTCCACCTATCCAAAATGGGTAATCAACTACCACGCTTTCTAACTTCAGTCATCATTTTAACGTAAATTATTTATTATTATCTTTTTAATTTCTAATTTTAATTCCCTCTTTTCTGTTAACGTAACTTCAACAAGGAAGTTGAAGCCATACACCAAGTCATAGTCAAAACGAGAAGATCTATCCTTAAAAGTTGTTGTGCATTTTTTTTTAAGTTTAGATTTTTTTTCTTCTAAAATTAGGATACACTTTTGTATAAATAGGACCTTTGAGTGCCATCATAAAATAGTGAAAACAAATACAAACATCTTATTTTCAGTGTGAAACTTCTTGTGAAATTCTTACTTGGTATCAGAGGTGTAATGACCAATGCCTCCTCCAACACCTCTACCCACCCAACCTTTAGCAGCCCACCACTCAATCAATTGTATAACCAAATCACCACAATAAAGCTAGATAGAAGCAACTACTTGTTGTGGAAAAACCTAACCTTACCAATATTATGAAGTTACAAATTAGAGAGACACCTCTCCGGCGACCACCCATGTCTGCCCATGTTTGTGCAATAGTCGATTGGTAATATGGAAACAAGCCAAACGAACGCATCTGCATCGTCGAGTTCATCTATAGCAATGAAAGCAGCCTTCAATCCACTGTATGAGTCATGAGTAACTACCGACCAGCTACATCTTGGCTGGTTATATAACTCTATGGCACCAGAAGTTGCAATGCAGGTGATGGGGTATGAAAATGCTCTTGATTTATGGGCTGAAGAAGATTATCTCCGTCAGGTATTTAAATAGACTCGAAAAGGTTCTCTTAAAATGACTGATTTTTTGCGTGTTATAAAGTCTCATGCAGACAATTTGGGTCAAGTTGGAAGTCCCGTACCCACTCGATCTTTATTTCTCAAGTTTTGCTGGGATTAGTTGAAGAGTATAATCCTGTGGTAGCAAAGATCCAAGGAAAACAAGACATTTCGTGGCCTGAAATGCAAGCCGAATTGTTGGTATTTGAGAAAAGGTTAGAACTTCAGAATTCTCATAAAAATACAGTATCTTTTAACAACTCTGTTTCAGTGAATATGGATAATAGCAGAAATGTAAGTGGTGGAAACCAACGTCCAAATCAAAACTCTCGGTCACCATTCAACAACAGTCGGTGGTGGTCGAAATCGAGGTAGAGGACGGTGGAACAACAACAATAGTCGGCAAATTTGTCAGGTGTATAGTAAACCTGGACATTCAGCACTAATGTGCTACCATCGATTTGATAAGGAGTACAGGAACAATACACAAAGTCAGGGTAAAAACTTCAACGACGACTCTGACCAGGGGATTAACAACAACACTGGGCAAGGTACATCTTATGCCTTCACAGGCAACCCAAAATAACAATCCTTTTTTGACCAATCCAGAAACAGTGGTATACCCGAATTGGTATGTGGATAGTGGTGCTTCAAATCACATCACCGTGGACTACAACAATATGGTCCAACCTATTGAATATGGAGGTATGGAAAGAGTTACAGTAGGTAATGATGATAAATTAAAAATATCTCATGTTGGTAAATCCTGTTTAGTTTATGACGGTGGGTTGATCATGCTTAAAAATGTGGTGTGAGTACCTAACATAGCTAAAAATCTAGTTAGCGTGTCCAGACTCGCTAAAGACAATAACATATACCTTGAATGTCATGCTGATTCTTGTCTTGTAAAGGATATACGTTCGGGCAAAGTAGTGCTGAAAGGGGCTCTTAGAGATGGACTTTACTGCCTCAATACAGTTGGAGTAGTCACTGGGAGTACTTCAACTCCAGTTGACTGTGGCTTTGAGTTGATTGCTAATAAAACTATTTGTTATGTGTCTCTTCCCAAATCATCTAGTAGTATAAATGTTGTGGTATCCAAGGACGTTTGGCATCGTCAACTTGGACGTCCGTCTTCTCAAGTTTTTAGAAGCTTAATTAAACATTGTAATCTGTCCGTGAAAGTTCATGATAATGTCAACTTTTGTGAAGCATGCAAATATGGTAAATCTCATGGTCTGCCTTTCCCTCTATCTAGTTCACGAGCTACTGCTCCATTTATGTTATTGCATACTGATCTATGGGGACCTGCACCTGTTTCAGTCTCTAGTACGATTTCAGCTGACCAACATGTGTTCTACACCATCTCCAATCAACATCTTTACCTTTCTCTCCACTACCCACACCTGAAGCATCTGACCTAAACTTACCAACCTCGTCCCCTTTACCTTCTCTCTCTATTCCTGCACCGGAAACTACCTCAGCGGTTGAAAGCTCTATTGCACCTCAGCCTCCCCCACCATTTCAATCTATCCACCCTATGTTTACAAGAGGGAAATCCGGAATATTCAAGCCCAAGGTTCTCCTATCCTCCACTCCCACCGATTGGTCGGTAACAGAACCCACAAAGGTTAAGGTTGATCTTGCTACTCCCATCTGGAAATCAGCGATGGATTTGGAGTATAATGCTCTTATGCAAAATCAGACTTTGACCCTTGTACCTCATACTGATTCAATCAATGTAGTTGGGTGCAAATGAGTTTTCCACATAAAACGCACTTTTGATGGCTCGATTCAATGCCACAGGCGCGGTTGGTGGCCAAAGGCTTTCATCAAAGTCCCGGTATTGACTTCTTTGAAACCTTCAGTCCTGTGGTCAAAGCCTCCACTGTCCGGTTGCTCTATCGTTAGATGTATCTTGAGGCTGGAAACTACGACAACTTGACTTCAACAATGCTTTTCCCAATGGAGAGTTAGATGAAGATGTCTATGTCCCAACCTCCAGGATATAAAGATCCCAGATATCCGAATTATATCTGAAAACTACATAAAGTATTTTATGGCCTCAAAAAAGCTCCTCGAGCTTGGAATGTCACTCTCAAATCTGTCTTGATTTCCTACGGCTTCACCAACAGTAGATCAAACACATTCTTGTTCATATATCACCGAGGTCCATCCATCATCCTTCTTCTGGTCTATGTCGATGATGTCATTGTTACTGGAAATAATGTTGCTCTAATAGACAGTCTTGTTGCCACATTGGATAAAACGTTTACGTTGAAAGATCTTGGCTTGCTAAGTTATTTTCTCGGCATCCAGGTCACTCATCTTCCTTCCGGAGTTCTTTTAACTCAGGCAAAATACATAGATGACGTGTTGCGTAGCCTGTATATGGAGGGTTTAAAGCCAGCCACCTCCCCCACTGTATTGGGCAAACACTTGTCAATTTCTAATGGAGAACCCATGAGTGATCCATTTATGTACAAACGCACTATTGGCCCCTTCAATATCTCACCAACACTCGGCCAGAAATCGCGTATATCGTTAATCACCTGAGTCAATTTCTCAAACAGCCCACCGACATACATTGGCAAGCTGTGAAGCGGGTGTTTCACTACTTAAGTGGTACAAAACACATGGGCCTCCACATCCAACCAAGTGACACGGTCTCTCTCAAAGCTTATTCTGATGCCGACTGGGCATCAAACATTGATGATCGCAAATCAATTGCTGCTTATTGTGTTTTCTTTGGAAACACTCTTGTCTCGTGGTCGTCAAAGAAACAAATGGCTGTTGCTCGCTCCAGCACTGAGTCCGAATATCGTGCTCTTGCTCATGCTTCCGCTAAAATTATATGGTTGCAACAACTCCTTGGTGAAATTGGTCTCAACGTTAGTTCTCCGCCCATTATTTGGTGTGACAATATCAGTGCTGGTGCTCTAGCAACTAATCTAGTATTCCACGCCCAAACCAAGCACATTGAAATAAATGTCCACTTTGTTAGGGATCACGTATTACGTGAGGCTCTTGAAGTTCGTTATGTACCCATCTGCTGATCAACTAGTCGATTGCCTGACTAAACCACTCACTCACTCTCAGTTCCGCCTACTACGATCCAAACTCGAAGTGCTTGACCTACCCGTTCGTTTGTAGGGGATGTTAACGTAACTTCAACAATGAAGTTGAAGCCATACACCAAGTCATAGTCAAAATAAGAAGATCTATTCTTAAAAGTTGTTGTGCATTTTTGTTACAATATTTTTGTTAAGTTTAGATTCTTTTTCTTCTAAAATTAGGATACACTTTTGTATAAATAGGGCCTTTGAGTGCCATCATAAAACACATAAAAACAAATATAAACATCTTACCTTCGGTGTGAAACTTCCTCTTGTGAAATTCATACTTGGTATCAGAGTTGTAATGACCAACACCTCTACCCACCCAACCTTTAGCAGCCCACCGCTCAATCAATTGCTTAACCAAATCACCACAATAAAGCTAGATACGGGTTAAGTTTTAAAATAATGACATTTTAAAAAGAAATTACAAAAATAATGTTAATTTAAAAATAATAACTAAATAAATGTAAATTAAATAAATAAATACAAAAGTAATTTAGGTTTTTGAAACTATTGACAAAAATAGGTTAGGTCAAAGGAGGGGTCAAAACTCGCATACGATGGACGCTACTTCCGTGCAACGTGGATTGTCTATGTGGCGGGTGAGGTGTTATTGACGTGGAAGTAGCGTACAATGGACGCGACTTCCGGATGTCGCAGGCGACGCACGCGACTTACGTTGGATGTCGCAGCTGATGCACGCGACTTCCACGGAAATCGCAACCAACGCACGCGACTTCCACACATTTTTTTTTCCGCTGAAGTTCCAAACATTTTTCACCTTTTTTTTTAGTGAGTTTTCATATATATTTTTTATTATTACTTTTATTAATATTGCAAAATTAATTTTATTAATATTGAGTTTTCATATATTTTTTTATTGTTACTTTTATTAATATTGCAGAATCTATTTTATTAATATTGCGAAATTTTTAATTAAGATGCAATTAATTATTTTAATTTTTGTTATTATATTTTAAATTTTGATTAAAATGTGATTAAAGTTTAAAGTTCTAAAATTAAACTAAAAGCTACTTTTGGATAAAAGTTTTAAAACATATTCGATACAAAAACCTGTCTTAAACTTTTAAACATATTACAAAACATAGATAATCATGTACCACATTGTCGTGGCCTTCTTACGCGACGTCCACGACGAGGTTCTTGTTGAACAGGTGATGGGTCAGGTTGAAGAGCTGAAGTGGATGCGGTGTCTAAATGAACTTCTGGTGTAGGAATCATTAGAAAATGTGATTGTATAGGAGTATTCATAATCTGTTCATCTCCTATAGCATCTTCATTTTGTTCCTGAACTTGTTCAGCTTCTTGTGCTTCTTCTTGAACTTCTTCATTTGGCTGTGCTTGATTGCGCCTCCGACGAGGACGCCTCATTTTGAAGTTTGAAGCTACTCTTGGATAAACTGAATTTGATTCAGTTATGCTGATGCAAGTATCACACATTGTTTTTAATACAGGTAGATTTTCTTGTATTGTAAAATCTTGTACATTGCTAATAAAAGAATCCTGTAATTGATATAATAATTATTAATATTAAATTTGATTTAAATATTGTAATTAAAAAATATAAGAAATATAATACTAACCATGTAACCGTGATAAGCAGATTCACGTGTGATATACTTTCTTGTAATAGAATCATACCACTGTTGATAATCATCTGACACGGCCGGCATATCTGTCACATCACTAAATGCACACCGTTCACGACGCTGACGCTATAGTGATATATATGCTGCATGTTGACGTTGCCAATTGTGATCATGTTTTCCTCGTAGGTCGATCTGATGTAGACTCGTGTCAGTATTACAATATGATGGTTTATTCTGTAAAAGCCCAAATTGTCGCAACACTCGATTCGGTAGATGCCACTCGATAATATGAAAACATATAAGAGGGCTTGAAGTCAACCAAATATCTCGCCCATTATGACAATATTCAGGTAATAGAGTCATAATGTCGTGATTGTACAGTGTCCAGATAATCTGAAATCATTAATAAATAAGAATTAATATTATTATTAAGTTAATTATAATTATTTATTTCTAAGTAATATACCTCGTTGGGCTTAAGTCGATCAAAACATGTTCGATATTGAACCAACATGTTCGTAGATTGTTCAGAAGCTATCAAAACTCCATTCCATCTGCATTATGTAAAACTTATTCAGTTACATATAATTTAAAAATCACATATAAATAAATGGAAATTAATGTACCGTGCACTGAGAGGACGTCCAGCATATTGTTCAGGAGTAAGTACATGGTGTTGTGGAGCAATTGTAGGAAACCTATCCCACGCCCACACTTGTAAAAGTATCAATGGACCTGCTATATCCAGGGCATCAGCTCGACTAGCCCGACAGAGTTCTCGATATAACCATGCAAGGCATGCACTACCTCATGAATATCATCCAACTTCCTCGAAATCAGTCAGTAGCGGAAGGAACATGAGATGAACTAATGTGTTAGATTTATCGTGAAATAAAAATCCACCGATGAGCTGCATAATATATGCTCGTGCGTATCTCTGTATCGTAACCTCATCAGCATCTTATGGTAATTCAATGAATTGTGCCGCTAGCCAATGAATACTCAACCTAGATCCCTTAAGTTGAGGAGGTCGTACTCCCAGTAAGTCCTCACATAACTGGGCCCAATCGTATTGCAAGGATCCTGTAATGGGTTCTCCATCAATAGGTAGTCCTAACTGCACAGCAACATCTTGTAGTGTAATAGTACACTTTCCACCAGGCATGTGAAACGAGTGAGTTTCCTGCCTCCATCGCTCCACTAGTGCAGTAATAAGATGCCAATCTAACTGAGTAAAGCCTATCTGTGAAACCCCCCAAAATCCAGACTGTTGTAGATATGACACTATACGATTATGTAACGACCCAGAATTTCCCGCACACCTCTAGGTCACATTAACTACCCAACTAATCAAATTTAATCCCGGCTACATCCTGCCAACTTCCTATACGCATAAACTTATAAAAATCAAGTTCTAATCCTCATCAAATTAACGATAAACCAATCTCATGGAATAACATTCAACAACATTCGTGAACCACTTCACGAGGCAAGTTTATTATTCAATCTATATGAATCTAAACAAATGGAATAAAACTCAAATAGGCACCTAACCCGAAGCAAAACTAACAACAAGGAAAAATCTCTCAATTATTCAAATGCAAATAAACCGTTTATTGGCCACAACATAAGGCCCTAACCAATGAATTAAACTAAACAGGAAAACTAAGCAGCCTATGGTCCTCGCTCGTCAGGTCTCCTCCGTCCCATCACCATGGTCACCCACGAGTCCTTCACCTGAAACAATCATTGTAGAGGGGGGGGGGGGGTGAGTATATAAAATATACTCCGTAAGTAGCCCTCACCAAGCACACACAAACATCATGCTCATAACCATAAAGGAAACATACATCGTCATGCTCTATCATTACAGTATGCGAACAACCATAGACATGCTCTACTAATACATTATATATTCATCCATAAACATGCTCTATAAGACCCGATGCTAACCACAATCAGATAAAAACCATTACCGTCCACCTGGCTCCCTAATACCTCAAATACAACTATGTTCACCTCAGTTATTCGAGCTCTTCGAAACCATTCTTTGGTAGTGTCGGCCCCTGACCATTTATACCCAGAGCCCCGACACTAGTGCATCGACCCTCGACCATTTATACCCGAGGCCTCGATGTCTTACCATCTATTGGCCCTTGACCATTTATACCCAAGGCCCCAATAGTTCTCCTTTCGAAAGACTTCTCGCATCGACCCCCGACCATTTATACCCGAGGCCCTGACACTCACCCATTCACTTCATAATTTACAAAACTCCACATATCGTTTCTAGCCTCCAACCAAGATTCCAGTACTAACTCCCTAATAACACCAACCACCACAACGCCCATCAACAACACCACCACTAGTATGATTTCAATGCATCTCACCGCTCACCAACACATTCCAGCCTGCTTCCACAACATAAACATCATTCTAATAGCAAAACAATAAACTAAACATGCTTTCACAACATACCAAATCTTATCAACAGCGCCACAGTGAATTTAGTCATAACAGAGCTTAGTCAACAAATTGCAAACGATTGGAGCCCAACACAATTCATCCAAACACTTAATAACCAACGTCCATATTCAATAAGCGCTGCTAGATATAATAAAAACTCATGAGACACGCCAAACACTTCATACGAATTCAGACAACAAACATTTCCAAAATAAATTCACTTTAACGAACATTCCCTACAATCATACATCATTCTACAACAGATCTCAGCAGTTCAACAATATAAAATTCCCACTATTATCACCGACGGACATTCAACACTAACCAGGCATACAAAATTACATAAACAAGAGTTACACTGCACAACCACGTATCAGAACCAATATTAAGCATCATAAACAGCACATCGGCAACCAAATAACCAACATCAACGCACGCACCCGTCCCCGTGCTACTTACTACCAATGTCCTAAAGCTCCTAAGCTTGTCAAACACTTCCTACAAGGAAAAAGTACGATTCGAGGTTAGTAGCCAATTGGAAACATTTAAATAATATTGAACCCAAATTTAGGTGAGTTGTTACCTACTAACTCACACCAAAACCTCTTGGGTTAGAAGTGGGTCGACGCCGAGGATGTTCTGGCTCCAAAATTCGACTTCGAATGGCCTTAGGCTTGCTGAACCGATGTCAAAAACTGATGGGTAACATAGATTTGGGTCCGATTGAAGGTGGTTCAATGCCGACCTAAAGCCGTAAGGAGTGGGTATCAAGAATCAAGCTTCGGTTATGTGTGGGTAATTGTCTAACGTTGCCGGAGGGGCTGGGTAACACCAAACTGAGGAAGGAAAACGTCAAGAAACTTGCTGGGCGTCACAGATCTGGGCGCGAGGTCACCGGAGGAATGACGTCGGACCTAGGCTGTTGCCGCTGTTGTCCGGTTCTGCTCGGAACGCGTCGCCGCCGTGAAGAAGGCCCGCCGGGGGTTGCGCACGTCGCCGAAGGATGAGTAGCAGCAGATCGTCGAGCCCGTGCGTCGTGCGCCGCCACGAGCTGCTGCAGGAGGACACCGGCGTGGAGATGCCGCTGCTGCTGTGCCGCTTCGCCGGAGAAGAAGGGCCGCCGGCTGGGATGCTCCAAGAAGAAGAAGAAGAAGAAGTTTGGGGGGGGGGGGCTGTCGGCTAGGCTAGGAATGGGGAAGAAGAAAAGGGAGAAAAGAGGAAGGAGAAAATGTTAGGGTTTCCCTTTTGTTTTGTTTTAAAACAATTTTCCCTCAATGAAAGCCCAATCATCCAAGCCCAATGAAGGAGTCAATTCCCTCAAAACAAGACCCAACATACCAAGTTTGGTAAATAATAATTTAATTGGATTTTTTTTAGAGCCCGATAAATATAGATAAATTCAATTAACATCCACTTTGAAATTTAAATGAAAAACAAAAAAAAATCTCCCGATTCAAGACTAACTAACCTGAGGGACTCGGGGCGTTACAGATTATCTAGCCTAATGTTATGAGATACTACGACCTCTCTTCTTCGACATTGCAAAACTATGGTAGATCCATCATCCCACACTAATTGTGAACGATGTGATCGTTGTAAGTATAGCTGATGCGAATCCAAAGGTCCTGGATCCATAATTAATGCTGAAATATAATAAGACAAATAACACAATTATAATCAAAGTTCATTGCAAATAACATGACATAAAGTATAGTACATTACAATTCCAAATATCTAACTATTACAAAGCAAAAAATGATTCAATAAAGCATAGTGTATTACAAAGCACGAATCCGGGTAAGTGATAAAATATAAGGTATTACAAAGCAACAATCCCACACTAATTGAGAACGATATCACCGTATATGCTTCAACCTGTACATAGAAAATATAGAATTGATTTCAATATTAATAGATTTGTAACAGTATGTTAAAAAAATAATTAAAGAAATCCACCTTAATCACCCATTTGTCTCGAAGATGAAGCGCCAGAGTTGCGAGTTGGACATGTACGTTTGTTATGTCCTTTTTTGCATATTCCACAATGAACTTTCGTACCCGTCTCCCGCCAATCCATCTCATTGTGAATGCGAGAAGTTTTTGGGCGTCCATGTTCCCTCAACAAATTTGAGTTCGGATGAATAACATCAAACTTCACTTCCAGCCAATAGTCCCTATGTTGTATAGGGTAGAATCGAGATGCATAACAAAGTTGGTACCGTGACAATTCATAATACTTCTCGACAGAAGGCAAATATGGCAAGTGAACATGATTGCAGACTGCAATTACATGAGAACACGGTATCTTGAAAGATTTTGCCACTTGTTACAAGTACATGTATTGTCCTTCAAGCAAACTACTTGAGTATGTTGGCCTTTGTAAGGAGAGAACATATCTATTCTTGTTTCGATTTGAAAAGTTTGTGTCTCTCGATCAATAGAAGTCACTGAATGTGCTGTCGCTCTTTTCTCCCACCTCCTCAATTTATTTAAAGCATATTTTGTATACTTTTCACCCCGATCCACTGCTTCACTGATATCATCTCTACGTTTCTGGAAATAAGTAATAGTCTTAAAAAACGTAAACTTCACCAATGCAGTAATTGACAACATTCTAGCTCCTTTGAAAACACTATTAATACACTCTGCTAGATTTGTTGTCATCCATCCATATCGAAACCCTTGATCATGTGCTTGTGTCCATTTTTTAATGTTTATATGAGTGAAAAAATCAATACAATCTGGATTCAATTGTTGTAACTCCTTCATATATCTTTCAAATTTACGCTTTTGGTGTTGACACCCAGCACGATACACCAACTCTTTTAAGGGCTTCAAATTATATTTTTGTTGAAATTGCTAGCCACATGACGGAGACAAAATCGATGATGTGCTCTTAGTTCACTCCAGCCATTTTCCTTATCTTTCACAGCCGCCAAAATACCTCCATGACGATCAGAAATTAGACAAATTCCATCTCGATCGGTAACCAAATTTCGCAAGGCACACAAAAACCACGACCAACTACAAGTATTTTCCTCTTCCACAATAGCAAAAGCAATAGGGAATATATGCCCATTTGCATCATTTGTGGTGGCAATAAGTAATTTTCCCTTATAGTTGCCATACAGATGTGTACCATCAATCTGGATTAATGGTCTACAATGTTTAAATCCTTCAATTGCAGGACCAAATGACCAAAACACTCGCCCAAAAATAAGATGTCCAGGATTATTCGAAGGTATCAAGTCCCAGAGTACTCGAGTGTCGACATTATAATGCACTAAAGCATTCAACCAGTATGAGAGCTCTTCATATGATTTTTCCCAATCTCCAAAAACTTTAATTAGTGCTTTTCGTTTAGCTTGCCACATACGTCTGTAGTTCACACAATATCCAAACTCTTTTTTTATGACTTCTTGTAATGAAGCTATAGACGTACTAGGATCACGTCGTACAATATTCTGAATTTCACTGCACATAAAATTTGAGTCCAATTGTGAGTGATCCTGTGTAAGCTCGACATATAAACATGAATGAACCTCCTCAAGTACACTGATTTCAAACATCCCATGAGATTTACGTCGACGAGCACGAAGTCTCCACTTGCAACCATCATTCCACTGTTTGCATTTTACATACCACATATCTTGATTCGATTCAATTACAACAAATTGATAATGTTGTGCAATACAATATTTCTTGACAGCAAGTTGTAATTCTTCTTTGGTCCTAAATTTTGACCTTATACGTATGTTATCCACACTCATTTCTAGAGACATCGACCCTTCTTCCAACTTTGAACCTTCTTCACATATAGAGTGTGCAGTCTCAAAATCTATTTCAGTAAACATCGGTGAAGGTGCTTCCTCATTCAGGAGGGGAGGATTCAAATTTACTGGAATGTTCAAACACAATTCAGTTCCAAACAATTCATCCACTTCCACCTCAATATCAGAAGAGGATCCATTTCCAGGTTCAAGTATCACAATTTCATCACAATCTAATGACATAACTGTACAATATTTATAACTATGTTAACGAATTATTAAAAAAAAACATACAACAATATTCATAACATATAACATAAATCAAAAAAGTTAACCATAATCTAATGTTAATCCATCTATGTCTAAATTAAATAATTCATGACAAAAAATATATATACAAACAAAGAATGACATACAAACAAAATAAAATTAATAAAAAAAGACATATAAATACAAACAAACAAAAAAAATTAATTAAAAAAAAGACATATAAATACAAACAAACAAAAACAATTAATAAACAAAAAGGTATACAAACAAAACAAAATTAATAAAAAAAATACATATACAAACAAAACAAACTAATAGAAAAACATTTACCAACAAAATCAACTTAAAAAAAAAAAAAATTTTACCGACGGCGGTCGACGTACGGTCATGACGGCGGCAGCTCCAACGGAGGCGGAGGAGGCGGCGACAGTGGAGGAGGCGACGGCGGTGGAGGAGGCAGCGGAGCTCACACGGCGGCAATGGAGGATGAGGGAGGGGGGAGCATGGAAGAAAGAAAGAAAAAGTAAGAATGGGGGAGGGGGTCACGGGTGGGGACAATTTTGTCCCCACCGAAACCCTAGCAAGTCGCAGCCAAGTCAGAATGGAAGTCGCAGCCATACTTCTGAGACGTGGCTCCACGTGGAGCCACGTCAAACCGTGGCTGCGACTTCAGTGAAATCGCGGCCATTCCTATTTTTGGAATATGTTTTGATCCTACCCTACTTTTGTCATTTGTTTTTAAAAAGTAATTATTTAAAAAAAAATCTGCTAGATACTTGTTGTGGAAAAATCTAGCCTTACCTTCAGTGTGAAGTGAAGCTGTGAAATTCTTACTTTTTCCTCCCCCGTCCTACAAAGTATTTCCTTTGTGTCACACATTTTCATCTTCCCTTCATTTTTCTTCAAATTTCCTATTGCCATTGAAAGGGAACATATACAGAGAAAAATCGTGAAACTCGAATTTTGAACTTTCTATATTTAGCCTCCTTGAGCTCGAACGTAAGGTTTTAAATTTTATGTACTATATTATATTTTCACTCATTTTAAATTGTAAAATGCATGCTGCAATTTAATACTGAATATGAAAATTAAGTTTGCACATTAATTTTATATTTTTAGTGATTTTGTGGGATATTTTGTTGGCTGCAATTTTTTTTAATCTATTTATTTAACACGATCTGATTTTTATATTTACTGCATATAATATTCTGAATTTCCTAGATTTTGAGTATTTTGATATCTTCTTCATTCTTGATACATATCAATTGAATTGTTGTTCTTTGTCCTTTTTATAGACGAACTCATTTATTTATTTTTAAGTCGGTTTATAAATTTGAAATTCTAATCTTATTCAAATTTAAGTAGTAGCATTTGTTTTTGTTTTTATTTTTATTTATCAATCCACTAACATTACACCGATCTAAAATTGGGAGTAAACTACAATGTGTGGGATGTAAATTCTCCTCTCCTTAAATAAAGGATGTAAGTTTTATTTGTTATTTTTAAAATATATTATTCTTCTTATTTTTTTCGTTTCATTCACGTCTAAGAAGTAAGGTTTTAAATGTCGATATCGATGGAAATGTCGAAGTCTCAACTTCATAGAAATATTGATGGAAATATCAAATTAAAAAATCGTAAAAAATATTTAAATTAACAAATAAATATTTTCTCATTTCTAAATTAGTTAAAAATAATTAAATTAATATTATATATATATTAGTGACATTTTATTGATACTTTTCATATTTTGTCGATTTTATTGTACTACGAAAGAAATGTCGATTCACCCCTTATGTCGATGTCGAACCTATGAAAACATGGATATGTCGATAAAAATATCGATGTGTCGACGGATATTTAGAACCATGCTAAGGAGAGTATTTCCCTGTTTGTTTAGCTTCTTCTTTTCCTCTCTCACAGGTACATTTTCTTTTAAGTTTTCTTTTGCATTTGGAAGGGAATGTATTGAGATTCATAATTCCTTTTCAAGCCAAATTATTTCTCTCGTTCCTAAAATAAATAAAAGAAAAAACATAAAAATAATTAAAAGAAAACAAAATTAAAAAGTATATTAATATATAAAGTTTGAAATTTGAAATTAAGGATTAACAAATTTAATAATATATATTTTTTCAAATCAGATTTCACCCCAATCTCTCCCATCTTCCTTTTATCTCTCCTTTTATATGTTTCCTTCCCCACTATTCCAATTGTAGGTAACTTTCTTTGTCTCTTTCACGATTTTTTTTAAATTTTTTATTTACTTTTTGAGGTACACCTTTCACGATTTATCTCCACTCAGGTTCTCTTCCTCTCTATGTTAATCACTAGTGTTTCAACCAAAGAAGTTCGATTAAACCAATAAAATCTCCAAGAGCACTCGATGATTGAAATCCTGCAAGAAAATGAGTTAGGACTTCAAATGTTAGTATGGTTTAGAATTTGCTAAAAAATCTTAATATCAACTACCTCTCCCTTTTAATTTAAAGGTATTTATAGAGAATCCAGATAACCTTTAATTGGTGTAAAGGATTCAAAATCATAGTTATCTCCGAGATTTCAGGAGTGAAATATGCATTAATAGCGAGATATCGTTACACGGTTATTTACTCGACTGTTGCGACCAAGTTAAGATATTTTTGTGACAGAAATAATTGTGTTCGACAATAAGCTTTTCGAATTGAATTCCGAACTCTCGTCTCTCGAGGTCAACACACGTGGCTTCTTGTCGAACTTTAGACGAAGTTTCACCTTATCATTAGCCTACAACTTCATAAATATTTGAGTTTATTTGACTTTTCCGGAGTTGTCCTCTTAACTAGTTTGGCTTTTTTGCCTCGTCATCACCATTCTCCCCATTTTACAAACTCAATCTATTTAGTTGTTACATATTTAAACTTAAGTAATCTTTACGGTTTCAATCTCGCTCTCGCTTATTTCGTGCTATTCTCTCTCAAGAAGATTCAGTCGATTAAGGCAAAAATCTTCTTCACAATCGTTTACCCTGAGGTCGATGAAGAAATTCGTTCGATTTCATCCATCTTTCTGGCTTCTAAGTAACTTTCTAACCCAGATTTTGTCGATTTTCAACCTATTTTCACTTAGATGTTCTCGATTTTAGTGATTAATGGCTATAATGAAGATTTTTAACCACAGTTCACATAGACCTTCTTCTTCCCAAGCCTCTTCTAGGACTCGAGTTCTTAGGTCTCATCATCGTTCTAGGAGTTCTTGTTTGAATTAAGGGAAAAGTGAGGGTTTGAATTAAGATTTCGGTCCTTCAAATTGTCGTGAAGGACTTCTTAGCATCATTAGATATAATTACTCGATTCTTGATGATATCGAACTTAGAATTCCTTTCGAGGGAGAAACTATAGAAAAGCCTCCCGTACGTTGTGTGAGTTTTTATCTTCAAATGTTCGAATATGGGTTCATATTCCTCTCCACCCTCTTGCGCAACTTTTTATTTAAATGCAATTAACTTAGCCCCTGCACAGTTAGCACCAAACGGTTGGGGTACTCTTTTAGGTTTCTGGTATATGTGGTGGAGATTCAATAAAAATAGATTGAAAATTCTGTGAGTAGAACAAATGTTGGCAACTCATGCTGTGAAGAAATCCTCTAAAGCCTCTGTCATTTCTATATGAGTTGCCTTCCTTGATTTGCTAAATCAGTAAATGACTCTGTTATGGAGAAACAGTTTACCTCCATTGTCAACGGGCCTACTTCCATCAAACATTCGAAAGAAAAGTGGTTCTATGTATTTGGTAATTGGCTGATGTTGACCAACAAAGGAGTAATGAAGTGCCTACTGAGTTTAGTAGACTAAGTAAGCTTAAATTACCTTTTGGTATTCGTAAAATTTCTTAGATTGGTCATTTAGGATTCTTATTTTTGGATTTTTTCTTTATGTAGCGTTTATTGATCCTCCACTAAAACTAATCGAGGAGACAAGATTAGTTTTGGCTGGCTTGATTGATCTTCCACCAGAACTAACCAAAGGAGACACGATCAGTTTTAGCTGGTTGTGCAACACACTTGTGGTTTAGCTCTTGAACTTTCGGAAGGTAGTCACTTACACTTGAATATGCCTTTTCTTTTCTATGTCATATTTTTTCATTTCCTTCTTTTGGCTTGTAGATATGTCTTCTAGGCCACCCAAGCGGTTTGATAGCATCCTTCGATGTAATGATCCTCAAGGTTGCGGATCTGAAATGATTGCTCAAGACTGAAGATGGAGAGCTGAGAGGTCCACACCCCTCTAGTCGCTTAGCCCCAGTTAAGAGAGAATACCTCTCGAACTCGATCTTCCCCCAAATCCAGTGTGCTCGGAATGAGAAAATCACCGAGGTCTACAATTAGAACTGAGGAAACCATCGTGTAGCTTGAAGGGACTTCTACGTCTCAAGCTACTTATGACCATATAAATGAAGAGATCACCATTAGTGAAGAGGAAGGGAGTCGAGGTGAGGAAGGTTAATTGTTGAGAAGGAAACGTGTCCGGTTAGAGGATGCGTTTACTATCAGTGAAACTACAGCAAACAAAGTTGATGCTTATTCTTTGCCTGGTCCCATAGTTTTATCAAACACTTCCCAGAGATTCCAAACACGATTATGAGATCTTGGAGACTACTCCTGGCATATCTCTATAGGAGCTAGACAAAGTTCAATCTAGAACTCCTCTAAAAGACAAAGAACGGAGATCACCACAGAGATCTCATTCGAGGAATTTAGATCCCTCAATGAATTTTACTTATGCATTCCTTTGTTCATATCAAATATTCGTAGGGAGGAAGTTTCGATTTTGGCAAGCAAGATTTATCCCTGCCTCATCAAAGATGTTGATAATTCTGTCCAGAATATTACCCATTCCTCCAGGCTGATCTCATAAAAGAAGTTATCTCCAGTATCATCAAGGTAAGTCGAGTGCTGCTGCTGTAAATGTTGAGCTCTATCAACTTGACTTAGGAAGTTATCAAATCGAAATCAAACTAGCCGAAGCCTCCAAGTTAACTGATGTCTGCTCTTCCCGATTGGAAGAGTACAAAGCTTCGATGTCGGCGTTCAAATAGGAACAAGCCAAACTCAAACAATCGAAACACGAATTTGATGAGTTAAGGAATGAAATAGCTTTGACCCTGGTCCATGCTCAGAAATGTATCATGGAGAACAACAATTTCAAGCTGCAATTAACTCGGAGGTGGAGGAAAATTGTATTTTATTTTCTCAAAAGGACGAATTAAAAGTGGAGGTGCAAAGGTTGAGTGAAGGCAAGACTAAATCTGATGAGCTCTTGTTGTCCGAGTCTGAACTAAGGTCTCAGGCAGAAATCAGGCTCACTGAAGTCAAAGCCAAACTCGTAGAAGTAGAGACCAAGCTCAGCGATAATGAATCCAGGTTACTTAAGATCGAAACCAAAAACCAACTCACGGAATTCGTAGAAAAATATCTGATCTCGAGTTGAGACTTGCTCATGTTGAAGCTCAACTAGGGAACTTCGATCTACTGCACGAGACAATGTCACATTTCTCTGACATGAAAGAGTATTAAAACGATCTCGAATATGGGGGCTTAGAGTATGTCGTTAGCTGGTTGATGAAGAATGCCCCCAAGTAGATGTCAATGAACTGAGAAAAGTGTTCGAATCCAATTGGGAGAACGTTGATTGTGCAGGTATGAGTATTCAAGCGGGCCCATGCTATGTCGAACTCCAAAAATCTAGCTGTTGAGTCTGAATTTCAGCATAGTCAAGAGGTAGAACTTGAACAATCGACTCAAGACACCAAACTTCAAGTAATTTAGGGAAGCGAATCTAACCATCTACCCCTACAAGTCGAACTTCAGTATGTTCCAGAAATTGAACTCGAACATTCATTTCAAAGGGTGGAAACTTAACTTTCTACCGAAGACTTTCCGAACACTCAACTTTTCTGATAATTCAGGAGCTTTCTTTTGTAATTTTTTATGTTTGTCGTTTCATTACTTGATATTCCTTTGCTTGTCATGTCAAACTAAAATGGATGTCAATATAGATGACTTATCACATTTATTGTCCATGTAATTCTCATTAACTGTAAAAATTTCTTTAATCAATTAATGAAAACTTCGATAATTGTAGATAACTGTAGGGACAAGTGTATTTATTGCGTCGTACGTCTTTCGAAGCAACTTTTTTCATTTTTACTGAACTGAAACTCTTCAGGTTTCAATACTTGTTTATTTAAGAAAGTATTCCGATAGTTTTCTTTCCATTTTTTTTTCTTTTACCTTATTTTCTTCTTTCTCAGAGAAAATGTCTGAAGAAGTTGACAGTCCCCTGATGAACTTCATGGCCATCTTTTCCGATTCATTAAATGAATCGTCATCTTCATTGCCTTCTCTTTCACCACCACAGCCTCTTTCTACTTACCCATCTACATCTGAGGGACTATCTTCTGATGACATGTGTTCTTTGGTCCCTCCTCCAACACGCCGCGTCATGCGTCACATGACACAAAATGTTCACGAACTAGAGGAACAGCTTCAAGATGCCACCATTGAGAAGATAAAGTTTCAATCTGAATGCAAGCAACTAAAGGAGGAAAAGAAGATTTTGTTATTAAGAGGAACTTGTTCGAGCCCTTCCATTGGAGTGCCCCATCCTTCAACTTCCTTCTTTGACTCTATAGGTGTTGTTGAAATAATTAATTCTGCTTGTTCGGCCATAGTCGGTGTCTCATCAACAACTTGTTATGTCAAAATCAATATCCCGTCAATTACCATTACACAAATCTTGATGCCTTTTAGAGCCGTTGTGTAGCATTCTCTTGAGGTTTTCTGCTCTCCTCTCACTGCCCGAACTCCGTTCTTTTTCAGATACTTCATCATTTTGTGGAACGTAGAAAGAATAACTTGTAGGTCACGGATGTATGGCTTTCCAAGAATTATATTGTGGGCGAAAGCTCCGTCCACTACAAAAAAATCTACAATCTTCCAAACTTCGTTTTCGCCTTCTTCGATCAAAACAGGAAATTCGATACATCCTTCGGCTACGACTGCTCTCCAGAGAATCCGACCAACAACGTCAGACATTTCTTCAATCGATTTCTCCCTCAATCCAGAGCCAATTATGTTGAGAGAGAAAGGATATTGGTAAAAGCTCCCCCATAGATCAACACCGTCTTCACACGGACGTTGTCCATAATTCGCGAAATAACGAGGGCATCATTATGTGGTAGATGAACTCCTCTAAGTCTTCCTCGGTAAAAGTTACTGCCACTATGGGTCGGTGAATGAGGTATTGACCTCGTGTTGAACTTCATGGATCAAAGCTTTTTGCTTATGTATTTATGATTGCCCTTCACCAGGTCTGCCAAAAATTGTATTCATGATGGTAGGTTTTTTCTTGTTTTGGTCACGTTTTTGGGGGATGGTGACCGATCCCTGTCATCCCGATCTGGGATATCATATATTCGTTTTGCTTGGGTAGAACAAGAATCCCTCAGTCCGTCATATTTTTTCAAATGACCCCGTCGGATCAAATTATCGATTTGATTTTTTAGGTCATAACAATGCGAGGTATCATGACCGTGGTCCTTGTAAAATTGGCAATACTTACTTCGATTCCATTTGTTCGGACTCAAATTCATTTTCTTGGGCCTCTCAAGCATCGTATGTATGTTGCTACTTTCAATGCTTGATAAAATCTTTACGAATGGGACGTTTACTAGTGTGAACTGATCAAAATGACATAGTCGTTGATCGTTCTCTGACCTACTTCGATCTTGTCGGTGTTAACTATCGAAGTTCGTTTTCTATCGTTGATATATTCTATTGATTTATTCTCGACTGCGAAATGCCACCAGCCGCAACTGTTTGGGTACTGGCTAGAAGAAGTTGGTTCGCTTTGAGAAAATCCTCTACGTGCATATATTTCTTTGCATGCTGAATTGCTTCGTTGTAGGTTAGTGCCAATTGCAATGCGAAAGATTTCGCAAAGTCTGGATTAGTGATGACAATCATGAACATTATCCTCGCCACATCGT
This sequence comes from Momordica charantia, assembly GCF_013281855.1. NCBI lineage: Eukaryota > Viridiplantae > Streptophyta > Magnoliopsida > Cucurbitales > Cucurbitaceae > Momordica > Momordica charantia. The sequence goes on along the minus strand of NW_028275161.1, from coordinate 7,430,186 downwards.
CTAAACAGTCCACCACTTTTATTTTTTTTGTCATGAACCTTTCGACGAATTCTCGGATTGATTCACCTTCTTCTTGACGCATAGTCATCAAATGTGTATCAGGTCTCTTGCGGTCGTGTTGGGCTGAAATTGACTAACAAAAGTTTTTTCTAAACTGTCTCTAGGATGAGATTGAGTTCAGCCACAATTGATGGTACCACGATCTTGCCTAGCCATTCAAAGTGACCGAGAATTCTCGACACTTCATTTCGTCATTTGCTGCATTGAGCTCCATCAACTCCTCATAAAGCTCAATGTGGTCTATCAGAGCTATCTTTCCATCATACGACTTCATATTCAGCTTCTTCACCTTCATAGGCATCTCATATGCCATTATAGGCATTGTGAAACATGGATATTCCCTTTCTTCAGTTTCGTCCGAAGCAGTCTCGTCCAAGTTGCAACTCTGTCTTAGAGTCTTGAAGTTGCAATCTTCACCTGCCGACTCTATGCAAGTGTCTATCCTGTTGGGTTTTATGCCCTAAACTCGTGGTTTGTAAACATAAAAACATATTCATTCAATAAAGTTATTATTCATAGAATTGCATGAACCCAAATCCAATAAACTAACATCCGAGGTTATGTCATGTAACTGGAACAGTATATAACAGATATACAATATAAAATTAATATACAGTGTATATATTTGATATACAGTGTATATATATACAGTATATATATTTGATATACATGTGGATAATGTTCCAGTAGTAACCTAAAAGGTCTATAGTATATGGATAAGGTTGGGTACCTTATCATGGTAACATTATGGATACGACCCACTTTGTAATAGTTACGAATGACTTGATCCAGGTCGTTCGTGTGGAGACATGCGAGTGAGGGTATCCTTCACAATGAGTTTGTATAAGACCGGACCACGAAATAATTAATCTTTAGCTATAACACCGTTAGCTAATAGATTAATATTTCAATAGGATGACTAGATAACTCGATCTCAATCCTGAGTAAGTTATGGACTCCTGTCTGTTAGGGCTTGTCCTTTGATTTGCATGGGTAAGAGTGGCTCGAGTCGCCGATTCAATATGCCTACCATTTTGGGGATGAGACCGAGTGGGGAGCTGGGAACATAACTACACAAGATGGAATTCACTCCTTCCCGACTTCAAGGTAAGTAGATGAGTGTTCTCTTGAGTGCTGACTCTGGCACTTGAACAAGGGGCCCCACCCTCTCACTGGCCGGAGAGAGACTTCCGGTTATTGGTTGGATCATAACCGGGTTGTTTTTTAGAAGATCAGTGGTAATTAAGGTACAAGATGTAACACAGGGGTAAAACGGTAATTTTACCCAACTGTGGTTACGAACACTCGTGAAGGATTGACTTACCGTCAATGGTCAAAATCTATGGACGCAAAATATTCTACAGTGAGAAGAGTGACTGTGGGTCTTTAGTGGAGTGACCGACAGTTAATGAATGTGGATTAATATGGTTAATGAGTTTAATCAATTAATCTCGTATCGTTGGAGTTTCCGATCTGTAGGTCCATTAGGTCCCCTTGCTAGCTCGTAAAGGATAGTTAAGAATAGTTAATCTTGAAAATAATTTGAATTGTTCAAATTAGTTAAAGGGAATTAAAGTTAATTGTATGAGATGCAATTAATATAATGTATGTTGATACATTATAATATACAGTTAATTTTGAATTCGATTTAAAGTTATGAGAGAGATGGATATTAGAATTTGATTATAATATAGTTGATTAATTTAAGTTTAATTTAATTGAATATGATTTAATTAAATTAATTAAATTAATGTGATATATTAATTTGGTTAAATTAAATTAGATTTAATTTAATTAAATTAATAATCCTTTTTTAATTAATTAAAATTGATTTAATTACTTATTATTTTAATTAAAATTGTTTTAATTAAAATAAAAGAAAAAATAAAAGAAAAGAAAAAAAAGAAAAGGAAAATGAGAGGAAACTTCCCATGGTGGAAAGTGGGGAGGTCTTCCCATGTCCCACCTTTAATGGTGTGAAGCGGTGACTTCCCCCTCTCTCCTCCTTTCCTATAAAAGGGAGGCTCTCCCAATTCCTTTTGACGGCTCTCGGCCCTCGATTGTTGAGTTTCTGAAACTCCAACGAGAAATTCTCTCTCTCGATCTCTCGGTTTCCCTTTCGATTATAAGACGGTTCCCACAAACTGAGTTCTTAATAACCAGAGGATAGCGATGAAGACTTTGTGGTGGCGTTGGTGTCTACATTGAAGAGGTGTCTTCAAATGTATGTATCACTAACTTCCTTCTTACTCATGCTCATGTCTTTTCTTTGTTGTAATTCTAAAACAAGTTCAAAACACACACGTTCGTGCTCTTCCGCTGCCCGATCCGATCTACTTCATGTCCTGTTGCTGGTTAGTTTGACTGTGCTTCCATTATGCATGGATTAGATCTAGGCGTCTGATGTAGTGAAGTTTGTTGCTCAGTTTGTTGGCCTCTAGACGAACCACTCATGGTCTGCCACAAATCCTCCACGTTCGATTTCAAATAGTCACATAGATCTCCATGAGGGTCAATCGTCGTCTTACGTGCTCTTCCTCCTGGGCATTCGCTAGTCCTACATTGATTCAGTCGCTCACTAGCTTGTGGTCGTAATCGTTGCTTGCGAGGATTATCCTAACTATCAGTCATTAGCACTTTCTCCCTTGTTGGGTCTCAACGAAGAGGTGGCTGCAAAGTTACATCCTCTTCAATTGTCCTCTGACGTCCCTGTGCTGAAGGCTCCGATAGGTCTCTAACAGGCACAATAAGAGTCCGAGTTCTAAGTAAGGCAATCTTTAACTCCGTAATCTCCGTGTGTAGGTGGCCCACTCCACTCAACTATACCTTTACCTTGTTCAATTCGGTTCTCAATCCAGTTAGTTCCTGATCCACCCTCCTTGGGAAATTCGACGAATTAGGACGAGGTAGATTCCTTCGCGTTGCCCTCTTCTCATAAGAGGTGGGTGTCCTCGCCCACGTGCGGGAGTACAATTTGAGGAGCGGCTTGCATCCACACTTTATTGTTGGGAGACGTTATTCGGCATAGCTGAAAGGTAGAGGGATTAAAATGCGATAACAATAATTAATTCAAATAAGAGAAACTATTGTTCCCTACATACAGTACCAATTATTTCAACCAAAAAAGTTTAATTAAACTAATAAGATCTCCAAGAGCACTCGAAGATTGAAATCATGCAAGAAAAGAAGTTAGCACTCTGAAGGTCTTGGCAGTATGGTATATAATTTGTTAAAAAATCTTAATATCAAAATTCGCGTACCTCACCCTTTCAATTTAAGAGTATATAAAGAACCCAAATAACCGTTGGTGTAAAGGATTCAAAATCACAATTATCTCCAAGATTTCAGGCGTGAAATACACATTAAGTGCGAGATATGATTACGCGGTTATTTACTCGACCGTTAAAACCAAGTTCGATATTTCTGTAACACAAATAATTGAGTTTGACAATAATCTTTCTGAACTGAATTCCGAACTCTCGTCTCTCGAGGTCAATACACATGGCTTCTTGTCGAACTGTCAGTGATGTGTTCTTTAGGCGAATTTTACCTTTATCAACTAGGATATCGATTCTCCTTTCAATGTTATTTATTATTTTTATCTCTCACACGTACATCTTTCATTTTTTCAAGAAGTTTCCTCTCGCCTATATACAGGAATTGATTTTTCTTAAAAGAAAACACATAAAGAAAATACTTGAGACTCACGAATCCTTTTTAATTCTTTAATTTTTCTTTTATCTCCAAGAAGATCCTTTAATTTCTTCTTTGTCATTTGTATTTCACACGGTCTCTTTGAACTCAATATTGTTGGGTTTTATGCCTTAAACTCGTGGTTTGTAAACATAAAACAAATATTCTTGTTATTGATGTTTCTCTTAGAATTGCATTAACCCAAATCCAATAAACTAACATCCGAAGTTATGTCATGTAACTGGAACAATATATAACAGATATACAATATATATTTTATATACAGCTTATACATTTGATATACAGTATATATTCGATATACAGGTGGATAATGTTCCAGTAGTAACCTAAAGGGTCTATAGTATATGGATAGGGTTGGGTATCTGTTAGGGTTGACTTTTTACTATAGAAACATGTGTCGGTAGTCCTGTTTGACCATGTTTTTGACCCCTTTCCCATCATTATTTGCCAAAAAGGACCATATATTCTTAAACTAGAACATGCATAGATTATTTCTAAATAAAAGTCAAACTATGGTACTTTAGGAAAAATATCAGAAAATGCAGTCGAAATAGGAAGAAAATAACTGAAATCTGATTTTATAGAATTGCGCCCGGTGTATTTTTGGAGGACAAAATGTCAAAACGCACATTTTGATTAATGAAGAGTACGGAGGATATTTCCCACATGTTCAAAACCGTGAGTCCAAGTCCAAGTGAGGTGGTTAGGTGAATCTCAACCCATTTCCACCTAAAATGGAGGAGACTTTCAACCAACCTATGGTGCTATAAAAGGAAGTCATCCTTCCATCAGCAAATCATCCATTCCAAGCTTAAGTTCATCTTCTTTTAGTTGCTCTCCAGATGTAGAACACGTTTTTAGGGTTTATGTTCATGTTCTAGTTGTTCATTTCTTTGTTTTTCACGTTTTTACCTTTTGTATTGCTTTTAATTTAAGTTCTTACTTCCGTTCTTTATTTATTCTGTTCCTTTAAAGTTCTTTAGCGAGTTTCAACTCCCCTCACGCTCAAGAGAGAAGAGGGTTAAGCTAGAACTCATTGTACGGCTTATTTATTCATTTAAATTCAATGAAAAATACTTTCTTTCTCTTTTCGTGCATTTACCTTCATTTAATTATCTTCTAAATTAGTTATCAACCTCCTTGTGGAATGCCTTAGTGAAATGATTTGATTTTCAACATGCTCGGGATTTGCCCAGAATTACGCCTGACACTTTTTTGGATTGGTTTCTAAAAACTTCTCTTTATATCTTTTTTCCATTCGACTGATGGGAACTTGATTTATACACCAAAGCCCAACCATGGGAAAGGTGAGTTAGGTAAAATAATAGGAAACCAATATAGGATGTGACTTAGGAATAAGCGCATAAAACACGATCCTAAACATAGGCCCTTTGCCCCATAATGCAAATGAGTTGGTAGATATTCTCTAAAATTGTAATCACACATAGGCATATGATTTTAGGTTACCCTAGCCTCTGCAGCAACCAAAAGCGGTAGTGAAAGACTAGAACTCAAATCCCAAAAAAAGTCAGGAATTGCACCTGCTACATTTTCCCAACATAGTGTGTTTTCCATGGTTTGCATCTAAACCGAGGTAGGAGATAAAGAGGTTGAGTTTTTATTAAATTGCTTGCTAGTTAAAACTCCAAACAACAATATTTGATCACATTTTTTTTCCTAAATCACAATTGCATATTTGAACCATTCACTTCTTAAAACTGTTTTGAAAAGCAACAAATCTCTGAGGATTCAACCTTGGATTACTTTCGAGTATTACTTGTGACTGTGTGCGCTTGCATGAGTCTCTAATCTTTTTAAAGGTAGAGAAAGTCCCAACAGTACCTTATCTTGGTAACACTATGGACACTTTGTAATAGTTACAAATGACTTGATCCAGGTCATTCGTGTGGACACATGGGAGTGAGGGTATCCTATACAATGAGTTTGTATAAGACCAGACCGCGAAATAATTAATCTTTAGCTGTAACACCGTTAGCTAATAGATTAATATTTCAATAGGATGACCAGATAACTCGATCTCAATTCTGAGTGAGTTATGGACTCCTGCCTATTAGGGCTCATCATTTGATTTGTATGAGTGAGAGTGGCCCGAGTCGCCGACTCAATATTCCTACCATTTTGGGGACAAGATCGAGTGGGGAGTTGGAAACATAATTACATAAGATAGAATTCACTTCTTCCCGATTATTGGTCGAACCATAATCAGGTTGTTCATGAGAGGATCGGTGGTACTTAAGGTTCAATATGTAACACAGGGGTAAAATAGTAATTTGACCAAACTGTGGTTTCGAACACTCGTGATGAATTGACTTGTCGTTAATAGTCAAAATCTGTGGACACAAAATATTCTACAGTGAGAAGAGTGCAACTGTGGGTCTTTAGTGGAGTGACCGACAGTTAACGAATATTGATTAATATGGTTAATGAGTTTAATCAATTAATCTCGTATCGTTGGAGCTTCTGATCTTTAGGTCCATTAGGTCCCTTTGCTAGCTCGTAAAGGATAGTCAAGAACATTTAGTCTTGAAAAGAATTTGAATTGTTCAAATTCGTTAAAGGGAATTAAGGTTAATTATATGAGATGTAATTAATATAATGTATGTTGCTAAATTTTAATATAATGTTAATTTTGAATTGGATTCAAAATTATGAGAGGGATGGATATTAGAATTTGATTATAATATAGTTGATTAATTTAAGTTTGATTTAATTCAATAGAATTTAATTTAAATTAATTAAATTAATGTGATATATTAATTTGATTAAATCAAATTAGATTAAATTAAATTAAATTAATAATTCTTTTTGTAATTAATTAAATTAATTAAAATTGTTTTAATTTAAATAAAAGAAAAAAAGGAAAAAAGAAAAAGGAGGATAAAGCTCACAGAGTTGGGCAGTCGTGACTTCCTGCAACACTTTTCCCCCTTATAAGAAGGTATGTTCTCCCCTTATTTTTGGTTCTCCCGGTCCTCGGTTGATTGAGTTTTCGAAACTCCAACGAGAAAGTCTATCTCTCGGTCTCTCGATTTCCCACTCAATTATAAGACGATTCCCACAAATCGAGTTCTTAACACCCAGAGGACAGTGAGGAGGACTTTTTGTTGGGGTTGGTGTCTAATTTGAAGAGGTATCTTCAAAGGTATGTTTCACTAACTTCCTTTTAGTCATGTTTATGTCTTTTCTTTGTTGTATTTCCAAAACAAGATCGAAGCACACGCGTTCTCGCGCTTCTGCAGTGGGATTCGATCCCTTCAAACATTTATGGGAATGTTCAAAATTTTCTTAGTGTTATTTTCTTATGGGACAGTTGCAAATATGACAAAAAAATTTTAAGGAAATAACAATTTAGCATCTACATGTTAGTTTTGCAAATATAGCAATTTTTTCTTTTGAAAAAAGGGAGATTCAAATAATAAAGGTTCAAATTTACCCTTATAGAACTGGTATACCACTGATATAACATTGATATATATATCTCTTGTATATATATGATATATACTTGATATACCTCTGATTTACTACTAATATACAATTGATATGTCACTGATATAACTATGATATCCACTAATATAATTTCTTATATGATTATATGATTTACTATTTATTGATTTACCACTAATATATATGAGATATATATTTGATATGCTCTGATATACTACTTATATAGTACAGATATACAATTGACTGACTTCTGATATAACTATAATATCTACTAATATAACTTCTAATATAGTTTACCTTTGGTATACATATAAAACTATGATTTCTACTTATTTAAGTTCTGATATGATTATATGTTTACCATTGATTTACCACGTTGATATAACACTGATACATTTGTGATATATACTTGATTGACCTCTAATTTACCACTCATATATAAATGATATAACACTGATATAACAATGATATAACATTGATATCTACTGATATAACTTCTTATAGGATTATATGATTTACCACTAATATAACATTGATAAATCTGTGATATATACTTAACATGCCTTCAATTTACTACTGATATATCTTTGATATAACCATGATATCCACTAATATAACTTTTTACATCTAAAGTATTTACAATATCTAGAATCTGGGTTTTACTAAAACTGAATCATGCCCACTCCCGGTTATTGAAGGTATCCGATGGAATTGTTTCCATTATTCCTCTCTAAGGGCCGTTGATCGCTCCCCTGCGCGCACGAGGATGACGTCAATGCTTCTAGATTTATGGATTTCAATCTTGTTGCTCAAGCCACTGGCTTGGGTTCCAACAACCCATCTATATTCCTCCCTAAAAGGTATTAACCCATACTCTACTATTTTTTCTTTAAGTAATTTTTTACCATTGTGCCTAATTGTTTTCCAATTCTAGTTTACATATAATGGAGTATTTGGTCTTATTTTCATCCTCTACTTTTCTTTTAACTATCTGAAAAGCTTTGGAGCATCAATTTAGCGAGGGAAGAGGGAATTGATCATTTCTGTTTCAGTCCCTATTATTTCAGCCTCATCCCCGGCTTCGTTCTTCCTTGCCTGAATCTTCACCATATTCTCCATCGCCACAGTCATCCCCACCCAATTATGAGAAAAAAGGGGTAATATTGGAAATCGAAAATAATATACCTTACTTTTTATTAAACCAAATACATTAGTATACTGCCAATATTCTCCTCAGCAAATTATCGGCAAATATATCGGCATTTATGAGTCACAATCTCAGCAAATATCAGCAAGTTTCTTTGCAAATTTGTCCTCATTTATGTCGGTAAGTCTACTGCAATTAAAGGCTGCTTATGGAATGATTCCTAATCAATCCTTTTGCTTAAATGCTTTTAATTACTTACGTAAATAGGTGGAGTAAATTGGGAAACAACATTCAAGCCCTTTTACCGTTGAACCTTACCCCAAGCTGTCATATGACCTCAATATGCAGTAGCAGATTTATGGTCTTTCCTAGTTTATGTCTTCCCTTTTTTTTTTTTGTCCTTTGTGTCACAACTATATGTATTGAGTTTAGCTCAAGGTTATGGATTAAGGCAATACAAAATCACTTTTTTAACTTTTGAGCACCTTGCTAAACTCTTTATGGTATCAGAGCCTTGACACAAAGGAAAGAAACTGACTCATTCCAAAATTTCAAAGTTGTGTATCATGGCCAAAACTTCAGATTCTTTGACAATCCAAAATTTCCACCAATGTTCCAGCTCATCTCAATCAAGTTGAATTTCTCCAATTATCTCTTGTGGAAATCACAAGTTCTGCCTCTGATTAGGAACTTGAACCTTGAGGATCACTTGGAGCAAGGAGAGACATCTGATGAAGCAGTTGAAAATGGAACCGAGAAGATTAATCCTCAATCAAGCACATGGAAGAACAACGACGGCCTGCTGACATCTTGGCTGCTAGGAATCGTTTCAGAAGATGTGTTGACAATGATAGAGGGAACCGAGACTGCTCAGCAGGTATGGTCTTCCCTTGAAGGATTGCTCTTAACAATGACTAAAGAAAATGAAATTCATCTCAATGATGAACTAATAAGTTTGAAAAAGGGGAACATGTCATTAGATGAGTATATAAAGAAGTTCAAAGGTATTTGTGATAAGTTGGTAGCCTTGAAGAAACCTCTAGATGATGTCACAAAAGTTTTTCTTCTTGCTAGAGGGTTGTGGGTGAAATATAATGAATATTGCACAGCGATGCTCGCAAAGCCACCTTATCCTACCTATAACCAATTTGTTCTTGGCTTAAAAGCATATGAACAGCAACTGTCTTCTGAGGAAGAAGAAGAAAAATCCAGCCAAATCAACCATAACCAAGCTTTCTACTCAAATCGTGGAGGAGGAAATAGAAGTGGAAATAGAGGTAAAGGAAGAAACTTTTCTTCCAAAGGCAGAGGTTTTCAACATGACAGACCAAGCTCTTCTCCTCAACAAGGCAGACCAAGCTCCTCTCCTCAACAAGGTAATTCCAATTACACTCCACATAATGATCCATCTAACAAGATCTCTAGAAATTTGTTCAATCAGGATCCAAACTTTAGTTGTCAGATCTGTGGAAAATCAAACCACACTGCCATCCAATGTTGGAAAAGGTTTGATCATTCTTACCAGCCTGAAGAAATTCCTGTTGCACTTGCTGCTATGCACTTAAACAAGGAGAATGATACAACCTTGTATGTTGATTCAAGAGCAACATCTCATATTGTTACTGATTCAGGTAATATTTCATCTCTTAAAACGTACAATGGATGTGAAAAACTTTTTGTAGGTAATGGACAAGGCTTGCATATATCACACATTGGAAACACAAAGTTAAATACAAAGAATGGTCAATTGAACCTTAGAAATGTGCTAGTAGTCCCAGATATGAAAAAGAACTTAATTTCTATAAGTAAACTTACTAAGGATAACAATTGCACAATTACTTTTTCTGCTAATGAGTTTACTGTGAAGAATCAACAGGAGGAAACACTAGCTAAAGGGCATGAACAAGGAGGTCTATATGCTATTGGGAGTCAACAACAACTATTGCAAGCCTTATATGCTACAACTAGCTGTAACAAAGCAAGTTTCTCAATTTGGCATAAACGATTGGGACACTTGAATGACAACTTTCTAAAGATTCTTAGCAATAAACTGCTTATTAATGTATCTGATTGGAAGAAAGAAAATGCTATTTGTGTTAATTGTCAACTTAGTAAGAGTTGCAAGCTTCCTTTCATCGATAAAGCATATTTAAGTACTCATCCTTTAGATAAAATTCACTGTGATTTGTGGGGTCCTGCTCCTGTTTTATCTTGTCAGCAATTTAAATATTATGTTGTGTTTTTGGATGATTACTCTAGGTATACTTGGTTATATCCATTGAAAAGAAAATCTGAGTTCTTTACTTGTTTTTTGAAATTTCAAAGGATGGTTGAGAACCAATTAGAAAGGAAAATAAAAAATCTCCAAAGCAATGGAGGAGGAGAATTCAAATCTCTTGCTCTACAAAAACACTTGGAAGAAAATGGAATTCACCATCAATTTAGCTGTCCTCACACTCCCCAACAAAATGGGGTGGCTGAGAGGAAGCATAGACATCTTATAGAAACAGGTTTGGCTATATTATTCCAATCGAATACTCCTCTAAAATATTGGGTAGATAGTTTTCTTACAAATCGACTGCCATCAAAATCTCTAAATATGAAATCTCTTTTTTTAAAACTGTTTCTCAAAGAGCCTAGCTATAAAAATCATAGAGTATTTGGGTGTAGATGTTTTCCATATCTAAGAGATTATGCTAAAAATAAATTTTCTAAAAAAACATATCCTTGCATTTTTATTGGATATAGTGCTTCACACAAAGGTTTTAGATGTCTTGATCCCAATACAAACCCCATTTACATATCAAGACATGTCATATTTGATGAAGAATGTTTTCCCTTTAAAAATAAATGTGTTAACAAATCCGTGCAGCCTCTAGTTGTGACTAATTTTTCAGGTTTGGAAGAATGGATGGTTCAAGGAAATGACTCCACCAAAGACATTACTTCAGACAACAACACCATTGAAAAAAAAAATCAATGTTGAAGTGACTACACTTGCTAGATTTCAAGACATCATAGTGGACGAAATCAAGGAAAATAATAAAGTAGAATCTACTAAATCAACCACGGTACAAATGCAAAAAGAAGACATTTCATGAACTACACCATGTATGCAGGAAGGAGACCCTCAATTTGCTCCAATTTCTGCACCAAGTCAAACAGGAATACTGCCCGATCCAAGACAATGTGATGATAGTTCTTCATCAAAGGCTTTACAAGGAATGAACCAGGAAGTGGAAAACATCATTGGCAATTCTGAAATCGTGCCTTATACCAATGAGCTTCCTAATCCTTCACTTAGTCACTCATCTCATGAATTACCTAACATTAGCAATCAATTGGTTATTGACTTAACTCCTTTGTGTGCAGGACAAACAAAATCTCCATCTGTCAGTGACAACACTCAAAGAAGCCCATCTCACTCAATGATAAAAAGAAGAAAATTAGCCTTAAATCCAAATCTTGATCCCAAATTAACTAAAGAAGTTCAAGTTGTTAGAAAATACAAACAACAACCTCTCTCCCTTATGGCTCAATGCTCCACTTCAGAACCGAAAAACTATAAAATAGCCTTGACCGTTCCCCACTGGAAAACAGCTATGGAGGAAGAGATGACTGCCTTACAAGTTAACAAGACTTGGCAGCTTGTCCCAAGGCCAAATAACATCAATATTGTTGGCTCCAAGTGGATCTTAAAAACAAAACTAAAAGAGGATGGCACAATAGAACAACACAAAGCCAGATTAGTAGTTCAAGGCTACACCCAAATAGAGGGACTAGATTACGAAGAAACATACAGCCCCGTGGTTAAACAAACCACAATAAGGCTAGTTCTTGCCTTAGCCGTAAGTGCAGGGTGGATTCTAAGACAATTAGATGTGAAGAATACTTTTTTACATGGAATTCTCAAAGAAGAAGTCTATATGGAGCAACCACCAGGTTTTTCTAACCCTACTTTACCAAACCATGTGTGTAAACTTCAAAAATCACTCTATGGTCTTAAACAAGCACCTAGAGCATGGTTTGATAGACTAGCATCCTTTTTACAACACATTGGTTTTTTTTGCTCAAAATCTGACCCATCCTTGTTTATTCTAAAACAAAACTCCACCCTTATAATTATGTTGATATATGTAGATGATATAATTATCACAGTGTCCAATCCAGAAAGCTTACAACAACTCATTGATAGATTGGCCTTAGAATTTTCCTTGAAAGACTTAGGAATTCTCCACTTCTTTCTTGGTATTCAGGTTCATAAAAATGCAAATGGTATTGTCCTCTCTCAAGGTAAGTACACTCGTGAAGTACTTGCGAAGGCCCAAATGTTAGAAGCCTCACAGAACACTACTCCCATGCGTACTTCTGTTATAAGCCAAGCAGATGATATGAATCTTGTGAATGCTAAAGAATACAAAAGTCTAGTTGGGTCATTACAATATCTTAGTCTCACTAGACAAGACATAGTGCAGGTAGTTAATCGTGTGTGCCAGCATCTCCAACAACCAACACTTAAGGATCTTAAAGCAGTCAAGAGGATCCTACGATACCTGAAAGGCACCCTTAATTATGGTATCACTTTTTACAAAAATAGTACTCTAAATTTATATGCCTTTAACACGTCGAAGCACCACTGGATTTTGTGTCTTCATTGGATCAAATTGCATCTCATGGTCTTCCAAAAAGCAACCAACAGTCGCACGATCAAGCTCTGAAGCTGAGTATCGAGCAATGGCATCAACTGCAGCTGAACTAATATGGATCACGTTTCTTCTTCTCGAAATGGGCATACCACTTCACAAGGCACCTCAACTATTCTGTGACAACATAAGTGCACTTCATATGTCTGTAAACCCTGTATTCCATGCTCGCACAAAACATATTGAGATGGATTATCATTTTGTGCGAGAGAAGGTAGCACTTGGATCTCTTATAACTACTTACATGCCCTCACGCCATCAAATTGCAGATATCTTCACCAAGCCATTGGCAAAGAACACTTTCAAATATCTCTGAAACAAACTACGTGTTCGTTTATCACTGCCACCTGTTTGAGGAAGGATATTAAACCAAATACGTTAGTATACTGCCTATATTCTCCTCAGCAAATTATCAGCAAATATACCGGCATTTATGAGTCACAATCTCAGCAAATATCAGCAAGTTTCTTTGCAAATTTGTCCTCATTTATGTCGGTAAGTCTGCTGTAATTAAAGGCTGCTTATGGAATGATTCCTAATCAATCCTTTTGCTTAAATGCTTTTAATTTACGTTTTTTAATTACTTACGTAAATAGGTGGACTAAATTGGTAAACAACATTCAAGCCGTTTTTACCGTTGGACCTTACCCCAAGCTGTCATATGACCTTAATATGCAGTAGCATATTTATGGTCTTTCCTAGTTTATGCCTTCCCCTTTTTTTTTGTCCTTTGTGTCACAGCTATATGTATTGAGTTTAGCTAAAGGTTATGGATTAACGCAATACAAATTCACTTTTTTTAACTTTTGATCACCTTGCTAAACTCTTTACTTTTTTTCCATTTTTGTAAATTTAAAATGTGGATGACATTTATTTAAATATAAAAGAAAGGTTTAGACACCCATTGCAATTACTCTTTTATTATTTTTTTTACTTTCATTTCAGGTTGTAAAATGCACAATGTGTTTAATGTTGAATACGAGAGATTCATTTTGCAAATTAATTTTATGTTTTCGATGAGATTTAGTTGATTGTAACTCTTTTCACATTTTGTGGGATATTTTTGTCGGTGCAATTTTGTTTTTTATCTCTTTATTTAACACCTTATTTGATTTTTATATTAATTGACGAGTATGTTTTCAATTTTCCCGATTGGAATAGTTTGATATCTCCTTCGTTCTACAGATACATATCAATTGAATTTTAGTTCTTTGGATGAACTAATTTATTTTTTAAGTTAGTAATTTCTTTTGCAAATTCAAATTTATAATCTTATACAATTCTATTTTTTTCTTCTATATAGTTTGTCAATTATTGGAATCGAATATAATACTTTATAAATTATTAATCACTCTGATGTAAATTATCGTATCCTTGTTAAATAGAGGTTGCAAGGTATAGAAGTTTTATTTATTATATTTTATAATTTATTATTCTTTTTTTTCCCTTTCTTCCTCCAAGTGTAAGAGAGTATTTCCCTTTTGTTTTAGCTTCGTCTCTTTATCTCTCTCACACGACATCCTACCTAAACTTTTCTTCAAGTTTCCTCTATTGTTTTTAAACTCTCTAGATTTTATTTTAACGCAAATACTGTTTTTTTATCATGTCCAAGAGAGAACACTGTAACTTCTTCTCTCTCATTTCGTAGTCCACAGATCTCCTTGAACTCAACATTGGCTAGAAGGTTTAAAATTTCATTTACTATATTACTTTTTTATTCTCATTTCATCCTGTAAAATTCATGTTGTGATTAATGTTGAATATGAGAAATTAATTTTTCACATTAATTTTATATTCCGTAAGATTTTATTGCATTGTAATTCTTCAACGATTTGGTGGTATATTTTGTTCGTTGCAAATTTATTTTTTCATATATTTATCAAACACCTGATTGTATTTCTATACTAATTGCAAAGGATGTTTACAATTTCATAGATTCGAGTATTTTGATATTATCTTCTTTTACATATCAATTCAATTTTAGTTCCTTGTAATTTTTATTTTGAATTTCAGTTCTTTGTAATTTTCATGGATGAACTCATTTATTTTTAAGTTAGTAATTGCTTTTGGAAATTTGGAGTTATAATCTTATTCAAATATTTATTTTTTTATTCATATTTTATCAATCCATTGAAATTCTGCCTGTTCAAATAGGGAATCTGATATGCGACAACTCAAGCGTAGACTATCTAAGCATATAGCTGATGTAACTCTTAGACATGCACAGCGGAAGCTAAGGATCATAATACACTTAATGAAGCAATTTAACTAAAATAAGCATGCTAGGAAAAATGATGAAAAAGGTAAAGAGAAAAAGATTTACTTTATACTTTTGAAGACCTCCATTATAACTTCTTCTCCTAACTCAATGGGACCACCAACGACAAATCTGTGCTATCCTTGGGTTGATGAACACGGTTGTGGGACCGAATTTTGAGTAAAAACAAAGGGAAAACACTAATGGCTAGGAGAAGACAATAGAAATTTGAGTGGAAAAATTCTGCACTTATGCAAGTAAGCATTAGCCTTATCCAAGTGATGTTCATCGCCTATATAAAGACCAAATGCATGCAAAGACAAGCCTTGCATGCCTTCCACTTCAAACTCCACTAGCATGTAAAAGATAGGTGTCATTGCTTTGAAGAAGCACTTCAAAAACCACTAGTTAGTGGGAAAATCCAACTTTGAAGTTGGATTTTCCCACTAACTTGATTTATTAAATAAAACTTTGATAAAACTAATTTTTATAAAAAACAAAAATTGAAATATCAATTTTCTATTAAAACAGAAACCAAGCCAAATCAATATCTCATATTAATTGGACTTTGACACCCAAGCTTGATTAATCACATTAATCAAATTACAACTCTTTTTCATGCTTTGAACTTAATTAAAACTAATTTAAATAAGTCATACTCTCCATAATAATTAAATGTTTATTAGATTATATATTATATCTCATATAAAATACAATATTCCCTTAAAAACCGAATTTGAACACTTCAAATTCTTGCTTCACCTAGTTCATCAATTTTATCCTTTATGAGCTAGCATGGAGACCCGTTGGATCTACAGATCATGGGCTCAAACGATTCGAGACTAACCGGTCAAACTCTTCAACTTAGTTAATCAACATTCGTTAACTAACAGGACTGTCCACTATAGCCTGTAGATGCACTCCCATCACTGTAGATATATTTGTGTCCATTCGATATAACTGTCATTGGTAAGTTGATCCTTCACAGGCCGTTCGTAACCTCAGCTAGGTAAAAAAAAAAAACCGTTTTACCCCTGAGTTACATCTTTTCTCCTTAATTACCACTATCCCTTTAATGAACAATTGATTTAGGATCAAATCACTAAATCCAATTCCTCTCGGGCCAGTGAGAGGATGAGGCCCCTTGTTTAAGACCCGAGATCAGCCCTTAAGGGAACAACCTCTCTACTATCCCTAAATCAGGTAGGAGTGAATTCCATCTTGCTAATTCTATGTCCCCAGCTATCTACCCAGTCTTATCCCTGAAATGGGAGGCATATTGAGCAACACTGATGAGCTTACTCTCACTTATGCAGATCAAGGGAGAATCCTGAATAAATAGGAGTTCATAGATGGCTCAGGATTTAGATCAAGTTATTTAGGTCATCGATAAACGAAATTAATCAGTGTTATCCGTAAACGGTGTTAATACGTAACATAGATTATTTCAGGGTCAGTCTTACACAATCTCATTGTGTAGAACACCCCCGCTCACATGTTTCTACACGAATGAATCAGGATCACTTCGTTTATGACACCTTACAACATTTGTAACAATCATAAAGTGGGTCGTATTCAATAGTGTCTCCAGGAAAAAGTACCCAACTTGATCCATGTACTATAGACTGTTTAGGCTATTTACTTGAACTTGATCCAGTTTATGTCTCCACATAAAGTCCAAGTACTCATTATAATAGCCAGGGGTTCGTAGTTTATTGGATTTATTAAAAAACAAATTCACTTTCATTTAACAACATTTGTCTGAATAACCTCACATTAATGTTCATTGTTTACAAACTACGAGTTTTAGGACAAAGTATCTAACAATAGCCACTTGAATCCAATCGTATAAGTGGTTTTAACCCGGAAGGTTAAGGGTTAGAGAGATTATATTTGCAGTCGTTATCCTGAGCAGACAGGTTACTCACTATGCTAGAGGGCAGAAACACTTGACGAGTTTGATGACTAATCATGCTCCGAGGGTAAAATATGAATTCCTAAGTTCAACCACACAAAGGAAAAATATATTTTGGGGGGGGGGGGGGGTTCGTACAATGCAAATGGTCAGAAAACTCTCAATTTTCGAATTCTATATTAAATCAAAGGTGTGTACACAAGAGGGGGTACAAGCCTATTTATAGGCTAAGGCTCATGACCTTTACAAGGAAATTGTAAAATAAAAATAATCCTAAATTCTATGAAACATACAAATTAAACAATGATTTCCTAAAATTGAAAATACTTGCTAAAAATTAAAAAGTAAGTAAAACAAGGGAAATTATAATTGGTAGAAAATTAGTTTTATATATTTAACAATATAGCACCATTTTTTACACTTTCAAATATAACAAAATTTTGAGATTTATGATTTTAAATATTTCAGTATTCCTAAATTACCCTTTCCAGACATACAATATCAGACAGACGAATATCAGTAGTATATCATGCATTTATATTTCAAATATATCAAACAATCGTATCAGTAGTATATCACATACATATCCAAGTATATTAAAATATCATATGAATAGTATATTGGACGTATACCATACATATATCAGACATATATTACATAGAAACTGACATTGGGTATATCAAAATATCATATCAATAGTATATCAGACGTATATTAGACATATATCGTATTTAAAAGGTTTTTTGTTTATTGTTGGGATTCTTCTTTGCAATTCAGGGTTTAATTTTTTAGAATTCCAAAAAATTCATACCGTATTTAATCGGTTTTTTGTTCATCTTGTTCTTCATTTTATTTGAAATTAGTGAAATGCTTATGTTCTCCATTCTATATATTCTAATAGAAAGTATATAAGTTGAGTATATCACACTGATATACTAAATATAAGATACATTTTAGGTACATCAGTGTTATATTTGACATATATCATGACTATATGAATGATAAATCAATAAATGGTAAATCATATAACCGTATAAGAAGTTATATATAAGTGGTATATCAGTTGTATATACCAACAATTCCAATATGCAGTCACATGTTATATATACCAACAACATGTAATCAGATCAGTTGTTAATTTTTAACCAAAATTTCGATCTCAACAACAAATTTTTTCCGTGGAACATCATATAATCATATTTGAAGTATATATATCAATACACATATATCATAGTTATATCATAAGTATATCATTGGTAAATTTGAAGTATATCAAGTACATATCAAACATATATAAGTGGTAAATCAAATGATAAATCATATATCAGACATATATCAGTACTATATTTATGGTAAATCTCATATTAGAAGGTATATCAGTATATCAATCAATGATAAATCATATAATCACATTAGAAGTTATCAGCATATATATCATAGTTATATCAAAAGTAAATCAATTATATATTAAATGTATTATTTCAAATATATTTAAGGAAAGCTTGAATCGGGCCATCAATAAGTCAACTCATTCTACTGCACCTCAAGCACCTCCAATTCAGGGGTGGAAAACGAATCGACATCTCGATTTGAGACAGCCTTTTCAATTTGAGTTGGGTAAGAACGTCGAAGTCCATCCGAACCGTCCAATGAAGTAGACATATATCTGGGTTATATTAGTGGTCAATGATATAATCATATAAGAAATTATATGAGTAGACACCAACGCCACCAAAAAGTCTTCCTTGCTATACTCTGGATGTTAAGACTCGGTTTGTGGGACCGTCTTATAATTGAAAGGGAAACTGAGAGATCGAGACAGAGAATTTCTTCTTGGAGTTTTGGAAACTCAACAACCAAGGACCAGGATAGCAAGGAAGGGGAGAACTGTTGGGTGTGTTGCCCTAAACTCGTAGTTTGTATTATGTAAAAACAAATGTATATTCAATAAAGTTTTATTCAATAAATTTGTTGTTGAAGCATAACATTGCATTGTCCAAATCCAATAAACTAAACATCCAAGGTTATTTTGATGTAATCGGGGCAGTATATATACTGGGTATATAGTTGATATACGGGGTATATATTTGATATACCCCTGATATATGAATGGATAATGTCCCGTGAATAACCTAAAGGGTCTATAGTATATCGATAAGGCTGGGTACCTTATCCTGACAACACTATGGATACGGTCCACTCTGTAAAGGTTACAGACGACTCGATCCAGGTCATTCGTGTGGAGACATGCGAGTGGGGGTATCCTATACAATAAGTTTGTATAAGACCGGACCACGAAATATGCAATCTTTAGATGTAACACCGTTAACTGATAGGTTGCTATTTCTTAGGATGACCAGACAACTCATTCTCAATCCTGAGTGAGTTATGGACTCCTGCCCGTGAGGGCTCGTCCTTTGATCTGTATGGGTGAGAGTGGCCCGAGTCGCCGACTCAACATTCCTACCATTTTGGGGACGAGACCGAGTGGGGAGCTGGGAACATAACTTAACAAGATGGAATTCACTCCTCCCCGACTTTAGGGGAGTAGATGAGTGTTCCTTTAAATGCTGACTCCGAGACTTGAAAAAGGGGCCCCACCCTCTCATTAGCCGAGAGGGACTTCCGGTTATTGGTTGGACCATAATCGGGTTGTTCATTAGAGGAGCAGTGGTGTATAAGGAGTAAGATGTAACTCAGGGGTAAAACGATAATTTTACCCAACTTGAGTTACGAACACTCGTGAAGGATTGACTCGTCATTAATGGTCGTATATCCATGGACACGAAAACATTCTGCAGTGAGAAGAGTGCAACTGCGGGTCTTTAGTGGAATGACCCGTAGTTAACGAATTTAGATTAACTCGGTCAATGAGTTTGACCGATTAATCTTGCATCATTGGAGCTTCGGATCTGTAGGTCCATTAGGTCCCCTTGCTAGCTCATAACAGGTAAAACGAGGATCAAGTTTTCGGAAGAATTTGAATTGTTCAAATTACTTAAGGGATTATATATATATTGATACATTATAATATATAGTTAATTATAAATTAAAACGATATATTATGAGAGAAATTATTTGAATGAGATTCAAATAAAATTAATATAAATAAGATTCATATTAAAAGTATAGGTTAAAAATAATGTGCATAAGATGTACATTAGAACTATAGGTTATACGAGAGAAATGTTATAGAATATGATTCTATTTTTTGTGATAAATAATTAATTGTTAATTATTTATTTGATTTATATATATATATATATTAATTATTAATTGGATTAATAATTAATAATTATTTATTAATTAATATGATTAATTAATAAATTAATTTTTATATTTTAATTATTATATATATATATTATATATATTAGTTATATATATATATATATACATATATATATTATTAATATTATTAATATTAAACTCCCCTGCAAAATTGCAGGGGAGTGGGAGGTTAGTGTGACGTGGGAAACTACCACACGTCACTGCTTCTGTTTTGTTTTTGCAGTTCTGCAAAATAAAGAACACAGAAGAAGAAGAACACCCAAAAAACATTTTTTTCTCTCAATCAAAAGAGCTCTCTCAATTTCTCCCTCTCGTTCCAAAGGATTGCTCCCACCAGCACGATCCCGAGACCCAAGAGGATAGCGAGGAAGACATAGTGGTGATGTTCGAGGGAAACTCGTTGAAGAAACGTTCTTCAAAGGTAAAGTTTCCTCTGTATTTTCCTTCTTTCAATTTCAGTTTTGTATCTCGAAAATCAGCAACGAACATCCGCTTCCGCTCCGGGATTCTCATCACTTCAAGAACCTCCCTTTTTATAAGGGAGGAAGAGTGGTGGGGAAGTCACAACTTTCCCCACTCACCACTTTTCTACTTCCTACTATTAATGGTCCGAAATGGGAGGTTTTCCTCCCATTTATTCCCCTTTTTTTCTTTTTTTTTAATTGAAATAATTTCAATTAAAATAATAATTAATTAAATCTAATTTAATGAATTACGAAAATGAATTATTAATTAAATTAAATTAAATCTAATTTAATGTAACCAAATTAATATATATATATATATATATATATATAAATTTATTTAATTAAATTAAACTTAATTTAAACAACTATATTAGAATCAAATTCTAATATCCAACTCTCTCATAATTTTGAATCCAATTCAAAATTAACTTTATATTATAATGTATCAACATACAATATATTAATTGCATCTCATACAATTAACCTTAATTCCCTTTAATTAATTTGAACAATTCAAATTCTTTTTAAGACTAAATGTTCTTAAGTATCATTTATGAGTTAGCAAGGGGACTTAATAGACCTACAGATCGGAAGCTCCAACGATACGAGATTAACTGATTAAACTCATTAACCATATTAATCAACATTCGTTAACCGTCGGTCACTCCACTACAGACCTGCAGCTGTAGTCTTCTCACTGTAGAATATTATGCATCCATGGATTTTGACCATGAACGGTAAGTCAATCCTTCAGGAGTGTTCATAACCACAATTGGGTCAAATTACTATTTTATCCCTGTGTTACATCTTGGACCTTAAATACCGTTGATCCTTTAATGAACAACCCGATTATGGTCGAACCAATAACCAGAAGTCCCTCTTGGGTCAGTGTGAGAGTGGGACCCCTTGTTCAAGTCCTGGAGTTAGCACTTAAGAAAACACTCATCTACTTACCCTAAAGTCGAGAATGAGTGAATTCCATCTTGTGTAGTTATGTTTCCAACTCCCCACTCAGTCTTGTCCCCAAAATGGTAGGAATATTGAGTCGACGACTCGGGTCACTCTCAACCATACAAATCAAAGGATGAGCCCTAACAAGCAGGAGTCCATAACTCATTCAGGATTGGGATCAAGTTACCTGGTTATCCTATCTAAATATTAATCTATTAGCTAACGGTGTTACAGTTAAAGATTAATTATTTCAGTCTGATCTTATACAAACTCATTGTATAGGATACCCCCACTCACATGTCTCCACACGAACGACCTGGATCAAGTTATTTGTAACTATTACAAAGTGGGTCGTATCCATAGTGTTACCAACATAAGGCATTCAACCTTATGCATATACTATAGACCGTTTAGATTACTACTGGAACATTATCCACCTGTATATCGAATATATACAATATATATATATATATATACTGTCTATCAAATATATATGTTGTATATTAAATATATATTGTATATATTTTATATACTGTTCCAGTTACATGACATAACGTCAGATGTTAGTTTATTGGATTTGGGTTTATGCAATTCTAAGAGAAACATCAATAACAACTTTATTGAATGAATATTTGTTCTATGTTTACAAATCACGAGTTTAGGGCATAAAACCAACCAAACTCCCATTTGAACTAAACTCTAGGTGGGTGTACAGAATCTAAAAGCAACAGTGGGTTCTACAATAAAGTACAAATACAAAAAACTAGGGCATACACTACACCCTTTACAAGTCTCTCACTTGCCCTAGACTATATTGTACATATCTTGTAGGCCTAGACTATCTAGATAACCTTGGAACACTTTAGCCATAAGAGCCTTTGTAAACGGATCAACACTGTTATGTTCCAAAGCGATCTTCGTGACAATCACGTCCCCTGTTCAACTATTTCTCCTATCAAATGATACTTCCTCTCGATGTGCTTGCATCTTTTATGACTTCGGGATTCTTTAAAATTTGCCACAGTGGCAACATGTTCAGCCTCCATTGTGGAGTCTGCGATGCATCATTGTTTGATGCTTTGCCATACTATAGGTCCTCCATTAAGAGTGAACACTGATCCCGAAGTGGATTTCTTTGAATCCTTATCACTTTGGAAATTAGAGTCAGTGTATCTTGTAAGGATCAAATGCTAAGCGCCATACACAAGCATATAGTTCCTCGTTCTCCTAAGATACCTGAGGATTTTCTTAACGGAAATCCAGTGATCATATCCTGGATTGGATTGATACCTACTAATAATCCCTACTGCAAAGCAAATATCAAATCTAGTAGACAACATGGCATACATCAGACTGCTCACTACTGTAGCATAGGGAATGTGTGTCATATCCTCAACTTCTTGAGGTGTTTTAGGACATTGTTCCTTAGACAGAGAGACTCTCTGTCTGAACGGT
This sequence comes from Momordica charantia, assembly GCF_013281855.1. Taxonomy (NCBI): domain Eukaryota; kingdom Viridiplantae; phylum Streptophyta; class Magnoliopsida; order Cucurbitales; family Cucurbitaceae; genus Momordica; species Momordica charantia. Next base: position 7,406,764 of record NW_028275161.1, on the reverse strand, counting down.
AGTAATGCTTTCTTGGAATTCTGCATCGAATATCTGACAAGCATTTTGTCGATACAAGTTGCCTGAGATACGGTTAGCGTTTTGTTCTTTCAATTTCGTATGATTTGAATCCTCATAACAAATTGAGTGTCTCCCAAATCTTTCATTTGGAATTTAGTTGCTAGCCACTTCGTAATGTCAGATAGGAAACCTACATCATTACCAATGAGTAGGATATCATCCACATACAACATCAAGAATGGTATAGTATTGTTGATGATATTCTGGTATACACAAGGCTCATCAACATTCTGGTCAAAACCATAAGACTTGATTGTGGTATTAAATCTTATATTCTAAGATTGGGATGTTTGTTTTAATCCATAAATGGATCTTTTAAGCTTGCAAACCTTTTGCTATTGATCTTCCTTAATGACCTTTCTAGTTGAGACATATAAATACTCTCGTCAAGATTGTCATTCAAAAAATCAGTCTTGACATCCATTTGTAAGATTTCATAGTCATGAAACATGATAATGGACAAGAGTATTCTTATAGACTTTAGCATGGCAACCGGGGAGAAGGTTTTCTCATAGTCCACCCCTTCCCTTTGGGGGTAACCCTTTGCCACGAGTCTAGCCTTAAAAGTCTGTACCTTTCCTTTGGCATCTCGTTTTCTCTTGTAGATCCACTTACAACCTATAGGTTTGACCCCATTAGGTTGGTCTACAAGGTCCTAGACAGAATTGAAGTACATAGACTCCATTTCAAGGTCCATAACTTTGACCAATTTGTCCTTATGAACATCTTCCATTGCCTTTTTGTATGTAAATGGATCCTCAACGCCATCATAAGGTATGACGACCCAGATTTCTGTTAAACCCACATAAAGATTAGGTTGTGACACAATCTTCCTACTACGTCGACGCACTCTCAACTCTTGAGATGGACGTGGCTGACGTGATGTACTAGCACCATCAACAAATCTTGTTGAAGTGCTAGTTTATCAACAAATCTTGTTGATGTATTTGTAGCTTCATCAAAAATCTTGTTTAACACAACCTTGCTTCATAGTTTATGATCTCTAATGTGGTCTTCTTCCAAGAATGTAGCGTTTGTTGATACAAACACTTTGTTTTCTTGTGGATCGAAGAAGAGTTCACCTCTCGTTTCTTTGGGGTAGCCTACTAATAGACACACTTTTGAACGACATTCCAGTTTCTTCGTTACTAACACATGTGCTGGACATCCCCAAATTCTGAAGTGACATAAACTAGATTGACGTCTCCTCCATAGTTCAAAAGGTGTTTCAGAAAAACTTGACTGAGGTTATGCTGAACGCATGCACTAAGCATGGTAACAATTATATAGATGCAAGCACACCTGTCAGAGTAATATAAAATGGATGGAGTATCAAAGTATCGATCCTCAAGGACTTCTAAATAATTTCCAAACTCTAAAGTTTTAATGAATAGTGAACGTTGAAATGAGTGTTTCTTGTAAAATGGGAGGTGGTCACAAATAATGGTTTTGGATTTGGGATTTGGTCTTATAATGGTTAAACCTAGCCCAAATTACTTCAAGTTAGCCAACAAAGAATCAATGATACGCTAAGGACGATATGCATTTTACTTTAGGAACAAAGGACTACGCTTTTCACTTGACTTATGTCTAAGCAAGTTCAAAGTTCTAAGACATTCCCTAATATGTCTATTATGAGAGATATCTTAGTTTTAGGATGGAAATAGTCGCAACCTCGGGTTAAGGTCTTATGTCTAGGCTACTTAACCGGAACTCTTATGTCTAAGGCGCTCCTCTCCTCGGTTTAACCACTCAACAATGCAAATAAGCAACCTTTTCAGTATTGACTTGTTAAGACTTACAGTGGCCTTCTCTAAATCCTAACCTTTTGGGAAAACATGTTGAGCAATGAGTGGAAAGCAAAAACACTACTTCTTAGCAACCCTTTTTAGAAATAAAAGGCTAACTATCCATAACCGGGCTAGAGACGGGAATTTAGAAAGACATATTGAAGGAAATACAGCAAGTAAAATAGTTGAAATTGAAATGCATGTGTGAAAAACAAAAGTTAACTAACGGAGAGTTTTGCTCGGGATTGAGAGTTTCGCCCTTCTCTTTCAAGCAAGGGGGAGTGTCACGTGCTCTTTCCTCAAAAAACACAATTCTCTTAACTAAAAATAAAGTAAAGGCAAAGTAAAGATAAGCTAAGTGCTGGATTTTTATAAATTTGAATAGGTAGAAAATAACTAAGTAACAACGGAAACAAAACAAAGCTCAATAAAGGAATGTAAAGTGCTCGAGATTTAAAAACTAAAAGCAACTAATGAAAGCAACTCAAAAGTACTTAGAAAGCAACAAAGAAACACTAAGAATGATCAAGAGAAGGAAACAGGGCTTGATGCATTTGGTGGAGAAGCTGCTGGAATTTATAGCTATGCAGAATTGGTTAGGTAGGTCCTAAAACTCTGGTGGATCACCCATTTCCAACTCCTTTGACTTACTAAATCGTGCTCAATCTGATAGTGGAACACTTCTTCTACACGTATGCATCTGTTGGAACCACCAAAACGCATTGGAAGACGTGTTTCATTAAGGGCAAAGTTGGAAGAAAACAGGATTTCTGCAGCCTACTAGGTGCCTGGCGCCTCCAATGAGGGTTTTTCCGTCTTTTTGCTTCTTTTGATTAATTTGCACTCCCAAATGGTCCTAAAATGTCATAAATACAATATAAGCCAACCACAAACCATCATATATGAATTTTGCATGAATTGGAACTCAAACGACAGAGAAAAAGTCCGAAACAAAGTTAAAACATAGTAAAAACAGAATCTAAAACCTTCTTTTTACGCATGTAAACAAGCGTAATCAACACTTTTTGATGGAACTGTATTCAAAATGTATACTGCAGTCTCTACTGCATAACTCCAAAATGAGGCAGGCAATTGAGCATAGCTCATCATAGATCGAACCATGTCTAACAGGGTTTTATTTCTTCTTTCTGATACACCATTATGTTGAGGTGTACCAAGTGCTGAGAGTTGAGATGTAACACCATGTTCTATCATATAGTCCTGGAATCGTAAGTTCATATACTTTCCACCCTGATCAGATCGAAGTGTTTTTATCGTCTTACCTAATTGGTTCTTAACTTCAATCTTGTACTCCTTAAACTTTTCAAGGGCTTTGACTCATGTTGCATTAGGTAAAGATATTTATTCCTTGAATAATCATCTATGAAAGAGATGAAATACTCGTACGTTCCCCTGGCTTTAACATTCATCAGAACAATGTTATCCCCTGGTTTGAATGTATCAACTCAAAGGGTTCTTTTGCTCTGTAACCTTTTCCTGTAAAAGGTCTTTTAGTTATCTTGCCTTCAAGATAAGATTCACATGGAGGTAAAGATTCATCTTCTAACACGCTTAGAAGACCACTCTTAACCAATCTCCAATGCTATTGAGATTTATGTGACCTAACCTTAAGTGTCAAAGATATGTATTTTATTTTGGAGAAGTTATTTGCCTATTGTGTTGAGTTTTAGCATTTTCAAAAAAACATTTTTAAACAACTCTGTATTTAAAATTGTTGTAGTCCTGGTTGGTCTTAGCACACATAAGTTGTTTTCGAGTTTTGCAAAACAAATGTTAATACCATTTTGTGAAATGAACACTTCATTTAATGAAAAAGAAATAGCATAACATTGTTCTAGTAGACAAGAAATTGAAATTAAGCTCTTGTTAATTTTGGGAACTACATTCACATTATCTAATAATATATATGTATTCTTGTCTAAAAAAAATTTAGGTCTCCCACTGCGACTGCTAAGGCGAGATCTCCTGTTACAACTTTGAGAATCAAGCTTCCTCCAGGAACTAATTCCTTAAAAAGAAGAACAAACATGGTTAGTGGCCCTTGAATCCAATATCCAGGCAGAAACATCATTTTCCACTAAGCAAGTTTGAAGAACAAGTAAATCAGTTTGCCTTCTTTTGCTTTCTTCTTTTCGACCAAGTATTTTGGGCAGTTTCTTTTTTACTGCCCATCCATGTTGCAGTGGAAACATTTTCCTTTATCTGCAACTTTGACCCTGTTCTTCTTGGTAGCAGTAGTAGTAGTAGGGTCAACTTTCACCCCCTTACCACTGTTCTTCTTATTATTGAAAATCTTACTTCTAGGAGAAGAAAGTATAGATTTGGTTCCTGAGGTCGAACCTCGATGAAACTGTTTTGAGGTGACAACGTTTGCCTCTCCTTCTTGTCCCTTATTTTTCATATGAGATTGAAAAATATGTAGCTCATTTAAGAGCGTGGTAAGATTGTACTCTATCTTGTTTGTCACAGCATTGCTGCGAAACTGTAGGAAACTCTTCGAAAAAGGCTCCAAGATAAAGCTGACCTGACTCCCCTCGTCTATGACAGCGCCGTTCACTTTAGCCACATTAAAGTGGACCATCAGATTGAGAACATGTTATCGCATTGATGTTTCTTCTTTCATGCAGGAATTGTAGATGAACTTGAGGGCATCGTGTCGGGCTTGAATGGACGGCTGTCTAAACGTATCCCGCAACAAGTCCATGATCTCAGATATGCTTGCCAAAATGTAGACCTTAGCCTTGTCATTGGCCTTGATCCATCTGTCATAGGCATCCCGACTGGCTCGGCCTACATTAGGCGTGGGAGCCTGAGGACACTCTTCAGTTAAGACAAACCTAAGATAATCTACCACGAGTATCGTGTTAAGGTTTGTTTTCCATTGTGTGTTATTTTCGCCATTAAGTTTTTCGGCGACTAGTAGGGCAATAATGAAAGTAGACATGCTGAAATACAAACAAATCTATATTAGATACTTGCACTACCCATTAAAAGTCCAATAAGTGTTAGCAAAAAATAATAATGCACCCTATAATGAAGATTATTTTTGCAACAATGCTTCAGTGATTAAGAGCAACAGCTACCGTGGGGTAGTCAGCTACTCCTTCACTGACTTGAGACATTCTCAACTAAATATTATACCGGAATAACTCTTATTCCTATAATAGTTAGTCACCGTTTATTTGGTCAAGGAGTTACTAACAAACTTAATTTACATCTTCCCGTAAGTGTGACCCGCCATTTTTAGCCTTAAAGGTCCATCCCAATAAGTTTGTCGTAGGGAAGGACAAATATTGGTGCAAAACCTAAGAGACCTTATCCATTTCTGGAGTTCGCCCTGATTTTGATTCCATATAACAGACTCCCGTAAGGGCGGTCGTTCCAAGACGACACACAGGTCGTGTATGAAACCTCACGTTGAAAACCAACCATTATTTTCAAACCGAAAACCGAAAACATCTATTTGCAAACCACACACATCACATGTTTAGAAAAACCCACCATTACTTTCCTTGTTATTCGAAACAAGATCGAAAGCAGAGCCTTGTCTCTGATACCAAATGAAAGGATCGGATCCCGTAGCGAAAGTGCGGAAATGCGTGTGCTTCGATCTTGTTTTAAAATTACAATGAAGAAAAGCCATAAGCATGAGTAAAAGGAAGTTAGTGATACATACATTTGAAGACATCTCTTCAATGTAGACACCAACGCCACCAAAAAGTCTTCCTTGCTATCGTCTGGATGTTAATACTCAATTTATAGGACCGTCTTATAATTGAAAGGGAAACAAATAGATTGAGAGAGAGACTTTCTCATTGGAGTTTCAGAAACTCAACAACCAACGTTCGGGATAGAAAGGAAGGGCAAAACCTTCCCTTTTATAAGGGAGGAAGAGTAGTGGGGAAGTCACAACTTCCCCCACTCACCACTTTCCCGCTTGCCACCATTAATTGTGGGAAGTGGGAAAACCTCCCCACTTCCCACCATTAATGGTGGGAAGTAGGAGGTTTTTTGTAACGCCCCGCGTTCTCTGACACGTTTATTTTAAGAGATAAATAGTGTCTTTGGATTTTTCCCTAAGTTGATAACTTTAATTCTTGGATTTTCTAACTTTGACATTCTAATTTTTGGCTAAATTAGAATTAAGTTTAATTTTATTGGATTAAGAAAATTTAAGTTCTCGACCTGTGTAGGAGATTTTTAGTTAAATCTTAAATTCAGGGGTTTTAGGATTTCCCTTCCTAAATTCTACTTTTCTTTGAATTATTATTCTTGGGTTTTAGAGTTTAAATTTAACTATTTTGTTTAGGGTTGTGGGTTTTATTTGATTTTTAAACTATAATTATTGGGCTTATTGTTTTGGGTCATTATTTTATTTAGTTGGGCCACCTTCAAGAATAAGGGTTTGGGCTTTTAGGTTTTAAAACAAATTAAAGAAAAAGGAATTAAAACAAAATAACCCTAGCTCCATCTTGATCTTCTTCCTCTTCTTCTTCCTCCCTCCTCTTCCTTGTTGCAGCTGCCAGCCCCCCCAATTTCTCCTTCTTCTTCAACCCCAGCCGCCCCCTATGGTTTCATCCTCGTCGGCCACCACCTCCTCCGACGAGAACCCAGACTAACGCCGACGAGGGTACAGCGTACGGCGGCGGTGCAGCGATCCTTTAGCAGTTCGGCGGTTCAGCGGTGTGCCTCGTGGATGTCGGTGGCCCGAGCTCAGATCTGGCATTGGTACGGTGTTCCAGCGACTGTCCACGGCGGTGCACGACAAACAGGGGAGTTTTGGTTCGTTCTTTGGCCTCAACAGCCCTGAACAGTCCGAATTCGCGAAGCCCAGCAAATTTGGTGACTTTTTCCAGCCTTCCAGTGACGTTCGACGTTGACCCATACCCAAACGGAGCTTGGTTAGTGTTACCCACCCCTTCCGGCATTGATTCGACGTTACCCACTCCTATTCGGACCCAAATTGTAGTTATCCATCACTTCTCGGCATCAGACCAGCCAGCATAAGGCCTTTTGAACTCGGATTTGGGGGCTCGAACTTCGTCAGCGTTAACCCACTCCTAACCCAAGTTGTTGTAGTGTGAGTTAGTAGGTAACAACTCACTTTTATTGGATTTTGATTTAATTAAAGTGGTTTTAGTTAGTTTCTAACTTAAGTCTGGTTGCCTATGGTGTAGGAAATCATTCAACAAATGTTGCCATGTTGAAGTCTATCCGCATTCTCTTAGTCATTGCCACATATTACGACTACGAGATATGGCAAATGGACGTCAAGACAGCTTTTTTGAATGACTATCTTGATGAGAGCATTTACATGGCTCAACCAGAAAGATTCATAGAACAGGGTCAATAGCAAAAAGTTTGCAAGCTTAAGAGATCCATTTATAGATTGAAACAAGCTTCGAGATCCTGAACATAAGGTTTGACACTATAGTCAAAAATCTTATGGCTTTGACCAAAACGTTGACGAACCTTGTGTTTACAAGAAGGTCATCAACAGTACTGTAGCTTTCCTAGTTTTATACGTTGATGACATCCTACTAATTGAGAATGATGTAGGTTTTCTCACCAATGTTTAATAACTGGCTGGCAACACAATTCCAAATGAAAGATTTCGGAGAAGCACAATATTGCTAATCGTTTACAAAGGCTCTCACGACTAAAGTGTCTAAGGGTCATCTAGAGAGTCTAGTTTTACGAGACATGTACTGTAACGCCCCAGAACTTCCCACACACTTCTAGGTCACGTTAACTACCCACCTGTCTAAACTTAACTCCAAACACGAGATGACAACTCCCTGTGAAATAATTATATAAAATAAAGCTTCAACTCTCATCAATTTACCAATGAATCAACTCTATAGAATATCAATCAAACATCATCCGTGGACAACCCCATGAGGCAACTTCATTATTTCAACTAGGCAAACTCAATGAATGGAAGAAAACTAAAATAAACACCTATTCCGAAATAAAGTAGACAACGAGTGGGAACCTCCCAATAATTCAAATAAGAACAAGTAGTTTATTGACCAAACCATAAAGTCTTAACCATCTAAACCTAAGCTAAGCAAAAGTAACTACGCAGCCTATGGTCCTCGCTCGTCATGTCTCCTCTGTTTCATCACCATGGTCGCCAACGAATCCTCCGCCTGAAACAATAATTGTAGAGGGGGGGTGAGTATATAAAATATACTCTGTAAGTAGCCCTCACCAACAACACACAAACATCATGCTCAAACAAAAATCATGAAACATTCATAGTCATGCTCTTTATCACATTATGCAATCAAAACATAGACACGCTCTATAAGATCCGGCGATAACCACAACCATGGACAACTTAGTTACCAACCTCGAGTCTCCCTAACATCTCAATCACCTCTACGCTTATCACAGCGATCCTAGCTTTCCAAAGCTAACTTTTTCGAGTAGATTTGGCCCTTGACCATTTTTACCCAGAGCCCCGATGTAACGCCCCAGGAATTTCACCATTTCCAAACAGGGACCGTTACTAAGGCTACCTAAAGTTTTCACATAAACAAGAGAATTGTCTTCACAACAATACTAAGCAATAAAGCTACCACGCTTCTCCTGCGCTACTCTAATTTTCAACACTCACGAGAGCTTGAACAATTAGAACAACACCACTAAAGATTTAAGAGAAACTCACATCTTATACAGATAAACCATTAAATACCGACTGCACATCAACCAAACCCTTCAAGGAAACCTCTACTATCTATAAAACATCCACTAAATGAATATTAACATCTCGAATGACAATGAAGCAAAAACTTATTCAAGTACGATCAACTTAAACAAATGTATTCATAAATATCCTAAGTAGGTTACAATCCCGTAGTTCAAGAGACTGACACAATTAATGCTCTAAAAAGAATAATGAATCGGCAACCTTACAACATCTTTTAGACCATAAAACTAAACAAGACCAACCGCTAACAACTCAACTACACGATTAAATAGCCACAACTATTCTAACTAAAAGAAATTAATTGCACGCAGCATAGCTAATGGTCTTTCCGATCAAGCCTCCTCCTCGCCATCACCATCCCAAGAGCTAGCTCGATACCTGCAAACTAGAGGGGAAAAAGAGGGATGAGTACAACCACAGTACTCAGTAAGCAGCCCTTATCTGAAGGGTCACGCACAAACAGCATACTTATCTAGGAACAACGTGTCATGCTTATTAAAGAATCAAAATATCATACTTATCACAACTCTTGAGCTTTGAATAAATAGAAACATATCACAAGAAGCAGTTTATGCAAACGTGTAACTATACATGTACCGTACATGTCAAACTCATCCTTACATATTAACACACTAATTCGCTTTCTTGATTCATCCAAGGCTTACTTCTTCGAATCGCGTCGGCCCTTGCCATTTATCCCCAAAGCCCGACACTCATCTACAGAGGCTTGGCGTTCGACCTTGCTATTTATCCCCAAGGCCTTGAACTGTGCATCGACCCTTGACCGTTTTTACCCAAGGCCCCCATGACTTCACCATGTATCGGCCCTTGACCATTTTTACCCAAGGCCCCAATAGTATTCCTTTCAAAAGACTCCTCGCATCGACCCTTGACCATTTATACCCGAGGCCTCGACACTCATCTTTATCCAATATTGGTGTATCGACCCTCAACAGTTTTTACCCGAGGCCTCGATACCCAATTAGTGACGTATCAGCCCCAGACCATTTATACCCGAGGCCCTGACACTCACCCATTCACTTTCTCCAAGAATCCAACTCTCACCAGAATCTTACTATATACTTTCTTAAGCCATGACCTATACGTCTTTCAGCTCACAAACACAATTCAGCATACTTCCACAACATAAACAACATCCTATTGATGAAATGATAAACCAATCATACTTTCACAACATAACATTTCTTAACAACAGCTCCACAATGAGTTTTGTCACAACAAAGCATAACCAAACAAATTTTAAACAATTAGAGCCCAACACAGTTCACCCAAAACACTTAAAATCCAACATCAATATTCAATAAGCGTCGCTAGATATAATAAACACACGAAACACGTCGAACAATTCATGCATATTCAGACAACAAACATCCCCACAGCAATTCTCAACAGTTTAGCAAAGCAGAATTTACACCATTATCACCGACAAATATTCAACAACACTCCAAGTATGCAGATTACCACAACCGAGAGCTACCTAACACATCAGCGCATCAAAAATAATATCGAACATCCCAAACAGCACATTAGAGGCCATCTGACACACATTAACGCACGCACACGCCCCTTGTCTACTTACTTTGTTATGTCTCAAAACTCTCACAAGAGTCCTACTTGCTACTACGCCATGCTTCATGCATCAATAATCTAATAACACTCCAATATGCGATACACCAAAATGATCATGTGTAAAAACCAATCAATTTAAAATAGTCTAACATGATCCAACAGCTCCAACAGGCATCGTTCACAGAAGAGGCACAACCAACAACTTAACCAAAATATAATCGATAGATGTCTAGCATACATCAAACACAACTGATTTCTCATAAATCTTCAATATGCTTTCGAAACAACAAATTTTAGTACCAGTATACAATTTTCATCATGAAAACCAATTAAAGCACAACAACAATTTGAACATAGTCATCCAAGATTACTTGGTTACAATTTATTCACACAACCACATAATTTTCCCGAGATATATCAACACTCTTTCAACAATGACGCTTACTAAATGATAACAACGATAAGCAATCATGCAAATATCACACATGGGCACACGAGCAAACAACTATATCATATCAGCACACAACAACCAATCCCTCCAGTAAGAAACTACTTACACACTCGCGCTGCTAGCTCCTTGAGTCGGATTGAAATTGAACCTTACTGAAACGATGGTGAAAGTGTTGGGGCTTGTAGATCTTGTGCCGACAAGGTCCGGATGTCACGGATCGGGCTTCGTTTAGGTGTGGGTTAATATCGAGAGTCACCGGTGGGCCAGAAAACGCCACCAAGCACGCTGGACGTCGCAAAAACAGACGAGGGGACACCAAATAAGGGCTATTCTTGTGCTGGCCGTGAGTTGTCGGGTCGTTGAGGGGTCGTGGGTTGCTGCAGTACAAAGTCGGAGGAGTTGTCTGGCATGAAGCCGCCGGAACCAAGACGCGCCACTTTTAAACTGGTGCAGGACGCCGGAGTTGCCGCGAAACTGATGCAGAAGCCGCCGCTGTCGCCAGAGGGCGTCAGGTCTGCTCGTGGAGGGTCGCTCGTCTTGGAGAAACGCCGCAAATCGACGTTGGCCGAGGCTTCCAGTCGCTGCTGCAGGTCGGAGAGCACGCTAGCCGCCGTGGAGGGAAGAAATCACCGGAATCTGCAGCAGATCAGTGGATCGTGCCGCCGTGGGACGCAGGGAATCGCGAAGGCGCTGCCGCTGATGTCGAGGAAACGCTCATGGTCTCGCTGGAGGTGGGAAGCGGCTGGGCGACTGCAACAAGAAAGGGAAGGGAGGAAGAAGAAGAGGAAGAAGAACAAGATGGGGATAGGGTTATTTTGTTTTAATTCCCTTCTTTAACTTGTTTTAAAACCTAAAAGCTCAAACCCTTATTCTTGAAGGTGGCCCAACTAAACAAAACAATGACCCAAAACAAAAGCCTAATAATTATAGTTTAAACATCAAATAAAACCCACAACGCTAAACAAAATAGTTAACTTAAACTCTAAAACCCAAGAATAATAATTCCAAGAAAAGTAGAATTTATGAAGGTAAATCCTAAAACCCCTGAATTTAAGATTTAACTAAAAATCTCCTACACAGGTCGAGAACTTAAATTATCTTAATCCAATGAAATTAAACTTAATTTTAATTCAGCCAAAAATTAGACTTTTGAAGTTAGAAGATCCTAGAATTAAAGTTATTAACTTAGGGAAAGATCCAAAGACACTATTTATCGCTTAAAATAAACAAGTCAGAGAACGCGGGGCGTTACACCCAACATTACTGCATCGACCCTCGACCATTTTTACCCAAGGCCCCGATGACTTCACCATCTATCGGCCCTTGACCATTTTTACCCAAGGCCCCAATAGTTTTTCTTCCAAAAGACTCCTCGTTCCATCGACTTCTTCTCGTTCCGGCAGCGTCGAGCCTGCCGCCGCGTGCGGTTGAGTTGCCGCTGGTACCGCCGGTCGCCGGAGGAAGAGAGGAAGAGAAGGGGGTTGGCGGCTAGGGCAAGGGAAGGAAGAAAGAGATGGAAACCTAGTGTGTGTTTTTTTTTCTTTTTATTAATTTTCTTTTCCTTTGTTTTAAAACCAAACCAACCCAATAAAAGCCCAACATAACCAAGCCCAAGAGAAAAAGAAACCCATCCCAACTTAAGATAAAACCAATCACGTGGAACCCGATATATATAAATTTAATTAAAGTTTAATTTAAAATTAAATGAAAATCTCCTGATTCGAGACTAACTAACCTGAGGGACTCGGGGCGTTACATGTACCATTTAGTCTAGGACGAGTGGGAGATGTTATTGGGTATATTGTATGCCCTAGTTCATTGTAATACTTGTACATCCCACTCGCTTTCGGAAAAGTGGGAGATTGTTGGGTTGATGTTGTTAGCTCGTGTATTTGTAATTTATGAACAAATTATTTATTCAATAAAGGGTTATCTTATTTCTTTCTTTCAATTACTCGTATTCCAATAAAAACTAAGATCCAAGGTTATTTAATGTCACTGGAAAAAATATATTTGATATACAGTATATATTTAATATACAATTTATATATTTGATATACAGTATATATTTAATATACAATGTGTTGGGTATTTTGTCCTAAAACTCGTAGTTTGTAAACAGTGAATATTAATGTGAGGTTATTCAGACAAGTGTTGTTAAATGAAAGTGAATTTGTTTTTTAATAACTCTAAATCCAATAAACTACGAACCCTTGGCAATTATAATGAGTACTTCGACTTTATGTGGAGACATAAACTGGATCAAGTTCAAGTAAATAGCCTAAACAGTCTATAGTACATGGATTAAGTTGGGTACTTTTTCCTGGAGACACTATTTGTAACGCCCCGAGTCCCTCAGGTTAGTTAGTCTCGAATCAGGAGATTTTTCATTTAATTTTAAATTGATTGTTAATTAAATTTATTTATATTTATCGGGCTTTAAACTCCAATTAAATTAATAATTACCGGACTCCGTGTGGTGGATCCTGTTTTAAGGGGGATGGACTTCTTTTTCTCTTGGGCTTGGACTAGTTGGGCCTCCATTGAGGTAATTTGGTTTTAAAACAAAACAAAAAAAAAAGAAAAGGAAAACCCTAAGCTCCCTCTTCTCCTTCATTCTTACCCTAGCCGCCCACCACCACCTCCTTCTTGTTGTAAGGTTCAGCAGCCACAAGAGCGTTTCCCGGCGAGGTGCAGCGGTGGCCGACGACGACACGACGGTGGAGTAGCAACCCACGACCGGCGGCGCTTCTTCAGATCGAGCAGCACCGACGGTGGCGCTGCGGCGCTTCTTCGGATCGGACAGCAGCGGTGGCGGCACTCCTTCGGATCGAGCAGCGGCAGCGGCGGCACGACTCCCCCGACGTCCCGGCGGTCTGCAGCAGCGGCGACGCGTTCCACGGCGGTCTGCAACAGCGGCGACGCGTTCCCCAGCGGTCTGCAATGAACCAGCACCGCACCTCCTCGCGGCGGCACACGGCGATGGGCCAGATCCGCGGCGGCACAAGACGAACGGGCTATACAGCGGCGAACCGGCAGCGACCTGCTGCTACGATCCGACGAACGACAACTCCAGCGGCGGGATTTGTGCGTTACAGTAGTGTTTAGGACGTTTGGAGGTGACCCACATCCGTTCGAAGCTCGATTCAGGCTACCCACACCTTGGCGAGCTAGATCTAGGTGACCCACATCTTACGAAGTCGGTTTTGGTGGTAATGAGTCATTCAAACCCTTTTAGAATTGATTTCGAAGGCTAAATAGTGTACGTAACTTGTTGTATTTTTCTGTTTTAGTGCTTAGCTGTGAGGTCGACGCAAAACTTAAGGGCGCGGTTGTGAGTAAGTAGACAAGGGGCGTGTGCGTGCGTTAATGTATGCTAAATGGTCTCTAACGTGCTGATTTTGTGGCGTTTAATGCTAATTTCGTTACGTCATTGTGCTAAATAATTCTCGTTGTGTTAGTCGATATACTTGGAGTAGTGTTGGATATTTGTCGATGAAAATGGTGAGTTTTCTGCTTTGCTAAACTGTTGAGTATTCCTGTGGTAATGTTTGTTGCCTGGATATGCATGAATTGTTCGGCGTGTTTTGTGAGCTATTATCCTTAGTAATGCTTGTTAAATAATGATGTTGGATATTGAGCATGATTGGGTTATTATCTCATTATTAGAAAGTTGTCTATGTTGTGGAAGCATGCTGGATTGTACTTGTGAGTTGAAAGATGCAGGGTTAGTAGTATAAAAAAGTATATAGTAAGACTCTGGTGAGAGTTGGATTCTTGGAGGGAATGAATGAGTGGGTGTCATGGCCTCGGGTATAAATGGTCGGGGGCTGATACGTCACTAATGGAGTGAATGAGTGAGTGTCAGGGCCTCGGGTAAAAATGGTCGGGGGCTGATACGTCACTAATGGAGTATCGAGGCCTCGGGTATAAATGGTCGAGGGTCGATACGAGGAGTCCTTTGGAAGGAAGACTATTAGGGCCTTGGGTATAAATGGTCAAGGGCCAATAGATGGTGAAGTCATCAGGGTCTCGGGAATAAATGGTCGAGGGCCGATGCAGTAGTGTCGGGGCTTTAGGTGTAAATGGTCAGGGGCCGACTCTACTCGAAGGAGATAATTGTGGAAGGTTAGGATAACTGTGATAAGCGTAGAGGTACTTGTGATGTTAGGGAGACTAGAGGTTGGTTGTTTACGTGCTTCCTGGTTGTGGTTGTCACTAAATTTTATGGAATATGTTTATGTTTGAATGCATAATGTATTAAAAAGCATGACTACGAATGTTTTTTGATATAGTTGAGCATGATGTGTGTGTGTGTTGGTGAAGGCTACTTACGGAGTATATTTTATATACTCACCCCCCCCCTACAATGATTGTTTCAGGTGAAGGACTTGTGGGCGACCATGGTGATGGGACGGAGGAGACATGACGATCGAGGACCATAGGCTGCTTAGTCACTCTTGCTTAGCTTAAGTGATTAGTTAAGACCTTATGTTATGGTCAATAAACTATTTGTTCGTATTTGAATAATTGGGAGATTCCCCCTTGTTGTTAGTTTCATTTCGGGATAGGTGTCTATTTTAGTTTTATTCCATTCATTGAGTTTTGCCTAGTTTGAATAATAAACTTGCCTCGTGAGGTGGTCCACGAATGTTGTTGAATGATATTCTAAGAGATTGATTTATCGTTAAATTGATGAGAATTGGAACTTGATTTTATATATTTGTTTGTATAGGGAGTTGGTATGACGTACTTGGGGGTTAAGTTTAATTAGTTGGGTAGTTAACGTGATCTAGAATTGTGTGGGAAATTCTGGGTCGTTACACTATTGAATACGACCTGCTTTATGATTGTTACAAATGTTGTTAGGTGTCATAAACGAAGTGATCCTGATTCGTTCATGCAGAAACTGATGGGATGTGATTTTCGAAGCGGAAGCGGATCATCATTCATGAATTTATTAGAAACAAAATCAAACAAGTGCAAAAATGAAAACACAGGGAAAAAATGTTATTACCTTTGAAGAACTCTTCTTCAAGTTAATTTCCACCTGAACACCACCACTAAATCTTCTGTGCTATCCTCTTGGGTCTCGAGAACATGCTTGTGGGAGCGTTCGTTTGGAACGAGAGGGAGAATTTAGAGAGATTTAGATGGAGAGAAATGCTTGGGAGTCTTGTGTCATTCACCGCTCTGTTTTGCAAAACTGCAAAACCAAATAAC
This sequence comes from Momordica charantia, assembly GCF_013281855.1. Classification (NCBI taxonomy): domain Eukaryota; kingdom Viridiplantae; phylum Streptophyta; class Magnoliopsida; order Cucurbitales; family Cucurbitaceae; genus Momordica; species Momordica charantia. Next base: position 7,390,914 of record NW_028275161.1, on the reverse strand, counting down.
AAAAATAGTGACGTGGGGTATACCCCACGTCACTTAACTCCCCACTCCCCTGCAATTTTGCAGGGGAGTAAAATATTAATTATATATTTAATTTATATATTAATATATATATATTAATTATTTATTAATTATTTATTTATTAATTAATATGACTAAATATATATATCTATATATAAATCAAATAAATAATTAACACTTAATTATTTATTACAAAAATAGAATAATATTCTGTAGCAATTCTCTCGTATAACCTATAATCGTAATGTACATCTTATGCACATTATTTTTTAACCTATAGTTTTAATATGAATCATATTCATATTAATTTTATTTGAATCTCATTCAAATAATTTCTCTCATAATATATAGTTTCAATTTGCATTAACTATAATGTATCAATATACATATAATCCCTTAAGCAATTTGAACATTTCAAAATTTTCCAAAAAAATTTAATCCTCGTTTTACCTGTTATGAGCTAGCAAGGGGACCTAATGGACCTACCGATCAGAAGCTCCAACGATACGAGACTAATCAGTCAAACTCATTGACCGAGTTAATCAACATTCGTTAACTGTGGGTCACTCCACTAAAGACCCGCAGCAGCACTCTTCTTACTGCAGAATGTTTTCGTGTCCACGGTTATACGACCATTAATGACAAGTCAATCCTTCACGAGTGCTCGTAACTCAAGCTGGGTCAAATTACCGTTTTACTCCTCAGTTACATCTTACTCCTTAAATACCACTGCTCCTCTAATGAACAACCCGGTTATGGTCTTACCAATAACCAGAAGTCCCTCTCAGGACAGTGAGAAGGTGGGGCCACTTGTTCAAGTACCGGAGTCTGCATTCAAGAGAATACTCATCTACTCTCTAAAGTCGGGGATGAGTGAATTACATCTTTTGAAGTTATGTTCCTAGCTCCCCACTCAGTCTCTTCCCCAAAAAGGTAGGAATATTGAGTCGGCGACTCGGGCCACTCTCACCCATACAAATCAAAAGACGAGCCCTCACAGGCAGGAGTCCATAACTCGCTCAAAATTAAGAATGAGTTGTCTGGTCATCCTATGAAATATTAATCTGTTAGTCAACGGCGTTACATCTAAAGATTAGCTATTTCGTAGTCCGGTCTTAGACAAAGTCATTGTATAGGATACCCTCACTCGCATGTCTCCACACGAACGACTTGGATCGAGTCGTCTGTACCATTTACAAAGTGGGCCGTATCCATAGTGTTGCTAGGATAAGGTACCCAGCCTTATAAATATACTATAGACCTTTTAGGTTATTCATGAGACATTATCCACTCGTATATCAGGGGTATATCAAATATATACCTAGTATATCAGGGGTATATCAAATATATACCCAGTATATCAAATTTATACCCAAAATATATACTGTCCCGGTTACATGATAATAACCTTGGATATTTAGTTTATTGGATTTTGGACAATACAATGCTATGAATTCAACAACACATTTATTGAATAAAACTTTATTGAATATACATTTGTTTTTACATTAATACAAACTACGAGTTTAGGGCAATATACCCAACAGAAACATGTGAGCGAGGGTGTTCTACACAATGAGATTGTGTAAGACTGACCCTGAAATAATCATTGTTACGTATTAACACTATTTACGGATATTTCATTTATCGATGACTTAGATAACTTTATCTAAATCCTGAGCCGTCTATGAACTGCTATTTATTAAAGATTCTCCCTTGATCTGCATAGGTGAGAGTAAGCTCATTAGTGCTGCTCAATATGCCTCCCATTATAGGGATAAGACTGGGTAGATAGCTGGGGACATATAATTAGCAAGACAGAATTCACTCCTACCCGATTTAGGGATAGTAGAGAGGTTGTTCCCTTAAGGGCTGATCCCGGGTCTTGAACAAGGGGCACATCATCTCACTGGCCTGAAAGGAATTGGATTTAGTGATTTGATCCTAAATCAATTGTTCATTAGAGGGATAGTGATACTTAAGGAGAAAGATGTAACTCAGGGGTAAAACGGTTGTTTGACCTAGCTGAGGTTACGAACGGCCTATGAAGGATCAACTTAGCGATGACGGTTATATCAAATGGACACAAATATACCTACAATGAGGGGAGTGCATCTATAGGCTATAGTGGACAGTCCTGTTAGTTAACGAATGTTGATTAACTAAGTTAAAGAGTTTGACTAGTTAGTCTTGAATCGTTGGAACCCATGATCTGTAGGTCCATCGAGTCTCCATGCTAGCTCATAAAGGATAAAATTGATGAACTAGGTGAAACAAGAATTTGAAGTGTTCAAATTCGATTTTTAAGGAATATTGTATTTTATATGAGATACAATATATAATTTAATAATTAATTGAGAATGAATTATATTGGAGAGTATCACTTATTTAAATTAGTTTTAAATAAGTTTAAAGTATGAAAAAGAGTTGTAATTTGATTAATGTGATTAATCAAGCTTAGGTGTCAAAGACTAATTAATATGAGATATTAATTTGGCTTGGTTTTTGTTTTAATAGAAAATTGATATTTCAATTTTTGTTTTTATAAAAAATTAGTTTTCTAAAAGTTTTATTTAAACAATCAAGTTAGTGGAAAAATCCAACTTCAAAGTTGGATTTTCCCACTAACTAGTGGTTTTTGAAGTGTTTCTTCAAAGCAATGACACCTATCTTTTACATGTTAGTGGGGTTTGAAGTGGAAGGCATGCAAGGCTTGTCCTTGCATGCATTTGGTCTTTATAGAGGTGATGAATATCACTTGGAGAAAGCTAATGCTTCCTTGCATAAGTGCATAATGTTTCCACTCAAATTTCTATTGTTTTCTCCTAGCCGTTAGTACTTTCCCTTTGCTTTCACTCATAAATCGGTCCCACAACCGTGTTCATCAACCCGAGGATAGCACAGATTTGCCGTTGGTGGTCCCATTGAGTTAGAAGAAGAAGTTATAGTGGAGGTCTTCAAAGGTATAAAGTTAATCACTTCCTCTTTACCTTTTCCATCATATTTTCCAGCATGCTTCTTTTAGTTAAATTGTTTCATTAAGTGTATTATGATCCTTAGCTTCCGCTGTGCATGTCTAAAGTTCCATCACAATGTATATATTTGATATATAGTATATATTTAATATACAGTGTATATTTTTGTTATATGGTGTATATTTGATACACAAGTGGATAATGTTCCAGTAATAACCTAAATGGTCTATAGTGCATGGATAAGATTAGATACCTCATCCTTGCCAAGAGGAAGAGCCTTCATCTCATCTCATCCCGTATAGAGGAAGAGCTTCCAATATAGCTCATCTCGACCGGCTAGAGGAAGAGCTTCCATCAAAATAGCTAATCCTGGCCAAGAGGAAGAGTTTTCATCATAGCTCATCCCCACCTAGAGGAAGAGCTTCGATATCAGCTCAACCCCGGTTAAAGGAAAAGCTTCAATTAAGCAGCTCATTCCTGATTAGAGTAAGAGTTGACATCAGATAGCTCATTCCAAACATAAAGGAAGAGCTTCCATGATATGATCATATTCGGACAAGAGATCCAAAAATCAACCTACGTCAGTGAAGAGGAAGATAAAGATGGGAAGCTCCCTAAAAGGAGGATGGATTTCAACGAGTATCCAGAAAAGATGCCACAATCTGAGAACAAGTCTACCGCACGCACGTTGACTACACGGCACACCCCACTATCATGGGCAAACCTCACAAGGCGACGCCTTCCGTGCACACGACATCGCCCATTATCGCAAGCTTCATCGCGCGCCCACGCACGACAATCCCCGCACGCATGCTCATGCCCCAACGCGCGCACCAACCACCTAGCCGCACGCCCCGCGCGTACCCCACCAGACACAACCGTGCACCGTTACACGCCTACTTACCCGTGCGCCCGCCGACCACTTACCACGCTAGTGCCTGCATGCCATGCCATGCTAACCTCTCGTAAGAGTCCAGCACCTGCCCCAGCGCGTGCGCCTGCCTGACTGCTGCCAGCGCTTGTTCGCCCGCGCGCCCCTACCTCGCCAACCTTATCAACCTCGCAGCGCCCTCGACCACGCGCCCATGCTCGCACGCCTCTACCTCGAACACCCGTGCGCCCCTACTGCTCGCCTATGCCATGCCACCCGCACGCACACTACCGCTCGTCTGAGTGCGCCAACTGCCATGCCAACCTTCTAACGCGCCTCGCATGCCATCGCACGCACCCCAACTTACGCCTGTGTGCGCACGCCCAGCGCCTACCCCTCGCGCTCGCCACACCGCCAGCCCCTCATGGGCGCCACCTCGTTTGGCGCCAAAATTGGAGTGTCCTGCCGCCCACTCATTGACAAATTAGGAAAAGATTTCTTTTTCTTATTTTGTCAAACACTTGTGGGAATTATTTTTGCTTTAGATTTTTATTTGCTTTTATTTTATAGCAAATATCTTTTTAGACAAATATTTTGCTAGAGTGTATTTTTCCTTGGATTTTATTTTGCTTGCTTGATTAGCAAGTTGGTGCATTTTAGGCAAGTTTTTCATTCTTTGGGAATTTATCATTTTTAATTTTTAATTTTTTATATTGTTATTTTTCTTGTAAAGACCATGGGTCTTAGCCTATAAATAGGCTTGCACCCCTCTTGTATTTCACACCTTACGTCGAAGTTATGAAGTTTAGAATTTGAGCGTTTCTCTCCTTGCTGTGTGCAAACCCCCCTAAAAATACCGAATCCCTTTATGTGGTTGAACTTAGGTTTTCATATTTTACCCCTCGAAGTATGCTTGTTTGATTGGTCATCAAACTTGTGGAGTGTTTCCGGCCTTAAGCATAGTGAGTATTCTGTCAGCTCAAGGTAACGACTGCAAAGGTAACCTTTCTAACCCTTAGCCTTTCGGGTTGAAACCATCTATACGATTGTGTTCAAGTGGCTTAAGGCTCGAGTAGTCCAATACCCTTGGGTTGTCGCGTATCATTCAATCTCAACTCATCCTTATATAGAGGAAGAACTTCCATATCAACTCGACTCCGGTTAGAGGAAGAGCTTCAATCAAGTAGCTCATCCCCGGTTAGACTAAGAGCTAACATCAGATAGCTCATCCCAACATAGAGTGAGAGCTTCCATATCAGACAGCTCATCCCCATATAAAAGGAGGAACTTTCATATCAGCTTGGCCCCGGTTAGCATAAGAGCTTCGATCAGACAGCTCAGCCCTCTATAGAGTAAGAGCTGACATCAGATAGCTCATCCCAACATAGACGAAGAGCTTCCATCAGATATCTCATCCCCACATAGAGGAAGAGCTTCGATATCAGCTTGACCCCAGTTAGAGTAAGAGCTTTGATCAGACAGCTCATCCCTCTATAGAGTAAGAGCTGAAATCGGATAGCTCATCCCAACATAGAGGAAGAGCTTCCATAAGATAGCTCATCCCACATAGAGGAAGAGCTTCCAAATCAGCTCAACCCCGGTTAGAGGAAGAGCTTCGATCAAACAGCTCATCCCTCTATAGAGTAAGAGCTGACATCAGACAACTCATCCCAACATAGAGAAAGAGCTTTCATCTCAACTCATCCTCACATAGAGGAAGAACTTCCATAATAGCTCATCCCTTATTAGAGGAAGAGCTTCGATCAAGCAACTCATCCTCATTTAGAGGAAGAACTTCCATCATCTGATCATATTTGAGCGAGCATGATAGACCTAACTTAGGTGCTGTCGACATACACTCGAATGAGGGCAACCAAATACAAAGTACGCATGCCAAACTCCTAAAGGGCTGTTTGGTTCAAGGTTTCAAAAATGATGCCTGGGATTAAGATACCTAGGAATAAGATGCTTGGAAAAATAAGAAAAATTTTCGAAATTTTTTGCACAAAATAGAAAACAAATCAAGACAAATTGCAATTGGTAACTCGTGTACGTTGTTCACGAGTTTTGACTTTAACCAGAAGCACCCTAGTTTTGTAAATAGTTTTGGGATGTACCCTATTTCAGATTTCTATTATGTTATTTTATTTTAGTTTGTGATGTACCTTAAATTTGTAATTTATTTTTTTAAATCATATTATTTATGAAATTAGCCCGAGATAGAATTTCTTATCCTCGAAATTTCTCCAATTTCCTTTAGAAATTAGGTTTATGTATTCCTTTTTAACAACAAAAGTTACGGTATTCTCTCTCTTTATAGTTTCCAATTTCCAATTTCCCCTCTCCGACCAGCCACCGTTATTGTCCTACCATCTCCTCCCTCCCAACGAGATCCACGCAATTACCATAACTCCGGCGAGATTCCAGTACCAGCGTGGTCGAACTCAGCAAATTCCTCGAACAACCTCGGATTTTAAAACCCACACTCTTCTGAAGTCGGATCGGACTTAAACTAGTAAATTCCCTTAGCGACCCGCGTCCCAGGTTAGATTAATTTGCTGTTTGATTTTGGATTTGTTTGCTTACGGCTTAATTTGGGTCTAGTTTGAGTTCGTTTGTTTAGATTTTTGCTCCTTTGTTTGCATTTTCAAATGATGTTGTTTCTATTTGATTGCTCTTCTGTATTGATGTGTGATGACCATGGCGAAAAATTTGTACCCATCGAGGCTTGAACTCATAACTTTAAGTCTATTTGAGAATGGAACTAACCCATAAAATTATTCATGTTTTGGATTCTTTAGGGATCGTCGGATAGTGATTTCGTTTTTTGTTATATGTTTTTCAAAATTGTGCTTATTTTCTCACTATTTCTTTGCTATGGTTTTCACCTTTTCTTAAAGAAACACTTGAATGCTTGCCAAATTTCAAAACAAAAACTAATTTTAAAAGACTCTTGCTTTTAGTTTTCGTGATTTGGCTTCAATTTTGAAAACATTTTACGTGAATGGATGAAAAAACTAAGAAACTTGTGGGCGGAAATAGTGTTTGTAAGCTTAATTTCAAATACCAAAAGCCAAAAAAAATCAAATAGTTATCAAACAATTTTTGTGGTTTCTCAACTGTGTGCTTGTGTTTCTATTCTTGAACGAAAATTCAATGCTTTGTTGTTAAATCTGCAATTTGACTTGTCTGGTTTATTATGCTTTGGCTTTTTCATATGAACAATTAATTCTGTCATAAATAGTTATTTTATATGGTTCCTCATAAATATTGTTTGTTTAAACATGAATTTGAAATGAACTTTTAGAGTCCTTTTTGCTTTCTCAGAGAATTGTGTGCAAATAATGTGTTAAGTTGTAGTTTAAAACACAGAGCTTTGATTAGGCATAAACAAAGCATATTATGTTGTGGTGAATGATCTCTTGTAACTTGAGCTCTGTTATAGATTTCGAGGGTATATTTTAGAGGTTATAGTTCTTCACTAATCAATGGTCTAATAGTCCTGATCAGGTCCTCCTAATCATTTCTTATACTATATGTTATTTACTAAGTTTTCTTGTTCGCATTGAACTTATTATTGTTCGATATGTGTAAATTTCTTTTGATGCTCTAAATTTGTCATTAGTTTGAGTGTTTCAATGCTATGTTTCTTTTTAAATCTGTAGCTGTGTAAAAGAAATTGTATTTATTTACTTCTTTTTTGTCTGCTTGTGGTCATGACTGATTTTTGAGAACATGACATGACATGGTAGTATGTATTGCATGTTTATGTTTTTAAGATAATTTCATTTTTTCGTCTGATCCCTACGTTACGATAATAGAAGGTCAATGTTGTTGTTATATGTTCGGCTTGGAGAACTCATATTGATGGTTTCTGTGTTAATGTTAGAGTAAATATTTTTTTTTCCATTATCAGATTGATTGTTGCAATGGGAAGGAAGAAAACAGAAGAAGGTGGTGGAAACGCCAAAGTTAAGCCTGGTAAAGACGTTTCTGGGAAGAGAGAGAAGCTTTCAGTTTCAGAAATGCTTGCCAATATGGATCAGAAATCGGATAAACCGAAAAAGGGATCTTCATCTTTGAGCAGTGGTGCTAAGCCTCAAGCAAAAGCTCCAAAAAAGGTCGCATCTTACACTGATGACATTGATCTCCCTCCCTCAGATGATGAGGAAGAAGAAATTGTGTCTGATGAGGAGCAACAAAGTAGCAGTTCCCAGAAACAGCTACCGTGGCAGGACAGGGCTGATGTAAAGCCTCTGGAGGTTGCTGTTAGTGACAAAGAGTTGAAAAAAAGAGAGAGGAAAGATATGCTTGCTGCCCATGCTGCAGAGCAAGCGAGACAGGAAGCTCTAAAAGATGACCATGATGCTTTCACTGTTGTAATCGGTAGTCGAGCTTCAGTTATTGATGGTAATGATGAAGCTGATGCAAATGTCAAAGACATAACAATTGAGAATTTCTCTGTTTCAGCTAGAGGGAAAGAGCTGTTAAAAAATGCATCAGTGAAGATATCTCACGGGAAGAGGTATGGTTTAGTTGGGCCTAATGGGATGGGAAAGTCTACATTATTAAAGCTCCTAGCTTGGAGGAAGATACCGGTTCCTAAAAATATCGATGTTCTCTTGGTCGAACAAGAGGTTGTTGGCGATGATAGAACTGCGCTTCAAGCAGTTGTTTCTGCTAATGAGGAGCTGGTCAAGCTTCGGCAAGAAGTTGCAGATTTGCAGAATTCTGACGGTGGTAAAGATGAAAACGACGGGGATGATGATGCAGGAGAGAGGCTTGCTGATTTATATGAAAGGTTGCAGCTGTTGGGATCAGATGCAGCTGAGGCCCAAGCTTCCAAAATTCTTGCTGGACTGGGTTTTACCAAGGATATGCAAGCACGACCAACCCGTTCATTTAGCGGTGGATGGAGGATGAGAATTTCATTGGCTCGGGCTCTTTTCGTTCAGCCCACACTTTTATTACTAGATGAACCCACAAATCATCTAGACCTTAGGGCTGTTCTCTGGTTGGAGGAGTACCTGTGTCGGTGGAAGAAAACTCTTGTCGTAGTATCACACGATCGAGATTTCCTCAACACTGTCTGCAGTGAGATTATTCATCTTCATGACTTTAAGCTTCATTTTTATCGTGGAAATTTTGACGTTTTCGAAAGTGGGTACGAGCAGCGTCGGAAGGAAATGAACAAGAAGTTTGAGATATATGATAAGCAGGTGAAAGCAGCTAAGAGGTCTGGAAACAGGGCTCAACAGGAGAAGGTGAAAGATCGAGCAAAGTTTGCTGCTGCTAAGGAAGCCTCAAAGGACAAGTCCAAGTCCAAGGGAAAGGTTGATGAGGATGATCCCCTCCCAGAAGCCCCCAGAAAGTGGAGAGATTACAGTGTTGAATTCCACTTTCCCGAACCGACCGAGCTCACCCCACCGTTATTACAGTTGATTGAAGTCAGCTTTAGTTATCCAAATAGGGAAGATTTTAGACTTTCTGATGTTGATGTGGGTATTGACATGGGAACACGCGTTGCTATTGTCGGGCCCAATGGAGCGGGAAAATCTACTCTTTTGAATCTCCTAGCAGGTGATCTGGTACCAACAGAAGGCGAAGTTCGGAGGAGTCAGAAGTTGAGGATTGGGAGGTACTCACAGCATTTTGTAGACCTTCTGACAATGGAGGAAACGGCAGTTCAATATCTTCTTCGTCTTCATCCCGATCAAGAGGGCCTTAGCAAGCAGGAGGCTGTTCGTGCTAAGTTGGGGAAATTTGGACTCCCTAGCCACAATCACCTCACGCCAATTGCTAAACTATCTGGGGGCCAAAAAGCCAGGGTTGTTTTTACCTCAATTTCCATGTCGAAGCCACACATATTACTGCTTGATGAACCGACGAATCACTTGGACATGCAGAGTATTGATGCACTTGCAGATGCCTTAGACGAGTTCACTGGTGGAGTTGTTCTGGTCAGTCATGATTCCCGACTCATATCACGCATCTGTGAGGACGAAGAGAAAAGTGAAATTTGGGTTGTTGAAAACGGTACCGTGGAATCGTTCCCTGGAACTTTCGAGGAATACAAGGAAGAATTGCAGAAGGAGATTAAAGCCGAGGTTGATGATTAGATCAGTAGTGTAATCTTGAGAAAGGTGTTAGATTTTCAAGTTGCACCTTCTACTTTGTCCTTTTTGGTTTCTGAGGTTTATTTTAATATCTTACAATTCATGAGTTTTGCTTATGATACTGTAACATATTCTACGAAAAACTTTACAATATTAAAATACTGTCTTCCCTCCTCTCGTTTACTGGCCTTGTTTCTGCTCTCTGATTATATTTCTCGGCTACCGAAAATGGGCCTATAGTTTGTACGCAATTTGAATTTTGTTTGACCAAATGGATTCAATAAATATTTGGTAGAATTATTTTTCAAAACTATTTTTGAATCTTGTGAACGTGTTTTATTCTGAATTGGAAACTTTAAAATGCATAATTACATTATAAAAAATCTCGTGAAATCTGAATTGGAAACTTTAAAATATATAATTACATTATAAAAAATCTTTTGAAAAACATATTATTTCACGTATAAATTTGTTTCATTTATGTAAAGCATAATATATTATAAAATTTATAAAATATATGTTAAAATTAACAATTTATAAGATCCAATTAAACAGGTAACTATATAGTTTACAAATATCATGTGTTTAAAAAAAAACATAGAAATCATGAAATTCAATTATATTTTATATTAAATACTTTGATTTCAAATTTCTGTTTTTAGATCACCCATCAAATTGTACCTTTAATTATTTTATTTTATTGAATATATTTCGTGTCGCCTCACTCGTAATTATGGTAAAGTTAATGTAGACTAAACCTTCAAATTCTATACTAGGCAAACTCAATAATTAGGTTAAATATTGGGTTTAAGAAGTCAATGAAGTTCACGAATATGGAATAAGTAATACTATATTTTAAACATATACTCAACATTTCAATACCAGGTGGGATAAATTAAAACTCAATCCGACAGTAAATCACTAAATCTATGAAGCTAATATAATTACCAAACGTAAATTCAACTTTCTAATTCCAAATATGTTCATCAAAGACCATGAAAAGAATTTGTTGATGAATGAAAAGAATTTTTGCATAGGCAAAGGTTGCTCTGATACCAAGAGAAGATATGTAGCAATACGGTGAATACTCTCTATGTATGACAACTAGAGAGATTGGTGCATATTTATACAGAGAAGAATAATACAAATATGGGAGAATAAAATCATTGACCACAATCGTGGCCACTGATAAGGGGGCAATAAGCTGACATATTAATGAGATTACATTGGGAAGGAAATAAAAGATATTTTGTAACGCCCCGAGTCCCTCAGAATAGTTAGTCTCGAATCAGGAGATTTTTCATTTAATTTCTAAATTAATGGTTAATTAAATTTATACATATTCATCGGGCTCTAAACTCCAATTAAATTGATATTCACCGGACTTCGTGTAATGGGTCTTGTTTTAAGATGGAATGGATTTCTTTCTCCTCTTGGGCTTAGATATGTTGGGCTTTTGGGTTGGGTTGGTTTTAAAACAAAAAGAAAAAAAAAGGGAAAACCCTAAGCTCCATCTTCTCCTTCCTTCTCCTTCACGTTGATAGCAGCCGCCCCCCAGTCCACTTTCCCTCACCGGCGACCATACCTCACGGCGGCGACGGAAGCGGCGGCGCCTTCTCGAAACAGCAGCAGCGGCGGCGAGTTCGTCACAGCAGCGGGCACGACGGCGTCGCGGTGGGGCAGCAGTCATCTTCCCGCTGCTTTGCGGCGTTTTCCGACGTGGGTATTACGTTCTCGCAGCGGCGGCGCTCCTTCGGATCGAACAGCAGCAGCGGCGGTGCTCCTTCGGCAGTCGTCGACGGTAGCAGCGGCGCGCCTTCAGTTTGCGGTGGCAACGCCGTTTCTGCGGCGTTCCGACGGCGGACCTTGGCCGTGCGCGCTCCGACGACCACCCACAGCCCCGATCTGTGGCCTTTGCTTCCCCTCGACGACTTTAGACGCTTACCCACACCTGTCCGGAGTTCGATTCGCGGTACCCACTCCTATTTAGACTCAAACCAGCATTGCCCATCGCTTTTGGCATCGGAACAGCAAGCCTAAGGACGTTCGAAGCCCGATTTAGGCTACCCACACCTTGGCCAGCTAGATCTAGTTGACCCACACCTATACGAAGTCGGTTTTGGTGGTAATGAGTCATTTGAACCCTTTTAGAATTGATTTCGAAGGCTAAATAGTGTACGTAACTTGCTGTATTTTTTTGTTTTAGTGCTTAGGTGAGAGGTCGACGCAAAACTTAAGGGCGCGGTCGTGTGTAAGTAGACAAGGGGCGTGTGCGTGCGTTAATGTATGCTAAATGATCTCTAATGTGCTGATTTTGTGGCATTTAATACTAATTTTGTTACGTCATTGTGCTAAATAATTCTCGTTGTGTTAGTCGATATACTTGGAGTAGTGTTGGATATTTGTCGATGAAAATGGTGAGATTTCTGCTTTGCTAAACTGTTGAGTATTGCTGTGTTAATGTTTGTTGCCTGGATATGCATGAATTGTTCGGCGTGTTTTGTGAGTTATTATATTTAGTAATGCTTGTTAAATAATGATGTTGGATATTAAGCAGGATTTGGTTATTATCTCATTATTAGAAAGTTGTCTATGTTGTGGAAGCATGCTGAATTGTATTTGTGAGTTGAAAGATGCAGGGGTAGTGGCTTAAGGAAGCATATAGTAAGACTCTGGTGAGAGTTGGATTCTTGGAGGGAATGAATGAGTGAGTGTCAGGGCCTCGGGTATAAATGGTCGGGGGCTGATACGTCACTAATTGAGTATCGAGGCCTCGGGTAAAAACGATCGAGGGTCGATACGAGGAGTCCTTTGGAAGGAAGGCTATTGGGGCCTTGGGTAAAAATGGTCAAGGGCCAATAGATGGTGAAGTCATCGGGGCCTCGGGTAAAATGGTCGGGGCCGATGCAGTAGTGTCGGGGCTCTGGGTAAAAATGGTCAGGGGCCGACTCTACTCGAAGGAGTTAACTGTGGAAGGCTAGGATAGCCGTGATAAGCGTAGAGGTACTTGAAATGATAGGGAGACTAGAGGTTGGTAGTTAATGTGTTCCTGGTTGTGGTTGTCACCGGATTTTATAGAATGTGTCCATGTTTGAATGCTTAATGTGTTGAACAGCATGACTATGAATGTTTCATGATTTTTGTTGAGCATGATGTGTATGTGTTGTTGGTGAGGGCTACTTACGGAGTATATTTTATATACTCACCCCCCCCCCCCTCTACAATTATTGTTTCAGGTGAAGGACTCGTTGGCGACCATGGTGATGAGACGGAGGAGACATGACGAGCGAGGACCATAGTCTGCTCAGTCACTCTTGCTTAGCTTAAGTTATTAGTTAAGACCTTATGTTATGGTCAATAAACTATTTGTTCGTATTTGAATAATTTGGAGGTTCCCACTTGTTGTTAATTTTATTTTGGGATAGGTGCCTATTTTAGTTTTCTTCCATTCATTGAGTTTTGCCTATTTTGAATAATAAAATTGCCTCGTGAGGTGGTCCACGAATGTTGTTGATTGATATTCTATGAAATTGATTTATTGTTGAATTGACGAGAAGTGGAACTTGATTTTATATATTTGATGCATAGGGAGTTGGCATGACGTATTTGGGGTTAAGTTTAATTAGTTGGGTAGTTAACGTGACCTAGAAGTGTGTGGGAAATTCTGGGTCGTTACATATTTGCTATATATGCACTTTGTACTACTGCTTGGTGGAACAACCTCGTTTAGCCACTTGTTCTTAGAGGGAAATTTAGACAATTTAGAGAAGAATTGAGAAATGCCAATATTACATTTTTTAGTTAGAGAATAAGGATCTCTCTCCCATCCTACTGCAATCAAACCTAAAATGGAGAAGTTTCATTTTTTAGAAAAAGGATTGTTTGAATATTGGTCATGCCATCATCCCCTTTCTTGAGTTGTTTGAATATTGGTCATGCCATCATCCCCTCTACTTGCTTCTCAAGAAAGGACAATGGAGAATTATTATTATTCTTGTTGATGCGTGGATTGCGACCTTTCGGTTCTCCTTCCTTCAAGAACTAAACTCGATGATTAAGGGAGCGAATACCTGCAAAACAAACTCGATCTAAACCAGTGTGACCTCCGTCACATGGGCTCTGATGCCTAAGTCAGCAAGGAGAGTAGAGAAGTAATCAGTTTCGAGTATGGAAACTTCCTTACCTTACGGTTAGGCAACATAGCCTATTTATAATTGCTGGGAAGGATCCCATTAGAGCCTTCTAATTGAGCCCTAGCTCTATATCGTCAAGGCCCAACGATTGTTAATCAACAGAAGAGGGTGGATGTTGGGCTCGACCCCGAACATGGGTGTTTAACCTCTTGGCGTTAGATCCGAGCGAAGGAAGCCGCATTGTACCTTGGCCCGAAGGCCAAGGTGAGAAGCCAGCGCCAAGGTGGGGTCGACGCAGAAGCGCCATGATGGTCCGGTCTCCGGGTTGTCTTTTGGCATGCGCCGGCCATTTACGTCCTGGGCTAGTCTCCCCTTATCTATGATCTCGAGCTTCAATCTCTTGTCTCGTTTCGGGTCGTTTTTGTTATGTATAACAATTATCACTTCTATATTTGAAATAAAAGTTTTAAAATAATTGCAATAAATAAAAAAAAATGACAAAATAGGATCGAAAGTTTGTTTCTTATAGCCTATTTTATATATAGTATAGATTAAATGTATTTATGTGACTACAACCAAGATTAGAAGAAAGACAAATAAAAATTGTATTCATATAAATTTTTTCTAAGAAAATTTGTTCTCATGATAAATAAAGTTGGGCAACAGGAGAAGAGACATGAGTCTCATTAAAGCTTAGACGCTGAGGGTGGAAGCTGTGTGTTACGGTCGTACATTTTTCAACCGCGCGGCGCCATGATCCAAGCTCGACCATGGCCAGCCTTACGGGGAACTCTAGCCCCAATCTACTTTTCGCACCTTTTGTGGCTTCGTCGGACCTTAGACGAGGTTTTTTCTTCCTCGACTCAGCTTCATTTCACTTTTCCAACCATCTTGGTTCTCGACCACTCGGCCGTCCCGCTCCTACAATGAGCCAGGACCTTACCGGGATGAGTTCTAACCTATAACGAGGTCAGAACGAGCTTAAAAAGCCAACTGGGTACAACCGGGAGATTCCTGCCGCTTAACTATGTCAAAACTAGCTTACCAGACCCATCGGACGCCTTTAAGACCATTCCTGCTGAGAAACTAGTCAATAACGGGCTAAACGACCTTACCGGGTATTGCCGGGATGATTTCTGCCGAGATCCGGACAAGGAATGACTGAACTTGGCAACCGGGATAAGTCTTGCCGCTTATCGGGCAAATACTAGCTTTTTCTCACTTACCGGGTGCCCACCGGTACTGTAGGATGCCACCCCGAGCATCGGGATGTCATCGGGCTTCCCTGAACTCTTGGACACGCATACCGAGAACCGACCCATGGACTTGTATTTATGATCGGGGCCTTTCGGACATCCATCCATCCGGACATAATCGAGGCACGACGACTCCCGCGGCCGTGCCTTGTCGTTCGAGCATACCGTACTACATAACGGCCTCTATGTGCAACCTCCAGCCCATGGGACGAAGCGCGATGCCGGCACACCCGTGCCGTCCGACACTGTCCTTGAGATTCCCATTCTTGAAGGATGACGCCCAAGACCTTAGTCTTGCAACGCTCGTCCACGCCATGACACACGCATGTGCCATGGGGTAGCTCACTTAGGCTACAGGGCCCACGGGTGGTGGAGAGCTGACACCATGCCTCCCCCTAAGGTACATTCTAAGGCATTCTTGGTCTGGCAGGCGTGTACGTGCAAAGTGGCGAGGAGTCACTCGCCAATGTAGAGCGCACGTTTGAACTCCGATTGACACGAAACTTGGCGTACTTGCATATCTCACTTATATGCATCTAACTCTAAAGCCGCTCGTCCAAACTCTCGACGGAACCCTTACTTCTAGGGTCATGGCTCGGGGCCCCCAACTTGCCCCGCTGAGCTTGTCACCGACACCACTGACATCGTCTTCGCCTTGCATTCTGCATATGTCTTCTCTAGGCATTCTTTAGTACATCCATGGGATGTGAAAGGATACACCATCCTCCTTAGTCGTATCACGATACTTCTCTCTCGGCCCTCAACATAGCCAGACGGGCGACATATGCATGTCGCCACCACTTGTCCACTATGTGGGCGTCACAACCTACTCTCTACTAGTATGGTTGTGACATTGTCCATCCACGATGAGGAGGTAGAATCGTTGAGAGCTTTTTTTGCTAAAAAGTCAGCTTCACCATTAATTGATCGAGGGATGTGGCGCAAAGAAATAGCTTCAAAACTATGAGATATCGCTCAAATGTCATGGATCCAAGAGCTTTCATCCCCGATTGAATCAAGATTTCCATTTATGAGATTAATCGCCAGAAGGGAATCCTATTCCACCAACAGCCGAGAGTAGGGAAAATTTTTGGCTAACTGAATACCATCAAGCAGGGCCAAAATTTCAGCATGCAGAGGATTCAAAGGAGCCAACAGGACTAAGGCATTTGCAGCCAAGATCGCACCATTTGAATCCCGAAGGAGAAGACCTAAACCCGTGGAAGAACGAAGACTGCTGCAGGAAGCATCTGTATTTTATTTCAACCAACCTTGAGGTGGAGCAGACCAATAGGTTGGTCATGGTGGTTGCAGAGAAGGTCGGGGTGCGTCTCGAGCTTCCTTGAAGGAGGAGGTATAGGCTATGATCGAAGCAGTCTTGAAATCCAGACCAGGTAATTGGTGGTTTTGAACTAATTTGTTTCTGTCAGACCAGATTGCCCAACATGTCGTAGCCGCCAGGCTGTAATCTTCCGTCTTAATTTGTTCTATGATCAATTCCATAGATGACAAAAAGGAATGGATGGATCCAAGGGAAGACGAACTGAGGGAAGCAGAATAGACCAAATTTGTGTCGCACGTGGGCATTGAAGGAGGGAGTGAGCAGTGGATTCGATAGTCGCAAGGCAGCAAGGACAGTAAGGTGAAACATCCATCCCTCTCTTCCGAATATTGAACATTATTGGAAGAATGTCATGAATTGCTTTCCATAAAAAAATGCTTGATCTTGGAAGGCACACTGATGTGCTAGAGATTCTGCCAAATTTTATTATTTGCTCCGCTAGGTTCAGATTCAATTTTTGACTGCATAAAAAGCCTATAGGCACTCTTCACACTGAAAAGACCCCTTTTGTCATCGTGCCATTGCCACGAATCTGTAATGTTGTGGTTGCTAAGGGGGCTTTTGAGAATTAGCTCAATATCCTCTTGACAAAAAAGAGAAGATATAGTGGGAAGGTGCCATGTACCCCTTGGCCAAATCAGGTTTGAAACTGTGATGTCGCCATTAGAAACGGGTGGAGTGATAGGTCGAAATGTGCTCTCTTTAGGGATCCAAGGATCAAGGAAAGTCCTAATAGAGGTCCCATTACCCACCTTCCTTCGAAGACCAGTAAAGAAGACTCTTCCAGAAGTAGGAAGACTTGGAAGGAGTTTCAGCCTGTAAGAAGTGAGAGTCAGCATAGTACTTGGCTTCTAAAACCTTAGAAACCAGAAGGTTGGGGTGTTTTAGGATCCGCCAAGCTTGCTTAGCAACAAGAGCTTTGTTGAAGCCCTCTAAATCTCGAAAGTTCAAACCTCCTAAGGCCTTTGGCAAACATAAGCGATCCCAACTCATCCAGTGCATCTTCTTATGGTCATTAGTTGTTCCCCACCAAAACAGAGCAAAAAGCTGTGATCATGGCAGAATCCCTTTGGGAGATGAAAGACACTCATAACATAAGATGGAATAGCTTGGCCAATGGTTTTTATCAAAATTTCTCTCTCCCACAGAAAAGAAGTTCCTGTCCAACCTTGCATAATCTTCCAAATTCTATCCTTTAAAAAGATCCAATCTCGACCTTTTCGACATGTGAAGGAAAAAGGCGAATCGAGATAGGATCCAAGGTTTTGAACTAATTGGATGCCAAGAATAGCTTGAAGATAATGTTGCCGATCCAAATGGACATTTGGAGAGAAAATAAGGGCAGATTTGGAAAAATTGATACATTCGCTCGAAGCTTTTCCATAATCTGCAAGAAGTTGCCGAAAAAAAATACATTCTCGTTCATCTGACTGTAGGAAGTTCAGATTGTCATTAGCGAAAAGCAGGTGAGAAATAGTGGGCCTCGAGTGATTAAAAGAAACTCCAGCGATATGGCCCATGGAATTAGCATGGTGAAGAAGCAATGATAGACCCTTTGCACAAATAAGGAACACATATGGGGAGAGAGGATCACCTTGTCTGATCCCACGGGAAAGGGAGAAAGATCCCTTAGCCTCGCCATTAATCAGGATAGAAAAACGCACCGAAGAAATCCAATTCATGAGGAGTGAGATCCATTCATGCGCAAACCCCAACTTGTACATAATTTCTTTGAGATAAATCCACTCAACCCGATCAAAAGCTTTGCTTAGGTTGAGCTTTAGAGCTGCCATGCCAGAGAGGCCGTTTTGTGACCCTGAATCGTGTGAAGGCATTCATGACCGATTATAATATTGTCCGTAATAGCTAGGCTATTAAGAAAAGCCGACTGCTCGTGCGAGATAATGTTTCCAAGGACTGGCAAGAACTTTGGCCACAATTTTGTAGGCTACGTTACATAAACTAATGGGGCAATAATCAGAGACAGATTTTGGATTCTTAATCTTTGGAATAAGAGCAATGTTTGTTGCATTCCAGTGTTCTAAGCTCCCATTGTTGTTCAGAATTCGGAGACACTCATCAATGGTTTGTGGACCAACAATATCCCAGTAACGTTGATAGAAGAAGGCCGGATAACAGTCAGGCTCGGGGGCCTTCGTTGGGAACATTTGCTTAACAGCCAAAAGAACCTCATCACCAGTGTAAGGAAGGAGTAGCCGCTGATTTGTTGACTGAGTTACTTTAGTTGGGATGAACTGAAGGACTTTCTCAAGATCTGTAGGAGTAGGAGTAGATGAGGCGAACATATTTTCAAAATAGGAGATGGAAGTTACCTCTATCTCATGAGCATCCTCCATCCAACTTCCATTGGCCATATTGATTCCACGAATAGTGTTCTTGCTTCTGCGCACGGTGGCTTTCTTGTGGAACCATTTGGTATTGCTATCACCCCATTTAAGCCAATCTTCACCAGATCTTTGCTCCTAATATATTTCCTCTTGTTCAAGAAGACCAGCCAAATGATTTTCCAGAGCGTGAATCAAATTAAAATCGATGGGAGGTGGCTGGTTATAGGCTGCTGCAAGGGCAGCTTTTTGCTTCTTGATTTGTAAGAAGAGATCCCGAATAAGAGAAGAGCCCCATGAAGATAGAGCCAACGAGGTAGCTTTATGATTTATGGAGAGAGAATGGCCATTGTTCGGATAATTCCAATTACCAGCTCCCAATATAACTGATCTGCAATCAGAATGGCGAGTCCATAGTTCCTCGAATTTAAAAGGCTTACGAAAAGATCTGTGCCTTCGAGAAGCCTTGTTACGGATTTCTAAGGCTACTACTTTGTGGTCGGATTGAGATCAATCAAGATGGCGAACAACAACTTCCTTGAAGAGATCTGAGAAGGAGATATTACAGATAAAATGATCAAGGCGTTTCTAGACTTGGGCACGACCAGAGCGGTTGTTGCACCATGTGAAATTATCACCCGAGAACCCCATATAATATAGAGAAGTGAAGTCAAGAATCCTGCGAAAATCAGCTGTAAGGGAGTCATCAGTAGCTGCAGTCCCAAACTTTTCATGGTGCCAAAGTATGGCGTTGAAATTCCCACCCACAAGCTAGGGTGAGTCATCATGATTGTAAATTCGTTTGAGAAGTTCCCAAGTTAATGGACACTTGTGAGTGACAGGATGGCCATAGAAACCCGTGAATCTCCAGCCCACATTATTCCAAGCGATGAAAGAATCAATATGGTGAAAAGAAAAGGAACGAATGGTGACATCCACCGAGTCTTTCCATAATAAGCATAAGCTGCCGCTGAGACCTCTCTTGTTCACTGTAAGACATCTATGGAAATGAAGTCTAAGTTTCATTTATTCCTACGATGATCATTACATTTTGTTTCCAACATAAATAAAACATTGGGGTTAAATTGACTAATGAAGTCACAAGTAATCCTGGATGTCCTAGGGTCCCCCAACCCTCGGACATTCCAGCAAAGAGTTTTCATGGCTCTCGGCGAGGTTACTCAACAACCTTCGTCGATAAAAAATTTGAGTCACCCATCCCATTAGAAGTCTGGTTATGTTTCTGGTTTTTTGGTCGATATTCGATCAAAGTGTCATTCATTTTCCTCTTTGGAGTGATGGAAGGAGTCGATGGATGGAGGAGAGTGCGCATTGATTTTCCCTTTTGCTATGTGCTAATTTCTTCCAAGCACGCAGATTAGAGGGGGATCCCTGAGATTGGCCCGAATTGATGCTGGTATTAATGCAAGAATTAAGGCAGGCGGAAGCAGCCAGCTTTGTAACTTCCTATTGAGCAACCTGAGAATCCTCAACGGTCGAGGTTGAATTAAGAATTGAATGCGCAGGGGCAGGATCCACCAAAGGAGGGCCATGATTTTGTCTGCAATTAATGGGAAGAGGAGCAGGTTTGGAAATTAATCCTTCCACATTAATTACAGCGGTGGGAAATGGTAACATGAGTGGTCACATAACACCGGAGTGTCCTGAGGTGTCACCGGTGGGATGACAGGTTGTGATGTCTGATCGGCGCTTCCATCAGAGGCCAATGATGGAGATTTTGCACCATCAGTGTGGATTGAAGAGGTAGGAGCATCAGGACGTTGCGCTTTAAGAGATCCCTGAAAACAAAGCCAAGGGCCATATTGTTGTTTCATACTAGATAGTTTTTAGTGCATAGCATAAGATTACACATGAAATATATAATATTCTTTTTATTAACAATCTAATGTCATCATTAAGAAGCAGTACAATTTTTCAAGCCCAGCTGACAAACATGGGAAGAAAGAGGAAAACATTATTGGATTTGTATGGAAATCCAAACAAAATGAGATAATGTATGCGAATGGTAAAACTTATTTACACAAATGTATAAAATTTTATAATTTTTATACTTTTAGATTTCTGTGGGTAGGATTTTATTTTAATTTTAATTTTACTCTTATTTATTGCATTTACATTTATTATAGTTATTTGTTTTTTTTAAATATAAAAGATTTAATTTCATAAATTATTATCATAATCCTTTAATTATTGTTGGTTCTATACAAATTTTCAACACTAATACCTTCATTCACTCATTCAAAATCTTAATTTACTCCTTCAAAAAGATTGATTTTCTTGATTTACCAATATTATTAATTACAAAAATATCCACATCATTCTCCCTCCTTTTGTAATTTCCCATCATTCCCCTTATTCAAGTACATGTCTTTCTAAAATCATAGTTAACAACTCACCCTCCAACTACAACCCTTAGATATAAATTAAATTCCATTTAAACTTCCTAAAATCACTATTAGCAAGTAACTCTCCAATTATAACCCTTGGATATATCCGAATTTTTGAGACTTCTAAAATAAAATCACTGTTAGCAATTCGCTCTCCAACTACAATCCTTGGATATATCTGGATATTTCCTAAAATCACTGTTAGCAACTCACTCTCTAACTATAATTATCGGACATATCCAAATTTTTGAGGCTTATAAAGTAAAATCATTGTTAGTAATTCACTCTCCAACTACAACCCTCGGATATATCCGGATATAAACTTCCTTATATCCCCATATATATAATAGTTCACACGAAATCAGAAATCGAAAAAAACCATTAGAGACTACTTAGACATGGAAGGACATTGAAAAGGTTTAACAGTACAAAAAAAAAAACACAGTTTTCAACATTGTACAATTTTGAAAGAGAAACTATTAGGATATATTGCAATGCAAACCTTTCAATCGGGATAAACGGAGACAAACTGCTCCGACAATGGAGGGGGACCAGAGACGAAGGAGCGGATCGAAATGGCAAGTTTTTGAATAAGAATCACAGAGACGGTGGTGAGATAAGAAGAACGGATATGGCAGTTGGAGAAGGAGGCACCTAGACGGCGGCAGAGGCGAAGGAATGCAGAGACGATCGATCAAAGATGGAAAACAGAGGAAGCAGAAGAGTTGGAGGAAGGGGTTTCAAATTTTTCGAGAATGGATGATTTTGAGGATTTTTGTAGTTTTGGTATTTTGTTTTTACTTTTGGAAAGTACAATTAAGCAAATTTTAAGGGATTTAAATTGTAACTTCCCAATTTACCAATTTGTGATTTTTAAAATTATTTTATATTACAAAAGGATATACTAGTAATTTGTGTGATGGGTACCATCCTAATTAGGCTTGTTTCATGACAAAAGTGTAAATTTTATATATTTCAATAATTTTATGTAATTATGATTTCTAAATAGCCCATCAATGTACTAATCCCATGTCAAATTGGTTAGGCAAGGAAATGATGAGGACAATTATCTCGATTGGTATGGGGACTTTTGCGTGAAACCAAAAGCAAAGCCGTGAGGGCTATGCCCAAAGCGGATAATATCATAGAATTGTGGAGATACTCGAGGTATTTTGAGTACCGTTGTCCTCAACGATGGGTATTACAGCCATAGTCTAAGTCTAGCTATGTCGGTGAAATATGTTGGAACTGATAGAAAAATTAGATGAAAACGATTGTTATGTCATGATTAAACCACTGTCTTGAAAGTAATTTTGGCACGATCATGGTGCTAATTCGTATGTATGTTGATTGCTCCCCAAGGTTAACATAACTCTGAATTTAGGGTGGACTCGCTTGAGTCGGATGGAATCGAAGAACATGCTCAGAAATTTTGTCAAAAGCTCCTAATGTTTCCTGTGCATAAGGAAACTTGATTTAGTTTAAAAAGGAAAAAGAAAAGAAAAACGTTAGAAAAAAAACGTTTTAACTTTATTAATTAAAACGTTACAAAATAAAATAAATTAATTAATTAAAACATTAAATAATTAATTCAGTAACGTTTAAATAATTAAAAAGAAATAAGACGTTTTTTCAAATTTATAAAAGAGATATTTATTTTACCTTTTTCAATATACTTTGTCATTTCCAACAAAATCCTCGAGTACTCAACAAATAAGTGGTGAGTCTCTGTCCGTACAATATCATACCACTGTGGAGATACTCGGATGTCCATAATACTCTATGTTCCCCTCCATTACGCTTCTTGCTCGTGCCTTCATGCCCCCTTCTTGAAATATGATAGATAGGTGTAACTTCACTCATATTTTGTATCAATATTAGGGATCTTTTTCTGATAGATCTAATCATTTCTTTCATTTAAAATAGAGACCAACAAACAATGGCGCCAAATCCCAATCTTCTGACGGGATTTAAATTACAGTTACACATGTGATTTAAATTTGACTGTTAGATAATAAATCTAATAGAGGCATTAATTTCGCTACCACCATAATTAATAATTGGATATAACTTTTTATTTATGAACTATTATGTCATTTGAGTTGATAATAGGTGAGATTTGTTTTTTTTAAGTACAATCAGTAGAGGGGGAGAAAATTCAAGCTCATGATCATTTGGCTAGAAACAGAATGCCAATTACTACTAAAATATGCTCGTGTTGGCATAATGAGGTGAGAATTGATTTAGTAGCTAATACTACAAAAATATGTACGATCAGCTTAAGCTATAGGTGAGCAAGACATTATAGAAAGACCTCATATTTTTTATATAATATAGAATATTGCTATTCATTTAATATAAATTTTAATTATAAATTTTAATTAATATATAAAACAATGTACTTATCATTTTTCATAAATTTTTTCTTATAGTATTCAAAATACACACTACTAAAATAATCCATAATTAATAGGCTCATGAAATTTTCAATTTTGATTGACTTATCTTTCAAATTTTAGTCTTTTTATTCATATTCTCAATTTTTTTTTAAACCTTAACCTATTAATATAACCTTATCAAAATTGTCCAAATTTAAATGGGGTTGAGACCTTCCATATTTCTTTATATATATATGTATATTTTTTTTAACAACCAATTCTTTGGGAAATTGACTCAGTGACCCTCAAAAGTTTATGGAATGCTCAAATGACCCACCCTGCCTAAATGACCCACTTTAATATTTAATTAAATTTAAAAGGGAGTGAAATTACAGTACTACCCCTTAGTTCAAAAAATCAAACTGTTTGCTCTCCATTCTCTCCATTTTCGCTTCCCCTTTTTCTTCGTGTTGAAACAAAGTGAAAGAAATTGATTTAATCATCGAGGTAAGTTTCGTTTCTTTTAATTTTTCCATTGCTCCGTCGATTTGAATGGTTAGGGCTTCGTTTTTTGTGTGTTGAGGAGTTGAGTGGTTTTTTTTTTCCGTCGATTCTGTTTTCATATGTGTAGATGAACGAATACATGAATGTTAATGCATCTATTAGGTATTTTTCCGTCGATTTCGTTGTCCGA
Source organism: Momordica charantia (assembly GCF_013281855.1). Taxonomy (NCBI): domain Eukaryota; kingdom Viridiplantae; phylum Streptophyta; class Magnoliopsida; order Cucurbitales; family Cucurbitaceae; genus Momordica; species Momordica charantia. The sequence continues at coordinate 7,366,378 of NW_028275161.1, read as the reverse complement.
TTTTACTTTTTTTTTCGTTCCATGTTATTTGTTGATTTTTCCTTTGTTATTGTTCCGTTGAAATTGAGGTCTGTGAGATGTTACGTTGATAGTAGTTCAGTTGTGTGGTGGGAGGTTGAAGAAGAAGAAGGAACGTCACTCTTGTTAATCCTCTGTTATTTTTCTCGGGTTCGACCTCGGACGAGGTTCAGCCCGAGGTATTTGAAGAGGCTCAACCTCGAGGTTGAGCCCGAGGTATTCCGAAGAGTTTGAACCTCGAGGTGACTCTTCCGAATACCTCGAGCTCAACCTCGCCCGAGGTCGAACCCAAGAAAAATAACAGAGAGCACAAACTCTCGAGCGACTTTCAAATTTCAATCCTTGCTCGAGGTTTCTAAGCATCTGGAAAAGTCCTCAGTCTCAACCTCGGGCGAGACTGCACCCGAGAAATTTTTTAGAGGCCTACTAGAACCTCGAGCAAGATTTGAAATTTCTTCCAAACATCGCTCAAGGTTGGGTGTCTTTCAATTACCTCGGGCTCAACCTCGCCCGAGGTCATTCCCGAGAATTTTGACAGAAACTTAACAAACCTTGAGCGAAAGAACAAATTTCTTCAACCTCGCTCGAGGTCCATCTCACTTTGCGCGAGTTTGTCCTTCTTCTTCAACCTCCCACCACAAATATTTTAAATAAACTTCACATCCACACACACAGAGACTAGAGACCTCAAAATTGACATAATAATATACTCAAGAATCAAGAACAAGGAACACACAAACAGTAATCAGTTTTCCTATTTTTCAAAACATGAAATACACAAGAAACAAACTTATATCGATGCAATGTAATTCTTGTATTCGTTCATCCAAACACCGGAAAACAGAATCGATGGAAAAATAAAACATTAAACTCCTCAACATCGATGGAAATCAAAGCCCTAGCATTCAAATCAATGGAAAAGAACAAAAATTAACAGAGAAGGAGATGAACGAAAGCGATTTCAAACGGAGAAGATGATGGAACAGAAACGATTTTGAACAGAGAAGGAAAAGAGAAAGAGACGTCCGATAAATGATTTGATTTTTTGAACAGAAGGGTAATAGTGTAATTTCATTTCTTTTTAAATTCAATTAAATATTAAACTGGGTCATCCAAGCACATTTTGAAAGAAGAGGTCATTTGAGCATTCCAAAAACTTACGAAAGATCATTTGAGCCAATTTCCCAACTTTCAACTTCTCAAAAAAAGATTCTATAAATATATTACCAACTACGTTAGTCACACCAAATCTCACTATTCTTCCCCTCTCTCTCTCAATGCTCTCCCCCTCACTCACCCTGAATCTCTCTCAAATCTCAAATTTTTATCTTGGTCTTGTGCGTGGTCTTGTGAAATTATCAATTGATAGATCATAAATTGAAGCTTCTTATTTCCTCAACTCAATCTAGCGGCTTTAAAGTTCCAGGTTTTTCATTCAAATTCTTTTACTTTTTTCTTTTAAATTATTTCATATCGTTGATTGCTCAATATTTTAATATATTAGATTTGTTTAAATTTGTTTACTTAGAATATCAATATATCTACAAGAAAATATGAATCTGAATATGAAATATATCTACAAGAAAATATGAATCTGAATATGAAAAGCTTAAGAAGAAAAGAATAATAGAAAAACTAATGGGTTCTAAAAAAGCAAATTGTTTTTAAGATCAACTATGTTTCAAGAAAGATTAAACGGATTGGTATATCCATTGCAAATGATATATTAATGAAGCTAGATTATAAAATTTAATACAAAAAGTAAGAAAAATAAAATTTAGATGATATTTTCTATATTAAGACCTTTTTACCAAAGTTTTGCCTAAGGCCCATCTGGAGCCGCCATGAAAATATGTCAAGATTATTATAATTATTTACGATTATTTACGATAATGTTGAAATATGATCATTAGAGTAAATTGTCACGTTTAAAGGAATCGGATGATGACTCAATGGTGGAGGTTGCCCCACTGATTACCATGATTGTGATTTTTTAGAATGTACGAGGGGTGGGGTCCTCTACTACATCCTAGAGAGCACTCCAAAACTCCCACATCATTTTTCTTTTCTTTTTTCTTTTCTTTTAATTTATTTTACTTTACAATCCCTAATCCACAACAATTGGGTATTCACTGTTGAGATCCAATATATCGAGGTGCTCGATATTGTGATGTTAACAATATATCACTCCACATTTTTCTCCATAATTTTAAGTAAGGAATTTGAAATGAAATACTTCCGAATATATTGAAAGGTTACCTAAAAGATTACGGATGCATGATACTAAACATGTAAGTACACCATTTGACAAACAATTTAAGCTTTCTTCTAGTGATTTACCTAAGATTCCAAATGAAGTTGAAGAAATGGTGATGCTCACCACCTAAGAAGATATATTTTCTTGGTCTAATAAGGATACGAGGACTTGATCCAAAGATAGCAGTCAATCACCTTGCAATTAAGCAATGATATCAGGCACTGAAACAAGCCAAGGGGATTTCATTCAAAACTAATACCTCAAATCGAAATTGAAGTAAAAAATTTGGTAGATGGGTGCTACAATAAATTTGAGTTTTCCTCATGCAAAAACTCGTCGCCATAGCGACAAAATTCGGCAGCAAAAAGCGTTCCAGCTGAAAAAATATTTGTCGTAAGAATCGTCATCAAATCCCCGTCGTGGTAGGATTTGCTAGCGAAATTTGAATTTCGTTGCCATATCTGGCTTTCGCAACGAAATTGTATTCGTCGTGATAGCAACTTCATTTTTGTCATGATACTTGTCTTTTGTGACAAAATTCATTTTGTCGCTAAAGCAAGCTATGACAATGAAGTACGATTTTTGTTGGCAAAGGCCTTTCGTGACAAAAATAAATATTCGTCGCAATAGGCGTCTTTGGCAATAAAAAAAACAATTTTATTTTCGTCACTATATATGTGTGTGTAAACTTTGTGCATGTAACCGTAGAGGGAACGCTGTCAATGCTAGAACATCTCAACCCAGGGGTGGCTCCAACAGTGAAGAAGAAGAAAATTGACTGAGGGGAGTTGGTTTCCCCTGCCTGAAACTTTATTTTTTTTATGCTAGTTTATTTTATGTTTTTCTTTAAATTGAATGCTATGTGTTAGCTTAGTCTTTAATTTTATTTGAATGTTAGATAATTTTCAATTCCTATGGTAGTTTCTTATACTTCTATTTGCTGTTTTAGTGTAATTCCATGAAATGAAATGAAAAAAGAAAAGTAAGGTTGATAATGAAAGGTCCAATGTAGAATGGTTTGATAGTGCATGTTGATTTCGATAAGCTTTTGCTTTTGATGTCTGGTCTGTGGGAATTTACAGAATTTCTACTCTTGCTATAGTCATAAAGGAAAGATACAATTTTTGCCCTTTTTTTAAGGTGCTTTAAAGTAGCATAGGATAGCTTCATTTTGCTACTATCTCATGGCTGTCTTAGAAATTTAACCTTAGTAGAATTTCAAAGCCTGAGTATCCTTTTCCAACTTGCTAGCAAGCTATTGACCTTAGAATAGTAGCAAAAATTCACCCTTCTAGAAACAACCACGAAAGGTAGTACTCCCTGTACTAATTATCTTTACCCTTCCTTACTTTAAGCTTGGGGGAGCCTTGTCCTTATTTCTTCAATACCATTAACTAAGCATAGAGGATGGTGCTTCACTTTAGGTTTGGGGCGAGTGACTTTCATTTTAATATAACATTAGTTCCATTGCAGTAGAGTCATTTGTAAAGCTATGCTAAATGTTTGGCCATATAATTAAGCTCTATCATTCAAAAAAAAAAAAATATTTCAAAGAGCTATAGGGGCAGGAATGGGTAGTAGCCCATAGCTGTTAGCTAAAGTCAGTAGCAAGTTAGCAAATGTAGGAGAATGGAAACCAGTCTGCGAAAAGAAGTTTGGGGACATTTCAAAAGGAGATACCAAAGGTGAGGGTGGAATGAAGTGGTTAGATGTGAATAAAGCACCTTAGTCTTAGTGCAAGAGTTGTTTGATTCCTTTATGGTTTGATGCTTGAGTAGATTGAGAAACATTTAGCTACAGTAATGGATCATACGCAATTGGTAATTGTGGCGTGGTTGGTTTGGGTCGACCCGTTTGCTGACGAAGTGGGTTTCGAGTTCGACGTGGAGTGGGTGCTAGCTCCTTTCGGTTGGCAGCTCAATTCGTGGTCTTCAATCAATTTGGCCAAATTCATTTTGGCCTTATGGTCCACGTGGTTTAAAACCCTAATTTCACTCATCTTTTAGCCCACTAACAAACTTACCCTCAATGATAGACTCCAATACGTCCTTAATGTTGCCGCCATCTGCTCGAATCGACGCCAGTATTCTTGGATGGTAGAATCTTGCTGCAACATTAGGAATTGAGCACAACAATCGCTTTCCTTACCCATTTGAAATCGTTTCGAGAAGCATATCACCAAACTTTCCCCAACTACAAAAAGGAGTACAACTCTCCTCCCTTTGAAGCCATGACAACACAACATCTTTTAGACAGACAATGATAGCCTTCAATTTATCTCTCTCCGTCAATCGATTCACAATGAAGTCATGCTTTACACGGTGTAATCACCCATCCAGATCTTCCCCCACCTATCCCTTAAAGATTGATACCTTTAATTTTCTTGTTCGCATGTGGAATATAGGAATGTTTAGCACACCAGCCAAATTTCTTTCGTTTCTATTGACGTTGGTATTTCCATCATTCTCTTTCAATTCAACATCGATTGGTTTTTTTTTCCATTTTCGGTTTGGATCCTTTTAGATGACTTAGTTTTTTTTCCTTTCGTATATCCCTATAATTATTCTTGCCATCACTCCATGGCTTTGTCCAACTTCTACTCAATCTGCTGTTCGATTGTATAATATATCTCTTTGCAAAACTAAGCAAATCGTTGGTCCATCATCTCCTTTATTCCCGATTAGAATGTCCCAATTGCTTCCTTTACTACAATGACTCCAGTTTATATTTTTTCCAACATTTCCCATAAGACAATTTTCTGATGCCAGAATGATAAGTGATAACTCTCTAAAAGAGAGTTATTTGTGTGTAAAATTTCATATAAAATAGATAAGGATAGCATCACTAAAACCCAATCTATACTGGTTTTGTGCAAAGAATGTTATAAATTCACTATCCTACTTATTTTTGCTGACAATGTTTAAAGTTTGGAAAAATGACCTAATTTTGAATGTTTTGATGCAGCATTGTCGACGTTGCAATATCAAAATAAAAAAAGGCAGAAAAGACAGAGCTGATAGTGACAGATTTTTACCCGAGAAATTACTCTAATAAAATGGAGAAATAACCTGATATTCTGAGCTGGGGCTGCCTCCATTATTCCCCATACATTGAAGTCACTTCTCACTCCCAGAAATCTCCCCAAAACACAAAGAAGACAAGAAGAAGGAAAGAAGACCCGAAGAAGCATCGAAAACAGGAGAAAACTGGGTTGATATTCATCAACTCTCCCTCTTTCCCTCTTGTTTTTCTATTTAGTATTGAGCTTGTTGGTTATTCTCTATTTTTCTTGTATGACATTGTGTAGCTAAGTTCATATTGTAAGGGGGAGGATGTTGTGAAATTAATTTTGGGCTGTAAACCTTGCTTTGGCTTTATTGATGATATATATTGAGTTGAAGTTGTTTTTAACGTTTGATTTTCAATGTGCTTGGCCATCATATTGGAATACCTCTTTATTTTCTTTTGGAAAATTGGAATAAGGAGTGTTTGACTTCGACTCGTGCTAGAGGTACTTGACTTTAGAGCATGAGTACTTAGGAATAAGGTCATATGGTACGGCTATAAATTGTGCTGATATGCTGATATGCTGTTTTGTTTTGTTCTAAAACTTAAATAGCAGAAAACATGGGAAGCCTGAGAAGATAATGCCGTAATATTGTTTACGTGAGCCCAGAAAAAGTCACATAAACTCTTCTCTCTTATCCTTGTTACATTAGTAGTTAACCCCTCTTTAATTCACTTTCCTAAAATCAATTTGTATTCATCTATTTTCTATCCAGTTAGTTAGTAAGCTTTTTATGCACTATTTCATTTAAATTCCAAAGTCTTTGTATTCAACCATGATTCTTGCTAAGCTTATTTAGTTTTCTTAAGTAAAATATTGAAGTGTTTAGTTATCAATCCTTGTGGATACGATTTTTTATGACTTGCTACTACGGTTGTGTACACTTGCACAAAGGAAACATAAATCGTTCAACAATCAGACCCAATTTTATTTATGATAACAAAGTAAACTAAGGTAGATTCGAGAGTCCCCGACTCTCTCAATAACTCTCAAAATATGAACCTTACAAAAGATAATAAAAACATGCCCCTCCCCTCAAAACTCCGACTTATAAGGCATCTTAAAAACATATCTCACACACTCCTTCCCTAACTGACAATATTATTTTCTTTCCTCTCCCACGAGTGTAAAACTTCATTATCCGGAGGCCTATCACATTATTTGCAATTCAGTTTTCTTTCTTAGGAAATTGCTCATGATCAGAATCTCTTTAGGCATATTAAATGGATTATTATATCATGATCTATATCTTTGGAACTACTTTAGAATTGCAGATTTTCATCGTAAAGTTTTATTTTTCAAATATTTCAAATGACAAAAGGGAAGTTTGATTACTTGGCTGAGGATTTAGACATGAAGATATTGATAGATCGTTTGGCTCTGATGCATGTGATAGGAACAAAGAAGTACTTTATCGATGACAAACTGAGGTATTTAAGAAATCTCTACCACGACTTTATATTTTCAATTGTATGTCCACCCATGTTTTGAAGAAATGCCTTGCATGCTAGTAAAGATATAAAACATACATAAAAAACATGTATGTCTGTATAAAAATGTCGATATGTACGAATCAACATCTATACGTAAATTTAAACCTATCATGATTGTTGTGATTGGTGGAGCAAAACCCCAATCGAAGCAGAAGAGAATGGGAAAAAGAACGAATGAAGAATTGCATGGATGTTGCAGCACCTAGCTAACTCGAGGGTAGGGGTGTTAAAAAAACTTGATAACCCGATGAACCCGGCGAATCCAATCAAAACCGTAAGGGTTGAGTTGGATTAGATGAAGTATCGATTGGGTTCTGATTTTCCCAACCCGATCGGGTTTGGTTGAGTCTTGGGTTCAACCTTTAAAAAATCAGGTCAACCCAATCCAACCTGAATTTATATATATATATATATATATATATGTATTATTATATATATCTATAAATGTTAATCATGGTGCGGAAACGAGGATCGTGTTCGTAAATTTATGGACGAAATTTGACAACATAGGGAATAAAATAGAGAACTTTTACTTACAATCTCCAAAGATTTTCCAGCAAATCCTTTCAACACTACCACGAAATCTTCCCGATTATTCTCTATAAACGAAGGAATGCTTGTGGGAGCACCAACTTGGAAGCAAAAGAAATTGAAATTTTTCTTTTGGAGAGAAACACACAAAAAGATGGGAAGAATGACAACATCACATATGTAGGGACACTCGCTCTATATTTCAACTAACAGTGACGTGGACAGTTACCCACGTCACTCTAACCTCCCCTATCCCATTCAATTCAGCAGGGAGATTTTAAAATTAAAATTATTAATATTAATATTATTGATTAATAATAATAGCATATATATATATTAATATATATATTATCAAAAAAAATATATTAATTAAATAAATAATTAACACTTAATTATTTATTATCAAAATAGAATCATATTCTAAAACATTTCTATCGTATAACCTATAGTTATAATGTACATTCTATGCACATTGTTTTTAACCTATAGTTTTAATATGAATCGTATTCATGTTAATTTTTATTGATTCTCATTCAAATGTGGCAATAGTCAAGAGTATTCTTGTGCACTTGAGCATAGCTACAGGAGAGAAGGTTTCTCCATAGTCCATCCCTTCCCTTTATGTGTAACATTTTACCACAAGCCTCGCCTTATAGATCTGTACCTTTCGTTCGACTCTCATGTTCTCTTATAGATCCATTTGCACCCCATGGGTTTTAGTCCTTTGGGTTGATCTACAAGTTCCCAAATAGAATTGAAGTAAATAGACTCCATTTCCAGGTTCATGACTTTGACCAATTTGTTCTTATCAACATCTTCCATTGCCTGTTTGTAAGTCAATCGATCCTCGACGCCGTCATCGGGTACGACAACTTGGGTTTCAGTTAAACCCACGTACAGTCAGGTTGTGACACAACCCTTGCAGTATGTCGAGGCTGAAGGGATGTGATTCCCGGAGCGGAAGCGGATCTTCGTTGCTGATTTTCGGGATACAAAATCCAAATGGAAAGAAGGAAATACAGGGGAAAAATCAAACCTTTGAAGAACGTTTCTTCAGTGAGTTCCCCTCGAACACCACCACCGGATCTTCCTCTCTATCCTCTGGGTATGAGACCGTGCTTGTGGGAGCAGTTATTTGGAATGAGAGAGAGAGATTGAGAGATCTCTTGAGAGAAATGGTGGGAGTTTTCTTTTTTTTTTGTTTGTTCTGTAACCTCTTCTTCTCTTCTCCAACACACTTGAAGAAGAAGAGGGATGACGTGGGGTAACTCCCCACGTCACAAAACCTCTCACTCCCCTGCAATTTTGCAGGGGAGTTAATATTAATAATAATAATAATATTAATATTAATATATATATATATAATATAATAATAATTAAAAATATATATAATAATATATATATAATAATTAATATATATATATATATAATTAATTAATCAAATTAATTAATATAATTAATTATTAATCCAATTAATAATTAATAAATATATATATACATAAATAATTAACACTTAATTATTTATTATAAAATTAGAATCATATTCTAAAACATTTCTCTCATATAACCTAAAGTTTTAATGTACATCTTATGCACATTATTTTTAACCTATAGTTTTAATATGAATCTTATTCATATTAATTTTATTTGAATTTCATTCAAATAATATCTCTTATAATATATAGTTTTAATTTACAATTAACTATATATTATAATGTATCAATATACATATAATCCCTTAAGTAATTTGAACAATTCAAATTCTTCCAAAAACTTGATCCTCATTTTACCCGTTATGAGCTAGCAAGGGGACCTAATGGACCTACAGATCCGAAGCTCCAACGATGCAAGATTAATCGGTCAAACTCATTGACCGAGTTAATCTAGATTCGTTAACTACGGGTCATTCCATTAAAGACCCGCAATTGCACTCTTCTCACTGCAGAATGTTTTCGTGTCCATGGATATAGGACCATTAATGACGAGTCAATCCTTCACGAGTGTTCGTAACTCAAGTTTGGTCAAATTACCGTTTTACCCCTGAGTTACACCTTACTCCTTAAACACCACTGCTCCTCTAATGAACAACCTGGTTATGGTCCAACCAATAACTGGAAGTCACTCTCGGCCAATGAGAGGGTGGGGCCTCTTGTTCAAGTCCCGGAGTCAGCATTTAAGGAAACACTCATCTACTCCCCTAAAGTCGGGGAGGAGTGAATTCCATCTTGTGAAGTTATGTTCCCAGCTCCCCACTCGGTCTCGTCCCCAAAATGGTAGGAATGTTGAGTCGGCGACTCGGGCCACTCTCACCCATACAGATGAAAGGACGAGCCCTCACGGGCAGGAGTCCATAACTCACTCAGGATTGAGAATGAGTTGCCTGGTCCTCTTAAGAAATAGCAATCTATTAGTTAACGGTGTTACATCTATAGATTGCCTATTTCGCGATCCGGTCTTATACAAACTCATTGTATAGGATACCCCCACTCGCATGTCTCCACACGAACAACCTGGATCGAGTCGTCTGTAACCTTTACAGAGTGGGCCGTATCCATAGTGTTGCCAGGATAAGGTACCCAGCCTTATCCATATATCACTGTTTTTTCTGGAAATTTTGCAAAAACGTTCTGCAAAACAAAACAGAAAAAGAAAAGAACTTTCATTCTCTCTCGATTAAGCTCTCTCAATCAAACTCTCCCTCTCGTTCCAAAGAAACGCTGCTACCAGCGTGTTCTCGAAACCCAAGAGGATAGCAAGGAAGATCGTTTGGTGGTGTTCGTTGGGAAAAAGGTGAAGAAACGTTCTTCAAAGGTATAAGTTTTCCTTTGTATTTTCATCTTTAACGGTTTTGATTTTGTTTCCCAAATGTCACGAACAACGGTCCGCTTTCGCTCCGGGATTCACATCCCTTCAAGGGACACGTGAACGTGGTTTTTTCTTGGTCCTCCGGAGCTATTGTAATTTGGCTGTAACCAGAATACCCATCTAGGAAACAATAGCACTTTGTCCCTGCAAGACGATCAAGTATTTGGTCAATAAAGGGTAATGGAAAATGGTCTGTTCGAGTTACCTTGTTTAAGCGATAGTAGTCCATACACACTCTCCAACCAGTTATCGTTGTATTTGGGATCAATTCGTTGCCGTCATTTGTAATCACCATCATACCACCCTTCTTGGTAACGCATTGAACCAGGCTAACCCAACTGTTATTCGAGATGGGGTAGATCACCCTGGCGTCTAACCATTTTATTTTCTCCTTCATGACCACCTATTTCATTTTGGGGTTAAGCCTCCTTTGACACTCAATAGAATTGGTGGCTCCTTCTCCTAGGATGAGTTTGTGCATGCAAAATGTAGGGCTAATTCCTCTTATGTCCGATATGGTCCATCCAATAGCCCTCTTGTAGTTAGATAAAACCTGCAAAAGCAAAGATTCATGTTCACTAGACAAATACGAAGAAATGATAACTGGCAAAGTATCGTTTAAACCAAAATAAGCATATTTTAAATGAGAAGGTAGGGGTTTCTTCTCCAATTCTGAAGGTTGAATGATAGAAGGTTGCAATGCCTTCAAATTAGCTATTGTCGGCTGCAAAAACTCGAAATGCTCAAATTGGGGCAAAATTGCGCCATGCGCAATTTGTCTTCTTTTTATGTGGCCTACAAATATGATTCTAAGTCTTCCACCATCATTTGCTGGAGTTCCTCCATGATTACCCCTATTGTAGAGCACTCCTCGACTTCATCCGGAAGACGCACTGCATCAAGGACATTGAAGGTTACTTGCTCATAATTGACCTTCATAGTGATCTCTTCTTTCCTAACATTGAATACCGTATCTCCAATTGCTAAAAATGACCTCCCAAGAATGATCGGAACCTCAAGATCTACTTCATAATCCAAACTTATGAAATTGGCGGGAAAAATAAACTTATCGACTTTAACAAGCACATCTTCTATTTTTCCTTTCGGTTTCTTTATAGACCTATCAGCTAGTTGCAAAGTGGCAGTAGTGGGACGAGCGTCTCCTATATTTAACTCTTTAAAGATAGAAAGAGGCGTAAGATTAATGGTTGCTCTTAAGTCACACAATGCTCTTCCTAGGTTCTTACCTCATATTGAGTAAGGGATAGGAAAACTACCTGGGTCCTTACATTTAATAGACAATGGATTCCCTAGAGCATCACTACTACAGTTTATTAAGGCTACCGTCTCATGCTCACCTATCTTTTTACGCCTAGATATAATGTCTTTTTTAAAAACTTGGTGTAGTTAGGAATTTGTTCTAAAGCATCTATGAGAGGTATATTTATATGCAGTTGTTTTAGAATCTCAAAGAACTTCTTAAAATGACTATCTTGATTCTTTTTAACTAGCCTTTGGAGGAAAGGTGGAGGAATCTTAATATTACCTACCTATGGAGTAGTTCTCGGTACTACTTGCTTACCTTTATCCGCCTTCTTACCTTTTTCTTCTGAACTTACGGGTTCTGCTTTCTCTTCTTATCGTGGATTAGAGGTGGATGCAGGAACAGATGTAACTGCATTAGTTCCTTCATATGAGAGTGAGGGTCCTTCATAACTTAGTCCGCTTCTCGTCATAACCGCCTTACAATGCTCCTTTTCCACAGGATCTCGCTTCGGGTTTTCTGTGTGTACAGACAACGTACCTTGGGATCTAGATTTGTGGTAATTCGCTATCTGCCCTACTTGCATCTTTAAGTTCCTTATCGTAGCATCAGTTCTTGTGATAAACTCTTTTGTTGGAGCTTCACTTCTTGTCATGAATTCTTTCATCATGGCCTCCAAACTTGCGTTGCTACCACCTTGCTGAGTAGTATTTTGACCACTTTATTGATTGCATTATTGTGGATGCGACGCAGGTTGAGTTGGAAAACCAGGAGGAGTGTAGTTTTGCTTGTATTGTTGAACGGGTTCTTGCGCACTATTACTACCTACTCTTTGGTCACTCTAGGAAAAGTTTGGATGGTGCCTCCATCCAGGATTGTGAGTGTTCGAATACGGATTGAAGTTTCACTGAGCACCTTGACCTACATAGAAAATAGATGCTGGATTAGCTAGACAATTCTCATACAAGTGGTTATCACCACAATAGACACAAGATATATCTGAAATTTGTAAACATGAGAGGGTTCAAGTATCTCCAAAGTGGCGGTTTTGGCTTCTTTCTCCATTATTAGCTGCTTTAACATCTGGTTCATAGCCGCCATTTGAACTTGCATTGAAGCTATTGTGTCTAACTCAAAGACTCTGGCTGATACTTGCTTCTTGGGCAATGACCTTCCTATTCGCCTTGGTCATTAATGTCTGTCATCTTGTTTAAGATATCAACGATCTCATTAACTGACTTTTCTAACAACGAGCCATTGGCTGCGGTCTTCAACATCATTCTCGACGAACAATCCAATCCTCTATAGAATTGTTCAATCTGCACACATGTGGGCAATCCATGGCTCAGACATCTTCTAAGTAACTCTTTAAAATGCTCCCAACCTTCTTGAACTGCTTTATTCTCCTTTTGTCGAAAAGATACAATGTCTTCTCGAAGGTCTGCGTTCCTGGTCAAAGTGTGGTACTTTTCCAAAACTTTCTCCCTCAGTTCCGCCCATGTGTTGATAGAATTTAGTTCTAGGGCATTTAGCCAAGTCATTGCACCATTCCTGAGAGAAAAAGGAAACATTTTTAATCTTAGTGCATCATCAGAGACACCAGAAAGTTGACATGCATTAGCTATTTCAATAACAGATTTGAGATTGGAGTAAAGATCTTCGTTCGTCAATCCTCCGAACTAGCCCATCATCTGCAACATGTAGAACATGACTGGCTTAAGCTCGAACTGTATGGCTTAGGGTAAAGGATTATCTATCCCTGAATTTAAGTTGTGGAACGCTTGAGTGACATAATCTGCATGGCTACATCTCAGTTATTTGCTAGAAGGATCGGATTAGGAATTTCTCCTGCTCGGTTTGCTACTCCTTTACCTGCCATATCTCCATTCATAGGTGGATTTTGTGGCGGTGGAGGATATTGTGGATTCCTAATCATCTCGATGGTCTCTTTTTCAACTTCTACTTCTTCAACTTCTTTCTCTTTTTGATTTTCTCGATCTTTTTCAACCTCTGCTCACTTTTTATCCTCTTAAGGGTTATTTCAATCTCCGTATCAAAGGTCAACCAACCAGACCCTGTGCTCATACACAACTCCCTTAAAGGTTAGATATAACAATTAAGTCCAATGACAAAGGTATGCAACAATTCACTTGAAAAATAATATGGTTTTGAAAAATAAGTTCCCGGCAACGGTGCCAAAAACTTGTTGGGACATTCTCTACCTTTAAAAAGATTAGAGACTCGTGCAAGCGCAGACGGTCACAAGTAATACTCGAAAGTAATCCAAGGTCGAATCCTCAGGGACTTGTTGTTTTCCAAAACAGTTTTTAAGATGTGAATGGTTCAAATATGGAATTGTGATTTAGGAAGAAAAATGTGATGAGATGCTGTTGTTTGGGGTTTTAACTATCAAACAATTTAATAAAACTCAACCTCATTGTCTCCTGCCTTGGTTTTGATGGAAAACATGGAAAACACATTATGTTGGGAAAATGCACCAGGCGCAATTCCTGACTTTTCTTGGGATTTGAGTTCTACTCTTTCACTACCGCTTTTGGTTGTTGCAGAGGCTTGGGTAACCTACAATCATATTCCTATGTGTGATTACAATCCTAGAAAATATCTACCAACTCATTTGCATTATGGGTCAGACGGCCTATGCCTAAGACCATATTTTATGCGCTTATTCCTAAGTCACAACCCATATTGGTTTCCTATTATTTTACCTGACTCACATTTCTCAAGGTTGGGCTTTGGTGTATAGATCGACTTCCCATTGGCCAAATGGAAAAAAGACGTAAAGAGAAGTTTTTAGAAACCATCCAAATAAAGTTCCAGGCGCAATCTGGCCATAATCCCGAGCGTGTTGAAAATCAAATCATTTGACTAAGGCATTCTACAAGGAGGTTGATAACTAATTTAGAACATAATTAAATGAAAGTAAATGCACGAAAACATAAAGAAAGTATTTTTCATTGAATTTAAATGAACAAATAAGCCATACAATAAGTTCTACCTTGACCCTCTTCTCTTTCAAGTGTGAAGGGAGTTGAAACTCGCTAAAGAACTTTAAAAGAACAGAATGAAGAAAGAACGAAAGTAAAAACTTGAATTAAAAACAATAGTAAAGGTAAAAGCATGAAAAAGAAAGAAATGAAAAACTATAACATGAACATAAACCCTAAAAGCGTGTTATACAACTAGAGAGCATCTAAAAGAAGATGAAATGAAGCTTGGAAGGGATGAAATTCTGCTGGATGGCTGGCTCCCTTTTATAGCACACCATAGGTTGGTTGAAACTCCCTTCCATTTTAGGTGGAAAAGGGTTGAGATTCACCTAACCACCTCACTTGGACTTGAACTCATGGTTTTGAACATGTGGGAAATGTCCTCATTGCCCTTCATTAATCAAAACGTGCGTTTTGACATTTTGCCCTCCAAAAATACACCGGGCGCAATTCTGTAAAAACATAATTCTGTTATTTTCTTTCAACTTTGACCGCATTTATTTCATATTTTTCCTAAAGTACCATAGTTTCTGTAACGCCCTGCGTTACTCAGGTTAGTTTACCCTCGAGTCTCGTGGCCTCATTTCTTAGAAATTTCTTTTTATTTAATTTAATTGTTCCATTTAATTTTATTTCGAGCTGCTGCGGTAATTGTTATGAGTGTTGACGTGTACTTACGTATCTAATTATTGTTTAACGTGGAAATTGTTTTCTCTACAATTGTTCTGGTTCGTTGGGCCCAAATTAAGTATCCAGGTAAGTGGGTCTTCCTTGTTTTAAAACAAGAGGGAAAAGGAAAAGCCCTAGCCCAAGTGGGTCCTTTCTTTGTAAAAACAAAAGAAAGGTAAGGAGAAAACCCTAGCCCCCAAAAACCCCTCCCATTCGTGAAGCACCTCTCCCCCCCCGTTTTAGTTTTCGTTTTTCTCCTACCGGCGCCTCAACCCTCCCCGAAGCACTCGACAGACGGCGACCTCCGACGTAGCGGCGTACCTTCTCCGGTTGATAGCAGCAGGCGGCGCGGCAGGTAGCGGCGGCGGGCGACTCCGGGCAGCGGTGGTGCGCAGCGTCGGGCAGCAACGGGTGCACGGTTTTCCGACAGCAGCAGGCGTGCGCGGGTGTTGGGCAGCAGCGGTGCGCGGGCGTCGGGCAGCAGCGGCGGTGTGCGGGTGTCGGGCAGCAACAGTGGTAAGCGGATTCCGGTAGCAGCGGGTCGATATACGCAACCCACATTTATTCGAGTTAGGCCTGAGTTACCCGCACCTATACGAAGTCGATTTTGCGGTAATGGACATTACAAGATCTCTTAGAATGAATTTAGACGGCTGGAAATTTTTATTAATTATTTCGTTTGTCTATTGTTGGTTAAGTGGTGAATTGACGCAAGATATAGGAGCATAGCAGTGAGTAAGTAGCACCAGGGGGTGAGTGCGTGCGTTATTTAGTGATAACAGAGTAGTCTTGTGCTGATTTTTTTTTAATAAAGTAATTTATTTCATGCATGTATGAATTGTTAGTCGTGGTTTTGAGGGCTTCTAGCGATTGTGTCGAGTTTCGTGTTACTATTTTCATTTGTTAGACATTATAAAAATGCATGACTTGTTATCGTTGGAGGGGGCCTGGTCTTTGGAAGTAATTGGTCTATGACGTTTGTGCACAGGTCGAAGATGAAGTACACGTGCTGAAAGCCTGTTACATAGTTTTATTGTTTTGTTATATTTTGTTGGAAGCTGTTGTGTGAGTGATTTTGTTTGGTATAATGAAAAGCATGCTGGTAATTTGTGCTGTGAATGAGGTACACGTGCTGAAAGCCTGTTACATAGTTTTATTGTTTTGTTATATTTTGTTGGAAGCTGTTGTGTTAGTGATTTTATTTGGTATAATGAAAAGCATGCTGGTAAATTGTGTTGTGAATTTAAGAGTGGAAGACGTGCTTATGTGATTGTCTTGGAAGGATTAGTGGAAATTGCCAGGTGTGATGTGCTGGGTTAGTGGTTCGTTAACCTGGGGTCCTTTGAAGAGAGATTTTACATTAATCGCTGGTTACGCAAAGCCTTGAGCGAGGCCTTGGGAATAAATGGCAAGACCGAAGCTCAGTTTTTGTATAGGAGTATTGGGGTCTTGGGGATAAATGTCAAGGACCAATACGCCGGGCAGTCATCGGTACCTTGAGAATAAATGTCAAGGACTGGTGCATAGTTCAAAGCCTTGGGGATAAATGGCAAGGCCGAACGTCAAGCTTCTGTAGAGAAGTATTGGTATCTTGGGGATAAATGTCAAGGGCCAATACAACTCGAAGAGTTAGACTTGGGGGACTAACGTAAGGTGATGCTGATGGGTGATAATTCAAGGCCTTGGGAATAAATGGCAAGGTCGAGCACCAAGCGTGGTAGAGGAAGGTCGGTATCTTGGGAATAAATATCAAGCGCCGATACGCCTCGAAGAGTTAGACCTGGGGTACCAACATAGGGGGGTAGAGCGAGTGCTAGCTTAAGTGGGGTAGTGGCTAGTGAGTCGTGGGGTTGGAGTCCCGACAATCCCGACGTTAGGCCGCTTGTACAGTAAGGTTAATCTGCTATTATCATTCATTGCTACCTATCTGTTGTTTCTGCTATTGTTTTGATGTGGTTGTGATTACGAGCATGCTGTTGTGTTTAGTTAGGGAGAGCTACTTACGGAGTATTTTATGTACTCACCCCCCTACCTTATTTGTTTCAGGTGTGAACAGGGCCGACCGTGGTGATGACGTGGAGGAGGTTTGACTGAGGAGGGATCACTAGCCGTGTTGGTTAGGATAGTGAATAATGTCGTGCATTGCAGACATCGTTAAAACCTTATTGTTATGAAATAACAGGGGAATTAGACATTGGGTTAACTCATAGGACACTTTCTTTTATTGTTTTACAGATATTTTTACTATCGAACTACTGATGTATTTTGGATTACTAGAAAAAACAATTATTTTCTTTTGATTGGATTCTTGACCACTGAGGCGGGTATTATTTTCTGGACATTCCATTATTGTGTACCTCCAGTTTGTATGTTGCATTAAGAGAACATTACATTTTTCGTTACCTTAAATAGGAGGGTTCAATAAGCGTTATAGGGCCGTTACCTCGTTAAACGTATCAGAAATTCGGGTCTTTACAGTTGGTATCAGAGCCGAAATGTTCCTGTAGACTGACCTAGTAACTAGGGTACTTAGGAGTAGTGATCCCGATCGGCCTCCTTGCCATCACCAGGTACGCCTCATGCTTGCTCTTGTAAACTTATACTTTCCCCATGAATTGCCTTTGCGTTTAATTCTTTTCTCATCAGTTAAAGTTGCAGCTCGGTTTCGTTAGGCCTAGGGCGGTCACTGAGTATACTAGCTAGAATGTAGTTGACCTTGCACTTATGTGGGAGTTTTGACTGCCAGATTACTGTTGGTTTTTTCGTAGAGTAACGTGCTAACGTCGTGATTGATTGTTGTGCTCTTTCATTCAGACAATGCCACCCCGTCGTAGTATGAGGCTGCGTGCAGACGTCGATCCAGCTCCCGGAGGTGAGAATGTGGCGGACCCACCACCCCCTTCTGTTGGTGATCAGGCAGGGGTAGTTCCTCCATTTCCTCCAGCAGCAGCTCAGGAGCGGGTAAATCCCCAGTCCCTCCGGCAGTTCCCCAGGTAAAACTACAGTTGGCGTTGCTTGTGGAGGCATTGCAGGCTCTGATCAATAACACAGCGAGGGTTGGCGGTGCACAAACTCAGCCACCTCGACACTTTCATACTCCCAGAGTGAGGCTCAATTTATCAAGGATTTCAAGCGTTACGGACCCCCTAACTTTTACGGGGGAAGTGAGAAAGCGACAGTAGCAGAAGAGTGGGTCAGAGAGTTGGAAGCCCTTTACGCGTACCTAGGTTGCGAGGACCAATTCAAGGTTAAGGGTGCGGTTTTTAAGTTGAGGGGCGAGGCTCTGAATTGGTAGGACTCAGTAGCAGCGGCAGAAGATCATGCTAATGTACCAGTTCCGTGGGCAAGATTCAAGGACTTGTTGTACGACTACTATTACCCGGAGACCGTGAAAGATATGAAAGAGGCAGAATTCCTCCATCTTATCCAAGGGACCTTAACGGTAGCACAGTATGAAAAGAAGTTTACGGAGCTCTCTCGTTTTGCTCGGGAATTAATTCTGACTGAAGCAATGAAGATCAAGAGGTTTGTTAAGGGCTTGCGCAAGGGAATAAGAGGACCAGTGGACCTTCAGCGACCCGTCACCTATCCTGAAGCAGTTAGGGGCACCTTAATTATGGATAAGGATGTCTCCAACAGGGTTCAACCTCTGGTGGAAGTCGGATCATCTTCAGGTGTGAAAAGGAAGGTCCCTCCGGCTTATGTCGACCAGCCATTTAGAGCACCCCAGCGCCCAGCTCAGCAGCAGGGCATGCCACCAGTGTGCCCCTCCTGCCAAAGAAGACATGCGGGGCAGTGTTGGACGGGAACTAAGGGTTGCTTCAGGTGCGGAAGGGAGGGGCATTTTGCAAGGGAATGTTCTATGTCGGCCGCGAATACTCAGAGGCTAGGCCAGAGGGTTCCCCCAACAGTTTCGACGTAGGGAGGTAATCAGCGGGCTCGTGTCTTCGCACTTACTCGCAAGGAAGCGGCGGATGCCGAAACCGTTGTCACAGGTACTTCTTTCTCGCTTGGGGTTTTCTTTTTTTGTTTTATTTGGGGTATTGCGTGCGGGGTTTATGTCTTTACCTTTGCATTATCTCCCAGGTACGGTCTTAGTTCATAATGTGCCTGCTTATGTATTGTTTGACTCGGGATCGAGTAACACCTTCATCTCTACTGCGTTTGTTCGTCAGGCAACCCTCGAACTAGAGCCGTTAAAGTTTCTGTTGTCAGTTCAGGGTCAGTTGTGATTGCTAGTCAAATGGTGAGAGCAGGTGAGTTATCTTTTGACAATCAGACCCTAAAGGCAAGATTGATCCAACTGGACATGCGGGATTTTGACGTCATATTGGGCATGGATTGTCTAGCTACCAACCAAGCCAACATTAATTGCTCGACGAGGGAAGTCTCTTTCCAACTACCTTCGGGTCGGAACTTTACGTTTAAAGGAGTTACGGATGGAGTTTCAAGGGCAGTCTCGGCGTTGAAGGCAAGACGCCTTTTGTAGAATGGCGCCTGGGGATATTTGGCCAGTGTCGTCGACATTAGTGTGACTCCACCCAACATCGACTTCCGTCCACGTGGTCAAAGAGTTTCCAGATGTATTCCCTGAAGACCTTCCGGGGCTACCTCCTGTCCGTGAACTGGACTTTTGCATCGACTTATTACCCGGGATAGCCCCTATCTCGAATGCACCATACCGCATGGCTCCAACGGAACTTAAGGAGCTCAAGGCTCAGCTAAAAGAGCTCTTAGACGAGGGCTTCATTCGCCCGAGCGTGTCTCCTTGGGGTGCTCCAGTGCTTTTTGTGAAAAAGAAGGACAGATCTATACGACTTTGCGTCGATTACCGAGAGTTGAACAAGGTGACAACGAAGAATAGATACCCCCTTCCTCGCATCGATGACCTCTTTGACCAACTAAAAGGAGCGAGGGTGTTCTCGAAGATAGACCTACGATCGAGGTACCACCAGTTGAGAATTAAGGACGCCGACATACCAAGGACAGCCTTCAAGACTAGGTATGGGCATTTTGAGTTTACTGTAATGTCTTTCGGACTCACTAATGCCCTTGCGGCATTCATGGAACTCATGAATCGAGTTTTTAAGGAATTTTTAGACCTGTTTGTGATCGTATTTATCGACGACATTTTAATTTACTCCAAGACAGAAGAACAGCAAGAAGGACATCTGCGACAGGTCCTTACCGCCTTGAGGGGGAATAGCTTGTATGCGAAGTTCTCAAAATGCGAGTTTTGGTTGGATAAGGTGGCCTTCCTTGGCCACATAGTCACTAGGGAAGGTATTGTCGTGGACCCGACCAAAGTAGAGGCGGTCAGTGGTTGGCCAAGGCCTCGCACAGTGACCGAAATCCACAGTTTTCTCAGGCTAGCTGGCTATTACAGGAGGTTAGTCCAAGATTTATTGGTCCTTTTGAGATCTTGGAGCGCATTGGCCCAGTCGCTTACCGGTTGGCCTTGCCACCGTCGTTGAGTGCAGTGCATAACGTGTTCCACGTGTCCATGCTGAGGAAGTATGTCCATGACCCTTCACACGTCTTGGATTATGAACCACTGCAGGTAGATGAAACCTTGTGTTATAAGGAGGTACCCATTGAGATCGTAGCAAGAGAGACTAAGGTGCTGCAGAATCGGGCAATTGACTTGGTGAAGGTCTTGTGAAGGAATCACCAAGTGGAGGAAGCTACCTGGGAAAGGGAAGACGAGATTAGAGCTCGATACCCTGAATTATTCGAACGACGAACTTTCGAGGACGAAAGTTTCTAAAGGGGGAAGTCTGTAACGCCCCGCGTTACTCAGGTTAGTTTACCCTCGAGTCTTGGGGCCTCCTTTCTTAGAAATTTCTTTTTATTTAATTTAATTATTCCATTTCATTTTATTTCGAGCTGCTGCGGTAATTGTTATGAGTGTTGACGTGTACTTACGTATCTAATTATTGTTTAACGAGGAAATTGTTTTCTCTACAATTGTTCTGGTTCGTTGGGCCCAAATTAAGTATCCAGGTAAGTGGGCCTTCCTTGTTTTAAAACAAGAGGGAAAATGAAAAACCCTAGCCCAAGTGGGTCCCTTCTTTGTAAAAACAAAAGAAAGGTAAGGAGAAAACCCTAGCCCCCCAAAACCCCTCCCATTCGTGAAGCACCTCTCTCCCCCCTTGTTTTAGTTTTCGTTTTTCTCCTACCGGTGCCTCAACCCTCCCCGAAGCACTCGACGGACGACGACCTCCGACGTAGCGGCGTACCTTCTTCGGTTGATAGCAGCAGGCGACGCGGCAGGCAGCGGCGGCGGACGACTTCGGGCAGCGGCAGGCAGCGGCGTCGGGTACCAACAGGTGCATGGTTTTCCGGCAGCAGCAGGGGTGCGCGGGTCCTTAGAGCTTATACATTCAGACCTTTGTGGTCCGATGAATGTTAGAGCTCGATGAGGGTATGAATACTTCATCTCTTTTATCGATG
Source organism: Momordica charantia (assembly GCF_013281855.1). Classification (NCBI taxonomy): domain Eukaryota; kingdom Viridiplantae; phylum Streptophyta; class Magnoliopsida; order Cucurbitales; family Cucurbitaceae; genus Momordica; species Momordica charantia. The sequence goes on along the minus strand of NW_028275161.1, from coordinate 7,344,753 downwards.
ATTATTCAAGGTATGGTTATTTATACCGAATGCAACATAAGTCTGAAGCCCTTGAAAAGTTCAAGGAGTACAAGACTGAAGTTGAAAATCAATTAGGTAAAACCATTAAAACACTTCGATCAGATCGGGGTGGAGAGTATATGGATTTGAGATTCTAGGACTATATGATAGAACATGGAATCACGTCCCAACTCTCAGCCCCTGGTACACCTCAACAAAACGGTGTATCAGAAAGGAGAAACAGAACCCTGTTGGACATGGTTCGATCAATTATGAGCTATGCTCAGTTGCCTAACTCGTTTTGGGGTTATGCAGTGGAGACTGTAGTTTATATTTTGAACGTAGTTCCATCAAAGAGTGTTTCTGAAACACCCTTTGAGCTGTGAAAGGGTCGTAAACCTAGTTTACGTAACTTTCGCATTTGGGGATGCCCGGCACACGTGCTCATGACTAACCCGAAGAAACTGGAATCTCGTTCAAAAGTATGCCTATTCGTAGGTTACCCTAAAGAGACGAGAGGTGGTCTCTTCTTCGATCATAAAGAAAACAGAGTGTTTTTATCGACAAATGCTACTTTCTTAGAAGAAAGCCATGTTCGAGATCATAAACCACGAAGTAAGGTAGTAATTAACGAGATTTCCGAAGAGGCTACAAACACGTCAACAATAGTTGTTGATCAAACTGGCACTACAACAAGAGTTGTTGATGAAGCCAGCACATCGCGTCAGTTGATTACACTTGTTTACATGCGTAAAAAGAAGGTTTTAGATGCTGTTTTTACTATGTTTTAACTTTGTTTCGGACTTTTTCTCGGTTGTTTGAGTTTGAATTCATGCAAAATTCATATATGATGGTTTGTGGTTGGCTTATATTGTATTTATGACATTTTAGGACCATTTGGGAGTGCAAATTAATCAAAAGAAGCAAAAAGACGGAAAAACCTTCATTGGAGGCGCCAGGCGCCTGGTAGGCTGCAGAAATCCGGTTTTCTTCCAACTTTGCCCTTAATGAAACGCGTCTTCCAATGCATTTTTGTGGTTCCAACCGATGCATACGTGTAGAAGAAGTGTTCCACTATCAGTTTGAGCATGATTTGGTCAGTCAAAGGAGTTGGAAATGGGTGATCCACCAGCATTTTAGAACCTACCTAACCAATTCTGCACAGCTATAAATTCTAGCAGCTTCTCCACCAAATTCATCAAGCCTTGCTTCCTTCTCTTGATCATTCTTAGTGTTTCTTTGTTGCTTTCTAAGTACTTTTGAGTTGCTTTTAGTTTTTAAATCCCGAGCACTTTACATTCCTTTATTGAGCTTTGTTTTGTTTCCGTTGTTACTTAGTTATTTTCTACCTATTCAAATTTATAAAAATCCAGCACTTAGCTTATCTTTACTTTGCCTTTACTTTATTTTTAGTCAAGAGAATTGTGTTTTTGGAGGAAAGAGCACGTGACACTCCCCCTTGCTTGAAAGAGAAGGGCGAAGCTCTCAATCCCGAGCAAAACTCTCCGTTAGTTAACTTTTGTTTTTCACACATGCATTTTAATTTCAACCATTTTACTTGTTGTATTTTCTTCAATATGTCTTTCTAAATTCCCGTCTCTAGCCTGGTTATGGATAGTTAGCCTTTTATTTCTAAAAAGGGTTGCTAAGAAGTAGTGTTTTTGCTTTCCACTCATTGCTTAACATGTTTTCCCAAAAAGTTAGGATTTAGAGAAGGCCACTGTAAGTCTTAACAAGTCAATACTGAAAAGGTTGCTTATTTGCATTATTGAGTGGTTAAACCGAGGAGAGGAGCGCCTTAGACATAAGGGTTCCGGTTAAGTAGCCTAGACATAGGACCTTAACCCGAGGTTGCGACTATTTCCATCCTAAGACTAAGATATCTCTCATAGTAGACATATTAGGGAATGTCTTAGGACTTTGAACTTGCTTAGACATAATTCAAGTGAAAAGCGTAGTCGTTGGTTCCTAAAGTAAAATGCATGTCGTCCTTAGCGTATCCTTGATTCTTTGTTGGCTAACTTGAAGTAATTCGGGCTAGGTTTTACCATTATAAGACCAAATCTCAAATCCAAAACCATTATTTGTGACCACTTCTCATTTTACAAGAATCACTCATTTCAACGTTCACTATTCATTAAAACTTTTAGAGTTTGGAAATTATTTAGAAGTCCTTGAGGATCGATACTTGGATACTCCATCCATTTTATATTACTCTGACAGGTGTGCGCTTGCATCTATAGAATTGTTACCACGCTTAGTGCGTGCGTTCAGCATAACCCCAGTCATCAGTCTCATCCACCTTAAGTGTTGAGGGTGCCTCGACGTAGTGGGAGGATTGTGTCACAACCTGACCGCTACGTGGGTTTAACTGAAACTCAAGTTGTCATACCTGATGACGGCGTCGATGATCCATTGACCTATAAGAAAGCAATGGAAGATACTGACAAGGACAAATGGGTCAAAGCAATGGACCTGAAAATGGAGTCGATGTACTTCAATTCCGTTTGGGAACTTGTAGATCAACCTGACGGGGTAAAACCCATAGGGTGCAAATGGATCTACAAGCGAAAACGAGACGCCGAAGGAAAGGTACAGACCTATAAGGTGAGACTTGTGGCAAAAGGCTACACAAAAAGGGAAGGGGTGGACTATGAAGAAACCTTCTCCCCTGTAGCTATGCTTAAGTCTATTAGAATACTTCTGTCCATTGCCACATATTATGACTATGAGATATGGCAAATGGACGTCAAGACTGCTTTTCTTAATGACAATCTTGAAGAAAGTATTTATATGTCTCAACCCGAAGGGTTCATAGAACAAGGTCAAGAGCAAAAGGTTTGCAAGCTTAAACGGTCCATATATGGACTCAAACAAGCATCTCGATCTTGGAACATAAGGTTCGATACTGTGATCAAATCTTATGGTTTTGACCAAAACGTTGATGAGCCTTGTGCATACAAGAAGATCGTCAACAACACCGTAGCCTTTTTAGTGTTGTAAATTGATGATATCCTACTCATTGGGAATAATGTAGGATACCTCACTAACATAAAGAAGTGGCTAGCGACCGAGTTCCAAATGAAAGATTTGGGAGAAGCTCAATATGTTATTGGCATCCAAATTCTAAGGGATCTCAAGAACATAACGTTAGCCCTGTCTCAAGCAACTTATATTGACAAGATGCTTGTTCGATATTCGATGCAGAATTCCAAGAAAGGTTTGTTACTCTTCAGGCATGGAATTCATCTGTCTAAGGAACAATGTCCTAAGACACCTCAAGAAGTTGAGGATATGAGACGTATACTCTATGCTTCAGCAGTGGGCAGCCTGATGTACGCTATGCTGTGCACTAGACCTGACATTTGCTATGCGGTAGGGATAGTCAGTAGGTACCAATCCAACCCAGGATATGATCACTGGACTGCTGTTAAGGGAATCCTCAAGTATCTTTGGAGAACGAGGGACTACAAGCTCGTGTATGGCGCTAAGGATTTGATCCTTACAGGATACACTGATTCTGACTTCCAAACAGACAAGGATTCAAGGAAATCCACGTCAGGGTCAGTATTCACTCTTAACGGAGGAGCGGTAGTTTGGCGAAGCATCAAACAAGGATGTATCGCAGACTCCACCATGGAGGCTGAATATGTTGCGGCTTGTGAAGCAGCAAAAGAGGCGGTTTGGCTTAGAAAGTTCTTGACAGATTTGGAAGTCGTTCCAAACATGAACTTGCCCATCACACTTTATTTTGATAACAGTGGTGCTGTGGCAAATTCTAAAGAACCTCGAAGCCATAGGAGAGGCAAACACATCGAAAGGAAGTACCACCTTATACGGGAGAGAGTGCAGCGAGGAGATGTGATTGTCACGAAGATCGCTACAGAGCACAATATTGCTGATCCTTTTACAAAGGCACTCACAGCTAAAGTGTTTGAGGGCCATCTAGAAAGTCTAGGTTTATGAGCTTTGTACAGTTAGTCTAGGGCAAGTGGGAGAAATGTAATTGGGTATAGTGTATGCCCTAGTTTATTGTATTTTCCCTTTGCTTTATGATAATGTACACCCCACTCGAGTTTAGTTCAAGTGGGAGTTTGTTGGGTGTGTTGCCCTAAACTCGTAGTTTGTATTTTGTAAAAACATATGTCTATTTAATAAAGTTTTATTCAATAAATTTGTTGTTGAATCATAGCTTTGCATTTTCCAAAATCCAATAAACTAAACATCCAAGGTTATTTCTGATGTAATCGGGATAGTATATATACTAGGTATATAGTTGATATACGGGGTATATATTTGATATACCCCTGATATATGAATGGATAATGTCCCGTGAATAACCTAAAGGGTCTATAGTATATGGATAAGGTTGGGTACCTTATCCTGGCAACACTATGGATACGGCCTACTCTGTAAAGGTTACAGACGACTCGATCCAGGTCCTTCGTGTGGAGACATGCGAGTGGGGGTATCCTATACAATGAGTTTTTATAAGACCGGACCGCGAAATAGGCAATCTTTAGGTGTAACACCGTTAACTAATAGATTGCTATTTCTTAGGATGACCAGGCAACTCATTCTCAATCCTGAGTGAGTTATGGACTCCTGCCCGTGAGGGCTCGTCCTTTGATCTGTATGGGTGAGAGTGGCCCGAGTCGCCGACTCAACATTCATATCATTTTGGGGACGAGACTGAGTGGGTAGCTGGGAACCTAACGTCACAAGATGGAATTCACTCCTCCCCGACTTTAGGAGAGTAGATGAGTGTTCCCTTAAATGCTGACTCCGGGACTTGAACAATGGGCCCCACCCTCTCATTGGCCAATAGGGACTTCCGGTTATTGGTTGGACCATAACTGGGTTGTTCATTAGAGGAGCAGTGGTGTTTAAGGAGTAAGATGTAACTCAGGGGTAAAACGGTAATTTGACCCAACTTGAGTTACGAACACTCGTGAAGGATTGACTCGTCATTAATGGTCGTATATCCATGGACACGAAAACATTCTGTAGTGAGAAGAGTGCAATTGCGGGTCTTTAGTGGAATGACTCGTAGTTAACGAATCTAGATTAACTCGGTCAATGAGTTTGACCGATTAATCTTGCATCGTTGGAGCTTCGGATCTGTAGGTCCATTAGGTCCCCTTGCTAGCTCGTAACGGGTAAAACAAGGATCAAGTTTTTGGAAGAATTTGAATTGTTCAAATTACTTAAGGGATTATATGTATATTGATACATTATAATATATAGTTAATTGTAAATTAAAACTATATATTATGAGAGATATTATTTGAATGAGATTCAAATAAAATTAATATGAATAAGATTCATGTTAAAACTATAGGTTAAAAATAATGTGCATAAGATGTACATTAAAACTATAGGTTATACGAGAGAAATGTTTTAGAATATGATTCTAATTTTATAATAAATAATTAAGTGTTAATTATTTATGTATATATATATTTATTAATTATTAATTGGATTAATAATTAATTATATTAATTAATTTTATATATATATTAATTATTATATATATTATAATTATTATTATATATATTAATATTAATATTAATAATAACATTATTATTATTAATATTAAACTCCCCTGCAAAATTGCAGGGTAGTGGGAGGTTTTGTGACGTCACCCTTCTTCTTCTTCTTCGAGAGTTGGGGAATGTGAAAATAGAAGGTTACAGAACAGAAAACTCCCAGAATTGCTCTCAAAATTCTCTCAATCTCTCCCTCTCTTCTATCAAGGTGCTACCACAAGCACGATCCCGAGACCCAAGAGGATAGCGAGGAAGATCCGGTGGTGGTGTTCAAGGGAAACTTACTGAAGAAACGTTCTTCAAAGGTTTGTTTTTCCCCTGTATTTTTGTTCTTCAAAATTCGTTTTTGTATCCCGAAAAACAGCAACGAAAATCCGTTTCCGCTCCGGATTCACATCCCTTCAGTTGGAACAACGATGGGATCAAATACAGTAACTACTAGGCCTTTTGGTATGGGCATGGGGATGACTTTATACTCTAGGAGCAAAGCTCCTCTTCGGTTTGAACCTTTTTGTTATCCCTAGGATGGGCAGGTTAGCGGAGTTAACTGCTCTCATCTTCCCTAGATCTTATCCCATTGTAAGTTTTGACGGTGGGCCTCAGTTTCGGTCATGAAGTTGTGTGTCGCTCTAGAGTCTATCATGGTATTCTTAGTAGCTCTACCGTGAACCAAGACGCCCACATACATGAGCCCTCTCTCTAGTGGTTCTTTTACTCCCCCTACTTTCTTATGGAGAGCCGACATGAATTTCAGTGCCCCCATGCAGGGGTTATCAGTAGGCTCTTCAATCGATATATCTGTCTTGACAGCTTCTGTCTCGACCTCGGAGCCATTGACTATTGTAGCTTGATGATATGATCATGATTGGCTTGAAGTCCTTCAAACCGAGTCAAGCCAATAGGAGAGCATCACCGCACGTTCAATACAATCAAGTGCAAGCAAACCTTGCATGGAAACGCCCTCCGCGCACCTACGCTCCACCTCGTGCATTCGTGCTCATACACGCTCAACCAGACACAAGAGGAACACGCCCCACCGCACGTGCACCCCTGTCGCGCACCTGCAACCACTAAGCATTAACCTCACAAGGCATTGCTCCGCGCGCTCCCGCCAGCTTCCAACTCACGCACACCTATGCCCGTGCCCCCACCTACTGCCAGCGGCTGTATAGTCCACCACCGTCCAGCTTTCACACACATACGCACGTGTCTCCACCTGCATGATACTGATGTCGATCCGAGAAGCCAACTTGGCTCTTATACCAACTATCACAATCAAACTTTTCAAAAGACTTCCAAATTAATTGTGTGGTAGTTGCTCCTACCCACAAGCAAGTCAGCCAATGAGAATAAGAAAGTTGGTGGCACCAGAGCTATATGTCGCAACAGCCACACTTGTTCTCGAGAAAACGGTTTTGGAAAATGGGGTTAGAGAAAAGGTTTTGGAAAACGTTTGAATACATTTTGGAAAGTTTGTTGCATGCTTGGATACAAGAGAATATATTAGAATCAAGACAATAATACAACTCGATGTAGGGAGGAGACTAGGTGTACCCCCCCCCCCCCCCATAGTACATTATAAAGCATTTTGCCTCTGGCAGGCGTGAACATACAAACTGGCGAGGAGTCACTTGCCACCAAAAGTAAAATGAAAAGTAAATAACATGCAATACTAAACACATGACATAAAAGTAGTAGGGAAGAGAGTGTTATGGGCATGCAGCCATGGGCGACAAGCTCTGGACAAGCACAACCATGACACCTTGCTACCACTTCATACGATATGTATCCGTATATGGTCCCGTACTCCTCTGAAGGTGGACACACGTCTTGCTCGATTTTATCCTTAACAACTATGAATGCACAATGCATATTTATGCATGATATCCATATTTACTTTAGCACAACTAATGAATGTAATTTTGAATGCATAGCGCATATGCTAACTCTAGATGAATGCATGATATTCATATTTTCAATATTTAACCATGATATAAACATGATTTATTTTTTGAAAAATATATATGCAAGTGACGTGAATACATGATTTGTGAAAATATGGTTGAGAGAATAATTTTTTTTCCATATTTGGTAAAAATATTGTTCTTTGTCAACTCTCATCTTCTTATTACCAAATAAAAAGTTTTTCCCTCTTTTTTATCTTTTATGCCAAACATACTCCTTTTTAAAAATGAAATATGGTGCAATCACATATAAAAAAGTGAATTAGGCGTAAGTCGCTTTTTGCCACCTTGACCGTTGTTCCAAAATATTTCTTTGTCAATGCTGCTTTAGTATCATGATGAAATTATTTTCAAGCGAAACTCATCAAAAGAGACTGAGATCTTGAGACTATTTGTCTGGTCGCTAACTTCCCCATTTTCAAAATTTCTATCCTCAATCTTGGGAACACTTTTTACTCAAAAGAAGAGAAGAGACAAAAGATTAGGCTAGGACAACAAGATGAAATAAAAGTGAAAGACGAAAGTCAAAGTAGGGAACTGTTTAAGCAACTACAAGTACAAATTCATGAAGCAACAAATCATAACATCTAAACACTATTTCATTACTTTCAATCTTCTCCTGGTAAAACTAGGTGGATAATTTTGAATGTTTACTACACAATTAGGTGTGCCAGATTTAGCAAAAGGTTTTTTTTTTTTTACGGTGGTTAATATATGGATATTTATCACAAAATTGTATATGAAAGGTTGACTCAAGGACTTTGCATTAAATCAATATTTACCACATATCTAGTAGGCTAAGCTAAAGGTAGGTTAGACTCAAAGTGGGTTAGGCTCAAGGTTTTACAGTAAGCAGTTTTGGATTCTCACCTTAAAGGCATCTTTGACCCAACATGGAATTTGTGTGGTTTGTTGGTTAGCACATGAAAATAAATACGCAGACAAGACAAACCTGCCTTGAGCCAACAACAAGGCTTGAAAAAATATATTTTGGTAAAATTGTTGAGACATGACAAGCTTTCTATCTCGTTGAGAACTTTGAAAATTTTCATGACTTGGCCTTGGATTTTATCAATATCTTTTGGATCCTATCTTTCATCTCCTTTAACGTAAAACTCTAATTTTCATGTTTTGTTGTTCTATGTACTTTGTACAATAAGAATGGTAAATAAATGGTTGTTGAGCTAAAAATAAATAAATGAGAGTTATTATTGTTGATGTAATGGAGAATGCAAAAAAAATATATATATATTGATATTTTTTTTTTACAAAATAGAAATTGATATGCATGACTTGATGTTATGCAAATGTTGGGTCACATATATAGACCCTTTATAGGTATGTATGTATGTGTATGTATGTATATATATATACATATATATACGGATGAAATGATTGTTGGGTGTGTTGCCCTAAACTCATAGTTTGTATTTTGTGTAAAAACAAATGTATATTCAATAAATTTCTTGTTGAATTCATAGCATTGCGTTGTCCAAAATCTAATAAACTAAACACCCGAGTTTATTTTAGTGTAACAGGGACAATATATGTACTGGGTATATATTTGATATACTGCGTATATAACTAATATACCCCTGATATATGAGGTATATATTTGATATACCCCTGATATATGAATGGATAATGTCCCGTCAATAACCTAAAGGGTCTATAGTATATGGATAAGGTTGGGTACCTTATCCTGGCAACACTATGGATACGGCCTACTCTGTAAAGGTTACAGACGACTCGATCCAGGTCCTTCGTGTGGAGACATGCGAGTGGGGGTATCCTATACAATGAGTTTGTATAAGACCGGACCGCGAAATAGGCAATCTTTAGGTGTAACACCGTTAACTAATAGATTGCTATTTCTTAGGATGACCAGGCAACTCATTCTCAATCCTGAGTGAGTTATGGACTCCTGCCCGTGAGGGCTCGTCCTTTGATCTGTATGGGTGAGAGTGGCCCAAGTCGCCGACTCAACATTCATATCATTTTAGGGACGAGACTGAGTGGGTAGCTGGGAACCTAACGTCACAAAATGGAATTCACTTCTCCCCGACTTTAGGGGAGTAGATGAGTGTTCCCTTAAATGCTGACTGCGGGACTTGAACAAGGGGCCCCACCCTCTCATTGGCCGAGAGGGACTTCCGGTAATTGGTCGGACCATAACCGGGTTGTTCATTAGAGGAGCAGTGGTATTTAAGGAGTAAGATATAACTTAGGGGTAAAATGGTAATTTGACCCAACTTGAGTTACGAGCACTCGTGAAGGATTGACTTGTCATTTATGGTTGTATATCCGTGGACATGAAAACATTTTGCAGTGAGAAGAGTGCAACTGCGGGTCTTTAGTGGAGTGACTCGTAGTTAACGAATGTTGATTAACTCGGTCAATGAGTTTGACCGATTAATCTCGTATCGTTGGAGTTTTTGATCTTTAGGTCCATTAGGTCCCCTTGCTAACTCATAACGGGTAAAACGAGGATCAAGTTTTTGGAAGAATTTGAACTGTTCAAATTACTTAAGGGATTATATGTATATTGATACATTATAATATATAGTTAATTGTAAATTGAAACTACATATTATGAGAGAAATTATTTGAATGATATTCGAATGAAATTAATATGAATAAGATTCATATTAAAATTATAGGTTAAAAATAATGTGCATAAGATGTACATTAGAACTACAGGTTAGGTTATAAGAGAGAGTATGGTTTAATTAAATATTGTACATTAGAACTACAGGTTAGGTTATAAGAGAGAGTATGGTTTAATTAAATATTAGATATTTAATTAAATGTTAAATAATTAATTGTTAATTATTTAATACTACATTTAATTAATTAATTATTAATATTAATCAATTATTAATTTGATTAATAGTTATTTAATATATTATATTTTAATTAATTAATATTTATCAATTATTATTATTAATAATTTATTTTTTAACTCCCCTACATTTTAGCATGGGAGTGGGGAGTTTTATGACGTGGGTTAACTCCCCACATCATAAGTTGGTTTTCCTTTTCATCTCAAAGGATATAATTGTTCTGTGATGAAAAAAAAAGGAATACAGAACAGAACTCTCAATCTCTCTCAAGCTCTCTCTCAAACTCTCCGTCTCGTTCTAAAGAAACGCTCCCACATTCTCAAAACCCAAGAGGATAGCAAGGAAGATCGTTTGGTGGTGTTCGTTGGGAAATCGTTGAAGAAACATTCTTCAAAGGTAAAGTTTTTCCCTGGATTTTCTTCTTAATCGTTTTTATTTTGTTTCCCAAATATCACGAACAACGGTCCGCTTCCGCTCCGGGATTCACATCCCTTCAATGATGTATGGAACGATAAATGTTCTTTTTTATTTAGTTTGTGATATGGACATGCGGAGTGATCATGCGACATAATTTTCCTTTAATTTATGTAGACATGGAAAGTTTTTTTTTTTTAATTTATGATAGGTTTATGGGAAATGATGCGTGGGAAATGTGTGACAAATATGCTTCAAATTGACCCAAGTGATATGATACACACTTGATCCAATCATGAATAGACTCTAAATGCATCTAAATAAATGCTATACTCTAAATCATCCTAAGTGGAATAGTCATAAATATGCACAAGAAATTAAACTCTAGGGTTATAAGGTCTAACTCTTAAGTGATAGAAGTGAATGCACTCGAAAGTCTTTGTGTCTACCTAGAGAAATTTATAGTCCATTTGAAATGCAACACTTCTAAGCACACCTAGAGGTAGGCCAAATATGTGATTCGAACAAAACGTAAAATAAACGTGATGCATGTTAAAAACGAATAAATAATGAGACAAATCGAGAAAAAATGTAAATTATTTCTTCTATCCCTTTTTATTTAAAAAAAAAATGGTTACTTAAAAAAACCTCTTTGTTAAAACTCCAAATTGACCCTAATTTTTTTATTTAAAAAAATAATAATATGTCATCAATGACATAACAATCCACATAAAATGCAATATGAATATGCGTGTAAAGTTATGTACTAATGCATCATAAAGGAAAATGGCCGGCAAATCATCCATACAATTTCGCGGTATAGTCAACATGAGTAAAGAATTACATGCGCTTGCACGAGAATCGAAATTCCACGACGGTTACACTACTCTTTCTCTGACCTAATCCTCTTGTAAAACCCAGCTAGGAGGCTTGTGAATGCGTGTGAAATGCATGATGATGCAAAATAAAATCATAATACAATTAAATATTAAAATAAATAAAAAAATAACAAACAATAAAAATGGACCAAAACATATTATAATAGGATAATAAATGACAAAAATAAAAAGGCTCGACTCTTTTAATGTTCCCCATGGAGTCGCCAAGCTGTCGCATTGTCATCGCAATGCGGAGCAGCCGACGTCATCCCCTGAAGGGTCTCTTTCAATATAAGAGTTGTCAGTTGCCACCAATCATCTACGAAGTGTGATTGATCATCTATTTTTTTAAAAAAAAAAACCGTGTCTGTGAAAAACAGATTTTGGTTTAGGAATCAATTGAGGGTAGGGAAGGTGCTAGCACCCCACAGCACCCGTTTGAAAATGGTTACCAAATTTTATCATCAATTATCCCGCTATTTTATTTGATCCAAAATAAAAATATTTTTGTAGTTTATTTTCAATGTTTCGTATTATTAGTTCACATCTTAATAGTAAAACATGAATTAGAGGTATGAGTGGCACCAAAAGCATTAGAAAAATTTTACCACCTTGAGAATCTTTGAAGGTTTAAATTTTCGTCATTAAAGTTTTCGAAATAATTATTAGTTAAAGAAAATAATGATAATTAACAAAATGAAATAAAATGTAAGAGCTCAAACTTAGATGGTGAGTGTCAATACCCAAGACTCATGTCACTATGCCACATGATGTAATATTTATTTTCTTTTTAAAGGAAACATGGTTATTGTTAAAATTTATTTTAAAGATTATTTAAACGATTCTTTTATTTTAAGAATGAAACTTTCCTTTTTTTTTTTTAATATTCTACCATTTGAAATTCATTTAATTTTCAAACAAAATTTATTTTCTTTTAAATCTTTTATTTAATTTTCTAAAAAATAAAAATTACTTTTAGAACTTTCCTTTAAAAAGAAAACTATTTCCGTTAAATTTAGTTTTTTAATAAATCAAATAAAATAAAAAAAAGTTTGTAATGAAATCTTTTATCCACTTTTAAAAGATACTTATTTTTTAAAAAAAATCTTTTATTTTAAAACATATTATTTTATATCAACTTTTTGTCTATTTCGAATTAAAAAAATTGTTTAAAACTTAAAACAAATATTTCCTTTTAAAATTTATCTCGATTTACAGAGGAAAAACCTTTTTGTTTTAAAACAAAAATCTTTCCTTTTAAAACTTAACTTGATTTACCAAGGATAATCTTTTTCTTTTAAAACAAAATTTTTTATTTTCTTTTAAAAAGCTTATTTAAAACTTATTTTGATAAGATTGTTTCCTTAAAAAAAAAATTTCTTTTAAAAAACATTATTTCTCAATAATTGTTTTCTTATTTAAAACTTTCCATTACCTACTGCATGAACGTTGGAGTTGCTGTGCTAGTGGGAGTCAGGTTGCCAAAGATCTATGCGTTGATCGCTGTAGTGCCATCGTCCGCGTCAGAGACGATCGGGTACTGCTGTAGTTGTGCTACATGTTCGGTTCCCTCATAACTAGGAAATATAGTACAAGTATACACCAATTTATCTGTTGTAGTACATTAACAAGGTCGTCTGCTTAGGGAAATAGGTTATAAATATGCTCAGTAACTTCGAAATACCAAAAGTAAAAAAGTAAAAGATTCGTTAATTTGTTTTGCTAAATCTAAACTGCATAAAAGAAAATAAGCGAACGACAGATACAATTTCGAATCACACTCAGGAGCATCCACCCATAAAACACATAAATGATGGAGATTACAATTGTCAGTAAATTGGGGAGGGGAGTTCCACTTGCTGCTTTTCTACAAGGCACGAGATCTAACTGGAAGCCTTTTTCTAAGAAAAGGTCCCGCTTGTGCAATCACTCATATGCCTCAATCGCTTCTTGGGTATGGAGCCGCTGGAAGGTAGCATCATGAGGCACGACAATGTTGGCTCTCTTACGACTTTACCTACACAGAAGAAACAAAGGGTTGCCGCTTCCTCTCCTATACGGGAGGCTGAACCAAAGGGGGAAATGCTTTTAGGTGGCTTTGGAGTCGTTTTAGGGATGAGTGGAGGGGTGGGTCAATAACTGTAAGAGTAGGTACAGGGAAAGCAGAGGGCGGGGTGCTTGAGGTCGGTGGGGGAAGAATAGGGTCAGAAACGGGTGGTGGCAGGGGAGTGGTGGATGTAAGGGTGGGGTTGTCTTGTACCTCCTCGTCCTCTGACTTAGTACCTGGTTGTTGCTCCGAATCAGAAGTAGGGATCGAGATTGATGTAGATGGAACAAGAGGTTTGACGGAAGAAGCGATTGGAGTTTCGGGGACTTCTGCCGCTACTGACTAGCCAATCTCATTGGCGAAGTCTTCCGAAGAGCTATTAGTTAGATGGAGCACCATTAGCTTCTTGTGATTTGCCTTAGTATGTAGCGGGGCATTTTGGCAGAATCGAAGAGGCAATGGGTAAGAATTTAAAACAGAGGGAAGAGGGTTTAGCTGAGGGGTTTCAGAGGCGGCAGGAAGACGAAGTGGCAGAAAATCGTCGGTGGTTGGTTAGCATAGTGGGTCATAGATAAAAAGAATTAAGGATTCTCCCTCCCACCCCCGACGTTTTTTTAAAATTTTTTTTAACTTCACCTAAAACCAAATTTAATTCAAATTTGAATTTTGCACTTACCTCCATCCAAAGTAATTACCGCTTCCCTCTAACATTACCTACCGCCTTTCCTTAATTGGAAAACAATAACCCTTTGTTGCCCTGCTTGAATGCCCGACAGCTGCCCTATTGCATCTATCCAAAATTCTTCTAACTCCTGAGCTGCAGCTTCCAAATTTCCCCTGCTGCAGCATAATTGAAATTTAGTTTTTTCACTGCCCATAAGGCTTTGTGTTCTAGCTCCAGTGGTAAGTGACAGGCTTTCTCGAATACCAGTTTGTATGGAGATATTCCCAATAGAGGTTTAAATGTAGTCCTGTATGCTCATAGTTATTCGTCTAATTTGAAAATCTAATCCTTTCTACTGACATTCACTACCTTCTCTAGGATGCTTTTGATTTCCCTATTCGAAATTTATGCCTGGCCATTAGATTGGGGATGGTAGGCTGTAGCAATTTTGTGCTTGACGTTATACTTGGCTAGCAATCCTACCACGACTCTATTTACAAAGTGTGATCCTTCATCACTTATGATTGCTCTTGGTGTATCGATTCTGGTGAAAATGTTTTTCAAAAGGAATTTAGTCACCACATTAGAATCACTTGTGGGGCAAGAAATTGCTTCAACCCATTTGAACACATAGTCCATTGCTACTAAGATAAATAAATGACCGTTAGATGGGGGAAATGGACCTATGAAGTCCATACCCCATACGTTAAACAGTTCCACTTCCAAAATATAGGTTAATAGCATTTATTTTTTAATGGAAAGATTCCCAACGCTCTAACACTCATTGCAACTCTTGACCAATTAGTGAGCATCCTTGAAAATCGAGGGCCATAAATATTCACTCTGCAGCACTTTTGCTGTTGTCCTTTGTCCATCGAAATGTCCCCCTTAAGGGGTAGCATGACAGCTCTTCAAGATATAGGATGCTTCTGCCTCTGTTACACATTTTCGAATTATATTATCCAGCCCCAATTTATAAAGAAAAGGGTTATCCCAATAATATAATCTACATTCATAAAATAAACGCTTCAACTGCTACTTTGTCAATCCTTTTAGGTGCATCCCACCTGCTAAGAAATTTTTATATCAGCAAACCAGGGTTCTTACTCTTTAGCATCCTTATGGAACAAGGCAAGTAGCTGCTCATCTCGGAAACTTTCTCTGAATTTTACAGCTTCTGTTCCCTCTTCTCGTTCCACAATTCTAGACAAATGGTCAGCCACCAAATTTTCTGAACCATTTTTATCTCTAATTTCCACATCAAATTCTTGCAGGAATAAAATTCATCTAATGAATCTCGGTTTGGCATCTTTCTTAATCAACAAATATTTCAACGCAGCGTGATCAGTGTGGCCAAAATCTTGTTCGGTTCCCTCACATCCAGGAAATATAGTGCAAGTATACACTAATTTATCCATTGTAGTACATTAACAAGGACGTCTCCTCAGAGAAATAGGTTATAAATATTCTCAGTAACTTCGAAATACAAAAAGTAAAAAAATAAAAGATGCGTTGATTTGTTTTGCTAAATTTAAAATACATAAAAGAGAATAAGCAAACGACAGATAAAATTTCGAATCAC
This sequence comes from Momordica charantia, assembly GCF_013281855.1. Classification (NCBI taxonomy): domain Eukaryota; kingdom Viridiplantae; phylum Streptophyta; class Magnoliopsida; order Cucurbitales; family Cucurbitaceae; genus Momordica; species Momordica charantia. Next base: position 7,328,812 of record NW_028275161.1, on the reverse strand, counting down.
ACTGTAACGCCTCGAGTCCCTCAGGTTAGCTAGTCTCGAATCAGGAGATTTTATTTTCATTTAAATTTCAAAGTGAATGTTAATTTAATTTATCGTTAATTATCAGGCTCTAACAATCCAATTAAATGAATATTAACCGAGCTTGGGATGTTGAGTCTTGGATTGAGGGAATGGACTTCTCCTTATTTGGGCTTGGATGATTGGGCTTAATGGGAAAATTGTTTTAAATCAAAACCAAAAAGGGAAAAACCCTAACACTTTTCTTCTTCTCTTTTCCCTCCCTTTGTTTCTTCCCCATCCCTAGCCGACAGCCCCCCCAAGCTTCTCCTCCTTTTTCTTGTCCAGCCAGTGGCCTTCTTCTCTAGCGAAGCGGTACAGCAGCAGCAGCTCCTCCACGCCGGCGTCCTCCTACAGCAGCTCGCGGCGGCGCACGACGCACGGGCCCCACGGCGACGACGCGTTCCGAGCAGAACCGAACGCCTCTGCTGCTACCTCCGGCGACGTGCGCAAGCCCGGCGGGCCCTCTCCACGGCGGCGACGCATTCCGAGCAGAACCGGACAGCGGCAGCAACATCCGACGTCGTTCCTCCGGTGACCCCGCGCCCAGATCTGCGACGCCAGCAAGCTTCTTGACGTTTCCTTTCCTCGGTTTGGTGTTATCCAGCCCCTCCGGCAACGTTAGACGATTACCCACTCATAACCGAAGCTTGATTCTTGATACCCACTCCTTACGGCATTGGGTCGGCATTGAACCACCTTCAATCGGACCCAAATCTATGTTACCCATCAGTTTTTGACATCGTTCCAGCAAGCCTAAGGCCATTCGAAGTCGAAATTTGGATCTAGAACATCATCGGCGTCGACCCACTTCTAACCCAAGAGGCTCTAGTGTGAGTTATTAGGTAACAACACACCTAAATTTGGGTTCAGTATTATTTAAATGTTTCCAATTGGCTACTAACCTCGAATCGTACTTTTTCCTTGTAGGAAGTGTTGACAAGCTTAGGAGCTTTAGGACTTTTTGGTAGTAAGTAGCACAGGGGCGGGTGCGTGCGTTGATGCTTGTTATTTGGTCGCCGATGTGTTTTTTTTATGATGCTTAATATTGGTTCTGATACGTGGTTGTGTAGTGTAACTCTTGTTTATGTTGTTTTGTATGCCTGGTTAGTGTTGAATGTCCGTCGGTGATAATAGTGGGAATTTTGTATTGTTGAACTGCTGAGATCTGTTGTAGAATGATGTATGAATGTAGGGAATGTTCGTTAAGGTGAATTTATTTTGGAAATGTTTGTTGTCTGAATTTGTATGAAGTGTTTGACGTGTCTCATGAGTTTTATTATATCTAGTAGTGCTTATGGAATATGGACGTTGGATGTTAAATGTTTGGATGAATTGTGTTGGGCTCCAATCGTTTGCAATTTGTTGACTATGCTCTGTTATGACTAAACTCACTATGGCGCTGTTGTTAAGATTTGGTATGTTGTGAAAGCATGTTTGGTTTATTGTTTTGCTATTAGAATGATGTTTATGTTATGGAAGCATGCTGAATTGTGTTGGTAAGCTGAGAGATGCATTGAAATCATACTAGTGGTGTTGTTGTTGATGGGCGTTGTGGTGGTTGGTGCTATTAGGAAAGTAGTACGGACATCTTGGTTGGACACTAGAAATGTTATGTGGAATTATGAAAGTTATGAAGCGAATGGGTGAGTGTCAGGGCCTCGGGTATAAATGGTCGGGGCTGATACATCACTAATTGGGTATTGAGGCCTCGGGTATAAATCGCCAGGGGTCGATACGCCAATATTGGATAAAGATGAGCGTCGGGGCCTCGGGTATAAATGGTCGGGGGTCGATGCGAGGAGTCTTTTGAAAGGAGAACTATTGGGGCCTTGGGTACAAATGGTCAAGGGCCAATAGATTGTAAGACATCGGGGCCTCGGGTATAAATGGTCGAGGGTCGATGCACTAGTGTCGGGGCTCTGGGTATAAAAGGTCAGGGGTCGACACTACCAAGAGAATGGTTTCAAAGAGCTCGAATAACTGAGGTGAACATAGCTTTACTTGAGGTGTTAGGGAATCAGGTGGACGATAATTGTTTTTATATGATTGTGGTTATCATCGGGTCTTATAGAGTATGTTTATGGCTGAATGTATAATGTATTAGTAGAGCATGTCTATGGTTGTTCTCATACTGTAATGATCGAGCATGACGATGTATGTTTCCTTTATGGTTATGAGCATGATGTTGGTGTGTGCTTGGTAAGGGCTACTTACGGAGTATATTGTATATACTCACCCCCCCCCCCTTCTACAATGATTGTTTCAGGTGAAGGACTCGAGGGTGACCATGGTGATGGGACGGAGGAGACCTGACAAGCGAGGACTATAGGCTGCTTAGTTTTTCCTATTTAGTCAAATCCATTGGTTAGGGCTTATGTTGTGGCCAATAAACGATTTATGTACCTTTGAATAATTGAAAGATTTTTCCCTTGTTGTTAGTTATGCTCCGGGTTAGGTGCCTATTTGAACTTTTTTCCATTTGTTTAGATTCATTTAGATTGAATAATAATCTTGCCTTGTAAAGTAGTTCACGAATGTTGTTGCATGTTTTTTCCATGAGATTGGTTTATCGTTAATTTGATGAGGTTTGGAGCTTGATTTTTTAAGTTTATGTGCATAGGAAGTTGGCAGGTTGTAATCGGGGTTTAAAACTGATTAGTTGGGTAGTTCTTGTGACCTAGAGGTGTGTGGAAATTTCTGGGTCGTTACACACACTCAAGAGGATCCACCCACAAAACACATAAATGATGTGAGATTATGATTTGTTAGTAATCGGAGAGTGGAGTTCCACTTGCTGCTTTTCTCCAAGAAGCTATCTAAAATTACTTTAAAACACTTTTTTGCCAAGATATACACGACTCTCTCCCGAGATACCCAACACGTACTTTAACTCAACTTCTCACATGTTTTAAACAAGCAATCCAAGCGATCTATAGGCGCTATAGGGTGAACCTCATCCTTCAGTATTCACCTTCTCATTTCACGAAGAGAGAACTACAACCAACAGAAGTAAATCCACTCAACAAGAACTCTCCCAAGCCTCAAGTGAGCTAACACACTAACCAAGTTGGCCACATAATTTAACTGAGATGGAAAAACACATTTCTACTAAATCAGCTTTAAAAGTTGTAAAACATAACAAACATGAATATTACAACAAGCTTAAACCCCCCCCGAAGGTGGGTGTTTAGTTCCTAATGAAAAAGAGAAAATAAATGGAAAAGACATGTAACAACCCGTATTTTCCAATACGGTCATTCTCACAAAATGCGGAAGCGTAACCAACTAAACATTAAATTAACGGAAGACTTCTTTATTTAATACGATACTATGACAAAAGATAAGGACAAGTCCAACTTTGACACAAAAAAACCTACACTATAATAAAGCCAAGGAATAACTACCATAACTAACTAAGTTCTCATAAGCTAAAAACAATGGAAAATACTAAAGATTTCAACTCCTCATGCCAGAACACTATTCCTCAATAACTATCTGAGCAGTCACTTGAACCTTAATCTGAAAACAATTAGAAAACAGAAAAAAAATGAGTACAAAATTACTCAATAAGAAATATTCATATCGAATTTCAAAATTCATTTTCCTTTCAAAACATTCGTAAACAAAAATACGAACAAATCAAAACTTTTAAAGTCCTTTAAAAATATTTAGTACAATTTTCAAAACTTTAAAAAATAAACTAGATTTTCGAAAACAAAGACTTCAAATAAGATAAAATTTCCAGTCAATTAAGACAAAGTTTCATTCTTTCAAAACAAACTTTAATTCGATCAAACTTCAAATCCTTCAAAACAAACTTTCTTTCAATCAAAACTTTCAAAGTTCATTCTAAAACACTTGGTACAACTTTCGAACTTTTGAATAATTAAATCATTCAAGCATTCAAAAAATCTTACATTCATTCATACTTTCAAAATCAGAGTGGAATGTTGCATTATTTGGGTAGCATACGAAACATATGTGGTTACGCATCGGTAACACCAAATCAATCAGAAGCTTCTATCAGAGTTGTCGAATTACTATCAATCAGAACAGAGTTGTCGAAATAATATCGACCAGAACAGAGTTACTTAAGTGTGAGGCCATGTGAGTGAATAACACACAGATGAATTTTCATTTCCAAGGAATGCCAAACCACAAAAGTGCCTTCGCACAAATAAGCCAGAACAGAAATCCATTAATTCCAAATTAGGCTACTACCCCAAATAAGCAAAACGTTCCTAAAAACAAAATCATGGCATATCCGGATAGCCCTATCAAATCAATCAAAATATCTTTCAAATAAAATGCAAAACAAATACTTACTTTCAATATTAAATTAATTCAAAACATTGAAATAATTTAAAATAAACTTTATCAATCCTCCAAAACATGATTTCAAATATTTCACAAATAAACAAAATATCAATTTCAAACCTTCAAATAAATTTAAACAAAACTTTATCAAATCATTTAAGAATACTTCAAATACTTTGCAAATAAACATAATTTCAATTGCCAAATTAGTTTTCAAATCCATAATAAAACTTGAATTTCATATGCAAGATATCAATTTCAAATCGTCGTATCAAATCCAAAATACATTTTAGTTTTGGAAAAGATATGGCAAATCAGTTACAACATTTTTCGAAGGGATACGGTAAATCACTTACAATACTTTTCGAAGGGATATGACAAATTACTTACAATACTTTTCGAATGATACGGTAAATCACTTACAATACTTTTTCGAAGGGATATGACAAATTACTTACCTCTTTCAGAAATCCTACGAATCTAATTAACTTCTTCCTTGGTAGTTGTCAACTTAGAGGCCTAGAAACAACCAATATCCAAAATCAATTCTTAAATCCTATCCAAGGATTTAAAATTCAACCAATTACTAACTCAAATATTATCTACCCAATTTTCCCATTCAAAACACTTTTTTATGCAAAATAATTAGGAAAGTATGGATTTGGGGCTACAAAACCAGATTTGAAAACTAGGTTAAAAAGCCTCTAAAATCCACCATAATAACCTTTAAAATTACAAGAATCGATATAAATCAATACGAACTAAATTTACAAAAAGTTTCTCAATAAAACCAACTTAAAAACCTTCTAAACAATTGAAAATTTTGGGATTTTAAATCTAAAAAATTGTCTGTTTTATAAAATAAAACTTCCAAGAATTTTCCATAAGACAATTAACAATTTATTGATTTTTATAGAAAAATCAGATCTGAAAACTTTATAGAAAACCTTTAAAATTTGGTAAAAACATATAATTTTTCATGTAAAAATCATAACAACAAACTATAATTTATAGGATACAAAAGGTAAACATGTAAAAAGAGCCTCAAAATAGCCCAAAAACAGTCTTATAAACAAAAAAATTCAAACAAAAAATTCTGGAAAATTTTTAGGGTAAAAAGTCCTTAAAATCTTTTATTCTAAAAAACAAAGACCTCAAAACTTTTCTTAATAAACTGAATGAAAGAACTAAAAATCAAGAAAAATAAACTAAAACAATGAGGAAGAAAATCTTACCGATCTTTGAGAGAAAATAGAAAAACTATTCTTCTTTTCTTTTCTTTTTCTCTTTGAGAGAAAACTAGGTCTAATAGTTTAAGAAAATAAAACCTAGGGTTTAAGAGCTTTTATAACAAATCGTAATGAATCCTTATTTAAAAGGGATAATAAAAAGATAAAGATTTAATAAAACTCTTTCTTTTTATTTGTTTTTCATTCTAAGAACAAATTATCTTTTAAAAATAATTTTTAAAACAAAAATTTATATTTTTTTTTAGAAAATAAAGAAAACAACTAAATAAAAATAATAGTTTAAATATATATATATATATTTCGGTTGTTACAAGACATAAGAGGAATTCATTGTTAATGAAGATGATAGAGAATAAGTTGCTTCCTCAGGTGTACAGCGTGACCCACGACCAAGACAGACCACTCTTTAGCTCATTCTTCTTTGAAAACCATTGATGCCAATGGGGGAATGTTCCCTGAAATTGAAGTTACGCAAAATGAATAAAAAATGTCTCCTCCTTTTTCGGCTAGGGCATCTTTTCCTTATATACCGGGTCCTTAAAATTTAGGGCACCCCTTCGAGGCTGTACGGACACGGTAACAATTTATGTTCAATGAGTTACTCCACTGTCATACGCTCTAGGGTATCCGGGTGACTATATCATTAACGCTTCTTTTTCAACGCTCCAGCGTAATCCCCACGACCTTGGGAGCACTCCCCTCGTCGTTAGCTGATTTCAATCATTCCTGCATAAACCATCGATAATTTAGCACAAATCATTAAAAATTTAAGAATGATAGTACCTTGGGGCCCACTAAAATAATTCTCACATTTTCTTAGGTTTATTGATTAGGACCCTCACATTTCCACACACAAAATATCCCAAATAGCCCATAAAAAACTCTCTAATTGATAGTTATCATGTTGGGACTTTATCTACCTTTAAAAAGATTAGAGACTTGTGCAAGCGCACACGGTCACAAGTAAGACTCATAAGTAATCCAAGGTCGAATCCTTATGGACTTATTGCATTTCAAAACAGTTTTTAAGAAGTGAATGGATCAATTATGCATCTGTGATTTAGGAAGAAAAATGTGATGAAATGTTGTTGTGTGCGGTTTTAACTAACAAGCAATTTAATAAAACTCAACATCTTTGCCTCCTACCTTAGTTTTGATGCAAAACATGGAAAGCACACTATGTTGGAAAAATGCACCAGGCGTAATTCCCGACTATTCTTGGGATTTGAGTTCTACTCTTTCACTACCGTTTTTGCTTGCTGCAGATGCTAGGGTAACCTACAAGCATAGGCCTATGTGTGATTACGATCCTAGAGAATATCTACCAACTCATTTGCATTATGGGTCAGAGGGCCTATGTCTATGCCCATGTTTTATGTGCTAATTCCTAAGTCACATCCCATGTTGGTTTCGTATTATTTTACCTAACTCACATTTCCCAATGTTAGGCTTTGGTGTATAAATAAAGTTCCCACTGGCCAAATAGAAAGAGGACGTAAAGAGATGTTTTTAGAAACCAACCCAAAAAAGTGTCAGGTGCAATTTCGGCAAAATCTTGAGCATGTTGAAAATCAAATCATTTGACTAAGGCATTCCACAAGGAGGTTGATAACTAATTTAGAACATAATTAAATGAAAGTAAATGCACGAAAACATAAAGAAAATATTTTTCATTGAATTTAAATGAATAAATAAGCCGTACAATGAGTTATAGCTTGACCCTCTTCTATCTCGAGCGTGAGAGGAGTTGAAACTTGCTAAAGAACTTTAAAAGAACATAATGAACAAAGAATGGAATTAAGAACTTGAATTAAAAGCAATACGAAAGGTAAAACATGAAAAACAAAGAAATTAACAACTAGAACATAAATATAAACCCTAAAAACGTGTTCTACAACTAGGGAGCATCTAAGAGAAGATGAAATGAAGGTTGGAAGGAATGTTTTGCTGATGTAGGGATGACGTGCTTTTATAGCACCATTGGTTGGTTGAAACTCCCCTCCATTTTAGGTGGAAATGAGTTGAAATTCACCTAACCACCTCACTTAGACTTGGACTCACGGTTTTGAACATGTGGGAAAGGTCCTCCTTACCCTTCATTATTCAAAACGTGTGTTTTGACATTTTGTCCTCCAAAAATGCACCGGGCGCAATTCTACAAAAACATAATTCTGTTATTTTCTTCCAACTTTGACCGTATTTATCTCATATTTTTCCTAAAGTATCATAGTTTGACTTTTATATAGAAATAATCTATGCATGTTCTACTATAAAAATATATGGTCTTGTTTGGCAAATAGTAATGGGAAAGGTGTAAAAACGTGGTCAAACAGGGCTATCGACACATGTTTCTGCAGTAAAAAGTCAACCCTTACGCACCCCCAAACTTAACCATTTGCTTGTCCTCAAGCAAGAACAACAACAACAAATATAAAACAATCAACATGCTAGAAATATGAATGATCAATAATCCCAATAAACTGAATTAAAGAACTACAAATCAAGAAAAATAAACTAAAACAATGAGGAAGAAAATCTTACCGATCTTTAAGAGAAAATACCAAAACTCTTCTTCTTTTCTTTTCTTTTTCTCTTTGAGAGAAAACTAGGTCTAACAGTTTAAGAAAATAAAACCTAGGGTTTAAGAGCTTTTATATCAAACCGTAATGAATCCTTATTTAAAAAGGATAATAAAAACATAAAGATTTAATAAAACTCTTTCTTTTTATTTTTTTTTTTCAAAATCTAAGAACAAATTATCTTTTAAAAATAATTTTTAAAACAAAAATTTATATATATATTGATGGAAAAAATACATACATGCGTAGCGGAAGTGAGCAAGAATCGAAATAACAATCTAGATGCATAATACAACCTAGGATTAAACATGCATGATCATACATTATGATGCTTAGAGATAAGTAGAGAAAAATACAAGCCTTTGTAGCTTTTCAAAAATCTTCAAATAGCTCCAATGAAGGACCACCAAGAGATCTTCCTAGCTATTCTCAAGGCTTGGAATAGAGTGGTGAGACTCTTTTTATAGAAGGAAAAAATTAGAGAAAAGTGGAGCTAAAAGGAGTTATGTAAGCTTTTTGAAAACACATCAAATGGCCAAAGGTTCCAAGAGAATTTCATGTTTAAACAAAAGCCTTCTTAAATAGGCAAATTACATGCAACTCTTGCATGTCAAAGTTCATCAAAAGCTTACAACACATATTCCACTCATGCATGGCATGACTAAGTGTCAAAATGCATGTCTAAGTTCACCAAAAGCTTACAACACACATTCCACTCATGCATGGCATGGCTAAGTGTCAAAATGCATGTCTAAGTTCACCAAAAGCTTACAACACACATTTCACTCATGTATGGCATGGCTAAGTGTCAAAATGCATGTTTAAGTTCACAAAAAACTTACAACACACATTCCACTTATGCATGCATGGCTAAGTGTCAAAAAGTGGATTTTTGAGATTATTTAAATGTTCTACTCAACGAGTTAGTGGAATTTTCCACCAATTTGGTTAAAAACATTATTTTAATCTACTTTAGTCAACCTTTGACTTTCTCTGGTCAAAATCAACTATTTGACTTTTTCCAAAATCCGATGTTTGATGAAATCCATGCCTCCGATTATGAATCCGCATTCATAATTTTAATATTTAAATCCTATTTAAATATTTTGTCCAAATTTCTCAAATTGATATCATATATCAATTACTTAATCATATTTCATATGATTAACCTAATTCGTACGATTTGAATTATTCGTTCAAATTATTCCAAGTTTATTCCTATATGAGCTAGCCAGGGGACCTTATGGACCTACAGATCATGAGCTCCAACGATCCGAGATTAACCGGTTAAACTCTTTAACCTAGTTAACCAACAATCGTTAACTACGCGGTCACTTCACTAAAGCCCGTAGCTGCACTCTCCTCACTGTAGATATATTATGTCCATTTGATATAACCATGATCGGTAAGTCGACCCTTCACAGGTTGTTCGTAATTACAGCTGGGTCAAAATATCGCTTTACCCCTGTAATTACCTCTTGTTCCTTAAGTTCCACTAATCCTTTGATGAACAATGATTTGTAGTCCAACTATCAAATCAAAAAATCCTCTCAAACCTTTTGATGAGGGTGGCGCCAATTGTTCAAGATCTGGATTCAGCCCTTAAGAGAACAACCTCTCTACTATCCCAAAATTGGGTAGAAGTGAATTCCTTCTTACACCCTATGTCCCTAACTATCTACCGGGTCTTACCCCTGAAATGGGAGGCTTATTCAGCCAGCGCTGTTGAGCTACTCTCACCCATGCATATCTAAGGATAATCCCGAGTAAACAGAAGTTCATAGTTAGCTCAGGATTAAGATCGAGTTACCTAGGCCATCAAAGTTGAGATAGTCAGTTTCAAACAGTAAACGGTGTTATAAAGTAAAAGTGACTATCTCATGGTCCGGTCTTATGCAAACTCTTTGCACGGGACACCCCCACTCGCATGTCTTCACATGAACGAATTAGGATCACATCGTTTGTACTAGCTACAAAGTGGGCCGCATCCATAGTGTCCCCAGAATAAGGCGCTCAATCTTATTCCTATACTATAGACCATTTAGATTGTTAACTCAAACTTGATCCATATTTATGTCTCTTACATAGAGTTTGAGTCTTAGGTAACAGTCTATGATCCTTTATTTTATTGGATTTAGATATAGTAAGAACATTTTATTGGATCAATAACTACTTATTGATTAAAACCTTCAATAACAACTTTATTGAATGATAAAAGTATATTTGTCATTTTCAAACTACGAGTTTTAGGACATAAAACCCAACATATATATATTTTTTTTGAGAAAATAAAGAAAACAACTAAATAAAAATAATAATTTATATATATATATATATATATTCGGTTGTTACAAACACCCCACCTAAAAAGAAATTTCGTCCTCGAAATTTACATATCTTGCTAAACGAATAATTCAGGATATCTATCTATCATGTCCTTTTCAATTTCCCAAGTAGCTTCTTCAGATGAATGGTTCCTCCATAAAACTTTTACAAGAGGAATGGTTTTATTGCGTAAAACTCGATCCTTCTTGTCCAAAATTTGAATTGGAATCTCGTCATAAGTTAGGTTTTCTTTTATTTGGAGTGGTTCGTAGCTTAGCACATGTGATGCATCTGCAATATACTTCCGAAGCATTGAAACATGGAAAGTATTGTGGATTCGATCTAAGGCAGGTGGTAAGGCCAAGCGATATGCTACAACACCCACCTTTTCTAAAATTTCAAAAGGTCCAATAAATCTTGGACTAAGCTTTCCTTTTCTTCCAAATCTTAAAATGCCTTTTAATGGTGAAACTTTCAGAAATATCATGTCTCCAACCTCAAAGTTCAATTCTTTTCTTCTAAGGTCAGCATAACTTTTTTGACGACTCTGGGCTGTCTCCATTCTCTGTTTGATTAAGTTAATGGACTCGTTTGTCTTCTGCACTAATTCTGGTCCCAAAATTAAATTCTCTACAACTTCACTCCAATTGACAGGTGACCTGCATTTTTGTCCATGAAGAGCCTCGAAGAGTGTCATTCCAATGGTTGCTTGATAGCTATTATTATAAGAAAATTCAATTAAATGCAGATGTTTCTCCCAACTCCCTTGAATACAAGCTCGAAGCATAGCTTCTAATGTTTGAATTGTCCTCTCTGTTTGGCCATCGGTCTGCAGGTGAAAAGCAGTACTGAAGTCAAGTCTCGTGCCCATAGCCTTATGCAAACTTCTCCAAAACTTGGAGGTAAACTTGGGATCTCTATCCAAGACTATAGAGATCGGTATACCATGTAGTCGAACTATTTCCTTGACATAAATTTGAACCCATTTTTTTGCTCTGTAAGTAGACTTACCCGGTAAAAAGTGAGCTGATTTAGTTAAACGGTCAACAATGACCCACACAGTCTCAAAACCATGTTGTGTCTTAGGTAACCCAGTCACAAAATCCATTGAGACACTCTCCCATTTCCACTCAGGTATAACCAACGGTTGGAGGTGTCCCGATGGTCTTTGATGTTCAATTTTTACCCGTTGGCATGTTAGACAATGACTAACAAAGTCGGCAACATCTCGCTTCATTCCTATCCACCAATAAGTTCTTCGGAGGTCTTGGTACATTTTTGAACTCCCAGGGTGAATCGAGTATGGAGTATTATGAGCTTCAGTCATGATCTCCTTCTTAATAATCTGGTCATTTGGTACGCAAAGGCAATCACCAAACCATAAAACTCCATCACATGACACTGAAAAGTCAACTTGTTTAGATTTTTCTAACATCATCGACAATCTTCTTCAAAGCTGGATTTGAAACTTGAGCATGCTTGATCCTGCTAATTAAAGATGGTTCAACCACCAAGCTAGCCAACAATGATGATAGACTCTCTGTAGTCACATCAATCGCTAACTTCTCAAAATCTTTAATTAAATGCTCTTAAGTTGTGAGTAAGGCTGCTGAGTAACCTGAAGACTTTCTACTTAAGGCATCTGCCACCACATTAGCCTTACCAGGATGGTAGCTAATAGTGCAATCATAATCTTTAACTAACTCCAACCAACGTCGTTGACGCATATTCAATTCCTTCTGAGTGAAGAAATATTTTAAGCTCTTATGGTCGGTGAAAATCTCACAATGAGCACCATACAAGGAATGCCTCCAAATTTTTAAAGCAAACACAACTGCTGCTAACTCTAAGTCATGAGTAGGGTAATTTTGTTCAGGGTTTTTGAGTTGTCGTGAAGCATAGGCAATAACTTTACCACTTTGCATAAGTACACAACCTAGACCATTTCTTGACGCGTCACTGTAAACCACAAAACCTGAGTCCCCACTAGGAACAGTTAAAACTGGAGCAGTAACAAGTCTCTTCTTCAATTCTTGAAAACATTGCTCACAATCTTCTGACCATTGAAAACGTGCATTCTTTCTTGTTAGCTGAGTCAAATGAGATGAAATCTTAGAAAAACCTTCCACGAACCTTCTATAATAGCCAGCCAAGCCAAGAAAACTTCGAATTTCCCGTACATTGGTGGGTCGTGGCCAATTCATAACCGCCTCAATTTTGCTTGGATCCACCGAGATCCCCTTTTTGGACACCACATGTCCTAGAAAGGCAATGCTCTTAAGCCAAAACTCGCACTTCTTAAATTTAGCATAGAGTTTATTCTCCCGTAAAACCTCTAATACTTGTCTTAAGTGCGACTCATGCTCAAGTTTTGTCTTGGACTAAACTAAGATGTCATCAATGAAGACAATGATAAATTTATCCAAGAAATTATTGAATACCCTATTCATCAAATCCATAAAGACAGCTGGAGCATTACTCAATCCAAAAGGCATGACCAAGAACTCATAATGGCCATAACGTGTTCTAAATGCAGTCTTTTGGATGTCACAAGCTTTAATCTTCAACTGGTGATAGCCTGACCTCAAATCAATCTTTGAGAAAACACTAGCGCCTTGAAGCTGGTCAAATAAATCTTTAATCCGAGGGAGTGGGTATTTATTCTTTGTAGTCACACGGTTGAGCTCAAAAGGTCCTTCTTGCCCTTCATTATTCAAAACGTGTGTTTTGACATTTTGTCCTCCAAAAATGCACCGGGCGCAATTCTACAAAAACATAATTCTGTTATTTTCTTCCAACTTCGACCGTATTTATCTCATATTTTTCCTAAAGTATCATAGTTTGACTTTTATATAGAAATAATCTATGCATGTTCTACTATAAGAATATATGGTCTTGTTTGGCAAATAGAAATGGGAAAGGTGTAAAAAACATGGTCAAACAGGGCTACCAACACATGTTTCTGCAGTAAAAAGTCAACCCTTACGCACCCCCAAACTTAACCATTTGCTTGTCCTCAAGCAAGAACAACAACAACAAATCTAAAACAATCAACATGCTAGAAATATGAATGATCAACAATCCAAATGTTCTAAGTTAATGAACCATATATGTCTCAGGAAAGGCTCCACAAGCTAAACGTCCTAACTTTACTTTCAAGCCAACGAACCATAAACCATCCTTTGTTTTGAAAATAAAAATGATTATAAATCATCTTCTTTTCTAAAACACAAAACTCTTTTACAAAACCAAGGAATATGCACACTTTCGTTTTGATTCAAAAAGTTTTACATCAAGTGGACCGGCAACTAGCCCCTGAGGTTCTCAACACACTAACATTGGTTTAAAACCATAGCCACTCATAGAATCTCGTTAGGTGGCGACAATGCTTTTCACGAAGTCACCTTAATATGTAGACTACTACCCTCCAAGATGCTAACGCCACTCATTTAAAGAAAATGAATGTCTATAGTGGGACTTGTGAAAAACTAAGTGCGTTTTCTTTCCTCTCATGTTTCTTACCACTCTTTTCTTACTCTCACTTTTATTTTTCTTTTCCCCACTCTTATTTTTTCTCAAGACTATTTCTTTTGAATTTTTGTTTTTCTTCTTTTAGACTCTTTATTTCATACTCTTTCTTTCGAAAAAATGTTATTGCATATGACTCTTTTATTACTTGCATTTTCGTGTTGACTCTTTTTTGAAATGTAGAAAGCATTTTCTTTCTTAAAACAAAAAAGATACACACCGTCCCCCTCAAACTTAAAAGAAACAATGTCCTCACTGGGGAAAGAAATTTTGATATGCAAAATTTTGGCACAAAAAGGACATGGACTTCCAGAGCAATGAAAAAGTTATTGTTTCCAAACAAAAAGAAGAAGAACACAATTTTATAACTAAATAAAAAAAACATGGAAAATGACTTATGACTTGATCATAAAACTATGAAATATAACATATTCATGCCGTTAAGAATCCTCATCGACATGATACAAAAACAAAAACAAAGAAAAGCATTTCATTAAAAAGATGAATATGTTGGGAGGTTAGAAAATATGCATTGGAAAAGCTAAAGACAAGCTAGTAGCTAGAACAAGGAAGCATGCAAGCTTGAACTTTAAACATATGCAAAAACACACTTTATAAACATTCCTAACAGCACAACATCCCAACAACTAAACAAAAATTAAGCTTAAACAACATATCATGCAAACTAAAAGAATAAAAACAACCTACACAACCTAACATGCCAACTAATCTAAACAACCTAAACTACACAACCTAACATATGAAATCAAGATCCAAATATCAAAGCAAAGAGAGGGAGATACTCCCCTATTCATCATCGGAATACTCATCGCCGGTGGAATCGATCGCAAGCTAATCGAGGAATGAAGGTGCTTCATCACCATATATCTTCTTGAGGAAAGCACAAGTGGCACGTTGAGTAGCCAAAAGAAGCTCGTACTTGTGTCGTAGCTCATCATATTGCTACCTAGTCACCACCCCTCGGGTCTCGAGATCCACGGCGGTAATGGGAGAATCTTCCTCTCGAACAATGGAATACCCTCAAACTCTCCTTAGGTTTGTGACCGGCTTCTTGGGAGTTACTACATTCGCATCATCGGCTTCTACTCTCGCCTCCAAGCATAGCTCAGTAATTAGTCCAGGAAAAACAATTGGACCTACCATTTTCTCCAAACAACTCCGAATCTCGTTCTAATGAGCTCCCAAAAGTTGAACTCAATGCCTTTCATGAGGATGTATACCATTATCGCCCTATTGCACTTAATTGAGGAATCGTGAGAAGTGGGTATCAATCGGTTCTTCACCACATACGTCCAAACCGTCGCTTGCTCATTGATGTCAAGGGGCTTGAAGGAACGCTTCCCCGTGGTTGAGACGGTTCATGTTTTATGTGGTCTACAAATAAGCCTATGCGCCTCCTCCACTTGCTCGTCCAATGGATGCACCAAAATCTCATTACCTATGGCATTAAAAACATCCAACAAACCACAGTGAGTATTAATAATGGAAGGCAAGAATTTTACTACTTTACCTCATACTCTCACTACATCCCCTTGGTTTCGGGTTGATAGTAGTGTAAAAATCTTTCACCAAGGCCTCTGATACACGTGTAGTAGGGGCAAACAACGTCTCCCAACCATTCTCCACAAGCCTCCTCCTAACATATTCCAGCATCGGCTCTTGTGCTTCATCAACACCCCTCTCAAGTATGATTTCACATGCTGTGAAGTTGGGCCTTCGCACCTCCAATCTCACCCTTTTTACTATTGATGGTGTTTGTTCGGTAGAATCAGGCTCCTCTTCATTGGCCTCCTCAAGTGGCTCTTCTGCCCTCCTTTTCACCCTAGCCCCTCTTGGCTTTTTTAGATGGACCAGCCTCGGCTTCTTTTTGGGCAGCCAAAAGTGCTACAACGGCTTGGGTCCTAAGCCTAGAAATTGCACCAGGCGCAATTTCTGCTACTTTCTTCTTCTTCTGTGTTTTATTCACCACTTTGGTCAAACTCACCTCCTCATCCGAAGTTTCTGCAGTAACAACAAAATTTGGGTCAGAAACATTCAAACTCGACAAATAAGGGGTCTTACCTTGTGAAGAAGATGAAGATCATTCCTCCGTAGCCTCACTAGGGACATCCATAGGACCAGATGTTCCTTCTCTCTCTTGTGTAGGGGCTCCTCATCATCTTGCTGTAATTCGTGCATCGGACTTCGTACTATCACTTCATATTAAGAGACATCGTTATTGTCTTCCTCCTCTTCAAACTCATCTCCATGCACTTCTTGGGGTAATTCTCCAAGATTTTCATCCTCTCCATCAACATTCAATTGTCTTTGTGCTACCCCACTATTTCCATCATCCTCCAATGGATCCTCTCCCCTTGTTTCATTCAACGCCACCAAAATTTCGGCAATTTTCGGCGTTGTCCTTTCCTGTTCTGAATCATAAAAAACTAGGGGCTTTTTAGTCAAGATAGGATCTGGAAAAGATTGAGACAAAATACCTTGTAGAGTGGCTAGTGGAGTCTCATCCATAATTGCGGCAGGCGCAATTTGGCACTGAATTTCGACCATTGCTGAATCTGAATGCTCCAAGGGCTTTGTGTCGTGTTCTGAATCCCCACTAACCTGTTCTTGTCTTTCAACATGCACAGTAACAATAGTGGAAAGAGGGGGAGGGATAGACAGTTCTAAAAACTCGGAAACGGGGTTATCTTGGAAAATTCATCCTACGACATATGCTCATGCTATTTAACTCAAGTTGAATCTCCTCACTCACTTTCTTCGAGTTTTCCATGAATTCTTGTCATTTTATGTTTAGTTCCTCAATTTTCGCATAAATTCTCTCATTCTCTTTATCTCTAATTTCGTTATTTTTATTAAATATCTACGCTCTCTCATGAAGTTTAGCAATTTCCTCGTCTAAACAACACCTTTTTCCTCTAAAGATTGATTTTTCCGAAGATAGACTTTACTAACTCCTCCTAATTTCTTCTCACTAAAACCTTCTTTCTTAACCCTATCCTCATTAGATTTCATATTGATTTTTTAAGAATTTGTACCACATATGACTAGATTTGTCCTAGGGTTCATTTTTATAGCTTCCTCATATTTTCTTCTTTGTTCCCTATGATCAAAAACTAGCTTTTCATGAGAAATCCTAGGAGGTTCAAGAAGAATTATACCTGGTTTAGTTGGTGGAGGCAATAACACTTTCTTCTTCTTCTTCTTCTTCTTCTCTTTGTCGTGTGGCTTGGAGGAAGATGAACCTGCCATGGCTCTTGATCTTGCTTCACGATCAACAAAGAAAAACCCCCCAATAAACCCTAAGTGTGCTGAAAAAGAGAGAGATGAGAGAGACTTTGAGATTTATTGAGAGAATATTTGAAAACAAGTGAGAAAATCTTGGTGAAAATCGTGAATGAGGTGTTTTGAAATCTAGGGCTTTTTGTGTTATGTTTTAAGACATATTAAAAACATAATTGGGTTAAAAATTGGGCCTCTTTTTTCATCTGAAAAACAATCCAAAGCCCATTTAAACATAACCCACATAAAGCCCACGAAAGCCCTAATCCATAACTCAAAAATCAATTTTTGCTCTCTTAATTTGCACCTGGCACAATTTTGACGAGGGTTGGATCTTGATCCTGCACAATTCAAATGCAAAAATAAAAATTAGATTTGGAATTTACACAAAAAAAGCCTTAAAGAAAATGTAAAAATTTCGCAAAAAAAAAATTGATAAAAAATATTTTACATAAAAACGCCCCCCAAACTATCCGAGGGACTGTTTCCACTGTTTTCTCATGGGTCTTTCAGTAGTACAGAGGTTCTACCTATGTTAATATACTCACCATAATATTTCTTTATCCGATGCCCATTTACCTTAAAGATATTACCTTTGGAACCCTTTAAATCCACCGCTCCTGTGGATAAACATGTTCAACTACGAATGCGCCCGACCATCTAGACTTAAACTTACCTGGAAACAACTTTAATCTAGAGTTAAATAGCAAAACTAAGTTTCCAGGTTCTAAATTCTTATCCATTATCTTTTTATCATGCCACTTTTTGATTTATTCTTTGTATATCTTAACATTCTTATAAGAAAATTGACGAAACTCATCCAACTCATGTAACTGGAGCAATCTCGCTTCACCTACAGCAACATGATCAAAATTTAGTTTTCGCGTAGCCCAATATGCTCTATGTTCTCATTCTAACGTAAGATGACATGCTTTACCAAAAACAACGCGACGTGGGGTCATGCCTAACGGGGTTTTATATCCAATTCTATAAGCCCACAATGGATTATCAAGTTTAATAGCCCAATCCTTCCTATTCACATTCACAGACTTCTCTAATATTGATTTTTTTCCCTATTTGATACATCTGCTAGTCCATTAGTTTGAGGGTGATATGCAGTAGCAATCTTATGATGAACGTTATACTTTTTAAGAAAATTACTTACTGCCCTATTCAAAAAGTGCATACCCTCACCACTAATCAAGAATCTAGGTGTACCATATCTAGTGAAAATAAACTTTTGCAAGAAAAGAGAAACTACCTTGGCATCGTTAGTAGGGGTGGCCAGAGCCTCAACCCATTTTGAGACATAATTAATAGCCAAGAGAATGTAATTCTTATCGAATGAAGGTGGGAATGGACCCATGAAGTAGATGCCCCAGACATCGAAAAGTTCAACTTCCAATATTGGGTTTAAGGGCATCTCATGCTTCCATGTCAAGTTACATGATCTTTGACAGCGGTCACATCTTTGAGCGAATATGTGAGCATCTCGAAATGGGGACGGCCAAAATAAACAACTTTGCAGGACCTCTGCTGCAGTCTTACGTCCAGCAAAATGTCCACCATATGGTGATTTGTGGCACGCCTCTAGAATCTCCTTCTGTTCATGCTCAGCAACAGACCTGCGAAAAATATTATCAGGTCCTAGTTTACACAAGAAAGGTTCATCCCATCTATAAAACCTAACATCATGAAAGAACTTCTTTATCTGGTGCTTACTCAAATGATTAGAAATTATTTTGCTCACCAGATAGTTCGCATAGTCAGCATACCAAGGGACTTCAGAAATAGCTAAAAAAATACTCATCCACAAAATGCTATTTAATCTCACAACTATCATACTGCAAAGAAGACTCTAGCTTAGATAGATGATCCGCTACTTGGTTTTCTGTTCCTTTTCTATCTTTTATCTCTAGTCAAACTCTTGTAGCAAAAAAATCCATCTAATCAACCTAGGCTTAGCTTCTTTTTTAGAAAACAAGTATTTAAGTGCAGAATGATCCATAAACACTATCACTTTCATCCCAATCAAATATGAACGAAACTTATAAGATGCGAAAACAACAACCAACAGTTATTTCTCAGTTACAGATATAGTTCAACTGACTAATATTCAAGGTTTTACTTGCATAATAAACAGGATGAAGAACTTTACCTTTTCGTTGACCGAATATCACACCTACAGCAAAATCACTTGCATCACACGTTAGTTCAAATGGCAAGTTCCAATCTGGTTCAATTATGATAGGTGCTAAGCTAAGTGCACTATTAAGTGTCTCAAAAGCTTTCAAACAATGTTCATCATAAACAAACAGTCGATCCACTTCCAACAACTGACACAAAGGTTTAGAAATTTTTGCAAAATCTTGTATAAAACGACGGTAGAAACCCGTTTGTCCTAAAAAACTTCTAGCACCTTTTACAGTTGTGGGAGGGGGTAGTTTAGCAATAAAATCGACCTATCAACCTCGATTCCTTTTTCTGAAATTTTGTGACCTGGACTATACCTTCACGTACCATAAAATGGCACTTCTCCCAATTAAGCACAAGGTTAGTCTCTTCACAACTTTTTAAAACATTCTCTAAGTTCTCTAAAAACATCAAACGACTCACAAACACAGAAAAATCATCCATGAAAATCTCTACCGTGCTTTCTATCATGTAAGAGAAAATGGCAGTCATGCATCTTTGGAAGGTAGCGAGAGCGTTACAAAGACCAAACCACATCCTCCGGGGCTATAGTAATCTAGTTGTAACCAGAATACCCGTCTAGGAAACAATAGCACTCTTTCCTTGCAAGACGATCAAACATTTGGTCAATAAAGGATAATGGAAAATGATCTTTTCGAGTTACCTTGTTTAAGCGATAGTAGTCTATACACACTCTCCAACCAGTCACCGTTCTAGTTGGGATCAATTTGTTGTTGTCATTTTTAATCACCGTCATACCACCCTTCTTGGGAACGCATTGAACCGGGCTAACCCAGCTGCTATCTGAGATGAGGTAGATCACTCCAGCATCTAACTATTTTATGATTTCCCTTTTGACCACCTCTTTCATTTTGGGGTCATGCCTCCTTTGGCACTCGATCGAATTGGTTGCTCCTTCTTCTAGGATGATTTTGTGCATGCAAAATGTTGGGCTAGTTCCTCTTATGTCTGCTATGGTCCATCCAATAGCCCTCTTATACTTAGACAAAACTTGCAAAAGCACAGATTCATGTTCATTAGACAAATATGAAGAAATGATAACTGGCAAAGGATCGTTTAAACCCAAAGAAGGTAATGGTTTATTCTCCAATTCTGGAGATTCAATGTTGGGAGGTTGTACAACCTTCAAATCAGCTATTGTCGGCTACAAAAGCTCGAAATGCTCAAATTGGGGCAAAATTGCGCCAAGAGCAATTTTGGCTTCTTTTTCTGCGGCCTCCAAATCTGCTTCTAAGTCTTCCACAATCATTTCCTGAAGTTCCTCCATGATTATTGCAGAGCAGTCCACGATTTCATCTGGGAGTCTCATCGCATCAAGGACGTTGAAGGTTACCTGGTCATCATTGACCTTCATAGTGATATCTCATTTCCTAACATTGAATATCGTATCTCCAGTTGCTAAAAGTGGCCTCCCTAGAATGAGCGGCACCTCAAGATCTTCTTCACAATCCAAAATTATAAAATCGGCAGGATAAATAAACTTATCGACTTTAACAAGCACATCTTCTATTTTTCCTTTCGGTTTCTTTATGGACCTATCAACTAGTTGTAAAGTGACAGTAGTGAGACGAGCTTCTCCTATATCTAACTCTTTAACAACAGACAGAGGCATAAGATTGATACTCGCTCCCAAGTCACACAATGCTCTTCTTAGGTTCTTACCTCCTATTGAGCAAGGGATAGTAAAACTATCTGGGTCCTTACATTTAACAGGCAATGGATTCCCTAAAGCATCACTACTACACTTTGTTAAGGCTACCATCTCATGCTCACCTAACTTTTTACGCCTAGATATGATGTCTTTTAAAAACATGGTGTAGTTAGGCATTTGTTCTAAAGCAGCTATGAGAGGTATATATATATATGCAACTGTTTTAGAATCTCAAAGAACTTCCTAAAATGACTATCCTGATTCTTTTTAACTAGCCTTTGGGGAAAAGGTGGAGAAATCTTAATATTACCTACCTGTGGGGTAGTGTTGGGCACTACTTTCTTGCCTTTATCCGCCTTTTTACATTTTTCTTCTGAACTTATGGGTTCTACTTTCTCTTATTGTTGTGGATTGGAGGTAGATGCAGGAACAGGTGTAACTGTATCAGTTCCTTCAGCTGGAAGTGAGGGTCCTTCATAACTTAGTCCGCTTCTCGTGATAATTGCCTTACAGTGCTCATTTCCCTCATGATCTCGCTTCGGGTTCTCTATGTGTCCAAGCAATGTACCTTGGGGTCTATATTTTAGGTCATTTGCTGTCTGCCCCACTTGCATCTCCAAGTTCTTTATCCCAACATCAGTTCTTGTCATAAACTCTTTTGTTGTAGTTTCACTTCTTGTCATGAATTCTTTCATCATGGCCTGCAAACTTGAGTTGCTACCACCTTCCTGAATGTTATTTTGAGCTTTTTGCTGATTGTATTGTTGGGGTTGCGACACTAGTTGAGTTGGAAAACCAATAGAAGTGTAATTTTGTTTGTATTGTTGAACGGGTGCTTGTGCACTGCTACTAGCTACTCCTTGTTTACTCCAAGAAAAGTTTGGATGGTGCCTCCATCCAGGGTTGTAAGTGTTTGAATATGGACTGAAATTCCGCTGGGCACCTTAACCTACATAGAAAATAGAAGTTGGATTAGCTAGACAGTTCTTATACAAGTGGTTATCACCACAATAAACACAAGATATATATGAAATTTGTAAAACATGAGAGGGTTCAGGTATTGCCGAAGTGGCGGTTTTGGTTTCCTTCTCCATTGGCAGTTGCTTTAACATCTGTTTCATAGTCGCCATTTGGGCTTGCATTAAAGCTACTGTGTCAACTCAAAGAATCCGGCTAATACTTGCTTATTTTGCAATGACCTTCCTATTTCGCCTTGGTCAGTAATGTTTGTCATCTTGTTTAAGATATCAACGATCTCATTTACCGACTTCTCTAATAATGAGCCATTGATTGCGGTGTTCAACATCATCCTTGATGAACGATCCAATCCTCTATAGAATTGTTCAATCTGCACACATGCGGGCAATCCATGGCTCGGATATCTTCTAAGTAACTCCTTAAAATGCTCATAAGCTTCTTGAACTACTTCATTTTCCTTTTGTCAAAAAGACACAATGTCTTCTCGAAAGTCTGTATTACTGGTCAAAGTGTGGTACTTTGCCAAATATTTCTCCATCAGTTCTGTCCATATGTTGATAGAATTTGGTTCTAGTGCGTTTAGCCAAGTCCTTGCACCATCCCTAAGAGAAAAATGAAACATTTTTAATCTTAGTGCATCCTCACGGACACCATGAAGTTGAAATGCATTAGCTATTTCAATAACGGATTTAAGATGGGAGTAAAGATCTTCGTTAGTCAGTCCTCCGAACAAGACCATCGTCTGTAACATCTGGAACATGACAAGCTTAAGCTTGAACTCTGCGGCTTGGGGTAAAGGATTATTTATTCCTGAATTTAGCTTGTGGAACGCATGAATGACATAATTCCGCATGGCTACATCTCGGTTATCTGCTAGAAGGATCGGATTAGGAACTTATCTTGCTTGGTTTGCTGCTCCTTCACTCGTCATATCTTCGTTCACAGGTGGATTTTGTGGAGGTGGAGGATCTTGTGGATTTCTATTCATCTCGATGGTCTCTTCTTCAATTACTGCTTCTTTAACTTCTTTCTCTTTTTGATTTTCTCGATCTTTTCTCAACCTTTGCTCACGCCTTATCCTCTTAAGGGTTTTTTCAATCTCTGGATCAAAGGTCAACCAACTAGACCTTGTGCTCATACACAACTCCCTTAAAGGTTAGATATAACAATTAAGTCCAATGATAGAGATATGCAACAATCACACATGAAACAATTCACTTGAAAAGAATATGATTTGAAAACTTAGGTCCCCAGCAACGGCGCAAAAAACTTGCTTGGACTTTCTTTACCTTTAAAAATATTAGAGACTCGTGCAAGCGCACATGGTCACAAGTAATACAAAAGTGGATCGCTGAAGTTTGTCATCATAAGAGGATGTGCACCGCCTGAGTGTCGTCACTAGAGGTTGTGAAAGTCTGGGTTGATGGGTGTTGTGGGTGAGTTTCTGACGGTAAGATAATAGGTGGTGGTGGGCAGAAACGATAAAAGGTTAACGATGAAGAACATAGTGGATTTTAGAGAGAGAAATAGAATGAAGGAGAAAATGAAAAAAAATAATAATAAAGGGGTGTTTAAAGAGAAAGAAAAGCGGCTTTCTTAAGAAAGAACAAATTTACTTCTCCCTGTTCTTTGTATCTACTTTGCTTTTTTCTTTTCTGTATGCTGAAACCGTTCTGAAATACGAGAAACGCAACTATAATATTGAAGAGTACGTCAAAGCAAAACTAGAGGAAAAGAATGAGGAAAATAACGAAGAAGGAGAGAAGTTTGACGGGAAAAAATGAATCTTGTATAAAAAACTAAATCTATTTAATTTATTATTTTTATTAATAAAATCAAAACCTAACATTTTTTAAGTTAATTAGAACTTTACTGTAATTACATAAATAAAGTAAACTTCAAAATTTTTTAAACGAAGATATAAAAACTAAAATAAAGTAAGATCTATTTAAAAAATACAATAGAATAAAATAATAAAAATTAAGCCGGACCAAATATGGTATCTACATAGGCAAGAAGAAAGTAAAAAAAATGGAAGACATACGTGTGAGAGATGAAAAGAGCAGCTAAACATAAGGGGAAAATAGTCCTAGGCATGGAGGAAATGACGGAAGAGATCAAATGAATTATAAATTTTTAAGAAATAATAAATTAAATTTCTATTTGCATCGGTTATTTAACTCAGAGAGGAAAATCTACATCTTATACGTGGTCCAGTGGCATATAGACAAGTATTATTTTTTTTTTAACTTTACATAATTCATGCGTGGTTCACTTGTCTATATGCTACTAGACCACGTATGAAATTAGCCAGAGCTTCCTCCTAAATCTTGAAGAGGAAAGTTTTTTCTACGAACATACCTACTCTACAATATTTTTTATGGTTCTTTAGGCCTCTGTCAACTTGTAGGCAACTATTCGAATATAGTTAGGCAAATGATTCATCAATCTTCATATTTGTATCATAAGTTATAAGATATTTATAGTTACTAGATGCTCATTGGAAACATCATATTCGTGGACAAGACAATATCAATTGCACATGGAAGAACATACTGGGCAGGGTCTTCACAGAGGAGTGGAAAGAAAGTGGTAACTCTCTATAAGCTACCATCATCGGAGGAGGATACAGGGACGGATCCACGGAGGTGCGGGGCACATGTCCCCTTTGGATTATAATTAAATAATATTTAGCATTTCATTTGGTAAGGAAGACGGTGTGTGCTCTGTTGGTTAACTTCTCGTGCCCTCGACTTACACTTCAGGTTTGGGGAGCTTCAGCAGGGGGACAGTCTCAGCGGTTTTTAGGGTCTGGGTCCATTATTAACTCAATGGAATCGGTTGTTGCGCGGAATGATCTCGAGATGGAAGCTAGAGCGGAGAGCCCCAGCCCAGCTTGAAGGTCTTTTGGTGTTCAAACCAGGCAGCCCGTCAGAATCATTTGAAGCTTCAGCTAGCTCATTCCTTTCACAACGTGGACTCGGAGTATTACCCGTAATGACTACGACCTACAATGTCCCACCAAGGGAAAGAGTTTGAGCTTGATGCTCCTGAACCCCGTACCATCTTGACCTCGGCTAAGTCCGGGAAGCCACTTACCATCCCCCACACTTGCATCCTTGGATTGAGCCTCCATTTTTTAGTTTTTCTTTTAGTTTTTTTTTTTTTAGTTTTTGGTTTTTTGTTTTGCTATTTCCCGACAAAATATTTCTTTGTTTCGAGTCTCGACATTTTTTGTGTTTTTCTTTTATTTTTTTCCTTTAAAAAATATATCTTAATCCTACATCTTGTCCAGCATTCGAACCCTACATTTGCATATTTCATTTGTTAATATTTTCATTTTTCTTTTAACCAAAATATGTCCAATTATTTTTTAAAAATGTTTTTTTTTATAAAATAATGTCTAATTCTTTTAAATAAGTTTTCTTTTACCTAATATGTCTGATCATCATTTAAAAAACTAATTTTAAGTTTTCTTACCAAATATGTATAATTAAATTTATATCATGGAATCTATTTCTTTTAATAAATTTAAGTTCATAACCCTAAAGTTAGACAAATATTATAATTTTTAACTCTCTATTAAATTTTTTTTTAGTTTATCCATTCATTTTTAAAATGTTAAAAAAGCATACTAATTTACCAAATATCAATTTCTCAAATTAAATTTGGATAAGACACAAAATCTAATGTTAAATAACTCGCGAAAACATTCAAACTAAGTACAACCATAATGTCGATTTTGTCTAACCCTATTAATTATATTCATAGCAAAACATATGTGTTTTCTAATTTATTTGAAACATGAGGTTACTTTTTTCAACAATTTTTTAAATGAAAGTCTATGGGATGGTAAATTTTGTGATGCATTTTAAAGTTCAATGTGAAAATTACAACATTATGAAAATCCATAAACATTGCCAAATTCTAGTATAAAATTGATATTTTCTATTATATTTATATGCATTTATGCCCCATGACATACAATCCTAGACCCGCCATTACAAGGGTGTTACTCCATATCTTCCAGGGATTTTAGTAGCTTAATGATATTTGTATAATATTATAATTTCAAAATAAACTACTGACTCAAAAAAATAAATTAGTTCATTCAATTGATATGTATCTGTATAATGAAGAAGATATAAAAAATACTCAAATATGAGAAATTGAAACATACTCTGCAATTAATATAAAAAATCAAATAAGGTGTTAAATAATAGATAACTGTTGGGGGGAAATCCGAGCAAGCGACGTGTCGAGCGTTAGGGGTAACACCGAAGCATGGACTACGAGCGATTGGAAACATACACTGTGAGTGTGTACGGGCGTGTCACCACTAGACTTGTATGGAAAGCACATCGCAAGTCGTAGCCCCTCACATGCAGTTGAGGAGCACAGACTGGCAAGCAAAGGTGTCGCCCACCAAATGTTAGGGATTCTGCCCTCGCTTGTTAGAACCTCGTACAAGTAAGTGAAAAATCGTTGCCCTTCTTGTTCGGCCACCCACACCTATAAGAGGGAATAACCCCTGTTAGTGCCAGGTAAGTGAAAAATATATCACTGAAATCCTTAAGGTGTCTACCCCTATTATTTTACTCTGATTACTGACTTGACCGTTTGAGTGTATCAGGTGGGACAACGCACTTGCGTCAAATTTTCTTGTTTCAGGCTTATTTGCTATTCGACGAGACATCATTTTGGAGACCACGTGGACCTCACCAAAATTCGCTGTCAATAGTTGGCGTCGTTTGTGGGAGCGACGTTTTCAAGCAAGTCAAAGGCTCGTTCACCATCGCTGAGACACCCATACAATGTCTTCTGACAAGGAATAATTATTCGAACGGTCCATTGACGAGGAGCATTGATGCGACAAACTTGCCACCAAGGTAGCCGCTATCTCTCTTACTCCCCACAAAGTGGAGAACACCCATAGAAAGAGTTATGGACTCTTATCGCAGGTAAGGGCAGTGAGGGCCTAAATATTGTCCAAGATAGGGAGGCTGGTTGACATCGTCTTGAGCGATCATACTAAGAAAGCAACTAACCCCACAATCAGAAACGAGGGTGTCGGGGGGACCGATACAGAGAACACCAAGGCGAACCTATGGATGGCCTCGATGGATAGGATCCCGTCATAAGGATTGGCCTTCCCAATGGTGTGAAGGACCTCCATGACAAGCTCAACAGCAAATGTGTAAGACGCGGGATGACGGGGTCGAACATAAAGTCCCAAACCAGCACGGGAACATCTAGCCACCCAGCGGGTCATACACCAGGATCGACATGGAGGATTTTGACCGAATCATGGAATAAGCCTTCAACCCAGTGCAAAACGAGTTCATGACGGAGAATAAAGGGTATGAGGCCCACTATAAACCCCTAAAGATAGAACAAAAGTCGTTCACCACCAATGTGCTGGTCGTGGAACTCCCAAAAGGTTTCAAAGGATCACGGATGGATAAGTACGATGGATCGACAGATCTTGTGGATCACTCTACGTCTTACCATGACGACATGAAGCGGGCGCTGTTGGGTGTGTTGCCCTAAACTCGTAGTTTGTATTTATGTAAAAACAAATATATATTCAATAAAGTTTTATTCAATCAATTTGTTGTTGAATTCATAGCATTGCATTGTCCAAAATCCAATAAACTAAACATCAAAGGTTATTATCATGTAACCGCGACAGTATATATACTAAGTATATATTTGATATATCCATGATATACTGGGTATATATTCGATGTACCCCAGATATACAAGTGGATAATGTCCTGAGAATAACCTAAAGGGTCTATAGTATATGGATAAGGCTGGGTACCTTATCTTGGCAACACTATGGATACGGCCGACTTTGTAAATGTTACAGATGACTCGATCCAGGTCGTTTGTGTGGAGACATGCGAGTGAGGGTATCCTATACAATGAGTTTGTATAAGACCGGACCGTAAAATAACCAATCTTTAGATGTAATACCGTTAACTAACAGATTGCTATTTCTTAGGATGACCAGGCAACTCATTCTCAATCCTGAGTGAGTTATGGACTCTTGCCCGTGAGGGCTCATCCTTTGATCTGTATTGGTGAGAGTGGCCCGAGTCGCCGACTCAATATTCCTAAAATTTTGGGAACGAGACCGAGTGGGGAGCTGGGAACATAACTTCACAAGATGGAATTCCCTCCTCCCAACTTTAGGGAATAGATGAGTGTTCTCTTAAATGCTAACTCCGGGACTTGAACAAGGGGCCCCATCCTCTCACTGGCCCCATAGGGACTTCTGGTTATTGGTCGGACCATAACCGGGTTGTTCATTAGAGGAGCAGTGGTATTTAAAGAGTAAGATGTAACTCAAGACTGACTTGTCATTAATGGTCGTATATCCATCGATCCAAAAACATTTTGCAGTGAGAATAGTGCAACTGCGGGTCTTTAGTGGAGTGACCCGTAGTTAACGAATGTTGATTAACTCGGTCAATGAGTTTGACCAATTAATCTCGTATCATTGGAGCTTTTGACCTGTAGTCCATTAGGTCCCCTTGCTAGCTCACAACAGGTAAAACGAGGATCAAGTTTTTGGAAAATTTTGAAATGTTCAAATTGCTCAAGGGATTATATGTATATTGATACATTATAATATATAGTTAATTAAAAATGAAAACTATATATCATGAGAGATATTATTTTAATGAGATTCAAATAAAATTAATATGATTAAGATTCATATTAAAACTATAGGTTAAAAATAATGTGCATACGATATACATTACGACTATAGATTATACGTGAGAAATGCTATAGAATACGATTCTATTTTTATCATAAATAATTAAGTGTTAATTATTTATTTGATTTATATATTGTATGTATATGTATATGTATATTAATTGATTATTAATTAGATTAATAATTATATATATATATATATATATATTAATTATTAATATTAATTTTAATATTAACACTCCACTGCTTATTTGCAGGGGAATGAGGTGACAGTTATGACGTGGGGAGTTACCGCACGTCATACTTTTGGGTTATGCAGAACAGTTCTGCAAGACAACCCAGATGAAGGAGAGCTGTTCCCCTGCATCTCTCAAGCAAAAAAATGATCTCTCTCAAAATTCTCGCTTACCTTCCACATCGACGCTCCCGCAAGCACGATCTCGACACCTAGAGGATAGCACAGAAGACCATTTGGTGGTGTTCATCAGGAAATCGTTGTAGAACAGTTCTTCAAACGTAAGTTTCCCCCTTTATATTGATACATTATAATATATAGTTAATTAAAAATGAAAACTATATATCATGAGAGATTATTTTAATGAGATTCAAATAAAATTAATATGAGTAAGATTCATATTAAAACTATAGGTTAAAAATAATGTGCACAAGATATACATTACGACTATAGATTATACATGAGAAATGCTATAAAATATGATTCTATTTTTATCATAAATAATTTAGTGTTAATTATTTATTTGATTTATATATATATATATTAATTGATTATTAATTAGATTAATAATTAATTAATATGATTAATTAATTAATTAATTAATTATATATAGAATATATATTAATTATTAATATTAATTTAAATATTTAACATTCCCTTGCTTAATTGCAGGGGGTGGGGTGACAGTTATGACATGGGGAGTTACCGCACGTCGTACTTTTGGGTTATGCAGAACCGTTCTGCAAGACAACGCAGATGAAGGACAGCTTTTCCCCTGCATCTCTCTGAAGCAAAAAGGTGATCTCTCTCAAAATTCTCCCTTACGTTCAAAATCGACGCTCCCACAAGCACGATCTCGACACCTACAGGATAGCACAAAAGACTATTTGGTAGTGTTCGTCGGGAAATCGTTGTATAACAGTTCTTCAAACATAAGTTTTCCCATTTATTTCATTTTTGCACATTTAGTTTTGTTTCTCAAAATTGATGAACGATGATCATCGCTTCCGTTGCGGGATTCACATCCCATTAATTAGTATCAAGGCAGTGTTTGAGTTTTGATTTTTTTGGGATCAAAATCGGTGTTCTTGGTGAGTGTTTTCTCATTTTCAAAATATTGGTATTGCGGGTTGGAGTTTTTCAGATTTTGGCATTTACACAGCATTTTACTTCTTGATTTGATCATGTAAGGGCCCGGTGTTTTGAGCATTGAGTTTCTGTATCGAGTCTGTAAGTCTGGTCGCTCGAAAGCTTTTCGTGGCGTCGAATTGGGTGAACAATTGCAGAAAACAGCAAAGAAGACGAAGCAGGCCACGTAGACAGCACCATGGAGCTATGCAGCAGCACAATGGCGCTGTAGGGACAGCGAACAGCACCGCGGCGCTATCTATGCTGCAGTAACGCCTCAGCGTCGTCTCGGGTGCTCTCCGATGTGATTTCAACGCTCCGGTTCGTGGTTCGAGGGCGGTTTCAGGCATGTTCTTCTTTTATTTGTTTATTTAATTTTGCTCTCTTAGGGTTCCAAAATCCGATCCAACTTTGCTATTTAATTATTTTATGCATTATGAATGTATATTTTAATTAAATGTATATTGCATATTGTATGCCATATAGTTTTAAAATCCCACCATAGGTTACATGCATAATATGTATGTTTGATATATAGTATGTATGTAGAATCATGCATCATATAGTTATAAATGTTATAATGTATGAATGCATGTTTTATTTTCATGATTAATATAAGTGTTGTATTAATTAGTTGAAAATAAAGTTGCATTAAACCTGACATTACTTTAATTAATATAATTGTTCTATTAATATATGCTTGCAATGCATGATTATAGTTTCAATTTCATAAATTTTATAAGAGTTATAAAATTTGGTAGATAAAATTAAAATCTATAATAAATAATTGCATGAAAACATAGGGTCTATGTTAATTAATTTTACAGGGGTTTAAAATTAATTAGACCTTATGTTATATCTTCTAATATGATTAGGGGGTAGTCTTTTATTTTATTTTAACTAGGCTGAAAATGAAATGATAAAATACTAAATATAAAATATTGCCTATAAGGAAACCCTGTCTAAGCAAGGTTCTGTCTAAGGTTGAGGTACTTAAGCTGACCGTCAGGGAACACCTCTACCTGGGAACCGACATAGCGGTTGAATTAGTCAATACTTTATATACATGCAATAATGTCGCTAGTTTATTAAAATGTTTAATAAACTAAAACATTAATGTACAACTACCAATATAAATAGTTATATTGAGCTGACTAAAAATTCACTTAGTTAATTTCACTTAGCCAAGATTTATCTATGTTGATAAGCGCCAAGGTTGCTCGGGTTTACAAAGCTAGAGGTCCTTCTAGGATCCTTGCAAACATTCACAAAAACGACTAACTTACCGAATGATTCCAACCAAGAGTAAGGTTAGAAGATGAATCACTCTTAGATCGGACTTAGAATCTACGATGGTCACTCCTAGATCCTAAGACGACTCACTCCAGAATTAGCTTGATCGAGACTAATCCAATGAATCGGTTTAACATCAAACCTAAAGCAAGATTTGAAAGAAGCAAGACCAAAAGTGTTAAGGAACAAAAGTTCTTGAACTTCAATATGTTTTAATCTGCATGTCTTATTTTCTACAATTTGCATTAAATAGGATTTGAAAGACTTTTGGTGTTCCTCATGTTGAACGACCCTTTGGCCTATTTAAAGGCTTGTAATCACCTTGTTTTGGGAGATTAAAACATATTGAAGTTCAAGAACTTTTGTTCCTTAACACTTTTGGTCTTGCTTCTTTCAAATCTTGCTTTAGGTTTGATGTTAAACCGATTCATTGGATTAGTCTCGATCAAGCTAATTCTGGAGTGAGTCGTCTTAGGATCTAGGAGTGTCTATCGTAGATTCTAAGTCCGATCTAAGAGTGATTCATCTTCTAACCTTACTCTTGGTTGGAATCATTCGGTAAGTTAGTCGTTTTTGTGAATGTTTGCAAGGATCCTAGAAGGACCTCTAGCTTTGTAAACACGAGCAACCTTGGCGCTTATCATTTGGTATCAGAGCATTGGTCGACATCCTTTGGCCGGTTCTAGAGGTGAAATATCTTTACTTTATTTAATTTTATTTTTCTGTTATTTTCCTTTTTCGAAAGTAGTTTCTTACAAAGTGTAACAAGACATAACTTGTCTTGAAATTCTTGTATTTTGCTCTCGGATCATTAGCAAAGAAAAAAAAATTAGAAGCAAAAGAAAAAAAAGGAAAAAAAAACAGAAGCAAAAGAAAGAAAAAACAGTAGCAAAAAGAAACAAAAACAGTAGCAAAAAGAAAGAAAACCGTAGAAAAAAAAAAGCATTCGAAGATCCGAGGCACACGAAAGGTTCTTTTCATTATGTTGTGTTTTGTTTAAATTATCAAGTTGTTTATCCTAAGATTGAGTTTCTGTAGTCTTAGTTTGTGAGAGTTGATCATTGAATTAGTTATATCAAGCTTTAAGCAAGATTGCACCAAAATTTAAGCCAACCCTTACATCTTTGACCTAGTACCAAAAGCCTACCCTTGAGTGATAAACACGAGTGTCCTTGAGTGAAATCTTGGTGAGAAGAGTGGTAAGGTCCTTATTATCATTATTATTGTTTCTAACAAAATGGCACAGGATGGAGTACCACAAGTACCGCAAGATCCTAACATGGTGATTCTTCAAGCAATTCAAGGAATGATGGAAATGATGATGGAAGATAGACAAGAAAGGAGAGCGCAACAACAAAGAGAAGAACGAGCCTTACAAGAAGATGATGCGTTTGACCTTGCTGAACAAGAAAGACAAGTTGGAGGAAGAAGAAATGGGAGAGGAAGAGGACGAAATAACTTTGCCAACGTCATGCAACCTAGAAGATTGGAAAGATTAAATGAAAATAGGGATGGCGGAGTTAAACTCAAAATTCCACCCTTTAGTGGAACGGCGGACCCTGATGCTTACTTGCAATCGGAAAGGAAGATAGAACATGTGTTTGATTGCTATACATATAGTGAGAATACGAAGATGAGACTCGCCGTTGCTGAATTCACCAATCATGCAGGTGAATGGTATCAAAATCTCAAATTAGAAAGAAGAAGGAAGGAGGAGGATCCATTAGACACTTGGGAAGAACTCAAAGAAGCCATGAGAAGGAGGTACGTTCCAAAACACTATGAAAGAGATTTGAAAACTAAACTGCAAGCTTTGAGGCAGGGAACGAAAAGTGTTGCTGAGTATTATCAAGAGATGGAGACCTTAATGCTAAAAACCCAAATCCGAGAAGAAGAGGAAGACACCATGTCTAGATTCCTTGGAGGTTTGAATCGAGAAATTGCTCATGCTGTTGATAGAAATCCACCGCCTTACCTAGAAGATATGTACCATTATGCTGTCAAAATTGAAGATCAATTGAAGGAAGAAAAGGAGTATTCAAAAAGGTACACATCTAAAGCTAATACATATTCCAATTCTAATGCTTGGAACAAGGCTGGTTTTGTGAATAGGAATGAATCATTGCAACCAAAAGGAAAGTTCGTAGCTGCCAAAAGAATGGAGGGAGAAAGTTCCAATACTAAAAAGAATGAAGCTCCAAAGGAGGTAAGGGAAAAGACTAGTTCTATTCAATGTTGGAAGTGCAAAGGGTTTGGACACATGAGTAAAGATTGTGTCAATAAAAGAGTTATGGTGATAAGAAATGGTGTAGTTGACTCAGATGATGATTGTGAGGAACATGATGAAGAATTTGAAGAACGTGATGAAGAGTATATTGAAGAAGGTAACTTCATATCCTTGATAACAAGAAGGGTACTTAGTGTACAAATCAAGGAAGAGAAAGTTGAAGATCAAAGGGAAAACTTGTTTCACACAAGATGCTTAATTGAAGGAAATCCGTGTAGCTTGGTGATTGATAGTGGAAGTTGCACAAATGTGGTAAGTAGTTTTCTTGTTAAGAGACTTCAACTTGCTACACGTCCACATCCAAAACCATACAAACTTCAATGGTTGACAAACAAAGGAGAACTAAAGGTAAACTCCCAAGCTCTTATTCCTTTTACATTGGGAAGATACAAAGATGAAGTCCTTTGTGATGTTGTCCCTATGAATGCGGGGGATATACTATTGGGCCGACCATGGCAATATGATAGAGAGGTCACATATGATGGGCTGTTGAACAAGTATAGTTTTACTTTGAAAGGAAAGAAATTTACTTTACTTCCGTTGTCTCCATTTGAAGTACATTGTGACCACTTGAAATTAGAGAAGAAAAGAAAAGAATTTGAAGAAAAAGAGAGGAGAGAAGAAAGCAAAAGTGAGACTAGTGAAAAAAAAGAGAAGAGTGAAAGGCAAAATGAGAGTAAAAATCAAGAAGAAAAAAAAGATGAGTTGAAAAGAAAGAATGTGAGTTTGATTGTAAGAAAGAGTGAATTGAGAAATGTGTTGTTAACCCAAGAGCCACATTTTGTGCTTATGTGCAAAGGTATGTGTTTAGCAATTGAAACAAAATCTCATGATGTTTTGCCAAGTGCATTTAAGTCTCTTTTGCAGGAATTTAATGATATGTTTCCCCATGAAGATGCACCTACGGGTTTACCTCCTCTTAGAGGGATTGAACATCAAATTGACTTTATACCAGGTGCAACTCTCCCAAACATGGCTGCCTATAGGACCAATCCCACCGAAACCAAAGAGATTCAAAGGCAAGTGGAAGAACTCATGGAGAAAGGTTATGTTAGAGAAAGTATGAGTCCTTGCTCGGTTCCGGTAATTTTGGTACCCAAGAAAGATGGCACATGGAGGATGTGTGTTGATTGTCGAGCCATCAACAAAATCACGGTAAAGTATCGACATCCTATTCCTAGATTGGATGACATGTTAGATGAATTACATGGTACTAATCTGTTTTCAAAAATAGATCTTAAAAGTGGTTACCATCAAATTCGAATGCATGTGGGAGATGAGTGGAAAACAGCTTTCAAAACAAAGTTTGGGTTGTATGAATGGATTGTTATGCCATTTGGCCTTACTAATGCACCAAGTACTTTTATGAGGCTAATGAATCATGTTTTGAGAGAATACATTGGAAAATTTGTTGTTGTATACTTTGATGATATTCTTGTTTACTCAAAAAGCTTGAATGATCATATTTTGCATGTCAAGACAATTTTACTAAAACTTAGAGAAGAAAAGCTTTATGCCAACTTCAAAAAGTGTAGTTTTTGTCAAGACCAAGTCAACTTCTTAGGGTTCATTGTTGGAAAGGATGGGGTGAAAGTTGATGAGGAAAAGGTAAAGGCTATTCGAGAGTGGCCAACACCCACCAATGCAACCGAGGTAAGGTCTTTTCATGGGTTGGCTAGTTTTTATAGGAGGTTTATTAAAGATTTCAGTAGCATAGCCTCACCATTAAATGAACTTGTTAAGAAGCATGCTAAATTTGAGTGGAAAGAAAAGCAAGAAAATGCATTCAATGAATTGAAAGATAAATTGAGCAATGCACCTTGTCTTGTTTTGCCTGACTTTGACAAATCTTTTGAGATTGAATGTGATGCAAGTGGGATAGGTATAGGAGCTGTTTTGATGCAAGAAAAAAGGCCGATCATGTTCTTTAGTGAGAAGCTAAATGGAGCACAGCTTAACTCCCCAACTTATGACAAGGAACTCCATGCACTTGTGAGGGCTTTACAAGTTTGGCAACACTACTTATGGCCAAAAGAATTTGTTATCCATACCGATCATGAAAGTTTGAAGCACCTCAAAAGCCAAACAAAGTTAAATCGGAGGCATGCTAAATGGGTGGAGTTCATCGAGACATTTCCTTATGTCATTCATTACAAAAAAGGTAAGGACAATGTAGTGGCCGATGCATTATCAAGGAGGTATGCTCTATTTTCTTCACTTAGTGCAAAAATTCTTGGTTTTAAGCATATGATTGAGTTGTACAAAGTTGAGAAATCGGAATTTTATGATGTGTATGAGCAATGTTTGGAAGGGAAAAATATACATGATTATCTTGTGTTTGACGGTATGCTTTTTAGGAAAGGTAAGCTTTGTATTCCTAAGTGTTCCATTCGGGAGTTGCTTGTAAAGGAGGCTCATGGGGGAGGACTTATGGGACATTTTGGAGAATTTAAAACATATAGCATGTTGTGTGAACACTTTTATTGGTTACAAATGAGGAAAGATGTGAACAAAGTGTGCAAGCAATGTTTCAAATGTAAGGAGGCTAAGTCTAAGACTCAACCACATGGTCTTTACACACCTTTAGAAGTTTCTAGTGAACCGTGGGTTGACATTAGCATGGATTTCGTTTTGGGGTTACCAAAAACTAGAAGACATCATGATAGCATTTTTGTGGTGGTTGATAGGTTTAGTAAAATGGCACATTTCATTCCATGTAACAAAACAGATGATGCTACTAATATAGCTAATCTTTTCTTTAGGGAAGTGGTTAGACTACATGGCGTTCCTAAAACCATTGTTAGTGATCGAGATGCTAAGTTTTTAAGTCATTTTTGGAAAGTTTTATGGGGCAAATTGGGTACCAAGCTTTTGTTTTCTACAACTTGTCACCCACAAACCGATGGTCAAACTGAGGTGGTTAATAGAACATTAGGGGCCTTGCTTAGGTCACTCATTTCTAAAAATCTTAAGTCTTGGGAAGAGACTCTACCTTTTGTGGAGTTTGCATATAATAGAGCTGTACATAG
The DNA here is from genome assembly GCF_013281855.1 of Momordica charantia. Classification (NCBI taxonomy): domain Eukaryota; kingdom Viridiplantae; phylum Streptophyta; class Magnoliopsida; order Cucurbitales; family Cucurbitaceae; genus Momordica; species Momordica charantia. The sequence goes on along the minus strand of NW_028275161.1, from coordinate 7,291,912 downwards.
CACCACCCATTGTTCACCATTTGAGGTTGTTTATGGCTTTAATCCTCTAACTCCTTTAGATTTAACACCTTTGCCACCTAATATGTTTACAAGTGATGCAGCTTTGTCTAAAGCCGAATACATCAAAACGTTACACAAAGAGATCAAGGAACGGATTGAGAACAAGAATCGAAAGCTAGTAAGTCGCAAGAACCAAGGGAGAAAGAAAGTTATTTTTAACCCAGGTGATTGGGTTTGGGTTCATCTACGAAAGGAACGGTTTCCAGATCAGAGGAAGTCAAAACTTCAACCAAGAGGAGATGGTCCTTTTCAAGTGCTTGAACGGATCAATGACAATGCGTACAAATTGGATCTTCGAGGTGAGTATAATGTAAGTTCTACTTTTAATGTGGCTGATTTGACTCCTTTTGATGTAGGAAATGAAGACCTTGATTTGGGGACAAATCCTTTTAAAGAAAGGGGGGATGATGCGAATCCAACCACGGATCCATTGACTATACCCGGGGGACCAATTAAAAGAAGCAAAGCAAAGAAGATTCAAGAGGTTTTCATAATACATCTTCAAAGGCTAGCTAATGCACACGAGGAGACAAAGATTTCTGAGGCAAAAATTCTTTACAATGTTAATTTAATGAGTCAAGAAGAGAATGGAGCAAAGATGGCACGGGAAAAGTTGTCTATTTTGAGAGATGGCAAGGAGGACAAAAAAAGTGTGCAGATTGGTGAACAGGTGCCTTTGCAGATTGCACCTCTTGGGAGTTTGTGATGTCAAAGCTTGTCAAATCTCATCCAAACGTAAAGTGCCTCCTACATGTGATTTCCAAGACAATTTAAAGCAATTTTACGTTTTGGGATTCACATTTAGTTCTCTAGTTTGATGTGCAATCATGTTTTAATTTGCATGTCTTATTTTCTACAATTTGCATTAAATAGGATTTGAAAGACTTTTGGTGTTCCTCATGTTGAACGACCCTTTGGCCTATTTAAAGGCTTGTAATCACCTTGTTTTGGGAGATTAAAACATATTGAAGTTCAAGAACTTTTGTTCCTTAACACTTTTGGTCTTGCTTCTTTCAAATCTTGCTTTAGGTTTGATGTTAAACCGATTCATTGGATTAGTCTCAATCAAGCTAATTCTGGAGTGAGTCGTCTTAGGATCTAGGAGTGACCATCGTAGATTCTAAGTCCGATCTAAGAGTGATTCATCTTCTAACCTTACTCTTGGTTGGAATCATTCGGTAAGTTAGTCGTTTTTGTGAATGTTTGCAAGGATCCTAGAAGGACCTCTAGCTTTGTAAACCCGAGCAACCTTGGCGCTTATCATATGTAATATACCCTGGTCTTAGAATACTAAGTGGGAGCAAAAGGGAACATGTAATATACCATGTATATGTTTGATATACAAGATATCTATAACATACTTTTCTCTCCTTCTCACGTTCTCATTTATATTCACACTGTGAGTTCCATGCTCGGCCTCGTGTCGCCCTAGGCGTGGCCTCCCTACGAAGTTGTTTGCATGCTTCAATATCGAGGTGAATGGAGAAAGTATTCATAGTAAGTGGGAGAAGGACGTGTGACAACACATCCTGCAGTCTCCGCAATTGGTTTGCACTGTGAGATTTCACACATGACCTGCGTGTCGTCCTGGTGCGACCATCCCTACAGAGGGTCCATTGTATGGAATCAAAACCAAGGCAAACTCCATAAATGGATAGGGGTCTCTTAGGTTTTGCTCCAATATTTTCCTTCCCTACGGTGGGATTATTGGAGCGGACCTCTAATGTCTGAAAATGGTGGGTCACACTTACGGGGAGTTGTTAAGTTAGTTAGCAATTTCCTGACCAAATAAACAATGACTAAGATTTATAGGAATAATAATTATTCTAGTGTAAAATTTATTTGAGAACGTCTCAATTCAGTGAAGGAGTCTGTCTGCCCTACGGTAGTTGTTGCTCTAAATCATTGAAGCGTCGTTGCAAAATAATTTTGTTATGGTGCTTAATTACTTTTGCTAAAATATGATTCGGTTTATGATAATGCATGAACCTACTATAGGTTTGTCTTTACTTTCCAGAAAAACTTAACGGCGAGAATTACAAACAATGGAAATCAAATCTAAACACTATACTCGTGATAGATGATCTTAGGTTTGTCTTGCAAGAGGATGGTCCTCAAGCTCCTACGTCTAACGCCACTGTGACGGTGCGCAACGTCTATGACAGATGGATAAAGGCCAATAACAAGGCTAAGGTCTAAATCTTGGCGAGCATATCTGATGTGCTTGCTAAGAAGCACGAGGACACGGTCACCACTAAGAAGATCATGGACTCGCTGCAGAGCATGTTTGGACAATCGTCCTCACAGGCTCAACATGAAGACCTAATGTTCATCTACAACTCCCGCATAAAGGAGGGCTCATCAGTGCGAGAACACGTTCCCAACCTGATGGTCCATTTCAATGTGGCGAAGTCGAACGGGACCATCATAAACGAGCAGACTCAGATCAGTTTTATTCCAGAATCTATTCCGAAGAGTTTCCTGTAATTCTGCAGCAATGCGGTTATGGATAAGCTGGAATACACTCTTACCACGCTCTTAAATGAGCTACAGACTTACCAGTCTCTTATGAAAAATAAGGTACAGGAAGTGGAGGCAAACATTGCCACCTCGAAAAAGTTCCACCGAGGCTCTTTCAATAAGAAGAAGGCCACTAGTAAGGGGCTTAGACCTGACCCCACTGCTGCCACTGCCAACAAAGGCAAGGCCAAGGTTGCAAATAAAAGAAAGTGTTTCCACTGCAACATGGACGGGCATTGGAAGCCCAACTACCCGAAATACCTGGCCGATGAGAAGAAAGCTAACGAAGGTAAATATGATTTACTTGTTTTGGAAACATGTTTAGTGGAGAACGATGACTCCGTCTGGATCTTGGATTCAATAGCCATTAATCACGTTTGTTATTAGTTTAGGGAATTAGTTCCTCAAGGCAGCTTGACGCTGGAGAGATGACTCTCAAGGTCGGAACGGGGAGGTCGTCTCAGCTATGGCGGTAGGGGAGCTCAAGTTGTTTACAAACAAGAATATGTGTATATTATTAGATAATGTGTACGTAGTTCCTAAAATTAAAAGGAACTTAATTTCTGTTTCTTATTTGTTAGAACATTTGTATTTCATTTCTTTTAATTTAAATGAAGCGTTCGTTTCAAAAAATAATGTCAATATTTGTTTTGCTTTGCTTGAAAACAACTTGTATGTGCTAAGACCAACCATAACTAAAGCATTTTTAAATACTGAGTTGTTTAAAAATGGTTAAACTCATAATAAAAGGAAAAAAGTTTCTCACAAAGAAAATATCTATCTTTGGCAATTAACATTAGGTCACATGAATCTCAATAGGATTGGGATGTTGGTTAAGAATGACATTCTAAGTGAGTTAGAAGACGATTCTTTACCATCATGTGAATCTTGTCTTGAAGGCAAGATGACCAAGCGACCTTTTACTGGAAAAGGTTCTAAAGAGCCCCTAGAACTTATACATTCAGACCTTTGTGGTCCGATGAATGTTGGAAAAGGTTTTAAAGAGCCCCTAGAACTTATACATTCAGACCTTTGTGGTCCGATGAATGTTAAAGCTCAAGGAGGGTATGAATACTTCATCTCTTTTATAGATGATTATTCAAGGTATGGTTATTTATATCTAATGCAACATAAGTCTGAAGTCCTTTAAAAGTTCAAGGAGTACAAGACTGAAGTTGAAAATCAATTAGGTAAAACCATTAAAACACTTCAATCCGATCGGGATGGAGAATATATGGACTTGAGATTTCAAGACTATATGATAGAACATGGAATCACGTCCCAATTCTCAGCCCCTGGTACACCTCAACAAAACAGTTTATAAAAAAGGAGAAACAGAACCCTGTTGGATATGATTCGATCAATGATAAGCTATGCTCAGTTGCCTAACTCATTTTGAGGTTACGCAGTAGAGACTGCGGTTTACATTTTGAACGTAGTTCCATCAAAGAGTCTTTCTGAGACACCCTTTGAGCTATAAAAGAGTCGTAAAACTCGTTGTACGGCTTATTTATTCATTTAAATTCAATGAAAAATACTTTCTTTATTTATTCATTTAAAGCCAGGAATTGCGCGTGGTGCTTTTTCCCAACATAGTGTGTTTTCCATGTTTTGCATCAAAACTAAGGTAGGAGACAAGGGGGTTGAGTTTTATTAAATTGCTTGTTACTTAAAACCCCAAACAACAACATTTCATCACATTTTTCTTCTTAAATCACAATTGCATATTTGAACAGTTCACTTCTTAAAAATTGTTTTGAAAAGCAACAAGTCCCTAAGGATTCGACCGTGGATTACTTCCGAGTATTACTTGTGACCGTGTGCGCTTGCACGAGTCTCTAATCTTTTTAAAGGTAGAGAAAGTCCCAACACCCAGCATAAGAATCGAGCAGTCAGGTACTGCAATTCCCGAGTGAAGAAGCAAGGATTCGTGGTCGAAAGCCTAGTGCTCAGGAAAGTGATGTTGAATACCAAGAACCCTGCCAATAGAACACTCGACCCCAATTAGGAAGGCTCGTACCCGGTCACCAAAATTGTCCAACCAGGAACTTATGCCCTAGAATATTTGCATGGAAAGGCGTTGTAGCACGCTCGTAATGCGAAACACCTCCGACTTTACTACTCCTAGAAAAGATGCAAACTTCCCGTTATATAAACATCCTTTTTAATTATCAGATGAAATGGAAAAAAATGTTATTTATCGTATTTTGAATTTGCATGGTGACCATAAGACCCAAGGTGGCGACCTCTCTAAGTGATAGATCTCACCCTAGGCCATAAAACAATTTTATGGGGCCACCCTAGTAATATATAGATCATGCAAAGCAAATTAAAACAAGCACAGTTCCACAAAACATAGCGGAGGAAACAAAAAGATAGAGTCGAGTTCCTTTTAATTAATGATCAACATAAAAAAAAGGGAGATAAAAGATAACAAGACTTCGTCAGAAAGAGGGAACCTTTTACTGAAATCAACATCTCACTCCTTCAAAGCCATGGAGCCCCCTCTCCAACTGGATGAGTGAGATTCACCTGTCAGAAGGGAAAGTGCCTCTAATGATGGAACTGGCTCCCCAACCGAGCAGGGCACCTTTTTAACCAAGGTGTGATGTCTGACCCTCTCTGTTAACCACAAGCGGTGGCCTCTTCACTCGACGCCCATTGCTCGGCACTAATGAGGAAAGCATCCTCGAGCGTGGTTACCCTCCCACGTAAGGCCTTATTCTCTAAACAGAGGACCTCAATTTTCGTCTCAAGTTCATCGTTCTCCATCTCAACAGTGGCATGTGCGCGTGGGAAGTATGTCCCCCGGGAATACTATGGAATTCAACTGCCGCGACAGACACAAGTGCTTCTCACACCATGGGGTGTGTGAACATCAAGCACCGCGAGAAATTAATCGCCCTTAGGCGTTGTGTCTTGCTTGCCAAAGAAAATCTCAGCAACAGCGGTTACACTGCCAATGAAAAACCAACTTCCGAAAGTGGAATCCCAGTGGTAAGATCCCATCACATACAGAAAAATGTAATAGGAAAAGATTGTAAAAGCACCCCTACAAAAACGTCCTAGTCAGCGTGCAACGTTAGTCCCAGTCAGTGCCACATCAATTCAACAGCATCCTCATCTGCACCAATATATTTAGATGAATTTCTAATGTGTATCTCCCATGGTATACCAAATCAAAGGGAAATTCTTAGTTGGGTAATTGCAATTGATTATATTGCAATTATTCTCTATTTCCTTTATTTGCTATATATTACCGTTGGCATATCTCTTTTATTTTACTTTAATTACTTTCCTAATGTACCCAATAGTCAAATTTACCATGTGAAGGAATCCTTCGTGCTGTATATTTAATGGGTTTACAGCCACAACCTCAATAACAAAATTGATTCAATTGATTCAGTACAGTAGGCTGATTTTTTTTATGGTATCAGAGGTGTGCATGAAGGAAATTGATATTCGATCCAAAACGCTATATTTTTCATAAGTTTGATGGCAAAGATGGATAGCCCTCTAAGGATTCAGACATTTCACCAATGTTCAAGTCTTATTTCAATCAAGTTGAACTTCTCGAACTACCTACTATGGAGGTCTCAAGTTCTACCATTGATTCGAAATTAGGGGCTAGAAAGTCACCTAACGGAGAAGAATCCACATCAAGAGAGTCTATGATGCTGATGAAGAGAAGAAGACTGATTCTCAATGCACCACCTGGAATAATAACGATGGTTGTTGGTCTCGTGGCTACTTGGAATCATTACCGAAGATGTTTTGGCTATGATTGAGGGAACGAACACTGCCTACCAGGTATGGAGCTCTCTTGAGGAAATTATGTTAACAATGACAAAAGAAAGCGAAATTCATCTCAATAAGGTTTTAGTAAGCTTAAAGAAAGGAAACCTCACATTAGATGAATACTTGAAGAAATTTAAGGGACTCTGATAAATTAGCGGCTATGAAGAAACCGTTGGATGATATTACTAGAGTGTTTCATTTAGCTAGAGGACTTGGAAGCAAATACAAGGAATTTAGAGTTGCAATGCTATCTAAACCTCCTTACCCCACATATAATCAGCTTGTTCTTTGTTTGAAAGCTCATGATCAGTACCTAACTTTGGAGGAAGAAGAGGAAAAATCCAACCAACCAAATTATCACCAAGCCTGCTTCATGCAAAGAGGGGGACGATTTAAAGGATGGGGTAGAATTTTCTCATCCAAAGGAAGAGGGTTTCACTACAACAAACAACCCTATCAGTTAGTTGAAGGATTACAGAAACAATTTTCTGCTCAATCTCCTCGAGAAAACGCTGCTACAGATCAATTTAAGAAATGGAACAGTAACGGGTAAAACAAAGAACTAATTGTTTCATGCCAAATTTGTGGGAAGCTAAATCATTCCGCTCTTCAATGTCGCAACCGATTTGATCACACATACCAACCAGAAGATGTTCCACAAGCATTGACGGCGCTAGCAATAAGTGATAGTCGTGATCCAAATATTTATGCCGATTTTGGAGCCACCTCACACATCATGACATATCTCGGTAAAGTAACTTCTGCCCATAAATATAACGGACATAGTAAAATGTATGTAGGAGATGGACATTGACTAAATATATCACACTTAGGGCATATAAAATTAAAAACTAAATCTGGAAACTTAAGATATTAAAAATGTTCTTGTTGTGCCTGAAATGAAAAAAAAAAAAAAAATCTATTATCTATCAGCAAACTGACTCAAGAAAATGATTGCTCTATTATTTTTTATGCTGATAGTTTTATTGTTAAGGAGAAACAGGGGAAGACATTAGCAAAGGGAGTTGAAAAAGGTCTTTATGCTCTGCAGCTACATGATGCAAATCGACAACAACAAAACTCTATTTTTCACGCTTTCCTTACTTCCAATAAGGCTCCATACTCTATATGGCACAATAGAATGGGGCATATGAATGATAAATCTCTTAAATTACTTTGTGATAAACACCTCATCGATGTGTCAAGCTGGACTAAGGAGGTGAATGTTTGCGTTAATTGTCAGTCAAGTAAAAGTAGTAAACTTTCCTTTGCATCAAGGAACCATATATCTTTAAATCCTTTGGATAAAATCTGTTGTGACTTGTGGGGGCCGGCACCAATTTTATCATGTCAATCTTTTAAATATTATGCTAGCTTCATTGATGATTGCACTAGGTTTACGTGGTTATTCCCTTTAAAGAAAAAGTCTGATATCTTTACTTGCTTTCTTAAATTTCAAAAGTTGGTTGAAAACCAACTTGATAGGACAATAAAAGTGTTCCAAAGTGATGGAGGAGGTGACTTCCAATCTCTTGCTTTAAAACAACACTTAGAAACAAGTGGAATACATCATCAATTCTCTTGTCCTCATACCCCCAACAAAAGGTAGCATATCATAGAAATTGGTCTAACTTTAATATTTGAAGCTAGCGTGCCTGAAAAATATTGGGTAGATGGCTTCTTAAGTGTCGTTTTCCTTATAAATCGAATGCCCACTAAGTCTTTGAACTCTTTATCCCCTTTCTCAAAACTTTTTGGTCAAGAGCCTAGCTACAATAATCTTAGAGTTTTTGGATGTAGATGTTTCCCATGTCCTAGAAACTACTCCAAAATTAAATTCTCTAAAACAACATTTCCATGTGTCTTTATTGGCCATAGTCCTTCTCACAAAGGCTTTAGGTGTCTTGATCCTTCTACAAATAGAGTTTATATTTCAAGACATGTCATATTTGATGAAAGTTATTTTCCATTTGAGAAACGTTCCACTGACACCTCTCAAGAGGACCTTGAAGTTACTGAATTTGCAGGATTAGAAGAGTGTCCCAAAGTGAACTTCAACTAATATATCCAAGAAGCATTTTAATCTCTCGAACAACAGTAGACGACTCATAGCAGATGCTCAGTTACTGAACAAATTACTGCCACGTTAGAGGAAAAACAATTTTCATCACCCATTAGTGTGACCAAATCTCCTGACACCAATACATTTACTACTAGAAGAGACATTTCAGAACCACACATTACTAATGGATTCGAGGAAGAGCCAAATTTTCCAATCAAGTAACAAGCGCTGATCATGAAAAGGAAAATACAGATCCAAATCTGATTCCTTATTGCAAGACTACCAATGAGGAAGTTCATACCATTTTGGCAACTCCAGAAACTAATCAAGCATATCCCAATAATGGTGGACAACACCTTAATATGGACATTCATATGACTCAGTCCAATGCCAATAATGGGCAATCTAAATATCACTCTCCACCTCCTTCACACATTCAAAATCTCCCTGATATCAACAATAATCTATTTATTGACTTGGATTGTTCTCCTGCAGGTGAACCATCACAAACGTCAAATCTAGAGAAGATGATGGTTGGCAAGACAAACTCACGTTTGATGGTCACCATGAAGAAATTAAGGGAAAATTCAACACTTGATCCTGCTCTCGCTCAAGAAATTCAAAGGATGAAACACAATACTACGCAAAGAGCATTAATGTCCATGGAGGAAGAAATGATGGCCCTCCATCAAAACAGTACATCGGAATTACTGGAGAGACTTGAACACACCAATGTGATAGGGTCAAAATGGATACTGAAAACTAAATACAAACAAGATGAATCAATTGAATGACACAAAGCTAGACTCGTGGCTCAAGGATACACACAAGTACAAGAAATAGATTATGAAGAAACCTACGGTCCAGTGGTAAAATCTAGTACCATTAGACTAATTTTATCTCTTGCAGTGAGCGCAGGATGGAAGTTAAGGCAACTAGATATCAAGAATGCCTTCTTACATGGTTTACTTAAGGAACAAGTATATATGGAACAAACTCTAGGTTTCGCCAACAGCGAGCTTCCTCGCCATGTGTGCAAACTCAAGAAATCAATTTATGGGCTAAAACAAGCTCCTAGAGCATGGTTTGATCGTCTTGCTACCTATTTAATGCATATGGGATTCACATGTTGTAGTTCTGATTCATCACTCTTTATTTTTAATCGGAACTCAACGCTCCTACTAATGCTTGTTTACGTAGATGATATAATTCTTACAGGAACAAATGCAGAAAACATTCAACAACTCATAGTCGAACTTGGATCTAAGTTCGCAGTAAAAGATCTTGAAAATCTACCCTACTTTCTTGGAATAGAAGTGCATCACAACACACATGGACTCATGTTCACTCAAGGGAAGTACACTAGAGATATCCTTGTGAAAACTAAAATGCTAGAAGCTACCACTAATAAGACTCCAATGTCCACCACAATGACAAAATTGAGTAATGACTATGATAAAGTTAATGCTAAACAATATAGAAGTCTCATAGGCTCCTTACAATATCTTTCTCTCACTAGGCCTGATATCGTACAACCCGTTAATAGAGTTTGCCAACACTTACAACACCCTACAATGAAAGATCTTATAGCTGTGAAACGTATTTTGAGATCCACACTAGACCATGGCATAACACTTTACAAAACTAGTTCTATGAATTTGTATGCTTTTTGTGATAAGATTGAGGCGGATGCAAAGAAACAAGAAGAAGTACGACATGATATTGTGTGTTCCTAGGATCAAATTGCATCTCATGGTCATCAAAGAAACAAACTACCGTGGCTCGATCAAGTACAGAAGCTGAATATCGAGCCATGGCCACCACTGCGGCTGAACTTACATGGATCACATTCATTCTTCGAGATATTGGTATACCACTACTCAAACCTTCTCAAATTTTCTGTGATAGCATGAGTGCTCTCCACATGTCTATCAACCCAATATTCCATGCTAGAACCGAACATGTAGAAATGGATTTATCACTTTGTTTGAGAAAAGGTGGCATTAGGAACACTCATTACTATATATGTACCATCTCGTCGACAAATAGCTGACATCTTTACCAAACCATTAGCCAAAAATACTACGAAACAAGCTTGGTGTTCGATGTTCATCTACCATCAAGCTTGAGGAAGAATGTAAAAACGTCCTAGTCAGCGTGCCACGTTAGTCCCAGTCAGTGCCACATCAGCTCAGCAGCATCCTCATGTACACCAATATATTTAGATGAATTTCAGATGTGTAGCACCCATGGTATACTAAATCAAAGGCAAATTCTTAGTTAAGTAATTGCAATTGATTATATTGCAATTATTCTTTATTTCTATTATTTGCTATATATTACCGTTGGCACATCTCTTTATTTTACTTTAATTACTTTCCTAATGTACCAAATAGTCAAATTTACCATGCGAAGGAATCCTTCGTGTTGTATATTTAATGGGTTTACACCCCCAGCCTCGATAACAAAATTGATTCAATTGATTTAGTACAGTAGGCGGATTTTTTTAAAGATATCAGAAATCCTTAGAAGCACATGTGTCTTGCTATTCTTACGAAGTAAAAGCGTTCATTTTATTTGATAATGGGAGCAATTACAAGGGTAACGACAAGAAACATAGCCAATGACGCCACGTGCTTAAAACAGAGGGACGATAGAAGTAAATGAAGGGAAGTTTTTGGTGTGGCTCAAATAACTCACCAGATGAAACATTTGGATATGAAAGTGGGGCTCAGTATATTTGGACGAACTGGCTATTGAAAATATTTTAGTTATTCGAAGTTTCAGGTTTAATTAAAGAGAGAGGAGGAACAACCCATCCCTTATAAAATCAAACTTAGCTATAATTAGTTGGTTGAGAGCTTTCTGAACCTATCATATTTGACACAACTATTTATATTTATTTATTTTTTAATATTTATAAATGAGAGAAATACAAGTTAGATATTGGATAATATTTTCGGTACCCTTTTTTACATAATAACTGAACAATTTTGATTTATAAAATTATAGATTTATGATTTCAACTTTTTAGTATTTTGTTTATTATTACTTAATCGTTCAACGTTTAAGATATTTGAATTATATTATTAAATTTACTTATATTTTAAAATATCTATCAAATATTATTGTATTTTGTTTATACTGGCTATAATAATATTTGATAGATGTTTAATCTTTTTCAAAGTAAAATTAATCTTAATATATGATAAAATAAAATCGAGATACAACCTCCTCAATACTAGTATAAAAAAAATAAAATAGGGTTAAAGACTAGGACCATTTGATATATTTAGCCTAACCAATAGAAGCACACGAAAAGGAATTTAGAGGTAACTAATCCCCATTTGCATGTTCGAGTGTACATGAACAATAGAATTCAACACTCGCAAATATATTAATCTAAAGTTCTCATACCCTTCGATCCATGAATTTAAAAATAAAAATAAAAGAAAAAAGGGAATACATGTGTACGAGAAAGACGCCATTTGCACTGCCTCTGCTTGCCTTTGTCATTTCTGTCTAGTCTAAAATTTGTCTTTGGTAAAGAAATTTCAACTGAAATATTTAAAAAATAAATTTGAAGTTATCGCAGAAATTGTAGTGGGATTCACAAATTGAAGAAGACATGGATGACCAAGCGCTGGATCCACCCGCTTGAACAGCACGTGTTCAAGATTCCTCTTGCAAAATCCAAACACAGTTTTCTCTAAGCTGTCTACCCTTATTGTTGAGTAGGCAAAATAAATTAATTTAATAATATAATTTTGAATAGTTGGACTTCTCTTTTTATTATTATTATTATTATTATTATTATCTCTCCTTTCATCTTCTTCTTCGCCTTCTCTGGTGAAATTCACCATGTCGGTCACATGTCGGTCAAATTTCGATAACCTTTGCCAACCACATGAAAGTGGAATCTCTCTCTCACCCTATATGAAAATGGAGTTCACCATTTCCTCTGATCCTCAAAATTTAATCTATTGAACAAAAATCTCTCGCTTACATATCAGGGCATCATTCCTGTTTATGCAAGGATATGCACAACAGTGTATTTCAGATTGCAGCTCGAACTCGGCCTCCGGACCGACCTGAATACTTGGGCGGACCTGCACAAAAAGGTGAGCACTCCGACGATCAAGTCAGTATAGGTCGGATTCCCAGTTTAGTTCGAGGTCAGAATCATCGTACCTCATCGTGGAGTGAAGTCCTCTACTTATGGGTGGTAGTCCCGCTAATCTCGCGACGGTTACACTCGGTAATCTCGGGACCGTCGGTTACACCCGGTAATCTCGGGACCGTCGGTTACACCCGGTAATCTCGGGACCGTCGGTTACACCCGGTAATCTCGGGACCGACGGTTATACCCGATAATCACGCCGCTGACAGTAGCTCACATCGGCCCCCACCGAGCTTCCCGGTAGGTCGGACCTCGACCAGGTTCACCTCGGCCCTCATACTTAGCATCTGTCAACGCTAGTGGTGGTGATCTCGGCCGTCCGAGCTGGGCATGACTCATGAGTCATCTTGGAGCACCAATAGGGGTCCTCCACGTGTCCAGGGTATTCTCTTCCCCAAACATTGGCCCCCTCTCTGTCTGGTCCGATCTCGACCTGGCAGAGAAGTTCATTCGATTTGCTTTGGACGCGTGGCGACTTCCTATTCGTGGGAAAATATAACCGTTGCGGTAGATTTATCGTCGGAATATTCAAATATTTCGACGCTTCGGATCTTAGGGAAGATCCTAGCCGCTCGTTGATTACACGTGTACGGTGGGGAAATTTTTCCGACGGGCTATAAATGCCCCCAATCCTTTAGGTCATACCTTACGTTCCCTGAATTCTTGGAGTTCGATCTGAAGGCAGCTCGAACCCTTGGTAGGTCGGTCTCTTCCCTCACTTTCTCTTTCGAACGTAGTTGCCATGTCGTCCTCTTTTAGCAGCAACTTAGGATCCGATGAGGATTTAGCTCGTAGGTTAGAGTCCGAGCTCGAGGAGATAGAAAACTTTAGATTCTCCGATGACGGGGAGGATAGTGATGCCTCCACCTCGGGTCAGGGTTTGGAATACCCTTCTAGGATACCTGAGTAGTACCTCGGATCCTTTCGTAGGGGGTTCGCTATCCCTGAGAACATCCTTCTCAGGATTCCGGAGGAGGGGGAGAGAGCTGACAATCCTCTAGAGGGATGGGTCACTCTCTACTTCAAAATGTTTGAGTACGGCCTCAGACTTCCCCTTCACCCTTTTGTCCAAGAATTTCTCTTCCGGACTGGGTTGGCTCCGGCTCATGTGGCCCCCAATGGGTGGGGTGTCATTTTCGCTTTGGCCATCCTTTTTTGGCTACGAGCTCGGGATAGTGAAGAGGCCGAGCTGTTGGACGTAGACCAGCTCCTCGCGTGCTTCGAAGCGAAAAGGATAGCTAAGAAGCCTGGTCGGTTCTATATGTGCGCAAGGAAAGGCACAGGCGGTATAGTTAAGGGGTCGACCTCCATCAAGGGATGGGTGAGGAAGTGGTTCTACGCTTCTGGGGAATGGCTTGCAAAGGACGAGTCAGGTCGTTCCTTCTTTGACGTCCCCACTAGGTTTGGGAACCTAGGTACAGAGTAGTTCTTGCTTTTTGTGATTTTCTTTTCTGTCATTCAGGTCTAACTCGGATTTTGTCTTCGTGCAGTTTCAATCCGACCAGTCCCCGAGCTTACGCAAGCCTCCTTCGACACGTTGAAATATTACAATGAGCGTTTTCCGAGGGGTAGGAAGGTCGGAACCCTGGTGACCGACAAGCTGCTGCTTGAGTCCGGGCTACTAGATTACAACCCTGCAGTTCGTCCCATTGAATCTTCAAGGCCGAACTCCGAACTTGGTATGCCGAGCTTGCTTCCCCCCCTTTTCCTCTAACCTTGTGTTAACCCCTATTTTTATTTTGCAGCCATGGTTTGCGGATTTGCAAGCAACGTGAAGCGCAAGTCCAAGGGCCGAGCCCATGCTCTTGAGGCCGCCCAGAGTTCGAAACCTGCCACCCCTGCCGTGGCAGGGCCAGCCTCGGAAGATCCAGCCCCAGTGATCGAGCTGGAGTCTTCTGGGGGTCCTTCGAGGGAGAAGCACCCCAGGGATCAGACCGAGGCGGTGGACGCCTCGCCCTTGGGCGAGGAGGTGAGAGAGGAAGTCCCTTTGAAGCGAAGGAAGAAGAAGAAGAAGACCACCTCCCCCTTGGAGGTCGGAGCTCGTGGGGCCTTGCCTGCAAGCTTCGCAGATCGGGTGGACGATCCTGAGGCCAGGATAGGCGGGACGTCCGACGTGACGGCACGGTTCAGAGTCCAGCCGTCAAGTTCTGGGGTGAGGGACCAGGTGTCCCGCATCTCGGCCGCCAGTTTGGACCGCTGCCTAAGGAGGGCGTCCAAATTTGTAAGTGACCCAGGGTCCGTTCTGCAGAGGACCATCGACTACGCCGCTGAGGTAAGATTGGTGTTTTTGCTCAATTTACCTAATAGGTAGCTCGGTCTGACTTCTTATTTGTACCTTTTCTCAGGCGTTCGTTGCTTCCATTCAATCGGCTCTGGCCGTGTAGGTCGAGCTGGATGGGAGGGAGGTTCTGGCAGCGAGGGAGAAAGAGGAGTTCTCTGCTGCCTTGGAGGCTGCTTCCTCCACCATGAAGGATGAGCTGCTGAAGGCTCACTCCGAGGTGGAAATTTTGAAGGCTGAGGTGGAGACCAAGGCCGAGCTGCTGAAGAAGGAAGAAGACAAACGCAAGGCCCAGCTCCGAGCTGCCCACGCTATCACCAAGGGCTTGGAGAAGGAGAAGTTCGAACTCCTCAAGGAGAATGACGACATGCTCCAGGCGCTTGAAGCGAAGGAGGAGGAGCTGAGGCATGCGACTGCCAAGCTGGAGACGGTGAAGGAGCGTCTCAGCAATGGAGCCCTATTGGAGGAATCGTTTAGGCAACATCCAGACTTCGATGGATTTGCCAAAGACTGCTCCGACGCAGGCTTCAAGTTTCTCATGAAGGGCATTGCTTCCGATATGCCTGACCTTCAGATCGATCTCGGTGGTCTGAAGAAGAGGTACGCTGAGCAGTGGGCGTCTGGGCCTAGCGGCACCCCTGGCCCCCAAGCGTTGGTGGACAAGTACGTCAGAGATCTGGACTCAGACTACTCCGACCTCGAAGAGGATCAGGTCGGCACCACTCAAGAGGGCGCTCCTCAAGCAGGCTCTTAGGCGACCACCCTTCAAGAGGCTTTTCGCTGTCTTTCTTCTGTCCTCTTTTGTTTTTTGTTTGTAAGTGTCAGGGCAGAGCTGCAAGGTCTATAAGCCTTGGCTCTGCTCTCCATTCAATAAAGAGGCTCCCATTTGTTTTTACTTTGTTGTCGGCAACATCTTTCCTTTGCTTTTTCTTTGAACTGCAGCCAATGTCACCTCGCACCTCTTACTTTTGAGGTCGCGCCTTCAATTAAAATAATTTGAAAGTTTGAATTTGAATCTCTGTCTAGCATTCAATGCATTGCACCAACTCTGGATTTTTTAACATCGCACCCTTAACTTAAAAACGTTAAAAGGCTAAAATCTTAAGTCCGTAGCTATTCTTCGCATCGCTCCTCGTACCCTCCAGTTCGGAGGCTTGACCATTTTGAACTTTTCACATCGTCCCTTTACCTTGAAGGTTTGAATTTTAAGTTCATCAGTGGTTTTGGCATCGCACCTTGTACCCTTAGGTTTTGGAGGATTGAATTTTAACCGACTACTGGAATGTGATCGCGTGGGAGTCCGTGGCCCCCATTTAATTTCTGGTCGAACTCGGAATCATGAAATTAAATCATCACATTTATTCCGATCATAATTCTTTTGAAACAGTGTTTACAGATCCATTGAAAACCCTTCTGGCATTTCAAGGATAATAACGCTTCAGGTGCTCCGCGTTCCACGGGTGCGCGAGGACGTCTCCTTTCAGATCGGTCAATACGTACGTCCCAGGTCGGACTATGCCCTTGACCTCAAACGGGCCCTCCCAGGTCGGATCAAGGGCACCCACATGGGTTTGGACCCTCCTTAACACCGGATGTCCGACCTGAAAGGTCCGAGGTCGAACGCGGGCGTTGTAATGTCTGGCCATTCTGCCCTGATATTCCGCCAGGGGTAGTTGGGCCATTGCTCTTCTTTCTTCCAACAAGTCGAGGTTGGGGAGCAGCTCTTCCTCATTTGCCGTAGGCTCGTAATGCTCTACTCTGTCAGATGGCATGCCGATCTCGACCGAGACTACAGCTTCGGAGCCGAAGGCCAGGGAGAACGGGGTCTCACCCGTCGATTCTCTTTGGGTGGTCCGGTACGACCATAGAACCTCTGGTAGCTCCTCGGCCCACCTGCCTTTCTTGGAGTCCAGTCTAAGTTTGATGCCTCGCTTGATGTTCTTGTTGACTGCCTCCACCTGTCCATTTGCTTGCGGATGTACGGGGGACGAGCTAAGGTGACTTATGCCAAGCTTGCTGCAAAAGTCTTTGAACATGGCATTGTCAAACTGCTTCCCATTGTCTGTCACAATGGCTTGCGGTATACCAAAGCGACATATGATATTTGTCCATACGAAGGACGTGACTCTGGATTCCGTTATGTGGGAGAGCGCCTCGGCCTCGGCCCACTTTGTGAAGTAATCCACAACAACCACAACGAACTTGGTCTGGCCCTTGCCCAAAGGGAAAGGACCAATGATATCTACCCCCCACTGCGCAAATGGCCACGGGGTCGAGATGGGGGTGAGCAGCTCGGGAGGTTGGTCGATTATGGTTCCGTAGCGTTGGCAATTGTTGCAAGTTCTGACGAACTTCTTGGCGTCCTGGCTGAGGGTCGGCCAATAGTATCCTTGTCGGATCACTTTGGCTGACAGCGACCGGGCGCCTGAGTGATTGCCGCACACTCCTTCGTGGATTTCCCTGAGGACGTACAGGCCCTCTTCAGGGGTTAGGCATCTCAATAGAGGCAGGGAAAAGCCGCGTCGGTACAATGCTCCACCTCGGACCACGAACCGAGCTGCTCGCCTTGCCAACTTTCTGCGCTCATTGGGGTCTTGTGGTGAGTTGCCCCTAATGAATTCCGCAATCGGGTCCATCCATGAGGACTTTGGAGCGCCGATCTCCATCAGATCTGGCTCTGAGATCGAGGGATATCTAAGATCTCGATGGGGACCGACCTGGCCAGGTCGGTCTCGTACGCAGATGCTAACTTGGCCAGGGCGTCAGCATTAGAATTTTCTGCTCGGGGAACCCGGCTTACTTCGTAAGTTCGAAACTGGGCGAGGTACGATCTGACCTTGCCCAAATACTTCTCCATTCGGGAGTCTTTGGCTTGGTACTCTTCCTTGATCTGGCTCACAACCAGCTGGGAGTCGCTGAAGACCTTAACACAAGAGGCCCCCAATGCTCTAGCGATTCGCAGGCCGGCAATAAATGCTTCATACTCAGCCTCGTTGTTAGAAGTCCGGAAGCCGAACCGCAAAGCATACTCAAATCGCTCGCCTCCTGGTCCGAGTAAGAGGACCTCGGCCCCGCACCCCTTCTCATTGGAGGATCCGTCGACATATATTGTCCACGGTAGGTCGGACTCACTCAGCTCGGAAGGTGGTGTGAG
Organism: Momordica charantia; assembly: GCF_013281855.1. Lineage (NCBI taxonomy): Eukaryota > Viridiplantae > Streptophyta > Magnoliopsida > Cucurbitales > Cucurbitaceae > Momordica > Momordica charantia. The sequence continues at coordinate 7,273,860 of NW_028275161.1, read as the reverse complement.
CTCGGCTATGAAATCTGCCGCTGCTTGTCCTTTCAACGCAGTTCTGGGTTCGAACTGGATGTCGTACTCACTTAGCTCTACTGCCCACTTTATCAGGCGTCCAGAAGCTCCTGGCTTATGGAAGATGTTTTTTAGGGGCAAGTTAGTGAGCACCACCACAGTATGGGCTTGGAAGTATGGTCTAAGCCGTCGGGCCGAGGTGACTAAAGCAAGAGCCAACTTTTCCATCTGAGGGTATCTAGTCTTGGCTTTGGTCATAGCCTTGCTTGTGTAGTAGACCGGGTTTTGCCGCGCTTCCTCTTGCCTGATTAGGGCCGAGCTGACGGCACTGTCAGACACTGCTAAGTACAATTGGAGCTTGTTCCCCGGCATGGGCTTGGCGAGCAAAGGTGCCGAACAGAGGTAGCTCTTCAATTGCTGAAATGCTTGTTCGCACTCCGATGTCCATTCAAACGACCCTTTCTTTCGTAGGACTTTGAGGAAAGGAAGGCACTTGTCTGTCGATCTTGAAACAAACCGGTTCAGGGCCGCAATCCTGCCATTGAGGCACTGAAGCTGCTTCAGCGTCTTAGGTGCCTCCATCTCGATCACGGCTTTAATTTTTTCGGGGTTGGCCTCGATTCCCCGGTTGTTCACCATGAAGCCAAGGAATTTTCCCGAAGAGACTCCAAAGGCACATTTAGCTGGGTTGAGCTTCATTTGATATGTCCTCAGAACCTCGAAGGGTTCAGTCAGATCGGAGAGATGCGACTTAGACTGCTTGCTCTTGACAAGCATGTCGTCCACATACACTTCCATATTCCGGCCGATCTGCTTGGCGAACATTTTGTTCACCATTCTCTGGTAGGTCGCTCTTGCGTTCTTTAAACCGAAGGGCATGACTTTGTAACAGTACAGACCTTGGTATGTTATGAATGCGGTATGATCTTGATCGGGGACATGCATCTTGATTTGGTTGTACCCAGAGTAGGTGTCCATGAAGGTGAGCAGTTCGTGCCCAGCTGTGGCGTCCACGAGCTGATCAATCCTCGGCAGTGGGAAGCAATCTTTCGGGCATGCCTTATTTAAGTTCGTAAAATCTATGCACATTCTCCACTTTCCGTTAGATTTTTTAACTAATACAACATTGGAGAGCCACTCGGGATACGAAATTTCTCTTATGTATTCAGCTTTCAAAAGTTTGCTAACTTCCTCAACAATTACATCACTCCTCTCCTTGTTTATAGGTCTTCTTTTTTGTTTCACAGGTTGGAATGATGGATCTATGCTGAGGCGATGCGTCATAATTCGCGGGTCAATGCCAGGCATGTCCTCATGGGACCACGCAAAGACGTCCGAGTTGGATCTGAGGAAGTGGATTAGCTCCTCTCCCATCCTTACCGACGAGAGTTTCGAGGGCGCAGACCGATGAGCCTTTGAGTACGAAAGGCATAACACTCCCTCGAAGCGGTCTGTTCTCCTCGGACCGTGCCCACGCCATTGGGGGTGGGATACTTCAAAACTTGATGAAGTGTCGAGGGAATGGCCCGAAATGAGTGGATGATGGGTCTCCCAAAGATGGCGTTATAGGCCGATCTACCGTCAATTACCACGAACTCGGCCATTCGGGTGACCTGAGTTTGGTCCTGCCCAACGTGACCGACAAGTCGATGCAACCCTCTGGGATGACCGATTCTACAGAGAACCCAACCAGCGGTGTCTGGCTTTTCTTCAATTGCGACCTCGTCCATCCCAGGGCGAGGTAGGTCGGTAAGGACAGGATGTTAGCAGATGCGCCTCCGTCTACCAGCACCCTCCTGACCACCACATGATCAATCAAGGGAGCGATCACAAGTGCATCATTGTGGGGCAGGTGGACCTCCTCCAAGTCTGCACCGTCGAAGATGATTGGGCAGGTCGGCCCCTGCTCCCTGATGATGCACACCTCGCGCCTGGCGGCACGAGCTAACTCCTTTCTTTTATGTCCGGACTAACCCCCGCTTGGCCCTCCGAAAATGGTATTGATGACCGCAGGTCGGTCAGTGCGCCGGGGCGGCGTCCTTGAACGCTTTCGCTCTTCCTTTTTCTCTGCCGAGCTGGTCCTGGGCTTTCCCACAAATTTCTTGAAGTAGCCATCTTGAATTAGATCCTCAATTTGGCGCTTCAACTCCCAGCAGTCCGACGTGTTGTGGCCGTGCTCCCGATGGAAGCGGAAATACTTGTCCTTGCTGCGCCTCTCCGGGGCTCCCCGAAGCTTATCAAGACGCTTGAGTAGTTTTTCCATCCCGGATTCCTCGATGTTCGTTAGGATCTCAGAAATTGGAATCGTGGTCGTGGTGAAGCGTTCGTAAGGTCGGCTCCTGGTAGGTCCGTTCTCCGCCCTTCGATACTCAGCTCGGCCGCTGGAAAAGGATCCCTTGTCCTTGGACTTGGGATCTGCCCTTTCTATATCTTTTCCACTTCTGCCCCGGCCGATCTTTCGTTCCGGTCGGCCAGTTTTTGTTCGGAGGAGCTCCTGTCCATCGATGACTTTCTTCGCCTTCTGAAGCACCTCGGCGAAGGTGGCCGGGGCCTCCTCTCCAAGTTTCACCTCGAGGGTTTCGTCGGCTAGACCGGTGAGAAAATAGCACATGGCCGAGTCATCGGAGCAGTGTGCGACCTTCAACTGCTCCTCCTGGAATCTGGTGACATATTCCCGCAGCGTCTCACCCTCCTTCTGTCTGATGGTGGCGAGATGGGTCGCTGTCTTTTTGTCATAATGCCGAGAAGAGAACTGGGCGAGGAACTCCCTTCTCAGCTGAGAGTAGGTCGAGATCGACCTGGCTGGCAGTCTTCGATACCACAATCACGCGCTGCCAGTAAGCGCGATCTGAAAGGCACGGCATTTGATTGCGTCTGATGCCGCTTGGAAGTCCATGAGGCCTTCAAAGACCTCAACATAATCATTGGGGTCCTTCGACCCATCATAAGGCTTCACGGTAGAAGCTTTGAACTTCGAAGGGATCGGTGCTTCCAAAACGTCCGAGGTGAAGGGCGATTCTCCTATGTCGCCATCGTTCAGTGAACCTTCTTTCTGCTCACATTTGGCCTTTAAGGCCTCCACCTGAGCATCGAGCTTGCCCCTCAGTTGGTCGAACTCCTCCCTTGTGATCACCCCTGCGGGAGTTGCTGGGTTGCGAGAGGATTCAGCCTGCTGGTTGGAGCTCCTGTGTGAGCAGGATGGTGACTGTCCTTTTCGGAGAGATGAGCCTCTCTTTTTGTTGAGATGCTCACGGAGGTCTCCCCTCTGGCGAGTGTGTCCCTCGCTCTCGTTGTCTTCGGGACGTTCCTCCTCGGCTGGGCCGAGGTGGGAACCCTTTTGCTCGCGTACGTCCACGCGCGTCACTCGATTTTCAGATCGGGACCCTGCACCTACAGCTAGTATCTTTTTGTTATACATTTCCTCCATGGACCGCATTTGTGTGCGCATTGCCTCCATTTCTCTCTGGAGTGCATCAAAGTTCTCACTTGTTGGAGCCGGGGCTGGACCCCGGGCGCCCTTCTTAGAGGTCCCACCTCGGCCACGGGTGGCCTTGGATGTCCTCGGATGCGCAGGCGGTAGAACAGGCGCGGTGATTCGTGCCGACCTGCGGAGGGGTTCTGTTGCTAGGCCGTCGTGACCTTGCCCCTCTACCGCTACTGCTCCGACCTCCCTCTTGTGGGCATCGATGGCAGCTAGGGTCCTTCGATCTGCCGTATTGGTCGAGTTTGTGGGTTGAACCATTTTCGCTCGCGTATTGGTTTAAAAGGCTTGGGATGACTTAGATTGTCGTTTCCCACAGACGGCGCCAAATGTTTATGCAAGGATATGCACAACAGTGTATTTCAGATTGCAGCTCGAACTCGGCCTCCGGACCGACCTGAATACTTGGGCGGACCTGCACAAAAAGGTGAGCACTCCGACGATCAAGTCAGTATAGGTCGGATTCCCAGTTTAGTTCGAGGTCAGAATCATCGTACCTGATCGTGGAGTGAAGTCCTCTACTTATGGGTGGTAGTCCCGCTAATCTCGCGACGGTTACACCCGGTAATCTCGGGACCGTCGGTTACATCCGGTAATCTCGGGACCGACGGTTATACCCGATAATCACGCCGCTGACAGTAGCTCACATCGGCCCCCACCGAGCTTCCCAGTAGGTCGGACCTCGGCCAGGTTCACCTCCGCCCTCATACTTCGCATCTGTCCATGCTAGTGGTGGTGATCTCGGCCGTCCGAGCTGGGCATGACTCATGAGTCATCTTGGAGCACCAATAGGGGTCCTCCACGTGTCCAGGGTATTCTCTTCCCCAAATAATTCCTTTCCCAAATTTCCCTCACCCTAAATTGAATGGAAAATATCTACAACTCAGTCCAACCAAAACCCAATTTTATAAAAGAATCACGAATAACATTCCTAATCCACAAAACTCTATTTTTTAAAAGAATCCTCACCAACCAAATTGAAGCAAAATTCTCTCCTACCAAACTTATTTCAGTCGAAACAAACGACTGGGACACAAAACTCAATTGGAAAAATTGCATTATACTTAGCAATCGAACTTGAAAACTTAGAAAATCACCCTCAAAATCACAAACCAGGTTAAAAGATGCTACAATAGAAAACCAAGAAGAAGCAACAAAGAAAAGTACCTCGAGACTCGGGTTTGACGGCAGAGAAGATTCTAGGAGAAAAAAAATTGAAACTACCATGAAAATAGAGGTCATTTTGAGTTTTTTTTGTTTCTTGGTTATGGGTTGTCGAAACTGGAGGACTTTCTTGGGGCATGGGTATTTCAATAATATTTTCTTACTAGATCCACCTCACCTTCTCGTTTGTCGTTCGTTCTATCTTCGTTGCCAGCGAAGGTCACCGAATGTCGGTGTAGCTAGTGGTGAGTTTCACCGGAGAAGAGAGGGAGAAGAAGTGAAAGGGTATATAATTCGGGAAGAAAAAAAAAAGAAAAAGGTGGAGTCCGATCATCCAAAATATATTATTAAATTAATTTATTTTGCAATTAGTAATTAAAGTTCAACGTCATTAAATTTAGGGACTATTTAGATTTATTTCTCAAATTTGAAGGATCAAAATGTCCATTTTGAAACTTCGGGGACTATATAGATATCAAATCCAAACCTGAGGACCAAAAGTGTCCATTTTGAAACTTGAGGGATCAAATAGACACCTGCTCTAAACCTCAGGACCAAAAGTGTATTTTTCCCTGATAAAAATTAGATGCCCATCTTACACGTATAAAATATATATATATATGCCTTAATAAACCCTAATCAATGTGTCAACATTTTCAACATTTTCATTTACCTAGTGTCTCCAAGGTGTCAAATTGAACCATGTCAAAGTGCTTAATTATCAAAATGTCTCATGTGTCTATTTTCTACCTAAGATTAGTGTCTAATTGTAACACCTCATGGTTGTACAAATTACCTATAAATAGTAGCAATTCACGGTTCATTTGATATGTGAAACAATGGAGGAAAATTTGGGTGGGAAATTCCATTTTGAAAATGGATATTATATTTTGAAAGTTTCATTTCTTTTATAATTTTAATAATTTGTTATTGTGTCAATTTACGTTTTTTTCCTGTTGCTCGTATACTCGTGGTGCCTCATTTTGCTCCCTAATTTTACAACACGTTATCAACCTGAGTCTCAACTATTTTTATCCGCTAAAGGTAGGTTCCAAAGATACGTTATTTGTTTTGTTATTTAGTAAATTATATGTTGTTTTACATATTTAACATATATTTGTGAAAGTTTTACCACGACAAAGTGGCAGAGTTATTACATTAATTGTCAAAATAATCGTCATGGATGAAACCCATGTGAATGTCATGTATCCTGAAGATTCGTATTTGGTATATATGTTTGAAGGTAAAGTTTGATCAATATGCATCTGAAGTTGCATAATTTTGAAACAAAAAATGCTCAATTTGATTAAATGCACTGAAGTTTCATAACTTAAAATCAACAAGTGATTTTAAAGTAATAAGTACATGTCAGAGAAGACACTCATATATGATATATGCTTCTGAAGTAGAAATATCAAAGATGATATGAAATGCATATCATGAGTTCAATATCATGTCTTCTTATGTTCGAACATATCAATCAGATTTTTTTAATGAAAATTCATGAATCTCACTTATAACGCCCCTGAATTTTGATAGCTTACACGGAGAACATTACACAACCTACGTGCTCCAAACTTCCTCCCAATACATAAAGGCCACTAAACAAACCTAGATAATTCAGCTTTTTATTTGCTCAACTTAAACTGGTGAACACTTCGCTTAACAAATGGACGAAACAACTTGTCCTCCGTGGACAAGCGACACCTAACTCTATTGTTTAAGTCAAACGAAGTCAAATAAAGTAAACGACTATAGACAAACAACCTATTCAACAAAAGCATAACCCTACAAGATAATAACGAATCAACTAATGAAATAAAACCACCACACTTCCACTGCGCCACTCTAATAATAGCACAAAAAAAAAAAAAACCAAAACGGTTACTCCATGCTTCAATCTTTCCAAGTCAACAAATCCAATAACATTAAACATACTCCCTAAGCTTCTCAATGAAACAAGGACATAATCCTTACCGGAGTCTAGACTTTTAAAAGAAAAATCGTCTAAAACATTATACTAACTCCCTGAACTTCACACAAGTCAAAGCTCAAAACAAAGGACATAAACCAATTCAACAAGAACTCCTAACAACCTATTTTAGACAAGTCAAAACTAAAAAGAAGCTAGCTATAGTCCTTCTTCTCTAGTCTCTTCTACACCATCACCATCATCATGAACCTAATCTTCACCTGAAAACGATAATTGCAGTGGGGGTGAGTATTAAGAATACTCCACAAGTAGCCCTCTCTAACTACACACCCACAACATGCTCATCACACAACAATTGTTACGAAATATTAAATTGGCATCCATGTATTAATAAATCATAACACTCATTAACCCTTACATGCAATCAAAGTAACCACGACCACAAGGCCCGCTAGTAGCCCTCGCTAACTATACACAAATAGTATGCTAGTAATCACATCAATCATCAAAATGCGATAACTAGGAATCGTGCATCTATAGGTTATAACAACTAATAAACATACACACCCAAGCATCCAAAATATCAAAACTCACATAACTCCGACCATAAGGCCCGCTGGTCTCTAGCTCCTTCAAGCTACTCCTAACCCATCACACTATGTTAATCCTCCAAGTCTAACTCTTCGAATCGTATTGGCCCTTGGCATTTATCCCCAAGGCCCCGACACCCATCTTCAGAAGCTTGCCGTTCGACCTTGACATTTATCCCCAAGGCCTCGAACTGAGCTCCTTCAATCTACTTCTAACCCATCACACTATCTTAGTCCTCCAAGTCTAACTCTTCGAATCATATCGACCCTTGACATTTATCCCCGAGGCCCCGACTTTCCTCTGCAGAAGCTTGGCATTCGACCTTGACATTTATCCCTAACGCCTGGACTACTCAGCGTAGACCGCCACCACGTCATGACCTAATACTCATCATCAAATAGATTCGTCATACCAACCCCCAACCTTTTGTACCTGGAGACTCGACACTCATCTCTACCAAAACTGACCTATCGACCCCTAACCTTTTGCACCCAGAGCCTTGATACCCAGTAGTGACGTAACAGCCTCGACCTTTTACCCACGAGGCCATGAAAATCGTCTACTCAGTTTTCATTACACGATAGACCACAAATTTGAATCATGGTCTTAAGCTAAGATTCAATCACATCATTCCCAAGTCACCCACAGTATCGACTCTGAACAACCAAAGAGTAGTTTGCGTTATCACCATAGACAAATCACATAATAACAAGCCACTAGTTCATTTCATCACTTCATACCACCCCAGCCAATCCTTCCAAGGCATCGACAGGCCATTCACACTTCTAATCATAACACAATTATCCAGCATGCTCTTCATCGTACAGAACAAAGAAAATAATGGGTTTTTAGGCTTAATAGCCTTTTTCACAGGCCCACTATGAAATCTGGCCACTCTCCTCATTTTTATGTTTTGTAAACATTTGTTGACATCAACATCCATTCCAAATTACTGCCTTACCCCTCCACTTACTTGTGTACTATCCAAAGAATTCAAAAACCCCGAAGATGATTTTCCCTCACTTTTTTCATTTATATACTCTTTACTCTTTTCCTCTGCATCTCCTATCCTCTCTACTGGCCCTATTTGGTCAGTGTGATGTTGAATGCTAACGTATTAAATTTAATAATGGCATTTTGAGAAAGGCTATCCTCTCTCATCTGAATAATTAAGTTCTTTGTTTATCTATCCTTAACAGTTTAGCGTGATCAATGACGGCGAGGTCGTATGAAGTTACACGGAGAGCAGACAACTGGCGAAGTCGGAGACGGAGACAAAGAGGAGAAGTCAGAACGAGAACGATAGATTAGACGAGAGCGAGATCAATAGAGAACTGTAACTTGACATAGAGAAGATGAAGAAGTAGAACGAGAGCGAGAGTGAGAGAGATATGTAACGGTATTGTAAAGAGACGAAGATATAAAGCGAAAGTGAGAGCGGGATGATAAAGAGAGCGGGAATGAGAATACGACCCAGAACTGTAACCATATCTGTATTTTCTATAGATATAAACTTCAAAATTACGGGAGAGAAAATTAAGAAATACATTGAGGAAACAGAATTATCAAAGTACATAATGGGCCTTTCAGATAGGCTATTCAGCCAAAAAACCCAACAAAATTCTTGATGGAATAAAAAACAAAACATAAATCAAATAGCTACGGCGCCAATTCCCCCAGATCGTGCAAAGCGACCTCCAATGTTGCCACTATATCTCGTAGTTGGTTGTTCTCCTCCTCCAACCTATCTACCCTTGCACGGTATTTGCTTGCCATCATTTCCAATGTATGACATGTACTTTCTAAGTCGATGACCATATTCCTTATTTTCCGATGGTTTCTCTTTTCCTCTTGCACCTCGACCCCTTTGTCTTCGAATGGTTGATCTGGCTCCGCCATATTGAAATTCACTCCACTGTTGCCCTCAGACTTTTTTTCTATTTCTCTCTCGTGGACAGTAGAAATGGGTAAATGAGATAAAACCGGAATGCAGATGTATGTAGTATATATATGACGAATCGTCACCTAATATGCATTGAATTGTGGTGGTAAGCATTAATTGGGTGTAATTGCGTTCAACGTCTTCCTAGCGCATTTAATGGGTGTGCAGTGAAGTCCATGGGGACATTTATGGAGAAGAACGAGAACTTGAGCGAGAGAATGAGATCGAGATAAAAAGGCTGTTGGAGTGAGTGACGAGAGCGAGGATGCGAGTGTGAGAGAGGATGAGAACGATGGCGAGAGCGAGAGCTGGATTAAAATTTGTTAATTTTTTGGAAAGTGCGATAGACCGAACGATAGTGCGGTCGAGAGCGAGAGCATGAGGCAGCATGTCTTGGTTTTGAGTGCATTATTCCTTTGTGTATTGTGCGGTTATGTGAACAGCACATCTACATGGAATTGTGAACGTTGCGTACATGGGAACGGTGTAAATCTGAATTCTTGACAAGAGCGAGAATGAGAACCGTAGCGAGGATGATAACCAGAGCGACAGCCAGAAGTATAATAATTTTTTGTGTCTTTTTTTTCTTTTCCAACATTTTAATTTTTATATTTGTTTTGCAAGTTGCTTTTGACGATGTATAGACTGATGTCGTAGACACCTATTAACCAATTTTTCCAAGGGCGCCTCCAAACTCTGCTATTTTTGTAGAAAGTTGTGTGTCCTCAAACTCACGTCCAGTAAGAATGGCTTGTTCATTGTAAACCTGTTTTCCCGTCATTGGTAGCAACGACGTTACTATACATACATCCATTACGAAGTTTAATAGATAGGACTAGAGTTAAATATTATGCAATATAGTAATATGTTATAACGATAACGATAGTTATAATATTATTTGGTTCATATTGATACCCACTGCGTTAAACATACAAGACAAGTACAAAAGAACTAGTAGCCTTTGTTAGTCACTAATTCATTCATCTGGAGTACTCCAATGAAGAAATCTGTGATTAGAGATTGGCTACTTCCTCTTGGAGACATAGTCTAGCCTCATACTCCTCCTTCAGTATCCTTTGTAGTATATCCCTTGTCATTTCCACAATATTTAACTTGTATTGTTTGTTGTTCACATCGTGCTTCGTCATGCGAAGCTGTCCCTACAGGTCTTCGATTTCCTCACGAGCCTATTCAAGTGTAGCTAGTGTGGTATCAAGAAGTTAATTTTCACCGACGGACGAGGGACTGCTTGGCTCATCGAACGACATGATGCTGGCCAGGAAAATTTCTTCTAAATGCTTCTTTTCTTGTTTCTCCGATGCGGTGCATGGGGTGAATGCAGATTTAACATTATATAACCATCAATGGGTGGGTGTGACGGTTGGGTGCTGTCATTCATTGGGAATTTGAGAAGTCGCGGCTGCGTTGAAAAGAGGATGTGGCTGTGAATCGATGGGTGCGTCAGTGGAACAAATGGAAACGGCAATCCACGTAGGAGGGAAAACATGAGTGAGAGCGAAACCATAAACGAGAGCGATATATTAAGCATACGAGCGAGAGCGAGAGTGACGAGAGGCCGAAGAGGGCGAGAGCGAATTTGCATACGAGAGCGAGCTTGATGACGAGAGCGAGAGCGTTGATCGTGTTCAATATTGTGATACCATACTGACTCAGTGCCTCCATATGCATTTGTGCGCCTATTTTGTACGAAAAAGTCAAATCTTGTACAGGCAATTATGATAAACAATTAATGTCAAAATGATGCTTTATATAACATCAATAAAATAATATTATCTATATGCTTCTTTCTCTTTCTCGTTTTTCATCTATTCACACAACCAATTACCAATTGCAAAACTACCTCCCTCACATTCATTGTTTACTCCCAACCGTCCTTTAGCTCTTTGCATTCAATGTTATCTTTCATGGAAATCGAATCTCTTGCTTCGTAATTTATTATTGCGGGTGGTTGTAAAAGCAGTATTTAAGAAGACCATCCTCGTTCCATATTTTTTTGTCATGACAAAGGTAGTATTTTTTCTATTTATTACATAGTCACGAACCAATGCATACCCCACGTTCGTTCATTGTCCAACTTTATCACTGGGAAGCCACACGCACATACATGAAAATGTACATAGTCGTACACGCAGATGTACATGTACATGTACATATATTCCCTATACGTAACATATATATGCTTTAGGGTTGCGTTCAGCGAGATGAAGCTACGAGCGAGGGCCCCGATAGAGTGTGAGGGAGAGAAGGAGTTATACCGAGTGCGAGAGCGAGATAATGAGAGAGAGTGATATATACGGAGCGAGAGCGAGAGTGATATACGAATCAAAAGCGATATACATAGCGTAAACGAGCACACAATATGTACGTCGGCGGTCAGCTGAAAGGATTGTTAGTGCCACAGAGTAATTCGTTTAATCAGTTGCTTGATCGTTTGTACAGACTGATCAATGTGAGGTAGTCCGAATACGATATTGTCAACAGAGTCCCTTATGAATTGGCGTACAGCTCGCCCCCATTGTACCTAACGAACGACGACAATATGCAGTTTGTGTTGGTACAGGAACAACTAGGTAGAGTGCCATTGTTAGTATCGACCGTAGGAAGAGGGAACATTGAACATCAGACCGATCAACATAACACTGCTACCAGCCCAGATCATCAGCATGAGCCGACAGAGTCCATGTGTCAACCAACAGTTGATCTCTCTCTCGATGATGACACCACTAACCCATGCAACATGCACACGTGTGAGGCTGAATGTGGAGCGCCCGTCACTACATCAACGAGTAATGTATGCGGGTCACCTGGATTGAGTAAAACAGCGGCTATCGATCCAGTTGAAAGGTCGACCAAAATACACGAGGAGACGACAACCAAACCATCTGGGGTCGGTCCAGCAGAAGGCTTGTCCGGCGTGGCTGAAGACATTGAACCATCGACATCGCGCGTATTGCCACGGGGACAAACCACTACAGGAGAGCAACCGACTTTGCACATCCCATTTTCAGGCGCACCCGACGTGCACGTTGGCAGAGTGTTCGTATCGAAGAATAACCTCCGACTAGTATTAGCAACTATGGCAATGGGTAATAATAAGGAGTTCAAGGTTAAGAGATCAACGTAAAGTTTGTTTACCGTACGATGCGTTGATCGCACGTGTAGTTGGAGGATCATTGCACGATTGGTTGGTGAAAGTAGCGTGTTTTGTAGATCGAAGTATGTTGTTGAGCACATGTGCAATGTCGATGTATTGAATGACCAGCACAAACAGGCTACTAGTTGGGTTATTGCAAATTTGATTAAAGATGGCCTAACTGGTACTAGGCGAACATACCAAGTCAAACACATAATTGATGACGTGCGCACTAAGTTTGGTGTACACATTAGTTATGACAAAGCATATCGTGCAAAGAACTTGAGTATGCTATACTGAGGGGACGACCGGAAGACTCTTATGCGCACATGCGTGTATACGGTAAGGCACTAAAGATTCAAAACCCGGGCTTCGTCTTTAAGATTGAAACAGAGGACTCGGTATACTTCAAATACACGTTCATGTCATTAGGCAGCAAGAATCTGAGGGTTCAAGTCATTGACTCGCCACGTAATGATAGTCGACAGAACGCACCTTAAGGGAAGGTTTGAGGGCTGGTTCTTGATTGGAGTAGCGATTGGTTACAATAACCATATCTATCCAGTCGCATTTGCTATTGTTGACAAGGAGTGTGATACATCGTGGAGATGGTTTATGATGAATCTGAAACACACCTTTGGTGAGCCTAATGAATTCGTTAGCATATCTAACCGTCGCATGAGCATAATAAACGCAGTTCGAGACGTATTTCCTAATACGTTCCATGGAATGTGTACGTACCACTTGTCGAGGAACTTGAGATCAAGGTTTAAGAACGAGGCGGCCACTAAGCTGTTTTCAAATGCGGGGTACACGTTCCAGGAGTCCCAATTCAAGTACTATTGGGACCAACTCGTCGAGTGCGGAGGTGGTTCTATGGCTACATATTTGGAGGAGATTGGGTTCGAACGATGGGCTCGTTGTTACCAAATGAAGAGAAGGTATGTGAACATGACAACCAATAGTGCCGAATCCGTAAATTCTATCTTGAGGGAGGCTAGGGGGTTGTTAGTCACTTTGGTCCTGGAACATATAAGGGACATGTTGCAGCGGTCACGATAGGCGAAACTATGGGTCCACACGAAGTACGACTCATTCGGACTCTGCCGAGCAATATCTAGCATTCAAGTTTGAGAAGTCTCGTACCTATAAGGTGAAACCGATCGATGTTTGCAGATTTAACGTGGGACGGGCATTTGAACAGGATTGTAGACATAAATGCGCGCACATGCACATGCTAGGAGTTCGATGCATTACAGATGTCATGCTCGCATGCTATAGCGGCAGCAAGGACGAAAAACACAAATACCCATGCCTTAATTGGCGACAGACACATCATAGATTCGCTCATTACAACGTATGTGGAGTCAATCATGCCTGTCGGCCACATGTCGGAATGGAGGCAACCGACCACTTTCAGTCGAAGACTATCCATCCACCTGGTATGGTTGGGCGGGTCAGTTGTAGACGTACTAACCGAATCCCCTCAGCTAGTGAGCGATGTCGTATACAGAAGTGTAGCCACTATGGTAACACCGACCACAATAGAAAAACATGTTAAAACCCGAAACAACCTAAACGTCGAATGGAATACCCGGGTGTAATACTGTACTGGTGGGAGGTTCGACTCGAGTTCGCTGAGCGACGAGTTGTGCTACCCGATATTTGTTGTAAGGTAATGTGCATTTATTTCTGCCTTATGTAGTTCTGATGTCATGCATGAATACACCCTGCATCGACGCTGTAATTTGACGTATCCCCCCTCTCGTTCTCCTTCACGTATTAGTCACTCACATGTAGTATTATACTCTCGTTCTCGTTCTCGTTCACGACATCAGTATAGTCATCGTTTTCGTTAACTCATGTTCTCGTTCATTGTCTCGCTCTAGTTCTCACCAATGTACGACTGACGAGACAGATGAATTGACATGCTACACAGATCCAGTCCGGCATTATTCGTGTACTATTGAAGTAGTTTGTAGTCCCATCATCCAACAACCAATTCACTATTAAGTCTTAACGTATGCAATAATTGTCAAATCCTTTACATGTGTATATAAACCGATGCGTTGCAATAGTAGACGCAGGCCCCAAATTGTTATGGGATATAAGGATGGCGGCCACCTGGAATGCCCGTACAACCGATGCACGCACAAGGAAGGAGCATATGCTAACTCATTTGGCGTCCGTCAGGTCAAGACTTTATCGAATGCTTGTTGAAGTCGATGAATACACCGAAAGTAGTATCGAAATGGACTGCACTCTCACGTACTTGCAGGCTAGGTCAGACAAGCTCGCCTCCCGGCTAGACAATCTGTAGGAGCGATAGATGAAGCTGCTAGATCACTGCATGTCAGTCGAAATCCAATTTGCTGGGATAGGAAAATAGTGGCGTCTTATCCGACCATGTATGGGATTATATATTTACAGGTAATATGTACTATGTCATCGCATTACCAGTTGTAGTGTTCCATTCGCTCTCGCTGTCTTTCGCTCTCTCTCTTTCGTCAAATCTTCGCTCTCGTTATAGTTATAGCTCTTGCTCTGTATGCTAGCCCTAATAAATGCATGTCCGTCCAAATATACGTGGTTGCCTTCCCAATGCATGATTTTACGACCGATGTGACTGTTTGCCTTCCCCGTGAGTCTAATAAATAAATGTAAGTATTGCTGCTGTACCAACACATTCGTATCTTCTCTCTCTTATTCACTCATTATCCGCCTAACAAATCGCGAATATTCACAACCTATGTCTTACGAGGTCACCTTTGTATTTTCGGAATCACAAGGGGAAGGCTTGTACGTAAATCCAACGAGGGTTGAGTTGGAAGATAAGAGGAAACGACATCACAAGAACCAACAATTGTTGTATTCAACACACATCACTTACGAGTCAGAGATAGCAGGATTAAGTATTTGGAAATTCTTGTAGACGAGATTAGACAACGAGCAGGCTGGTGCGAGGAGGAAAAGCGAGAATTATAAAATAGAATTGCAGTTCTGGAATCACGTTTGAGGGCAATGGGGGCATTATCACCGTGACATTTACATTTTTTACAACATATGTAATCTTATGCAGTAATGTTTATATAGTTTACTTCGCTCAAACGACTATATATCTCCCATCTCTTGTCTCGAGATTCGTTCTTGCTCTCGCAATTCGTTATCTCAATTTGCACTCGCTCTCACTCTCAATCGCTCTCGCTCTCGATCGCACCTATACATTGCTTCGCTCTCTCTCACACATATTCCGCACGCATTTCGCTCTTTCGCACCTATAACTTGATCGCTCTCGCTTACAATCTCACTTGTAATCATGCTTTCGTCAAATCTTCGCTCTCGCCCGTGCTCTCGCTCTCGTCATCGTTGGCTCGATATCTTATCTCGATCTCGATCTCGCTCGCACTTATACCTTGTTTTGCTCTCGCTTGTCATTAAAGAGATAAATGGAATGGTATGCAATTAAAAAAATTAAATTAATCTCCCATTTCCAATTTCGTTAATTACAATATTACCCTGCAGTCACAAATTCAATTCTTTCATCCCCTCCCAATCTTGGGAAATTGGCACAAATAACGTGAAACAGTTTTCTACTTTGCTCAATTGACCAGACTTAGAAAAGTTGACTCAACTGACCCAATTTATTATTTAAAATAGAATTTTGAAAGGGTAAATTACGATTTTAGCCTAGCCTTAATCTGGAAAGCAAGTGAGAAGTCACAAACGAACCATACACCATAGGCGTGATCGAATTAACACGGCAATGTTTTAACCGTGGTTATTGTTATCTTGATCAAGGCCATGAAAAATAGTACCACGGTTGTCGGGTCAATGAAATACATCTCATCAGCGGGGTTTTGACCGTGGTTATTGTTATCTTGACCATGGTCGTGAAAAATAGTACCACGATCGTGGTGTCAATGAAATACATCTCATGGGCGGGGTTCGACCTTGGTTATTGTTAACTTCACCATGGCCGTGAAAATTAGTACCACGATCATGGTGTCAATGAAATACATCTCACGGGCGAGGTTTTGACCGTGGTTATTGTTATCTTGACCATGGCCGTGAAAAATAGTACCACGGTCGTGGTGTTAATGAATACATCTCATGGGCGGCATTTGACCTTGGTTATTGTTAACTTGACCATGGCCGTGAAAATTAGTATAACGACAGTGAATTAAATGATCGTTGGTATCATCCAATTCCATATTCCTTTCTTTTTTTTGCGTTTTTGTTATCGTTTTCGCCAATCTGATTTACACTGCCTCTATTTTCTCAGTTTCACTCTCTACTACTTTCTTGAAAATTTGTGCTCCAAATTGCTTGTCATGTCTGAAACTTCGAGGTTAGCACATTTTATTTCTTATTTGCATCTTTTTTATGGCAAGAGAAGAAGTTTTTTTCTACTAATTGTTTCGTTTATTTTTGTTATTCGTCCTTGCATTTCTTCCATTACCGCCTATTAAGTACTTTCGATACTTCTAGGGTTCGAAATTGGCGTTTTTTGTTTATAAATTGCTATCTTTTTTGCGGTTGTGGTTGAAATTTTGATTTAGGGCTTTCGGGTTTACATTTTGTACTGCAGAAATCGTTGAAATTTTGGGCTTCCGTAGAGTTGTATGAGTATGTGGATTTGTGTGTTTCCATTAAAGAGTTCTCGTTTTGTTTAGGCGTATCGGCAGTCGAAGAGGGTTTGTGTGGATTTCAAAATTTTGGATGAACCACAGCCGTTAATGCAACCTTGGTTTTTGAACGAAACATTGGTTCTGGGCAAATTAATGGGTGCGTTAATGGCCATGGTTCAACAAAACTTTTGAAACCCACACTAACCCTCCTTCAAGTTTGCAGTAATTAATGTTCTGTCCAAATACACGAGATAACTATAGCCATGGTCGTGGCCGAGAATTTGGACAGAATCAATAACCTTGTTCAAGTTGCACTGAAATTGGATTCTGCCATAATTTTCGGTCACCACCTAGGTCGTGGTTAGCTAGTGAATTTGGACAGCATACGTGTTTCTTTACTATTCTATTATTATTTTCGTTCGTTCCTTTCTTTGTTTACGTTCCGTACTTCTCGCTTGCTGAATAATAAGTTTTGTATATATCATATTTGTATTTCAGGTTTATAAAATGGAAATGGTACCTAAGATTCCTCCATATAGCTATCGTTCAGCCAATTTGACATGCCTATCGCACATAGGGAGCACGGTCAAGGCTATTAAGAGTAAACTATCCCGTAGGCAACTTAGTATGTTTAGGAAGACCATTTTTAGCCATTTGCTAGACGTAGAGCTCGTACTTAATGGGCCACTTATACACAACCTGTTGATTAGGGAGTTTGAGGATAATAGAGCAGACATAATTACTATGGACGTGCTTGGTCATAGAGTATCCTTTAGATTTAGAGAATTTTGTCTGATCATGGGCCTAAAATATAGTAGGCGGCTGATTCGTAAGGACACTTCTCCTAAGAGGCTTAGGAAGTTGTACTTTGATGACAAGGTCAATATTTTACAAAATGAGTTCGAGACGAAGTACATTGTGATGCAGTTCGACGATGACATTGATGCGGTCAAGATATTAATGTTATTATTTGTGGAGCTTGTCTTGTTTGGGAGGGATAGGATTGTGAAGCTCGATAATAGCCTCTTAGGGGTTGTGGATGACCTAGAGGTGTGCTGTAATTATGCCTGGGCTGAGATGTCTTCTAATAAGACTATAAAAAGTTTGAAGCGTGCCCCGACGAAAAAAGGGAAAGATGGGGGGTTGAGGAAGACGTATAGTCTGTACGGTTTCCTCTAGACATTCAAGGTATTTGCAGTGATTGGGTTAGTTTTACTTTATATTATATTTTATTCATTTTAAGTGATGTTGTCCCACGTGGTATTGATACAGATTTAGGGATACGAAACAATATCCTCTTTTATCGGGCAGGTTGTACATCCAATAAAACCGAATGTTGTCCCACACATAATTAAGTGGAATGACGGACATTCATCTACGTGGGTTGTCATGGAGAAGGAGATATTCCAGTCCATATCGGTAAGATCCTTTACTCATACATCGATATAGTATTTATTTTCATATAACGTGCCCTTAATAGTATGTTTTGTGAACAGGCTAAAGTGGCTATCAGACTGTTCGCAACAGAAGCAGAGGAGAGGTTTATGGAAAGGGAATTCGAGCCACCATCTAGTGATGATTTAGTTGATGAGGAACATGCAAGCAAACAAGTGTAGCCTGCAATGGAAGATCGTGACGTATAGCACGATGCCACCCATACCGATTCTGATGTCCCGACCGTGGATATAGATGTGAGAGGTAAGAGGAAGACGAATGGTGGCAAAAAGCATCGCTGCAAATACAAGTCTAGCCTGAGGATCTTGACTAAGCAGGTGGCCGCCATGGATACGCAGCTTGCGAATGTGGATCAGGTAGTCACTTCTATGGACAATCGTGTTGCAATCATGGAAAGTGGTTTGAAAACCATTCGGAAGTTCTTGCGTCGTCTAGTTAAGGTGCGTACTCTATTAATGCTTTCTATGTCTCAATTAGATGTGCTATGACATTATGCTTGCTGCATATAGGGTATACGAGTCGATACTTCGGTTCTTCGAAAGAACAATGGTGGAGATGGAGACGACACTGGTGACAGAGATTCGGCCGGACTGGTTGGTGGCAATAAGAGTCCAACGAAGGATAAGAACGAACAGCGCGACGATAAAAATTAGGCTGACAAAGACACCCACGCAATTTGAGCAAGGCCTACCGACCGAGGAGGTGAGGTTGGGGACATGTTGAATGTACTGGAGGCTACGAAGTTCTTCGAGATGTCGGTGGGACATTGAAAGAAACGGAAACTGTGGAATTGAAACAGTCCGACATTTCGGAAATAGAACGTCCATCGATAGTGGATGCTGCGGTATTAGTGGGTGTGACGTAGCTGAAAGGATGTGAATCCCGGAGCGGAAGCGGATTTTCGTTGCTGATTTTTGGGACACAAAGCCGAAATAGAAAGAAGGAAATACAGGGGAAATTCCAAACTTTTGAAGAACGTTTCTTTAGTGAATTCCCCTTGAACACCACCACCGGATCTTCCTCGCTATCCTCTTGGGTCTCGGGATCGTGCTTGTGGTAGCACCTTGATCGAAGAAAAGGAGAAATTGAGAGAATTTGAGAGAAATTCTGGTAGTTTTTCTTTCTTCTGTTCTGTAACACCCTCTTCCTCATTCTCCAACACTTGGAGAAGAAGAAGGGTGACGTGGGGTAACTCCCCACGTCACAACACTTCCCACTCCCCTGCAATTTTGCAGGGGAGTTAATATTAATATATATATATTTATAATATATAATAATAATTAAAAAATATATATATAATAATTAATATATATATAAAATTAATTAATCAAATTAATTAATATAATTAATCATTAATCCAATTAATAATTAATAAATATACATATACATAAATAATTAACAGTTAATTATTTATTATAAAATTAGAATCATATTCTAAAACATTTCTCTCATTCAAATAATATCTCTCATAATATATAGTTTTAATTTCCAATTAACTATATATTATAATGTATCAATATACATATAATCCCTTAAGTAATTTGAACAATTCAAATTCTTCCAAAAACTTGATCCTCGTTTTACCCGTTATGAGCTAGCAAGGGGACCTAATGGACCTACATATCCGAAGCTCCAATGATGCAAGATTAATCGGTCAAACTCATTGACCCAGTTAATCTAGATTTGTTAACTACGGGTCATTCCACTAAAGACCCGCAGTTGCACTCTTCTCACTGCAGAATGTTTTCGTGTTCATGGATATATGACCATTAATGACGAGTCAATCCTTCATGAGTGATCGTAATTCAAGTTGAGTCAAATTACCGTTTTACCCTATAGTTACATCTTACTCCTTAAACACCACTGCTCCTCTGATGAACAACCCGATTATGGTCCAACCAATAACCGGAAGTCCCTCTCGGCCAATGAGAGGGTGGGGCCCCTTGTTCAAGTCCCGGAGTCAGCATTTAAGGGAACACTCATCTACTCCCCTAAAGTCGGGGAGGAGTGAATTCCATCTTGTGAAGTTATGTTCCCAGCTCCCCACTCGGTCTCGTCCCCAAAATGGTAGGAATGTTGAGTCGGCGACTCGGGCCACTCTCACCCATATAGATCAAAGGACGAGCCCTCACGGGCAGGAGTCCATTACTCACTCAGGATTGAGAATGAGTTGCATGGTCATCCTAAGAAATAACAACCTATTAGTTAACGGTGTTACATCTAAAGATTTCCTATTTCGTGGTCCAGTCTTATACAAACTCATTGTATAGGATACCCCCACTCGCATGTCTCCACACGAACGACCTGGATCGAGTCGTCTGTAATCTTTACAGAGCGGGCCGTATCCATAGTGTTGCCAGGATAAGGTACCCAGCCTTATCCATATACTATAGACCCTTTAGGTTATTCACGGGACATTATCCATTCATATATCAGGGGTATATCAAATATATACCCCGTATATCAACTATATACCCAGTATATATACTGTCCCGATTACATCATAAATAACCTTGGATGTTTAGTTTATTGGATTTTGGACAATGCAAAGCTATGATTCAACAACAAATTTATTGAATAAAACTTTATTAAACAAACATTTGTTTTTACAAAATACAAACTACGAGTTTAGGGCAACACACCCAACAGCAGCAAGTTACAGAACATCCGAATGAGGTATCAGTCCCACAAACACTCGAGGTAAGTACGAATTATGTTGTTCTTATGCATTTCACTTAGTAACTACAATTTGAATTAGTGACTATATTGTTTTACAGGACTAAGTCTTCGATGACTTTTCGAACACGAAATCGGATGAGCTCCTCGACATCCAGTCACAACCCCAGAGAGCTCATCCAATATGGCTCGTGCTCATTCAAAGGAAGCTCGCGCTCTATCCCAGCCATTTAATCCCCCTCCACCTCGTTGGGGGAACGGAAGAGGAAAATGTCATGGAAGATTCGAGGGTCCTTCGAAGTTAAGGTTGGAGGTAAACGAAAGAAGGTCATGGTTTACAATCCCGTCGTCAAGATCCCGAAGGAACAAGACTCCAAATTTCAGAAGTGGCTGGACGATGCCAGTAACCCACAATCAACACGAAAGATATGGTACATAAAACGAGGCAAGCAATGGTTTCGGGATCTTCTAACACCACAAAAATAGTGTTCATGCGAGGTACGACTGCTTTCCATAACTGAAATTGGTTATTTCAAAGTTCATACCTTCACTTTCAATCGAAATTAATTACGTTGTTGGCATTCATATGTAGTCGATTTGTTAGTCATGTTCTTGCGTAAGAAGCTCGAACTGCGACCGGACTTATATCGTCACAAGTTCACCACCGGTGATCAATTACATGCGGTAAGCTTTATTATTATAACAGCTCAAAATAAACATATATACATGCGCCTTTTATTTAATAGTCGTAATGGTTACAAAATTTCCTTAGACGAACGGACGGGGTCTATCCCTACATGCAATCTCATAATGCCATTGCTTTGAAGGTTGCGACCGACTATGATTGGGAGGGAAGAGCGAAGACTGTGCTCAGCTACATCGATGGTACTCACTCGGACTACGAGAAGCATTGGATGGATGTTGATGTCCTTTATCTACCAAGCGAACACCACCACGACCTTCCTTGCTATGACCCCGGCGAAGATCCGGTTTTGTGGGAACTAATAGGGAATACAGTGATTGAGAGAGAGCTTGAGAGAGGATTAATCCTTGAGGGGAAGAAAAAACCTCGTTCAGTTTTTGTAGAACTGTTCTGCAATATCACTAGTAACTCCCCACGTCATAACTATCCCCCACTCCCCTACAATTAAGCAGTGTTAATATTACCTATTAATTAATATTACTAATTAATATAATATTAATTAATCATATTAACTAATTATTATTAATTAATTATTAATCTAATTAATAATTAATTAATATATATATATATAATTAAATAAATAATTAACACTTAATTATTTATTACAAAAATAGAATCATATGTATTACAACTGTAATGATAAGATGAATGCTGAGCTAAATTTGGACATAATAATATGTATTACAACGGTAATGATACATTATCCTGAAAAGGTTGTGCATCATTGTTATCATATCCTTCCTATCCAATCTAATCTCAAGTAGCTCGGACTTCATCTCCAGCCGAAGGGTGTCCAACTCTTTCTCGAAAGCATCCATGCGATCATTTGAGGGTCCACCAGGTACGTCTTCGTGCAATCCACCGCGTCCTTTCGGCATAGGGACTGATTCAGATCCTATGAAGGTTGGCGAAGGGCTATCTCGATTCCTCATTGGTTCTACAGGCTGAACCATTCTTGCAACTTCTTCCACCATCCCTGAATTGGGTACGTCTGACTGGTGGTGGACTGTCCCTTCAGATATGGGATTCAATTGAGTATACGGCGACAGTGACTCGGCAAACTCAGCATCATCAACAAACTTTGAACCGTCGTGCAGCTCAATACTTCGAACTCCATCAGTGCGAGTTGATGCAGTAGCAGTTGCCGCAGTGCCGTAGCTACCAATCCGGGATGCGAAGGTCGACTCTTGATACAACCTCTCTCCATCAGACTGGACCATAGGTTGGATAACAACCAACTGCACGTGCGGACAAAATACAAGTGCATGATTAGTAAAGCTTAATTATTTCGCACATTGTTATACTTGATCCGAAGATAAATATATAGGGTTGGAATAAAATCAATTTCCCAACCTTAGATGAATCGAACACCCTACATTCGAGAACAACTTTGATGACGATTTTGAGACAAGAGTAATGAAATATGCGAGGCACTGCTGTATTGTTCAGCTCATCAACGCCATGTCTGCGAAGAGTTAGTATGATCTCCTATGCCCATGCCTGTATAGAATCAATCATATGAGATTCGTTCATAATGCAGATTCTTGATGAAACAAATGTACAACTGCCGTAAGGAGGTATATTATACCTGGAATGCTGGTGGAAAACCCAGCAGACTATACTTCACCTTGAAACTACTTTTGCCAGCAGACTTTGACTTGTAGTGCGACACCTTTTCTTTCATCACACTCTGAAGGCCATTAAGTGTTCTAGTCCAAATAGTCGTCCCCCAACCCATGTTGTTTAAGTGGTCAAGGTCCTCAACATCCTCAAACAAGTCATCATTCAAGTTGGACTTTATCTTGTTCTCGCCCATCATCACGAATTCGGTGCAATATATTAACGATAGTTTCACAACATCCTCGTCATTGTCTAATACAGTCGCCTTGTAAATTCGTTCGAAATTAATGAAAGCTATGTCACCCTTCTCGTCCTTGAAATATCGGTCGCAGCCTTCTCTTGGAGACCTTCTTCTAATCAACGGTACCAGATGGTTGCCAAAGGCCCGTCATCAGTAAGAACTTATTCTTAGAGAACGTAACAATGGTTCCCCCAATGTTAACGCTCATTGCATCTGCCGGCGCACCAGACACCTCCCTGAGCAGAACGTAATGAACCAATGCACTGTAGAACGTCATGTCAAGGTTGACAAATTGACCAAATACTGTTAATTTCCTAAACATTTCCAACTGTTCAAGATTAAGCTTCTGCCTAATATACTTGTTCACGTTGCTCAGATGAGACAAGCTAGTAGCTTGGGCTAGAAATCTATCCCCCTCAGCAATCTTAAATGAATGAACCATGTTAAACCTGCAGGGAATCAGAAAAATAAATGGAATCAGTGCTTCATTGACGGAAATGAAAAGCAGATGTCATTACAGTACATTGAAAAAGCATAAAAAGAAGGGTGACAGAAGAACACTCAGTAGGTAAATTACGGATTCTGTACATCCTCTCGCTCTCGTTATCTTTTCCCTCCCGCTCTCGCTCTCGTTATATTTTCTCTCTCGCTCTCGCTCTTGTTATCTTTTCCCTCTCACTCTCACTCCTACTCTCTTTAACTGTATTCGTTCTCGCTCTGGTGATACTTTTCTGTGTCATTCTCGCTCTTTCGCTCTCGCTCTTGCTTTTGTTATCTTTTCCCTTCCGCTCTCGTTCTTCCTCTCTTTAACCGTATTCGCTCTCGCTCTGGTTATACTTTTCTGTTTCATTATTGCTCTCGCTTTTCCTCCTACTCTTGTTTCTGTGGCTTCGGAACACGCGCACAAACATTTGTTTCGGTCAATCGAAACAATCAGAATTCAGATAGGCATAAGCATGTCAAAATCTAAGTGATGGTGTTGTACAAACTACAACTAATCGATTTCGCAAACCCTAACTAGATTATGTAAAGCGAAACGGCAAATCGAATCAAATTCTAAATACATACATATTTCAGCCTAATGAAACCCCTACATCCGATAAATGACCAAACGAATACAGAAAACATGTTCAAAGTAGATTTTAGTGTAACGCCCCAGGATTTTCAGCATTCAAACAGGGAACGTTACTAAAAGCCACTTAAAAAGTATCACTCTACTAGAGAACTAAACCACTTGAAATACAAGTTTTGACAATTCTCACCACGCTTCTGCTGCGCTACTCTGATTAATAACACTTACATAGGCTGGCACTAAACAAAACAAACAATGCCAAAGTTCGAACGAACTCAAATCCTTATGAGTTAATAATTTAGTAACAAACCAATGTTATAGAAACTTTTCACCGCAATCTTCACCAATCAAAAACCATCCACTACACAAAACTAACTTTCTCGAATAGCAGCAAAGAGAAGGCTAATTCAAGTTCAGCTTGAACAAATGTATTATCCTGATAAATATCCTCAATAGATCACATCGTCAAAGTTCAAGTAGCTAAATAAAATGTATGTTCTCAAAAGAATAGTGCACTGTCAGCCCTATCACATCCTTTAAAAAAATTGGAACTTAACAACCCAATTTAATAATCTCAAAACATACTCAGTTACAAATAAACAACTATAACTATCCTATCCAAATGGAAACTTAACGACGCATCGTTAAATGGTCTCTCTAGTCAAGTCTCCTCCTCACCATCACCATCGCAGGAGCTAGCTCGATACCTCCAAACTGGATGGGAAAAAGAGAGATGAGTACAACCATAGTACTCAGTAAGCAGCCCTTATCTGAGGGCCACGCACAAACAACATGCTTATCTAGGATACAATGTGTCATGCTTATCAAAGGATCAACACATCATGTTTATCATTAATCTCGAGCCTTAAATAAAAGAAACATATTTCAAGAAGCAGTTTATGTATAAGTTTAACTAAAAATGTACCATACATGTCAAACTCAGCCTCACATCTTAACTCACTAGTGCTATTTCTTGATTCCTCCAAGACTTACCCTTCGAGTCGTACCGACCCCTGACTTCGCGTAGCTAAAGCATCGTCACTTCTCTACGGTGCTCGGTGTTGGACCTTGACATTTATCCCCAAGGCCTCAACTACTACTCAACGTATTGTTCCTTGGCCTCCAAACAACTCCTAACCTATCACACTATGTTAGTCCTCCAAGTCTAACTCCTCGAATCGTATCGGCCCTTGCCATTTATCCCCAAGGCCTGACACTCATCTATAGAGGCCTGGCGTTCGACCTTGCCATTTATCCCCAAGGCTTCAAACTATGCATCACATTATATTAGTCCTCCAAGTCTAACTCCTCGAATCGTATCGGCCCTTGCCATTTATCCCCAAGGCCCGACACTCATCTACAGAGGCTTGGCGTTCGACCTTGCCATTTATTCCCAAGGCTTGAACTGTGCATCGACCTTTGACATTTATCCCCAAGGTATTGATGACTACTCAACGTATTGGTCCTTGACCGCCACCACATCAAGAACCAATACTAATTCAACAAAATAGAATCATCGTGCCGACCCCCGACCCTTTGTACCCGGAGCCTCGACACTAATCTCTACCAAGTTGGGGTATCGATCCTTGACCTTTGCACCTGGAGCCTCGATACCCAACTAGTGACGTGCCAGCCTTTTTGGCCTTGTTTGTTCTCCATTTACTTTATTACATCCCATAACTCCCACCAGAGTCCTACTACATACTTTCTAGGCTATGACCCATGCAGAAATTATCTCACAACAATGGAACATACGTTATACACAAAACCTATGTCACTATCATCCAGACATGGCCATCCAACACACGAGGACACCCTTCTCTCAACACTCAGCATGCTTTACACACCACATCACAGATAATTCAGAAAAGAGACGTAACCGACATATATCCATATACGCATCCAACACTCTAAAAATGTCATAGTAATCAGAACACAACTAACCCATTCACTTCATTAAGGACCAAACTCTCACCAGAGTACTACTACATACTTTCTAGGCCATGACCCATGCAGCACTCAACTCACAATAAAACCAGCATGTTTCCAGAACCAAAAACAGTGAGCTAAAAATGAAATGACAGGTCCACATGCATGCGCAACACAACAGATTTCTCCCACCTTATTTCAGTATGCTTTTATGAACACAACCATACAACGATAAAACCATTAATAATCCATAATGCTTCCAGTAATACCACTAAGCATCAAATCCAACAACGCACAGCAAATCAATTAAAAACAACCAGAACCAACATGATTTCATTCAACTACTTATAATCATTAGCCAATATTCAGGAAAACACAATCAACTTACATATTAATAAATAATAAACACACCGAAAGCATTAAACAATTCATACATATTCATACAACAAACATCCCCCAAGTAAGAACTACTTACACAAGGTCCTAGAGCTGTTAAACTTCACCGAATGCTCCCTAAATCGAAAGAGACCAAGCTTTGGGTTAGAATCCCACTCAAAAACACTTAACTTGCATCGAACTAAGTTGAGGTGATTTGTTACCTACTAACTCACCCTAAAACCTCATGGGTTAGGAGTGGGTCGTCGCCGAGGATGGTCGGGCTCCCAAAACGAAAATCTATGGCCTTAGGCTTGCTGTCCCGATGCCTAAAACTGAAAAGTAACATAGATTTGGGTCCGATTACAGGTGGGTCAATGCCGAACCAATACTGAAAAGAGTGGGTATCATGAATCAAACTCAGTATATGTGTGGGTAATTGTCTAACGTTGCCAGAAAGGTGCAAACGCCACAAATCGGAGTTGTTCGTAGTCATTGGAACACACACGGCTGTGGGTCGCCGGAGAAGCTGAAACGCCGAAACAGAACCACCAGAACCGCCGCAATCCGTCGCTGCCTGAGAGGAGAACGCTGCCGTGGTGGGCTGGGTCACGCGGATATGCTGTCGCCGCTGCTGGTTTAAGGAGACGTCGCCGCTGCTGGTTTGGTGAGACATCGCCGCTGCCAGTTTGGGGAGATGTCGAGCAGATGGACCTACAGATCGGAAGATCCAATGATACGAGATTAATTGATTAAACTCATTAACCATATTAATCAACATTCGTTAATTGTCGGTCACTTCACTAAAGACTCACAGTTGCACTCTTCTCACTATAGAATATTTTGCGTCCATGGATTTTGACCATTAATGGTAAGTCAATCCTTCACAAGTGTTTGTAACCATATCTGGGTCAAATTACCATTTTACCCCTATGTTAGATCTTGTACCTTAAGTACCGCTGATCCTCTAATGAACAACCCGGTTATGGTCCAACCAATAACCGGAAGTCCTTCTCGGACCAATGAGAGGGTGGGGCCACTTGTTCAAGTTCTGGTTTCAGCACTTAAGAGAACATTCATCTACTTACCCTGAAGTCGGGAAGGAGTGAATCTCATCTTGTATAGTAATGTTCCAGCTCCCCAATAGGTCTCTGATGGGATGTGAATCCCGGAGCAGAAGCGGATCTTTGTTCATCAATTTTGAGAAACAAAATCAAAGGTTCAAAGATGAAATACAGAGGAAAAATATTTACCTTTGAAAAACTTTTCTTCAATGCATTAACCAACTAACACCACCAATAGACCTTCCACGCTATCCTCTGGGTACCGGGAACACGCTTGTGGGAGCGTTCGATATGGATATCTAGGGAATGGAGAAGAGAGTGCTTGAGATGGAGAGAAATCTGGGAGTTCTTGTGTATGCGTTGTTCTGTGTTTTCAGCAGCAAAAAACTGCATGCAAAACAAAAACCAAATGACGTGGCGAGTCATTAAACTTCCCAGTCCCCTACTAAAATGCGAGGGAGTTAATAATTAATAACATTAATTAAAATTAAGATTATTAATATATTAAATAATTATTAATCAAATTAATAATTAATAAATTTTAATTAATAATTATTAATCCAATTAATAATTAATTAATTATAATATTAAATAATTAACAATTAATTATTTAACATTTAATTAAATATCCCATATTTAATTAAACCATATTCTCTCTTGTATAACCTATAGATTTAATGTACATCTTATGTGCATTAATCTTTAACCTATAGTTTTAATATGAATTATTTGAATCTTATTCAATTATTTCTCTTATAATGTATAGTATTAATTTTGAATCTCTATCCAAAATTAATATATAATTATATATAATGCATCAATATACATTATATGTATTCCCTTACATAATTTGAACATTTCAAATTATTTCATTATTTTTTATCCTCATTTTACCCGTTATGAGCTAGCAAGGAGACCTAATGGACCTACAGATCAGAAACTCCAACGATACGAGATTAATCGATCATACTCGTTGACCGAGTTAATCAACATTTGTTAACTACGGGTCACTCCACTAAAGACCCGCAGTTGCGCTCTTCTCACTGAAGAATGTTTTCGTGTCCACGAATATACGACCGTTAATGACAAGTCAATCCTTCACAAGTGCTCATAACTAAAGTTGGATCAAATTATCGTTTTACCCCTGAGTTATATCATGCACCTTAAATACCACTGCTCCTCTAATGAACAACCCGGTTATGGTTCGACCAATAACTGGAAGTCCCTCTCGGGCCAGTGAGAGAGTGGGGACTCTTGTTCAAGTCCCAGAGTCAGTAATTAAGGGAACACTCATCTAGTCCTCTAAAGTCGGGGAGGAGTGAATTCCATCTTGTGAAGTTATGTTCCCAGCTCCCACTTGGTCTCATCCCTAAAATGGTAGGAATGTTGAGTTGGCGACTCGGGCCACTCTCACCAATACAGATCAAAAGACGAGCCCTCACGGATAGGAGTCCATAACTCACTCAGGATTGAGACTGAGTTGTCTGGTCATCCTAAGAAATAGCAATCTGTTAGTTAACGGTATTACATGTAAAGATTGGCTATTTTACGGTCCGGTCTTATACAAACTCATTGTATAGGATACTCCCACTCGCATGTCTCCACACGAACGACCTAAATCGAGTCATTTGTAACATTTACAAAGTGGGTCGTATCCACAGTGTTGCCAGAATAAGGTATCCAACATTATCCATATACTATGGACCCTTTAACTTATTCACGAGACATTATCCACTCGTATATCAGGGGTATATCAAATATATACCCAGATATATACTGTCCCGGTTACATGGTAATAACTTTGGACGTTTAGTTTATTGGATTTTGGACAATGTAATACTATAAATTCAACAACAAATTTATTGAATAAAACTTTATTGAATATAAATTTGTTTTTACATAAATACAAACTACTAGTTTAGGGCAACACACTCAACAGCCTCATCCCAAAAATGGTAGAAATATTGAGTCGGCGACTTGGGCCACTTTCACCCATACAAATCAAAGGACGAGCCCTAACAGGCAGGAGTCCATAATTGAGTCAGGATTGAGATCGAGTTACCTAGTCATCCTATTGAAATATTAATCTATTAGTTAACGGTGTTATAACTAAAGATTAATTATTTCGCGGTCCGGTCTTATACAAACTAATTCTATAGGATACCGCCACTTGCATGTCTCCACACCTAGATCAAGTCATTTGTAACTATTACAAAGTGGGATGTATCTATAGTGTTACCAGGATAAGGTACTCAACCTTATCCATATACTATATACCCTTTAGGTTACTATTGGAACATTATCCACCTGTATATCGAATATATATTGTATATATATACACTATATATCAAATATATATGTTGTATATTAAATATATTTTGTATATCTGTTATATACTGTTCCAATTACATGACATAACTTCAGATGTTCGTTTATTGGATTTGGGTTAATGCAATTCTATCAATAACAACTTTATTGAATCAATATTTGTTTTATGTTTACAAACCACGAGTTTATGGCATAAAACCCAACACACCGTGCATCGTGGGTCGTCGCAGATCATGGGAGACCGTGGCTGCGCGGTTGAGGAGGAATCACCACCCTACTGCATAAAGGGGAAGAACCACCGTCGTCATGGGGATCGCATCGTGGATCATGGAGTTGACACCATGGGGGATCGTCGCTGTCGTAGGATGGGCTGAGGCTGCCGGAAAACTGGGGGGCTGGGAGTGTTAGAAACAAGAAGAAGAGAGAGAGGAGAACCTAGGGTTTTGTTATATTTTTTTTCTATTTCTTTTGTTTTATTCCCTTTTCCCTAACTTGATTTATAACCAAAAAGCCCA
This sequence comes from Momordica charantia, assembly GCF_013281855.1. Classification (NCBI taxonomy): domain Eukaryota; kingdom Viridiplantae; phylum Streptophyta; class Magnoliopsida; order Cucurbitales; family Cucurbitaceae; genus Momordica; species Momordica charantia. Next base: position 7,242,989 of record NW_028275161.1, on the reverse strand, counting down.
AAACAAAATCTCAAGAAAAACACTTTAGTAATTAACATAAAACGCATAACAACCCAAAACAAAGTAATTAACTTCAACTCTAAAACCCAAGAAAAAATTTCAAAAAGGAGATTACATTTCCAAAATGTTGAATTAAGACTTAATTTTAAAAAAATCTCTTTCAGAAGTTTGTGAATGTAATTTATCTTAAACTAATGAAATTAAACTCAAATTCTATTTAAATTCTAATTTACGCAAAATTAGAACTCTAAATATAGAAACTCCAAAATTTAAATATCAGACTACAAAAAAAATTCAAACGGCCAATTTAAATCTTAAGATAAAAATAATTCGAGAACACGGGGCGTTACATCATCGAACCATTATTCCCCAGTCGATATGGTAAAAATTAATCATTGTGGCAAATATTGAGATCATGGAGTTCAAAAATTACTCTTGTGTTGGATCGGTATGACAATCCTAGAGGGAGTGAATAGGGTTTAAAGAAACGTTTATAAACTTTTTAATATGGTGAGCCCAATTTAAATAAATAAGTAAGGTCCCATTTGATAACCATTCCGTTTTTTTATTTTAGTTTATTAAAAAGAGGGTTGTTTGATAACCAATTCAATCTCCTACGTTTTGTTTTCCAAAAATCATTTAAAAATTTTGTCTAAATTTAAAAAACAAGAAAAAGTAGTTTTCAAAAACAGGTTTTTGTTTTTCAAAATCTGATTTTTTCTTCTAATAATCAACTTTTTTTCTTTCTCATATTTATCTTTAAAAAACTTATTTCTCAGTCTAAATTTTTTTTATTTTTAAATTTCTCTCTACAAAGTTTATTTTTCTCTCTCTAAAATTTTCATATTTAGAATATTTATTATTATTTGTCTCTATCCAACATTTTATGTATTCTTATTTTTATATTTTTTCCCTAACAGACCAGATTCATTTATCTCTCTAAAAATTTAATATTCTTCCTAACTTTTTTTTTCTGTCTAAAATTTCGTCTTTTATAACTTTTCTTTCTCTTCGTATTCTATTTTTCCTCTAAAAGTTATATTTTATTTTCTCGTTCAAACTTTTTCACTGTAACTTTTATTTATCTCTTTATTTATTTATTTTCTCTAAAAATTATATTTTGAAAATAGTTTTTATCTCTAAATTTGTTTCCACTATAATTTTTTTCTTTTTTTATAATTTCTGTTTCTTTTTTTTTTAAAATATTTTTTTCTCTCGACTTTACTTTTTTTCTCTAAAAAATTTCTCTTTTTGTCTTTAGCTTTTCTTTCACTATTTTTTTTCTAATTTTTATTTATCTCTCTAAAATATATCTTACAAAATTTTATTTACATCTCTCTAAACGTGTATTTTCATGTCTCAACATTAGAGGGATGACAAAAATTTCTGTAGGGTCGGGTCCCAAAAATAGGAAATGGATGTCTCGACTCCGTCCTCGTCCTCGTCCCCATTCTACTTTTAAATAATTAATATATATTTATTGCATTTTTTATACTTAAATTCAAAAAATAATTATAAACAATTATAAAACCGATAAATTTTCTCGAGAACATCTCTTGGACCCAAGAACGAAGTGGAGACAGATACTAAAAATTTTTACGAGCACGAGACTGGGGGAGAGCATCCTCACTCGTACCCACACCATTGTCATCTCTACTCTACATAAAATTTTCTCTTTCTAATATGTATTTTCAATTTTATAACTTTTTAAAAACAAAAAACAAAAACTGGTTATCAGACATATATGATTTTTGCTTTTTAAAAACAGAAAACCAAAAACCAAAAACCAAAAACTAAAAACAAGAAAAACCAAAAACCAAAAACAAAAATGGTTATCAAACGAGTTCTATGTACAAATGAATTTAACACAAAATTAAACAACAAATTAGAAATACAAATACCTTAATGAATTTCACCAGCCAAAATTTAAATATAAATATTGACCATAAACATGAATAACAAATTTAAACAATTAATTTCATGCAATTTGTAATAAAGAAAGTTAATTGCAAAAATTAAAATAGAGAGAGGTTAGAGAAAGTGTAACGATCCAGAATTTTCCGCACACCTCTAAGTCACATTAACTACCCAACTAATCAAATTTAACCCCGACTATATCCTGCCAACTTCCTATGCACACAAACTTATAAAATCAAGTTTCAATCCTCATCAATTTAACGATAAATCAATCTCATGGAATAACATTCAACAAGATTCGTGAACCACTTTACGAGGCAAGTTTATTATTCAATCTAAATGAAACTAAACAAATGGAATAAAACTCAAATAGGCACCTATCCCGAAGTAAAACTAACCACAAGGAAAAAAAATCTCACAATTATTCAAATACAAATAAACCGTTTATTGGCCACAACATAAGGCCTTAACCAATGACTTAAACTAAACAGGAATAACTAAGCAGCCTATGGTCCTCGCTCGTCATGTCTCCTCCGTCCCATCACCATGGTCACCCACGAGTCCTTCACCTGAAACAATCATTGTGGGGGGGGGGGGGTGAGTATATAAAATATACTCCGTAAGTAGCCCTCACCAAGCACACACAAACATCATGCTCATAACCATAAAGGAAACATACATCGTCATGCTCTATCATTACAGTATGCGAACAACCATAGACTTGCTCTACTATTACATTATACATTCAACCATAAACATGCTCTATAAGACCCGATGCTAACCACAATCATATAAAAACAACTACCGTCCACTTGGCTCCCTAACACCTCAGGTATATCTATGTTCACCTCAGCTATTCAAGCTTTCCAAGACCATTCTGTTGGTAGTGTCGGCCCCTGACCATTTATACCCAGAGCCCCGACACTAGTGCATCGACCCTCGACCATTTATACCCGAGGCCTCGATGTATTTTCAACTATTGGCCCTTGACCATTTTTACCCAAGGCCCCAATAGTTCTCCTTTCGAAAGACGCCTCGCATCGACCCCCGACCATTTATACCCGAGGCCTCGATACCCAATTAGTGACGTATCAGCCCTCGACCATTTATACCCGAGGCCCTGACACTCACCCATTCACTTCATATCTTTCATAATTCCACATAACATTTCTAGCCTCCAACCAAGATTTCAGTAATACTTCTCTAATAGCACCAACCACCACAACGCCCATCAACAACACCACCACTAGTATGATTTCAATGCATCTCTCAGCTCACCAACACAATTCAGCATGCTTCCACAACATAACCATCATTCTAATAGCAAAACAATAAACCAAACATGCTTTCACAACATACCAAATCTTAACAACAGCGCCACAGTGAGTTTAGTCATAACGGAGCATAGTCAACAAATTGCAAATGATTGGAGCCCAACACAATTCATCCAAACACTTAATATCCAACGTCCATATTCAATAAGCACTGCTAGATATAATAAAAAAAACTCATGAGACACGCCAAACACTTCATACAAATTCAGACAACAAACATTTCCAAAATAAATTCACTTTAACGAACATTCCCTACAATCATACATCATTCTACAACAGATCTCAGCAGTTAAACAATACAAAATTCCCACTATTATCACCGACGAACATTCAACAGTAACCAGACATACAAAACAACATAAACAAGAGTTACACTACACAACCACGTATCATAACCAATATTAAGCATCATAAACAGCACATCGGCAACCAAATAACAAACATCAACGCACGCACCCGCCCCCGTGCTACTTACGAACAAATGTCCTAAAGCTCCTAAGCTTGTTGAACACTTCCTACTACAAAAAGAGCACGATCTCGAGGTTAGTAGCCCATCAGAAACATTTGGTTATAAACGAAACCGAGTTTAGGTAGAGTCGTTACCTACTAACTCACACTAAAACAACTTGGGTTAGGAGTGGGTCAACGTCGAATCGATGCCGAGGGAGGTGGGTCTTCCAAATCGGCTTCGAATGGGTGTGGGTCAATGCCAGAACATAACAGAACGAAGAAATCGTCGCGAAAACACGTCGCTGTCGCTAGAGGATGTCGGGTCCGCTCGAGCTGCTGCTACTTCAAGAGTCGGGGAGGAATATATCGCAGATCTGGCAGTGTGGGTGCTGCAGAACACGTCGAATCTGCTCGACTGCACCGCTGCTACCAACAAGGCCGCCAGAAATCTCACCACGAATCGACGCCTGACGCTGCTGCTGCTTTTCGAGATACCACGCCGCCACGAAATCGTCGGATCTGGGCTGACCGTAGCTGATGTGGAACACCCGAGGATGAAGCTCGCGCCGCTGGAGCCGCTGTGCGCTGTCACCGTTGGTTCGTCGAGCGCCGCCGCCGGCTGGGTCCGAGGAGCGTCACTGCTCGTGGAGGAGTGGTCGGGTTCGTGAGCGTGTTGCCGGTGCCGTCGCCGCGGATCTGAGGAAGCATCGTCGGAAAAGTGAAGGGAGAAGAACTCGCTGCTGCCGTGCTGCTTCGTCGGAGAACGGGTGGGCGGCGGCTAGGGCTAGGAATGGGGAAGAAGAAAAGGAAGAAAAGAAGAAGAAGAAGAAGAAGAAATGTTAGGGTCCCTTTTTGTTTTGTTTTATTTTACATTTTATTTTATTTTATTTTATTTTTATTCTTTCCTTTTTGTTTTGTTTTAAAAAAATTTTCCCTCAATGAAAGCCCAATCATCCAAGCCCAAAGAAGAAGGAGTTCATTCCCTTAAAACAAGACCCAACATACAATGTTCGGTAATTATTAATTTAATTGGATTTTTAGAGCCCGATAAATATAGATAGTTTAATTAACAATCGATTTAATATTAAATGAAAAATCTCCTGTTTCGAGACCAACTAACCTAAGGGACTCGGGGCGTTACAGAAAGTGACACCGGAAATTTATAGTGGTTCGACAACAATCGGCCTACTCCAGTTCCTAAGCTCCTCTTGGGTGTTCAATTGAAAATTTGATTCTTTCCATGGCTTAGTGTCTAATCTGTACAATGTTCTTTTTCTGGGAGCAAGAACAAACCTGATCCTTTCCATAGTTCAAGATCAAACCATTACAAATGCTCTTTTCGGGGCTCAAGAGCAACGCTTACAAAGAATATGGAAATTTGAGAACAAACTCATAAACTCTCTCAAAATAGTAGATATACAAATTTTTGCTCACAAATTTTGGAAGAAAAATTCTTACAAAATAAAGCCCTCAAGAATTTAGAAAAAAAATTGGAGGCTTGAAGAGAGATTAACAAGGTAAAAATTTGAGAGAAAATTGGAAGATAATTGTTAAAATTTGAGAAAATGAGGGGTGATTTAAAAAGAAGAGGAAAAAATTGGAAATAAATTTAAAATCAAATTTAAATTTGGACCGTTAGATTTCAAATGATTAAAGATGAAAGGTTGAAATTTAATTGAATAAAATAATATATAATAATAATAATAATAATAATAACAATAACAATAATATATGCATATGAGAGGCAATGGATAGTTTAAAAAAAATTTAATTTTTTTTCTTTTAAATCGGCCATCTGCCGCCTGACACCTTTTTTTTTCATTTTTCCCAACGGTAAAGATTTGTTTTTTAATTTTCCTTTTTTTTAATTTCTTTTCTTTCTCTTCTACTTCTTTTCTTTTTGTTTTATTTCTTTTCACTTCCTTTCTTTTTCTTTTCTTTCTTTCTATTTTTTTAATGATACAAATTTTGCCACATGTCATCTTTCTATTTGTTACATGGATAAATAATCTGACACATCATCTACCACAAGTATTTTTCTTTCCCTCTCGTTTTGTCCATAAATTATTAATTTAAACTCCGACTTGGGTGATTCAACATTCGTTGGAATCGTTGTAACAAGCTCTATGCTGTAGACACTTCAAAATATAAAATTGTCAAATAACAAAATTAAGTTTGTTCTCATCAAAACATTAATTAATTAAAATTAATTAATTTAAGATTAAGGACCAAAAAGCCAACAATCTGCCCTTTGTAATATGACAAACTAGTAACGAAAATTGTATAGACAATAAATAATAACAACATTAAGTCCAATATATATCCATAAAAATCATAATTGAATTCATTCAAAACTTAACCCACAAATTAATTAATTTTTCTTATTACCTCTCCCGCTTTGGAATCAATCAAAAATGACATTTAGAAAAATAAATAATGACATGAAAGCTCAAGCAATTTAATATTTCCCCATAATAAGGGACAAAAAGACATTTAGCAAGTTTTTTTTTTGTACAAACTCCCTCTATCAAGATGCCTTCTAAACAAAATTAACAAGAAAATCAAAAGGCATTGTTTGGGGATGAAAAATCCTATTGCCACGTGGAGGACGAGGATTTGCCACTAAAGCTAGATTCGAAAGAACAAACTTACGGAGCTCCATCTCGGAACCTTCCGACATGGAAGATTGTCATTTCCTATTAAGGATCAACCTGTCATTTTTGGGAAAGTGTCCGAGCTCGATCTACTGAAGCCCAACACGTCCGACCTCAAATCCAAATAAGGTAACCGCCTGTCGCAACCCCTGTCGAAACCTAGACCTATAAATAAAGGACCTCATTTTACCATCAGGTATCGAATTTCTCCTCGGACTTAATGTTGAGTTTGAGCTGCTTACTGACTTCAACGTCAGAGATTTTGCTCTCTAGTGCAGGTCTTCCCTTAGCGTTTCGGGTCGGAGCAAGGACCGAGTTCGAGCTAGATTCACGTTGTGCAATTTCTTGCATAAATATTTGGCGCCGTTTGTGGGAAAGGACATTACAAGTCGTCCCAATAACTAAAGCAATCTGATTTGAGATGGTCCATCCAGCAGATTCTGCGAACACCACCGAACGGAGGGCTTTGAATGCGAACAATAGTGCTCAGCATGAAGTTGACGCCAAATTGACTGAAGATCAGGCTAGGGCAGGGCAAGAGGTGGAGCCACCTCGGAGGTCCACCCGCAACGCCAATACTATCGTACTCGCTAAAAGATCTCTCGAAGGGTCGCGCGAGCTGCAGACCCTGACGTACTCGCTACCCTCCAGCAGGAGTTAGATGACATGCGCAACCAAGTACGCACCATGAAGGAGACATATAATGAGATGATGCAGGTAAACCGAACTGGGTCCCAATCTAAGGCCCCTGGCAGAGCGAATGATCTGCCTGAGGATGGAAATGACTAGGATCCGCCCCTCCATCCCGACGACTATGAACCCATTGGCGACAATGAGGGTCGACTATAGCTTAAGGAACCATGACCTCAAGAAGCACATCGTCAAAAATAAGAGGAAGGCCTCACGGGGCCCAGGGATCTCTCAATCCTGCTCTCATAAATACTCTAACTCCGACCTCAAAGCCCAATTAAAGTACACGCCATTGCGCTGGAGGCCATCACAATGAGGGAAGAGTTCGACCTGATGAAAAACAAGTTCAATGAGCGAGTTGAAGCACTCAAGGCGAAGTGCAAAAGAAAAGAAAGCCCTTTTATGATGGTGAAATGGGCGAGTCGCCATTCACCTCGGATATCTTGGAGGCCTCGATACCTCTGAAATTCAAGACGCTCATCATGAAACCCAACGACGGGTCTAAGGACCCGAAAGACTATGTGGAGGTCTTTGAAGGCCTCATGGACTTCCAAGCAGCGTCTGACGCAGTCAAATGCTGAGCTTTCCAAATCACTCTCACGGAGAGCGCTCGGCTCTGGTACAGGTGGCTACCAGCAAGGTCGATCTCAACCTACAGTCAGTTGAGAAGAGAGTTTATCAGCGAGTTCTCTTCTCGGCATTATGACAGAAAGACAGCCACTCATCTCGCCACCATCCGACAGAAAGAAGGCGAGACTTTGAGAGAGTACGTGACCCGCTTCCAAGAGGAGCAGCTTAAGGTCGCACATTGCTTTGATGACTCGACTATGTGCTACTTCCTTACTGGCTTGGCCGACGAGACTCTGACGGTTAAGCTAGGCGAAGAAGCACCATCAATTGTCGTCGAGGTCTTGCAGAAGGCCAATAAGGTCATAGATGGGCAAAAGCTGCTCAGAACTAAGCTAGGTCGGACGGACAAGAGGGCCGACCAGAAGAAGTCGGGCGGCCAAGACAAAGGGAGGTCCGATTCTAAGTCCAAGGACAAAGGATCGAGGGCCGATCTGACTATAGGAGATCCCATTTGGACTCCAATCGAATGGGCCTTATAAGAGTTATATCCCTCTCATAAGGCCTCTTCGACTGGAGATTCTCACTAACATTGAGGAGAACGAATTGGAAAAACTCCTCAAGCGACCTGATAAACTCAGAGAAGACCCCGAGAAACATAACAAGGATAGGTATTGCCGTTTTCATCATGACTACGACCATGATACTTTGAGTTGTTGGAAGTTGAAGCCTCAAATTGAAGACCTTATTCAAGATGGCTACTTTAAAAAATATGTTGGCAAGCCGGGCTCGAGCTCGATATAGAAGAAAGAATAGAGGAAGCGTTCAAGGACACCACCTCAGAGGGATGACCGACCTGGGGTCATCAGCACTATTTTCGGTAGCCCAACTGGGGGCTAATCCGGAAGCAAAAGGAAGAAGCTTGCCAGAGAAGCTCGAGGCGAAGTCTGCACCATTCAAGAACAGAAGCCGACCTGCCCCATTACCTTCTCAAACTTTGACCTGGAGGGGGTACACCTGGCAAACAATGATGCTCTGGTGATCTCGCCGTTTATTTACCACATTCAGGTCAGGAGGGTGTTGGTGGATGGAGGTGTTTTGCCCAACATCCTATCTCTCGCCACTTACTAAGCATTGGGATGGACCAAGGCACAACTAAAGAAAAGTCCAATGCCCTTAGTTGGATTCACGGGAGAATCTGTCACTCCCGAAGGCTGCATTGACCTTCCCATTACCATCGGCCAGGGTGACACCTAAGTCACCGAAATGGCCGAGTTCGCCGTGATTGATGGCCGGTCAACTTACAATGCCATCTTTGGCCGACCCATTATTCATTCACTTTGGGCCATCCCATCAAACCCTGCATCAAGTAATGAAATATTCAACTGTTAATGGGGTTGGCATGATCCGGGGAGAACATAATACATCCCGGGAGTGCTATACCTCTTCACTCAAAGGGTCAGCAGTTTGTGCTTTGGAAGAACGGTCAAATCTTCTATGTCCAACTACTCAAACTTCCGACGAACTGCCCGAAGTTAATAAGCGAGAGATAGCTGCCCCCACAGAGGAGTTGGAGCTTGTCCATTTGCTCAGCTGAGAGAAGCAAGTGAGCATAGGTACCAAGCTGGGGGCCGCGAGTAGGGAAGAGCTCATCTCCTTCCTCAAGACGAACTCGGATGTGTTCGCATGGTCTCATGAGGACATGTCGGGCATTTATCTAAAGATAATGGTCCATCGCCTCAACATCTACCCATCATTTCGACCTGTCAAACATAAAAGAAGACTTGTAAATAAGGAGATGAGTGATGTAATTGTTGAGGATGTAAACAAATTGCTAAAAGCTGAATATATTAAAGAGATTATGTATCCTGAGTTGCTTTCTAACGTTGTCTTAGTCAAAAAATCCAACAGAAAGTGGAGAATGTGTGTAGACTTCACCAATCTTAACAAGCCTGCCTAAAAGATTGTTCCCCACTACCGAGGATCGACCAGTTCGTAGACGCTACGGCCGGGCACGAGCTGCTCACCTTTATGGATGCCTACTTCGGATACAATCAAATCAAGATGCATGAACCAGACCAAGTCCACACCTCTTCCATACACGATCAAGGCTTGTACTACTATAAGGTCATGTCTTTCTGTCTAAAGAATGTAGGGGCAACTTATCAAATGATGGTGAACAAGATGTTTGCCAACCAAATCAGATGCAATATGGAGGTCTACATGGACGACATGCTTGTCAAGAGCAAGCAGTCCAAGTCGCACCTGGTCGACCTGACCGAAACTTTCGGGGTCCTCCGAAAGTACCAGATGAAGTTGAATCCTCCCAAGTGTGCCTTTAGAGTCTCATCTTGCAAGTTCCTAGGGTTTATGGTTAATTATCGTGGCATAGAGGCTAACCCAGAGAAGATAAGGGTCGTGCTCGAGATGCAAGCCCCAAGGACCTTTAAGCAGCTTCAGTGTCTTAACGGGAGAATTGTTGCCCTCAATAGGTTTGTCTCCAAATCCATGGATAAGTGCATCCCTTTCTTCAAAATTCTAAGGAAGAATGGGCCTTTTGAGTGGATAGCCGAGAGTGGGACAGCCTTCGAAGAGCTCAAAAGCTACCTCTGCTCGGTACCATTGCACGCAAAGCCCCATGCCAGGAGACAAGCTACATATACATATTTTGTAATGCCTCGCGTTTTCTGGCTCGTTTATTTTAAGAGATAAATAGTGTCTGATTGCGCTTGTTTACATGCGTAAAAAGAAGGTTTTAGATGCTGTTTTTACTATGTTTTAACTTTGTTTCGGACTTTTTCTCGATCGTTTGAGTTCCAATTCATGCAAAATTCATATATGATGGTTTGTGGTTGGCTTATATTGTATTTATGACATTTTAGGACCATTTGGGAGTGCAAATTAATGAAAAGAAGCAAAAGGACGGAAAAACCTTCATTGGAGGCACCAGGCGCCTGGTAGGCTGTAGAAATCCTGGTTTTCTTCCAAATTTGCCCTTAATGAAACACGTCTTCCAATGCGTTTTGGTGGTTCGAACCGATGCAGACGTGTAGAAGAAGTGTTCCACCATCAGTTTGAGCATGATTTGGTCAGTCAAGGGAGTTGGAAATGGGTGATCCACCAGCGTTTTAGGACCTACCTAACCAATTCTGCACAACTATAAATTCGAGCAGCTTCTCCACCAAATTCATCAAGCCTTGCTTCCTTCTCTTGATCATTCTTAGTGTTTCTTTGTTGCTTTCTAAGTACTTTTGAATTGCTTTCATTAGTTGCTTTTAGTTTTTAAATCCCGAGCACTTTACATTCCTTTATTGAGCTTTGTTTTGTTTCCGTTGTTACTTAGTTATTTTCTACCTATTCAAATTTATAAAAATCCAGCACTTAGCTTATCTTTACTTTGCCTTTACTTTATTTTTAGTTAAGAGAATTGTGTTTTTGGAGGAAAGAGCACGTGACACTCCCCTTTGCTTGAAAGAGAAGGGCGAAGCTCTCAATCCCGAGCAAAACTCTCCGTTAGTTAACTTTTGTTTTTCACACATGCATTTCAATTTCAACCATTTTACTTGCTGTATTTTCTTCAATATGTCTTTCTAAATTCCCGTCTCTAGCCCGGTAATGGATAGTTAGCCTTTTATTTCTAAAAAGGGTTGCTGAGAAGTAGTGTTTTTGCTTTCCACTCATTGCTGAACATGTTTTCCCAAAAAGTTAGTATTTAGAGAAGGCCATTGTAAGTCTTAACAAGTCAATACTGAAAAGGTTGCTTATTTGCATTGTTGAGTGGTTAAACTGAGGAGAGGAGCGCCTTAGACATAAGGGTTCCAGTTAAGTAGCCTAGACATAGGACCTTAACCCGAGGTTGCGATTATTTCCATCCTAAAACTAAGATATCTCTCATAATAGACATATTAGGGAATGTCTTAAGACTTTGAACTTGCTTAGACATAAGTCAAGTGAAAAGCGTAGTCGTTGGTTCCTAAAGTAAAATGCATATCGTCCTTAGCGTATCCTTGATTCTTTGTTGGCTAACTTGAAGTAATTCGGGCTACGTTTTACCATTATAAGACCAAATCCCAAATCCAAAACCATTATTTGTGACCACTTCCCATTTTACAAGAATCACTCATTTCAACGTTCACTATTCATTAAAACTTTAGAGTTTGGAAATTATTTAGAAGTCCTTGAGGATCAATACTTGGATACTCCATCCATTGTATATTACTCTGACAGGTGTGCGCTTGCATCTATAGAATTGTTACCACGCTTAGTGCGTGCGTTCAACATAACCCCAGTCAAGTTTTTGGCGCCGTTGCCGGGGACTTTAGTGTTAAAATTATTTTTAAATTCTTTTAGTTTTTATTTTTGTGAATTGTTGTTGGGTGTAATTTCCATCCACCGTTTTTGTTCTATATTTTTTGGTCGTTTATCTCACAAGGGTAAGTTAAAGTGCATGAGCACAAGATCTTTTTTTCTACCCCTTGACCCTGACGTTGAGCGGACCCTTCGAAAAACTCGAAAGGAGCAAAAAATTCGAAAACAACTAGAAAAGCAAAAAGAGAGAGAAGGTGAAATCAGTCCTGAAACTGAGGTAGAGAGTACGAGCACATCAATGGTAGATATTCCACCTCGTGATCCAGTTGATCCACCTGCTGTAAACAATAATATGAGGGATCACGCAAGAAATAATGAATTCAACCATATCCAGATGGCGGACAACAGAGACGTGGCAATGCGAGAATATGCCGCCACGACTTTTCAGAACTTTGATTCAGGGATAGTCAACCCTATTCCAGCCCACGCAATCTTTGAGCTTAAACCAATGATGTTCGAAATGTTGCAGACAATTGGACATTTTGGAGGGCAGGAACATGAGGATCCACATGATCATCTGAAATCATTCATTCAAATTGCAAATGCATTTCGATTACCTGGTATAACAGACGATGCTCTTAGACTAACACTTTTTCCATTTTCTTTGAAGAACCAAGCTAGAGCACGGCTCAATGCATTTCCATTGGGATCCATCACCACATGGGGGTCGATAGTGGAGAAGTTCTTAACAAAATTCTTCCCACCTATTCGCCACGCTGATATCAGAGAGGAGATCATCTCCTTTAGACACTATGATCGTGAACCTGTTCAGGAGGCGTGGGAAAGATTTAAAGAACTAATCAGGAAATGTTCAAACTATGGCTTGCCGGCATGCATCCAGATAGAACATTTCATTAGAGGTTTAGATCATCCTACTAAGATGATGCTAAACAATGCTGCCAACGGAGCCTTTACAAAGAAGACATTCAACGAGATAGTCGACATCCTAAATGACTTAGCTTCACACAACGAATTATGGTGTTCGCAAAGATCTAGGGCAGCACCAAAGAAGCAAGATCCAGCTGGAGTTCTGGCTCTGGACATTGCGACCTCGATGCAAAAAGAGACGGTTACAATGAACCAGAGGCTGAAAGAGGTGGCGTTGGGAATAAAAAATCCATTAGCCACGCCGATACAACCTGTGCAGTCGGATTATTGCACTTCTGCCCCTGTTTGCCAAGTCAACGATCTCATTTGTTCATTTTGCAGTGAAAATCATATTTATGATAATTGTCCACATAACCCTGCTTCCGTTTTTTATGTAGGACATGGGAACAATAGGAAGTTTAACCCATATTCGAACACCTACAACCCACGTTGGAGGCACCACCCTAATTTCTCATGGGGCGGTCAAGGAGGTTCGAGCGGTTTTAATCAAGGGCAGAGCCAGCAGAACAAGCAGCCCTATGTTTCACCTACACAACAATACATCCCGCCACCGCAACAGCAGTACAATCAAAGAACACAGACTCCACTAGTTCAAATTAACAACTCAAATCTTGAGAATATGATGAAGGAGTACGTGGCCCGAACCGACGCAGTGATACAATCCCAAACGACATCAATGAGGAATTTCGAGACCCAATTGGGACAGCTCGCCAATGAATTGAAGAATAGACCACAAGGTTCTTTTCCAGGCCATACTGAATTACCAAAACGAGAAGGGAAAGAACAGTGCAAAGCTGTCACCCTTAGGAGTGGACTGGCATATGATGGACCAACAATGCCAACAACAGATGTACAGATTCCGTCCACTGAACCAACTGTAAAGATACCAGAGAATCCAACAACACCAGAAAAAGAAAATATTAGAAAAGGTAATGAGGACACCCCGAGTGTTCCTCCACAGGCACAACCTTCTTTTACCCCTACTCCCCCGTTTCCACAAATATTAGTTAAAAAAAATAATGATTCCCAGTTTAGAAAGTTTTTAGATATTTTAAAACAATTGCATATAAATATACCATTAGTAGATGCTCTAGAACAGATGCCAAATTATGCTAAGTTTTTGAAAGATATAGTTTCTGTGAAGAAAGAGATAGGAGTGCATGAACTGGTAGCCATGACAAAATGTAGTAGTGAAGCTGTAGGCAGCCCGCTACCCATGAAATGTAACGATCCTGGCAGTTTTACCATTCCATGATCCATAGGAGGGAAAAACTTAGGTAGGGCATTATGTGATCTAGGCGCTAGCATTAATCTTATGCCATTATCAGTTTTCAAAGCTTTAGGCATAGGAGAAGCTAGACCTACTACGATTACCCTCCAACTAGCAGATAGATCTGTCATAAGACCTAAGGGAAAGATAGAAGATGTTTTAGTCCTGGTGGACAAATTCATTTTCCCTCCGGACTTTATCATTCTAGATTGCGAGGCGGACTTAGACGTTCCCATTATTTTAGGAAGACCATTTCTAGCCACTGGGGATATAGTTTTTAATGTGAGGAAGGGAGAAATTACAATGAGGGTAAATAATAAAGAAGTTAAATTTAACGTTCTAGACGCCATGAAATTACTAGGAGACTTTGAAGAGTGCTCTGTTATAACTAACTTGAATCCTGTTATGTTTGATGAGTTTTATGACTTGTTAGTTACAAAGATTGAAGAAGAGCTTGATAAGATAGCAGAAGGACCAGAAAATGTGACTAATCCTGTTGAAAAAATACAAAAAGAAGAATGCAAGTCGTTACTTCTGTCTATAGTGGAACCACCCACTTTGGAGCAGAAGCCATTGCCGTCGCATTTGAAATATGCGTATCTAGAGGATAACGACACTTTACGAGTTATTATAGCTTCCAATTTATCACCTACTAATGAATATTCTTTATTGCAGATTTTGGAGAAGCACAAAAAGGCCATTGGATGGACGATAGTAGATATCTGAGGGATAAGCCCGACCTTTTGCATGCACAAAATCTTATTGGAAGAAGATGCTAAGAACTCTATTGAGAGTCAAAGGCAGTTGAACCCGAAGATGAACGAGGTTGTAAGGAAAGAAATTCTTAAATGGCTTGACGCTGGTGTTATATACCCAATATCCGACAGCAGCTGGGTAAGCCCAGTACAGTGTGTACCCAAGAAAGGGGGTATAACCGTGGTGGCCAACGAGGAGAATGAGCTCATCTCAACCCGAACTGTGAGTGGGTGGAGAGTTTGCATTGACTATCGCAAACTCAACAAGGTAACGAAGAAAGACCATTTTCCTCTACCGTTTATTGACCAGATGCTCGACCGTCTGGCAGGTAAGGATTTCTATTGTTTCTTAGATGGATATTCCGGTTATAATCAAATTACTATTGCTCCAGAAGACCAGGAGAAGACAACATTTACGTGTCCGTATGGTACGTTCGCTTTCAGGCGAATGCCCTTTGGATTATGCAATGCACCCGCGACTTTTCAGAGGTGTAAGATGGCCATCTTCTCTGACATGGTAGAAAATATTCTAGAAGTTTTTATGGATGACTTTTATGTTTTTGGAAATTCTTTTGACGCATGTTTAGTTAATTTGGAGAGAGTATTGGAGAGATGTGAACAAACAAACCTAGTCCTAAATTGAGAGAAGTGTCATTTCATGGTACAAGAGGATATTGTTTTGGGTCACAAAATTTCCAAGCAAGGAATAGAGGTAGACCACGTTAAAATAGACATCATTTCAAAGCTACCTCCTCCCACTAATGTTAAAGGGATTAGAAGTTTTTTAGGGCATGGGGGATTTTACCGCCGCTTTATAAAAGACTTTGCTAAAATTTCTAAACCCTTGTGTCAATTGTTAGAACATGATAGACCATTTGTTTTTTATGATGACTATTTAAAATCATTTGAAATGTTGAAAGTTGCTTTAAGTTCAGCCCCTATAATTATCAAACCTAACTGGGATTTACCTTTCTAGCTCATGTGTGATGCTAGTGATTATGCAATAGGAGCTATGTTAGGACAACGTAAAAACAAGATCTTGCATCCTGTATATTATGCTAGTAAGACTCTGACCGGTGCACAACTCAATTACACTACTACTGAAAAGGAACTGTTAGCAGTTGTGTTCGCCTTTGATAAGTTTAGGTCTTACTTGATAGGCACAAAAGTCATTGTTTTTACTGACCATTCTACTTTAAAATATTTATTTGCTAAAAAAGATGCGAAACCACGTTTGATACGGTGGATTTTGTTACTTCAACAGTTTGATATTGAAGTTAGGGACAAGAAGGGTACTGAAAACCAAGTTGCTGATCACCTGTCTATATTGGAATCCCCGCTCTGTGATGATGGAACTGTTATACATGAACAGTTTATTGACGAGCAACTCTTGTGAGTTGATTCAGTTCCATGGTATGCCGATATAGCAAATTATTTAGTAAGTCGAATAGTTCCTTATGAGTTTAACAAGCAACAGGTAAAGAAATTTCTAAATGAAGTTCGATTTTATCGTTGGGATGAACCTTTTTTATATAAGCTTGGACCTGACAATATCTTACGTAGGTGTGTAGCAGAAGAAGAGCACGAGGCGATATTAGACGCTTGTCATATGTCTCCATATGGAGGACATTTTGCAGAACACAAAACCGCAGCCAAAGTTTTGCAAAGTGGGTTCTTTTGGCCCACTCTGTTCAAAGATGCACATAAATTTGCCCAGGTTTGTGACAAATGCCAACGGACAGGTAATATATGTAAACGCCACGAAATGCCTCAAACCCCGATCCTTGAGATTGAAATATTTGATGTGTGGGGTATAGATTTTATGGGTCCATTTCCATCTTCTAATGGTAAGCTTTATATATTGTTAGCAGTAGATTATGTTTCGAAATGGATAGAAGCCATTGCAACTGCTACCAATGATTTTAAAGTTGTCATTCGTTTTCTGCAAAAGCACATTTTTACGCGTTATGGAGGCGTTGTCTGATAAGCGATGGGGGGGGCTCATTTTGTGAATAGGTTTATGCAAAAGTTGCTGGCTAAATACAATGTGCGTGATAGGGTTGCAACAGCATATCATCTTTAGTCAGATGGGTTAGCCGAAATATATAATAGGGAGATAAAAAACATTTTAGAAAAAACTGTAAATCTTAACCGTAGGGATTGGTCTTTGAAGCTTGATGATTCACTTTGGGCATATAGGACAACATTTAAGACTCTCCTCGGCATGTCCCCCTATAGGCTAGTCTTTGGAAAAGCATGTCATTTGCCTCTTGAGCTAGCATATAAAGCATTTTGGGCTACTAAGAAATTAAATTTTGATTTGTCGGCTGCAGGTGAAGCAAGGACGTTACAATTTTCTTATGAGAATGCTAAGCTGTTTAAGGAAAAAACTAAACAGTGGCATGATAGGCGTCTTCGACCGAACAATCTTCAAGAAGGTGATATGGTTCTGTTATTCAATTCTAGGTTGAAACTTTTTCCTGGGAAACTTAAGTCTAGATGGTCTGGTCCCTTAAAAATTTTTAAAGTCTACCCATGGGGCAGTGGATCTAGTTGACTCTAAGGGAAGTATTTTTAAAGTAAATGGGCAGAGACTTAAGCCATATTTTGGAGAACCAGTGGATATAGGAAAAACCTCTATTCAATTTTCAGGACAATAAATTTTTGCGAAAAATGTTTTTCCTTCTTATCCGTTTTGAAAGAACAAAAGTAAAGGAAGGAAGTTTTTGTATCTTCCATTCTTTTGGATTAATCATAAAAAGTTTTGCTTATTAAGAGAATGTTCTTGAAAACATTGAAAAAAAAAAAGAAAATTACGCAGGCGCCTGGCGCCTGCCCTTTGTGACCGCTTCCCATTTTACAAGAATCACTCATTTCAACGTTCACTATTCATTAAAACTTTAGAGTTTGGAAATTATTTAGAAGTCCTTGAGGATCGATACTTGGATACTCCATCCATTTTATATTACTTTGACAGGTGTGCGCTTGCATCTATAGAATTGTTACCACGCTTAGTGTGTGCGTTTAGCATAACCCCAGTCAGTGTCTTTGGATTTTTCCCCGATAATTTAAGTTCTTTGATTTTGTAGATTTTAGAGCTCAAATTTATGGTAAGTTAGAATTTAAATTAGAATTCAAGTTTAATTTTACCGGGTTGAGATAAATTAAGTTCTCGAGCTTTGTATGAGACTTTTAATTAAATCTTAGATCACAGGTTTTTGGGAAATCTGATTCTTACTTTTTCGGATTTAATTATTGGGTTTTCAGGTTGAAGAAAATTATTTTATTTTGGGTTGTTGTCGGTTTCATTTTAAGTATTAAAATGCAATTTTGGGCTTTTTGATTTTGGCCTTTAGTTTTATTTAGTTGGGCCTCCTTAAAATTTGAGAAATAAGGGTTTTGGTCTTAAAACAAGGTTAGTGAATAAAGAAAAGAAAAGGGAAAAAGTAAATAAAAAAAAAACCTTAAATCAATCTTATTCTCCCTTCCACTGCATCAGCCGCCTACTCCCCCCCCCCCCCCCCCCGCCTTGTGGTTTCATTCTTGTCGGCTAGCACCTCCCTCCGACGGTAATTGATAAGGAGCGGAGGCACTCGGCGAACAAACAGTGACAACACTCAACGGCTCTAGCGGCGCAAGCTTCATCCTCTGGTGTTCAACAGCAGTTACGGTCAGCCCAGATCTTCGGTTCTTCAGCGTGGACACACTCGCAGCGGTGGATTTGGTTTCAGCGTCTTCGAGCAGTCCCACGAACGGCAAGCTTTCGCAGCTTCTCCCTTGCTGCGGCGTGACCTGTTACCAAACCGGAAACATCCTCCTCTGCAGCAGTTAGCAGCATTGACCAGTAATATTTGCGGCTGCACAAGGTTGCAGCGAACCAAGAGGCGTGTTTTTAGGTGGACTGGTGCATCACAGCAGAGAACGGTGCTCCATTAACCCCGAATAGCTAAGTTTTGTGAAGCCAATAGGTTTCGTGACATTGTCTTGACCTTTCAGCGACGTTCAATGCTTACTTACTTCCGTTTGAAGCTTAACTTGAGTTACCCTCGCTTTTCGACATCAGACCAGCAAGTTCGAGCTTTTTCAAACTACGTTTTGAAGTGTTGGCTCCTTCAACGTTGACCCACTTCTAACCCCATTGGTTTTAAGGTGAGATAGTTGGTAACTACTCATAAATTTAGTTTCGATGTAATTAAAGTGATTACTAACACAAGTTAGTTGTTTTTGGATTTAGGAACCATTCGGCAGAACTTAGGGACATAGAACCTTGTGTAAGTAGTTCTTACTTGGGGGATGTTTGTTGTTGGAATATGTATGATGAGTTATTTGATGCTTTCGTTCTGTTTATTATTCATTAATATGTGTTAGGTAAATATACGCTGTATATATGAACTGTGTAGTACTGACAAACAGACTACAACGTAACCGGCTACAAACAATATAAATTTGAACAACTTGATGAACACCAAAACTTGATAAAAAAATAGTCGAGGCATGCTTCAATAGCGCTGACCTGAAGACAATTATTCACTCTGCACAAGTTGCTAGCAGACTACAGCGATCATCTCAGCAGGATACAACGTCTAACTCAGGTAGAACTGCAACCTCGAACTACTCGGATCTAGCAGAAAGAAACTTGTGCAGTTACAATGACATGCGCAACCTCAACATGTATAAAGTTACAAATTAACAAAATAAAGAAACAACTTTTCCATTTAAATAAATAACTCCAAAATTATTAGAAACAAAACCATAAACATATTCACAACATATATGTGAATAAGTTTCTTTAAATTACACTTTCTTTCACACCTTTAAATCCAACAATCCCCCACATGAAAGAAAGTGAGACAGACAAAACACGACCAAGACGTTCGGAGCAAATAGATAAGTTATGCATCAGGAGAGGTGTCTTTTGGACTTGATCCTTCCTTAGTGAATATTTATCGAATTTACTGAAGAAATCGTGAGAACTAGCTCAGGAACTATCCTTCTCATGATAAATTGAGACAACAAATATCACACATAACTTATCTATCTTAGAGTTCTATACGGTTGTGTCCATTTTGGTCCTGGACAAGATCCTGAATTCATGAGAGCTTTAGAGAACATAAGCCATTTGAAAAGTTCTCATAGAACCGACCCAATTCTACTCTCACATAGGTAATATTGATTAAGAGTATTCTGCCACTGCTCCTCTTGTAATCAAGATATCAATATGACCTTTACATCAACAGATCACACACATAACATCATAGACATGGGATGAAACTATAAGTTTCTTAGTGTGTCAACTATGAATTATCTAGCCAGTTTGCCTATTGAACCTAGATCTTGTGATCTCTAGTCAACAAGGTTAGGTTACCACCAGATACTTCATTTCATAGGCTTTAGCCTCATTTCCCTCGATGTATAAGCAACTTGCTCTCTTGACAATCCTTTCGTCAAAGGATCTGCAACATTCTCTTTTGATTTTACATAATCAATGGAAATTATTTCATTAAAGAGCAATTGTCTGATAGAATTATGCCTGCGTCTTATGTGTCGTGACTTTCCGTTGTAGACATTATTCTTAGCTCTCATTAAGGCTGCTAAGCTGTCACAATAAATACATATGACACTTACAGGCTTCAGCCACAATGGAATATCTTCAAGAAAGTTTATAAGCCATTCTGCTTATTCTCCAGCTTTATCAAGAGCTATAAACTTTGATTTCATAGTACATGGTGCTATACACATATGTTCTGAATATTTCCATGACACAGCTACTCCACCTAAGGTAAATATATACCCACTGGTTGACTTAGTCTCCATGCTATCAGAGATCCACTTAGCATCACTAAATTCTTCCAGTACAGATGGATATTTCGTACAATGCAATCCATAGTCCAAAGTGTACTTCAAGTACTTTAAAACTCTTACTAACTCATTCCAATGATCATGCCCGGGATTGCTAGTGTATCTTGCCAATCTTCCTACTGAATAAGCAATATTAGGTCTTGTACAATTCATTATGTACATTAAACTACTCACAACTCTAGAGTATTCTAGAGAAGATACACCTTCACCATTATTCTTCTTCAACTTACAATTTGGATCAAATGGAGAAACTACTGGCTTATTCTCAAAATGACCAAATTTTCTCAATACTTTCTCTATGTAATGAGATTGAGAAAGTATATATCCATTTGGATTTCTTGTCATTTTGATTCCAAGGATAACATCAGCAAGACCAAGGTCTTTCATATCGAAGTTGGAATTCAACATCCTTTGAGTGGAATCAATGACACTTCTAGTTGTGCCCATTATCAACATATCATCGACATATAAGCAAACAATGACGCAATCTTGATGTAACGCCCCGCGTTACTCAGGTTAGTTTACCCTCGAGCCTCCGGCTTTTTATTCAGTTTAATTGTTTCATTTCATTTTATTTCGAGCTGCTGTGGGGATTGTTATGAGTGTTGACGTGTACTTACGTATCTAATTATTGTGTAACGAGGAAATTGTTTTCTCTACAATTGTTCTGATTCATTGAGCCCAAATTAAGTATCTAGGTAAGTGGGCCTTCCTTGTTTTAAAACAAGAGGAAAAGAGAAAAACCCTATTCCAAGTGGGTCCCTCCTTGTAAAAAAACAAAGAAAAGGTAAGGAGAAACCCTAGCCCCCAAACCCCTCCCATTCGTGAACCTCTTTCCCACCGTTTTAGTTTTCGTTTTCTTTTTCTCTCTTCTACCGGTGCCTCAAACCACACCGAAGCACTCGACGGATGGCGACCTTCGACGTAGCGACTTACCTCCTACGGTTCACAGCAGCAGGCGGCGCTGCAGGCAACGGCGGCGGGCGACTCCGGGCAGCGGCGGTGCGCGACGTCGGGCAGCAACGGGTGCACTGTTTTCCGGCAGCAGCGGGTGTGCGCGGGTGTCAGGCAGCAGTGGAGCGCAGGCGTCGGGCAGCAGCAGCGCGCGGGCGTCGGGCAGCAGCGGTGGTGCGCGGGTGACGGGCAGCAGCGGTGGTGCGAGGATTCCGGTAGCAGCGAGTCGTGGTGCGGGTCCTTGCTGCACACACCATCGTGGGTATCGTTTTTGGTGGGTTTTTACTACTAAAATAGTCTGGACAGCAGCAGTTTCAAATCTCGGCACCTACCCATAACCATTAGAGGCTCGATATACACAACCCACATTTATTCGAGTTAGGCCTGAGTTACCCGCACCTAGACGAAGTCGATTTTTGCGATAATGGACATTGCGAGATCTCTTAGAATGAATTTAGACGGTTGGGAATTTGTATTAATTATTTCGTTTGTCTATTGTTGGATAGGTGGTGAATTGACGCAAGATATAGGAGCATAGCAGTGTGTAAGTAGCACCAGGGGGCGAGTGCGTGCGTTATTTGGTGTTAACGGAATGGTTTTGGTGCTGATTTTTAGTTAGAATAATTTATTTCATGCATTAGAAAATTGTTAGTCTCGGTTTTGTGAACTCTTAATTATTGTCGTTGTGTTACGTGTTACTGTTTTCATTGTTAGGCGTTATGAGAATGCATGATTTCTTATTGTTGGATGTGATTGGTCAGTTCTGATTATTGTGGTGGGAGGTAGTTAACCCATGATGTTTGTAAACATGTCGGAGACGAAATGCATGTGTTGATAGCCTGTTATACAATTTTATATTGTTTTGTTGAAAACTGCTAGGTTAGTGTATCGTACGGTACGAAGAAAAGCATGCTCGTAAAATTGTGTTGTTAATTGAAATGTGGAAGACTTACTTATAGGTTGTCTTTGGAGGATTAGTGGGAATTGTCAAGAGTGATGAGTCGGGTTAGTGGATCCTTAACCTGTGGGTTGTCTGAATTGAAAATGCATTGTAGTCGCTTGGTTATTCAAAGCTTTGAGTGGATGCCTTGGGAATAAATGGCAAGGCCGAACATCAGGTTTCTATGGAGAAGTATTGGGGTCTTGGGAATAAATGTCAAGAACCAATACGACGGGTAGTCATCGGTACCTTGGGGTTAAATGTCAAGGACTGGTGCACAGTTCAAGGCCTTGGGGATAAATGGCAAGGTCGAACATCAAGCTTCGGTAGAGAAGTATTGGGGCCTTGGGAATAAATGTCAAGGGCCAATACGACTCGAAGAGTTAGACTCGAAGGGCTAACGTGGAGTGGTGCTTATGAGTAACAGTTCAAGACCTTGGGAATAAATCACAAGGTCGAACACCAAGCGTTGTAGAGGGAGGTCGGTATCTTGGGAATAAATGTCAAGAGCCGTTACGCCTCGAAAAGTTAGACTTGGAGTACCAACGTAGGGTGGGAGTGAGTGTTAGTTCAAGTAGGGACACAGGCTAGTGGGTCGTGTGGTTGGATTCCCGGGAGTCTAGGCGTTGGGTTGCTTGTATGGAAATGTTAATCTATTATTATTATTCTGTGTTGCCTATCTGTTTGTTCTGCTATTGTTTCCATTTGATGTGGTTGTGATTACGAGCATGTTGTGGTGTTAGTTAGGGTGGGCTACTTACGGAGTATTTTATGTACTCACCCCCCCCCCCTCTTTTACCTTAATTGTTTCAGGTGTGAACAGGGCCGACCGTGGTGATGACGTGGAGGAGGTCTGACTGAGGAGGGATCACTAGCTGTGTTGGTTAGGCTAGGGAATAATGTCGTGCATTGCAGACATCGTTAAAATCTCATTGCTATGAAGTAAAAGGGGAATTAAACATTGGGTTAACTCAAAGGACACTTTCTCTTATAGCTTTATGGGTATTTTTACTATTCGTTTTACTGATGTATTTTGGATTACGCGACCAACAATTAGTTCCTTTTGATTGGATTCCTGACCACTGAGGCGGGTATTATTTTCTAGATATTCCATTGTTGTGTACCTCCATTTTGTATGTTGCTTTAAGAGAACATTACATTTTTGTTACCTTAAATAGGAGGGTTCAGTAAGCATTATAGGGCCGTTACTTCGTTAAACGTATCAGAAATTCGGGTCTTTACACTTGATCTATGGTTTTAACATAGACACATTTATCACACTCATTTATCTTAAATCCATCGGATAACATAATTTGATCAAACTTCTCATGTTATTGTTTGGGTGCTTGTTTCAACCCATATAGAGACTTGGCAAGTTTACAAACCTTATTTTCAAGTCCTTTTACAACAAACCTTTCAGGTTGTTCCATATATATTTCTTCATCTAAATCTACATTTAAAAATGCAGTTTTTACATCCATTTGGTGTATTTCCAAATTTTGTAAAGCTGCTATAGCAATTAACATCCTTATAGATGTAAGCCTCGTCATTGGAGATTAGGTATCAATGAAATCTAGCCCTTCTTCTGACGATAGCCTTTAACTACTAAACAGACTTTATATTTATCAATAATGTCATCAACTTTTAGCTTTCTTTTGAAAATTCATTTACTTCCAATTGGTTTACTCCCAGGAGGTAAATCAACCAATACCCAGGTATTGTTTTGCAAAATGGATTCTATCTCACTATTGATAGCTTCTCTCCAATAAGGTGCACCTGAAGATGACATAGCTTCTTGAAAATTTTGAGGCTCCCCATCTATCATATATGTTATGAAATCAGGTCCAAAGGAACTAGCTTTCTTAGCTCCTTTGCTTCTTCTAGGTTTTATCTCAGTTTCCTGATCGTTTTGACCTTTCGAAAAGCTAGCCTCATGATTCCTTTTGGTACCATTACATTTCGGTCTTTCTTCTTTAAAAGGAAATATATCCTCAAAGAATTCAGCTTTAATAAGTTTCATAATAGTATTGTTATTAATACCATGATTACGCTTGTTTACATGCGTAAAAAGAAGGTTTTAGATGCTGTTTTTACAATGTTTCAGCTTTGTTTCGGATTTTTCTCGATCGTTTGAGTTCCAATTCATGCAAAATTCATATATTATGGTTTGTGGTTGGCTTATATTGTATTTATGACATTTTAGGACCATTTGGGAGTGCAAATTAATCAAAAGAAGCAAAAAGACGAAAAAAGCATCATGGGAGGCGCCAGGCGCCTGGGAAGCCTGCAGAAAAACTGGTTTTCTTCCAACTTTGCCCTTAATGAAACGCGTCTTCCAATGCGTTTTGGTGGTTCCAACCGATGCATACGTGTAGAAGAAGTGTTCCACTATCAGTTTGAGCACGATTTGGTCAGTCAAAAGAGTTAGAAATGGGTGATTCACCATCGTTTTAGGACCTACCTAACCAATTCTGCACAGCTATAAATTCCAGCAACTTCTCCACCAAAATCATCAAGCCTTGCTTCCTTCTCTTGATCATTTTTAGTGTTTCTTTGTTGCTTTCTAAGTACTTTTGAGTTCCTTCCATTAGTTGCTTTTGGTTTTTAAATCCCGAGTACTTTACATTCTTTTATTGAGCTTTGTTTTGTTTCCATTCGTACTTAGTTATTTTCTACTTATTCAAATATATAAAAATCTAGCACTTTGCTTATTCTCTCTTTGCCTTTACTTTATTTTTAGTTAAGAGAGTTGTGTTTTTGGAGGAAAGAGCACGTGACACTCCCCCTTGCTTGAAAGAGAAGGGCGAAGCTCTCAATCCCGATAAAAACTCTCCGTTAGTTAACTTTTGTTTTTCACACATGCATTCCACATTCAACCATTTTACTTGCTGTATTTTCTTCAATATGTCTTTCTAAATTCCCGTCTCTAGCCCGGTTATGGATAGTTAGCCTTTTATGTCTAAAAAGGGTTGCTGAGAAGTAGTGTTTTTGCTTTCCATTCATTGCTCAACATGTTTTCCCAAAAAGTTAGGATTTAGAGAAGGCCACTGTAAGTCTTAACAAGTCAATACTGAAAAGGTTGCTTATTTGCATTGTTGACTGGTTAAACCGAGGAGAGGAGCGCCTTAAACATAAGGGTTCCGCTTAAGTAGCCTAGACATAGGACCTTAACCCGAGGTTGCGACTATTTCCATCCTAAAACTAAGATATCTCTCATAATAGACATATTAGGGAATGTCTTAGGACTTTGAACTTGCTTAGACATAAGTCAAGTGAGAAGCGTAGTCGTTGGTTTCTAAAGTAAAATGCATATTGTCCTTAGCATGTCCTTGATTCTTTGATGGCTAACTTGAAGTAATTCGGGCTAGGTTTTATCATTATAAGTCCAAATCCCAAATCCAAACCATTATTTGTGACCACTTCCCATTCTACAAGAATCACTCATTCCAACATTCACTATTCTTTAAAACTTTAGAGTTTGGAAATTATTTAGAAGTCCTTGAGGATCGATACTTGGATACTCCATCCATTTTATATTACTCTGACAGG
This sequence comes from Momordica charantia, assembly GCF_013281855.1. Lineage (NCBI taxonomy): Eukaryota > Viridiplantae > Streptophyta > Magnoliopsida > Cucurbitales > Cucurbitaceae > Momordica > Momordica charantia. The sequence goes on along the minus strand of NW_028275161.1, from coordinate 7,216,794 downwards.
TGTGCGCTTGCATCTATATAATTGTTACCACGCTTAGTGCGTGCGTTCAGCAAAAACGCCCAGTCAAGTTTTTGGCGCCGTTGCCGGGGACTTTAGTTTTAAAATTTATTTTCAAATTCTTTTAGTTTTTATTTTTGTGAATTGTTGTTGGGTGTAATTTCCATCCACCGTTTTTTTGGTCGTTTATCTCACAAGGGTAAGTTAAAGTGCATGAGCACAAGATCTTTTCTTCTACCCCTTGACCCTGAGATTGAGCGGACCCTTCGAAAAACTCGAAAGGAGCAAAGACTTCGAAAACAACTAGAAAAACAAAAAGAGAGAGAAGGTAAAATTAGTCTTGAAAGTGAGGTAGAGAGTACGAGCACATCAATGGCAGATATTCCACCTCGTGATCCGGTTGATCCACCTGCTGTTAACGGTAATATGAGGGATCATGCAAGAAATGATGAATTCAACCATATCCAGATGGCGGACAACAGAGACGTGGCAATGCGAGAATATGCCGCCACGGCTTTTCAGAACTTTGATTCAGGGATAGTCAACCCTATTCCAGCCCACGCAAACTTTGAGCTTAAACCAATGATGTTCCAAATGTTGCAGACAATTGGACATTTTGGAGGGCAGGAACATGAGGATCCACATGATCATCTGAAATCATTCATTCAAATTGCAAATGCATTTCGATTACCTGGTATAACAGACGATGCTCTGAGACTAACACTTTTTCCATTTTGTTTGAAGGACCAAGCTAGAGCATGGCTCAATGCATTTCCACCGGGATCCATCACCACATGGGGGTCGTTAGTGGAGAAGTTCTTAACAAAATTCATCCCACCTACTCGCCACGCTGATATCAGAGAGGAGATCATCTCCTTTAGACAGTATGATCGTGAACCTGTTCACGAGGCGTAGGAGAGATTTAAAGAACTAATCAGGAAATGTCCGAACCATGGCTTGCCGACATGCATCCAGATAGAACATTTCTTTAGAGGCTTAGATCATCCTACTCAGATGATGCTAAATAATGCTGCCAACGGAGCCTTTACAAAGAAGACATTCAACGAGATAGTGGACATCCTAAATGACTTAGCTTCACATAACGAACTATGGTGTTCGCAAAGATCTAGGGCAGCACCAAAGAAGCAAGATCCAGCTGGAGTTTTGGCTCTGGACATTGCGACCTCGATGCAAAAAGAGATGGTTACAATGAACCAGAGGCTGAAAGAGATGGCATTGGGAATAAAAAATCCATTAGCCACGCCGATACAACCTGTGCAGTCGGATTATTGCACTCCTGCCCCTGTTTGCCAAGTCAACGATCTCATTTGTTCATTTTGCAGTGAAAACCATATTTATGATAATTGTCCACATAACCCTGCTTCTGTTTTTTATGTAGGACATGGGAACAATAGGAACTTTAACCCATATTCGAACACCTACAACCCAGGTTGGAGGCACCACCCTAATTTCTCATGGGGAGGACAAGGAGGTTCGAGCGGTTTTAATCAAGGGCAGAGCCAACAGAACAAGCAGCCCTATGTTCCACCTACACAGCAATACATCCCACCACCGCAACAACAGTACAATCAGAGAACACAGACTCCACCAGTTCAAAATAACAACTCAAATCTTGAGAATATGATGAAGGAGTACATGGCCCGAACCGACGCAGTGATACAATCCCAAGCGGCATCAATGAGGAATTTCGAGACCCAATTGGGACAGCTCGCCAATGAATTGAAGAATAGACCACAAGGTTCTTTTCCAGGCCATACTGAATTACCAAAACGAGAAGGGAAAGAACAGTGCAAAGCTGTCACCCTTAGGAGTGGACTGGCATATGATGGACCAACAATGCCAACAACAGATGTACAGATTCCGTCCACTGAACCAATTGTAAAGATACCAGAAAATCCAACAACACCAGAAAAAGAGAATATTAGAAAAGGTAATGAGGACACCCCGAGTGTTCCACCACAGGTACAACCTTCTTTTACTCCTACTCCCCCGTTTCCACAAAGATTAGTAAAGAAAAATAATGATTCCCAGTTTAGAAAATTTTTAGATATTTTAAAACAACTGCATATAAATATACCATTAGTAGATGCTCTAGAACAGATGCCAAATTATGCTAAGTTTTTGAAAGATATAGTTTCTGTGAAGAAAGAGATAGGAGTGCATGAACTGGTAGCCATGACAAAATGTAGTAGTGAAGCTGTAGGCAGCCCGCTACCCATGAAATGTAATGATCCTGACAGTTTTACCATTCCATGTTCCATAGGAGGAAAAAACTTAGGCAGGGCATTATGTGATCTAGACGCTAGCATTAATCTTATGCCATTATCAGTTTTCAAATCTTTAGGCATAGGAGAAGCTAGACCTACTACGGTTACCCTCCAACTAGCAGATAGATCTATCATAAGACCTGAGGGAAAGATAGAAGATGTTTTAGTCCAGGTGGACAAATTCATTTTCCCTGCGGACTTTATCATTCTAGATTGCGAGGCAGACTTAGACGTTCCCATTATTTTGGGAAGACCATTTCTAGCCACTGGGGATACAGTTTTTAATGTGAGGAAGGGAGAAATTACAATGAGGGTAAATAATGAAGAAGTTAAATTTAACGTTCTAGACGCCATGAAATTACCAGGAGACTTTGAAGAGTGCTCTGCTATAAATAGCTTGAATCCTATTATGTTTGATGAGTTTTATGACTTATTAGTTACAGAGATTGAAGAAGAGCTTGATAAGATAGCAGAAGGACCAGAAGATGTGGCTAATCCTATTGAAAAAATACAAAAAAAAGAATGCAAGTCGTTACTTCCATTCATAGTGGAACCATCCACGTTGGAGCAGAAGCCATTGCCGTCGCATTTGAAATATGCGTATCTAGGGGATAACGACACTTTACCAGTTATTATAGCTTCCAATTTATCACCTACTAATGAATATTCTTTATTGCAGATTTTGGAGAAGCACAAAAAGGCCATTGGATGGACGATAGCAGATATCCAAGGGATAAGCCCGGCCTTTTGCATGCACAAAATTCTATTGGAAGAAGATGCTAAGAACTCTATTGAGAGTCAAAGGCGGTTGAACCCGAAGATGAAAGAGGTTGTAAGGAAAGAAATTCTTAAATGGCTTGACGCCGGTGTTATATACCCAATATCCGACAGCAGCTGGGTAAGCCCAGTACAGTGTGTACCAAAGAAAGGGGGTATAACCGTGGTGGCCAACGAGGAGAATGAGCTCATCTCAACCCGAACTGTGAGCGGGTGGAGAGTTTGCATTGATTATCGCAAACTCAACAAGGTAACAAAGAAAGACCATTTTCCTCTCCCGTTTATTGACCAGATGCTCGACCGTCTGGCAGGTAAGGATTTCTATTGTTTTTTAGATGGATATTCGGGTTATAATCAAATTACTATTGCTCCAGAAGACCAAGAGAAGACAACATTTACGTGTCCGTATGGTACGTTCGCTTTTAGGCGAATGCCCTTTGGACTATGCAATGCACCCGCGACTTTTCAGAGGTGTATGATGGCCATCTTCTCTGACATGGTAGAAAATATTCTAGAAGTTTTTATGGATGACTTTTCTGTTTTTGGAAATTCTTTCGACGCTTGTTTAGTTAATTTGGAGAGAGTATTGGAGAGATGTGAACAAACAAACCTAGTCCTAAATTGGGAGAAGTGTCATTTCATGGTACAAGAGGGTATTGTTTTGGGTCACAAAATTTCCAAGCAAGGAATAGAGGTAGACCACGCTAAGATAGACATCATTTCAAAGCTACCTCCTCCTACAAATGTCAAAGGGATTAGAAGTTTTTTAGGGCATGGGGGATTTTACCGCCGCTTTATAAAAGACTTTGCTAAAATTTCTAAACCCTTGTGTCAATTGTTAGAACATGATAGACCATTTGTTTTTTATGATGACTGTTTAAAATCATTTGAAATGTTGAAAGTTGCTCTAAGTTCAGCTCCTATAATTATCGAACCTAATTGGGATTTACCTTTTGAGCTCATGTGTGATGCTAGTGATTATGCAATAGGAGCTATGTTAGGACAACGTAAAAACAAGATCTTGCATCCTGTGTATTATGCTAGTAAGACTCTGACCGGTGCACAACTCAATTACACTACTACTGAAAAGGAACTGTTAGCAGTTGTGTTCGCCTTTGATAAGTTTAGGTCTTACTTGATAGGCACAAAAGTCATTGTTTTTACTGACCATTCTGCTTTAAAATATTTATTTGCTAAAAAAGATGCTAAACCACGTTTGATACGGTGGATTTTGTTACTTCAAGAGTTTGATATTGAAGTTAGGGACAGGAAGGGTACTGAAAACCAAGTTGCTGATCACCTATCTAGATTGGAATCCCCGCTCTGTGATGATGGAACTGTTATACGTGAACAATTTATTGACGAGCAACTCTTGCGAGTTGATTCAGTTCCGTGGTATGCCGATATAGCAAATTATTTAGTAAGTCGAATAGTTCCTTATGAGTTCAACAAGCAACATGTAAAGAAATTTCTAAATGAAGTTTGATGTTATCGTTGGGATGAGCCTTTTTTATATAAGCTAGGACCTGACAATATCTTACGCAGGTGTGTCGCAGAAGAAGAGCACGAGGCGATATTAGACGCTTGTCATATGTCTCCATATGGAGGACATTTTGCAGGACACAAAACCGCAGCCAAAGTTTTGCAAAGTGGGTTCTTTTGGCCCACTCTGTTCAAAGATGCACATAAGTTTGCCCAGGTTTGTGACAAATGCCAACGGACAGGTAATATATCTAAACGCCACGAAATGCCTCAAACCCCGATCCTGGAGATTGAAATATTTGATGTGTGGGGTATAGATTTTATGGGTCCATTTCCATCTTCTAATGGTAAGCTTTATATATTGTTAGCAGTAGATTATGTTTCGAAATGGATAGAAGCCATTGCAACTGCTACCAATGATTCCAAAGTTGTCATTCGTTTTCTGCAAAGCACATTTTTACGCGTTATGGAACCCCGCGTTGTCTGATAAGCAATGGGGGGCTCATTTTGTGAATAGGTCTATGCAAAAGTTGCTGACTAAATACAATGTGCGTCATAGGGTTGCAACAGCATATCATCTTCAGTTGAATGGGTTAGCCGAAATATCTAATAGGGAGATAAAAAACATTTTAGAAAAAACTGTAAATCATAACCGTAGGGATTTGTCTTTTAAGCTTGATGATTCACTTTGGGCATATAGGACAGCATTTAAGACTCCCCTCGACATGTCCCCCTATAGGCTAGTTTTTGGAAAAGCATGTCATTTGCCTCTTGAGCTAGAATATAAAGCATTTTGGGCTACTAAGAAATTAAATTTTGATTTGTTGGCTGCAGGTGAAGCGAGGAAGTTACAATTGTTGGAATTAGAAGAACACAGGCACTTTTCTTATGAGAATGCTAAGTTGTTTAAGGAAAAAACTAAACAGTGGCATGATAAGCGTCTTCTGCCGAACAGTCTTCAAGAAGGTGATCTGGTTCTGTTATTCAACTCTAGGTTGAAACTTTTCCCTGGAAAACTTAAGTCTAGATGGTCTGGCCCCTTTCAAATTTTTAAAGTCTACCCATATGGGGCAGTGAATCTAGTTGACTCTAAGGGAAATGTTTTTAAAGTAAATGGGCAGAGACTTAAGCCGTATTTTGGAGAACTAGTGGATAGAGGAAAAACCTCTATTCAACTTTCAGGTCAATAAATTTTTGCGAAAAATGTTTTTTCCTTCTTATCCGTTTTTTAAAGAACAAAAGTAAAGGAAGGAAGTCTTTGTATCTTGTATTTTCTCTTTGTTTCATTATAAAGTTTTTCTTATTAAGAGAATGTTTTTGAAAACGTTGAACAAAAAGAAAGAAAAAAAAATGTTGAAAAAAAAAAAAAAAGAATTACGCAGGCGCCTGGCGCCTGTCCTTTGCGAAAATAAATCACGCAGGCGCCTGGCGCCTGCCCTGTTTTCCAGCAGTTCGAATTTCGTTTTCCTTCACGGTTTGGGTTTTAATTTTCGATAGCATGGGCTTTATTTTGGGTCAAACATTAATCCTCTATGATTTAGCTTTAAGAACTTCTCTTCAAACTCAAATTTTGTTTCCCTAATCCTATTTTGTATTCAAATTTGTTTTCTTTTCCTTTTAGGTTTAGGAAACTTAGTTGAACTTAAATGTCAACCCCTTTCCATTTAGGATTTAGTTTGGGGAAAGCTTTAAATAGACTCATTGCCTAAGCTTTACAACTCCACCAAAACCCACACAACTCTCTTCTTCCCCTTGTTTTTTTCGGCAAAACCCACTCCCTTCATCACCCTTGTTTTCGATTTTCAGCTACCAAAAAGAAGAAGGAATTTCCAGCATTTGCTTACATCTATGGCTTCTTCTTCTCAACATACTTCACTTCCTACCTCTTCTACTCAAGCTCCAAATGCCACAAGCATTCCTTTTCCACCATTGGAGAACTTCCAACACCACATGGGTTCAGATTCTAGGCTAGCTGCTGTTAGGGGAGGAAACCCGCTTCAAACATTTGAATGTCCTCGATCCCAAGCTCCTACACAACATCCTATAATGAGCCCACATGGTTATGTTAATTTTCAGCAACTACCCACCTTTAATATACCTCAAAACAGTGAGTTTAGGGCTGAAAATCCTCAACAACTTCCTCCAATGATCAATCCGGGTATGTACCAACCGTTTATGTTTAACCCGGTTCCTTCCTATCATTTTCCCTTGTCTCAAATGCAAATTCCAGCTAGTGTTCATCCTTATGGAATGCCAAACCCATCTACTCTATTTCCTAGCCTTCCACCTTATTATGGAATGGGTCATTGGGTACCTCCACATAATTATGGGATAATTTCACCTAGAGTTTCCCCACCACCTCAACTTCCATTCCTAGAAAGAGGACCTCAAGCACCCCAATTGAACCCTAACATATCGAGTACCTTCAACATGGGACAACTAAAACCCTTAGAGCCTCCTAGGATGCCAACCCCAACCAATATGCCAATGGATGCAGGAGATGAGCATGGAGGAGAGCAAGAGAAGAGCCATAGCCATAGGCTAGAGCCCGGGGTTTCGATAGGGCAAAAGAGGAAGGGCAAGGAGGTGATGATAGACCCAGAAATTGAGGAAGATGGGAGTAGTAGGCGTCTGACGCCTAAGGATTCATCTATGGAGAATAGGGACGAGGAGCAGTTTTATTCATCTCCATTGATTATTACACCGGAAGATGGTAATGATGATTTTCTACTGGTTTCACGAGGACATTGTTCAAATATGCCGGAAACAGAGGATACCAAGAACGAAGTGGTGAGAACAGATACTCAGGAACCTTCCCCATTGGATACACCTACAGAAGGAGCATTTTGTAGTCACCAAGAGTTGCCTACTGGGGCAACTGGATCTACTCCGTTGGCAACGGATGAGTATGTTACACCGATGGCCACTCTACCAGGGGTAAGGGATGCTCACACTATTCCTTCTAATACAGTTAACCCGCTTGGGTGTGATACAGGTAGATCCAAGGTTGGGGAGAATAGTACTCAAGAACCTACCAGCGAAGAAGATCTTGAGGACACGCAGACGATAAGGGAAATGTTCCAATACAAGAGGCGGGAGAGAAAGAGTTCAAAACGTCGTGCAGTTCAGGCTAAGAAGCAAACAGTGCCCGCGAATGAACCTAAAACGAGAGCTGCGAAAGCTAAAGCAGCTGAAGCTAAGAAGAAGGTAGTGGCACCTGGGCCAGTTGATACAATTGAACTTGACTTGTCTGAGGGAGAGGAGGTCGAGACGAAATGGAACGCGGCAAATTTAGCCACTCGAACTTCATTAATGAAATCCCGTAAGATTATGACAGAATTGGGATTCGATCTCACTCTAGGAGATGTGCCTGATGATTGAAGGGAGACCGCTAGAGACAAAGAGTGGAGACCACTCATTCAGCCCATACAATGTGAGGCTTTGGAGTTAGTCAGAGAGTTCTATGCTGCTGTCCATCCCCAGTCACATATAGCCATAGTGCGCGGGAAGGAAATACGGTTTGATGCCACTCAGATCAACTACACCTTTAACATTAAGAATATCAGAGATGCTGTGGGCAATAAGATGTTAGTGACTCCGACTCTAGCACAGCTTGATGAGGCTTTAGAATGTGTTGGGAAGCCCTCTGCCACTTGGGATTTGACTACTCATGGCAAGGTACGACTAAAACCCGAGGATGTTTCCCTAACTGCTGCAGGATGGTTATACATAGTCAAAAACAGAATTCTGCCAATGGAGCATGATGAGCATGTCACTCAGGATAGGGCACTACTGGTTTATGCCATGCTAAAGGGCATAGATGTGAATTATGGAGAATTGATCAATACTAGTATCCATGAGTGTGCCCACCGAACACGTGGTAAGCTTTATCACCCCCGTTTGGTCACTTCTTTATGCTTGCGACAAGGTGTACAGCTCCCTGAGGATCAAATTAAGAGAGATGCCCCAATTGTGGAAGAGAAGAATATTCGGCGTATTATCGCCCATGCGTTACAAAGAAGGGAAGGTACTGGGATGTCTCCTACATCGGAGATCCGTCGTCTTCGAGAGGAGAACCAACAGCTGCGAGATCAGGTTCGAGAAGTCGTGCAACATATCTACAACTTAAGGGCTTCATTGGATTTTACGGTTTTACCTTCATGGCCTCCAGCGCTAGCTGCTATCCTTGGTCATCCATCTCCCAGTATTGACACTGATCCTAGTCCACAACCTCCGACTTCATGAAGGGGAGGTTTCTTCTTTGCTATTTTTTGCGTTTTCTTCTTTTTGTTAATGACGTAGTTTGCATATTCTAGCATTACTACGCATGTTTTTTTTGTATTGATTATGTTTCGAGCTCAGTTGAAGCATGAATAAATTAGTATCGTTTATCTTCTGATCACTTAAAGTATGCCTTCACTTAACCTTAGTTTAGCTTTTCACATGCCTATTTTGAAGCATCTGTGCTGTGCATGTGATTTCATGTCGATGATGATTATAAGAGATTGTTGAGTTTTCTGTTCTATGCCTGACTAAGCTTTGAGCTATTTCCTTTGTTTATGTGATAAACTCATTTTCTTTTATGTCTTTTTGATCTTTACAGACTTTAAGCTTTTTCTTTGCCCCTATATAGGAAGTCCTTGTCCTTTTTACTGTTAAGCCTTTTTCATCCAATGCAAAAGTCTTTTCCCAGTGAGGACACTGTCTCTCTTAAGTTTGGTGGGGACAGTCGTTGTGTCAGTCGTTGTTTCAGAAAGATAAGGTGTTATTTATATTTAAAAAATCATGCTATTTTCTTTTGAAAAAGAGTCAGTTGGAAAGAAAGAAAATGTTGATAAAGCACTTAGCTAAAGAAAAAAAAAAAAAAAAACGAAAGAAAGAAAGAAAAAAAAAAGTTGCAAAAGAGTAAAAAGAGTCTTGTTGAGAGAAAATAAGAGTGGGGAAAAGACTTGTGTTAGAAAGAAAAGAGCGGTAAAAACAATGAGAGTTAATGAAAATGTATTTATGATTCCTGAGTCCTACTGTAGACACCCATTTAGTTTTAGGTTGGGTGTTGACTTTGAAAATAGCAGTAAAGATGGTGATAAGTGACTTCGTGTTTCTCATTGTCGTCGTTTTATGACCTAGCTGTTACTTCAGAGTCTTTCTACGAGTAGCTGTGGTTGAAACCGATGTTAGTGTGTGAAAACCTCAGGGGCTAGTAGCCGGTCTTTCAGATGTAAAAGTCTTAGTGTAAAAAGGGAGTGTGCAGATTCCTTAGGGGTATTTGAAAACGTTTTTTGTTTTTGAAAGGAAAAAGGATTTTGAAAGAGAAAGTTTTTATCATTTCAAACTTGGTTTATAGTGACTAAGTTTACAAAGGCAATAGAATGGTAGGCTCTGACATCTTTTCCTTGAGACAATTTATGATTGAACATCTCGGTTGCTTTTGCTTTTCCTTGTCCATGTGTTAGAAAGCTGATTAAAGTTGCTAAGTTTTGCTTGAGGACAAGCAAAAAGTTAAGTTTGGGGGTGTGATTACGCTTGTTTACATGCGTAAAAAGAAGGTTTTAGATGATGTTTTTACAATGTTTCAGCTTTGTTTCGGATTTTTTTTCGATCGTTTGAGTTCCAATTCATGCAAAATTCATATATTATGGTTTGTGGTTGGCTTATATTGTATTTATGACATTTTAGGACCATTTCGAAGTGCAAATTAATCAAAAGAAGCAAAAAAACGAAAAAAGCATCATGGGAGGCGCCAGGCGCCTGGGAAGCCTGCAGAAAAACTGGTTTTCTTCCAACTTTGCCCTTAATGAAACACGTCTTCCAATGCGTTTTGGTGGTTCCAACCGATGCATACGTGTAGAAGAAGTGTTCCACTATCAGTTTGAGCACGATTTGATCAGTCAAAAGAGTTGGAAATGGGTGATTCACCATCGTTTTAGGACCTACCTAACCAATTCTGCACAGCTATAAATTCCAGCAACTTCTCCACCAAAATCATCAAGCCTTGCTTCCTTCTCTTGATCATTTTTAGTGTTTCTTTGTTGCTTTCTAAGTACTTTTGAGTTGCTTCCATTAGTTGCTTTTGGTTTTTAAATCCCAAGTACTTTACATTCTTTTATTGAGCTTTGTTTTGTTTCCATTTGTACTTAGTTATTTTCTACTTATTCAAATATATAAAAATCTAGCACTTTGCTTATTCTCTCTTTGCCTTTACTTTATTTTTAGTTAAGAGAGTTGTGTTTTTGGAGGAAAGAGCACGTGACACTCCCCCTTGCTTGAAAGAGAAGGGCGAAGCTCTCAATCCCGATAAAAACTCTCCGTTAGTTAACTTTTGTTTTTCACACATGCATTCCACATTCAACCATTTTACTTGCTGTATTTTCTTCAATATGTCTTTCTAAATTCCCGTCTCTAGCCGGGTTATGGATAGTTAGCCTTTTATGTCTAAAAAGGGTTGCTGAGAAGTAGTGTTTTTGCTTTCCATTCATTGCTCAACATGTTTTCCCAAAAAGTTAGGATTTAGAGAAGGCCACTGTAAGTCTTAACAAGTCAATACTGAAAAGGTTGCTTATTTGCATTGTTGACTGGTTAAACCGAGGAGAGGAGCGCCTTAGACATAAGGGTTCCGCTTAAGTAGCCTAGATATAGGACCTTAACCCGAGGTTGCGACTATTTCCATCCTAAAACTAAGATATCTCTCATAATAGACATATTAGGGAATGTCTTAGGACTTTGAACTTGCTTAGACATAAGTCAAGTGAGAAGCGTAGTCGTTGGTTTCTAAAGTAAAATGCATATTGTCCTTAGCATGTCCTTGATTCTTTGATGGCTAACTTGAAGTAATTCGGGCTAGGTTTTATCATTATAAGTCCAAATCCCAAATCCAAACCATTATTTGTGACCACTTCCCATTCTACAAGAATCACTCATTCCAACATTCACTATTCTTTAAAACTTTAGAGTTTGGAAATTATTTAGAAGTCCTTGAGGATCAATACTTGGATACTCCATCCATTTTATATTACTCTGACAGGTGTGCGCTTGCATCTATATAATTGTTACCACGCTTAGTGCGTGCGTTCAGCAAAAACGCCCAGTCAGGTACCATTACATTTCGGTCTTTCTTCTTTAAAAGGAAATATATCCTCAAAGAATTCAGCTTTAATAAGTTTCATAATAGTATTGTTATTAATATCAGGTGATTTATTAGTCTTCTTATGTGGAATTTTATTTAAGATAAAATTTGCTGTAAGCAAAGCCTCCCCCCACAAATTATGGGGTAAACCTGAACTATTTAACACGCAATTAACCATGTCCTTCAAAGTTCGGTTATTTCTTTCAGCTACACCATTTTGTTGTGGTGTATAAGGTGCTATAGTTTGATGGATTATACCATTAACTTCACAAAATTCAGAAAGTGATGATGATTCATATTCACCATCGCTATTTGATCTAAGCACTTTTATTTTCCTCTCAAGTTGATTTTCAACTTCTGCCTTATATGTTTTGAAAACATCTAAGGTCTCATCTTTACTATGTAATAAATATATATAGCGATATTTACTAGGATCATCAATGAATGTGACAAAGTATCTCTTACCACCTCTTGTGGGAATACTTTTCAAATCACATACATCATTGTGGATTAAATCAAGTAACTCATTACTTCTTTCCATAGACGAAAATGACTTTCTAGAAAACTTTGATTCAACAAAAACTTCACATTTGTGTCTATTATCAATGTTAAAATTAGGCAATAGTCCTACACTTATCATTCTTTGTAAAAAATGATAATTGACATGCCCTAGCCTAGAATGCCATACATCACACAACTCAACAATATAAGCAGAAGAGTTGTTATTATTATTGTTGTTCTTGGGCACTTGTGCCAGTACATTCATTTCGAACATGCCATCATTCAGATAGCCCTTTCCCACATACATACCCCCCTTAGTCAGAATAAGCTTATCTGACTCAAATACAAGCTTGAACCCATTTTTATTGAGTAGGGTTCCTGACACAAGATTCTTTCTAATCTCTGGCACATGTCACACATCAGTGAGGATAACTATATTTCCAGAAGTCCATTTTAAAAGGACTTTTCCTCTGCCTACCACTGAGGCTGTTGAAGCGTTTCCAATGTAAAGTTTATCACTGCCATCTAGCTTCTTGTAAGTGGTGAATAGTGATTTATCCCCATAGACGTGCCTAGTAGCACCAGTATCAATCCACCAACCTTTGGTGTTAGAAACCATATTTACCTCAGAGATGACAGCAATTAAATTGTCATCTTCCACGGTGTTGGCCTGGTTGTTGGAGCTTTGTCCCTTCTTGTGTCTACAATTTGTAGCTATATGCCCACTCTTGCCACAAACCCAGCAGATTGCACGAATGCGCTTGTTAGCATCATTCCTTGGCCCAAGATTCATGACTGGTGGTTTTATGCTGAACGCACGCACTAAACGTGGTAACAATTCTATAGATGCAAGCGCACACCTGTCAGAGTAATATAAAATGGATGGAGAATCCAAGTATCAATCCTCAAGGACTTCTAAATAATTTCGAAACTCTAAGGTTTTAATGAATAGTGAACGTTGAAATGAGTGATATTTGTAAAATGGGAAGAGGTCACAAATAATGGTTTTGGATTTGGGATTTGGTCTTATAATGGTAAAACCTAGACCGAATTACTTCAAGTTAGCCAACAAAGAATCAAGGATACGCTAAGGACGACATGCAGTTTACTTTAGGAACCAACGACTACGCTTTTCACTTGACTTATGTCTAAGAAAGTTCAAAGTCCTAAGGCATTCCCTAATATGTCTATTATGAGAGATATCTTAGTTTTAGGATGGAAATAGTCGCAACCTCGGGTTAAGGTCCTATGTCTAGGCTACTTAACCGGAACCCTTATGTCTAAGGCGCTCCTCTCCTCGGTTTAACCACTCAACAATGCAAATAAGCAACCTTTTCAGTATTGACTTGTTAAGACTTACAGTGGCCTTCTCTAAATCCTAACTTTTTGGGAAAACATGTTGAGCAATGAATGGAAAGCAAAAACACTACTTCTTAGCAACCATTTTTAGAAATAAAAGGCTAACTATCCATAACCGGGCTACAGACGGGAATTTAGAAAGACATATTGAAGAAAATACAGCAAGTAAAATGGTTGAAATTGGAATGCATGTGTGAAAAACAAAAGTTAACTAACGGAGAGTTTTTATCGGGAATGAGAGCTTCGTCCTTCTCTTTCAAGCAAGGGGGAGTGTCACGTGCTCTTTCCTCCAAAAACACAACTCTATTAACCAAAAATAAAGTAAATGCAAAGGGAAGATAAGCAAAGTGCTGGATTTTTATATATTTGAATAAGTAGAAAATAACTAAGTACAAATGGAAACAAAACAAAGCTCAATAAAGGAATGTAAAGTGCTCGGGATTTAAAAACCAAAAGCAACTAATGGAAGCAACTCAAAAGTACTTAGAAAGCAACAAAGAAACACTAAAAATGATCAAGAGAAGGAAGCAAGGCTTGATGAATTTGGTGGAGAAGCTGCTGGAATTTATAGCTGTGCAGAATTGGTTAGGTAGGTCCTAAAACGATGGTGGATCACCCATTTCCAACTCCATTGACTGACTAAATCGTGCTCAAACTGATAGTGGAACACTTCTTCTACACGTATGCATTGGTTGGAACCACCAAAATGCATTGGAAGACGCGTTTCATTAAGGGCAAAGTTGGAAGAAAAACTGTTTTCTGCAGCCTTCCCAGGCGCTTGGCACCTCCTGAGGTATTTTTCCGTCTTTTTGCTTCTTTTTGATTAATTTCCACTCCCAAATGGTCCTAAAATGTCACAAATATAATATAAGCCAACCACAAACCATCATATATAAATTTTGCATGAATTGGAACTCAAACGACCGAGAAAAAGTCTGAAACAAAGCTAAAACATAGTAAAAACAGCATCTAAAACCTTCTTTTTATGCATGTAAATAAGCGTAATGAATTCACATTCTTTGTCTTGGCTTGATTCTTCTTGTGATGACGCCTTGAAGCTTCAGCAATATGGACATTAGCTTCAACTTTACGTGGCTCATTGTCTCCCTTTCTGTTGTCCTCTTCAATACGGAGTTTCACAGTAAGATTCTCTATGGACAACTCTTTTTGCTTGTGTTTGAGATAACATTTGAATTCTCTCCAAGCATGAGGCAATTTCTCAATCACAGCAGCAACTTGGAATGGTTCATTAATAACCAATCATTCACTTTGCAAATCACTGATAATAATTTGCAATTTTTCCAACTAGTTGACTACCAACTTGGTATCAACCATTTTATAATCTAAGAATTTTCCAACAAGGAATTTCTTAGTACCAGCATCTTCCAGCTTATACTTCTTGTCTTATGCCTCCCACAATTGCCTTGAAGTATCAAAGGCATTGCAGTAGACATTATACAAGGTATCATCCAGGCAACTCAAGATGTAGTTGTGACATAGAAAATCTGAATGCAACCACGCTTGCTTAGCAGCTTCAGTTTCTGGAGTGATTGCTTCTAGGGGAGTAGTTGGGCATACCTCCTTTAGGATGTGAGCAAGATTTTGGGTGGTGAGGTAGAAGATCATCTTCTGTTGCCATCTTTTGAAGTTTTCTCCCTTGAACTTCTTTGGTTTTTCTACATGTGATTTGACAATGGTTGATCCCATCATCGTAGGAGCATTCGCAGAAGTGTTTGCAGTCATCAGTTAATTGTCTTCAGATTGTTGGGTAAATATACGCTATATATATGAACTGTGTAGTACTGACAAACAGATTACAATGTAACTGGCTACAAACGATATAAATTTGAACAACTTGATGAACACCAAAACTTGATAAAAAATAGTCGAGCCACGCTTCAATAGCGCTGACCTGAAGACAATTATTCGCTCTGCACAAGTTGCTAGCAGACTATAGCGATCGTCTCAACAGGATACAACGACTAACTCCGATAGAACTGCAACCTCCAACTACTCGGATCTATCAAAACTCTTAGATACTTGCTCTCAACATAAACAAGAAGAACAACTCAAAAGAAGAGAGAATTCTTGTGGGATGAGGAGAATACCCAATTGTGGTATGCTTGGATATCTCAAAATGAACAAAACCACAACTATATATAGTTGTCCAAACATGTAAGTTATTACACAAAATTAAACTCATATGTAACCTTTTTGCATATGTTACATAGGTAACTTCAACATGTATAAAGTTACAAATTAACAAAATAAAGAAACAACTTTTCCATTTAAATAAATAACTCCAAAATTAAAAGAAACAAAACCATAAACATATTCACAATGTATATGTGAATAAGTTTCTTTACATTACACTGTCTTTCACACCTTTAAATCCAACAATATGTAAGTTAATTGCCTCTTTGTGAATACTGGCTAATGATTATGAGTAGTTTGAATGAAATCATGTTGGTTCTGATTATTTATAACTGATTTGCTTTGCGTTATTGGATTTGATGCTTAGTGGTATTTATCAAAGCATTATAGATTATGAATGGTTTCATCATTGTACGGTTCTGTTCATAAAAACATACTGAAATAATATGGGACAAATCTTGTGTTGTGCATGCATGTTGGACATGTCGTTTCATTATTAGCTTACTGTTTTTTGTTCCGGAAACATGCTAGTTTTATTGAGAGTTGTGTGCTGCATGGGTCATGGCCTAGGAAGCATGTAGTAGGACTCTGGTGAGAGTTTGGTTCTATAATGAAGCGAATGGGTGAGTATCAAGGCCAGGAGGCTGATATGTCACTAGTTGGGTGTCGAGGCTCCGGGTACAAAGGTGGGGGATCGATATGCCAATTTTGGATAAAGATGAGTGTCGTGGCCTTAACTATGCGTGGTTAGCGATCGACGCAGTGAGCCTTGGTGGAAGGCAAGCGCCTTGAGAGAAAAGGACAAGGATCAATGGCTTGCAAAGCCATCGATGCCTTAAATATGCGTGGTTAGAGGTCGGTGCAAGAGTTCGAGGCCTTGGCTATGCGTGGTCAAGGGTTGAACGCCAAGCGCTATAGAGAAGTATCAATGCCTTGGCTATGCATGGTCAGGGGTCGGTACGACTCGAAGGAATAAGTCTTTGAGGTAAAGAAAAGAGAACTAGTTAGTTTAAAGAATCTTGACGCCTTGGCTATGCGTGGTTAGGGGTTGGTACGACTCAAAGGAGAAAGTCATGGAGAAACAGGAAAGAGAACTAGTGAGTTGAGATGTGATGATGGGTTATGCATGTAGGTAGCATGATTGGACATGTATTTATTTTCTTATTATGTAAAGCATGGCAAATTGATAAACATGTCGTTTGAACTTTTTGTGAAGCATGTTGTTTGTGCATGACCTTCAAGTATGGATTTCTTACTAGATACCGTGGTTGTACTCACCCCTTCTTTTTCCCTCTAGATTTTACAGGTAACGAGGTCACTCACGGGAACGGTGATGGCGAGAGGGAGACTTGACCACAGAGACCATATGTAGTGCTGCGTTATTTTTTTTTCGTTTTGGATAGGATAATTGGAGTGTTACTTTCTAGTGTGGGTTGTTGCTTAGATAATGGATTAGTTTGTTTAGTTTCCTACTTAAAGAACGCTTTCAAGTTATCGGTTTACAATTTTGAGAACTCTAGTTTTGATTATTTGTTCGAGTTGTGAGAATTTGAACTTTTGAGATTGACATTAATTAGATGAGTAGCTTTTGTTCCATTGTCGTTCGAGTATTTAAGTTTATCTTAGTGGATAGGTTATATTGGTAAAAATGTTGATTTAGTTGCTTTAATTAATGTTGTTGGACAAAATGTAGTTATTCTCTGTTGATAATGTTGAGTGAATAGGGGGTTTTTAGTAACATGCCCTCTTTGCGATGTTTGAAATTTGGGGGCGTTACCTTTGTACTTGGCCATGTCTGATAACGCAGTCAGCTCGGCCCTAATCAAGTAAGATGGAGTGCAGCAAATTTCGGTTTACTACACAAGTAAAGCCATGACTGAGCCTGAAACCAGGTACCCTTAAATGGAGAAACTGGCCCTCACCTTAGTCACCTCGGCATGCAGGCTGAGACCGTACTTCCAAGCCCATACCGTGACCGTCATCACAAACTTGCCCTTAAAGCAAGTTTTCCATGAGCCAAAAACGTCTGGCCGTTTAATGAAGTGGTTTGTGGAGCTGAGCAAGTACGATATCCAATTCGAACCCCGAACGGCTGTGAAGGAGCAGGTCGTTGCGGACTTCACAGCCGAACTCACTCCTCCACCGGCTCAAACCTCTACGTCCGACTAGTCGTGGACGATGTACGTGGACGGTTTTTCGAATAAAAAAGGATGCGGCGCAGGTGTGCTCCTCCTCGCCCCGGATGGCATGTGTTTTGAATACGCCCTTCGCTTCAATTTTCGTACCTCAGACGATGAGGCCAAGTACAAAGCCCTGATTACCGGACTGCGCATGGCAAGAGGACTTGGAGCCAGCCACCTTCAAATTTTTAGCGATTCACAACTGGTAGTGCATCAAATCAAAGAAGAGTACTAGACAAAAGACTCTCGGATGGAGAAGTATTTGGGAATGGTCAGGTCGCACCTCACCCACTTCCAGGCTTACGAAATCAGCCAGATCCCGAGGTCACAAAACTCCAATGCCGATGCCTTGGCCAAATTAGCTTCTACCTATGAGACCGACCTGGCGAGGTTGGTTCTAGTGGAAAACTTGGATAACCCTTCCATTCTGGAACTAGATATGATGGAAATTGACTCCCAGCCTTCCTCATGGATGGATCCAATCAGGGACTTCCTAGAAGGCAATATCCTAACAGACCCAAAGATGACAAAGAGAGCAACTCGGTACCTGCTCCGATATGGAACAATGTACCAGCATGGGTTCTCCTTACCCTTCATTAAGTGCATTTCCAAAGACGATGGGAATTATGTTCTCAGGGAAGTGCATGAACGGGTCTATGGCAACCACTCAAGGGCCAGGTCCTTATCGGCCAAGGTCGTTCGTCAGGGTTATTATTGGCCTACCATCGATCAAGACGCAAAAGAAAATTTGTGAAAGCGTGTGACAATTGCCAGTGCTTTGCGAACATCATCCATCAACCTCCCGAGCTGTTGACTCCGATCTCAGCCCATGGCCCTTTGCACAGTGGGGAGTGGATCTAACCAGACCTTTCCCATTAGGTAAGGGATAAACTAAGTATGCTATGGTAGCCGTGGATTACATTACCAAATGGGCCGAGGCCGAGGCACTCTCAACAATTACGAAGCCTAGAGTCACGACCTTCATCTAGACAAACATTGTCTGTCGCTTCGGCATACCCAATGTCATTGTGACAGACAACGACAAGCAGTTCGATAATGGGAAATTCAAGGATTTCTGCTGCAAGCTCGGAATCAGCCACCTCTGCTCATCGCCAGCTCACCCAAAAGCCAACGGACAAGTAGAGGCAATCAAGAAAATCATTAAGCGCGGCCTAAAGCTACGGTTGGATGCAAGGAAATGACAGTGGGCCGAGGAGCTACCTGAAGTACTCGGGTCCTACCGAACTACCCTTGAGGAGTCTACTGGTAAAACTCCCTTCAATATGGCCTTTGGCTCCAAGGCCGTGGTGCCTGTCGAAATCGGGATTCCAACTGAAAGGATGGATTACTACGAGCAAACAAGGAATGGGGAAGAGCTACTCCTAAACCTTGACCTCCTCGACGAAAAAGGGAAGCGGCCCAACTATGCTTGGCATAGTACCAAAACGGATGGCAAGTCACTACAACTCGAGAGTTTGACCTCGGAGCTTCTAGGTCGGACACTTAGTCATTCGCAAAGTACAGAAGCATGTTGATCCGTTGGAACCAAGTTGGGAGGGGCCATTCGAAGTCAAGGGCATAGTCCGACCTGTGACGTATATGTTTGCCGATCTCGAACGAAAGTTACTTTTGCATCTGTGGAACAAAGAGCAGTTGAAGCAATACTACCCTTGAAATGTTGAAATGGTCCAAAAGTAAATGGGACTTGTAAAAATTTTCAAGGGTTAGTCCCAGTAAAATGCTCCATATTAATTTAATTTCATGTCTCCTAAGGATTTGAGTTGGACGTGAAATTAAATGGGGGCCAGATGAGGATTAAGACATAGAAAATTTAAGCCTCTAGAACTTACGAGTTCGAGGTAAGATGTGAACTAAAAACTTAGAAATTTCTAGATGAAAGCTAAGATTTAGAAAATTTGAGCCTCCAGAACTTACGAGTTCGAGGTAAGATGCGAACTAAAAACTTAGAAACCTCTAGACGTATGCTAAGACTTAGGAAATTCAAACCTTCACAACCTTCGAGTTCGAGGTGAGAGTTGAATTAAAACGCAAAATAGAAGTCAAGATGAAATGTTGTATTAATGATTAAAGTTTGGGCCGAGGCGTATAGACCTCGAGACCCAATACAAAAGAGGAGAGAAATAAAGGCATGACAATAATGCTGGAAAAGATGGAGAAGCCTTAACTGCTTCCGAGGTGCGACCAGAGCTGGCCCTGGGACCCAAGGATGTCGACCTCCTGAGAGTCTATCATTCCAACTTCTTGGGAGGAGTTCGTACCAATAGTTGGAAGGAGAGCCCCGTCAACTTCTTAGGAAGAAGGGTCTGCATCATCTCCCTCGTCGAGCTCGGCGTCAGACTCGAGCTCCTTCAGGCATTGCTCCACGAAGTCTTAAGAGTCAGGGGTCACGTTGGGACCCGAAGCCCACTTCTGCGCATACCTAAATTTGATAGGCACGAGGTCGAGCTCGAGAGCCACTTCCTTGATTCCCTTCATCAGGAACCTAAAACCAGCATCGTTGAAGTCCTTGGCAAAGCCGTCGAAGTCAGGATACTTGCGAAACGCCTCCTCTAGAAGGACCCCGTTGCTGAGCTTGGACTCATCGAGCTTGAGCTTAGCCTTCAATTCTGCCACCTCGGAGTCACGGGCTGTAGTTTGCCCTCCAGGTCTTCTCGGAGGCGCTCGAGGTCGTCGTTCTGCTTTATCAGCGCGAACTTCTCCTTTTCGAGGCACTTGGCCACAGAGTGTGCGCCCCTTAGATTCTCTAGGTGTCGAGCAGCCTCCGCTTGGGCACTTTTGAGCTCGACCTTGTCAGCTTTAGAAGTGGATTTCCATGCCTGGGCCTCAGCCAGAGCCTCCTTGAGCTCCCCTTCCAAGGTAGCGGCAGCCTCTAAAGCGGCCGAGGAGTCGTCCCGCTCCTTCACAATGAGAAGGTCACACCCCTCCAGTTCAACACGTACCTACCTCACCTCGTTCTCGGTGTGGTGAGCCTTACGCTTCTTCTTCTTGGACTTCTTGGGGGAGGCCTTCCTCTAAATCTCCCTAAGGGGGGAGACCTCAAGGATCTCTTGATCCTGAGAGTTTGCAGCCGCAGTCACTCCCTGTGTTGAAGCCGCTCCATGTTCGACCTCAACCACCTTGACCTCGGTGGGAGGGTCAACGACAGCAGGGTTTGGTGCCTCCTTATTCTTGGAAGCCTACCCAACGTGAGGGCACTTGCGCCTTACATCCTGGGAAAAGTCGCACACCATAGCTGCAAAGAAAACATATAGAGGTTAAACTCAAAGGAAAGCACTAAAACAGTTAAGTGCAAAGTACACCAAAGATAACCAACCTAGGTTTGAGTTCGACCTCCAAGCTTCAGAAGGGGCTAAAAGAGGGTTGTAGTCTAGCAGCCCGAAGGTAAGCAGAAGCTTGTCAGTAATAAGCGTGCTGATTTGCTTGCCACTCTTGAACCTGCCTTTGAAAAACTTCAAAACGTTGAAGGTCGACTCGAAAAGTTGTGGGATCGACTTTATAGCAACTGAAAATATCAAGGTGAGTTAAACTACGAAGAGACAATTGAAAGCACGTAAAGACTTTACTCCTTACCTAAATTCCCAAACCTGCAAGGGACGTTGTGGAAGGGCAGGTCGGACTCGTTCTTGGCCAGCCATGCTTCAGAGGCGAAGAACCATTTTCCACCCCACTTCTTTATGAAAGTTGGACCTTTTAGGAAGCCTCATGCGCCCTTCCTAGTGCATAAGTAGTACCTCCCTGGCTTCCTAGAGATCTACTTGACCTCAAAGCAGGCTAAAAGCTGGTCGACTCCAAGGAAGTTCAAGTTATCTACCTCCCTACATCTAAACCAAAATAAAACGGCTAAACCAAAGATGACTCCCCATCCATTGGGGGCCACTTGAGCAGGCGCTAACCCAGTACGGACTAAGAACTTCTGTACTAAGGGATGAACGGGAAGGCGAAAGCCATACTCGAACATCTTTAGGTAAAGGGTCACGCACCCCTTCGGTGGATTATCAGCTTGCTCCCCTTCCTTGGGAAGCCTAAGAATAATGTCATTTGGTATGCTATACCTCCTACGAAGGGGGCCGAGGTAGTTCTCAGGCATTTGGGAAGGGTATTCTAAATCTTGACGCAAAGTCGAAGTATCGCTATCATCTCCGTCATCTTCGGAGAATCTAAAGTTATCTATTTCCTCCTCCAGTTCGGAGTCTAGCCTACTCGCAAATGCCTCTACGGAATCAGCCTTCTTAGGGGAAGAGTCCCAACTCCAAGCTGCACCACTAGACGAGCTACTACTAGGTGAACTTGGGGAGCTACACGACGTTGACATGACTTCAAAAGTAAAAGGAGAAAATGAAACAAAAGCGAGGGAACGAGACTGACCTAAATTAAAAACTCCGATCTAATCAGGTCGGACTCTAAGATTTCAGAAAGCGTAAAAAGCGGAGATGAAGTCTAATGGGTATTTATAGTATCCCGATATTTAATCCCAACCGCACACTGCCCAAAATTGGACAACCCAGATTAGAAGAAGTCTGAACGTCAAGGGTAATCAAGTGTGCACCGAACGCCGGTTCCGTTTTTCAAGGTTTCCCAACGGCAATAATTACTATGACGGCGTTGGAAGTCGCCACGTGGATTGGTTTTGTAAAGAGAACTTCTCTGCTAGATCGAGATCGAACTCGGCAGAGAGGGGGCCAATATTTGGAGATGAAAAATCCTATTGCCACGTAAAGGACGGGGATTCGCTAGTAAAGCTAGATTTGAAAGAAAAAACTTACGAAGCTCCATCTCAGAACCTTCCAAGATGGAAGACTTGTCATTTCCTATTAAGGATCAACCTGTCATTTTCGGGAAAGTGTCCAAGCTCGATCTGCTGGAGCCCGACACGTCCGACCTCAAATCCGACCAAGGTAACCGCCTGTCGCAACCCCTGTCATAACCTAAACCTATAAATATAGAGCTTCATTTTACTATTAAGTATCGAATTTCTCCTCGAACTTAATATTGAGTCTGAGCTGCTTACTGACTTCAGCGTCGGAGATTTTACCCTCTAGTGCAGGTCATTCCTTAGCGTTTCGGGTCGGAGCAAGGGCCGGGTTTGAGCTAGATTGACGTTGTGCAATTTCTTGCATAAATAGGCATCAATTATAAGCAATTCTAAAATAAATTTTACTTTAAAGAGAATTGCTCCCCCTAAATAGATAAACAATATGCATAAGAGGGATAAAGTTCAAATCATACCTCAATAAGCTTTCACATAAACTATTAAGCTTAAGTGGAGGTGTTCATAGGAAGGATTCACAATTTTAGCTTTAATGAACTCGAACAATTTTAGAAAGTTATCCCAACATACTCAATTTCAAAATCACTAGTATACTCTTTTAAAATAATTACATAAAGAGGAATAAACAATGATGAGCAATATGAAAAAAAAAATCATATATAAATGGTATTACTCCCCCTAAAATCATGCATTCTCCTTTCAAAAATAGAAATCAATAAATATCAAGGAGATAAAAGAAATACAAGCAAAATTATCCTAACAACTTGTACAAGATAGATATATTAAAACAAATCATGGTATATCAATCTATCTTAAACAAATTATCAAAATATTCCACAAAATTTTCATTCAAGAAAATATGGCATAAGACAAGTAAAATTTCAAGACAGCAATTTTAATTCTTTTGGTTATGCACAAAAACAAATTTTCAAAACTAAATGATAGACTAAGCAAAATAATCTCAATGAATGAACTTATCAAATCCATACAAGATTTAAAACATCATCATGATACCAAAATATTAAATGTTAGAGAATAAACACCAATTGATAAAGAAAAACTAAAATTGATATCAATTTGTCAAAATAACAATATCACCGTTTATGTCACCAAAACAAATCTCAATAAACATTAGCAAATAACATGGTAAAAAGATTAATCGATTTTGAATAAATAGCTAATGGAAAACTAATTTCATAAATACTCCCCTTATGAAAATTTCAAAACAACTCTTTTCAAACAAAATTTGTTGATGAACAAAATTTTGAAATTAATTTTCATAGAGAGCATATAGTTTATGGAAGCATCTAAACAAATTCTTCTAAGAGAGTAAACAATAATCATCAATAATAATATTTCTCAAAACTCACTATCCTCGATATTTTTAAAGAAAGCACAAGGACCTAATTGACCAAAAATTAAAAAACTTTAAATTTATTTAAGAATCAAGAAATTTGGATAAATTTACAAATCAATCAATTAGATAAACATCAACATTAAAAACCAATAATCAAATACTCCAGCAATAAGCAATATGAATTATGGATAAATCTCAACAAAATCTACATATACTTTTAAGAGCATTAATTCACTAATTCATAAATAATCAAGTAAAAAGATTAATGTCAAAAATATTTCCAATGTACTCAAGGGTATTTAATCTAATAAACAATAAGGCTCAAGAGACAAATTCAAACTTCTCTAACCTAGCAAGAAGATAAAGTTACCGAAAAAGTCATTTTCCTTTGTTGTATTTCAAGCAAGCCATAGTGTTGCTCCTTTAAAATTTACTTTCAATTTGAAGTCCGAATCAATGGTTTGCTTCTTGAAACATACCTACTGATTACGCTTGTTTACATGCGTAAAAAGAAGGTTTTAGATGCTGTTTTTACTATGTTTCAGCTTTGTTTCGGATTTTTCTCGATCGTTTGAGTTCCAATTCATGCAAAATTCATATACTATGGTTTGTCGATGGCTTATATTGTATTTATGACATTTTAGGACCATTTGAGAGTGCAAATTAATCAAAAGAAGCAAAAGGACGAAAAAGTTACATGGGAGGCGCCAGGCGCCTGGGATGCCTGCAGAAAAACAGGTTTTCTTCCAACTTTGCCCTTAATGAAACGCGTCTTCCAATGCGTTTTGGTGGTTCCAACCGATGCATACGTGTAGAAGAAGTGTTCCACTATCAGTTTGAGCACGATTTGGTCAGTCAAAGGAGTTGGAAATGGGTGATTCACCATCGTTTTAGGACCTACCTAACCAATTCTGCAAAGCTATAAATTCCAGCAACTTCTCCACCAAATTCATCAAGCCTTGCTTCCTTCTCTTGATCATTTTTAGTGTTTCTTTGTTGCTTTCTAAGTACTTTTGAGTTGCTTTCATTAGTTGCTTTTGGTTTTTAAATCCCGAGCACTTTACATTCTTTTATTGAGCTTTGTTTTGTTCCATTTGTACTTAGTTATTTTCTACTTATTCAAATATATAAAAATCGAGCACTTTGCTTATCTTCTCTTTGTCTTTACTTTATTTTTAGTTAAGAGAGTTGTGTTTTTGGAGGAAAGAGCACGTGACACTCTCCCTTGCTTGAAAGAGAAGGGCGAAGCTCTCAATCCCGATAAAAACTCTCCGTTAGTTAACTTTCGTTTTTCACACATGCATTCCACATTCAACCATTTTACTTGCTGTATTTTCTTCAATATGTCTTTCTAAATTCCCGTCTCTAGCCCGGTTATGGATAGTTAGCCTTTTATGTCTAAAAAGGGTTTGCTAAGAAGTAGTGTTTTTACTTTCCATTCATTGCTCAACATGTTTTCCCAAAAAGTTAGGATTTAGAGAAGGCCACTGTAAGTCTTAACAAGTCAATACTGAAAAGGTTGCTTATTTGCATTGTTGAGTGGTTAAACCGAGGAGAGGAGCGCCTTAGACATAAGGGTTCCGCTTAAGTAGCCTAGACATAGGACCTTAACCCGAGGTTGCGACTATTTCCATCCTAAAACTAAGATATATCTCATAATAGACATATTAGGGAATGTCTTAGGACTTTGAACTTGCTTAGACATAAGTAAAGTGAGAAGCGTAGTCGTTAGTTTCTAAAGTAAAATGCATATTGTCCTTAGCATGTTTTTGATTCTTTGTTGGCTAACTTGAAGTAATTCGGGCTAGGTTTTATTATTATAAGTCCAAATCCCAAATCCAAAACCATTATTTGTGACCACTTCCCATTTACAAGAATCACTCATTTCAACATTCACTATTCTTTAAAACTTCAGAGTTTGGAAATTGTTTAGAAGTCCTTGAGGATCGATACTTGGATACTCCATCCATTTTATATTACTCTGACAGGTGTGCGCTTGCATCTATATAATTGTTACCACGCTTAGCGCGTGCGTTCAGCATAAACGCCCAGTCACCTACAAAAAGAAAGCTCAACCAAAAGATGTTGGTACCCATTTATTAGGTCCTTCATTGTTAGTGAGCATAGGTTTTGGAACCCATTTTAAATTATTTCCAATATTTTTAGTATTCATTTTTTACAAACGAATATCGAATTAATTACCAATTTTGCCATATCACACAACATTAGACAAGAACTTCTTTTTAGCAAAATTATTTTGTATACTATTTTTCTTAAAGAAATTCTTTCTTGGAGAATTTTTCAATCTAAAACAATTAGGCTTAGTATAACCTTTAACTCCACAAAAATGACATACGGCACAAATTTTGATTTTACAAGTATATCTCTAGTCCTTTTATGTCTAGGTACAACATAGGCATGTTTATGCACAAAGTTGAATTTTGCGTGTATATTTCTATCATTTCTATGTTTATGTATAAATTTAGCACTTCTATTGAGATTTGAGGTATTAGATTTAGACAAGTAACAAGAATAAGTTTTATGTCCATACCTGCCACATGAGTAACAAACAGCATTATGCAAGGATTTATCTTTTTCAACAAATTTATGCACTCTACTTTTCTTTTGGAAATTTTCTTTTCGAGCATTGTACAACTTTGCTGTTTGAGAAAAATTTCTTCTAGAAGAAGTAGTTTGTGCATATTTCAATTTAAAGCACTTAGGTTTAATATGACCTTCAATACCACAATGACAACATATAGGCACAAACTTAGTTTTAGCATTCTTAGAACCAACATTAGGCATATTAACTTTAGGCACAATAGGAGATGCTTTAACAAACTTGAAGAAGTAGGGCACTCATCAATATAGCCTAAACCTCTCTTATCACCATAAGGTTTTCCTACTTCAATTATTTTGTATAATCTTTGAGAACCTATTGTCAACTTTGTAATAGAATCTTTTGAATCTCAAGCTCTTTATTAGAAAGTATTAATTTTCTCACAATTATCATTGTTTAGGGAAGAGAATACCCTGGACACGTGGAGGACCCCTATTGGTGCTCCAAGATGACTCATGAGTCATGCCCAGCTCGGACCGCCGAGATCACCACCACTAGCGTTGACAGATGCTAAGTATGAGGGCCGAGGAGAACCTGGCCAAGGTCCGACCTACCGGGAAGCTCGGTAGGGGCCGATGTGAGCTACTGTCAGCGGCGTGATTATCGGGTGTAACCGTCGGTCCCGAGATTACCGGGTGTAACCGACGGTTCCAAGATTACCAGGTGTAACCGTCGCAAGATTAGCGGGACTACCACCCATAAGTAGAGGACCTCACTCCACGATCAGGTACGCACTCCAGAGAGAAATGGAGGCAATGCGCACACAAATGTGGTCCATGGAGGAAATGTATAACGAGATGATAATAGCTGCAGGCGTAGGATCCCGATCTGAAAATCGAATGACGCGCATTAACATACGCGAGCAAAGGGGTTCCCACCTCGGCCCAGTCGAGGAGGAACATCCCGAAGACAACGAGAGTGAGGGACACACTCGCCGAAGAGGAGACCTCCGTGAACACAACAACAGAAAGAGAGGCTCATCTCTCCGAAAAAGACAGTCACCATCCCGCTCACACGGGAGCTCCAACCAGCAGGCTGAATCCTCTCGCAACCCAGTAACTCCTGCAGGAGTGATTACAAGGGAGGAGTTCGACCAGCTGAGGGGCCAGCTTGACGCTCAGGTGGAGGCCTTAAAGGCCAAATGTGAGCAGAAAGAAGGTCCACTGAACGATGGCGACTTGGGAGAATCGCCCTTCACCTCGGACGTTTTGGAAGCACCGATCCCTCCGAAGTTTAAAGCTTCGACCGTGAAACCTTATGATGGGTCGAAAGACCCCAAGGATTATGTTGAGGTCTTTGAAGGCCTCATGGATTTCCAAGCGGCATCAGATGCAATCAAATGCCGCGCCTTTCAGATCGCGCTTACTGGCAGCGCGCGATTGTGGTATCAAAGACTGCCAGCCAGGTCGATCTCGACCTACTCTCAGCTGAGAAGGGAGTTCCTCGCCCAGTTCTCTTCTCGACATTATGACAAAAAGACAGCGACCCATCTCGCCACCATCAGACAGACGGAGGGTGAGACGCTGTGACAATATGTCACCAGATTACAAGAGGAGCAGTTGAAGGTCGCACACTACTCCGATGACTCGGCCATGTGCTATTTTCTCACCGGTCTAGTCGACGAGACCCTCACGGTGAAACTTGGAGAGGAGGCCCCGGCCACCTTCGTCGAGGTGCTTCAGAAGGCGAAGAATGTCATCGATGGACAGGAGCACCTCCAAACTAAAACCGGCCGACCAGAACGAAAGATCGGCCGGGGCAGAAGTGGAAAAGATATAGAAAGGGCAGATCCCAAGTCCAAGGACAAGGAATCATTTTCCAACGGCCGAGCTGAGTATCGGAGGGCGGAGAACGGACCTACCAGGAGCCGACCTTATGAACGCTTCACCCCGACCACGATTCCAATTTTCGAGATCCTAACGAACATCGAGAAGTCTGGAATGGAAAAACTACTCAAACGTCCTGAGAAGCTTCGGGGAGCCCCGGAGAGGCAGTCAACAAGATCATCAAGCGAGGCATCAAACTTAGACTGGACTCCAAGAAAGGCAGGTGGCCCGAGGAGCTACCAGAGGTTTTATGGTCGTACCGGACCACCCAAAGAGAATCGACGGGTGAGACCCCGTTCTCCCTGGCCTTCGGCTCCGAAGCTGTAGTCCCGGTTGAGATCGGCATGCCATCCGACAGAGTAGAGCATTACGAGCCTACGGTAAATGAGGAAGAGCTGCTCCTCAACCTCGACTTGTTGGAAGAAAGAAGAGCAATGGCCCAGCTACGCCTGGCGGAATATCAGGGCAGAATGGCCAGACATTACAACGCCCGCGTTCGACCTCGGACCTTTCAGGTCGGACATCTGGTCTTAAGGAGGGTCCAAACCCATGTAGGTGCCCTTGATCCGACCTGGGAGGGCCCGTTTGAGGTCAAGGGCATAGTCCGACCTGGGACGTACGTATTGGCCGATCTGAAAAGAGACGTCCTCGCGCACCCGTGGAACGCGGAGCACCTGAAGCGTTATTATCCTTGAAATGCCAAAGAGGTTTTCCATGGATCTGTAAAAAACTGTTTCAAAAGAATTATGATCGGAATTAACGTGGTGATTTAATTTCATGATCCCGAGTTCGACCAGAAATTAAATGGGGGCCACGGACTCCCACGCGATCACATTCCAGCAGTCGGTTAAAATTCAATCCTCCAAAACCTAAGGGTACGAAGTGCGATGCCAAAACCACTGATGAACTTAAAATTCAAACCTTCAAGGTAAAGGGACGATGTGAAAAGTTCAAAATGATCAAGCCTCTGAACCTGAGGGTACGATCTACGATATGAAGAACAGCTACGGACTTAGGATTTTAGCCTTTTAACGTTTTTAAGTTAAGGGTGCGATGTTAAAAAATCCAGAGTTGGTGCAATGCATTGAAGGCGCGACCTCAAAAGTAAGAGGTGCGAGGTAACATTGGCTGCAGTTCAAAGAAAAAGCAAAGAAAGGAAAGATGTTGCCAACAACAAAGTAAAAACAAATGGGAGCTTCTTTATTGAATGGAGAGCAGAGCCGAGGCTTATAGACCTTGCAGCTCTGCCCTGACACTTACAAACAAAAAACAAAAGAGAAGAGAAGAAAGACAGCGAAAAGCCTCTTGAAGGGTGGTCGCCTAAGAGCCTGCTTGAGGAGCGCCCTCTTGAGTGGTGCCGACCTGATCCTCTTCGAGATCGGAGTAGTCAGAGTCCAGATCTCTGACGTACTTGTCCACCAACGCTTGGGGGCCAGGGGTGCCGCTAGGCCCAGACGCCCACTGCTCAGCGTACCTCTTCTTCAGACCACCGAGATCGATCTGAAGGTCAGGCATGTCGGAAGCAATGCCCTTCATGAGAAACTTGAAGCCCGCGTCAGAGAAGTCTTTGGCAAATCCATCGAAGTCAGGATGTTGCCTAAACGATTCCTCCAATAGGGCTCCATTGCTGAGACGCTCCTTCACCGTCTCCAGCTCGGCAGTCGCATGCTTCAGCTCCTCCTCCTTCGCTTCAAGCGCTTGGAGCATGTCGTCCTTCTCCTTGAGGAGTTGGAACTTCTCCTTCTCCAAGCCCTTGGTGATAGCGTGGGCAGCTCGGAGCTGGGCCTTACGTTTGTCTTCTTCCTTCTTCAGCAGCTCGGCCTTCAAAATTTCCACCTCAGAGTGAGCCTTCAGCAGCTCATCCTTCATTGTGGAGGAAGCAGCCTCCAAGGCAGCAGAGAACTCCTCATTCTCCCTCGCTGCCAGAACTTCCCTCCCATCCAGCTCGGCCTTCACGGGCAAAGCCGATTGAATGGAAGCAATGAACGCCTGAGAAAAGGTACAACTAAGAACTTAGACCGAGCTACCTGTTAGGTAAATTGAGCAAAAACACCAATCTTACCTTAGCGGCGTAGTCGATGGTCCTCTGCAGAACGGACCCTGGGTCACTTACAAATTTGGATGCCCTCCTTAGGCAGCGGTCCAAACTTGCGGCCGAGATGCGGGACACCTGGTCCCTCACCCCAGAACTTGACGGCTGAACTCTGAACCGTGCCGTCACATCGGACGTCCCGCCTATCCTGGCCTCAGGATCGTCCACCCGACCTGCGAAGCTCGCAGGCAAGACCCCACGAGCTCCGACCTCCAAGGGGAAGGTGGTCTTCTTCTTCTTCCTCCTTCGCTTCAGAGGGACTTCCTCCCTCACCTCCTCGCCCAAGGGCGAGACGTCCACCGCCTCGGTCTAATCCCTGGGGCGCTTCTCCCTCGAAGGACACCTAGAAGACTCCAGCTCGATCACTAGGGCTGGATCATCCGAGGCTGGCCCTACCACAGCAGGGGTGGCAGGTTTCGAACTCTGGGCGGCCTCGAGAGCATAGGCTCGGCCCTTGGACTTGCACTTCACGTTGCTTGCAAATCCGCAAACCATGGCTGTAAAATAAAAATAGGGGTCAACACAAGGTTAGAGGAAAACGGAGGGAAGCAAGCTCGGCATACCAAGTTTGGAGTTCGGCCTTGAGGATTCAATGGGACGAACTGCGGGGTTGTAATCTAGCAGCCCGGACTCAAGCAGCAGCTTGTTGGTCACCAAGGTTCCGACCTTCCTACCCCTCGAAAAACGCTCCTTGTAATATTTCAGCGTGTCGAAGAAGGCTTGGTAAGCTCGGGGACTAGTCGGATTGAAACTGCACAAAGACAAAATTTGAGTCAGACCTGGATAACAAGAAAGAAAGTTATCACAAGAAGTAAGAACTACTCCGTACCTAGTTTCCCAAACCTAGTGGGAACGTCAAAGAAGGAACGACCTGACTCGTCCTTTGCAAGCCATTCCCCAGAAGCGTAGAACCACTTCCTCACCCATCCCTTGATGGAGGTCGGCCCCTTAACTACACCGCCTGCGCCTTTCCTTGCGCACATATAGAACCGACCAGGCTTCTTAGCTATTCTTTTCGCTTCAAAGCACGCGAGGAGCTGGTCTACGTCTAACAGCTCGACCTCTTCACTATCCCGAGCTCGTAGCCAAAAAAGGATGGCCAAAGCGAAAATGACACCCCACCCATTGGGGGGCCACTTGAGCCGGAGCCAGCCCAGTTCGGAAAAGAAACTCTTGGACGAAAGGGTGAAGGGGAAGTCTGAGGCCGTACTCAAACATTTTGAAGTAGAGAGTGACCCATCCCTCTGGAGGATTGTCAGCTCTCTCCCCCTCCTCCGGAATCCTAAGGAGGATGTTCTCAGGGATAGCGAACCCCCTAGAAGGGTATTCCAAACCCTGACCCGAGGTAGAGGCATCACTATCCTCCCCGTCATCGGAGAACCTAAAGTTTTCTATCTCCTCGAGCTCGGACTCTAACCTACGAGTTAAATCCTCATCAGATCCTAAGTTGCTGCTAAAAGAGGACGACATGCCTACTACGTTTGAAAGAGAAAGTGATGGAAGAGACCGACCTACCAAGGGTTCGAGCTACCTTCAGATCGAACTCCAAGAATTCAGGGAACGTAAGGTATGACCTGAAGGATTGGGGGTATTTATAGCTCGTCGGAGAAATTTCCCCACCGTACACGTGTAATCAACGAGCGGCTAGGATCCTCCCTAAGATCCAAAGCGTCGGAATATTTGAATATTCCGACGATAAATCTACCGCAACGGTCATATTTTCCCACGAATAGGAAGTTGCCACGTGTCCAAAGCAAGTCGAATGAACTTCTCTGCGAGGTCGAGATCGGACCCGACAGAGAGGGGGCCAATGTTTGGGGAAGAGAATACCCTGGACACGTAGAGGACCCCTATTGGTGCTCCAAGATGATTCATGAATCATGCCCAGCTCGGACCGCCGAGATCACCACCACTAGCGTTGATAGATGCTAAGTATGAAGGCTGAGGTGAACCTGGCCGAGGTCCGACCCATCGGGAAGCTCGGTAGGGGCCGATGTGAGCTACTGTCAGCGGCGTGATTATCGGGTGTAACCGTCGGTCCCAAGATTATCGGGTGCAACCGACGGTCCCGAGATTACCTGGTGTAACCGTCGCGAGATTAGCGGGACTACCACCCATAAGTAGAGGACCTCACTCCACGATCAGGTACGATAATTTCTGACCTCGAACTAAGCTGGGAATCCGACCTATACTGACTTGATCGTCGGAGTGCTCACCTTTTTGTGCAGGTCCGCCCAAGTATTCAGATCGGTCCGGAGGCCGAGTTCGAGCTGCAATCTGAAATACACTGTTATGCATATCCTTGCATAAACAATCATATTCAAGGAATTTAATTTTATCAATGAGACAAAATTTCTCTTTTTCTAAAGATGAATTGCTAATTTCTAAAATAACAATTTCATTTCTCAAACTAGCAATTTTATCTTTTAATTCAAAAGAAAAAGATTCAATTTTCTCATTTTTATTTCTCAATCATTTAATTCAACTTTTATTCACATGCTAAAAATTTGAAATCCTCATTCTCATTTTCAAGAAATTTAATCCTATCATTCAAGGCATGTTTTTCATCCCAATAATTATCAATATGCAAGACATTATTAGTAGCTCTATTTTTCAAACAATAATTTTCATCTATCAAAGATTTATTTTCAATGGACAATGTTTTGTACTTCTTTGACAGTCTAACATATTTAAAGCTAACTTTTTCAACGTCATTTTGCATATTCTCAAATGCATCAAATAATTCCTCATAAGTTGGGGGCTTATGAATTACCTCATCGCCATCGCTTTCAAGATCGCTCCCATTGTCCGAATGTGCCATCAAACACAAGGACGATCCATCACATTTTTCTTTTTCCACTTTATGGAATTTTTCTTGATTTTGAGAATTATAATTCTCCTTCACATCAAAAAGTCATTAGCAATACAAGGAGAATTTTCAACATTATACATATTATCAAGAAAATTTCAAATATCATATGCATTTATAAAATCTGAAACTTTATCATATATTTTTCTATCTAAAGCGCAATATATGATATATCATATGTTGATATATCATTCTCACAAACATACCAAATATCAAAATCAATAGCAATCAAAAACGTTTTCGTTCTATATCTCCAAACATCATACTTTCTACCATCAAAAACTGGAGATTTATCAATACAATAACTTTCAAATAAATCTAAAGTTGTCATAGCTCTAGAAATTAAGCTTTTCAAATCATTTTTCAAAAATTAATAAGATACTTAGTATCAAGATAAAATTTGAAAAATAATTTATGTAGAAGAGCGAAATCGAGCTCTGATACCACTTGTTGAATCAGTATGACAACCCTAGAGAGGGGTGAATAGGGTTTGAGACTTTTATAAACTTTTTACATGGTGGGCCCAATTTAAATAAATGAGTAAGTTTTTTATGATCAAATGAATTTAGCATAAAATTAAAGAACAAATTAGAAATACAAACACCCTAATTAATTTCACTACCAAAAATTTAAATATAAATATTGACCATAAAGATGAATAACAAATTCGAACAATTACTTTCATGCAATTTGTAATAAAGAAAGTTAATTGCAAAAATTAAATAGAGAGGGGCTAGAGAGAGTGACACTGGAAATTTATAGTGGTTCGGCAACAATCGGCCTACCCTACCTCTGAAGCTCCTCTTGGATGTTCAATTGAAGAACTTGCTTCTTTCCACAGCTTAGAGTCCGATCGGTACAATATTCTTACAAAATAAAGCCCTCAAATGGCTAAGAGAAATAAAAATTAGAAGCACAAATATCTCTCAAATAAAATCTCCCTCGAGAATTTAGAACAAAAATTGAAGATTTGAATAGAGATTAACGAGGTATAAATTGGAGAAAAAATTGGGAGAAAATTGTTGTTAAAATTTGAAAAAATGAGGGATTTAAATAGAGGAAAAAATTGGAAAGAAATTTGAAATGAAATTTAAATTTGGATCATTAGATTTCAAATGATTAAAGATGAAAGGTTGAGATTTAATTGAATAAAATAATAATATTATATGCATAAGATAGCCACCGAATAGTTTAAAAAAACTTTGATTTTCTTTTCATTTCTTTTCTCTTTCTTCTTTTTTTTCTTTTCTATTTCTTTTTTCTTATTTATTTCTTTTCACTTCCTTTCTTTTTTCTTTTCTTTCTTTATATTTTTTTAATGATACAAATTTCACCACATGTTATCTTTCTATTCGTGACATAGATAAATAATCTGACACGTCATCCGCCACATGTATTTTTCTTTCCAGCTCGTTTTATCCATAAATTATTTATTTAAACTCTGACTTGGGTGATTCAAAATTTGTTGGAATCGTTGTAACGAGCTCTACGCTGTAGACACTTCAAAATATAAAATTGTCAAATATCAAAATTAAGTTTGTTATCATCAAAACATTAATTAATTAATTTGAGATTAAAGGCCAAAAAGCTAACATCTTGTACCTGTTGTACATTGAAGTTTATAATGCAAATCTGAAAGCCTCGTTAAAGAAAAAGAGAGAATGTTTGGAAGTAGAATTTGCATATATACCAAAATAATAAGTCTTTAGACCCGCTTAATATGAATTATTTGGATGTTGCAAATGTTTTTAAATCTCCGGAAGATATGATGAATTTTGTTGAAGAGAGAATATGCAATGAAGATATATGTCTAGCAGATAGTGCAACTACGCACACAATACTGAAAAGTAGAAAACGTTTTTCCAAATTGACAATGTTGGAAGCAAAAGTCAATACAATATCAGGTTCTGCAAACCTGATTGAAGATTTTGGAAAATCATATATTATTTTGCCTAGAGGAATAAAATTTACAGTTGACAATGTATTATTCTCTATTCAATCAAAGAAAAATCTACCAAGTTTTAAAGATATACGTTATAATGGTTATCATATTGAGACTGATGATAATAATAATATAGAATATCTCTATATCATATCTATTGTCTCACACAGCAAATGTATACGGGAAAAGCTACCTGTTTTTTCTTATAGGTTATATTATACACATGTACGAGTAATTGAAACATATGGAACAATGAACCTGAAGTTCATGAATCCAAATATATTTACTATTTGGCATTACCGGTTGGGACATCCTGGATCCATAATGATGAGACTAATTATCGAGAATTCACATGTGAACGGATCGGATCCCACAGTAGAAGCGCGTGAACGTGTGTGCTTCGATCTTGTTTTAGAATTACAAAAAAAAAAAAGATATAAGCATGAGTAAGAAGGAAAGCGTTTCACCCCTCGACTTACACTTAAGGTTTGGGGAGCTCCGACAGGGGGACTTGAGTCTCAGCTGAAAGGGAAACTGAGAGATCGAGAGAGAATTACTCGTTGGAGTTTCGGAAACTCAACAGTCGAGTACCGAGATGTCCGTCAAAAGGAATTGGGAGAGCCCCCTTTTATAGGGAAGGAGGGAACTAGGAAGACCTCCCTACTTTCCACCATTAATGTGGGAGGTTTCCTCCCATTTTCCTTTTCCTTTTTTTTTCTTTTTTTTTTAATTAAAACAATTTTAGTTAAAATAATACAAAAAATTATTAATTTAATTAAATTAGATCTAATTTAATTTAACCAAATTAATATATCACATTAATTTAATGAATGTAATTAAATTATATTCAATTAAATTAAACTTAAAATAATCAACTATATTAGAATCAAATTATAATATCCATCTCTCTCATAATTTTGAATCCAATTCAAAATAAACATTATATTATAATGTATCAACATACATTATGTTAATTGCATCTCATACAATTAACCTTAATTCTCTTTAACTAATTTGAACAATCCAAATTCCTTTCAAGACTAACTGTATTTAACTATTCTTTACGAGCTAGCAAGAGGACCTAATGGACCTACAAATCGGAAGCTCCAACGATACGAGATTAATTGATTAAACTCCTTAACCATATTAATCAGCATTTGTTAACTGTCGGTCACTCCACTAAAGACCCACAATTGCACTCTTCTCACTGTAGAATATTTTGTCCATGGATTTTGACTAGTGACGGTAAGTCAATCCTTCACGAGTGTTCGTAACCACAACTGGGTCAAATTACCGTTTTACCCCTATGTTACATCTTATACCTTAAGTACTGTTGATCTTCTAATAACAACCCGGTTATGGTCCAACCAATAATCGGAAGTTCCTCTCGGGCCAGTGAGAGGGTGGGGCCCATTGTTCAAGTCCCAAAGTCAGCACTTAAGATAACACTCATTTACTTACCCTAAAGTCGGGAAGGAGTGAATTTCATCTTGTGTAGTTATGTTCCCAGCTCCCTACCCGGTCTCGTCCCCAAAATGGTAGGCATATTGAGTCGACAACTCGGGTCACTCTCACACATACAAATCAAAAGACAAGCCCTAACAGGCAGGAGTCCATAACTCACTCAGGATTGAGATCGAGTTACCTGGTCATCCTATTGAAAATTAATCTATTAGCTAACGGTGTTAGAGCTAAAGATTAATTATTTCGCGGTCCGATCTTCTACAAACTCATTCTATAGGATACCCCCACTTGCATGTCTCCACACGAACGACCTGGATTAAGTCATTTGTAACTATTACAAAGTGGGTCGTATCCATAGTGTTACCAGGATAAGATACCCAACCTTGTCCATATACTATAGATCCTTTTAGGTTACTACTGGAACATTATCCACCTGTATATCGAATATATACTGTATATCTGTTATATACTGTTCCAGTTACATGACATAACCTCGGATGTTAGATTATTTGATTTGAGTTAATGCAATTCTATCAATAACAACTTTATTGAATTAATATTCATTTTATGTTTACAAACCATGAGTTTAGGGCATAAAACCCAACAACATGGACATCCATTGAAAAACCAGAAGATTCTTCAATCTAATGAATTGTTATGTGATGCTTGCTCTCAAGGTAAATTAATCATTAGACCATCACCAACTAAAGTGGGGATAGAATCACCATATTTTTAGAATGAATTCATGGTGATATACGTGGGCCTATTAATCCATCAAGTAGACCCTTTAGATATTTTATGGTGTTAATAGACGCATCTAGTAGATGGTCACAAGTATGCTTATTATCAAGTCGAAAACTTGCATTTGCAAGATTACTTGTTCAAATAATTAAGTTACAAGCACAATTTTCTGATTATACAATTAAGATCATTTGTCTTGATAATGCAGGTGAATTTACATCCCAATCATTTTATAAAAAAAAGGGTTTGGCCAAATCATGTATAAAACGATTGCTGTTAATTGCTAGACCATAACTTATAAGAGCTAAACTTTCTACATCTGTATGGGACCATGCTATTTTGCATACAGCATCACTTGCACGCATTAGGCCAACAACCCATCATAAATATTCTCCAGTACAATTAACTTATGGCCAAGAGCTGAATATTTCGTATCTGTGAATTTTTTGATGTGCAGTATATGTTTCCATTGCTCCACCACAACATACTAAGATGGGCCCTCAAAGGTGGTTCAGAATATATGTTGGTTTACTGCACGATTTGCTTATTGTCATTTTAATGAGACAAATTTTCCAACATTAAGTGGAGGGTATTAAGAATTTGGAAAAATAAATTACATAGAATGCATCTTTATTGTCTCATTTAGATCACCGTATAGATCAAAGTGAACTTGAAGTTCAGAAGTGTTGGGTGTGTTGCCCTAAACTCGTAGTTGTATTTTGTAAAAACAAATATCTATTTAATAAAGTTTTATTCAATAAATTTGTTGTTGAATCATAGCTTTGCATTGTCCAAAATACAATAAACTAAATATCCAAGGTTATTCTTGATGTAATCGGGACAGTATATATACTGGGTATATAGTTGATGTACGGGGTATATATTTGATATACCACTGATATATGAATGAATAATATCCCGTGAATAACCTAAAGGGTCTATAGTATATGGATAAGGCTGGGTACCTTATCCTGGCAACACTATGGATACGGCCCACTCTGTAAAGGTTACAGACGACTCGATCCAGGTCGTTCGTGTGGACACATGCAAGTGGGGTTATCCTGTACAACGAGTTTGTATAAGATCAGACCGTGGAATAGGCAATCTTTAGATGTAACACCGTTAACTAATAGATTGCTATTTCTTAGGATGACCAGGCAACTCGTTCTCAATCCTGAGTGAGTTATGGACTCCTGCCCATGAGGGCTCGTCCTTTGATCTGTATGTGTGAGAGTGGCCCTAGTCGCCGACTCAACATTCCTACCATTTTGGGGACGAGACCGAGTGGGGAGCTGGGAATATAACTTCACAAGATGGAATTCACTCCTCCCCGACTTTAGGGGAATAGATGAGTGTTCCCTTAAATGCTGACTCCGGGACTTGAACAAGGGGCCCCACCCTCTCATTGGCCGAGAGAGACTTCCGGTTATTGCTTGGACCATAATCGGGTTCTTCATTAGAGGAGCAGTGGTGTTTAAAGAGTAAGATGTAACTGAGGGGTAAAACGGTAATTTGACCCAACTTGAGTTACGAACACTCGTGAAGGATTGACTCGTCATTAATGGCCATTATCCATGGACACGAAAACATTCTGCAGTGAAAAGAGTGCAACTGCGAGTCTTTAGTGGAATGACATGTAGTTAACGAATCTAGATTAACTCGATCAATGAGTTTGACTGATTAATCTTGCATCGTTGGAGCTTCGGATCTGTAGGTCCATTAGGTCCCCTTGCTAGCTCATAACGGCTAAAACGAGGATCAAGCTTTTGGAAGAATTTGAATTGTTCAAATTACTTAAGGGATTATATGTATATTGATACATTATAATATATAGTTAATTGTAAATTAAAACTATATATTATGAGAGATATTATTTGAATGAGATTCAAATAAAATTAATATGAATAAGATTCATATTAAAACTATAGGTTAAAAATAATGTGCATAAGATGTACATTAAAACTATAGCTTATACGAGAGTAATGTTTTAGAATATGATTCTAATTTTATAATAAATAATTAAGTGTTAATTATTTATGTATATATATATTTATTAATTATTAATTGGATTAATAATTAATTATATTAAGTAATTTGATTAATTAATTTTATATATATATTCATTATTATATATATTATTATATATATTTTTTAATTATTATTATATATTATAAATATTATTATTATTATTATTATTATTATTAACTCCCCTGTAAAATTGCAGGGGAGTGGGAAGTGTTGTGACGTGGGGAGTTACCCCACGTCACCCTTCTTCTTCTCCAAGTGTTGGAGAATGACGAAGAAGGTGTTACAGAACAGAAAAGAAAACTCTCAGATCTCTCAAAAGAAAAATTCTCTCAATTTCTCCCTCTCTTCGATAAAGGTGCTACCACAAGCACGATCCCGAGACCCAAGAGGATAGCGAGGAAGATCCGGTGGTGGTGTTCGAGGGGAATTCACTGAAGAAACGTTCTTCAAAGGTTTGGAATTTCCCCTGTATTTTCTTCTTTAAAACTCGATTTTGTATCCCGAAAATCAGCAACGAAAATCC
This sequence comes from Momordica charantia, assembly GCF_013281855.1. Taxonomy (NCBI): domain Eukaryota; kingdom Viridiplantae; phylum Streptophyta; class Magnoliopsida; order Cucurbitales; family Cucurbitaceae; genus Momordica; species Momordica charantia. The sequence goes on along the minus strand of NW_028275161.1, from coordinate 7,176,682 downwards.
GTTTCCGCTACGAGATTCACATCCCTTCAAGAAGATAATCCATTTTCAAAATATAGCAAAAAAAATTACCAAATGCGTTTATAGATGTTAAGAAAGTGACTAAGTCATATATTTCGCCTGCAAAGGCTCCATCGAAAATTGATATCCCAATACAGCAAGTTGCATTAATGAGTCTACGACACGCCAAAAGCATGGGAGACCAATGGGTTTCAAAGATAAAAATCCTCAAAAAAGAAAAGTAGTAAATGGTCAAAGTGACTCAATTGTGAATGTGGATATTCCAGCAGAAATCCAAAGTATGACTACTCATAGAGATAAATTCAACATTATTCCTTATATATCAAATAGCAAATAAGTTCAACATTCCTTCTAGTGAATGTGAAAAACAAGATTAAGTCTCCAAAATAAGTATCAAGAGACATTTAAAACAACAAAAGAGCTTATTTTATAATTTAAAAATGTTAAAAACCTTTCACCTCCTTCCCCTCTTGGACAATACAACAAAGAACTGACTTTCAGTTGTAAGTCATCCATTCTACTCCTATCTAAAGTGATGTTAGGTTGCTTCACCTTCACCCTTCACAAAGACAGGTACAGGTGCGCTTCGCTCGGCCACATGGTGAACATGTTTTGAGCTAATTGCATGTCAAGCGCTTAAGCGGATGGACAACAAGTGAATATTCTTGCCTTTTTTCCGCTTCGGTAGTGAATCACCTACTAAAAAAAGAGGCAGGCCTGCACGCCCTATTTGAGCAAAGGCAGAAGGAAGCTTGACTGCAAGACCCACCCATCGAGCAGGGACGAAAGTCGACCGTAGTGATTCGACGATGCCGAGTGGAAAGGTCGTCGCTCAACAGTCTCCAAGGAAAAAAAAACAAAACTTAAAACATCTGCCTAATGACCCAAAATAAAACCAAAGACCTAAATTAAAGCTCATAAGTAAGACTTCAAACAGTAATGCTTACTTGACGCGAAAAAATCTTAAGGCTCGGGTTAAACGTCTGAAACAATTTTTTAAAAAGAATTGAGGTTATAGACTCCCCATTTTAAAAATCTTTCGTCCAAATCACCAGTCAACAAACTTTGGACACTTTGAATTCAACTCATCATTATAACACTTGACCTAACACGATATAGCAAGTGCTTATGTTTTTGTTATTCTGACTAAAGTCATAACTGGTCTTTCTTTAGGTGAGGGTGTCTCCATTAAAAGGGACTAACTCACCATCCAATTCATCTAAGGTCATCATGTATTATATATCTTACGTTTACTGTTAGGGTTGACTTTTTACTACAGAAACATGTGTCGGTAGCCCTGTTTGACCACGTTTTTGACCCATTTCCCATCTTATTTGCCAAAAAGGATCACATATTCTTAAAGTAGAACATACATAGATTATTTCTGCATAAAAGTCAAACTATGGTACTTTAGGAAAAATATGAGATAAATACGGTCAAAGTTGGAAGAAAATAACAGAATTCTTTTTTTCCAGAATTGTGCCCGGCGCATTTTTGGAGGGCAATTTGTCAAAACGTACGTTTTGATTAATGAAGGGCAAGGAGGACATTTCTCACATGTTTATAACCGTGAGTCCAAGTCCAAGTGAGATGGTTAGGTGAATCTCACCCTTTTCCACCTAAAATGGAGGGGAGTTTCAACCAGGTGCTATAAAAGGAAGTCATCCATCCCTCAACAAATGATCCCTTCCAAGCTTCATTTCATCTTTTTTTATATGCTCTCTAGTTGTAGAATATGTTTTTAGGGTTTATGTTCATGTTCTAGTTGTTCATTTCTTCGTTTTTCACGCTTTTACCTTTTGTAGTGCTTTTAATTCGAGTTCTTACTTTCGTTCTTTGTTCATTCTGTTATCTTAAAGTTCTTTAGCGAGTTTCAACTCCCCTCACGCTCAAGAGAGAAGAGGGTCAAGCTAGAACTCCTTGTACGGCTTATTTATTCATTTAAATTCAATGAAAAATAGTTTTTTATGTTTTCGTGCATTTACTTTCATTTAATTATGTTCTAAATTAGTTATCAACCTCCTTTTGGAATAATGCCTTAGTCAAATGATTTGATTTTCAACACGCTCGGGATTTTAGCCAGATTGCGCCTGGCACTTTTTTGGGTTGGTTTCTAAAAACTTCTATTTACGTCTTTGTTCATTTGGCTAGTGAGAACTTGATTTATACACTAAAGCTCAACCTTGGGAAAGGTGAGTTAGGTAAAATAATAGGAAACCAATATGGGATGTGACTTAGGAATAAACGCATAAAACATGGTTCTAGGCATAGGCTCTCTGACCCATAATGCAAATGAGTTGGTAGATATTCTCTAGGATTGTAATCACACATAGGAAGTTACCCTAGCCTCTACAGCAACCAAAAGCGGTAGTGAAAGAGTAGAACTCAAATCCCAAGAAAAGTCAGGAATTGCGCCTGGTGCATTTTCCCAACATAGTGTGTTTTCCATGTTTTGCATAGGTCGGAGACAAGGAGGTTGAGTTTCATTAAATTGCTTGTTTGTTAAAACCCCAAACGACAACATCTCATCACATTTTTCTTCCTAAATCACAATTGCATATTTGAACCATTTCACTGCATTACTTGATTTTGAAAAGCAACAAGTCCTTGAGGATTCGACCTTGGATTACTTCCGAGTATTACTTGTGACCGTGTGCGCTTGCACGAGTGTCTAATCTTTTTAAAGGTAGAGAAAATTCAAACATTTACCATTAGAGTAAAAGTTTAATCATTTAGGGGTCTAAATAGCAGTAAAGAGCTTTCTCACTCTCACTACTTAACTAACAATTAATGAATAGTCTAAAGATTCCAACTATAGGCTTGTTGGCAAACAGAAGCAAAAGGATGCAGGGAACGACTCAACCTTGAATTGAAATATGTAGCAATATGATTATGAACTACGTATTTAAAGTAGAGTAAATCACTGAATTAAGAGTACCAACAAATAGAAAGAGGAAACTTAGTATCTTTTACATGTTCATGAGTTAGTGAACTGATGCCCACCTTTACTAGAGGTGTCTTTTAAGTTATATATGATCTACATTTCAAACCACTGATCAAACATTCTTAGCATAGTGGCCTTTCTTTCCGCACTTAAAACAAACCCTATTTTGTAACCAACAAAGTTCATCGTGGTGTTTTTGAAATGAGGAGAACAATGTGCGAGTACCTTGACCTTGTACGTGCTCCTGAGGGACCACAGAGATTTGGTCAGAGAATGACGAAAAATTACTTTCTCTTAACTCCAGAGGATGAGCCGACCTTATGTTTAGGTTTTGCCTCATTGGGGACAGTCTTCACCGTAATCAAGATACCCCGACTACTGTAGAAGTTAGTTTTTCTCAGAGTGACTAGCCATTTTATTTCTTTGTGTAGCCCTTTGTGAATCTTTTTTATCTTCTTTGCCTTAGTATTGACTAGATCTTGGCCAAAGTGACACAGTTCCACAAACATCCTTTCATACTTGGCTACTACCATAGTCGCTTAGGTGAGGTGTAAGAACTCTATCTCCTTATCATCCTTCACAAACTTTAGAAATTAGTAATCATATAATAGGTCCTTAAACCTTGTCTATGTGATGGGTATGTTGGTGTGGCCTTCTGAGGTTACTACTAAATTTCACGAATTAAACGCTTCGCCTCTCAGCATGAAAACTGCTTTTTAACCTTGAATCGGTTGTTGCAGCTTTGATATACAAACAGAGCTTCCAAATCCCTAATAAACTCATCAATCGTCGTAGCCTTCCCGATTCGTTCATCAAAGGTAGGGGCTCAAAGTGCCTAAAGTCTTTGATAAGTTGGGCTTCATCATCGAAAGCATGTGCTGGATAAGGTTGTTGGGTTGTAGCACCACCTGCTCGGTTTGTATTGTCAATTAACGCTTGCAGTGCTTTTTCAAGCAATGCCACGTAAGGGGCCATTTTAGAAGATACAAGGAAACTAGGGGGTCTTTGAGGAGATACCAGGAAAGTAGGGGGTCTATTTCAGGAGCTGTCAGATGAATAAGGGAGTCTACCCCTAGTATTATGTTTTCATATTCAAGAGTTGGATCTGTATAAGCACGATTTATCAATTGATGATGAGCTTTGTTTTTCATGGCTAAAAGCTCATTTTCTATGCATGTTTGATATGAAAAGATCCATTTCGTCTCATAGTTTGCCTAATTTTATTACATATTGTTAAAAATTAGAAAAAACATATTATTATTTCATGGAATTAAAAGTACGGCATTTTGAAGTAAAATTACTCACTTTGTGGGAAAAATACAGCAGAAACTCATTTTTTCTCAAATTGCATGTAAGTAGCGCCTGACACTACTTCCAGGACTTTTTAATGACATATGTGTTCTGATGTAGGGGCATAAAAGACATCTCCAATGTCGGCTTCCTTAATCAAATTCGACATGGCACGAGTCAAGAATCGCTTTGTTCAACAAAATCTCATGGCTTAAGCTCAAGTTCCTCCTAGCTTGGTGACAAGTCACAACCATCTTATAAGCTATAAGTCGAAGAGCTTCCTCAGCAGAATTCATCTCCAACTTACCATTTTTTAGTCTTAGTTCTTAGATAGAACCAGTTCATTCTTGTTTCTTTACAATTTTATTCTTTTCAAACCTAGCTTTATCGCAATTCAATTCTTAATTTTCATTTACTTCTTTTCAAGTTCCAATTCGTTTGTACTTCATTTATTTTTGTTCCTTAAATGCTTTCGGGCAAGATTTAACTCCCTTCAAACTCGAAATAGAAGAAGGTTAAGTTAGGGTCGTTTACTTTTGTTAAGCTTTAATTTCAATCGATGGAAAGAATTTCTTCTATTTATATGAGTGTTTTCCACACATTCATCATGCACTAAATTAGTTTTCAATCTCTTTGTGAAATGCCTCAGGTAAATCTATTTAAATTTAGCATGAGAGAAAAAGCTCAGGTAGCGCCTGACGCATGGTTGGTTAACTTCTCAACATCAAGCGATTTCTTAAGTTGGCCGCTACAAAGTTTTGCTAAACTGAAGCCTAATACTGAAAGGTTAGGTCAAGTATTTTAGTTGGGAGTTCATGTGGGATATGGTTTACACATAAGCACATAAAATATGATACTAAACATAGTTCTTCTAACCTATAGAAGTAGATGAGTTGGCAGTAATTTTCTAGTTTTGCAATCATACATAGACATATGATAATACTTGCCGTAGGCTCTAAAAGAACCCAAAGTGGATGTGACAAAAGTATAACTCAATTTCCAACACAAGTCAAAGTAGCGGTTGGCACGTTTTTTTCCTGTTGTGTGATTTCATTTAAAATTAAGGCAATAGGCGTTGTCCTTTACTAGAAGCCTTAATTTTTTAAAGAAAAATCAAGACTTCCACACCTATTATTACCAATAAAACTCAATTACAGTTTAAAACATTCATCAAATTTATTTTAGATCAAAAGTCACTGAGGATACAAACTTGGAATTTTTTTTTCCTGTATTACTTGTGACCGTGTGTAGTTGAACAATATCTTTTATCCATTGAGGTAAAGAAAATCTCAACAAGTTTTGACATTGTTGTGGGAACTTAATTTCAAAATTATCATTTTTTTGGCGAACTGTTTCATATTGTGATTTTTGCATACCTTTATTCCTTGAGATTTTATTTGTTATATCTAAGTTGAAATGATTGAGTTTTGTGTATGAGCACATGATTTGGCCTACACGATTTTGTTCCCGAGATAGAAATAACCCTTAGGAGGATAAGACATGAGTAGAGGAAAAGAAGACAAATAGGAAATAAAAAATAGATCAAAGTTGAAGAGACAACCGAAAGAAATCATAATCCACTTAATCCACTAGTGAAAGGAGACATAAATGATGAGCAAATCGAGTAGTAGGAGAGAAGTTACTAATCTAATCCTGTTAACTAAAAATTGACGCAGTCATGCGGAATTATGTCACTCATGCCTTCCACAATCTCAATTTTGAGATAAGCAACTCATTGCCCTTAGTCGAGCAGTTCGAGCTTAATCCAGTTATGCTTCAAATGTTGCAGACAATGGGACAATTTGGATGCTAACTAATGGTATAAAGTCAACAAAAAATTGATTGAATATGAAACCATAACTTTATTGAATATAAATTTGTTTTAACATAATTACAAACTACAAGTTTAGGGCAACACACCCAACAGGTGGAGTGTCCTGCTAATACACTCCGACAATCAAGTCAGCAATCATAGCAAGAATAAAATATGAATAGACACCTTAAGGGTTTAGTGAAAGGTTTTTCACTTACTTGGTAGTGATGAGGTCCTTCCCTTTTATAAAAGTGGATGGTCGACCAGGAAGGATGATGGTTAGAGGTGTAGGGGCACGTCGGGCTGTACGGGGTTCTAACTGCGGGGGTGGATGTCTCCATAGATCAGTGGGTGGCGCCCCTGCCTGTCGAGTTTTCCCCTGCGGCTACAGATCGCAAGTTGATCCCTCAAGCTCTTGCCCATACCGCTCTGGTGGTGACACATCCATACGCACGCGCATCGTACGTTGCTAACCGTCTATGGTCACGCACCTCGTTATCATCTCTAACCTCAACACGTACCCTGTTCAGATTTCTCTCTCAACAAATAACATCTACCTAATAGCCCAAAAGAAAACACTATTAAGCAAATAAGAAAAATTACAACAAAAACACCATAACAAATGAAAGAAAATAAAATTCAAGACAAAAATCTAAAGAATTGAGATTAATCCAACCTAAGGAACACATGGTATTATAGGCCTAGCCTCAAGGACTTGTCTACTGCCATAGTTCTAAATATTAGTTGACACGTCGATATTTCCATCGACATGTCCATGTTTTCATGGGTTCGACATAGACATGAGGGGTAAATCGACTTTTCCATCATAGTACAAAAAAATTTACAATATATGAAAAATACAACAAAATATCGTTAATATATACATAATATTATATTAATTAATTTTAAGTTATTTAGAAATAAGAAAATATTTCTTTGTTAATTTAAATATTTTTTACGATTTTTTAATTTCTCTAACTTTTACTGAAATATCTATCGACATCGACATTTTATCGATATTTCCATGAAATTGAGACATCGACATTTAAAACCTTGCATACTGCAAGCCGTCGGCCACCATTGAATGTCAGAGCTCCTTTGCACGCCACATGTCAAGCACACGAGTGCTAGCCCTATACCATCGCTAATACAACACACCTCGTCCATGTTGCATGCCACACCCCCACCATGCACACGCCTCCCACACCACACATGTCATGTAGCGGACGCTCGCAGGCCCCTACAACATGTGCCTCCTACCGCTACGGGCACTCCTTGTCGCATACGCCCATGCACACCTCCTGCCACCCGCACCTCCTGCCGCTCCAACGCCCCACATCTGCTACTTCGCGCACCTGTCTCCCCCAGTGCCTATGCCTGCACGCCCCATGCATGCACTCCTCGCCAGCTACCTGCCACCTACCGCCCACACCCTACGCCCATGCCACCTACTGCCTCATGTGCTTACACCCATGTCGTCGCGTGCACGCCTTTCCTTGCTGCGAAATTTTCGTGCCACTCCATCATATTTAAGAATTATATTTTCTTTTTATTTTGTTTTTACCATTTTAAATTTATGGAATAATTTACCTTGCTTGATTAGCAAGTTGCTAATTTTATCGAATACCTTTGCATTTATTTTATTCATTTTATTTAACTTTGATTTTTCGATTCATTTTATTTTACAAAATTCTTTTAAAGGCCATTGGCCTTGGCCTATAAATAGGCGTCCCACCTTGTAGTTTGACACAGATTATTCAAGTTGAATAAAATTCGAATGGAGAGATTTCTCATCCCTTACCTTCATGCAATCCCCACCCCCAAATAGTGTTATCCTTTGTGTCGTTGAACTTACGGTGCATTATTACCAGAGCATGCTTGTTTGGTTGGTAACAAAACTAGTGGAGTGTTTCAGCTTCGACCATAGTGAGTATTTTGTCTGCTCATGGTTCGACTGCAAACGTAATCCATCTAATATTTTCCTTTCAGTTTGAACAAACTATACGATTAGATTCAAGTGGCTAGAGGCTTGAGAAGTTTGTATGCTTGGGTTGTCGTGTATCACGAAGTACCATATCTTGGTGCAAAGCTGGTGCACTTATGTATGTTGCTAGTAATAAAAGACCAAATAAAATATTTTCAGTAAATTCATTAGACAAATATAATTTTTCTCAACAAATGGACACTGGAATGAAATTAAGCATATACCGATATGATCATGATTGGCCAAAAAGCTCCAAAAATCAACCTACATCAACTAAGAGGAGGTATAAGATGATATGACCTTTAAAAAGAGGAAGCTTTGTTAGATCCACAATCAAATTTTGACATATTTTAAGGACCAAAAGCATCTGACAAGGGTCAAGAGGAAGATCGAGAAAGAAGAAAGGCCAAGCAAGCGGCCATGTCTGAAGGATTTGTCCAACTGTAAGCAAGCCTCGCAGTGACACGCCCAATGCACGCTTACCAAGGCCTACAACCATGCCAGTGCCAAGCCTCCCTCGTGCCTCCTGATGCTCGCCTACACGCCCAACCACTTGTACGTCGTGCCGCCCATGCACACCCAACTACGGCACGCCTCCGGAAGCACAAGCCTTTGCCCCGTACCACGCAACGCGCTGTATGGATGCCCTGTCGTCCACACGCCCACAATCGCCATCCACCTGCGTGCCCACGACCGCTATTCGCCTACGCAACAACGACCACCATCCACCGACGTGCCCACCAACCTTCATACAGCCTACATCACATGCCTCATGTTCCTTATTGCCCATTACGGGTGTTCATGTGGTGGGTTGGGTCAGTTTAGACATGTTTTATGGACCAACCCGAAATTTTAGGTTGATTGATTTACTAACCCGGATGAACCGGATGCTCGCTCAACCCAACCAAACCCAACCCTTAATATTTCAGTTCGGTTCGGGTCGAGTTCTTGTGTTGCTTTTTTTTCTAGAGAAAAGAATTCATAAAAAACAAATATGAGTGTTTAAGCAAGGGTTTGCACAACGGTTCTTCACGAATCAAGCTCGAACCCGGTCTCCGGTTCCGACCTGAGCACTAGGGTGGACCTGCACAAGAGGGTAAGCACTCCGACACTCAAGTCAGTATAGATCGGACTCCGTATTTAGTTTGAGGTGAGATTCGATACCTGAGCGTGAAATGAAGCCCTCTATTTATAGGTGATGGATCCGACAGTACACACGACCGGCGGTTATATGTCTTTTCTCATATCGGACTTGTCGGGTTCCGAGCAGGTCGGACCCCAACCAGGTTGAACCTTGACGCTCATTCTTAGTCTTCCATAATGGGTGAACCCAGTCTCCTCGGCAAGGCCGAGGTGGACCTTGGCAGTTCCTCTTATTCAGTTTCTTCAAACACCAATAAGGGTCCTCCACGTGTCCCGGGTATGTATTACCCCCAAACATTAGCCCCCTCTCTGTCAGGTTCGATCTCGACCTGACAGAGAAGTTCATTCGAATCCATTCTGGACACGTGGCGACTTTTCATTTGTAGAGGGAATATGTCCGTTGTGGAAGACGTTTCGATCTGCTAGGCTGCCGGAGCACTCGAGTATTCCGTCGTTGCGGATCTCGAGAAGATCCTAGCCGCTCGTTGATTACATGTGTATGGCGCAGAGGTTTTTCCGATTAGCTATAATTAGTCCCGAAACTTCAGGTCAAACCTTACGTTTCCTGAATTTCTAGAGTTCGATCTGAAACCAGCTCGAACCCTTTCTGTAGGTCAGTCACTTTTCCTTGCTCTTACTCTTCTTTCAAACATGGTAGTTTTCTTTGTCTTCCCCCTCCAGTAGTGATAGCCTGGGTAGTGTAGGTCGGACTATAAGTAGTTCACCCCCCAAACCAAGTGATTCTTAGGAGGTCTTAGCTCGTAGGTTAGAGTCCGAGCTAGAAGAAATTGAGAACTTTAGGTTCTCAGATGATGGAGAGGATAGTGATACCTCCACCTCGGGCCAGGGTCTGGAGTACCCTTCAAATATGCCCGAGCACTATCTCGTACCCCTCCGTAGGGGGTTTAAAATTCCAAATGATATCCTTCTTAGGATTCCGGAAGAAGGGGAAAGAGCTGACAATCCACCAGAGGGATGGGTCACTCTTTATTTAAAGATGTTTGAGTACGGCCTCAGACTTCCCCTTCATCCTTTTGCCCAGGAGTTCTTAAACCGAACTGGACTGGCTCCTGCTCAAGTGGCCCCCAATGGGTGGGGTGTCATTTTTGCTTTAGACATTCTTTTTTGGTTGCAAGCTCGGGACGAGGATGAGGCCGAGCTACTAAGCGTTGACCAACTTTTTGGGTGCTTTGAGGCCAATAGGATAGCTAAAAAACCAGGTCGGTATTATATGTGCGCGAGGAAGGGCGCGGGTGGCATAGTCAAGGGGCCGACCTCCATCAAAGGATGGGTAGGTAAGTGGTTCTTTGCCTCAGGTGAATGGCTGGCAAAGGACGAGTTAGGTCGTCCCTTCTTTGACGTGCCTGTTAGGTTTGGGAACCTAGGTATGAGGCTGTTGCGTTTACCTCTTTGAATTTTTTTATTCTTCCTTTTTCATGTCTAACTTGAATCTTTTTTGTCTTGTGCAGTGTCGATCAAACCGATTCCCGAGCTTGCTCAAGCCACCTTCGATACCCTCAAATACTACAAGGATCACTTTCCCAGGGGCCGAAAGATCGGAACCTTGGTCACCGACAAGCTACTCTTAGAGTCGGGCTACTGGACTACAACCCTCTGGTTCGTCCAAGTGAAGCTTCAAGGCCGAACTCCGAGCTCGGTAAGCCGTGTTCGATCTCGACTTCAGTATTAACTTTCCTTTGATCTCTAACTTTATGCTTGTTTATTTTGCAGCAATGGTGTGCGGATTCACTGGAAGTGTGAAGCGCAAGTCCAAGGGTCATGCTCACGCCTTCAAGACCGTGGTGGGTACTGAACCGGTGACGCCTACGGTGCCACGGACTGAGGCTCAGGGTAACTCTGGGCCATCTTCTACAGTCCCCACCCCCGTGATCGAGCTAGACTTGTCTGGGGGTCGATCTGGTGAGAAGCGTCCAAGGGAGAAGTCTGAGGCGCTTGACGTATCTCCCCTGAACGAGGTGAGGGGAGAATCTCCTTTGAGGAGAAGAAGAAAGAAGAATAAGACTTCCTTCTCCTCAGAGGCTGGGGCTCGTGGGACTCTGCCTACGAGCCATGCTGATTTGGTGGATGACCCCGAAGCTCGGATGGGGGGAACATCCGATGTGAGAATGCAGTTCAAGATGGAACCGTCGAGCTCCAGGGTGAAGGATCAGGTGTCCCGCATCTCGGCCTCATGCTTGGACCGTTGTCTGAGGAGAGCATCCAAGTTCGTGAGCGATCTTGGGTCCGTACTGCAGAGGACCATTGACAACACTGCCGAGGTAAGACCTGTTCTTGTGTTATTTTACTTCCCAATTCTCAGCTTAATCGAACCATCGTGTTCTTTGATTTCCGCAGGCGTTTATTGCTTCCATTCATTCAGCGGTTATGGTCAAAGCCGAACTGGATGGAAGAGAGGCTTTGGCAGCAAAAGAGAGGGAGAACTCTTCTGCTGCCTTAGAGGCTGCTACCACCATGAAGAGCGAGCTACCAAAGGCTCGTTCTGAGGTGGATATCTTGAAGGCCGAGGTGGACGCCAAGGCCGATCTCTTGAAGAAGGAAGGTGAGAAACACAAGGCCCATCTCAGAGCAGCCCATGCTATCACCAAAGGGCTAGAAAAGGAGAAATTTCAACTCTTGAAGGAGAAGGACGACCTCGCTCAAGCTCTCGAGGAGAAGGATGCCTTGATCGGACGCCTTACTACCGAGCTGAAAGACGTGAAGGAACGCCTCACCAATGGAGTTCTGTTGGAGGAAGCCTTCAAGCAACACCCAGACTTCGATGGGTTTGCCAAAGACTTCAGCGATGCCGGCTTCAAGTTCCTGATGAAGGGCATTGCTGTCGACATGCCTCATCTTCAGATCGATCTCAGCGATTTTAAGAAGAAGTACTCTAAGAAGTGGGCTTCTGGGCTTAATGGTACCCCTGGCCCCCAATCACTGGTGGACAAGTACGTCAGGGAGCTGGACTCTGACTACTCCGACATGGAGGGAGAAGATGCCCCTAGTCAGGAGCCTACTGAGGTCGGCACGACCCAAGAGGAGGCTCCTTCATAGCAGGGCGGATCCTAGGAGGTCAACCTTCTGGGCTCCCAAGGCGAGTTGTCCTCCCACCTCGGAAGTAGCTGAGGCTTTCTTTCTTTCTCTTTTCTTATATTTCTTTTGTAAGTTTTTTGGGCAGAGCTGCAAGGTATATAAGCCTTGGCTCTTGTCTTTTTAATTAATGAAATTGCCTTTCTCCATTTCTGTTTGTTCTTTTACTGCTTTTCCCTTAATCTTTTTAAACTTGCTTTTGTAAGCTGGAACTGATCTATGAATAATTTCCATCTCGGACCTCTTAACTCGTAAGTTTGAAGGATTGAGCGTGAGATACTTTTTCACCTCGCATCCTTAAAGTTTGAATCTGAGTTTGTTTAATTGGTCTTTAATATTTCTCCTCGAACTCAGAAGTCCAGAAGATAATACTAAGCAACAATTTGAACTTCCTACATCGCACCTTTAACCTAAACGTTTGAAGGGTTGAATTTTTAGTCCATAATTAATATTCACATCGCACCTCAAACCCGTAGGTTTAGAGGACCGAATTTCCTGCACCTTTAACTTGAACGTTTAAAGGGTTGAATTTTTGGTTCTAATTGATTTTGACATCGCACCTCGAACCCGTAGGTTTTGAGGATCGAATTTGATCAATTTTTGCCCTCACTTTGCGATTTTAATTCTTATGGAGTCCGTGGCCCCCATTTAATTTCTAATCGAACTCGGAGTTATGAAATTAAATCACTCCATTTATTAAAAGTTCCGCCCCTTGAAAATTTTTACAAGCCCCTTCTAGGACTATTTTGACATTTCAGGGGTAATAGCGCTTCAAGTGTTCCGCGTTCCATGGATGCGCAAGCATTCTTCCTTCCAGGTCGGCCAACATATAAGTTTCAGGTCGGACTATGCCTTTGACCTCGAACGGTCCCTCCCAACTTGGAAGCTTCGAGGTCGAACTCGAGCATAGTAATGTCGGGCCATTTTGTTCCGATACTCTGCTAAGCGCAGCTGAGCCATTTCCCTCTTTTCTTCCAATAAGTCTAGGTTAAGGAGTAGCTCTTCTTCGTTCTTCGCTGGCTCGTATTGCTCTACCCTATCTGTTGGTATGCCGATCTCGACTGGTACAACAGCTTCGGAGCCAAAGGCTAGCGAGAACGGAGTTTCACCAGTTGACTCCCTTAGGGTGGTCCGATATGACCATAATACTTCGGGTAGCTCCTCGGCCCACCTTCCCTTTCTGGAATCTAGTCTTAGCTTGAGGCCTCGTTTTATGATTTTGTTTATTGCCTTTACCTGCCCATTTGACTTTGGATGCGCAGGGGACGAACTGAGGTGGCTTATGCCCATCTTTCTGCAAAAGTCTTTGAACTTTGCATTGTCAAACTGCTTTTCGTTGTCTGTCACAATAGTGTTTGGTATACCGAAACGGCATACGATGTTTGACCATATGTAAGATGTGACTCTGGACTCGGTAATGTGGGACAATGCCTCGGCCTCGGCCTACTTGGTGAAGTACTCCACAGCGACAACGGTGAATTTGGTTTGCCCTTTTCCCAGAGGAAAATGACCTATGATATCTACTCCCCATTGCGCGAATGGCCACGGGGCCGAGATGGGGGTGAGCAGTTCGGGAGGTTGGTGGATAATATTTGCGAAGCGCTGGCAGTTGTCACAGGTTTTCACAAATTGCCTTGCATCCTGCTCGACAGTGGGCCAATAGTACCCTTGTCGAACCACCTTGGCCGACAACGACCTGGCGCCTGAGTGATTTCCACACAGTTCTTCATAGATTTCTCTAAGAATGTAAAGGCCTTCTTCGGGAGTAACACACTTAAGCAGAGGCAGGGAGAAGCCACGTCGGTACAACGTTCCTTCTCGGAGTGTGAACCGAGCTGCTCTCCATGCCAACTTCTTTCGCTCCTTCGGTTCTTGCGGTGGATTTCCTTTGATGAACTCCACGATTGGGTCCATCCAAGAGGGTGATGGAGGGTCAACCTCCATCACATCTGGCTCCATGATTGAAGGACTGTCCAAGATCTCGACCGGGACCGATCTAGCCAGGTCGGTCTCATATGCTGATGCCAATTTGGCTAAGGCATCTGCATTTGAGTTTTCAGATCTTGGAACTTGACTCACCTCGTAAGTCCCGAAGTGGGCAAGGTGCGATCTGACCTTGCTTAGATATTTTTCCATTCGGGGGTCCTTCGTTTGGTACTCCTCCTTAATCTAATTTACAATTAGTTGGGAGTCACTAAAGACCTTAATGTGGTTGGCCCCTAGTTCTTTGGCGACGCGCAGGCCTGCCAGGAGTGCTTCGTACTCGGCCTCATTATTCGAAGTCCGAAAGTTGAATCGCAGAGCATACTCAAACCGCTCGCCGCCTGGTGCGAGTAAGAGGATCCCTGCCCCACACCCTTTCTCATTGGAGGATCCATCAACGTAGATCGTCCATGGTAGGTCGGCCTTGGCCAACTGCGGTGGTGGGGTGAGCTCTACAATGAAATCGGCCACTGCTTGCCCTTTCAACGCAGTTCTTGGCTCGAACTGGATTTCGTACTCGTTTAGCTCCATTGCCCACTTCATTAGGCGCCCTGACGTTTCTGGCTTATGGAAGATGTTCTTTAGGGACAAGTTGGTAAGTACTACAACGGTGTGAACTTGGAAGTACGGCTAAGTCTCCGGGCCGAGGTGACTAAGGCGAGGACCAGCTTTTCCATTTGGGGATATCTGGTCTCGGCCTCCGTCATGGCTTTACTAGTGTAATAAACGGGACTCTGGCGCGCTTCCTCCTGCCTGATTAGGGTCGAGCTGACAGCGCTGTCAGACACTGCCAGGTATAAGTGGAGCTTCTCCCCTGGCAGTGGTTTTGCGAGCAATGGTGCCGAGCAGAGATAGTTTTTCAATTGTTCCAATGCATGCTCGCACTCTGCCGTCCATTCAAATGGTCCTTTCTTTCTTAGAACCTTGAAGAAAGGAAGGCACTTGTCCGTTGATCTTGACACGAACCTATTGAAGGCTGCAATCCTGCCATTGAGACATTGAAGCTGCTTTAGAGTCTTGGGTGCTTCGATCTCGAGCACGGCCTTTATCTTCTCTGGGTTAGCCTCAATCCCACGGTTGTTTACCATAAAACCAAGGAATTTTCCCGAAGAGACTCCAAGGCACACTTGGTCGAATTGAGCTTCATTTGGTATTTGCGCAGTACTCCAAAGGCTTCGGTCAGATCGGAAAGATGCGACTTTGACTGCTTGCTCTTGACAAGCATGTCGTCCACATACACTTCCATGTTTCGACCGATCTGCTTGGCGAACATTTTGTTAACCATCCTTTGGTAGGTCGCACCCACATTCTTTAGGCCAAACGGCATCACCTTGTAACAATACAGACCTTGGTCTGTTATGAACGTGGTATGATCTTGGTCTGGCAAGTGCATTTTAATTTAATTGTATCCAGAGTAGGCATCCATGAAAGTGAGTAGCTCGTGCCCGACCGTTGCATCCACGAACTGGTCGATCCTCGGAAGGGGGAAGCAATCTTTTGGGCATGCCTTATTCAGATTTGTAAAGTCCACGCATATCCTCCACTTCCCGTTGGATTTTTTAACTAATACAATGTTAGAGAGCCACTCAGGATACAAAATTTCTCATATATATTCAGCTTTTAAGAGTTTGTTTACTTCCTCAACAATTACATCACTCCTCTCCTTATTTACAGGTCTTCTTTTTTGCTTTACAGGTCGAAATGATGGGTCTATGTTGAGGCGATGCACTATGATCTTTGGGTCGATGCCAGGCATGTCCTCGTGAGACCATGCAAAGACGTCTGAGTTGGACCTGAGGAAGTTGATCAGTTCTTCCCTGTCAGCGGCCCCCAACTTGGTTCCTATGCTTACTTGTTTTTCGGGGCTAAGCAAGGGAACGAGCTCGAGCTCTTCTGTTGGTGGGAAGAACTGCCTTTTGCCTACCCTCGGAAGGTCGTCTTGACTGGTCTGCTCTTCTAGGGCACATACTGACGATCCTTTGAGCGCGGATGCATAACACTCCCTTGAAGTTTTTTGCTCACCTCGGACAATGCCGACTCCACTAGGGGTTGAGTACTTCATGACCTGATGTAGTGTGGAGGGGACGGCCCGGAATGAGTGGATGATGGGTCTCCCGAAGATGGCGTTCTAAGCCGACCTGCCATCGATCACTACGAACTCAGCCATCTGTGTTACTTGGGTAGCATCTTGTCCGATCGTGACTGGTAGGTCGATACACCCTTCTAGGGAGACCGATTCTCCAGAGAATCCAACCAAGGGTGTTGGACTCTTTTTCAGCTATGACCTGGTCCATCCCAATGCTAGATATGTTGGGAGGGACATGATTTTGGCAGATGCACCTCCATCTACCAGTACTCTTCGGACCAAGACGTGATCAATGAGAGGAGCGATCACAAGTGCATCATTATGAGGCAAATGAACTCCCTCCAGGTCGGAATCGCTGAAGGCAATGGAGCAAGTAGGCCTCTGCTCCCTAATGATGCATACCTCACGCCTGGCCTCGCGAACAAGTTCTTTCCTTTTGTTTCCAGATTGGCCCCCACTGGGGCCCCCGAATATTGTGTTGATGACCGCAGGTCGGTCATCTCGACGAGGTGGCGTCCTTGAATGCTTCCTCTCTTCTGTCTTCTCTACCGAGTTGGTCCTCGGCTTTCCTACGAACTTTTTGAAATAGCCATCTTGAATGAGGTCTTCAATCTGACGCTTCAGTTCCCAGCAACTCGTCGTGTTATGGCCGTGATCGCGATGAAAACGGCAGTATTTATCTTTGTTGCGCTTTTATGGGTCTCCTCGGAGCTTTTCAGGTCGCTTGAGGAGTTTTTCCATCCCGCTTTCCTCGATGTTTGTGAGTATCTCAGAGATGGGGATGGTGGTTGGGGTGTACCGTTCATAAGGTCGGCTCCGGCTGGGGCCGCTCTCCGACCTACGGTACTCGGTTCTTCTGCCGGAAAAGGACGGTCCCTTGTCTTTAGACTTAGAATCAGTCTTCCTCTTCTCTTGGTTTAGTTTCTTCTAGTCGATCTGCTTCTCAGGTCGGCCAGTTTTGGTTCGGAAAAGCTCTTGCCCATCAATGACTTTCTTCGCCTTTTGCAGAACTTCAGCGAAGGTTGCTAGAGCCTCCTCTCCGAGTTTCACGGTAAGGGTCTCATCGGCCAGGCCGGTGAGGAAGAAGCACATGGCCGAATCATCAGAGCAGTGTGCGACCTTCAGCTGCTCCTCCTGGAACCTTGTGACATACTCTCTCAGCGTCTCACCTTCCTTCTATCTGATGGTGGCGAGGTGAGTCGCTGTCTTTCTATCGTAATGTCGAGAAGAGAATTGACTAATGAATTCCTTTCTCAACTGAGAGTAGGTCGAGATCGACCTAGCCGGCAGTCTCCGGTACCACAGGCGCGCGCTGCCGGTAAGCGCGATCTGGAAGGCGCGGCATTTTATTGCATCTGTTGCCGCTTGAAAGTCCATGAGGCTCTCGAAGACCTCAATATAGCCCTTTGGGTCCTTAGACCCATCATAAGGTTTCATCGTGGGAGTTTTGAACTTCGGAGGGATTGGAGCCTCCAAGATGTCTGAGGTGAATGGCGATTCTCCCAAGCCGCCATCGTCGAACGGGCACTCTTTCTTCTCGCATTTGGCCTTGAGCGCCTCGACCTGCTCATCGAACCTGTGCTTCATCAGGTCGAACTCTTCTCTAGTGATCACAGCTTCTGGTGTCAGAGGCTTGTACTTTGATTGAGCCTTGAGGTACGAGTTCGAGAACTCTCGGGAGTAGGACGGAGAGTCTTCCGGCTCCCGAGATGCTCTCTTCATCTTTTCAGTGAGGTGCTTTCTAAGATCATTGTCCCGCAAGCTATAGTCCACCCCCCTCATTGTTGGGAGCGGGCTCGCGGTCGCCAGGATGAAAAGATGGAACCCGTCCTTCCTTTTCTCCAGGTGCGCCTGGGACCCTAGAGGGGGACGCTGTCCGATTGGCCCGCGTCGCCTCGGCGTACATTTCTTCCATCGTGCGCAACCGATGGCACATGTCATCCAACTCGCGCTGGAGAGTAGACAAAGCCTCAGGGTCTGCTGTCGGATTGGCCCTTCGGGAGGCCTTTCTGGAGGTCCTTCCTCGGCCTCGGTTGGCTTTTGAGGGTTTAGGGTGAGCAGGGGGTAACTCCTGGTTCGCATGGCGGGCCAATCTCCGTGGAAGGTCTCCCTCTTGCCCTACTCGAACCTGGTCCTCGACCGTTCTAGCGTCAAGATCTCGCTGAGGGCCGTTGTCAGCGTTCAAACCCCTCTGTTCTGTCGTGTTAGCAGAGTTTTCTAGCTGCACCATCTTTGCATATGTTTCTTAGGTCGGGATGACTTAGGTTGTTTTTCTTTGCTCCCCACAGACGGCGCCAAATGTTTATGCAAGGGTGTAACGCCCCGAGTCTCTCAGGTTAGTGGGTCTCGAATCAGGAGATTTTTCATTTAATTTCTAAATTAATTGTTAAATTAAATTTATACATATTCATCGGGCTCTAAACTCCAATTAAATTTATATTCGCCGGACTTCGTGTAGTGGGCCTTGTTTTAAGATGGAATGGACTCCTTTCTCCTCTTGGGCTTGGATATATTGGGCTTTTGGGTTGGGTTGGTTTTAAAACAAAAAGAAAGAAAAACAAAAGGGAAAAACCTAGATTCCATCTTCTCCTTCCTTCTCCTTCATGTGGATAGCAGCCCCCCCCCCAGTTCACTTTCCCTCACCGGCGACCTTACCTCACGGCGGCGAGTTCGTCAGCAGCGGGCACGGCGGCGTCGCGGCAGAGCAGCAGCCCTCTTCCCGCTGCTTTGCGGCGTTTTTCGGTGTGGGTATCACGTTCTCGAACCGGCGGCGCGACCTCCCCGAAGCATCCCGGCGGTCTGTAGCAGCGGCGGCGCGTCCCGGTGGTCTGCAACGAACCAGCGCCGCACCTCCTCGTGGCGGCACACGGCGACGGGCTAGATCTGCGGCGGCGCACGGCGGACAGGTGGTACAGGGGCGAAACGGCGGCGAACTGCTTCTACAATCCGACGAACGACAACTCCAGCGGCGAGATTTGTACGTTACAGCGGTGTTTAAGACGTTTGACGGTGACCCACATCCGTTCGAAGCTCGATTTAGGCTACCCACACCTTGGCGAGCTAGATCTAGGTGACCCACATCTATACGAAGTCAGTTTTGGTGGTAATGCATCATTCGAACCCTTTTAGAGTTGATTTCGAAGGCTAAATAGCGTACGTAACGTGCTGTATTTTCTGTTTTGGTGTGCTTAGGTGTGAGGTCAACGCAAAACTTAAGGGTGCGATTGTGTGTAAGTAGGCAAGGGGCGTGTGCGTGCGTTGATGTATGCTAAATGGTCTACAACGTGATGGTTTTGCAGCGTTTTATGCAAATTTTGTTACGTCATTGTGCTAAATAATTCTTGTTGCGTTAGTCGATGTGCTTGGAGTTGTGTTGAATGTTTGTCGATGAAAATGGTGGGATTTTCTACTTTGCTAAATGATTGAGTATTGCTGCGGTAATGTTGGTTGCCTGGATATGCATGTTTTGTTCGACGTGTTTTTGTGAGCTATTATCCTTAGAAATACTTGTTAAATAATGATGTATGATATTGAGCATGATTGGGTTATTGTCCCGTTTTTAAAAGTTGCCTAGGTTGTGGAAGCATGCTGAATTGTACTTGTGAGTTGAAAGATGCAGGGTTAGTGGTATAAGAAAGTTTATGGTAAGACTCTGGTGAAAGTTGGATTCTTGAAGGGAATGGAAGAGTGGGTGTCAGGGCCTCGGGTATAAATGGTCGAGGGCTGATACGCCAATTATGGAGTGAATGAGTGAGTGTCAGGGCCTCAGGTATAAATGGTCGGGGGCTGATACGTCACTAATGGAGTATCGAGGCCTCGGGTATAAATGGTCGAGGGTCGATACGAGGAGTCCTTTGGGAGGGAGACTATTGGGGCCTTGGGTATAAATGGTCAAGGGCCAATAGATGGTGAAGTCATCGGGGCCTCGGGTATAAATGATCGAGGGCCGATGCAGTAATGTCGGGACTCTGGGTATAAATGGTCAGGGGCCGACTCTACTCGAAGGAGATAACTGTGGGAGGTTAGGATGACTGTTATAAGCGTCGGGGTACTTGTGATGTTAGGGAGACTAGAGGTTGGTTGTTAATGTGCTTCCTGGCTGTGGTTGTCACTAAATTTTATGGAATGTGTTTATGTTTGAATGCATGATGTATTGAAAAGCATGACTACGTATGTTTCCTGTTATAGTTGAGTATGGTGTGTGTGTGTGGTGAGGGCTACTTACGGAGTATATTTAATGTACTCAACCCCCCCTACAATGATTGTTTCAGGTGAAGGACTTGGGGGCGACCATGGTGATGGGACGGAGGAGACATGACGAGCGAGGACCATAGGCTGCTTAGTCACTCTTGCTTAGTTTAAGTTATTAGTTAAGACCTTATGTTATGGTCGATAAACCATTTGTTTGTATTTTATTTATTGGGAGGTTTCCACTGGTTGTTAATTTCATTTCGGGATGAGTGCCTATTTTAGATTTCTTCCATTCGTTGAGTTTTGCCTAGTTGAATAATAAAATTGCCTCGTGAGGTGGCCCACGATTGTTGTTGATCGATATTCTATCTAATTGATCTATTGTTGAATTGATAAAAAGTGGAACTTGATTTTATATCTTTGTTGCATAGGGACTTGGCATGACGTATTTGGGGTTAAGTTTAATTAGTTGAGTAGTTAACGTGACCTAGAAGTGTGTGGGAAAGTCTGGGGCGTTACAAAGGGTTTGCACAACGATTCTTCACGAATCAAGCTCGAACCCGGTCTCCGGTTCCGACCTGAGCACTAGGGTGGACCTGGACAAGAGGGTAAGCACTCCGACGCTCAAGTCAGTATAGATCGGACTCCGTATTTAGTTCGAGGTGAGATTCGATACCTGAGCGTGAAATGAAGCCCTCTATTTATAGGTGATGGATCCGACACTACACACGACCGGCGGTTATATGTCTTTTCTCATATCGGACTTGTCGGGTTCCGAGCAGGTCGGACCCCAACCAGGTCGAACCTTGACGCCCTCCTCGGTAGGGCCGAGGTGGACCGTAGCAATCCCTCTTATTCAGTTTCTTCAAACACTAATAAGGGTCCTCCACGTGTCCCGGGTATGTATTACCCCCAAACAATGAGTTTATCCCATTTTGTGTGAGATTATACAGCCAAACAAGAAAACCCATTTCCCAAAATATGAAACTTGATTGATGCTCGGATGCATGCCTTTCAAATCTGTGGGCAACAAAGTTCTTTTTCCTCCTTATGTGTTCAAAAATCATTATCCCTTTTGCTCCATCTACAACTAAATATCTACAATGAGCCAAGAAATTTCCAAAATATCTTCAATCTTTTTGTTTACAAAATGAACCCCCTCAAGCGAAATGAGTGAGATAACCACAAGCGAAATGAGTTAGATAACCACATCGCGAGTGAATATGCCAGCAGTGAAGTAGATCTACAGTAGAGACATCGAAGATGATGTAAATCTGGGGTAAATACAACGATAATGAGGTAGATCTGAAGTGTAGACGCTTGCGGTGAGGTAGATCTGAAACGGAGATACCGAGATGAGACAAACCTGGAGTGGAAATGTTAAGGGTGAGAAAGAGATGAAGTAGAGTTGGTATTGATGGAGAGATATAGAAAGAAAATCGATTCTGTTCGAGTTGAACCGAATTTTTTTCCCTTAAACCCGAGAACTGAACCGAATTGGTCGGTTCTTATATTTTTTTTAACCCAACCCTTATGGTTTAGGTTGGGTTGATCGGGTTCTTCAGGTTATCAGGTTTTTTTAACACCTTATTGCCCATGTCGAGCGCCCCTACATGCCACGCCACTACACCCACACACCTCTGCAACCTACCGCCTGCATGCCTTCTTTGCTACCTACCGCGCACGACTGCACGAATATTCCCTACCTCAAAATATTCTCTACCTCAAAAGATAAGAGACACATGCAAGCGTACACATTCACAAGAATACAAGGTAGTAATTCGATGGTCAAATCCTCAAGGATGTTTTGCTTCCATAATGAGTTTGATGAAATGAAATGTTTCAAACTATAATCGAGTCTTATGAGTAAAAATGGATTGGCTTAGATTTGAGAGAAAACATACACTAGATAAAAAAGCGTTAGGTGCTACTTGAACACTTTCTGGAAATTTGAGTTATACTCTCTCACGCACCTCCTATATCAGTTTCCTATTATTTTATCTAACCTAACCTTCTTAGTATTAGGCCTTAGTGTGTAGATCAATTTTTTAGTAACCAACCCAATAAATGACTTAAGGTAAAGTTTTTAGAAACTACCCTAGAAATGTGCCAAGCGCAACCTAGATTTTTCGAGCTTCAATAAATAATTTTAGTGCATATTTAAAGGAAGAAAAATGCTCAAAGAAATAAGATAATATTTTCTATTGATTTAATTTAAAAAAAAATAACAAGGTGCACAAGTCTAGCTTAACCTCCATCTCTTTCGAGCTTGAAAGGAGTTTAAAACTCGCTAAGGAACGTTAAAGAAATTAAATAGATGAAGTACAACCGAAACAAAATTGAATTAAATCAAGAAAAAAATGCAAAAACGGTATACTAAAGCTATTGTTTCGAAAACAAGTAAATGACAGAGAGAAAATTACAACAAAACTAATCTATCATCTAAGACTTAAAATGAAGTTAATGAGATGCTTTGTATGGCGAGGGAGGCTCTAGTTGAACTTCCCAACAAAATAGGAGAGAATGTTGTGATTTTGCCAAATTGAACGATTTTGACTTAGACTAGGCCGAATTGGTTAAAGCAATCTAAATGTGAGATGATTTTCATACCCCTTGTGATTAAAACGTGCGTTCTGATTAATGTTGCTACTATGCACCTGGTACAATGTCCTTGAAAAATGAAAAAATGTGAGTTTTTGCCTAGTTTGACCCTAATCTATCTCAATTTAACTTCAAACATCTCATATTGCAATTTACCCAGAAATGTTCAGCTTATATCCTACTTTAACAATATGTAAATAGTTTTGATAAAATATGTAGGAAAAAGGGTCGTTTCAATAATCAAATATGACCCGACAGTAAGCTTTCCATAGTAAAAAGTCAAAACTTATCAGCAAGCTTCATGCCGCCCATGCTCGCCTGTGTGCAATCTCTATGCCACCCAGCACCAACCCCTTGCCGTCATTTTGTTGCTTGTCACCCAACTGTAACAAAATAAGGAAAATATTTTCCTTAAAATTTTTAACTTGTTTTATTCCCTTCAGATAATTATTTTCCTTTAGTTTTAAGCAAGTATAATTTTTTTATTTTTAGGAAAGAATTTTCAATTTCTTTTATTTACCATATATTTTACGATTTATTTTATTTTACAAATAATTATTGTAAAGGTCTTAGGCTTTGGCCTACAAATAGTTGTCCTCTTTGTAGTTTGACAAGTTTTAAGTAATAGAATTTCAAGTTGACAGATTTCTCACCACTTGCCTTTGTGCAAACCCCCTCCCCCAAATAGTGTATCCTTTGTGTGGTCGAACTTAGGGTGCATTATTATCGGAGTATGATTGTCTGGTTGGTCACCAAACTCGTGGAGTATTTCCAGCCTTGAGTATAGTGAGTATTATGTTTACTCATGGCATTTCACAACAAAGGTAATCTATTTAACCTTTTTCTTTCGGGTTGAACCAACTATACAATTTGATTCAAGTGGCAAGAAGCTCAAGTAGTCTATACACCTGGATTGTCACGTATCATATACTCAATTCAAGGAACAATTGATATTGTTGGTTTTATTCTAACAAGTCAAATTTTTATCTAGTTGGTTATGAAAATTCTGGATATTTATTTGAGCTATCAAAAACTAGACCTCAAACAAGTTATTTATTTACATATGGAGGACCTGCTATATCATGACAATTAGCGAAACAGACCAATAACAACCACCTCCTCAAATTATGTTGAAATTATTGCAATTTATGAGCTAAGATTAATAACTCGACACATTCGTGAAACATGTAATTTGTCTTCTAGTAAAAATATCTCAACGATATTATATGAAGATAACACAACATGTATAGTTCAAACCAAATGAGGATATATTAAAGAAGATAGAACAAAATATATTTCACCACAGTTTTTCTTACACTCATGATCTTGAAGAAAATGGAGACATCACTGTACAATAAATTTGTTCAAAGGATAACATGGTAGACTTATTTACCAAGACATTACCTACTGTAACCATTGAAAAATTTGCGCACAACATTGGATGGTAGATCTCAAATAATGTTTGCATGAATGGAGCAAATATATTGTACAATAAATGAATGATAAAGCAAGATTACCACCCAAAAAAAAAAAAAACTTAATTCTTTGTTACTTTTCTAAAGAAAGTTCTATAAGGCTCTTAACATCATTCATTATTAGTGGATTATATCTTATTCATTTTTTGTCTTCAAATGTCTCTAAGGTCTAGTTTTTTTTTTTTTCAACCTTCTCTATTCTCTCTGCTTCTTTTAAGGATTTTCTTTTTCCTGATTAATGCCAATTGGATCATGTAGTTTATTTTACAAAAAGCTATCTTGGTTGTGGAGTCGACTCAAAGCCTTTTTGTATTTCTCGCTTTTGTACTTTACCTTACAGTGGAAAGGCTTGTTTCTTATCCAAAAAGAGATCTATATTTGATACGATACAGTTTATTGATAAAAATAGTGACAAAAACAGCCTAATGACAAGGTACAAGACGTCCCTCTCCCAAAAAGGCTAAAAAAGAAGAGTTCTCCAATAATGTAAGATTTGAGAGAGGTGGTAATTACAAAGCTGCCACCCTTTCAGCAAACGAGGAAAACAAGAAGAGGTGATCTAAAGATTCCTCATTCCCCAAACGGACACAGCACATAGAAGGGGATAAATGCCACGCGGGACATCTTTTTTGTATCCTATCATGTAAGATTTGACGCTCGTGATTTCCTCAACCTCGTGCATCTTTGAGTTATGAAACAATAGCAAGCGTCCCTTTACATGTAAAATCCGAAGGGATGAAAGAAAAAAACAAACTTTCGGAACTTCCCAGATGATACATCCAAATTTCTTGCCCTACCCTATCACATTCTTGATCAAAAGCGTACTATTTTAGATTACACAAAATATATTTTAGATTACACAAAATAACTAACCGACGCTTGCTGCCTAAACTGAACACATTGACCAACATAGGAGTAGATGATACCATAAGACACCAGACACCGTGACAAAGTTGAGGAATAATATACCAATACCATAAGGCACCATGTCCAATAAACCCTTAGGCTTACAATTTTTTTCTTAATCTAATAGGCCTCTTCTAATCTCCATCAAAGTTCAATATCTAATCGACTGGTAGCAACTCTATATTTTTGAGGAATTAATTAGACAAAGTTAACAATTTCACAGTTCTAAAAGTTAATAATAGGCCAACTAACACAATTTAAAAAACTAATATAACATTTAAATAAATAAATAAACATCGCAATAGATTTAATGGTATGTATCCAAATTAAAAAAATGTTGGTAGGCCAGTTAGAACCGACGGACAACGTATTGATACCTTTTAAAAATTTCAAAGCTAAGATAAAATATAATGGATGAAGTTTTGAATCAACAATTAACAAATTTCCCGAATGACCAAAGTGTGAGAGATCATAAAATTTAACAAACACTAAAATAGCAAACCAACTCCAGTCTCTACGTGTTAGGACAATAATAATGGCAATCCCTAAACCAATACCTAGACAGAAAACAAGAAAGAAATACTATGAGAACGCGTTCGCTTCAGCTCTTGATTTTTTTCCATAGGAATCTCAAAAAATCAACAACTACTTCAAAGATCTTGCACACTCAAACCTACAAGAATTCAAACAAAAATAAAAATGCATGAATAAATTATCCACACAAGAATTTCTACAAATTTGATGGTACAATATCAAAAAAGCAATCAAACCATCTAAACAAATAGAATAGGAGCTAAAAAGAATACCTGGGGGAAGAGACTGCTTCAATTTGTCAGCCTTCTCAGAGTCGAACACGCAGAGCGTGTAGAGGTACTTGGAACAGCGAACCTTAAACTTGACTACATCTCTACTCCTCTTGATTTTGACTGAACGGGCATCCTTTCTTCTTGCAGTGAGAAGAAAATCTTTTATCTCATGGATTTGCTTCGGCTGTCCAAGAAGAATTTAACACATGTTGTTCCGTAAAACCTTAAGTATTGATATTCATAAAATAAAGTGCATAAACCCATCAAAGACAGAAACAACTCATGGCAGTATCTAAACCGGAAAGAATGCAACTGAGAGATCAATAGCAACCACTTAGGAATGAAGTTGATAGGTGAATGAACCTCAAAATAAATACTAAAAATCAAAACACAAAAAATAAACTGCATTCAAATATAAAATTCCTCCACAACAATTTTTAATACAATACTGGAAAATTGTGGTTCTTTTATGAGAAACCAAACCTTTCATTGATAAAATGAAAAAAGAAACAAAGAAAGATACAAGACATAAGAAAAAATCAGTCCTAATTACAAAAATAATTACTAAAGGTAGGGGCACCAATCAGAAAGGATGCGAGCTAACTCAACTGGAGAGCAACCTCAAATAAGGCAATCAATGTTTTAAAAAGCTTAAGGCGGCTTTAAAAGTATAAAATTCATAGCAAGGTAAAACAATGTATTATTAATATGTTAGTGTTAATATAGAAGTATGAAATACATCATTTTTGTTAATTAGAACTAAAAATTAATTCTAAAAATTAGGAAAGTAAAGAAGAATACTGAAAAATATTAAAAAACAAAAAGGAAAAATAGGGAGAAAGGAGAAATTTGAAAGAACACATCAAACGGAAAACAATACTTAACCAAATTAGAAAACTTGTAGAATATTTTGGTGTAATATTCGTGAAATTTTTTTAAGACCATATTGGGTTAGCAGGCAGTGGCATCACATATAGGGTGGAAAAAGCCAGAACAAAACAAACAAACAAAAATAAGTTGCTTGCTACCACCGTTAAATATTCCAGTAAGCAAGTCCTAATTACAAAATATATATATATATATATATATATCATTCGGGTACAACAGAACTGATTGATTTTGCAGAAGAAAAACTATCATACTCAAATTAAAAAGCTTCCCAGAGACTACCGAAATTTCCATACAGCAACGAATTCGACAGAATCAACAATAGGGAAGAAACGAAGAAAAACTATCATACTCAAATTAAAAAGCCTCCGAGAGATTACCGAAATTTCCATACAGCAACGAATTCGACAGAATCAACAATAGGGAAGAAACAAAGTACCATTTTTAGGGTTCAGGAGAAGCAAACAGATGGGGGCGTGGAGCGAGCGGCTGCGATAATAGATTTTAGAAAGTAGAATACAGATGGTTTTAGAGAAACCTAAACCAAATTGGGCTGCGTTTTAGTGGGCCTTTTGTTTTGTATCTAGTGGGCCATTACTTGGGGATTTTTTTTTTTTTTTTGAGAATTTACACCAGTGTCCCTATTGTCACCCCATATTGAAAAATGCTCAAATCATCTTTCATAATAAAAAATGTCCATTTATATTCTTGTAATTGGTTTTCAAGTTTCATATTTACCCTTTTACCCTTCTATTTAGTTAGTAGTTTTAAAATCAAAATATCATGACTTTCATTATCTCTCCTATATTTTATACCTCCTTGATTGCTTTTTTTTTTCCTAACCACAATTATTATAAATTTAGATATATATGGAGATAGAATTCGCCAATTATAAGGAGACATCACATTGACGGAGACGATCAAGGATGGAATCTATCAGAGTTGAGTTGACGGGAGAGAAGAGGCAACAACGATGGGCAATGAAGTGGGTTGCAAGTGGAGCGGGGTAAAGGAGAGGGAGACCTATACGTTGAGTTTCGATAGTTCGTGTACCTTTTTGATTTGAGGTAGAGTGCTTTAAATTTTTGTACTAACTGTTCACAAAAATATACCTTATTTCTTCATAATATTTGTATTTACTTACTTGATCTTGTTCACTGTATTTATTACTCTCTCATTATTTTTATATTTTTGTATTAATTGTTCAAGAAAATACACCTCTCTTCACCGTATTTGTTCCTCTATTCACCATATTTGTTTCTCTATTCACCGTATTTGTTGTATTTTTATGTTCACCGTATTTGTTCTACTTTTGTTTCTCTATTCACCATATTTGTTGTCCGTATTTGTTGTATTTTTGTTTCTCTATTGACCATATTTGTTGTTTATTGTATTTTTGTTTGTTTGTTCACCGTATTTTTTATTTGTTGTTTTTGTTTCTTTAATTACTGTATTTGTTCATCAATTTGTTCTAGCTCGAGTGTTATTTCTATTTCTAACTATTTGTTTTCCTTAGAATTGTTTTTATAATTCTCTATAAAATTGTTTTCTAATATAGGTAGGATTCTTAAAATATTTGAATTATCCTATAATGATTAGGTAGGATTCCGATGAAAAAGAAAAAATAACAAATTCATTTTAAAATTATTTTAGAAGATGGTAATTTCGTACCTAAAATATTAGTACAGATCTTCCTACTTTTATGTTGATTATTATTTAAAAATGAGAGTTGTTTGACCATATTTTGAAATTGCAAATTTTAAATAGCTATATCTATTCCTATCCCAAAAAAAAGGATTAATTGCGACCAAATTTAATAAGACGTTTTAAAAAAATGGCCAAACCCCTGGGATATTACAATAATGGCTAAATGGCTTTTTTTTCTTAAATACTAAAAAAAATGTTAAAGACAAATATACCTTGTAACCAATTTGGTATATAGGCATAATTTTAGGGATTTAAGATTTTTACGAATTGCAAAAATAATTCAGCTTAATAATAGAGATTCAACTGTATTTAATAAAAAGTAAATGAAATTAAAAAAAATTATCATAAATCTAATTTAAAATTGCTAATTAGAATTTGAAAGTAGATTTAAAAAAATTTGATAAGACTGTATCGAGGTATATTTTGAAATTTACCCCTCTAAATGAGAAGATTTACAAATAAAAAATAAATGAAATTAAAATAATTAACTTAAATCTAATTTAAAATTGCTA
The DNA here is from genome assembly GCF_013281855.1 of Momordica charantia. Classification (NCBI taxonomy): domain Eukaryota; kingdom Viridiplantae; phylum Streptophyta; class Magnoliopsida; order Cucurbitales; family Cucurbitaceae; genus Momordica; species Momordica charantia. The sequence goes on along the minus strand of NW_028275161.1, from coordinate 7,147,245 downwards.
ATTAGAATATGAAAGTAGATTTTAAAAAAATGAGGTATATTTTGAAATTTAGCTATTTAGATTTATAAATAAGAGGTAAATATAAATAGGAAAAATTAACATTACCTTTATTGGTTTTTTTAAAATTAAAAAAACAAAACAAAACAAAACAAAAGAGTTTTGAACAGTACCATGCCCCCAACAATCCAACCTTTAGAACCTCCTGCCGCGCAACAATCCAACCTTCACCGCTGCCCAACCCTTAGCCGCCGTCCATACACACCGGACGCCGTCGAACGCCGCCGCCCCCTCAACACCGAACGATGGCCCTCACTACTTCACGCGGCCGTGCCCCCTCCTATCACCACGTCATCCACCCCTCGTTCCTTCATGCCGAATGCAGTCACTGCCGCATCGCCCATCCCGCTGCTGCAATGCCCAGCTCGCACCGATTTGCCCAACCCGCAGCCGCATCGCTGTCCCTCATTCCTTCACGCCGAACGCAGTCGCCCAGAATCCAACATTCACTTCATCCGTCCAAACCAGATTCGACCCTCCCACCACAGACTAAAACCGGTCGTGGTTGCCCATTACTCCGACTGTTTGATTAAGGTAAAATCTTTGTTCTGGTTTTGCCTATAAAGCTTAATTTAAAAAGATATTTTTTGTCTATCTACAGGTGTATTTTTTAAAATATATAAATGTGGGACCTACTACATGAGTGTTGTTAATAACCAAAATTGAGGAGTCTATGCATTTAACTCTAACAAACATACTATATTTAAGTAAAATTAAAACTAAATAAAATTTACAGATACGGTTAAAGTTAGAGGAGGAATAACTCGACGATCAAGTGAACGATTAAAGGCTGCTTAGATAACAAGGCGTCGAAGAGAAACATGGACGGTCAACTTAGACAATGAAGAAGAGGTATATATGCAACAGTTTATATATGGCTTGTTTTTTTTAAAAAAAAATCATCCCATAGATGTTTTATCTTTATATATAAGATTGAATCATTGAGAACCAAGAACCCTGAGGTAAAGGACTATGCTACGTGGCCCTCCAATTGACTTGGCACCTTTGCCTTCCCTTCACTGTCAGTTGGGCTATTGGGAGGAGAAAGGATGGGTGGTATTCATATACCAGTTATTTTGAGGCAAAACCAAAGAAAAATCTCGAAATAAAAGGAAGGAACTAAGTAGGAAAGTTTTGGTAAACGCAGAGGAAGAAGCTGTCCAAGGGAAGATAAGAGTGGACACATTCTAGCTCACTTCTTGTGGGGAAGAGGATTAAGTTGGCCCTTGCAAATAGCTTGAAAGACCCCGAGAGAGACTCCAATGTTGAAGGAGACCAGCAACAGGAGGGGTGTGGGAGACTTAGTCGGAGGTAAAACAAAAGAGACTAAACTTGATCCTAAAAGAAATTTAGGTGGTAAGGAATCTACCAAGAAAGTAAGAACTCAATGTATGTGTGTTGAATAGTAATATTTAAAAATTATATTCACTAACATAATTCTACTTTTATGTTTTAGGGAAAAGGAAAGTTTCTCAATATAGTTGAGGAAGAGTGTATTGTTAGTGAGGTAATTATTAAGATATACATGTACTAGCTTTATTTTTACAGTAGTCAATAGATCTATTGACTTTCGTATTTTGTTCATGAATTGATATATACATCAGTTGACTTTCATGTTTTGTTAGTTGTTGAATTATTAGCGTACATACATATATAGACGTTTTAATTATTGGGATATACGTGTACTAGTTTTATATTTATGATATTTTAGTTGTACAATAGTAAATAGATGTATTGAGTTATTACTTTTTAGTTGTTTCTTGAATTGATATATACATCTATTAACTTTCATGTTTTTGTTAATTGTTGAATTATTAGTATATACATGTATAGACGTTTTAATTTTGATGATTGAGCTGCATAGTGATATATATGTGAATTGTATTCTAATTTTGGTTTTTCATCAACTGGTATATACATTTACATTTTGATAATTCTTCTAACATAAGGATGATACAAAATCTGATGAAAATAATCAAATGGTGAGATAGGAACCGTGTAAACACTGTTAATACGTTTAAATTAACTTAATTTTCTAATAAAAGAATTAAAATAATTAGAATAAAATCTCTTGAAAATAGGAAACAACATTTGAATTGAACAGCAAGTTTGTAGGGTTGTTAAAATACTTCTAAATTCTAAAAAAGCATAGAGAGGGCATTGTGGGGGAAAAAACTAAAATATGTAAACTTCTAAATATATCCTTTCGCCATTTTTGCAAAATTATAAACAAATAGACATTTTGTTAAGTTAGTGGCTATAGCCACTTACTTAAATTTTCCTTTTGTTTAGTATCCAGTGGCCCATTATTTAGGGACTTTTCTTTTCTATTAATGTTTTTTTTAAACCCTAATTTATATAAGAGATGACCTACATCACATCATCAACAAACTATTTCCAAGTATTATTCTTGGAAATAGTTTGGTGGAGAATATATTTTTGAAAAAAAAAATCCTCACCGTTTAGTTTTGGGTTATCTCCGTATTTAATGGGCCCTCGGTCTAATATTGTTGGGCTGCTAATATAAAATAGGTTAACTACACAATTAGTCCGTTTCGAGATCTTAATTACAAAATTATCCAGTTTTATTAAAATTTTACAAATGTCTAAGATTTACAATAGAAGTCCAAACTTAAATTACAGTAATACCCATGTATTGAATGTAGAAAATATGTTAGCACTCTAGGACAACCGTTTTAAAAAACGGTTACCAAATTTTGTTTTAAATTATCCTATTATATTTTATAGGTCTAAAAAGGAAAGTATTTTTATATTTCATTTTAAATGTCTCAAATTTATTAAGTCACATCTTACGGTAAAGTGTGAATTAATAATTATGAGTGGCGCAAAGACCACTAGAAAAATTAATCACCCCGAGTGATGGATAATTTCAATCTCTGTCATTGGAGTTTTATGAAACTATTTTAGTATCACGTACAAGGCATGTAATAAAATTTTTAATTTTATTTATTGTAAAATAATTTATTTATTTATTTTTGTAAAGGAAAAATAAAATAATTTATTTAACTAAATTAGTATATGAATTAAAATTTATAGAAATATAATAAGTTTGTTAAATATATTTTAATTTTTATAATTAGTATAATGGTAAAAAATATAAGATTAGATGTAATTATTATACTCTTTCAAAAAAATGTAATTATTATTAATAAAATATGTTTGGGGAAGGGAATACCCTGGACACGTGGAGGACCCCCATTGGTGCTCCAAGATGGCTCATGAGTCATCCCAGCTCGGATAGCCGAGATGGCTGCCACCAACACCGACGAAAGCTAAGTATGAGGGCCGAGGTGAACCTGGCCCAGGTCCGACCTACCGGGGAGCTCGGTAGGGGCCGATGTGAGCAACTGTTTACGGCGTGATTATCGGGCGTAACCGTCGGTCCCGAGATCACCGGGTGTAACCGACGGTCCCTAGATTATCGGGTGTAACCGTCGCGAGATTAGCGGGACTACCACCCATAAGTAGAGGACTTCACTCCCCGATCAGGGACGATGATTTCTGGCTTCGAACTAGACTTGGAATCCGACCTATACTGACTTGATCGTCGGAGTGCTCACCTTTTTGTGCAGGTCCGCCCAAGTGTTCAGGTCGGTCCGGAGGCCGGGTTCGAGCTACAACCAGGAACACACTGTTGTGCAAATCTTTGCATAAACATTAGGCGCCGTCTGTGGGGACGACTGACAATCTAAATCATCCCAATTCCTTTAAACCAACACGCGAGGGAACATGGTTCAACCAGCGAATTCGACCAATACGACGGATCGAAGGCCTCTAGCTGCCAGCGATGCCTACTAGAGGGAGGTCGGAGCAGCGGCGGTAGAGGGGCAAGGTCCCGACGGCCTAGCAGCGGAACCCCTCCGCAGGTCGGCACGAATCACCGCGCCTGCACACCCGAGGACGTCCAAGGCCACCCGTGGCCGAGGTGGGACCTCTAAGAAGGGCGCCTGGGGTCCAGCTCCGGCTCCAACAAGCGAGAATTTTGATGCGCTTCAGAGAGAGATGGAGGCAATGCGCACATAAATGCGCTCCATGGAGGCAATGTATAACGAAATGGTGCTAGCTGCAGGCGCAGGGTCCCGATCTGAAAATCGGGCGACGCGCATGGACGTACGCGAGCAAAGGGGTTCCCACCTCGGCCCGGCCGAGGAGGAACGTCCCGAAGACAACGGGAGTGAGGGGTACACTTGCCAGAGGGGAGACCTCCGTGAGCATCTCAACCGAAAGAGAGGCTCGTCTCTCCGAAAAGGGCAGTCGCCGTCCCGCTCCCACAGGAGCTCCAACCAGCTGGCTGAATCCTCTCACAACCCCGCAGGGATAATCACAAGGGAGGAGTTCGACCAGCTGAGGGGGGAGCTCGATGCTCAAGTGGAGGCCTTAAAGGCCAAATGTGAGCAGAAAGACGATTCACTGAACGATGGCGACTTGGGAGAATCGCCTTTCACCTCGGACGTTTTGGAAGCACCAATCCCTCCAAAGTTCAAAGCTCCTACCGTGAAGCCTTATGACGGGACGAAGGACCCCAAGGACTATGTTGAAGTCTTTGAAGGCCTCATGGACTTCCAAGCGGCATCAGACGCCATCAAATGCCGCGCCTTTCAGATCGCGCTTACTGGCAGCGCGCGATTGTGGTACCGGAGACTGCCAGCCAGGTCGATCTCGACCTACTCTCAACTGAGAAGGGAGTTCCTCGCCCAGTTCTCTTCTCGGCACTACGACAAAAAGACAGCGACCCATCTCGCCACCATCAGGCAGAAGGAGGGGGAGACGCTGCGGGAGTATGTCACCAGATTCCAGGAGGAACAGTTGAAGGTCGCACACTGCTTCGATGACTCGGCCATGTGCTATTTCCTCACCGGTCTAGCCGATGAGGCCCTCACGGTGAAACTTGGAGAGGAGGCCCCGGCCACCTTCGCCGAGGTGCTCCAGAAGGCGAAGAAAGTCATCGATGGACAGGAGCTCCTCCGAACCAAAACCGGCCGACCTGAACGAAAGATCAGCCGGGGCAGAAGTGGAAAAGATGAAAGGGCAGATCCCAAGTCCAAAGACAAAGGATCCTTCTCTAGCGGCCGAGCTGAGTATCGAAGGGCGGAGAACGGACCTACCAGGAGCCGACCTTACGAGCGCTTCACCCCAACCACGATTCCAATTTCCGAGATCCTAACGAACATCGAGGATTCTGGAATGGAAAAACTACTCAAGCGTCCGGAGAAACTTCGGGGAGCCCCGGAGAGGCGCAGCAAGGACAAGTATTGCCGCTTCCATCGGGAGCACGACCACAACACGTCGGACTGCTGGGAATTGAAGCGCCAAATTGAAGATCTAATTCAAGACGGCTACTTCAAGAAGTTTGTGAGAAAGCCCGGGACCAGCTCAGCAGAGAAAAAGGAGGAGCGAAAGCGTTCAAGGACGCCACCTCGGCGCACCGACCGACCTGCGGTCATCAATACCATTTTTGGTGGGCCAAGCGGGGGTCAATCCGGACATAAAAGAAAGGAGTTAGCCCGTGCAGCCAGACGCGAGGTGTGTATCATCAGGGAGCAGGGGCCGACCTGCCCAATCACCTTCGACGATGCTGACTTGGAGGAGGTCCACCTGCCCCACAATGATGCCCTTGTGATTGCTCCCTTGATTGATCATGTGGTGGTTAGGAGAGTGCTGATAGACGGGGGTGCATCCGCTAACATCCTGTCCTTATCGACCTACCTCGCCTTGGGCTGGACGAGGTCGCAATTGAGGAGAAGCCCGACGCCGCTGGTTGGGTTCTCTGGAGAATCGGTCATCCCAGAGGGTTGCATCGACTTGCCGGTCACGCTGGGGCAGAACCAAACCCGGATCACTCAAATGGCCGAGTTCGTGGTAGTTGACGGTAGGTCGGCCTATAACGCCATCTTTGGGAGACCCATCATCCACTCATTTCGGGCCATTCCTTCAACACTTCATCAAGTTTTGAAGTATCCCACCCCCAATGGCGTGGGCACGGTCCGAGGAGAACAAACCGCTTCGAGGGAGTGTTATGCCGCTGCACTCAAAGGCCCACCGGTCTGCGCCCTCGAAACTCTCAGGGATGGGACGCTCGAGTTCGAGGCCGACCTGCCGAGGAAGGAGTTTGCCGCGCCCACTGAGGAGCTCGAGCTTGTTCCTCTGCTTAGTCCCGAGAAGCAGGTAAGCATAGGAACCAAGTTGGGGGCCACCGACAGAGAGGAGCTAATCCACTTCCTCAGATCCAACTCGGACGTCTTTGCGTGGTCCCATGAGGACATGCCTGGCATTGACCCGCGAATTATGACGCATCGCCTCAGCATAGATCCATCATTCCGACCTGTGAAACAAAAGAGAAGACCTATAAACAAGGAGAGGAGTGATGTAATTGTTGAGGAAGTTAATAAACTTTTGAAAGCTGAATACATAAGAGAAATTTCGTATCCCGAGTGGCTCTCCAATGTTGTATTAGTTAAAAAATCTAATGGCAAGTGGAGAATGTGCGTAGACTTTACGAACTTAAATAAGGCATGCTCGAAAGATTGCTTCCCACTGCCGAGGATTGATCAGCTCGTGGACGCCACAGCTGGGCACGAACTGCTCACTTTCATGGACGCCTACTCTGGGTACAACCAAATCAAGATGCATGTCCCAGATGAAGGTCATACCGCTTTCATAACAGACCAAGGTCTGTACTGCTACAAGGTCATGCCCTTCGGGTTAAAGAACGCAGGAGCGACCTACCAGAGAATGGTGAACAAAATGTTCGCAAAGCAGATCGGCCGGAATATCGAAGTGTATATGGACGACATGCTTGTCAAGAGCAAGTAGTCTAAGTCGCATCTCTCCGACCTGGCCGAAGTCTTCGAGGTTCTGAGGGCATATCAAATGAAGCTCAACCCTGCTAAGTGTGCCTTTGGAGTCTCCTCGAGAAAATTCCTTGGCTTCATGGTAAACAACCGGGGAATCGAGGCCAACCCCGAAAAGATTAAAGCCGTGATCGAGATGGAGGCACCTAAAACGCTGAAACAGCTTCAGTGCCTCAATGGCAGGATTGCGGCCCTGAACCGGTTTGTTTCAAGGTCAACGGACAAGTGCCTCCCTTTCTTCAAGGTCTTACGAAAGAAAGGGCCGTTTGAATGGACGGTAGAGTGCGAGCAAGCGTTTCAGCAATTGAAGAACTACCTCTGTTCGGCACCCTTGCTTGCCAAGCCTATGCCGGGGGACAAGCTCCAATTGTACCTAGCAGTGTCTGACAGTGCCGTCAGCTCGGCCCTAATCAGGCAAGAGGAAGCGCGGCAAAACCCGATCTACTACACAAGCAAGGCTATGACCGAAGCCGAGACTAGATACCCTCAGATGGAGAAGTTGGCTCTCGCTTTGGTCACCTCGGCCCGACGACTTAGACCATACTTCCAAGCCCATACGGTGGTGGTGCTCACTAACTCGCCCCTTAAAAGTATCTTCCACAAGCCGGAAGCTTCCGGACGCCTAATGAAGCGGGCAATAGAGCTAAGTGAGTACGACATCCAGTTCGAACCCAGAACTGCGTTGAAAGGACAAGCAGCGGCAGATTTCATAGCCGAGCTCACACCACCTTCCGAGCTGAGCGGGTTCGACCTGCCTTGGACAGTCTATGTCGACGGATCCTCCAATGAGAAGGGGTGCGGAGCCGGGGTCCTCTTGCTCGGACCAGGGGGTGAACGATTTGAGTATGCCTTGCGGTTCCGCTTCCGGACTTCTAACAACGAGGCTGAGTATGAAGCATTTATTGCCGGCCTGCGAGTCGCTCAAGCATTGGGGGCCTCTTGTGTTAAGGTCTTCAGTGACTCCCAGCTGGTTGTGGGCCAGATCAAGGACGAATACCAAGCCAAAGACACCATAAATGGAGAAGTATTTGGGCAAGGTCAGATCATACCTCGCCCAATTTCGAACTTACGAAGTAAGCCGGATTCCGCGGGCAGAAAATTCTAATGCTGACGCCTTGGCCAAGTTAGCATCGGAGTACGAGACCGACCTGGCCAGGTCGGTCCCCGTCGAGATCCTAGATAATCCCTCGATCTTAGAGCCAGATCTGATGGAGATCGGCGCTCCAGAACCCTCATGGATGGACCCGATCGCGGACTTCATTAGGGGCAACTCACCACAAGACCCCAAGGAGCGCAGAAAGTTGACAAGGCGGGCAGCTCGGTTCGTGGTCCGAGATGGGGCATTGTACCGACGTGGCTTTTCCTTGCCTCTGTTGAGATGCCTAACCCCTGAAGAGGGCCTGTACGTCCTCAGAGAGATCCACGAAGGAGTGTGCGGCAATCACTCAGGCGCCCGGTCGCTGTCAGCCAAAGTGATCCGACAAGGATACTATTGGCCGACCCTCAGCCAGGACGCCAAGAACTTCGTTAGAACTTGCGACAATTGCCAACGCTACGGAACCATAATCCACCATCCTCCCGAGCTGCTCACCCCCATCTCGGCCCCGTGGCCATTCGCGCAGTGGGGGGTAGATATCATTGGTCCTTTCCCTTTGGGCAAGGGCCAGACCAAGTTCGCTGTGGATTACTTCACCAAGTGGGCCGAGGCCGAAGCGCTCTCCCACATAACGGAATCCAGGGTCACGTCCTTCGTATGGACGAACATCATATGTCGCTTTGGTATACCACAGGCCATAGTGACAGACAATGGGAAGCAGTTTGACAACGCCAAGTTCAAAGACTTTTGCAGCAAACTTGGCATAAGTCATCTCAGCTCGTCCCCCGCACATCCGCAAGCAAATGGGCAGGTGGAGGCGGTCAACAAGATCATCAAGCGAGGCATCAAACTTAGACTGGACTCCAAGAAAGGCAGGTGGGCCGAGGAGCTACCAGAAGTTCTATGGTCATACCGGACCACCCAACGGAGGTCGACGGGTGAGACCCCGTTCTCCCTGGCCTTCGGCTCCGAAGCTGTAGTCCCGGTTGAGATCGGCATGCCATCTGACATAGTAGAGCATTACGAGCCTTCGACAAATGAGGCAGAGCTGCTCCTCAACCTCGACTTGTTGGAAGAAAGAAGAGCAATGGCCCAGCTACGCCTAACGGAATATCAGGGCAGGATGGCCAGACACTAAGCGTGGCTTGCGGATTCTGGTTGTAATTGACTGGTGGTTATATGCTGAACGCACGCACTAAGCGTGGTAACAATTCTATAGATGCAACCGCACACCTGTCAGAGTAATATAAAATGGATGGAGTATCCAAGTATCGATCCTCAAGGACTTCTAAATTATTTCCAAACTCTAAGGTTTTAATGATTAGTGAACGTTGAAATGAGTGATTCTTGTAAAATGGGAAGTGGTCACAAATAATGGTTTTGGATTTGGGATTTAGTCTTATAATGGTAAAACCTAGCCCGAATTACTTCAAGTTAACCAACAAAGAATCAAGGATACGCTAAGGACGATATGCATTTTACTTTAGGAACCAACGACTACACTTTTCACTTGACTTATGACTAAGCAAGTTCAAAGTCCTAAGACATTCCCTAATATGTCTATTATGGGAGATATCTTAGTTTTAGGATGGAAATAGTCGCAACCTCGGGTTAAGGTCCTATGTCTAGGCTACTTAACCGGAACCCTTATGTCTAAGGCGCTCCTCTCCTCGGTTTAACCACTCAACAATGCAAATAAGCAACCTTTTCAGTATTGATTTGTTAAGACTTACAGTGGCCTTCTCTAAATCCTAACTTTTTGGGAAAACATGTTGAGCAATGAATGGAAAGCAAAAACACTACTTCTTAGCAACCCTTTTTAGAAATAAAAGGCTAACTATCCATAACCGGGCTAGAGACGGGAATTTAGAAAGACATATTGAAGAAAATACAACAAGTAAAATGGTTGAAATTGGAATGCATGTGTGAAAAACAAAAGTTAACTAACGGAGAGTTTTTATCGGGATTGAGAGCTTCGCCCTTCTCTTTCAAGCAAGGGGGGTGTCACATGCTCTTTCCTCCAAAAACACAACTCTCTTAACAAAAAATAAAGTAAAGGCAAAGGGAAGATAAGCAAAGTGCTGGATTTTTATATATTTGAATAAGTAGAAAATAACTAAGTACAAATGGAAACAAAACAAAGCTCAATAAAGGAATGTAAAGTGCTCGGGATTTAAAAACCAAAAGCAAGTAATGAAATTAACTTAAAAGTACTTAGAAAGTAACAAAGAAACACTAAAAATGATCAAGAGAAGGAAGCAAGGCTTGATGAATTTGGTGGAGAAGCTGCTGGAATTTATAGCTGTGCAGAATTGGTTAGGTAGGTCCTAAAACGATGGTGAATCACCTATTTCCAACTCCTTTGACTGACTAAATCGTGCTCAAACTGATAGTGAAACACTTCTTCTACACGTATGCATCGGTTGGAACCACCAAAACGCATTGGAAGACGCGTTTCATTAAGGGCAAAGTTGGAAGAAAAACTGTTTTCTGCAGCCTTCCCAGGCGCCTGGCGCCTCCTGAGCTATTTTTCCGTCTTTTTGCTTCTTTTGATTAATTTCCACTCCCAAATGGTCCTAAAATGTCATAAATATAATATAAGTCAACCATAAACCATCATATATGAATTTTGCATGAATTGGAACTCAAACGACCGAGAAAAAGTCCGAAATAAAGTTAAAACATAGTAAAAACAGCATATAAAACCTTCTTTTTACGCATGTAAACAAGCGTAATCAGTAATTCCCACATCACTATTGATTCGAGCAATTTGACTTCTACATCTAAGTATCATAGAGATGAATAGATAACTGTGGGCAGTGGGCAGACTCTACCTATCACACATTCAGGTTGTGGAACTCTTACCATTTCTACTTCTTCCTTGTCTCTTCAACATCTTTTATATGTTCCACATATATCAACTAATCTTATCTTTGTTTATCGCCTCTGTGTCGATAACAATTGTGTTGTCAGTTTTTATTCTGACCATTTCTCTATTCAAGACAAGTTTTCGGGCCTGATTCTCTTTCGCAGACCCAGTGTTAATGGGCTCTATCCCATTACTCTAGCTACTTTAGCTTTTCCTTTTGCCCATTCTTCCTTTGATTCGACTGTTGCTCATGTTGGTGCGCGCACATCTTCTTCGGTCTGGCACGATAGGTTAGGTCATCCTAGTGACCCTATTCTTCGTTCTGTTTTACAATGTATGCAATTACTTCCATGTAATTCATCTAAATGCATTTGTATCCATTGTATTCAAAGAAACATGCACAAATTGTCTTTCCCTGTTTCACATTTTGTTTCCATGTTTCCTTTAGAACTAATACATAGCGATGTATGGGGCCCTACTCCTCAAACTTCAATAAATGGATTCAATTACTATATTTCATTCATTGATGACATGTCTAAATATACATGGTTGTTTCCTATTTCTCGAAAGTCTGATGTTACTACAGTTTTTAAACAATTCAAACCCCTTGTTGAGACTCTGTTTTCCTCTCGCATTAAAATCCTTCGTACTGATGGGGTGGTGAATTTGTCAATCACTTCTTAGGTTCCTTCCTTAGCTCCCATGGTATTCTTCATCAAAAATCATGTGCCTATACTCCTGAACAAAATGGCACCGCTGAAAAGAAACATCGCCATGTAGTAGAGGTTGCTCTCACTCGTATTTCTAAGTCTTCTTTACCTCAAAATCTTTGGCCGTTTGCATTTACCATTGTTGTTTTCCTTATTAACAAGCTTCCTTCTCCATCTCTTTCTCATAAATCTCCCTTTGAGATCTTATTTCATAAATCTCCTGATTATTCCTCTCTCAAGATTCTTGGTTGTGCTTGCTATCCCCTTCTAAAACCTTATACTTCTAATAAACTACAACCCAAAACCACACAATGTGTCTTCTTAGGATATCCGCCAGATTTTAAGGGATATTTGTGTTACAACATGAGCTCTGGTTGTCTTTATACTTCCTGTCATGTCATCTTTGATGAGACTTTATTTCCCTTTTCGTTATCCACCTCCCCTTCTTCTATTTCTTCTTTAACTTTTTCTCCATATGTTCTCCCTTCACCACTGTTCTATACTTCTCAAAAGTTCCCATCTAATTCTCTGTCACTTCCTTCTGTTCCCTTGTCAACTGCTCCTCATGATGCTGCTTCTTCTTCCACTGATCCTTGTGATGTTGCTGTATTGGCTCCTGGTCAACCTACCACTGATTTGCCATTAGCTACTGACATACCATCAGCTTCTTTGCCATCTGCTGATATAGCTCCAACAAACAACCATCCTATGACCACTAGCAGCAAATCTGGCATCTTTAAGAAAAAGGTGTTCATTGCTACTTCTTTGTCTAAATCCGATATTGAACCAACTTCCTATACGGCTGCATCTAAACTTCCTGTTTCGCAAGGTGCAATGACTGAAGAGTATAATGTCTTAGTTAAACAAAACACATGGACACTCACTCCATTGCCAAGTGGAAAGTGTGTCATTAGTTGCAAATGGGTTTATAGGATAAAACATAATTCGGATGGTAGTGTTGCTCACTATAAAGCCCGGTTAGTAGCTAAAGGATATCATCAAGAGGTCGGCATTGATTATGAGCAGACCTTTAGTCCAGTCGTTAAGAAACCAACTGTCCGAACTATATTTTCCTTAGCAGTCCAATTTGGTTGGCCTCTTCGACAATTATATATTAAGAACGCCTTCCTTCATGGTGAGTTACAATAGGATGTGTATATGCAACAGCCTCAAGGCTTTGTTGACTCCTCTCATCCCACCTATGTTTATCGTCTCCTTAAATCCTTGTATGGATTGAAGCAAGCACCTCGAGCATGGTTCAAATGCTTTACATCTCACTTTCTTACTCTCGGTTTTGAAGCTTCTACAGCTGATTCATCTCTTTTTGTTAGACATATGGATGATACTGTTACATATTTACTCCTCTATGTTGATGATATCATCGTGACTGGTAGTAACTCCTCTTATATTGGTCAATTAGTGTGGCAACTTTATCATCAGTTTGAAATGACAGACCTTGGTATTTTGAAGTATTTTCTTGGTCTCGAGATTGGATATTCTGCTGCTGGAATCTGTGAATCAAACTAAATATGCTCGTGATGTACTTTCTCGTTTTGGCATGGTTGCTGCAAAACCATGTACTACTCCTATTGTTTTGTCTAACTCTGTTGTTGCCACTGATCTGTGTTCCGTGGAGGATGCTACTGTTTATCGAGCTATGGTTGCTGCATTACACTACCTCACCTTTACATGGCCAGATATTGCCTTTTCGGTTGGGAAACTTGCATTCCCCTACCAACAGTGATTTAGTTGCTGCAAAGCATGTTCTACGCTATGTGAATGGTTCTTTAACTTATGGATTGCTGTATAAACGGAGTTCTTCTACTGCTGATGCCTTATGTGTGTCCGCCTACTCTGATTATGATTGGGCTGGGGATCCTTCGGATAGACGATTAACAACAGGGTTTGTTATTTTTCTTGACTCCAATCTAGTTTCGTGGGTTGCTAAAAAGCAGTAAACTTTGTCTCGAAGCTCCACCGAGGTTGAGTATCGTGCACTGGCTATTACTACTGCTGAGGTTTGTTGGCTTCGGGATTGTTAGCTCTCGATCGGCTGTCCTTTATTGTGACAATTTATCTGTCATTCAACTGGCTAAGAACCCTATTTTTCATGGCCGTACGAAACACATTGAGATTGATTTCCATTTTGTTCATGAGCATGTTGTTCGTAAGGACATTTTTCTGCAATTTGTCTCTACTGTACATGAACTGGCTGATCTGCTCACTAAGGGTCTCACTGCTGATCGTCTTTTGTTTTTGAAGTCTAAACTTATACCCTCTTAGGGTATTCGTTTGAGGGGAGATGTAAATATAGCAGTTTATAGTTGTGTTATTTAATTATCAAGTAGTTAAAATTTCTGTTATTATAATTCTGAGATTTATAAATAGGTTTTAAGCTTTTTTTTGTAATTAATGAGAAGATCTTTTTCACTTAAGTGAAAGATTATTTCAGTTCCAACCTTCGGCCCGAAGCTGCCTTGGTTGATCCACCTCATAGAGAGAAACGCCCTGTGCCTGCTTATATATACTAAGATAATTTTCCGACCATGCTCCGATGCCCTTGAGTAAGCCACTTGCATGAGAAATCGAAATAGATCGATTCCGTGCGTACCAAATCGACCACAACATAACCAACAAAAGCTACAAGTCAGCCCAGGGAATTAGCTCCTTCCACCCCCGAAGAAAATTCAACATAGCAAAGGACACCCCACCCCGTAGAATAGGGATGAGGTGAGAAAACTTGGAGCAGGCCCAAATTTGTTGCATTTTTTTACACCGTCAAAAAATATGAAGCACATTTTCCCCCTTTTGACCACAATATCTGCAAATAGAGAGTGTATCAATCCCCCGTACAGATAAATTGTCCCCGATTGGCAAACGATCCAGACACAGACACCACCCAAACATTTTAATTTTACTCGGGATTTGAAGCTTCCAAAAACCTCGCCACCATGTAAGCAGAGAATCCAAGGATTAAGATCACGGGAATTGATGAATAAGCTCCTGTTGAGCCACCCGATAACCACTCTTTACTGTGTACAACCCTCTTTTTTCAAAATGCTTTTTATCAACCAAACTAACCCCCAGCGGCATCGACAGGATCAAGATGGCCTCCCTTTTGAAAAGTGCAATCTTAATTTATCCTCATCCCATTGACCGGAAGGGGTCCAAGGATCACGGACTAGACTATCCTTAGGAAGCGAAGGTCTTGATTGAACCGAAAGTATCCCGTCACGAGGAATCCAATTATCTTCATAAATTCTGATATTAGCCCCATTACCCACCCGCCATCGGAGACCAATCCGTAGAAGGTCACACCCCCACAAAAGGCTTCGCCAAATAAAAGAAGCACGAGAGCCAACAGATGCCTCTATAAAATCACAATTTTTAAAATACTTAAATTTCAACACCCAAGCAAGAAGAGATGAAGGATCAGAGAAAATTTGCCACCCCTGTTTAGCAAGTAAGGCCTGGTTAAAGAATTCCAAATCGCGGAAGCCCAAACCACCCATACACTTCCGTAAACACATGCGTTTCCAACTCACCCAATGGATCTTGTGATCTGCATCCCCATCCCCCCACCAAAATCGAGCCATTACCATATGCATCTTATGAACTAAATTCCTTAGAAATCTACAATGGTTCATCGAATAACAAGGAATAGTCTGAATCACGGATTTAAAAAGTACCTCTTTTCCACCCACTGAAAAGAGCTTTCCTTTCCAACCTTGGAGATGATTCCACATGCGGTCCTTGAAAAAGGGAAGATGTCCCCGCCGATTGCACGACATAAAGGTTGGTAGACCAGGTAACGTGAATGATATTCCTCGTGTCGCACCTCCAATAAAGCACAAAGTCTGACCTGTACATCAGGCGGCGTACCCTTACTAATGGAAAGCACGGACTTATCCAAATTAATTGTTTGGCTGGAAGCTTTTTCGTAAAGACCCAGAATATCCTTAATCACTCTGCCCTTGGCCGGCGTGGCCTTAAAGAAAAGCAGGCTATCATCAGCAAAAAACAGGTGGGAAATAGGCGGTCCCTGGCGAGATAATTTCATACCCGAAAGTAAACGCTGCTCTTTGGCCCCTATCAATAAACTTGAAAGACCCTTAGCGCAAAGTAAACTAAGATAGGGAGACAGAGGGTCACCTTGACGAAGCCCCCGGTTCGGTTGTACCCGGCCCACCTTGTTGGCATTAACCTTAAAAGAAAAGGAAACAGATACATACACCGGACAATCAGGTCCACCCATTGCGAGGCGAATCCCATTCGTAACATAATATGTTCCACAAAGGACCATTCAATCTAATCGTATGCCTTACTCATATCAAGTTTCAGCGCAACCCAGCTTGTTTTACCCGCTTTTTTGAAACGGAGCAAGTGAGTACACTCATACCCCAAGATGGCATTATCGACCACACAATACCCAGGAATAAAAGCACTCTGATTTTGCGAGATAATCACATTCAAATCTAACTTCATTCGGTTCACCAAGGCCTTAGAAATTAGTTTATAACTGACATTACACAGAGAAATCGGTCTGAATTCTGAGATACGTCGTGGGCGCTGAACTTTCAGTATCAGAGTAATGAACGTCTCATTAAGGGCCCACGGAGAATGTTGACCATTCAAAACTTGCAGACATTAGTGTACCACATCATGCCCTACAATGTGCAAGTAATATCTATAAAAGGATCTAGAAAGACCATCCAGGCCCGACGTCTTATTCGGGTGAATCTGTTTCAATGCAGTCGCAATATTGCTTTCAGTAAAAGGGCGTAGCAATTGTTGATTCATTCGGTCCATCACACATAGTTTCACATCTGTCAATGCACTCTGTAAAACTGAACCTGATTGGAGTGACGAAGAAAAAAGATCTATAAGATAGGCTGAAATAATACCTCTCATGACCGCCGATGTTTGTTGCCATATCCCAGAACTATCCTCCAGGCCATCAATCATATTCACCCGTTTCCGGCAAGATGCTCAGGTATGGAACCAACACGTTTCTTATCTTCCCACTTAAGCCATCATTCTTGCGATCACTATTGCCAATAAATTTCTTCCTCCATTATTAACTGCTCCAGCCTCGCCTCAACGGACAGTACAACTACCTAATAACCCTTTAAAACTAGATTATTGATAGTTCACTGCACCTGTAGAGAGGCCTCCCGGATGCGACGGCCATAACCACCAACTTTTGATTTACCTCACTGATGAAGAGCCGTCATGCAATGTTTTGTTTTTAGTGCCAAAAAGGAAGTGGTTCCATCCACGAGAACCGAATGCCAGCCTCGAAGTATCACAGAACGACACTCGGGATGAGATAGCCACGCTTCTTCAAAATGGAGAATATTATTAACATACCTTTTAGCCGGGACAAGACAAGCACCCAATTGAATCTCAATAGCCCGATGGTCGGACAAAAAGAAATCCAAATGGGTCACAGAAGCGTGAGGAAACAGGGCCCGCCATGCAGAGTTGCAAAAACACCGATTTAAACGTTCAAAGATTGTCTCGCCCGCCTCCCGCCGATTTACCCACGTAAAAATGTCACCATCAAACCCTATATCAATCATCCCACATTCATCCACTGCCAAGTGAAAATCTAGCAACACGTGATCGGATTTCGCACGGCCCCCAACTTTCTCACGATGATGAAGAATTTCATAAAAATCCCCACCAATAAGCCACGAGACATCGTCACTCCCTCTGAGATGCTTCAACAACGTCCAAGACGAAGATCGAGACTGATCATCCAGGCTACCATAAGACCCCGTGAGACGGCATTGCTTGCCCTCATAATTCACCCAGCCATCGGCTCACTTATTACTAGATATGTTCCATCTGAAGACCAGCTTGCTGATATCTTGACCAAATCTTTGGCCAAAGTCAAATTTTGCATTTAAAGTAACAAACCTGGTGTTTAGAGCATCCCTACATCCGATTTGAAGAAGAATGACAAAGTACTACAGTTGTCACAACCTTCAACTGAAATTCCCAAGCATTACCAGTTGAATGTGTGCACTGTTAATCCTGAAATACTGTCAAAGGATGCTAATATAGTACGTAGAAAATCCACTAAATGATGTGTACAATCAATTCAATGTTTGCACTGTCATGGAGGCATAAAGTCCAAAGAATAATCCTTCAAACATGAGGATTTTTAGCCACTGCAACTCCTAAAATCACTCACTGTTTTTAGTAAATCCATAAGCATTTATGTTGTCTTTATGTTGGTGAATCTTGTGTAATTACCCCTTTGTACCATTGGGATTTTCTCCCTCTCAAATTAGGAAAGTATATATTTTGTATCTTTTTTAGTCTCTCTATTTCTCTAGTTAGGAATAGTAGCAAGTCTGTAAATAAGGGAAATGGTTTGGGTCTTTTTTTCTTTCGTCGTATATTCCTTCCTATATGTTATATTGAGGATGAATCCTCTTAGTAAAGATATCTTTTTGGAGAATTATTGAGCAGTCTTGTAAAGGATTCATCAAAATTCTCAGTCTGTGGCATTGTCTAAAAATGATATTTTATTTCAGAGTTAAATGCTTCTCTTTTAATATTTTATTTTCTCATAATGGTGCTTTGTGTGTGTAAAGATGTTTTGATCTATATCTACAATTAAGTTTTTGGTTCTAAGTCCTAATTTTGTCAAGTAACATGCTCCGGTATGTTTATGCACAACATAAGCCATCCGATATCGACTACGAGAAATTAAAAAAATAAATTAACTTTTGAAATTTTGTTGGAAAACTAAAAAACGTACGAAACAGATGTACATAAAAAACAATGAAATTGAGAATAAACTATCTTAAAATTTTTAAAATGTAAAAATGTGAAAGAGAGATAATTCCAAAATTATTTATTTTGTATTATTATTTTATGGGTCTCTTAATTATTACTTTGACACATTACCATGTTTGTGTCACAAACTGTCTTACACACTTTTCCTTAAAGTTGTTCCACTATTTGTGGTTTCGAGGCTCTAACTAATTCGCTTTTAACTTTATTTTAGATGGGCGACTTATTTTACAATGTCATGTTGTATATCCTAATTATAGCTTAATGACTAATTAAATGTTTGTGAATGATGAAGTTTCAAAAAATTAATTTCCTAATTCGATATAAACAAACAATTACACTAAAATCTACTTTAAATAAAAACAATTAAGATTTGTCACATGAAAATTTCAACAAATTTTGAATGTTTTTCAAATTTTCTTTATAAATTTAAAAATTATTTTTCAAATTTGAAGAAAAGGAAATGCAATGGTTAATTTTTGTAAAGAATGAAGCCTAGAGAGTGTCATGTCATATTCGTCTACATTCGTCTACAGGTGTGCAATAGGCTCCACCAACCCATAATAAGTAGGTAAAATGCATTGGAACTGTGCCCAACCACCAGAAAGGGAAGGTCAGGTGTCGTCCTAGCAATCCTAATACTAAGCATGTGAAAGTGTACACAAACGAGGTTGCAACTAGGGATGGCAAAAAAACCCGCGAGACACGATCTCTGCGGGTACCCAACTTTATCGGGGACGAGGACGGGGGAAGGTGTCCCCGCCCCGTCCTCGTCCCTGACCCCGCCTCGTTTCATATTTTATTAGTTTATTTATTTTTATATATAATAATATTAATATATTAATTTTAATAAATACTTTTACATTTTTTTTTAAAAAAAGAATCCATGTCAAGGCCCATTTACTTATTTTTTTCTTTTGCTTTTAACACCCATAAAATAAATAAAAAATAAAAATATTAAAATATTTATCGGGGATGGGGATGGGATGGCCCTCTGGGCCCCATCCCGCCCCGCTGTCATCCCTAGTTGCAACAAGTGATAAAAGATTGTGAACTCCACGGGGATTGCACCACTGTTTCACCCTAGACCTTAACTTGGGAAATCGATAACCAAACAAATACTTATTTGTTTAAAAAACGTTAAACTATAACTAAGTGCGTGTAAACACAAGTAAAAGCAAAAGAACAAGCACCTAGCGAATGATAAAAAAAATTATAGCGAAATCCGAAAGAAATAAAAATGGAGGACGTTAATTCATTTTTACTCAACTCCCAATACTTGAAGCTCTACCATCACAGTCGAAACTACTACTAGCCAAAAAAACATGATATTTTTTATAATCATCCAGGTTTTCTTAACCACAACTTTCATTGCTTAAATAAAGAATTAATCAAGTGTTTAGGTAGCGCTCTGGGCGTTGATCTTATCTGTAAGCATCTAATACTCTTTATAAAATTTATAGATCTAGCACCCAGTAATGTTAAACAAGTGCAATCAAGTTTCTAATACATTAAAAATAGCATAAATAGTTAGTTGAAATATGGTGGTCACTCATCTAACAATATAACAATTAGTAATTGCGAATCTTTTCAGCATGTTTTGTCCTTACTCACATGCTTCCTAACAGATCCGTTCGGAAGTCACTCAACCTGTTTGGGGATGAAAATAACCTGGACACATGGAGGACCCCTATTGGTGCTCCAAGATGACTCATGAGTCATGCCCAGCTCGGACGGCCGAAATCACCACTACTAGCATTGATAGATGCTAAGTATGAGGGTCGAGGTGAACCTGGCCGAGGTCCGACCTACCGGGAAGTTCGGTGGGGGCCGATGCGAATTACTGACGGCGGCGTGATTATCGGGCATAATCGTCGATCCCGAGATTACCGAGCGTAACCATTGCGAGATTAGCGGGACTACCACCCATAAGTAGAGGACTTCACTCCACGATCAGGTACGATGATCTCGGACCTCGAACTAAACTGGGAACCCGACCTATACTGACTTGATCATCGGAGTGCTCACCTTTTTGTGCAGGTCCGCCCAAGTGTTCAGATCGGTCTGGAAGCCAAGTTCGAGCTGCAATCTGAAATACGTGGTTGTGCATATCCTTGCATAAACATTTGGCGACGTCTGTGAGGAAGCGACAATCTAAGTCATCCCAATCCTTTTAAACCAATACGCTGACGAAAATGGTTCAACCCGCAAACTCGACCAATACGGCGGATCGAAGGACCCTAGCTGCCAGCGATGCCCACCAGAGGGAGGTCGGAGCAGCAGCGGTAGAGGGGCAAGGTCACGACGGCCTAGCAACAGAACCCCTCCGCAGGTCGGCACGGATCACCGCGCCTGCCCTACCGCCTGCGCACCCGAGGACGTCCAAGGCCACCCGTGGCCGAGTTGGGACCTCTAAGAAGGGCGCCCGGGGTCCAGCCCCGGCTCCAACAAGCGAGAACTTTGATGCACTCCAGAGAGAGATGGAGGCAATGCGCACACAAATGCGCTCCATGGAGGAAATGTATAACGAAATGATGCTAGCTGCAGGCGCAGGGTCCCGATCTGAAAATCGAGTGACACGCGTGGACATACGCGAGCAAAGGGGTTCCCACCTCGGCCTAGCCGAGGAGGAACGTCCCGAAGACAACGAGAGCGAGGGGTACACTCGCCAGAGGGGAGACCTCCGTGAGCATCTCAACAGAAAGAGAGGCTCGTCTCTCCGAAAAGGGCAGTCACCATCCCGCTCACACAGGAGCTCCAACCAGCAGGCTGAATCCTCTAACAATCCCGCAGGGATTATCACAAGGGAGGAGTTCGACCAGCTGAGGGGCAAGCTCGATGCTCAGGTGGAGGCCTTAAAGGCCAAATGTGAGCAGAAAGACGATTCACTAAACGATGGCGACTTGGGAGAATCGCCCTTCACTTCGGACGTTTTGGAAGCACCAATCCCTCCGAAGTTCAAAGCTCCTACCGTGAAGCCTTATGATGGGACGAAGGACCCCAAGGACTATGTTGAGGTCTTTGAAAGCCTCATGGACTTCCAAGCGGCATTAGACGCAATCAAATGCCGCGCCTTTCAGATCGCGCTTACTGGCAGCGACGATTGTGGTACCGGAGACTGCCAGCAAGGTCGATCTCGACCTACTCTCAGCTGAGAAGGGAGTTCCTCGCCCAATTCTCTTCTCGGCACTATGACAAAAAGACAGCGACCCATCTCGCCACCATCAGGCAGAAGAAGGGTGAGACGCTGCGGGAATATGTCACCAGATTCCAAGAGGAGCAGTTGAAGGTCGCACACTGCTCCGATGACTCGGCCATGTGCTATTTCCTCACCGGTCTAGCCGACGAAGCCCTCACGGTGAAACTTGGACAGGAGGCCTCGGCCACCTTCGCCGAGGTGCTTCAGAAGGCGAAGAAAGTCATCGATGGACAGGAGCTCCTCCGAACCAAAACCGGCCGACCGGAACGAAAGATCGGCCGGGGCGGAAGTGGAAAAGATGTAGAAAGGGCAGATCCCAAGTCCAAGGACAAGGGATCCTTTTCCAGCAGGCGAGCTGAGTATCGAAGGGCGGAGAGCGGACCTACCAGGAGCCGACCTTACGAACGCTTCACCCCGACCACGATTCCAATTTCTGAGATCCTAACAAACATCGAGGAATCTGGAATGGAAAAACTACTCAAGCGTCCTGAGAAGCTTCAGGGACCCCGGAGAGGTGCAGCAAGGACAAGTATTGCCACTTCTATCGGGAGCACGGCCATAACACGTCAGACTGCTGGGAGTTGAAGCGCCAAATTGAGGATCTAATTCAAGATGGCTACTTCAAGAAATTTGTGGGAAAGCCCAGGACCAGCTCAGCAGAGAAAAAGGAAGAGCGAAAGCGTTCAAGGACGCCGCCCCGGCGCACTGACCGACCTACGGTCATCAATACCATTTTTGGTGGGCCAAGCGGGGGTCATTCCGGACATAAAAGAAAGGAGTTAGCCCGTGCAGCCAGGCGCGAGGTGTGCATCATCAGGGAGCAGGGGCCGACCTGCCCAATCACCTTCGACGGTGTAGACTTGGAGGAGGTCCACCTGCCCCACAATGATGCACTTGTGATTGCTCTCTTGATTGATCATGTGGTGGTCAGGAGAGTGCTGGTAGACGGGGGCGCATCCGCTAACATCCTGTCCTTACCGACCTACCTCGCCTTGGGATGGACGAGGTCGCAATTCAAGAAAAGCCCGACATCGCTGGTTGGGTTCTCTGGAGAATCGGTCATCCCAGAGGGTTGCATCGACTTGCCGATCACGCTGGGGCAGGACCGAACTCGGGTCACTCAAATGGCCGAGTTCGTGGTAATTGACGGTAGATCGTCCTATAACGCCATCTTTGGGAGACCCATCATCCACTCATTTCGGGCGATTCCCTCAACACTTCATCAAGTTTTGAAGTATCCCACCCCCAATGGCGTGGGCACGGTCCGAGGAGAACAGACCGCTTCGAGGGAGTGTTATGCCTTCGCACTCAAAGGCTCATCGGTCTGCGCCCTCGAAACTCTCGCCGGTAGGGATGAGACGCTCGAGTTCGAGGCCAACCCGCCGAGGAAGGAGTTTGCCGCACCCACTAAGGAGCTCGAGCTTGTTCCTCTGCTTAGTCCCGAGAAGCAGGTAAGCATAGGAACCAAGTTGGGGGCCACCGACAGAGAGGAGCTAATCCACTTCCTCAGATCCAACTCGGACGTCTTGGCGTGGTCCCATGAGGAGCAGCGGCAGACGGCGGCGGCGTGCGACGGGCAGCGGCGGCGCGTGACGTTCGGACTGCTGCAAGCGGCATCGTTACGTGTGGCTGTTTTCGCGGCGTCCCTTCTCCGATCCAACGAGCCTAACAACCTCGAATAGCTTAGATCCGTGGAACCCGGTAATTTTTCTTTGACCCACATTTATTCGAAGTTAGATTTGGATTACCCATATCCAAACGAAACCGATTTGGAATACCCACACCTAAGCGAAGTTGTTTTGTAGTAACGGGCATCAAAACGAAGTCGTTGGAGGTCGTTTTAGGCACTTTTCGCTGCTACAAAAACGTGGACAGCAGTGTTTTGGTGGTGTTCGGCGATTATTTTCATCAGTTCGAAGCCCGATTTATGCTACCCACACCTTTGCAAGCTAGATCTAATTTACCCACACCTACACGAAGTCGTTTTGAAGTAATGAGCCCTTTGAACCCTCGTAGAGACGTTTTTCGAAGGCTGAACAATAAATTTAAATTGCTGTTTTTTTCTTTTTTTGGTGCTTAGGTGTGAGATCGACGCAAACTTGAAGACGTGGTTGAGTAAGTAGCACCAGGGGGAGAGTGCGTGCGTTATTTAGCGTTAACGGAATGTTTTGATGCTGATTTTTAGCTAAAATAATTTAATTGAGCACGTAGGGATTGTTAGTTTTCATTTGTGAACTTCTAGTGATTTTGATGCCGTCTTTCTAATATTGAACACTTATGAGGAAACATGCCTTATGTTCTTGTTGTTGTAGGTGACTAGTAGATTCTGAATTGTTGTGGTTAGAAGTAACTGGCTTATGACGTTTTGCAAATATGTTGTAAATGAAATGCTCGCGTTGTTAAACTGATAATTTAGTTTATATTGTTTTAGTTGTGAGATGTTGGGTGTGTCTTGTTTATTACAAGGAAAAGCATGCTTGTGAACTGTGCAGTGAATTGGAATGTGGGAAATTTACCTGTAGGTGGTCATGGGAGGGTTGTGAAGTGGTGAAGGGTGAAGGGTGAAGGGACGGGTTGGCAGTCCGTTAACTATGGGTGTTCTGATATGAAAATGCATATAAATCGCTTGAAGGTTCAAAGCCTTGAGTAGTGGCCTTGGGAATAAATGACAAGGTCGAACGTCAAATTTCTGTAAATTAGTATTGGGGTCTTGGGGATAAATGTCAAGGACCAATACGCTGGGAAGTCATCGGTACCTTGGGGATAAACGGCAAGGACCGGTGCACAGTTCAGGCCTTGGGAATAAATGGCAAGGCCGAACATCAAGTTTCTGTAGAGGAGTATTGAGGCCTTGGGGATAAATGTCAAGGGTCAATGCGACTCGAGGAGTTAGGCTTGAAGGACTAAAGTAGAGTGGTGCTTGTGAAGTAGTGGTGCTAGGCCTTGGGAATAAATGGCAAGGTCGAACATCAAGTACTGTAAAAAGAGGGGTGTGCGATATCTTGGGAATAAATGTCAAGAGCCGTCATGCCTCGAGAAGTTAAACGAGGTGTAACACAGGGGGGATGTAGAGAGAGGTTTAGTACTGTGGGACAAGGGCTAGTGAATCATTGGTTGTAGTCTTGGTATTTCCGACGCATGGTTGTTGTATGTAAATGTCAAGTTATTGTTCGCTATCTCTCGCTGTCTGTTTAATTGCCTTGCTATCGTTTTATCTTATATGCTGTGACTGTGAGCATGATTTTTGTGTTAGTTAGGAAGTGCTACTTACGGAGTACCCTATGTACTCACCCCCACTTTGTACCCTTATATGTTTTCAGGTGTGAACGGGGTCGACCGCGGTGATGACGTGGAGAGGGCTTGACCGAGGAAGGATCACTAGCTTAGTTAGTGAGGTTAGAGGGAAGGGTCGTTGGGTAAGAGTAGCCTTGAGATTTATGTTATTACTAGGTGTGAACCGTGGAGGAAATTTTGTATTCTTTAGAACTACGTTAATTGTTATGGATGTTGCTGATAAACGCGTCGTTGTTGTCATTGGAGTTTAGGTGCACGGTTGTTTTTATTTATTTAAGAATTTTTGCCACTGAGGCGAATATGAGATGTTGTTTTTTTTTAAATTGCCCACAGAGGGTGAAGTCCTGATAGTTTATGACATTTATATTTCTCATAGAACGTATGAGAGTCGAAGCTTTATTTCATCTAAATTATTTTTCCAGGGAGTTGCTTATCTCGTGTTTAGAGTTAAGGTTAGCCAGAAGAATTATTTAGAGTTGCCTAGGATGTTTATATGAAATCTTGGGGCGTTACAGTACCTCTCTATAGCCCAAGGTTTCATCTAACTGCAGTGGTTCGAAATCCAAAACATGCGAAGGGTCATGGACATACTTCCTCAGCATAGACACATGGAACACATTATGCACTGCCTCCAATGACGGTGGCAAGGCCAACCTGTAAGTGACTGGGCCAATGCGCTCCAAGATCTCTAAAGGGCCGATATACCTCGGACTAAGTTTTTCCTTCTTACCGAAACGTAGGATGCCCTTCACTGGCGACACACGAAGGAAGACGTAGTCGCCGATGTCAAACTCCAACGTCCTGCGCCTAACATCAGCATAACTCTTCTGTCTGCTCTGAGCCATTTGCATTCTTGCCCTAATCCTGTGGATGGCATCGTTAGTCTCCTGCACCAACTCTGGTCCCAACAGGACTCTCTCATCGACCTCGTCCCAATGTATCAGCGATCTGCACTTCTTTCCATACAAAGCTTCATATGGAGCCATTGAGATTGTCGCCTGGTAGCTATTGTTGTAAGCAAGTGTTCTCAAAAATAGACTTACGATCGGGGTACCACCAGTTGAGGATAAAGGACGCCGACATACCACGAACAGCTTTCAGGACCAGGTATGGACACTTCGAATTTACGGTGATGTCTTTTGGACTCACTAATGCCCCCGCGGCATTCATGGACCTCATAAACTAGGTTTTTAAGGAGTTTTCGGACTTGTTTGTGATTGTGTTCATCGATGACATCCTGATCTACTCGAAGACAGCAGAGCAGCACGAAGAGCATCTGCGACAGGTCCTTATCACCTTGAGGGGAAACAGTCTGTACGCGAAGTTCTCAAAGTGCGAGTTTTGGTTGGATACGGTGGCCTTCCTTGGCCACATAGTCACTAGGGAGGGTATTGCCGTGGACCCAGCCAAGGTAGAAGCGGTTAGTGGTTGGCCTAGGCCTCGCATAGTGACCAAAATTCGCAGTTTTCTGGGATTGGTTGGCTATTATAGAAGGTTCGTCCAAGATTTTTCCCGATTGGCAGCACCCTTGACGCAGTTGACCCGTAAAAATGTCGTTTTCGCATGGAACGATGAGTGCGAGAAGAGTTTCTAGGGGCTAAAGGAGCGACTGGTCACGGCCCCGGTGCTAACGTACCCGATGGGACTGGAGGTTTAGTGGTGTATAGTGACGCTTCCCGAAGAGGGTTGGGTTGCGTTCTGATGCAGCATGGAAAAGTCATTGCCTACACCTCGCGACAATTAAAGGTACACGAGCTTAACTATCCGACCCATGATTTAGAGTTGGCAGCAGTGGTGTTTGCCTTGAAAATATGGAGACACTACCTGTATGGAGAAAGAATCCAAATCTTCACTGATCATCAGAGTTTGAAATATTTCTTCACTCAGAAGGAACTCAACCTAAGACAAAGGCGATGACTAGAACTGGTAAAGGACTATGACTGTGAGATCAATTACTATGTCGGGAAGGCGAACGTGGTGGCCGATGCACTTAGTAGAAGAGCGACGAGTGTAGCACCCCCGATCGTGCACCATAGGCCGATATTGGATGAGTTGGACCGTGCGGAGGTGGAGTTAGCAGTGGAGGACGTGGCGGCGGCGTTAGCTCGACTCTCAGTCGAACCCTCTTTAAGACATCAAATCATCGATGCACAAAAGGGGGACCCCAGCTTGATCAGAGAGTTCGGTATGGTGGGTCATGGAGGTTACTCCCTTTCAGAAGATGCGGCCTTGCTCTATCAGGGTAGGTTGTGTGTACTGAGAGATTTCTCCTTAAGGAAGGACTTACTAACCGAGGCTCACAATACTCCATTCTCAGTGCACCCTAGGAGCACCAAAATGTATAGGGATCTCAAGGAAATCTATTGGTGGCACAACATGAAGCGAGAGATTGCCCAATTTGTCAGTAAGTGATTGACATGTCAACAGGTGAAGGCCTCGAGACAGAGACCCGCCGGGTTGTTGCAACCTTTGCGGATACCTATTTGGAAGTGGGACGACGTGGCCATGGACTTCATTACGGGCTTGCCGAGGACGGCTAAAGGTTACACAGTGATTTGGGTAGTTGTGGACCGCCTGACGAAGTCTGCACATTTCATTCCTGGCAAGGCCACTTATTCAGTGGAGAAGTGCGCGGAGCTGTACTTGTAGGGAATAGTTAGGCTCCACGGCATACCGGCGTCCATAGTATCGGATCGGGATCCCCGTTTCACGTCATCTTTTTGGCGAAGTTTGCATAAAGCCCTTGGGACACAGCTTGATTTTAGTACGGCGTTCCACCCCCAGACCGATGGGCAGACTGAATGTCTGAATCAGATTTTGGAAGACATGTTGAGAGCCTGCATATTAGACTTCGGTGGTTCTTGGGACAAACACCTATTTTTGATAGAGTTTGCTTACAACAATAGCTACCAGGCGACAATCGAAATGGCTCCATATGAAGCTTTGTATGGAAAGAAGTGCAGATCGCCGGTACATTGGGACGAGGTCGGTGAGAGAGTCCTGTTGGGACCAGAGTTGGTGCAGGAGACTAACGATGTCATCCACAGGATTAGGGCAAGAATGCAGACGGCTCAGAGCAGACAGAAGAGTTATGCTGATGTTAGGCGCAGGACGTTGGAGTTTGACATCGGCGACCACGTTTTCCTTCATGTGTCGCCAGTGAAGGGCATCCTACGTTTTGGTAAGAAGGGAAAACTTAGTCCGAGGTATATCGGCCCTTTAGAGATCTTGGAGCACATTGGCCCAGTCGCTTACAGGTTGGCCTTGCCACCATCGTTGGAGGTAGTGAATAATGTGTTCCATGTGTCTATGCTGAGGAAGTATGTCCATGACCCTTCGCATGTTTTGGATTTCGAATCACTGCAGTTAGATGAAACCTTAGGCCATGGAGAGGTACCCGTTGAGATCTTAGCAAAAGAGACCAAGGTACTGAGGAACCGGTCGATTGACTTGGTAAAGGTCCGGTGGAGGAACCACCAAGTGGAGGAGGCTACCTGGGAAAGGGAGGACGAGATCAAAGCTCGCTACCCTGAATTGTTCGATCAACGATCTTTCGAGGACGAAAGTTTTTGAAGGGGGGAAGTCTGTAACGCCTCGCGTTACTCAGGTCCGGCCCTACGTTACTCAGGTCAGGTTACCCTGGAGTCCTGAGGGTTTCTTCTCAGAGATAATTTTAAATTTATCTAATTGCTTTGTGTCAGTTCTTTTGAACTACTGTAGTGTTTATTGTGAGTTATTGGTTTTATGTATGTATTTAATGGTTGTTGACTGTGAGTATGTTGCCGTGGCACTTGCCTGGATCGTTGGGCCGATTGCTCAATTCTATTAGGAGAACTAATTAAGTATAGGGAGGTGAGGTCTGCAGTCGTAATCTTTTGGAGTTCATGGCTCTTGTTTTCTTTCATTCAATTTTTAGTTAAATGGGCTTTATTATGAGCCCAAAACTTATCCAAGATGGGGCCTTGTGTGG
Organism: Momordica charantia; assembly: GCF_013281855.1. NCBI lineage: Eukaryota > Viridiplantae > Streptophyta > Magnoliopsida > Cucurbitales > Cucurbitaceae > Momordica > Momordica charantia. Next base: position 7,118,371 of record NW_028275161.1, on the reverse strand, counting down.
ATTTGTCAAATGCCCAAAACCCTAGCCATTTAGAAATTAAAACAAGGAGTTATAAAGAGAAAAGAAAAAAACCCTAGCCTTCTTTTTTCCCCATCTTCACGTTTAGCCTCTCCATACTCAAGGGCTGCCTCACGACTTCGCCGGCGAGCCTTCCTCCGACGAGCACAACCGGCGACGGCACAACAACCCAGTCCACGGCGGCAAGCGCGGCGACGGCTCCATTTCACGGCAACGGGCGCGGCGGTGTGTTCGAAAACAGCGGGCGACGTGCGGCGTTGGCGCGGCGGTGTGTTCAGACAGCGGGGTGTGCAGTGGCGGCGTCCGTTCGTTGCAGCGGCGGACGGCGACTCCGTTCGTGCTAGCTGCGTGCGGCGGTGACAGCGGGGAATATCAAACAGCGGAGTTTTATAGTGTTTTGGCGGCTACCTGCACCTGAACGAAATCGTTTCTAGCTGTAACGATGCATTTATAACACCTTAGAACTAGTTCGATGGCTGAAACTTCTATTTAATTGCTTTTTCTTTTCCCGTGGTGTTTAGGTGTTGAATCGGCGCGTGCTTTGGAAGCTTAGCAGTGTGTAAGTAGTACCGGGGGGGGACGTGTGTGTGTGAATGTGTGCTAAATTCCTTGGATAAGCATTTGTGTTAATATTCGCATTAATCTAGATTTGAATGTTTGTTACTATTGATTATGGCTGTCTTTTGTTCGTTGAGATGATTCTGGAAGAACGAATGCTATTATAATTATTGACGTTAGATTTGGTTATGACTGAATATTGCCGTTGTTGCTGAAATTGTAGTTGTGCTAGCTAGAATGTTGTGAAACATCTATGGAAGTCTATATTTCTGATTATGACTGTTGTGTCGATATTTCTGCGTATGTTGGATAGTTGAGTGATTTGTACAGGTTGCTTGGTTTCGTTTAGAATAAACCATGTAATTAAGGCGTGCATTATGCTTGTTTGTTGTTGTTGATGGACTTGTTGCATCTGTTGATGGATTCTATGTTTCATGAGGTCGTCCCTAGTTGAGTGATTTGTACAGGTTGCTTGGTTTCGTTTAGAATAAACCATGTAATTAACGCGTGCATTATGCTGGTTTGTTATTGATGATGGACTTGTTGCATCTGTCGTATGGTAAAACATTGGTGTGATATGCTAGCCGTGTGAGTAGGATCCCTGACATTTTGAGAAGTCTGGTTGTGGTTACTAAGGCCTAGTCGTAGGAATATTGGGTCCACCTTAATGAGTAGGTTGCTGTGACAGGCAGGATGGGTCTTGTGAATTGGAACACTTGTCGGAAGTAAGAGGTGGTTTCGTCGGTGTTGTATGGTTCGGGTAGGATGTGGATTGAGGGTTAATTCCCGTGAGTAAAGAGTTAGGGACTGATACGTCTCTATGGGTGTCGAGGCTTCGGGTACAAAAGGTCGGGGGTCGATACACCATTTTTGGTTGAAATGAGTGTCGAGGCTCTGGGTACAAAGGGTCGGGGGTCGGCACGATGAATCTAATTGAGACTAGCCTTGATTTTATACGGGGTGGGAGCCAAGAACCAATACGTTGATTAGACGTCGGTACCTTGGGAATAAATGTCAAGGACCGGTGTGTAACCCCAAACTTGGGAATAAATAGCAAGGTCGAACGCCAAGCTTCTATGGAGGGTTATCGGTACCTTGGGGATAAATGTCAAGGACCGATGCGCCCCGAAGGGCTAGCCTTGGAGTACTAACTCAGGGTTTGGTATGAGTTGTATGTTGAAAGGGTTAGGAGCTAGCGGGTTGTGCAAATCAAAGCCACGATAGTTCCAAAGTTGGTTGGAGTGTCGATAGGTCACTTTACTGTTATTAGTTCTTGATGCTTATTACTTAGATTGTTGTGTATGATGCCGATGTGATTGTGAGCATGCTGTTTGGTGTCTGTTTGTTAAGTGCTACTTACGGAGTATATTATATACTAACCCCCCCCCCCCATGTTGTTGGTTTTCAGGTGAGAACAGGACCCTCGGCCATGGTGACGACGTGGAGAAGGCTTGACCGAGGAGGGACCACTAGTTTTGTGTTGTTAGGATAGTTGGACTGGGATTCCTTTGCTTTCGCATTTAGAAACTTAGTGTCAGCATTGTCAGAGTTGTTGGCTCACGGGCGTTTCTTTCTTTTGTTTATGTCCTTGTTCTTTTCTTTTTATTTCATACTTGTTCTTTACCGAGCTGTTAGCCGCCCGGATGCACTATTATTATTTAAAACCAGGTTGAGTTGTTGAATTGTGAAAGCTAATAATTGTAACTTTCCTTGATTGGTTTTAGCCACTGAGGCAATTTGCGTGTTTCTTTTTTTTGGGGTCCGGACCTTTTCTTAATTAGGTTGCTAGCCATTGAGGCCAATCTGAGTTTCCAGGTGTCCTTTTGTTATGACTGAAGCCCCACAGGCTCTTCCTCCGTCTCATGTTCCATAGAAAAAAAAAGAAAAGAAAAAGTGTTTAGTTATGGCAGCAAATACCTCGTACCTTGTAGTGATTTTGGGAATAAGAGGGATCCTGAGATTATTGAAGAATGGTCAATAAAGGGTTAAAAAGAATTGATAGTCACTACCTATACCAACAAGGTGCACCTTCCTTTTCGGTGGCTCAATCGAAAGAACTCCAAAGTTAAGCATGCTTCATTTAAGGGTTATTTTTCCCCTTAAAGTACAACATATCGACAGTACGAGGGTTTAAACCCGGACCTCGATAAATGAGTCGATGTCATTTATCGATGAGTATCTCTATTTTGCTGGGTTGTATGTGTCCCTCTTTGTTAACACTTTAATACATTATAATGTCGGTGTTGGAGGGTGTCTCCTCATCTTTTTATGTCATTCAAATATTTGTGGCATTAATAATAATGAGGTTCTAATTGATACATTTTATCTTTAGTTTAGATCAAACTTATTTGATGATGTCATAGTGTATAACGTCATCCTAATATAACTTAAGGATAAATTAAAGGGCGATTAGTGATAAGTTAAAAAAAATTAATATCTTATTTGTGTAAAAAAAAATCCTAAATTTAAATAGTTCAACAACTGTGTATTAAAGAGGACTTCAAATTAAAGAAAAAAAAATATTTGTCACATGCAAGGATGCTTGTTATACTCCTCAATGTCTCCCATAATACTAAATTTACTTGAATACTTAGTCAATAGGGCAATATATTATCAAATATTTTGGAAATTTAAAAACCAAACTATAGCTAGTGGTGTGGATACTTTAATTATCTTTTCTTTTTCCAAAAATTAATTTACTTACTTTTAATTTGTTTTTATATTTGTTGTATACTTTATAAAATGTTTTTAGAATTCAATCAAGATTTTTTAAACTCAAAAAGATAGTTTCAATATTTTTTTTCGTTCCATGAGGTCGTAGCTTCAAGTTCTACACTAGTTAGGTAACGAGCTCCAACTTCTTGAGGTCATAGCTTCAAGTCTCCTACGCTAGTTAGGTAACGAGCTCCAACTCCTTCAGGTCCTAGCTTCAAATCCTACACTATTCTAATAAAACAATAACATCTTGCGTATGTACGGGTATGGGGACAGTGTGCATACCGCCCCAGGTATGAGGGCATAATGACCAAAGGACCGCCGACTCTTAGGTAATCAAAGGAAAAAAAGAAAAAAGAACTTCTATGGTAGTAAGGTAACGAGTTCCGTGTTATCTGTAAAATCAACGTGTGAAATCAGAAAAAATTATACTTCTACTTTCGAAATTTTGCTCGAGAACTAAAAAATGTTTTAAACTGAATTACATAGAAAACAAATAAATTGAGATCAAACTGACTTATCTTTTAAAAACCTAAAAATAAAGGTTTTATGGGTCTCTTTAAATAATTATTATCAATTTTGCATTATTATTGTATCGGTCTCTTTTAATTACAACTTTGACACATTACAATGTTGGTGATACAAACTGACTACTTAGTTTTCTTGAATTTATTCAAATATTTGTGGCCTTAATAATTAGTATCTAATTAATTCACTTGAAACTTTTATTTTGATTAAACTTATTTGATGAATTCATGTTGTATATCATCATTCTAACATAGGTTAAGGACAAACTAAAGGTTTATTAATGATAAAGATTAAAAAAATTAATTTCCTAATTTCATATAATGAAACAACTATATTGATTAAAGTTAAGTTTAAATAAAAAGATTAAGATGTCACATGCAAAGATCCTAGTCATACTCTCTGATTAAGATTTTACATACAAAGATCATAGTTATACTCTCAAGTATTAACTTAAATACTTTTTTTAGACATTTAACTTAAATAATTAGTCAATAGAGAAATGTATAATTAAATATATTATACACTGTCAAAATGTCCTTGGTAGAAGGATACCACCTCAATAACATGTCCATGACATTGTCAAAATGGTTCATTCATTTAAGAGAAATTTTTTTTTTTTCACACAAAGGAATGACAAGATATCATTTCTCAATGAGCTTGAAGTTATTTGCATTTGAACAGACGACCTCAAAGTAACAAGTAGATTAATTTTTCGGTGAGTTAAGTTCTTATTACCTTTAATTTAAGAGTTAAATGTTGGATAACGTAAAAATAAAAAGGAGAATCGAATTATATAAAAAAAATTAAAAGAAAAATTATTATTTGTTCGTTTTAAATAATGAATCTCTATTTTTTGGCTTGGTTGTTTATGTTTCTCTTTGTCACACTTTGATACATTACAACGTATGGTGTTAGAGGGTGTCTCCTTATCTTTTTAAGTCATTCCAATATTTGTGACTTAAATAATATTAGGTTCTAATTAATATACTTTAACTTTAGTTTAGATCAAACTTATTTGATGATGTCATAGTGTATACCGTCATCCTAATATAGCTGAAGAACAAATTAAAGGGTGACTAAGGATCAGTATCAAAAAAATTAATATACTTTAACTTTAGTTTAGATCAAACTTATTTGATGATGTCATAGTGTATATCGTCATCCTAATATAGCTTAAGAACAAATTAAAGGGTGACTAATGATAAGTATAAAAAAAATTAATATCTTATTTATCAAAAAAATGATATACTAATTTTATATAATGAATGTATTAAAGAAGACTTCAAATTAAAGAAAAAAAAATTGTCACTCACATGCAAGGATCCTTGTTATACTCTCGATGTCTCCTATAATACTAAATGGACTTGGATACTGAGTCAATAGAGCAATATATAATTAAATATATTGGAAAGTTAATTACCAAACTATAACTACGGAAATTTAAAAACCAAACTACAACTAAGTGCGTGTGTATACCTGCTTTAATTATCATTTTTTTTCCAAAAACAATTTACTTACTTTTACTTTGTTTGTTTATGTGTTGTATACTTTTTAAAATGTTTTTATAATTGTTATCAAGATTTTTTTAAACTCAAAAAGCATGTTTTCAATATTATTTCTTTCGTCCCATAAGGTCGTTAACTTCAAGTCCAACGCTAGTCAGGCAACGAGCTTCGTGTTATCTACAACATAAACTTGTGAAATAAAAAAAAATTATAGTTTTACTTTTGAAATTTTGTTGGAGAACCAAAATATGTTTTCAAATGAAGTATATAGAAAAGAAATAAATAGATAATAAATTATCTTATGAGAGACAATTCAATAATTATTTTTCGTGTTTAAATACTTATTCTCCATTGTGCAATATTATTTTATGGGTCTCTCAATTACAACTTTGACACATTACAATCTTGGTGACACAAAGTGGCTATTTAGTTTTCTTTAATTTATTCAAATATTTGTGGCTGTAATAATTAGTCTCTAATTAATTCACTTTTAACTTTAATTTTGATCCAATTTATTTGATGAAAGACATGTTGTATATCATCATTATATGACTAAAAAATTAATTTTCTAATTTCACATAATGAAACAAATATATTGATTAAAGTTTAGTTTAAATAAAAAAGATTAAGATTTCACATGCAAAATCCTAGTTATACTCCAGTTTTGTCTTTAAGTATTAACTTAAATACTTAGTCAATAGAAAAATGTATAATTAAATATATATTGAAAACTTGAAGGTAGACAATCTAAGATATAAATTAAAAGGAAAAATGTGCATAATGTCAGCATAACATATGAAAAATATTAATTTTATAATAGAATTATGATAATAAGTGTGAACTAGAAAGAAAAAGTTAAAGCGAGATAACTTAGCGGTAATTGGCCTATATTTCTAATCAAGAGGTTGTGAGTTCGATCTCCACCCTCACATGTTGTACTAAAATAAAAAAAAGAAAGAAAAAGAAAAGGAAAAGGAAAGGAGTCTAGGTGTTCTATAATTAAATAAGAATTAGTTCTATAGAGCTTTAGGTCCTTTTTTTCCCTCGTCAATAATGACACAAGAGAGATATATCTTACTAAACACTATATTATATATTGTATGTAGAAAATTTGGAAATACAGTTTTCAAAACCAATTTTTTATGTTCTTGAATTTTCATTATGAAATTAAAAAAACAACAAAACAATGGAGTGATTAATTGTTGTTGGGGAAGCTATAGAGCGCCATGGGAATTCCTCTAGAGTTGTTGGATATGCAACACTGACTTAAAAAGTAGCTAGGAAGAGTGCACTGGAACTGTGCCGAGCACACCTGAGAAGGTCCATGGGAATTCCTCTAGAGTTGTTGGCTATGCAACACTGACTTAAAAAGTAGCTAGGAAGAGTGCACTGGAACTGTGCCGAGCACACCTGAGAAGGTCAAGTGTTGTCCTAGCAACCCTACTGCTAAGCACATGACAGTGTACCCAAATGAGCTTGCACCAAGTGAATAAAAGCTTGTCTCCACGAGGATTGTACCGCTATTATATTTCACTCTAGACCTTAACTTGGGAAATCGATAACCAAATAAATAATTACTTGTTTCTAAAACATTAAAACTATAACTAAATGCATGTACACACAAGTAAAAACATAAGAATAATAAGCTAGTAAAAAAAATGACAGTGAATTTCGCAAGAAATGATAATGGGAGAGGTTAATTAATTTTACTCAACTCCATGCAGTCGAAGCTGTAGCATCGTAATCGAAACTGCTACTACCTAAACAAACATGATATGGTTTCGAATCATCCACAACTTTCATTGCTTAAATAAAGAATTGATCTAGTTCTTAGGTAGCACTATAGGCGTTAATCCTATACGTAAAGCTAAACATTAATAGCTATGTCCAAGCATCTATTAAAATTTATAGATCTAACACCAAGTAAAGCTACACACGTGCATCAAGTTTTTCCCAACATTAATAGCACAAATAGTTAGTCCAAAGATGTTGATTACTCATTTGAGAACATAACAATTAATAACATACTTTACTTGAATAGCTCCAATACAAGACAAAGGAGTTTACAAGTAAAATTAATGGAAGTGTAATAGGACAAAATAAAGTTAGATAAGTAATAATTAAATATAATGTAGTAGAAATAGTGCTAATAGGCCAGATGTATTAATTAAGGTAATCAACAAGTGGATATAATATAAAGAAATAGAAGTAGGGAAGGTAGAGATGGAGAGGGAGACTTAGTGACGATGGTATCTCTTCAAAAATAAAAGAAATAAAAAATAATAATAATAAAAAATTTAGATGGAGATGAGATGGAGTAGTATATATATGGCATTGGTATGGAAATATAATCACAAGCTAGCAAGAAGTAGTCAAGTGCATTTTCTTGATTAATATCAACAAAACTAGTCGTTTTCTTGTTGTGTTTTCCTAGATTCATTGAAATGGCTCCCCCGTCAAAACCCACAAGCTGTGTGAACGGTGGTTATTGGCTGAGCAGCACAAACCAGCAACTTCCTCCTTCCAATATCGATGCTAAACTCTTCACCCATTTATTTTGTGGCTTTGCTGAGATCGACCGAAATAGCTATGAAGTTACCGTTCCTGCTTCGCAAGCGACCCTAATCAATCAATTTTCTTCAACTGTCAGAATGAGCAATCCTGATGTGAAGACACTGTTGTCCATTCGAGGAGACAGAGACGTATTTGCTAAAATGGCTAGCGAACCCACCTATCGTGATGGATTTATTCAATCCTCCATTGAAGTAGCAGCAAAAGGCAAGTTCAACGGTCTGGATCTCCAGTGGTTGTACCCATCTTCTGAAGAAGAAATGCAAAACTTTGAAATTCTCCTTGGTGCATGGCGCCAAGCTGCTGTGGATGATGCTAAAACCTACCATCGACCACAATGGATCCTTGTTGCTTCCGTCTCCAACTTACCCTATGTTGAGAGCAGTATTGTGTACCCAGTTGAAGAAATCAAACAAAACTTGGATTGGGTAAACCTCATTTCTTACGACTTTTACACCCCAGCTTCCTCCCCCTCTGCTACTGGACCATCCTCTGCACTCCACAACCGCATGGCCAGATCCTTGTCCGCAAATTTTGGAATTGACGCTTGGATTCAAAGTCTTGCCAATTTGCCTCGTAAGCAGATTGTATTTGGAATCCCTTTCCACGGCTGGGCATGGAAGCTCGCCAACCCCGACAAGCACGACGTCTTTTCAAAGGCTCTTGGCCCAGCTAAGGGAGATCAATATATTTCTCAAAACGGCCAAATCGATTATTCCAATGTCAAAAGGTTTATAAAACAGAACCATGCTCAATATGTGAAAGATGACTCCCGATATTCAATCTCCTACGCCTATGCTGGTACCACTTGGATTGCATACGAAAGTGAATACACCATTCCGGATAAAATTTCATCTGCAAAGTCAAGCAAGGTGCTTGGTTACTTTGCTTGGAATATTGCTGCTGACGACGAAGTCAACACTCTTGCTAACGCAGCCCAAACCAATTGGTCCTAATTTCATTTCCTCTATTTTTCTTCCCATCTTCAATCAGCTTTCAAATCGTTCAATAAAATCAGCATGCTATGCTATGCTACATGCTACATTGCCTTTTAATTCTAAACACTATTTAGCTTCATGCTATTGCTATCTTCTTTCACTTATTGTATTTCCTACCATTCAATAAAATTGCTACTCGATTTCCTTTTCATCATCTTTCTTCTCTCCTTTTATGTTCAATAATAAACAAACTGTTTGAACAGTAACGGGGAATGCTCAAGTTCTTAAAGTTTTAACATGTTTAGTTTTGATCAACCAAACAACACAATTCAAGGACTTGTGAATAGATCAATCATTTATAGGTTGAAAATCTTGTCCCATAAATCCACGCCCGTACTCATTAGTAGTGTATGGAATCGTTTCCGAGCACTACATGCAAATATATCATAAAGTCATGCACATACCATATCTAAGTGATTTGGATCTATTTAAATTAACTCTTATTGAAAATAGTAGGTAATTGAGCTAAACTTGTCAAACCAGTCATCCAATCAATAGAGAATTTTATAAAGAAATAACGTTGTTAAAAAATGGCAGCAACTTTGTCATATATATGAAGATTTCATATCATATGAAATTACAATTCAAGTTTGATTTATGATTCAAATAATTTTCACTAATGTACTACTATTTGTTTTTTAAAATTTTCTTTTAACACCAATATTTTTATATAAACATTACCTGTATTTTTAGATATGCTGATTAAAAACGAACAATTGTAACCTAATTAAGTCACAATTAAGTTTTTTAAACAATTTCCATCAATTTGTATGATTTTCATAATTTTTTTTTAAATATTCGTCGAGATCTACACTTCTATCGAAATTTCTTTCAAACCAAGATCGAGACATTTCAGTCGATATCGACGTTCTGAACCATGATAATGGCAAATTTGTGATACGAAGTTCGATGTCCGTGGCATTGTTTAAAAATGATCTTTTATTTAACAGTTAAATGTTCGTTTTAAGAGAGAATTTTGATCAGCATCTGCTTCTCTTTTAATATTTTATTCTCTAATAATGGTGCTTGGTGTGTGTAAGGAAGATAGAGGCGTTGGTAGTTACTTTTATTTATTTAATTTTTTGTCAAAAAATAATAGACACATAAATTGCACCATAAACAACTAAAATGGAATTGATAATTTAAAATTGGTTTTGATTATATTATCTCCTTTTTTAATAATAATTTTATTACTTTTAATTTGTTTGTTTATTTGTGGTATATATACTTTCAAAAATGTTTTTAGAATTTTTATCAAGATTTTATAAACTAAAAAAGTAAGTTTTTAATATCATTTGTTTCGTCTCTTGGATGGTGTAGTGGTAGGGCCTTGAACTTTCTTTCATCTTTTACAATCAGGTCTTCGGTTCAAGTCTTAATTTTTTCAAGCAAGATAAATAAAAAAAATTAACTTTTAATATTTTGATGGAAAACTAAAAAATGTATGAAACAAATGTACATATGAAACAATGAAATTGATAATAAACTATCTTAAAATTTTTAAAACGTAAAAATAAAAAAGAGAGATAATTCGAAAATTATTTATTTTGTGCTATTATTTTATGCGTCTGATTTCCCTTGTTCATAAGGGTAAAAATAAGCTGAATGTGTTCCGTTTTCTAACGTTTTAAACTCGGAAACCGTGTTTTAAGCTTGGTATAGTATCCAAAACCTTTCATTTTAAATTAACTTATGTTATACATGCACATAGGACGTTTTTACATCATTTAGAGTTGATTTCTAACGAAAATTACACTTTTGTGCAGAAAAATTTCGAGCTAGGCACCTGGCGCCTTCCCCAATCTCGAGATTGCCCTTAATGTAAAACGCATGTTTTGGTGTGATTTGAAGCCTTCCCAAGCTCTGCCACGTGTCGTCCATGCATTAAAGGTTGCCAATTCAACAACTACCCAACCAAAAGGTGTTTGAAATGGATGGCTCTCCACAAAGCTCTCAACCTCCTAACCACCTTGAAGTCCCTATAAATTCAGCAAACTCATTTTCTTCATTAATCATCCCGGAGTGATCATTTTAGCTTTAGACATTCCTTCTCAGCTTATTTGGGTTTTCTCTTTTAGCCTTTGAGTTGTTATTGCTTTAAACCTTGTTAATTTCTAGTTTACCCTTTATTTATAGCTTGTTAGTCTTGAATTGTAAGTTTTAGTCTTGTTTAATTAAAATTCCAGCAAGTTCTTTGTTACTCTTATCTCTCTCATTCTCATTACGTAGTTGTAATCACTCAACCTTGAGCAATCGACCGAGTATTGCTCCCCAATCTTGAAAGAGAACGGGTTAGGGTCATTCGGGTTGCAACTCCACAATTTCCAGCTTGTTTTAATTTTACTCATCTTTTAATTATGTCGTATACTTCCATCAACATTAAATTCTGTTTTTCCTTTATCATCATGAGCTAAATTATTTTTCCCAAGCCCGGTTATGGATAGTTAGTTAAAGTTTTTAAAATCCAACAAGGCAAAAGGCGTTTTTCTCCTCTTTTATCACTTAAAGTTGTTTCCATAAGTTGGAACTTGATTTGGCCAATTAATGTTTTAACCAAGCATCAATACTGAAAAGTTTGATACGTTTTCACATCTTTACTGATTTAACTTTAGAGAGGAATACTTTGGACAAAAAGATTTCGCTCGTGTAGCCTAGACATAGGACCTCGACCTAACGTTACGGTTGGTTTTTACTAAATTAAGTTCTTTTTTCTAATAGCCATATTAGGAATGGACTTAAACCTTCAAAATCAGTTAGACATAAGAAGATGGCGAAGTAAAACCGAAGAAAATTTATGAGAGGCGCCTGGCGCCTAGATGGAAAAAGTTTGTGTATTTTTAGCTAATTTGAAGTAACTGGGCTGGGTTTATTGCATTGAGTTTTTAAGTATCAAAACCAACATTATCCTTATTATCTGTCACCACAAATTCAATTACAAAGTCACCGATCATTAACATTTCCTATAAAAAGACTTCATTTGTCCCTGAGGATCGATACTCGGAATACTCGTTCCGTTTTTACTACTTGTGACGGGTGTACACTTGCGCTCTCATTTATTTTGAATCCAAAATCCCAAACAGGGTCTCTTAATTACGACTTTGACACGTTACCATGTCCGTGTCACAAATTGTCTGCTTAATTACTTTTCCTTAAATCATTCAAATATTTGTGAATTTAATAATTAGGCTCTAATTAATACACGTCTAACTTTAGTTTAACTTATATTACAATGTCATGTTGTTTATGATTATTATTCTAACATAGCTTAAGGACTAATTAAATGTTTATTAATAATGAATCCTAAAAAAATTAATTTCCCAATTCCATATAACGAAATAACTACATTAAAGTCTACCTTAAATATGTCACATGAAATTTCAACCAATTTTGTATGTTTTCAAATTTTATTTATAAATTAAAAAAGCATTTTTTAAATTAAAAAATATGGAATGGTTAATTGTTGAAGAGAAGCCTACAAAGTGCCATGTGGAATTCGTCTACAGGTGTGCGGTAGACTCCACCAACCCACAGTAAATAGGTAGAGTGCACTGGAACTTTGTCCGATCACTACCAGAAAGGGAAGAATAGGTGTTGTTCTTGCAAACCGTAATCCTCATGCTAAGCATGTGAGAGTGTACACAAACGAGATTGCAACACAAGTGATAAAAGATTGTCCCTACCGACATTGCACCATTGTTTCACGTTACACCTTAACTTGGGAAATCGATAACCAAACAAATATTTGTTTGTTTCTAAAATATTAAACTATAACTAAGTGCGTGTAAACACAAGTGAAATAAAAAGAACAAGCACCTAGTGAAAGATAAAAAAAAAAAAAAAGAAAACGAAAGGAATTGGTATCTACTCCTTCCCTTGAGATATGAGAGATTCAAATACCTATACACATAATTTGTTGTACTAAAAAAACCAATCTAAAAGATAAAATAAAATGAAAAATATGCATGATGTCAAGCATAAAAGATGAAAATAGATGATTTTATAATATAATATTGATAATAAATCAGAACTAAAAAAATTCTATGTCGTTTTTAATTAAACAAGAGAGCTAGCTTTCATAGAGTCTTGGGTCATTTCTTCGCTCATCAATAATGATCCAAGAAAGTAAACCACTATCTAAACAACTCAGCGGTAATTGACGTATATCTTAATCGAGAGGTAGTGAGTTCGATTTCGGACCCCACCTGTTCTACTTGAAAAAAACTATCCAAACAATTAGGACATTATATTATTTATATATAGAAAATTTGGCTGGTTTGCATTTTTAAATAAACTAGTCTTTTCACGCATACATTACAATTTTCATCTTTTTAATTTTATCTAACTTATTAAGATTAATTTTATTTTTAAAAATGAAAATGTATTTATATTTTTTTAACAAAACAATAAAACTTGACATAAAAAACTAACACTAGATTTGAATACAATTAATATAGTAAAAATCAAATTAACAAATTTTCCGAAGAAAAAAAAAATTTAAACATGATTATACATTTGAAATACGTGATATTACAAAATAGAATGGCAACAGCAAACTTTAGCATAAAAATATCAAACATAAATACACTTTTTTTTCTAAAGATATCAAACTTCCATTACACTAAGTGTGAAACATAAACATAAAGTTAAATACATAAATACACATGTGCATTAAGTATATAATTTTAGTAATTTAATTGTATTAAAATTTATATCTCATAATTTTTTCTAATATGTTACATTTTTATTTAAATTCAAAACAATCATAATCTAAAACAATCATTAGAATGGCAAAAAAATAAACATCAACTCTTGAAAAAAAAATGTCCAACAGCAATTTCTTCAAAAATATTAATATTAATTATAAATAACTAAAAAACAGTTGCATCTAGAGCAAGGGATGAAGATCAAATCTTAAGCATTACAGTTTCTTTGAAGAAGAATTTTTCTCATGTAACCTTATGTTTTCAAATATGAGTTTGGTAGAAATTCTTTTCTAAAATATAAATAATCTTAGGTGTTTTATTGACATATTTATAAGTGGTTGGTTTCTATAAATATGTAATTTAATCTAAAGTATTATTAATTAATTTATTAACATAAATATTATAAATTTTGTAGTCATTAGTATTTTACAATGTCGATGTTGAGGCCAAGGATCGAAGGATAGGCTCCTCGCTAGCGAAGGAGACCAAATTGTTTGTACTAGGTAAAGACACTTTGTGTCAAAAAGTTACATGTCTATATCTCATTGTTAAAAGATGGATCTTTCATTTAAGGGTTTTTTTTTTTCCCTTAAAGTACAACATATCGACAGTACGAAGGTTTAAACCCTGACCTCAATACATGAGTCGATGTCATTTATCGATGGGTATGAAGTTTAAGGATTGGAACCTCTAACCTCAATGTAATTAGTAGATGCCATTTATTTGTGAGTATAGGCTCATATTGCCTTTAATTTAAGAGTTAAATGTTGGATAACATAAAAATAAAAATTAGAGCCAATTGGATAACAATTTTTTTTAACGTTTTAAACAATGAATCTCTATTTTGCAGGGTTGTATGTGTCCCTCTTTGTTACCACTTTAATACATTATAATGTCGGTGTTGGAGGGTGTCTCCTCATCTTTTTAAGTCATTCAAATATTTGTGGCATTAATAATAATGAGGTTCTAATTGATACATTTTAACTTTAGTTTAGATCAAACTTATTTGATGATGTCATAGTGTATAACGTCATCCTAATATAACTTAAGGATAAATTAAAGGGCGATTAGTGATAAGTTAAAAAAAATTAATATTTTATTTGTAAAAAAAAATCCTAAATTTAAATAGTTCAACAACTGTGTATTAAAGAGGACTTCAAATTAAAGAAAAAAAAATATTTGTCACATGCAAGGATGCTTGTTATACTCCTCAATGTCTCCCATAATACTAAATTTACTTGAATACTTAGTCAATAGAGCAATATATTATCAAATATTTTGGAAATTTAAAAACCAAACTATAGCTAGTGGTGTGGATACTTACTTTAATTATCTTTTCTTTTTCCAAAAATTAATTTACTTACTTTTAATTTGTTTTTATATTTGTTGTATACTTTATAAAATGTTTTTAGAATTCAATCAAGATTTTTTAAACTCAAAAAGATAGTTTCAATATTTTTTTTCGTTCCATGAGGTCGTAGCTTCAAGTTCTACACTAGTTAGGTAACGAGCTCCAACTTCTTGAGGTCATAGCTTCAAGTCTCCTACGCTAGTTAGGTAACGAGCTCCAACTCCTTCAGGTCCTAGCTTCAAATCCTACACTATTCTAATAAAACAATAACATCTTGCGTATGTACGAGTATGGGGACAGTGTGCATACCGCCCCAGGTATGAGGGCATAATGACCAAAGGACCGCCGACTCTTAGGTAATCAAAGGAAAAAAAGAAAAAAGAACTTCTATGGTAGTAAGGTAACGAGTTCCGTGTTATCTGTAAAATCAACGTGTGAAATCAGAAACAATTATACTTCTACTTTCGAAATTTTGCTCGAGAACTAAAAAATGTTTTAAACTGAATTACATAGAAAACAAATAAATTGAGATCAAACTGACTTATCTTTTAAAAACCTAAAAATAAAGGTTTTATGGGTCTCTTTAAATAATTATTATCAATTTTGCATTATTATTGTATCGGTCTCTTTTAATTACAACTTTGACACATTACAATGTTGGTGATACAAACTGACTACTTAGTTTTCTTGAATTTATTCAAATATTTGTGGCCTTAATAATTAGTATCTAATTAATTCACTTGAAACTTTTATTTTGATTAAACTTATTTGATGAATTCATGTTGTATATCATCATTCTAACATAGGTTAAGGACAAACTAAAGGTTTATTAATGATAAAGACTAAAAAATTAATTTCCTAATTTCATATAATGAAACAACTATATTGATTAAAGTTAAGTTTAAATAAAAAGATTAAGATGTCACATGCAAAGATCCTAGTCATACTCTCTGATTAAGATTTTACATACAAAGATCATAGTTATACTCTCAAGTATTAACTTAAATACTTTTTTTACACATTTAACTTAAATAATTAGTCAATAGAGAAATGTATAATTAAATATATTATACACTGTCAAAATGTCCTTGGTAGAAGGATACCACCTCAATAACATGTCCATGACATTGTCAAAATGGTTCATTCATTTAAGAGAAATTTTTCTTTTTTACACAAAGGAATGACAAGATATCATTTCTCAATGAGCTTGAAGTTATTTGCATTTGAACAGACGACCTCAAAGTAACAAGTAGATTAATTTTTCGGTGAGTTAAGTTCTTGTTACCTTTAATTTAAGAGTTAAATGTTGGATAACGTAAAAATAGAAAGGAGAATCGAATTATATAAAAAAAATTAAAAGAAAAATTATTATTTGTTCGTTTTAAATAATGAATCTCTATTTTTTTGCTTGGTTGTTTATGTTTCTCTTTGTCACCACTTTGATACATTACAACGTATGGTGTTAGAGAGTGAATACTTATCTTTTTAAGTCGTTCAAATATTTGAGGCCTTTATAATAGTTAGGTTCTAATTAATTCACTTTAACTTGGCATTTATAATAATTACGTAATTCTAATTAATTCACTTTAACATTAATTAAGATCAAACTTATTTGATGATGTCATGGTGTATGTCGTCATCCTAATATGGCTTAAGGATAAATTAAAGGGGATTGATGATAAGTTGAAAAAAATTAATGTCCTATTTGTCCAAAAAAAATCAATATCCTAATTTTATATAACGAAACAAAAATATTATTTTCGAAAAATTATTTTAAGTTGAAGGAAACAAAAATATTAAGACACATGAAAGGATCCGTGTTTTACTTCTTGATGTTTCCTATAATACTAAATTGACTTTTTTTTTATTAATACTAAATTGACTTATACTTAGTGGATAGAGCAATTTATAATTAAATGGAGCAATTTATAATTAAATGTCTTGTAAAGTTAAAAACAAAACAAATCTAAACTATAAAATAATAATAAAAAAAAAGTGCATGAGGTCAGCATACTAAGTCAATAGAGAAATGTAAAATTATAATTTTTATTCTCTCATTTTTCTCACGAAAATTTTTCTTTTTAACTTTTTCTCTCTATTAGATTTTTTTGAAGCATGTTTCATACTCTCCAAAACTTTACTTTAGGTCTTTTCTATCTTTTCTAAGTAACATGTAGTTTTGCTTTCTCCTGCAAGCATAGTTCTCAGTCTTTAAATTTTATTCTCTCCCTACAAAATTTTAAAAAAATTGTATTTCTTTACTAACAATGGCAAGACTTGTCAAAAAAAATTGCAAACCATCTACAAAATAGGGTTATACCTTATTTTATGGTATATATATTGTACTTGCCATACTTACTATTCTCATTTTTAGTAAAAAAAAAAATTATATATATTACATCATTTGATTAAAACTTGAATTTCGATCTCTTTCAAACTTGACTAGCTACGAATTATCATATTTTTGTTGAGTTGTTTTAGCCTTTTATTACTATGAGTTTTATCATCATGTGCAATGCAAGTAATATATATGTTTAATTTATTTTATCTTATAATTAAATAAAGACTAAAATAAATTGAATTACATTTCTTAATAATATAAATTGTTAAAAGTAGTGTAACAATAATATTAACTTCAATAATCTCAGTCCAACAAACTATTTATAGCTTTCTTTGTACATCACCAATCTTATGGGTACGGTATAATGTCGCTTCCACATCATCTGAATTACTAAAGTAGTTGAAATGGATAATTGGGTTAATATCAACCCTGACATCCGTAGATGACAAATTGGTGAACCTTCAGAGAAGGCACGAGTGATCTTCTCCATTAGGATCACTACACTGAAATATAAGTGAAGTTCAGTATCGAATTAATAACTTGAAAATTTTAAATTTACAAAATAGAAATTTGTAATTTAATAAACATGCTGATATTAAAAAATATATTTACTGGCAATTTCACAAGTATTTTGAACAAAAAAAAAATTAATTACAAAATGAAAAGTAACACAATATCATAAAAGAAAACAATCAAATCATGTCTATGCATATAAGTTTTTTAAAATAGGCTTACCTCTGGTTTGGTAACGGGTAGAAAAATACCACTGTATGAATTCATAAAAGAAAAACGAGAGGCAACAAATAGAGAATAAATGGAGCTGAAGTGGTTGGTGAGAAAAATATTGTAGACTAATACCTTTTTTAGAGTCCATTGAAATGTTATAAAACTTATGAAATTTTATCCTTAATTAAAATTGATATAAATATATTTGAATTTGACAAAACTTTTTGTATTCAAGTCTTTGTGATTCCAAATGTTTACCAAACTTATGATGCATTTAAGTTAAGTTTTTATTTGCTCACAACTAAATTTAGATTAATTTATATTTTGTTTATTAAAAATTTCCTCAAATACTTACAAGATAAATTTTATTATGTATATATAAGATTTCGTAATATATGACACGGACATTTTGAAATTGCTGCTTAATATATTCTTAATGGATGATATTAAAAACTAAAACATATCTTTTCTACCGTTTACAAACCCTAAAATTAGTTGTGAACATAAGTTTAGGTTGACCATAAATTGCACATGTAGTGTGAAAGCAATTATTAGTATATATCTAGCTAGTATTGCTCACAAGTTCCCACAGTAAAAATTAGGAACCAGTAAATTATATCTATTTTGAAAATTCCCACATAGAGTTAAATGTTGGATAACATAAAAATAAAAATTATAGCCGATTCGATAACAATATTTTGAAAGAAAAATTATTATTAGTTCGTTTGAAATAATGAATATCTATTTTGCATGGTCGGATGTATCCCTCTTTGTTACCACTTTGATATATTACAATGTTGGTGTTAGAGGGTGTCTCCTTATCTATTTAAGTCATTCCAATATTTGTGACTTAAATAATATTAGGTTCTAATTAATATACTTTAACTTTAGTTTAGATCAAACTTATTTGATGAAGTCATAGTGTACATCGTCATCCTAATATAGCTTAAGAACAAATTAAAGGGTGACTAAGTATAAAAAAAATTAATATCTTATTTATCAAAAAAAAAATGATATACTAATTTTATATAATGAATGTATTAAAGAAGACTTCAAATTAAAGAAAAAAAAAATTGTCACTCACATGCAAGGATCCTTGTTATACTCTCGATGTCTCCTATAATACTAAATTGACTTGGATACTGAGTCAATAGAGCAATATATAATTAAATATATTGGAAAGTTAATTACCAAACTATAACTACGAAAATTTAAAAACCAAACTACAACTAAGTGCGTGTGTATACCTGCTTTAATTATCATTTTTTTTCCAAAAACAATTTACTTACTTTTACTTTGTTTGTTTATGTGTAGTATACTTTTTAAAATGTTTTTATAATTCTTATCAAGAGTTTTTAAACTCAAAAAGCATGTTTTCAATATTATTTCTTTGGTTCCATAAGGTCGTTAACTTCAAGTCCAACGCTAGTCAGGCAACGAGCTTCGTGTTATCTACAACATAAACTTGTGAAATAAAAAAAAAATTATATTTTTACTTTTGAAATTTTGTTGGAGAACCAAAATATGTTTTCAAATGAAGTATATAGAAAAGAAATAAATAGATAATAAATTATCTTATGAGAGACAATTCAATAATTATTTTTCGTGTTTAAATACTTATTCTCCATTTTGCAATATTATTTTATCGGTCTCTCAATTACAACTTTGACACATTACAATCTTGTTGACACAAAGTGGCTATTTAGTTTTCATTAATTTATTCAAATATTTGTGGCTGTAATAATTAGTCTCTAATTAATTCACTTTTCACTTTAATTTTGATCCAACTTATTTGATGAAAGACATGTTGTATATCATCATTATAAGACTAAAAAATTAATTTTCTAATTTCATATAATGAAACAAATATATTGATTAAAGTTTAGTTTAAATAAAAAAGATTAAGATTTCACATGCAAACATCTAGTTATACTCCAGTTTTGTCTTTAAGTATTAACTTAAATACTTAGTCCATAGAAAAATGTATAATTAAATATATATTGAAAACTTAAGAGTAGACGATCTAAGATATAAACTAAAAGGAAAAATGTGAATAATGTCAGCATAACATATGAAAAATATTAATTTTATAATAGAATTATGATAATAAGTGTGAACTAGAAAGAAAAAGTTAAAGCGAGATAACTTAGCGGTAATTGGCCTATATTTCTAATCAAGAGGTTGTGAGTTCGATCTCCACCCTCACATGTTGTACGAAAATAAAAAAAAGAAAGAAAAAGAAAAGGAAAGAAAGGGGTCCCTCGTCAATAATGACACATGAGAGATATATCTCACTAAACACTATATTATATATTGTATGCAGAAAATTTGGAAATACAGTTTTCAAAACCAATTTTTTATGTTCTTGAATTTTCATTATGAAATTAAAAAAACAACAAAACAATGGAGTGGTTAACTGTTGTTGGGGAAGCTATAGAGCGCCATGAGAATTCGTCTAGAGTTGTTGGATAGGCAACACTGACTTAAAAAGTAGGTAGGAACAGTGCACTGGAACAGTGCCGAGCACACCTGAGAAGGTCAAGTGTTGTCCTAGCAACCCTACTGCTAAGCACATGACAGTGTACCCAAATGAGCTTGCACCAAGTGAATAAAAGCTTGTCTCCACAAGGATTGTACCGCTATTATATTTCACTCTAGACCTTAACTTGGGAAATCGATAACCAAATAAATAATTAGTTGTTTCTAAAACGTTAAACTATAACTAAATGCATGTACACACAAGTAAAAACATACGAACAATAAGCTAGTAAAAAAAATGACAGTGAATTTCGCAAGAAATGATAATGGGAGAGGTTAATTAATTTTACTCAACTCCATGCAGTCGAAGCTGTAGCCTCGTAATCGAAACTGCTACTAGCTAAACAAACATGATATGGTTTCGAACCATCCACAACTTTCATTGCTTAAATAAAGAATTGATCTAGTTCTTAGGTAGCACTATAGGCGTTAATCCTATACGTAAAGCTAAACATTAATAGCTGTGTCCAAGCATCTATTAAAATTTATAGATCTAACACCAAGTAAAGCTACACACGTGCATCAAGTTTTTCCCAACATTAATAGCACAAATAGTTAGTCCAAAGATGTTGATTACTCATTTGAGAACATAACAATTAATAACATACTTTACTTGAATAACTCCAATACAAGACAAAGGAGTTTACAAGTAAAATTAATGGAAGTGTAATAGGACAAAATAAAGTTAGATAAGTAATAATTAAATATAATGTAGTAGAAATAGTGCTAATAGGCCAGATGTATTAATTAAGGTAATCAACAAGTGGATATAATATAAAGAAATAGAAGTAGGGAAGGTAGAGATGGAGAGGGAGACTTAGTGACGATGGTATCTCTTCAAAAATAAAAGAAATAAAAAATAATAATAATAAAAAATTTAGATGGAGATGAGATGGAGTAGTATATATATGGCATTGGTATGGAAATATAATCACAAGCTAGCAAGAAGTAGTCAAGTGCATTTTCTTGATTAATATCAACAAAACTAGTCGTTTTCTTGTTGTGTTTTCCTAGATTCATTGAAATGGCTCCCCCGTCAAAACCCACAAGCTGTGTGAACGGTGGTTATTGGCTGAGCAGCACAAACCAGCAACTTCCTCCTTCCAATATCGATGCTAAACTCTTCACCCATTTATTTTGTGGCTTTGCTGAGATCGACCGAAATAGCTATGAAGTTACCGTTCCTGCTTCGCAAGCGACCCTAATCAATCAATTTTCTTCAACTGTCAGAATGAGCAATCCTGATGTGAAGACACTGTTGTCCATTCGAGGAGACAGAGACGTATTTGCTAAAATGGCTAGCGAACCCACCTATCGTGATGGATTTATTCAATCCTCCATTGAAGTAGCAGCAAAAGGCAAGTTCAACGGTCTGGATCTCCAGTGGTTGTACCCATCTTCTGAAGAAGAAATGCAAAACTTTGAAATTCTCCTTGGTGCATGGCGCCAAGCTGCTGTGGATGATGCTAAAACCTACCATCGACCACAATGGATCCTTGTTGCTTCCGTCTCCAACTTACCCTATGTTGAGAGCAGTATTGTGTACCCAGTTGAAGAAATCAAACAAAACTTGGATTGGGTAAACCTCATTTCTTACGACTTTTACACCCCAGCTTCCTCCCCCTCTACTACTGGACCATCCTCTGCACTCCACAACCGCATGGCCAGATCCTTGTCCGCAAATTTTGGAATTGACGCTTGGATTCAAAGTCTTGCCAATTTACCTCGTAAGCAGATTGTATTTGGAATCCCTTTCCACGGCTGGGCATGGAAGCTCGCCAACCCCGACAAGCACGACGTCTTTTCAAAGGCTCTTGGCCCAGCTAAGGGAGATCAATATATTTCTCAAAACGGCCAAATCGATTATTCCAATGTCAAAAGGTTTATAAAACAGAACCATGCTCAATATGTGAAAGATGACTCCCGATATTCAATCTCCTACGCCTATGCTGGTACCACTTGGATTGCATACGAAAGTGAATACACCATTCCGGATAAAATTTCATCTGCAAAGTCAAGCAAGGTGCTTGGTTACTTTGCTTGGAATATTGCTGCTGACGACGAAGTCAACACTCTTGCTAACGCAGCCCAAACCAATTGGTCCTAATTTCATTTCCTCTATTTTTCTTCCCATCTTCAATCAGCTTTCAAATCGTTCAATAAAATCAGCATGCTATGCTATGCTACATGCTACATTGCCTTTTAATTCTAAACACTATTTAGCTTCATGCTATTGCTATCTTCTTTCACTTATTGTATTTCCTACCATTCAATAAAATTGCTACTCGATTTCCTTTTCATCAGCTTTCTTCTCTCCTTTTGTCTTCAATAATAAACAAACTGTTTGTACAGTAACGGGGAATGCTCAAATTCTTAAAGTTTTAACATGTTTAGTTTTGATCAACCAAACAATACAATTCAAGGACTTGTGAATAGATCAATCATTTATAGGTTGAAAATCTTGTCCCATAAATCCACGCTCGTACTCATTAGTAGTGTATGGAATCGTTTCCGAGCACTACATGCAAATATATCATAAAGTCATGCACATACCATATCTAAAAAATTCAGTGATTTGGATCTATTTAAATTAACTCTTATTGAAAATAGTAGGTAATTGAGCTAAACTCGTCAAACCAAGTCATCCAATCAATAGAGAATTTTATAAAGAAATAACGTTGTTAAAAAATGGCAGCAACTTTGTCATATATATGAAGATTTCATATCATATGAAATTACAATTCAAGTTTGATTTATGATTCAAATAATTTTCATTAATATACTACTATTTGTTTTTTGAAATTTTCTTTAACACCAATATTTTTATATAAACATTACCTGTATTTTTAGATATGCTGATTAAAAACGAACAATTGTAACCTAATTAAGTCACAATTAAGTTTTTTAAACAATTTCCATCAATTTGTATGATTCTCATAACTTTTTTTTTTAAATATTTGTCGAGATCTACACTCTATCGACATTTCATTCAAACCAAGATCGAGACATTTCAGTCGATATCGACGTTCTGAACCATGATAATGACAAATTTGTGATACGAAGTTCGATGTCCGTGGCATTGTTTAAAAATGATCTTTTATTTAATAGTTAAATGTTCGTTTTAAGAGAGAACTTTGATCTGCATCTGCTTCTCTTTTAATATTTTATTCTCTAATAATGGTGCTTGGTGTGTGTAAGGAAGATAGAGGCGTTGGCAGTTACTTTTATTTATTTAATTTTTTGTCAAAAAATAATAGACACATAAATTGCACCATAAACAACTAAAATGGAATTGATAATTTAAAATTGGTTTTGATTATATTATCTCCTTTTTTAATAATAACTTTATTACTTTTAATTTGTTTGTTTATTTGTGGTATATACTTTCAAAAATGTTTTTAGAATTTTTATCAAGATTTTATAAACTAAAAAAGTAAGTTTTTAATATCATTTCTTTCGTCTCTTGGATGGTGTAGTGGTAGGGCCTTGAACTTTCTTCTATCTTTTACAATCAGGTCATCGGTTCAAGTCTTAATTTTGTCAAGCAAGAAAAATAAAAAAAAATTAACTTTTAATATTTTGTTGGAAAACTAAAAAATGTATGAAACAAATGTACATATGAAACAATGAAATTGAGAATAAACTATCTTAAAATTTTTAAAACGTAAAAATAAAAAAGTGAGATAATTCGAAAATTATTTATTTTGAGTTATTATTTTATGGGTCTGATTTCCCTTGTTCATAAGGGTAAAAATAAGCTGAATGTGTGCCGTTTTGTAACGTTTTAAACTCGGAAACCGTGTTTTAAGCTTGGTATAGTATCCAAAACCTTTCATTTTAAGTTAACTTATGTTATACATGCACATAGGACGTTTTTACATCATTTAGAGTTGATTCTAACGGAAATTACACTTTTTTGCAGAAACATTTCGAGCTAGACACCTGGCGCCTTCCCCAATCCCGAGATTGCCCTTAATGTAAAACGCATGTTTTGGTGTGATTTGAAGCCTTCCCAAGCTTTGCCACGTGTCGTCCGTCCATTAAAGGTTGCCAATTCAACAACTACCCAACAAAAAGGTGTTTGAAATGGATGGCTCTCCACAAAGCTCTCAACCTCCTAACCACCTTGAAGTCCCTATAAATTCAGCAACTCATTATCTTCATTCATCATCCCGGAGTGATCATTTTAGCTTTAGACATTCCTTCTATGCCTATTTACGTTTTCTCTTTTAGCCTTTGAGTTGTTATTGCTTTAAACCTTGTTAATTTCTAGTTTACCCTTTATTTCTAACCTGTTAGACTAGAATTGTAAGTTTTAGTCTTGTTTAATTAAAATTTCCGCAAGTTCTTTGTTACTCTTATCTCTCTCATTCTCATTACGAAGTTGTAATCACTCAACCTTGAGAAATCGACCAAGTATTGCTCCCCAATCTTGAAAGAGAACAGGTTAGGGTCATTTGGGTTGCAACTCCACAATTTCCAGCTTGTTTTAATTTTACTCATCTTTTAATTATGTCGTCTACTTCCATCAACATTAAATTCTGTTTTTCCTTTATCATCATGAGATAAATTATTTTTCCCAAGCCCGGTTATGGATAGTTAGTTAAAGTTTTTAAAATCCAACAAGGCAAAAGGCGTTTTTCTCCTCTTTTATCACTTAAAGTTGTTTCCATAAGTTGGAGCTTGATTTGGCCAATTAATGTTTTAACCAAGCATCAATACTAAAAAGGTTGATACGTTTTCACAACTTTACTGATTTAACTTTAGAGAGAAATACTTTAGACATAAAGATTTCGCTCGGGTAGCCTAGACATAGGACCTCGACCTAAGGTTACGGTTCGTTTTTACTAAATTAAGTTCTTTTTTCTAATAGACATATTAGGAATGGACTTAAACCTTCAAAATAACTTAGACATAAGAAGATGGCGAAGTAAAACCGAAGAAAATTTATAAGAGGCGCCTGGCGCCTAGTTGGAAAAAGTTTGTGTATTTTTAGTTAATTTGAAGTAACTGGGCTGGGTTTATTGCATTGAGTTTTTAAATATCAAAACCAACATTATCCATATTATTTGTCACCCCAAATCCAATTACAAAGTCACCGATCATTAACATTTCCTATAAAAAGACTTCATTTGTCCCTGAGGATCGATACTCGGAATACTCATTCCGGTTTTACTACTTGTGACGGGTGTACACTTGCGCTCTCATTTATTTTGAATCCAAAATCCCAAACAGGGTCTCTTAATTACGACTTTGACACGTTACCATGTCCGTGTCACAAATTGTCTGCTTAATTACTTTTCCTTAAATCATTCAAATTTAATAATTAGGCTCTAATTAATACACGTCTAACTTTAGTTTAACTTATATTACAATGTCATGTTGTTTATGATTATTATTCTAACATAGCTTAAGGACTAATTAAATGTTTATTAATAATGAATCCTAAAAAAATTAATTTCCCAATTTCATATAACGAAATAACTACATTAAAGTCTACCTTAAATATGTCACATGAAATTTCAACCAATTTTGTATGTTTTCAAATTTTATTTATAAATTAAAAAAGCATTTTTTAAATTAAAAAATATGGAATGGTTAATTGTTGAAGAGAAGCCTACAAAGTGCCATGTGGAATTCGTCTACAGGTGTGCGATAGACTCCACCAACCCACAGTAAATAGGTAGAGTGCACTAGAACTTTGTCCAATCACTACCAGAAAGGGAAGAATAGGTGTTGTTCTTGCAAACCACAATCCTCATGCTAAGCATGTGAGAGTGTACACAAACGAGATTGCAACACAAGTGATAAAAGATTGTCCCTACGGACATTGCACCATTGTTTCACGTTACACCTTAACTTGGGAAATCGATAACCAAACAAATATTTGTTTGTTTCTAAAATATTAAACTATAACTAAGTGCGTGTAAACACAAGTGAAATAAAAAGAACAAGCACCTAGTGAAAGATAAAAAAAAAAAAAAAAAGAAAACGAAAGGAATTGGTATCTACTCCTTCCCTTGAGATATGAGAGATTCAAATACCTATACACATAATTTGTTGTACTAAAAAAACCAATCTAAAAGATAAAATAAAATGAAAAATATGCATGATGTCAAGCATAAAAGATGAAAATAGATGATTTTATAATATAATATTGATAATAAATCAGAACTAAAAAAATTCTATGTCGTTTTTAATTAAACAAGAGAGCTAGCTTTCATAGAGTCTTGGGTCATTTCTTCGCTCTTTAATAATGATCCATGAAAGTAAACCATTATCTAAACAACTCAGCGGTAATTGACGTATATCTTAATCGAGAGATAGCGAGTTCGATTTCGGACCCCACATGTTCTACTTGAAAAAAACTATCCAAACAATTAGGACATTATATTATTTACATATAGAAAATTTGGCTGGTTTGCATTTTTAAATAAACTAGTCTTTTCACGCATACATTACAATTTTCATCTTTGTAATTTTATCTAACTTATTAATATTAATTTTCTTTTTAAAAGTGAAAATGTATTTATATTTTTTCAACAAAACAATAAAACTTGACATAAAAAACTAACACTAGATTTGAATCCAATTAATATAGTAAAAATCAAATTAACAAATTTTCCGAAGAAAAAAAAAATTTAAACATGATTATACATTTGAAATACGTGATATTACAAAATAGAATGGCAACAGCAAACTTTAGCATAAAAATATCAAACATAAATACACTTTTTTTTCTAAAGATATCAAACTTCCATTACACTAAGTGTGGAACATAAACATAAAGTTAAATACATAAATAAACATGTGCATTAAGTATATAATTTTAGTAATTTAATTGTATTAAAATTTATATCTCATAAATTTTTCTAATATGTTACATTTTTATTTAAATTCAAAACAATCATAATCTAAAACAATCATTAGAATGGCAAAAAAATAAACATCAACTATTGAAAAAAAAATGTCCAACAGCAATTTCTTCAAAAATATTAATATTAATTATAAATAACTAAAAAACAGTTGCATCTAGAGCAAGGGATGAAGATCAAATCTTAAGCATTACAGTTTCTTTGAAGAATAATTTTTCTCATGTAACCTTATTACTTTGTCAAATTAAAACTACCATGTAAAATTTAGGATGGTTATTGATGTGAAAACAGAGAATCAGAGATTCATTCAATTAAAAGGAACTGTATTTTATGTTTTCAAATATGAGTTTGGTAGAAATTCTTTTCTAAAATATAAATAATCTTAGGTGTTTTATTGACATATTTATAAGTGGTTGGTTTCTATAAATATGTAATTTAATCTAAAGTATTATTAATTAATTTATTAACATAAATATTATAAATTTTGTAGTCATTAGTATTTTACAATGTCGATGTCGAGGCCAAGGATCGAAGGATAGGCTCCTCGCTAGCGAAGGAGACCAAATTGTTTGTACTAGGTAAAGACACTTTGTGTCAAAAAGTTACATGTCTATATCTCATTGTTAAAAGATGGATCTTTCATTTAAGGGTTTTTTTTTTTCCCTTAAAGTACAACATATCGACAGTACGAAGGTTTAAACCCTGACCTCAATACATGAGTCGATGTCATTTATCGATGGGTATGAAGTTTAAGGATTGGAACCTCTAACCTCAATGTAATTAGTAGATGCCATTTATTTGTGAGTATAGGCTCATATTGCCTTTAATTTAAGAGTTAAATGTTGGATAACATAAAAATAAAAATTAGAGCCAATTGGATAACAATTTTTTTTAACGTTTTAAACAATGAATCTCTATTTTGCAGGGTTGTATGTGTCCCTCTTTGTTACCACTTTAATACATTATAATGTCGGTGTTGGAGGGTGTCTCCTCATCTTTTTAAGTCATTCAAATATTTGTGGCATTAATAATAATGAGTATCTAATTGATACATTTTAACTTTAGTTTAGATCAAACTTATTTGATGATGTCATAGTGTATAACGTCATCCTAATATAACTTAAGGATAAATTAAAGGGCGATTAGTGATAAGTTAAAAAAAATTAATATTTTATTTGTAAAAAAAAATCCTAAATTTAAATAGTTCAACAACTGTGTATTAAAGAGGACTTCAAATTAAAGAAAAAAAAATATTTGTCACATGCAAGGATGCTTGTTATACTCCTCAATGTCTCCCATAATACTAAATTTACTTGAATACTTAGTCAATAGAGCAATATATTATCAAATATTTTGGAAATTTAAAAACCAAACTATAGCTAGTGGTGTGGATACTTTAATCATCTTTTCTTTTTCCAAAAATTAATTTACTTACTTTTAATTTGTTTTTATATTTGTTGTATACTTTATAAAATGTTTTTAGAATTCAATCAAGATTTTTTAAACTCAAAAAGATAGTTTCAATATTTTTTTTCGTTCCATGAGGTCGTAGCTTCAAGTTCTACACTAGTTAGGTAACGAGCTCCAACTTCTTGAGGTCATAGCTTCAAGTCTCCTACGCTAGTTAGGTAACGAGCTCCAACTCCTTCAGGTCCTAGCTTCAAATCCTACACTATTCTAATAAAACAATAACATCTTGCGTATGTACGGGTATGGGGACAGTGTGCATACCGCCCCAGGTATGAGGGCATAATGACCAAAGGACCGCCGACTCTTAGGTAATCAAAGGAAAAAAAGAAAAAAGAACTTCTATGGTAGTAAGGTAACGAGTTCCGTGTTATCTGTAAAATCAACGTGTGAAATCAGAAAAAATTATACTTCTACTTTCGAAATTTTGCTCGAGAACTAAAAAATGTTTTAAACTGAATTACATAGAAAACAAATAAATTGAGATCAAACTGACTTATCTTTTAAAAACCTAAAAATAAAGGTTTTATGGGTCTCTTTAAATAATTATTATCAATTTTGCATTATTATTGTATCGGTCTCTTTTAATTACAACTTTGACACATTACAATGTTGGTGATACAAACTGACTACTTAGTTTTCTTGAATTTATTCAAATATTTGTGGCCTTAATAATTAGTATCTAATTAATTCACTTGAAACTTTTATTTTGATTAAACTTATTTGATGAATTCATGTTGTATATCATCATTCTAACATAGGTTAAGGACAAACTAAAGGTTTATTAATGATAAAGACTAAAAAAATTAATTTCCTAATTTCATATAATGAAACAACTATATTGATTAAAGTTAAGTTTAAATAAAAAGATTAAGATGTCACATGCAAAGATCCTAGTCATACTCTCTGATTAAGATTTTACATACAAAGATCATAGTTATACTCTCAAGTATTAACTTAAATACTTTTTTTACACATTTAACTTAAATAATTAGTCAATAGAGAAATGTATAATTAAATATATTATACACTGTCAAAATGTCCTTGGTAGAAGGATACCACCTCAATAACATGTCCATGACATTGTCAAAATGGTTCATTCATTTAAGAGAAATTTTTTTTTTTACACAAAGGAATGACAAGATATCATTTCTCAATGAGCTTGAAGTTATTTGCATTTGAACAGACGACCTCAAAGTAACAAGTAGATTAATTTTTCGGTGAGTTAAGTTCTTATTACCTTTAATTTAAGAGTTAAATGTTGGATAACGTAAAAATAAAAAGCAGAATCGAATTATATAAAAAAAATTAAAAGAAAAATTATTATTTGTTCGTTTTAAATAATGAATCTCTATTTTTTGGCTTGGTTGTTTATGTTTCTCTTTGTCACAATTTGATACATTACAACGTATGGTATTAGAGAGTGAATGCTTATCTTTTTAAGTCGTTCAAATATTTGAGGCCTTTATAATAGTTAGGTTCTAATTAATTCACTTTAACTTGGCATTTATAATAATTACGTAATTCTAATTAATTCACTTTAACTTTAATTAAGATCAAACTTATTTGATGATGTCATGGTGTATATCGTCATCCTAATATGGCTTAAGGATAAATTAAAGGAGATTGATGATAAGTTTAAAAAAATTAATGTCCTATTTGTCCAAAAAAAATCAATATCCTAATTTTATATAACGAAACAAAAATATTATTTTCGAAAAATTATTTTAAGTTGAAGGAAACAAAAATATTAAGACACATGAAAGGATCCGTGTTTTACTTCTTGATGTTTCCTATAATACTAAATTGACTTTTTTTTTTATTAATACTAAATTGACTTTTTTTTTATTAATACTAAATTGACTTATACTTAGTCGATAGAGCAATTTATAATTAAATGTCTTGTAAAGTTAAAAACAAAACAAATCTAAACTATAAAATAATAATAATAAAAAAAGTGCAAGCATAGTTCTCAGTCTTTAAATTTTATTCTCTTCCTACAAAATTTTAAAAAATTGTATTTCTTTACTAACAATGGCAAGACTTGTCAAAAAAAAATTGCAAACCATCTACAAAATAGGGTTATACCTTATTTTATGGTATATATATTGTACTTGCCATACTTACTATTCTCATTTTCAATAAAAAAAAATTATATATATTACATCATTTGATTAAAACTTGAATTTCGATCTCTTTCAAACTTGACTAGCTACGAATTATCATATTTTTGTTGAGTTGTTTTAGCCTTTTATTACTACGAGTTTTATCATCATGTGCAATGAAAGAATATATATGTTTAATTTATTTTATCTTATAATTAAATAAAGACTAAAATAAATTGAATTACATTTCTTAATAATATAAATTGTTAAAAGTAGTGTAACAATAATATTAACTTCAATAATCTCAGTCCAACAAACTATTTATAGCTTTCTTTGTACATCATGACATTATGGGTACCCTATAATGTCGCTTCCACATCATCTGAATTACTAAAGTAGTTGAAATGGATAATTGGTTTAATACCAACCCTGACATCCGTAGATGACAACTGGGTGAACCTTGAGGGAAGGCACGAGTGATCTTCTCCATTAGGATCACTACACTAAAGAGTAAGCGAAGTTCAGTATAAAATTAATAACTTGAAAATTTTAAATTTTCAAAATAGAAATTTGTAATTTAATAAACATGCTGATATTAAAAAATATATTTACTGGCAATTTCACAAGTATTTTGAACAAAAAAATAAATTTAATTACAAAATGAAAAGAAACACAATATCATAAAAGAAAACAATCAAGTCATGTCTATGCATATAAGTTTTTTAAAATAGGCTTACCTCTGGTCTGGTAACGGGTAGAAAAATACCACTGTATGAATTCATAAAAGAAAAACGAGAGGCAACAAATAGAGAATAAATGGAGCTGAAGTGGTTGGTGAGAAAAATATTGTAGACTAATACCTTTTTTAGAGTCCATTGAAATGTTATAAAACTTATGAAATTTTATCCTTAATTAAAATTGATATAAATAAATTTGAATTGGACAAAACTTTTTGTATTCAAGTCTTTGTGATTCCAAATGTTTACCAAACTTATGATGCATTTAAGTTAAGTTTTTATTTGCTCACAACTAAATTTAGATTAATTTATATTTTGTTTATTAAAAATTTCCTCAAATACTTACAAGATAAATTTTATTATGTATATATAAGATTTCGTAATATATGACACGGACATTTTGAAATTGCTGCTTAATATATTCTTAATGGATGATATTAAAAACTAAAACATATCTTTTCTACCGTTTACAAACCCTAAAATTAGTTGTGAACATAAGTTTAGGTTGACCATAAATTGCACATGTAGTGTGAAAGCAATTATTAGTATATATCTAGCTAGTATTGCTCACAAGTTCCCACAGTAAAAATTAGGAACCAGTAAATTATATCTATTTTGAAAATTCCCACATAGAGTTAAATGTTGGATAACATAAAAATAAAAATTATAGCCGATTCGATAACAATATTTTGAAAGAAAAATTATTATTAGTTCGTTTGAAATAATGAATATCTATTTTGCATGGTCGGATGTATCCCTCTTTGTTACCACTTTGATATATTACAATGTTAGTGTTAGAGGGTGTCTACTTATCTTTTTAAGTCATTCCAATATTTGTGACTTAAATAATATTAGGTTCTAATTAATATACTTTAACTGTAGTTTAGATCAAACTTATTTGATGATGTCATAGTGTATACCGTCATCCTAATATAGCTGAAGAACAAATTAAAGGGTGACTAAGGATCAGTATCAAAAAAATTAATATACTTTAACTTTAGTTTAGATCAAACTTATTTGATGATGTCATAGTGTATATCGTCATCCTAATATAGCTTAAGAACAAATTAAAGGGTGACTAATGATAAGTATAAAAAAAATTAATATCTTATTTATCAAAAAAATGATATACTAATTTTATATAATGAATGTATTAAAGAAGACTTCAAATTAAAGAAAAAAAAATTGTCACTCACATGCAAGGATCCTTGTTATACTCTCGATGTCTCCTATAATACTAAATGGACTTGGATACTGAGTCAATAGAGCAATATATAATTAAATATATTGGAAAGTTAATTACCAAACTATAACTACGGAAATTTAAAAACCAAACTACAACTAAGTGCGTGTGTATACCTGCTTTAATTATCATTTTTTTTCCAAAAACAATTTACTTACTTTTACTTTGTTTGTTTATGTGTTGTATACTTTTTAAAATGTTTTTATAATTGTTATCAAGATTTTTTTAAACTCAAAAAGCATGTTTTCAATATTATTTCTTTCGTCCCATAAGGTCGTTAACTTCAAGTCCAACGCTAGTCAGGCAACGAGCTTCGTGTTATCTACAACATAAACTTGTGAAATAAAAAAAAATTATAGTTTTACTTTTGAAATTTTGTTGGAGAACCAAAATATGTTTTCAAATGAAGTATATAGAAAAGAAATAAATAGATAATAAATTATCTTATGAGAGACAATTCAATAATTATTTTTCGTGTTTAAATACTTATTCTCCATTGTGCAATATTATTTTATGGGTCTCTCAATTACAACTTTGACACATTACAATCTTGGTGACACAAAGTGGCTATTTAGTTTTCTTTAATTTATTCAAATATTTGTGGCTGTAATAATTAGTCTCTAATTAATTCACTTTTAACTTTAATTTTGATCCAATTTATTTGATGAAAGACATGTTGTATATCATCATTATATGACTAAAAAATTAATTTTCTAATTTCACATAGTGAAACAAATATATTGATTAAAGTTTAGTTTAAATAAAAAAGATTAAGATTTCACATGCAAAATCCTAGTTATACTCCAGTTTTGTCTTTAAGTATTAACTTAAATACTTAGTCAATAGAAAAATGTATAATTAAATATATATTGAAAACTTGAAGGTAGACAATCTAAGATATAAATTAAAAGGAAAAAGGTGCATAATGTCAGCATAACATATGAAAAATATTAATTTTATAATAGAATTATGGTAATAAGTGTGAACTAGAAAGAAAAAGTTAAAGCGAGATAACTTAGCGGTAATTGGCCTATATTTCTAATCAAGAGGTTGTGAGTTCGATCTCCACCCTCACATGTTGTACTAAAATAAAAAAAAGAAAGAAAAAGAAAAGGAAAAGGAAAGGAGTCTAGGTGTTCTATAATTAAATAAGAATTAGTTCTATAGAGCTTTAGGTCCTTTTTTTCCCTCGTCAATAATGACACAAGAGAGATATATCTTACTAAACACTATATTGTATGTAGAAAATTTGGAAATACAGTTTTCAAAACCAATTTTTTATGTTCTTGAATTTTCATTATGAAATTAAAAAAACAACAAAACAATGGAGTGGTTAATTGTTGTTGGGGAAGCTATAGAGCGCCATGGGAATTCCTCTAGAGTTGTTGGATATGCAACACTGACTTAAAAAGTAGCTAGGAAGAGTGCACTGGAACTGTGCCGAGCACACCTGAGAAGGTCCATGGGAATTCCTCTAGAGTTGTTGGCTATGCAACACTGACTTAAAAAGTAGCTAGGAAGAGTGCACTGGAACTGTGCCGAGCACACCTGAGAAGGTCAAGTGTTGTCCTAGCAACCCTACTGCTAAGCACATGACAGTGTACCCAAATGAGCTTGCACCAAGTGAATAAAAGCTTGTCTCCACGAGGATTGTACCGCTATTATATTTCACTTTAGACCTTAACTTGGGAAATCGATAACCAAATAAATAATTACTTGTTTCTAAAACATTAAACTATAACTAAATGCATGTACACACAAGTAAAAACATACGAACAATAAGCTAGTAAAAAAAATGACAGTGAATTTCGCAAGAAATGATAATGGGAGAGGTTAATTAATTTTACTCAACTCCATGCAGTCGAAGCTGTAGCATCGTAATCGAAACTGCTACTACCTAAACAAACATGATATGGTTTCGAATCATCCACAGCTTTCATTGCTTAAATAAAGAATTGATCTAGTTCTTAGGTAGCACTATAGGCGTTAATCCTATACGTAAAGCTAAACATTAATAGCTATGTCCAAGCATCTATTAAAATTTATAGATCTAACACCAAGTAAAGCTACACACGTGCATCAAGTTTTTCCCAACATTAATAGCACAAATAGTTAGTCCAAAGATGTTGATTACTCATTTGAGAACATAACAATTAATAACATACTTTACTTGAATAGCTCCAATACAAGACAAAGGAGTTTACAAGTAAAATTAATGGAAGTGTAATAGGACAAAATAAAGTTAGATAAGTAATAATTAAATATAATGTAGTAGAAATAGTGCTAATAGGCCAGATGTATTAATTAAGGTAATCAACAAGTGGATATAATATAAAGAAATAGAAGTAGGGAAGGTAGAGATGGAGAGGGAGACTTAGTGACGATGGTATCTCTTCAAAAATAAAAGAAATAAAAAATAATAATAATAAAAAATTTAGATGGAGATGAGATGGAGTAGTATATATATGGCATTGGTATGGAAATATAATCACAAGCTAGCAAGAAGTAGTCAAGTGCATTTTCTTGATTAATATCAACAAAACTAGTCGTTTTCTTGTTGTGTTTTCCTAGATTCATTGAAATGGCTCCCCCGTCAAAACCCACAAGCTGTGTGAACGGTGGTTATTGGCTGAGCAGCACAAACCAGCAACTTCCTCCTTCCAATATCGATGCTAAACTCTTCACCCATTTATTTTGTGGCTTTGCTGAGATCGACCGAAATAGCTATGAAGTTACCGTTCCTGCTTCGCAAGCGACCCTAATCAATCAATTTTCTTCAACTGTCAGAATGAGCAATCCTGATGTGAAGACACTGTTGTCCATTCGAGGAGACAGAGACGTATTTGCTAAAATGGCTAGCGAACCCACCTATCGTGATGGATTTATTCAATCCTCCATTGAAGTAGCAGCAAAAGGCAAGTTCAACGGTCTGGATCTCCAGTGGTTGTACCCATCTTCTGAAGAAGAAATGCAAAACTTTGAAATTCTCCTTGGTGCATGGCGCCAAGCTGCTGTGGATGATGCTAAAACCTACCATCGACCACAATGGATCCTTGTTGCTTCCGTCTCCAACTTACCCTATGTTGAGAGCAGTATTGTGTACCCAGTTGAAGAAATCAAACAAAACTTGGATTGGGTAAACCTCATTTCTTACGACTTTTACACCCCAGCTTCCTCCCCTCTGCTACTGGACCATCCTCTGCACTCCACAACCGCATGGCAAGATCCTTGTCCGCAAATTTTGGAATTGACGCTTGGATTCAAAGTCTTGCCAATTTGCCTCGTAAGCAGATTGTATTTGGAATCCCTTTCCACGGTTGGGCATGGAAGCTCGCCAACCCCGACAAACACGACGTCTTTTCAAAGGCTCTTGGCCCAGCTAAGGGAGATCAATATATTTCTCAAAACGGCCAAATCGATTATTCCAATGTCAAAAGGTTTATAAAACAGAACCATGCTCAATATGTGAAAGATGACTCCCGATATTCAATCTCCTACGCCTATGCTGGTACCACTTGGATTGCATACGAAAGTGAATACACCATTCCGGATAAAATTTCATCTGCAAAGTCAAGCAAGGTGCTTGGTTACTTTGCTTGGAATATTGCTGCTGACGACGAAGTCAACACTCTTGCTAACGCAGCCCAAACCAATTGGTCCTAATTTCATTTCCTCTATTTTTCTTCCCATCTTCAATCAGCTTTCAAATCGTTCAATAAAATCAGCATGCTATGCTATGCTACATGCTACATTGCCTTTTAATTCTAAACACTATTTAGCTTCATGCTATTGCTATCTTCTTTCACTTATTGTATTTCCTACCATTCAATAAAATTGCTACTCGATTTCCTTTTCATCATCTTTCTTCTCTCCTTTTATGTTCAATAATAAACAAACTGTTTGAACAGTAACGGGGAATGCTCAAGTTCTTAAAGTTTTAACATGTTTAGTTTTGATCAACCAAACAACACAATTCAAGGACTTGTGAATAGATCAATCATTTATAAGTTGAAAATCTTGTCCCATAAATCCACGCCCGTACTCATTAGTAGTGTATGGAATCGTTTCCGAGCACTACATGCAAATATATCATAAAGTCATGCACATACCATATCTAAGTGATTTGGATCTATTTAAATTAACTCTTATTGAAAATAGTAGGTAATTGAGCTAAACTTGTCAAACCAGTCATCCAATCAATAGAGAATTTTATAAAGAAATAACGTTGTTAAAAAATGGCAGCAACTTTGTCATATATATGAAGATTTCATATCATATGAAATTACAATTCAAGTTTGATTTATGATTCAAATAATTTTCACTAATGTACTACTATTTGTTTTTTAAAATTTTCTTTTAACACCAATATTTTTATATAAACATTACCTGTATTTTTAGATATGCTGATTAAAAACGAACAATTGTAACCTAATTAAGTCACAATTAAGTTTTTTAAACAATTTCCATCAATTTGTATGATTTTCATAATTTTTTTTTAAATATTCGTCGAGATCTACACTTCTATCGACATTTCTTTCAAACCAAGATCGAGACATTTCAGTCGATATCGACGTTCTGAACCATGATAATGGCAAATTTGTGATACGAAGTTCGATGTCCGTGGCATTGTTTAAAAATGATCTTTTATTTAACAGTTAAATGTTCGTTTTAAGAGAGAATTTTGATCAGCATCTGCTTCTCTTTTAATATTTTATTCTCTAATAATGGTGCTTGGTGTGTGTAAGGAAGATAGAGGCGTTGGTAGTTACTTTTATTTATTTAATTTTTTGTCAAAAAATAATAGACACATAAATTGCACCATAAACAACTAAAATGGAATTGATAATTTAAAATTGGTTTTGATTATATTATCTCCTTTTTTAATAATAATTTTATTACTTTTAATTTGTTTGTTTATTTGTGGTATATATACTTTCAAAAATGTTTTTAGAATTTTTATCAAGATTTTATAAACTAAAAAAGTAAGTTTTTAATATCATTTGTTTCGTCTCTTGGATGGTGTAGTGGTAGGGCCTTGAACTTTCTTTCATCTTTTACAATCAGGTCTTCGGTTCAAGTCTTAATTTTTTCAAGCAAGATAAATAAAAAAAAATTAACTTTTAATATTTTGATGGAAAACTAAAAAATGTATGAAACAAATGTACATATGAAACAATGAAATTGATAATAAACTATCTTAAAATTTTTAAAACGTAAAAATAAAAAAGAGAGATAATTCGAAAATTATTTATTTTGTGCTATTATTTTATGCGTCTGATTTCCCTTGTTCATAAGGGTAAAAATAAGCTGAATGTGTTCCGTTTTCTAACGTTTTAAACTCGGAAACCGTGTTTTAAGCTTGGTATAGTATCCAAAACCTTTCATTTTAAATTAACTTATGTTATACATGCACATAGGACGTTTTTACATCATTTAGAGTTGATTTCTAACGAAAATTACACTTTTGTGCAGAAAAATTTCGAGCTAGGCACCTGGCGCCTTCCCCAATCTCGAGATTGCCCTTAATGTAAAACGCATGTTTTGGTGTGATTTGAAGCCTTCCCAAGCTCTGCCACGTGTCGTCCATGCATTAAAGGTTGCCAATTCAACAACTACCCAACCAAAAGGTGTTTGAAATGGATGGCTCTCCACAAAGCTCTCAACCTCCTAACCACCTTGAAGTCCCTATAAATTCAGCAAACTCATTTTCTTCATTAATCATCCCGGAGTGATCATTTTAGCTTTAGACATTCCTTCTCAGCTTATTTGGGTTTTCTCTTTTAGCCTTTGAGTTGTTATTGCTTTAAACCTTGTTAATTTCTAGTTTACCCTTTATTTATAGCTTGTTAGTCTTGAATTGTAAGTTTTAGTCTTGTTTAATTAAAATTCCAGCAAGTTCTTTGTTACTCTTATCTCTCTCATTCTCATTACGTAGTTGTAATCACTCAACCTTGAGCAATCGACCGAGTATTGCTCCCCAATCTTGAAAGAGAACGGGTTAGGGTCATTCGGGTTGCAACTCCACAATTTCCAGCTTGTTTTAATTTTACTCATCTTTTAATTATGTCGTATACTTCCATCAACATTAAATTCTGTTTTTCCTTTATCATCATGAGCTAAATTATTTTTCCCAAGCCCGGTTATGGATAGTTAGTTAAAGTTTTTAAAATCCAACAAGGCAAAAGGCGTTTTTCTCCTCTTTTATCACTTAAAGTTGTTTCCATAAGTTGGAACTTGATTTGGCCAATTAATGTTTTAACCAAGCATCAATACTGAAAAGTTTGATACGTTTTCACATCTTTACTGATTTAACTTTAGAGAGGAATACTTTGGACAAAAAGATTTCGCTCGTGTAGCCTAGACATAGGACCTCGACCTAACGTTACGGTTGGTTTTTACTAAATTAAGTTCTTTTTTCTAATAGCCATATTAGGAATGGACTTAAACCTTCAAAATCAGTTAGACATAAGAAGATGGCGAAGTAAAACCGAAGAAAATTTATGAGAGGCGCCTGGCGCCTAGATGGAAAAAGTTTGTGTATTTTTAGCTAATTTGAAGTAACTGGGCTGGGTTTATTGCATTGAGTTTTTAAGTATCAAAACCAACATTATCCTTATTATCTGTCACCACAAATTCAATTACAAAGTCACCGATCATTAACATTTCCTATAAAAAGACTTCATTTGTCCCTGAGGATCGATACTCGGAATACTCGTTCCGTTTTTACTACTTGTGACGGGTGTACACTTGCGCTCTCATTTATTTTGAATCCAAAATCCCAAACAGGGTCTCTTAATTACGACTTTGACACGTTACCATGTCCGTGTCACAAATTGTCTGCTTAATTACTTTTCCTTAAATCATTCAAATATTTGTGAATTTAATAATTAGGCTCTAATTAATACACGTCTAACTTTAGTTTAACTTATATTACAATGTCATGTTGTTTATGATTATTATTCTAACATAGCTTAAGGACTAATTAAATGTTTATTAATAATGAATCCTAAAAAAATTAATTTCCCAATTCCATATAACGAAATAACTACATTAAAGTCTACCTTAAATATGTCACATGAAATTTCAACCAATTTTGTATGTTTTCAAATTTTATTTATAAATTAAAAAAGCATTTTTTAAATTAAAAAATATGGAATGGTTAATTGTTGAAGAGAAGCCTACAAAGTGCCATGTGGAATTCGTCTACAGGTGTGCGGTAGACTCCACCAACCCACAGTAAATAGGTAGAGTGCACTGGAACTTTGTCCAATCACTACCAGAAAGGGAAGAATAGGTGTTGTTCTTGCAAACCGCAATCCTCATGCTAAGCATGTGAGAGTGTACACAAACGAGATTGCAACACAAGTGATAAAAGATTGTCCCTACCGACATTGCACCATTGTTTCACGTTACACCTTAACTTGGGAAATCGATAACCAAACAAATATTTGTTTGTTTCTAAAATATTAAACTATAACTAAGTGCGTGTAAACACAAGTGAAATAAAAAGAACAAGCACCTAGTGAAAGATAAAAAAAAAAAAAAAGAAAACGAAAGGAATTGGTATCTACTCCTTCCCTTGAGATATGAGAGATTCAAATACCTATACACATAATTTGTTGTACTAAAAAAACCAATCTAAAAGATAAAATAAAATGAAAAATATGCATGATGTCAAGCATAAAAGATGAAAATAGATGATTTTATAATATAATATTGATAATAAATCAGAACTAAAAAAATTCTATGTCGTTTTTAATTAAACAAGAGAGCTAGCTTTCATAGAGTCTTGGGTCATTTCTTCGCTCATCAATAATGATCCAAGAAAGTAAACCACTATCTAAACAACTCAGCGGTAATTGACGTATATCTTAATCGAGAGGTAGTGAGTTCGATTTCGGACCCCACCTGTTCTACTTGAAAAAAACTATCCAAACAATTAGGACATTATATTATTTATATATAGAAAATTTGGCTGGTTTGCATTTTTAAATAAACTAGTCTTTTCACGCATACATTACAATTTTCATCTTTTTAATTTTATCTAACTTATTAAGATTAATTTTATTTTTAAAAATGAAAATGTATTTATATTTTTTTAACAAAACAATAAAACTTGACATAAAAAACTAACACTAGATTTGAATACAATTAATATAGTAAAAATCAAATTAACAAATTTTCCGAAGAAAAAAAAAATTTAAACATGATTATACATTTGAAATACGTGATATTACAAAATAGAATGGCAACAGCAAACTTTAGCATAAAAATATCAAACATAAATACACTTTTTTTTCTAAAGATATCAAACTTCCATTACACTAAGTGTGAAACATAAACATAAAGTTAAATACATAAATACACATGTGCATTAAGTATATAATTTTAGTAATTTAATTGTATTAAAATTTATATCTCATAATTTTTTCTAATATGTTACATTTTTATTTAAATTCAAAACAATCATAATCTAAAACAATCATTAGAATGGCAAAAAAATAAACATCAACTCTTGAAAAAAAAATGTCCAACAGCAATTTCTTCAAAAATATTAATATTAATTATAAATAACTAAAAAACAGTTGCATCTAGAGCAAGGGATGAAGATCAAATCTTAAGCATTACAGTTTCTTTGAAGAAGAATTTTTCTCATGTAACCTTATTACTTTGTCAAATTAAAACTACCATGTAAAATTTAGGATGGTTATTGATGTGAAAACAGAGAATCAGAGATTCATTCAATTAAAAGGAACTGTATTTTATGTTTTCAAATATGAGTTTGGTAGAAATTCTTTTCTAAAATATAAATAATCTTAGGTGTTTTATTGACATATTTATAAGTGGTTGGTTTCTATAAATATGTAATTTAATCTAAAGTATTATTAATTAATTTATTAACATAAATATTATAAATTTTGTAGTCATTAGTATTTTACAATGTCGATGTCGAGGCCAAGGATCGAAGGATAGGCTCCTCGCTAGCGAAGGAGACCAAATTGTTTGTACTAGGTAAAGACACTTTGTGTCAAAAAGTTACATGTCTATATCTCATTGTTAAAAGATGGATCTTTCATTTAAGGGTTTTTTTTTTTCCCTTAAAGTACAACATATCGACAGTACGAAGGTTTAAACCCTGACCTCAATACATGAGTCGATGTCATTTATCGATGGGTATGAAGTTTAAGGATTGGAACCTCTAACCTCAATGTAATTAGTAGATGCCATTTATTTGTGAGTATAGGCTCATATTGCCTTTAATTTAAGAGTTAAATGTTGGATAACATAAAAATAAAAATTAGAGCCAATTGGATAACAATTTTTTTTAACGTTTTAAACAATGAATCTCTATTTTGCAGGGTTGTATGTGTCCCTCTTTGTTACCACTTTAATACATTATAATGTCGGTGTTGGAGGGTGTCTCCTCATCTTTTTAAGTCATTCAAATATTTGTGGCATTAATAATAATGAGGTTCTAATTGATACATTTTAACTTTAGTTTAGATCAAACTTATTTGATGATGTCATAGTGTATAACGTCATCCTAATATAACTTAAGGATAAATTAAAGGGCGATTAGTGATAAGTTAAAAAAAATTAATATTTTATTTGTAAAAAAAAATCCTAAATTTAAATAGTTCAACAACTGTGTATTAAAGAGGACTTCAAATTAAAGAAAAAAAAATATTGTCACATGCAAGGATGCTTGTTATACTCCTCAATGTCTCCCATAATACTAAATTTACTTGAATACTTAGTCAATAGAGCAATATATTATCAAATATTTTGGAAATTTAAAAACCAAACTATAGCTAGTGGTGTGGATACTTACTTTAATTATCTTTTCTTTTTCCAAAAATTAATTTACTTACTTTTAATTTGTTTTTATATTTGTTGTATACTTTATAAAATGTTTTTAGAATTCAATCAAGATTTTTTAAACTCAAAAAGATAGTTTCAATATTTTTTTCGTTCCATGAGGTCGTAGCTTCAAGTTCTACACTAGTTAGGTAACGAGCTCCAACTTCTTGAGGTCATAGCTTCAAGTCTCCTACGCTAGTTAGGTAACGAGCTCCAACTCCTTCAGGTCCTAGCTTCAAATCCTACACTATTCTAATAAAACAATAACATCTTGCGT
This sequence comes from Momordica charantia, assembly GCF_013281855.1. NCBI lineage: Eukaryota > Viridiplantae > Streptophyta > Magnoliopsida > Cucurbitales > Cucurbitaceae > Momordica > Momordica charantia. The sequence continues at coordinate 7,075,254 of NW_028275161.1, read as the reverse complement.
ATGTACGAGTATGGGGACAGTGTGCATACCGCCCCAGGTATGAGGGCATAATGACCAAAGGACCGCCGACTCTTAGGTAATCAAAGGAAAAAAAGAAAAAAGAACTTCTATGGTAGTAAGGTAACGAGTTCCGTGTTATCTGTAAAATCAACGTGTGAAATCAGAAACAATTATACTTCTACTTTCGAAATTTTGCTCGAGAACTAAAAAATGTTTTAAACTGAATTACATAGAAAACAAATAAATTGAGATCAAACTGACTTATCTTTTAAAAACCTAAAAATAAAGGTTTTATGGGTCTCTTTAAATAATTATTATCAATTTTGCATTATTATTGTATCGGTCTCTTTTAATTACAACTTTGACACATTACAATGTTGGTGATACAAACTGACTACTTAGTTTTCTTGAATTTATTCAAATATTTGTGGCCTTAATAATTAGTATCTAATTAATTCACTTGAAACTTTTATTTTGATTAAACTTATTTGATGAATTCATGTTGTATATCATCATTCTAACATAGGTTAAGGACAAACTAAAGGTTTATTAATGATAAAGACTAAAAAATTAATTTCCTAATTTCATATAATGAAACAACTATATTGATTAAAGTTAAGTTTAAATAAAAAGATTAAGATGTCACATGCAAAGATCCTAGTCATACTCTCTGATTAAGATTTTACATACAAAGATCATAGTTATACTCTCAAGTATTAACTTAAATACTTTTTTTACACATTTAACTTAAATAATTAGTCAATAGAGAAATGTATAATTAAATATATTATACACTGTCAAAATGTCCTTGGTAGAAGGATACCACCTCAATAACATGTCCATGACATTGTCAAAATGGTTCATTCATTTAAGAGAAATTTTTTTTTTTTACACAAAGGAATGACAAGATATCATTTCTCAATGAGCTTGAAGTTATTTGCATTTGAACAGACGACCTCAAAGTAACAAGTAGATTAATTTTTCGGTGAGTTAAGTTCTTATTACCTTTAATTTAAGAGTTAAATGTTGGATAACGTAAAAATAAAAAGCAGAATCGAATTATATAAAAAAAATTAAAAGAAAAATTATTATTTGTTCGTTTTAAATAATGAATCTCTATTTTTTGGCTTGGTTGTTTATGTTTCTCTTTGTCACACTTTGATACATTACAACGTATGGTATTAGAGAGTGAATGCTTATCTTTTTAAGTCGTTCAAATATTTGAGGCCTTTATAATAGTTAGGTTCTAATTAATTCACTTTAACTTGGCATTTATAATAATTACGTAATTCTAATTAATTCACTTTAACATTAATTAAGATCAAACTTATTTGATGATGTCATGGTGTATGTCGTCATCCTAATATGGCTTAAGGATAAATTAAAGGGGATTGATGATAAGTTGAAAAAAATTAATGTCCTATTTGTCCAAAAAAAATCAATATCCTAATTTTATATAACGAAACAAAAATATTATTTTCGAAAAATTATTTTAAGTTGAAGGAAACAAAAATATTAAGACACATGAAAGGATCCGTGTTTTACTTCTTGATGTTTCCTATAATACTAAATTGACTTTTTTTTTATTAATACTAAATTGACTTATACTTAGTGGATAGAGCAATTTATAATTAAATGGAGCAATTTATAATTAAATGTCTTGTAAAGTTAAAAACAAAACAAATCTAAACTATAAAATAATAATAAAAAAAAAAGTGCATGAGGTCAGCATACTAAGTCAATAGAGAAATGTAAAATTATAATTTTTATTCTCTCATTTTTCTCACGAAAATTTTTCTTTTTAACTTTTTCTCTCTATTAGATTTTTTTGAAGCATGTTTCATACTCTCCAAAACTTTACTTTAGGTCTTTTCTATCTTTTCTAAGTAACATGTAGTTTTGCTTTCTCCTGCAGGCATAGTTCTCAGTCTTTAGATTTTATTCTCTCCCTACAAAATTTTAAAAAAATTGTATTTCTTTACTAACAATGGCAAGACTTGTCAAAAAAAATTGCAAACCATCTACAAAATAGGGTTATACCTTATTTTATGGTATATATATTGTACTTGCCATACTTACTATTCTCATTTTTAGTAAAAAAAAAAATTATATATATTACATCATTTGATTAAAACTTGAATTTCGATCTCTTTCAAACTTGACTAGCTACGAATTATCATATTTTTGTTGAGTTGTTTTAGCCTTTTATTACTATGAGTTTTATCATCATGTGCAATGCAAGTAATATATATGTTTAATTTATTTTATCTTATAATTAAATAAAGACTAAAATAAATTGAATTACATTTCTTAATAATATAAATTGTTAAAAGTAGTGTAACAATAATATTAACTTCAATAATCTCAGTCCAACAAACTATTTATAGCTTTCTTTGTACATCACCAATCTTATGGGTACGGTATAATGTCGCTTCCACATCATCTGAATTACTAAAGTAGTTGAAATGGATAATTGGGTTAATATCAACCCTGACATCCGTAGATGACAAATTGGTGAACCTTCAGAGAAGGCACGAGTGATCTTCTCCATTAGGATCACTACACTGAAATATAAGTGAAGTTCAGTATCGAATTAATAACTTGAAAATTTTAAATTTACAAAATAGAAATTTGTAATTTAATAAACATGCTGATATTAAAAAATATATTTACTGGCAATTTCACAAGTATTTTGAACAAAAAAAAAATTAATTACAAAATGAAAAGTAACACAATATCATAAAAGAAAACAATCAAATCATGTCTATGCATATAAGTTTTTTAAAATAGGCTTACCTCTGGTTTGGTAACGGGTAGAAAAATACCACTGTATGAATTCATAAAAGAAAAACGAGAGGCAACAAATAGAGAATAAATGGAGCTGAAGTGGTTGGTGAGAAAAATATTGTAGACTAATACCTTTTTTAGAGTCCATTGAAATGTTATAAAACTTATGAAATTTTATCCTTAATTAAAATTGATATAAATATATTTGAATTTGACAAAACTTTTTGTATTCAAGTCTTTGTGATTCCAAATGTTTACCAAACTTATGATGCATTTAAGTTAAGTTTTTATTTGCTCACAACTAAATTTAGATTAATTTATATTTTGTTTATTAAAAATTTCCTCAAATACTTACAAGATAAATTTTATTATGTATATATAAGATTTCGTAATATATGACACGGACATTTTGAAATTGCTGCTTAATATATTCTTAATGGATGATATTAAAAACTAAAACATATCTTTTCTACCGTTTACAAACCCTAAAATTAGTTGTGAACATAAGTTTAGGTTGACCATAAATTGCACATGTAGTGTGAAAGCAATTATTAGTATATATCTAGCTAGTATTGCTCACAAGTTCCCACAGTAAAAATTAGGAACCAGTAAATTATATCTATTTTGAAAATTCCCACATAGAGTTAAATGTTGGATAACATAAAAATAAAAATTATAGCCGATTCGATAACAATATTTTGAAAGAAAAATTATTATTAGTTCGTTTGAAATAATGAATATCTATTTTGCATGGTCGGATGTATCCCTCTTTGTTACCACTTTGATATATTACAATGTTGGTGTTAGAGGGTGTCTCCTTATCTATTTAAGTCATTCAAATATTTGTGACTTAAATAATATTAGGTTCTAATTAATATACTTTAACTTTAGTTTAGATCAAACTTATTTGATGAAGTCATAGTGTACATCGTCATCCTAATATAGCTTAAGAACAAATTAAAGGGTGACTAATGATAAGTATAAAAAAAATTAATATCTTATTTATCAAAAAAATGATATACTAATTTTATATAATGAATGTATTAAAGAAGACTTCAAATTAAAGAAAAAAAAATTGTCACTCACATGCAAGGATCCTTGTTATACTCTCGATGTCTCCTATAATACTAAATTGACTTGGATACTGAGTCAATAGAGCAATATATAATTAAATATATTGGAAAGTTAATTACCAAACTATAACTACGAAAATTTAAAAACCAAACTACAACTAAGTGCGTGTGTATACCTGCTTTAATTATCATTTTTTTTCCAAAAACAATTTACTTACTTTTACTTTGTTTGTTTATGTGTAGTATACTTTTTAAAATGTTTTTATAATTCTTATCAAGAGTTTTTAAACTCAAAAAGCATGTTTTCAATATTATTTCTTTGGTTCCATAAGGTCGTTAACTTCAAGTCCAACGCTAGTCAGGCAACGAGCTTCGTGTTATCTACAACATAAACTTGTGAAATAAAAAAAAATTATATTTTTACTTTTGAAATTTTGTTGGAGAACCAAAATATGTTTTCAAATGAAGTATATAGAAAAGAAATAAATAGATAATAAATTATCTTATGAGAGACAATTCAATAATTATTTTTCGTGTTTAAATACTTATTCTCCATTTTGCAATATTATTTTATCGGTCTCTCAATTACAACTTTGACACATTACAATCTTGTTGACACAAAGTGGCTATTTAGTTTTCATTAATTTATTCAAATATTTGTGGCTGTAATAATTAGTCTCTAATTAATTCACTTTTCACTTTAATTTTGATCCAACTTATTTGATGAAAGACATGTTGTATATCATCATTATAAGACTAAAAAATTAATTTTCTAATTTCATATAATGAAACAAATATATTGATTAAAGTTTAGTTTAAATAAAAAAGATTAAGATTTCACATGCAAACATCTAGTTATACTCCAGTTTTGTCTTTAAGTATTAACTTAAATACTTAGTCCATAGAAAAATGTATAATTAAATATATATTGAAAACTTAAGAGTAGACGATCTAAGATATAAACTAAAAGGAAAAATGTGAATAATGTCAGCATAACATATGAAAAATATTAATTTTATAATAGAATTATGATAATAAGTGTGAACTAGAAAGAAAAAGTTAAAGCGAGATAACTTAGCGGTAATTGGCCTATATTTCTAATCAAGAGGTTGTGAGTTCGATCTCCACCCTCACATGTTGTACGAAAATAAAAAAAAGAAAGAAAAAGAAAAGGAAAGAAAGGGGTCCCTCGTCAATAATGACACATGAGAGATATATCTAACTAAACACTATATTATATATTGTATGCAGAAAATTTGGAAATACAGTTTTCAAAACCAATTTTTTATGTTCTTGAATTTTCATTATGAAATTAAAAAAACAACAAAACAATGGAGTGGTTAATTGTTGTTGGGGAAGCTATAGAGCGCCATGAGCATTCGTCTAGAGTTGTTGGATAGGCAACACTGACTTAAAAAGTAGGTAGGAACAGTGCACTGGAACAGTGCCGAGCACACCTGAGAAGGTCAAGTGTTGTCCTAGCAACCCTACTGCTAAGCACATGACAGTGTACCCAAATGAGCTTGCACCAAGTGAATAAAAGCTTGTCTCCACAAGGATTGTACCGCTATTATATTTCACTCTAGACCTTAACTTGGGAAATCGATAACCAAATAAATAATTAGTTGTTTCTAAAACGTTAAACTATAACTAAATGCATGTACACACAAGTAAAAACATACGAACAATAAGCTAGTAAAAAAAATGACAGTGAATTTCGCAAGAAATGATAATGGGAGAGGTTAATTAATTTTACTCAACTCCATGCAGTCGAAGCTGTAGCCTCGTAATCGAAACTGCTACTAGCTAAACAAACATGATATGGTTTCGAACCATCCACAACTTTCATTGCTTAAATAAAGAATTGATCTAGTTCTTAGGTAGCACTATAGGCGTTAATCCTATACGTAAAGCTAAACATTAATAGCTATGTCCAAGCATCTATTAAAATTTATAGATCTAACACCAAGTAAAGCTACACACGTGCATCAAGTTTTTCCCAACATTAATAGCACAAATAGTTAGTCCAAAGATGTTGATTACTCATTTGAGAACATAACAATTAATAACATACTTTACTTGAATAGCTCCAATACAAGACAAAGGAGTTTACAAGTAAAATTAATGGAAGTGTAATAGGACAAAATAAAGTTAGATAAGTAATAATTAAATATAATGTAGTAGAAATAGTGCTAATAGGCCAGATGTATTAATTAAGGTAATCAACAAGTGGATATAATATAAAGAAATAGAAGTAGGGAAGGTAGAGATGGAGAGGGAGACTTAGTGACGATGGTATCTCTTCAAAAATAAAAGAAATAAAAAATAATAATAATAAAAAATTTAGATGGAGATGAGATGGAGTAGTATATATATGGCATTGGTATGGAAATATAATCACAAGCTAGCAAGAAGTAGTCAAGTGCATTTTCTTGATTAATATCAACAAAACTAGTCGTTTTCTTGTTGTGTTTTCCTAGATTCATTGAAATGGCTCCCCCGTCAAAACCCACAAGCTGTGTGAACGGTGGTTATTGGCTGAGCAGCACAAACCAGCAACTTCCTCCTTCCAATATCGATGCTAAACTCTTCACCCATTTATTTTGTGGCTTTGCTGAGATCGACCGAAATAGCTATGAAGTTACCGTTCCTGCTTCGCAAGCGACCCTAATCAATCAATTTTCTTCAACTGTCAGAATGAGCAATCCTGATGTGAAGACACTGTTGTCCATTCGAGGAGACAGAGACGTATTTGCTAAAATGGCTAGCGAACCCACCTATCGTGATGGATTTATTCAATCCTCCATTGAAGTAGCAGCAAAAGGCAAGTTCAACGGTCTGGATCTCCAGTGGTTGTACCCATCTTCTGAAGAAGAAATGCAAAACTTTGAAATTCTCCTTGGTGCATGGCGCCAAGCTGCTGTGGATGATGCTAAAACCTACCATCGACCACAATGGATCCTTGTTGCTTCCGTCTCCAACTTACCCTATGTTGAGAGCAGTATTGTGTACCCAGTTGAAGAAATCAAACAAAACTTGGATTGGGTAAACCTCATTTCTTACGACTTTTACACCCCAGCTTCCTCCCCCTCTGCTACTGGACCATCCTCTGCACTCCACAACCGCATGGCCAGATCCTTGTCCGCAAATTTTGGAATTGACGCTTGGATTCAAAGTCTTGCCAATTTGCCTCGTAAGCAGATTGTATTTGGAATCCCTTTCCACGGCTGGGCATGGAAGCTCGCCAACCCCGACAAGCACGACGTCTTTTCAAAGGCTCTTGGCCCAGCTAAGGGAGATCAATATATTTCTCAAAACGGCCAAATCGATTATTCCAATGTCAAAAGGTTTATAAAACAGAACCATGCTCAATATGTGAAAGATGACTCCCGATATTCAATCTCCTACGCCTATGCTGGTACCACTTGGATTGCATACGAAAGTGAATACACCATTCCGGATAAAATTTCATCTGCAAAGTCAAGCAAGGTGCTTGGTTACTTTGCTTGGAATATTGCTGCTGACGACGAAGTCAACACTCTTGCTAACGCAGCCCAAACCAATTGGTCCTAATTTCATTTCCTCTATTTTTCTTCCCATCTTCAATCAGCTTTCAAATCGTTCAATAAAATCAGCATGCTATGCTATGCTACATGCTACATTGCCTTTTAATTCTAAACACTATTTAGCTTCATGCTATTGCTATCTTCTTTCACTTATTGTATTTCCTACCATTCAATAAAATTGCTACTCGATTTCCTTTTCATCAGCTTTCTTCTCTCCTTTTGTCTTCAATAATAAACAAACTGTTTGTACAGTAACGGGGAATGCTCAAATTCTTAAAGTTTTAACATGTTTAGTTTTGATCAACCAAACAATACAATTCAAGGACTTGTGAATAGATCAATCATTTATAGGTTGAAAATCTTGTCCCATAAATCCACGCTCGTACTCATTAGTAGTGTATGGAATCGTTTCCGAGCACTACATGCAAATATATCATAAAGTCATGCACATACCATATCTAAAAAAATTCAGTGATTTGGATCTATTTAAATTAACTCTTATTGAAAATAGTAGGTAATTGAGCTAAACTCGTCAAACCAAGTCATCCAATCAATAGAGAATTTTATAAAGAAATAACGTTGTTAAAAAATGGCAGCAACTTTGTCATATATATGAAGATTTCATATCATATGAAATTACAATTCAAGTTTGATTTATGATTCAAATAATTTTCATTAATATACTACTATTTGTTTTTTGAAATTTTCTTTAACACCAATATTTTTATATAAACATTACCTGTATTTTTAGATATGCTGATTAAAAACGAACAATTGTAACCTAATTAAGTCACAATTAAGTTTTTTAAACAATTTCCATCAATTTGTATGATTCTCATAACTTTTTTTTTAAATATTTGTCGAGATCTACACTCTATCGACATTTCATTCAAACCAAGATCGAGACATTTCAGTCGATATCGACGTTCTGAACCATGATAATGACAAATTTGTGATACGAAGTTCGATGTCCGTGGCATTGTTTAAAAATGATCTTTTATTTAATAGTTAAATGTTCGTTTTAAGAGAGAACTTTGATCTGCATCTGCTTCTCTTTTAATATTTTATTCTCTAATAATGGTGCTTGGTGTGTGTAAGGAAGATAGAGGCGTTGGCAGTTACTTTTATCTATTTAATTTTTTGTCAAAAAATAATAGACACATAAATTGCACCATAAACAACTAAAATGGAATTGATAATTTAAAATTGGTTTTGATTATATTATCTCCTTTTTTTAATAATAACTTTATTACTTTTAATTTGTTTGTTTATTTGTGGTATATATACTTTCAAAAATGTTTTTAGAATTTTTATCAAGATTTTATAAACTAAAAAAGTAAGTTTTTAATATCATTTCTTTCGTCTCTTGGATGGTGTAGTGGTAGGGCCTTGAACTTTCTTCTATCTTTTACAATCAGGTCATCGGTTCAAGTCTTAATTTTGTCAAGCAAGAAAAATAAAAAAAAATTAACTTTTAATATTTTGTTGGAAAACTAAAAAATGTATGAAACAAATGTACATATGAAACAATGAAATTGAGAATAAACTATCTTAAAATTTTTAAAACGTAAAAATAAAAAAGAGAGATAATTCGAAAATTATTTATTTTGAGTTATTATTTTATGGGTCTGATTTCCCTTGTTCATAAGGGTAAAAATAAGCTGAATGTGTGCCGTTTTGTAACGTTTTAAACTCGGAAACCGTGTTTTAAGCTTGGTATAGTATCCAAAACCTTTCATTTTAAGTTAACTTATGTTATACATGCACATAGGACGTTTTTACATCATTTAGAGTTGATTCTAACGGAAATTACACTTTTTTGCAGAAACATTTCGAGCTAGACACCTGGCGCCTTCCCCAATCCCGAGATTGCCCTTAATGTAAAACGCATGTTTTGGTGTGATTTGAAGCCTTCCCAAGCTCTGCCACGTGTCGTCCGTCCATTAAAGGTTGCCAATTCAACAACTACCCAACAAAAAGGTGTTTGAAATGGATGGCTCTCCACAAAGCTCTCAACCTCCTAACCACCTTGAAGTCCCTATAAATTCAGCAACTCATTCTCTTCATTCATCATCCCGGAGTGATCATTTTAGCTTTAGACATTCCTTCTATGCCTATTTACGTTTTCTCTTTTAGCCTTTGAGTTGTTATTGCTTTAAACCTTGTTAATTTCTAGTTTACCCTTTATTTCTAGCCTGTTAGACTAGAATTGTAAGTTTTAGTCTTGTTTAATTAAAATTTCCGCAAGTTCTTTGTTACTCTTATCTCTCTCATTCTCATTACGAAGTTGTAATCACTCAACCTTGAGAAATCGACCCAGCACTGCTCCCCAATCTTGAAAGAGAACAGGTTAGGGTCATTTGGGTTGCAACTCCACAATTTCCAGCTTGTTTTAATTTTACTCATCTTTTAATTATGTCGTCTACTTCCATCAACATTAAATTCTGTTTTTCCTTTATCATCATGAGATAAATTATTTTTCCCAAGCCCGGTTATGGATAGTTAGTTAAAGTTTTTAAAATCCAACAAGGCAAAAGGCGTTTTTCTCCTCTTTTATCACTTAAAGTTGTTTCCATAAGTTGGAGCTTGATTTGGCCAATTAATGTTTTAACCAAGCATCAATACTAAAAAGGTTGATACGTTTTCACAACTTTACTGATTTAACTTTAGAGAGAAATACTTTAGACATAAAGATTTCGCTCGGGTAGCCTAGACATAGGACCTCGACCTAAGGTTACGGTTCGTTTTTACTAAATTAAGTTCTTTTTTCTAATAGACATATTAGGAATGGACTTAAACCTTCAAAATAACTTAGACATAAGAAGATGGCGAAGTAAAACCGAAGAAAATTTATAAGAGGCGCCTGGCGCCTAGTTGGAAAAAGTTTGTGTATTTTTAGTTAATTTGAAGTAACTGGGCTGGGTTTATTGCATTGAGTTTTTAAATATCAAAACCAACATTATCCATATTATTTGTCACCCCAAATCCAATTACAAAGTCACCGATCATTAACATTTCCTATAAAAAGACTTCATTTGTCCCTGAGGATCGATACTCGGAATATTCATTCCGGTTTTACTACTTGTGACGGGTGTACACTTGCGCTCTCATTTATTTTGAATCCAAAATCCCAAACAGGGTCTCTTAATTACGACTTTGACACGTTACCATGTCCGTGTCACAAATTGTCTGCTTAATTACTTTTCCTTAAATCATTCAAATATTTGTGAATTTAATAATTAGGCTCTAATTAATACACGTCTAACTTTAGTTTAACTTATATTACAATGTCATGTTGTTTATGATTATTATTCTAACATAGCTTAAGGACTAATTAAATGTTTATTAATAATGAATCCTAAAAAAATTAATTTCCCAATTCCATATAACGAAATAACTACATTAAAGTCTACCTTAAATATGTCACATAAAATTTCAACCAATTTTGTATGTTTTCAAATTTTATTTATAAATTAAAAAAGCATTTTTTAAATTAAAAAATATGGAATGGTTAATTGTTGAAGAGAAGCCTACAAAGTGCCATGTGGAATTCAGGTGTGCGATAGACTCCACCAACCCATAGTAAATAGGTAGAGTGCACTGGAACTTTGTCCAATCACTACCAGAAAGGGAAGAATAGGTGTTGTTCTTGCAAACCGCAATCCTCATGCTAAGCATGTGAGAGTGTACACAAACGAGATTGCAACACAAGTGATAAGAGATTGTCCCTACGGACATTGCACCATTGTTTCACGTTACACCTTAACTTGGGAAATCGATAACCAAACAAATATTTGTTTGTTTCTAAAATATTAAACTATAACTAAGTGCGTGTAAACACAAGTGAAATAAAAAGAACAAGCACCTAGTGAAAGATAAAAAAAAAAAAAAAGAAAACGAAAGAAATTGGTATCTACTCCTTCCCTTGAGATATGAGAGATTCAAATACCTATACACATAATTTGTTGTACTAAAAAAACCAATCTAAAAGATAAAATAAAATGAAAAATATGCATGATGTCAAGCATAAAAGATGAAAATAGATGATTTTATAATATAATATTGATAATAAATCAGAACTAAAAAAATTCTATGTCGTTTTTAATTAAACAAGAGAGCTAGCTTTCATAGAGTCTTGGGTCATTTCTTCGCTCATTAATAATGATCCAGGAAAGTAAACCACTATCTAAACAACTCAGCGGTAATTGACGTATATCTTAATCGAGAGGTAGTGAGTTCGATTTCGGACCCCACATGTTCTACCTGAAAAAAACTATCCAACCAATTAGCACATTATATTATTTATATATAGAAAATTTGGCTGGTTTGCATTTTTAAATAAACTAGTCTTTTCACCCATACATTACAATTTTCATCTTTTTAATTTTATCTAACTTATGAAGATTAATTTTATTTTTAAAGATGAAAATGTATTGATATTTTTTCAACAAAACAATAAAACTTGATATAAAAAACTAACGCTAGATTTGAATACAATTAATATAGTAAAAATGAAATTAACAAATTTTCCGAAAAAAAAAATTTAAACATGAATAAACATTTGAAATACGTGATATTACAAAATAGAATGGCAAGAGCAAACTTTAGCATAAAAAAATCAAACATAAATACAATTTTTTTTCTAAAGACATCGAACTTCCATTACAGTAAGTGTGAAACATAAACATATAAAGTTAAATACATAAATACACATGTGCATTAAGTATATAATTTTAGTAATTTAATTGTATTAAAATTTATATTTCATACATTTTTCTAATATGTTACATTTTTATTTAAATTCAAAACAATCATAATCTAAAACAATCATTAGAATGGCAAAAATAGAAACATCAACTATTGAAAAGAAAAATGTCCAACAACAATTTCTTCAAAAATATTAATATTAATTATAAATAACTAAAAAATAGTTGCATCTAGAGCGAGGGATCAAGATCAAATCTTAAGCATTACAGTTTCTTTGAAGAAGAATTTTTCTCATGTAACCTTATTACTTTGTCAAATTAAAACTACCATGTAAAATTTAGGATGGTTATTGATGTGAAAACAGAGAATCAGAGATTCATTCAATTAAAAGGAACTTATTTTATGTTTTCAAATATGATTTTGGTAGAAATTCTTTTTTAAAATATAAATAATCTTAGGTGTTTTATTAACATATTTATAAGTTGTTGGTTCCTATAAATATGTAGTTTAATCTAGAGTATTATTAATTAATTTATTAACATAAATATTATAAATTTTGTAATCATTAGTATTTTACAATGTCGATGTTGAGGCCAAGGATCGAAGGATAGGCTCCTCGCTAGCGAAGGAGACCAAATTGTTTATACTAGGTAAAGACACTTTGTGTGAAAAAGTTACATGTCTATATCTCATTGTTAAAAGATGGATCTTTCATTTAAGGGTTTTTTCCCCCTTAAAGTACAACATATCGACAGTACGAAGGTTTAAACCCTGACCTCAATAAATGAGTCGATGTCATTTATCGATGGGTATGAAGTTTAAGGATTGGAACCTCTAACCTCAATGTAATTAGTAGATGCCATTTATTTGTGAGTATAGGCGCATATTGCCTTTAATTTAAGAGTTAAATGTTGGATAACATAGAAATAAAAATTAGAGCCAATTGGATAACAATTTTTTTTAACGATTTAAATAATGAATCTCTATTTTGTAGGGTTGTATGTGTCCCTCTTTGTTACCACTTTAATACATTATAATGTCGGTGTTGGAGGGTGTCTCCTCATCTTTTTAAGTCATTCAAATATTTGTGGCTTTAATAATAATGAGGTTCTAATTGATACATTTTAACTTTAGTTTTGATCAAACTTATTTGATGATGTCATAGTGTATAGCGTCATCCTAATATAACTTAAGGATAAATTAAGGGCGATTAGTGATAAGTTAAAAAAAATTAATATCTTATTTGTCAAAAAAAAATCCTAATTTTATATAGTGCAACAACTGTGTATTAAAGAGGTCTTCAAATTAAAGAAAAAAAAATATTTGTCACATGCAAGGCTATAGTCATAATATACATCTTATGCATGCTATTTTTAACCTATAGTTTTAATATGAATCTTATTCATATTAATTTTCTTTGAATCTCATTCAAATAATTTTTCTCATAATATATAGTTTTAATCTCATAATATACATATATATACATTCCCTAATCTAATTTGAAAATTTCATATTATTTCGTAATTCTTGATCCTCGTTTTTACCCGTTGTGAGAAAGCAAGGGGACCGAATGGACCTACAGATCAGAAGCTCTAACAATTGAAGATTAATCGGTCAAACTCCTTAACCGAGTTAACAAACATTCGTTAACAATGGGTCACTCCACTAAAGACCTGCAACTGCACTCTTCTCACTGCCGAATGTTTTCGTGTCCACATATATACTGAAGGGATGTGAATCCCAGAGCGGAAGCGGACCATCGTTCATGATTTTTGGGAAACAAAATCAAAACGTTCATGAATGAAAATACAGGGGGAAACTAGTTTTTCCTTACATTTGAAGAACTCTTCTTCAACGATTCAATCTCCCGAACAACACCAAATGGTCTTCCGTGCTATCCTTTGGGTACAGGGATCGGGCTTGTGGGAGCAATTTGTTTGGAAAAAGAGGGAGGTGAGAGTGCATGAGATTGAGAGAGATGCTGAGAATTCTCAATTTTCTTTGTGTTACAGCACACTGTTGGGTGTGTTGCCCTAAACTCGTAGTTTGTATTTTGTAAAAACAAATGTCTATTTAATAAAGTTATATTCAATAAATTTGTTGTTGAATCATAGCTTTGCATTGTCCAAAATCCAATAAACTAAACATCCAAGGTTATTTTTGATGTAATCGGGACAGTATATATACTGGGTATATAGTTGATATACGGGATATATATATTTAATATACCCCTGATACATGAATGGATAATATCCCGTGAATAACCTAAAGGGTCTATAGTATATGGATAAGGCTGGGTACCTTATCCTGGCAACACTATGGATACGGCCCACTCTGTAAAGGTTACAGACGACTCGATCCAGGTCGTTCGTGTTGATACATGCGAGTGGGGGTATCCTGTACAATGAGTTTGTATAAGACCGGACCACAAAATAGGCAATCTTTAGATGTAACACCGTTAACTAATAGGTTGCTAATTCTTAGCATGACCAAGCAACTCATTCTCAATCCTGAGTGAGTTATGGACTCCTGCCCGTGAGGGCTCGTCCTTTGATCTATATGGGTGAGAGTGGCCCGAGTCGCCGACTCAACATTCCTATCATTTTGGGGACGAGACCAAGTGGGGAGCTGGGAACATAACTTCACAAGATGGAATTCACTCCTCCCCGACTTTAGGAGAGTAGATGAGTGTTCCCTTAAATGCTGACTCCGGGACTTGAACAAGGGGCCCCACCCTCTCATTGGCCGAGAGGAACTTCCGGTTATTTGTTGGACCATAACCGAGTTGTTCATTAGAGGAGCAGTGGTATTTAAGGAGTAAGATGTAACTCAGGGGTAAAACGGTAATTTGACCCAACTTGAGTTACGAACACTCGTGAAGGATTGACTCGTCATTAATGGTCGTATATCCATGGACACGAAACATTCTGCAGTGAGAATAGTGCAACTGCGGGTCTTTAGTGGAATGACCCGTAGTTAACGAATCTAGATTAACTTGGTCAATGAGTTTGACTGATTAATCTTGCATCGTTGAAGCTTCGGATCTGTAGGTCCATTAGGTCCCTTGCTAGCTCATAACGGGTAAATTACTTAAGGGATTATATGTATATTGATACATTATAATATATAGTTAATTATAAATTAAAAACTATATATTATGAGAGAAATTATTTGAATGAGATTCAAATAAAATTAATATGAATATGAATCATATTAAAACTATAGGTTAAAAATAATGTGCATAAGATGTACATTACAAGTATAGGTTATGCGAGAGAAATTTTTTAGAATATGATTCTAATTTTATAATAAATAATTAAGTGTTAATTATTTATTTGATTTATATATTTATATATTAATTAATTATTAATTGGATTAATAATTAATTATATTTATTAATTAATATGATCAATTAATAAATTAATATATATAATATTAATTATTATATATATATATTAATTATTATTATTAATTAATATATAAATTAATAATTAACTCCCTTGCAAAATTGCAGGGGAGTGGGCAGTTAAGTGATGTGGGGTAACTCCCCACGTCACTGCTTTTTGTTCTTCTTCCTTTGCAGTTCTGCAGAAAAAAAAAAGATGTACAGAACACAAAAAAGGCACTGCCAATTTCTCTCTCAAGATCACTCTCTCAAACTCTCCCTCTCATTCCAAACAAGGTGCTCCCACAAGCACGGTTCTCGAAACCCAAGAGGATAGCAAGGAAGATATTTTGGTGGTGTTCGTTGGGAAAAAGTTGAAGAAACGTTCTTCAAAGTAATGGTTTCCCCTCTATTTTCCCTCTGTAAAATACGATTTTGTATCCCGAAAATCAGCAACGAAAGTCCGCTTCCACTCCGGGATTCACATCCCTTCACACACTACTGAACCAAAATAGAAAAAAGAAAATGACGTGGGGTAACTCTCCACGTCACATTAACTTCCCACTCCCCTGCAAAATTGTAGGGGAGTTTGATATTAATATTAATAATTAATATATATATATATATATATATTTATATAATAATTAATATATATATAAATAATTAATTAATCAGATTAATTAATTATTAATCTTATTAATAATTAATTAACATATATATATATATCAAATAATTAATACTTAATTATTTATCACATAAATATAATCATATTCAATAGCATTTCTCTCGTATAACCTATAGTTCTAATGTACATCTTGTATTTTTAACCTATAGTTTTTGTAACGCCCAGGAATTTCACCATTTCCAAACAGGGACCGTTACCAAGCCTACCTGAAATTCTCACATAAACAAGAGAATTTTCTTCACAACAACACTAAGCAATAAAACTACCACGCTTATGCTGTGCTACTCTGATTTCCAACACTCACGAGAGCTTGAACAATTAGAACAACAACACTAATGTTTTAAGAGAAACTCACATCCTATACAGATAAACCATTTAATACCGACTTCACGTTAAACAAACCCTTCAAGGAAACCTTACTAACTATAAACCATCTACTAAATGAATATTAACATCTCGAATGACAATGAAGCAAAAGCTAATTCAAGTACGATCAACTTAAACAAATGTATTCATAAATATCCTGAGTGGGTTACGATCTCGTAGTTCAAGAAGGTAACAAAATTAATGCTCTAAAAGAGCATAATGAATCGGCAACCTTACAACATCTTTTAGACCATAAAACTAAACAAGACCAACCGCTAACAACTCAACTACACGATTAAATAGCCACAACTATCCCAACTAAAAGAAATTAATTGCACGCAGCATAGCTAATGGTCTTTCCGATCAAGTCTCCTCCTCGCCATCACCATCCCAAGAGCTAGCTCGATACCTGCAAACTGGAGGGGAAAAAAAGAGGGATGAGTACAACCACAGTACTCAGTAAACAGCCCTTATCTGAAGGGTCACGCACAAACAGCATACTTATCAAGGAACAACATGTCATGCTTATTAAAGAATCAACACATACACATCATGCTCAACCAAATCATGAAACATTCACAGTCATGCTTTTCATCACATTATGCATTCAAACATGGACACATTCTATAAACTTCGGTGACAACCACAACCAGTAACACATTAACTACCGACCTCTACTCTCTCTAACATTACCAGTACCTCTAAGCTTATCTCAGTTATCATACCCTTCCACAGTTAACTCCTTCGAGCAGAGTCGGCCCCTGACCATTTATACCCAGAGCCCCGACCCTGCAGCATCAGCCCTCGACCATTTATACCCGAGGCCTTGAACTCTGCATCGACCCTCGACCATTTATACCCGAGGCCTCGATGTCTTACAATATATTGGCCCTTGACCATTTATACCCAAGGCCCCAATAGTTCTCCTTTCGAAAGACTCCTCGCATCGACCCCCGACCATTTATACCCGAGGCCTCGACACTCATCTTTATCCAATATTGGCGTATCGACCCCCGACCATTTATACCCGAGGCCTCGATACCCAATTAGTGACGTATCAGCCCCCGACCATTTATACCCGAGGCCCTGACACTCACCCATTCACTTCATAATTTCCAAAACTCCACATATCATTTCTAGCCTCCAACCAAGATTCCAGTACTAACTCCCTAATAACACCAACCACCACAATGCCCATCAACAACACCACCACTAGTATGATTTCAATGCATCTCTCAGCTCACCAACACAATTCAGCATGCTTCCACAACATAAACATCATTCTAATAGCAAAACAATAAACCAAACATGCTTTCACAACATACCAAATCTTAACAACAGCGCCACAATGAGTTCAGTCATAACAAAGCATAGTCAACAAATTGCAAATGATTGGAGCCCAACACAATTCATCCAAACACTTAATATCCAACGTCCATATTCAATAAGCACTGCTAGATATAATAAAAACTCATGAGACACGCCAAACACTTCATACAAATTCAGACAACAAACATTTCCAAAATAAATTCACTCTAACGAACATTCCCTACAATCATACATCATTCTACAACAAATCTCAGCAGTTCAACAATACAAAATTCCCACTATTATCACCGACGGACATTCAACACTAACCAGGCATACAAAACAACATAAACAAGAGTTACACTGCACAACCACGTATCAAAACCAATATTAAGCATCATAAACAACACATCGGCAACAAAATAACAAACATCAACGCACGCACCCGCCCCCGTGCTACTACTTTGTTATGTCCCAAAATTCTCTTAAGAGCTCTACTTGCTACTACGCCATGCCTCATGCATTAACAATCTCATAACAGTCCAATATGCGATACACCAAAATGATCATATGTAAAAGCCAATCAATCTAAAATAGTCCAACATGATCTAACAGCTCCAGCAGGTATCGTTCACAGAAAAAGCACAATCAACCACTTAGCCAAAATATAATTGATAAATACCCAGCATACATCAAACACAACCGATTTCTCATAAATATTCAATACGCTTTCGAAACAATAGATTATAGTACCGGTATACAAATTTCATCATGAAAACCAATTAGAACATAATAGCAATTCAATCATAGTCATCCAGGATTACCTGGGTACAATTTATTCACACAACCACATACTTTTCCCAAGATATATCAACAGTTTTATCAACAATGACGTTTACTAAATGATAACAACGACAAGCGACATGCAAGTATCACACATGGGCACACGAGCAAACAACCATATCATATCAGCACACAACAACCAATCCCTCCAGTAAGAAACTACTTACAACAAAGTTCTAATGCGCTACCAAGTTCACCGAAGGGTTCCTAAATCCAAAAGCAAACCAAACTTGATTAGAATTCATGTTAGAAACACTTAGTTTGCATCGAAAGTGAGTTTAGATGATCCGTTACCTACTATCTCACCATAAAACCTCTTGGGTAAGGAGTGAGTCGACGCCAAGGAGGCTTGAGCTTCCAAATTCGGGTCCGAGAAGCTTCGAGCTTGCTGGTTCGATACCGAAAAGAAATGGGTAACTTAGTTCTAGCTCAGAACAAGGATGGGTATCACAAATTGAGCTTCAATTTGGTATGGGTAACTATCAAAATGAACCGGAATACTACTGCTCGAGTTGGGATGGGCTGTCGGCTTCAAATATGGCTTAATCAGGGTGTCGCGTTGTCGTTTCAGCTGTCAAAAGATGTCTGAACGCTACGAACTGAGACAAAAATCATCGAGACGCCATGGCCCGTCACTGCTGCACCTGTTCCACGCTCAGGCCACCGCAAACCCGACGCAATAACCCGCAAGGAAGACGTCGTCGGTCAGGCTGCCGTGGATGCTGCTAAGGAGTTACGCCGACGCTACCCGTGTACGAGGAAGATACCGATCGATGTTGGCACCGCTCGTGGAGAAAACCCGCCGGGGAAGACGCCGCCGTGGAGCTCGTTGTCGATGTCGGAGAAAAAATCGCTGCTGCCGTCGAGATGTTTGTGGAGGGACGCCACGTCGGAGGTGCCGCTGTTGGGCCGCTTCACCGGAGAACAAGAAGGTGCTGGCTGGGTTGCTCGAAGAAGAAGAAGAAATCTGGAGGGGGGGGCTGGCGGCTGGCAAGGGGAAAAAGAGAACAAGATGTTGTTAGGGTTTTGTTTTCCTTTTTCCCTTTTCATTACTTTATTTACTAACCTTCATTTAAAGCCAAAGGCCTTATTTCTCAAATTTTAAAGGGGCACAACTAACTAAAAACAATGGCCCAAAACAAGAAGCCCCAAAACTACACTTTAGAAAAACAAATAAACTCACAACAACCCAAATAAAATAGTTAACTTAAACTCTAAAACCCAAGAATAATAATTCAAAGAAAAGTAGAATTTATGAAGGAAAATCCTAAAACCCCTGAATTTAAGATTTAACTAAAAATCTCCTACACAGGTCGAGAACTTAAATTATCTTAATCCAATGAAATTAAAATTAATTCCAATTTAGCCAAAAATTAGAATTTCAAAGTTAGAAGATCCAAGAATTAAAGTTATCAACTTAGGGAAAAATCCAAGGACACCATTTATTCAAAAATAAACGAGTCCGAGAACGCGGGGCGTTACAGTTTTAATATGAATCTTATTCATATTAATTTTATTTGAATCTCATTCAAATAATTTATCTCATAATATATGTTTTAATTTAGAATTAACAATATATTATAATGTATCAATATAATCCCTTAAGTACTTTGAACAGCTCAAATTCTGCCAAAAACTTGATCCTCGTTTTACCTGTTTTGAGGTAGCAAGGGGACCGAATGGACCCACAGATCGAAGCTCCAACAATACGAGATTAATCGGTCAAACTCATTTACCTAGTTAATCAACATTCGTTAACTACGGATCACTCCACTAAAGACCCGCAGTTGCACTCTTCTCACTGCAGAATTTCGTGTCCATGGATATACAACCATTAATGACAAGTCAATCTTCACAAGTGCTTGTAACTCAAGTTGGGTCAAATTATCGTTTTACCCCTGAGTTACATCTTACTCCTTAAATACCACTGCTCCTATAATGAACAACCTGGTTATGATCGGACTAATAACCGAAATGTTGGGTATGTTGCCTTAAACTCGTCGTTTATATATTGTAAAAACAAATGTCTATTTAATAAAGTTTTATTCAATAAATTTGTTGTTGAATCATAGCTTTGCATTGTCCAAAATCCAATAAACTAAACATCCAAGGTTATTTTTGATGTAACTGGGACAGTATATACTGGGTATATAGTTGATATATGGGGTATATATTTGATATACCCCTGATATATGAATGGATAATGTCCCGTGAATAACCTAAAGGGTCTATAGTATATGGATAAGGCTGGGTACCTTATCCTGGCAACACTATGGATACAGCTCGCTCTGTAAAGGTTACAGACGACTCGATCCAGGTCGTCGTGTGGAGACATGCGAGTGGGGGTATCCTGTACAATGAATTTGTATAAGACCGGACCGCAAAATAGGCAATCTTTAGATGTAATACCGTAAACTAATAGATTGCCATTTCTTAGGATGACCAGGTAACTGATTCTCAATCTTGAGTGAGTTATGGACTCCTGCCCGTGAGGGCTCGTTCTTTGATCTGTATGGGTGAGAGTGACCCGAGTCGCCGACTCAACATTCCTACCATTTTTGGGGACGAGACCGAGTGGGGAGCTGGGAACATAACTTCACAAGATGGAATTCACTCCTTCCCGACTTTAGGGAAGTAGGCGAGTGTTCCTTTAAATGCTGACTCCGGGACTTGAACAAGGGGCCCCACCCTCTCATTGGCCGAGAGGGACTTCCGATTATTGGTTGGACCATAACCGGGTTGTTCATTAGAGGAGCAGTGGTGTTTAAAGAGTAAGATGTAACTCAGGGGTAAAACGGTAATTTGACCCAACTTGAGTTACGAACACTTGTGAAGGATTGACTCGTCATTTATGGTCGTATATTCGTGGACACGAAAACGTTCTGCAGTGAGAAGAGTGCAACTGCGGGTCTTTAGTGGAATGACCCGTAGTTAACGAATCTTGATTAACTCGGTCAATGAGTTTGGCCGATTAATCTCGCATCGTTGGAGCTTCTGATCTGTAGGTCCATTAGGTCCCCTTGCTAGCTCATAACGGATACAACGAGGATCAAGGTTTTGGAAGAATTTGCAATGTTCAAATTACTTAAGGGATTATATGTATATTGATACATTATAATATATATAGTTAATTATAAATTAAAACTATATATTATGAGAGAAATTATTTGAATGAGATTCAAATAAAATTAATATGAATAAGATTCATGTTAAAACTATAGGTTAAAAATAATGTGCATAAGATGTACATTAGAATTATAGGTTATACGAGAGAAATGTTATAGAATATGATTCTATTTTTATGATAAATAATTAAGTGTTAATTATTTATTTGATTTATATATATATATATTATATTAATTATTAATTGGATTAATAATTAATAATTATTTATTAATTAATAAATTAATTTTATATTTTAATTATTATATATATTATATATATATATTAATTATTTATATAAATATATATATATTATTAATATTATTAATATTAATAATATTAAACTCCCCTACAAAATTGCAGGGGAGTGGGAGGTTAGTGTGACGTGAGGAGTTACCCCACGTCACTGTTTTGTTTTCTTTGCTATTCTGCAAAAAAGACAGAATACAGAACATGGCAAGAACTCTCCCAGTTTTCTCTCAATCTAGCTCTCCCTAACATTCAAAACAAGTTGCTCCCACCAGCACGATCCCAAGACCCAAGAGGATAGCGAGGAAGACATAGTGGTGGTGTTCGAGGGAAACTCGTTGAAGAAACGTTCTTCAAAGGTAGAATTTCCCCTGTATTTTTTCTTCTTTCTATTTCGGTTTTGTGTCCCAAAAATCAGCAACGAAAATCCGCTTCCGCTTCGGGATTCACATCCCTTCACGAAAGTCCCTTTCAGGTCAATGAGATGGTGGGGCCCCTTTTTCAAGTCCTAGAGTCAGCATTTAAGAGAACACTCATCTACTCCCCTAAAGTTGGGGAGGAGTGAATTTCATCTTGTGAATTTATGTTCCCAGCTCTCCACTCGGTCTCGTCGCCAAAATGGTAGGAATATTGAGTCGGCAACTCGGGCCGCTCTCACCCATACAGATCAAAGGACAAGCCCTCACGGGCATGAGTCCATAACTTACTCAGGATTGAGAATGAGTTGTTTGGTCATCCTATGAAACAACAATCTGTTAGTCAACGGCCTTATATCTAAAGATTGACTATTTTGCAGTCCAGTCTTATACAAACTCATTGTATAGGATACCCCAACTCCCATATCTCCACACGAATGACCTAGATCGAGTCGTCTGTAACATTTACAAAGTGAGCCAGATCCATAGTGTTGTCAGGATAAGGTACCCAGCCTTATCCATATACTGCAGACCCTTTAGGTTATTCACGGGACATTATCCACTCGTATATCAGGGATATATCAAATATATACCTCGTATATCAGGAGTATATCAAATATGTAACAACCCGTATTTTCCAATACGGTCATTCTGACAAAATGCGGAAGCGTAAACAACTAAACACTAAATTAACGGAAAGACTTCTTTATTTAATACTATACTATGACAAAAGATAAGGACAAGTCCAACTTTGAAAAAAAAAACCTACACTATAATAAAGCCAAAGAATAACTACCAGAACTAACTAAGTTATCATAAGCTAATAACAATGGAAAATACTCAAGATTTCAACTCCTCATGCCAAAATGCTATTCCTCAATCACTATCTGAGCAGTCACTTGAACCTTCATCTGAAAACATTTAGAAAACAGAAAAAAAATGAGTACAAAAATACTCAATAAGTAATTTCCATATCGAATTTCGAAATTCATTTTCCTTTCAAAACATTCGTAAACAAAAATATGAACAAATCAAAACTTTTAAAGTCCTTTAAAATGTTTAATACAACTTTCAAAACTTTCAAAATAAACTAGATTTTCAGAAACAAAAGTCTTCAAATAAGATAAAATTTCCAGTCAATCAAAACAAACTTTCATTCTTTCAAAACAAACTTTCATTCATTCAAAACAAACTTTCATTCAATCAAACTTCAAATCCTTCAAAACAAACTTTCTTTCACTCAAAACTTTCAAAGTTCATTCTAAAACACTTGTTACAACTTTCAAACTTTTGAATAACTAAATCATTCAAACATTCAAAACAATCTTACATTCATTCATACTTTCAAAATCAGAGTGGAATGTTGCATTATTTGGGTAGGCTACAAAACATATGTGGTTACCCGTCGGTAACACCAAATCAATCAAAAGCTTCTATCAGAGTTGTCGAATTAATATCGACCAGAACAGAGTTGTCGAAATAATATCGACCAGAACAAAGTTGTCGAAATAATATCGACCAGAACAAAGTTACTTAAGTGTGAGGCCATGTGAGTGAATAACACACACATGAATCTTCATTCCCAAGGAATGCCAAACCACAAAAGTGTCTTCCCAAAAATAAGCCAAAACAGAAATCCATAATTAGGCTGCTACCCCAAATAAGCAAAACATTCCTCAAAACAAAATCATGACATATCCGGATAGCCCTATCAAATCAATCAAAATATCTTTCAAATAAAATGCAAAACAAATACTTACTTTCAATATTAAATTAATTCAAAACATTGAAATAATTTAAAACAAATTTTATCAATCCTCCAAAATGTGATTTCAAATATTTCACAAATAAACAAAATATCAATGTCAAACCTTTAAATAAATCTAAACAAAACTTTATCAAATCATTTAACAATACTTCAAATACTTTGCAAATAAACATAATTTCAATTGCCAAATTAGTTTTCAAATCCATAATAAGACTTGAATTTCATATGCAAGATATCAATTTCAAATCTTCCTATCAAATCCAAAATACATTTTAGTTTTTGAAATATGACAAATCACTTACGACACTTTTCGAAAGGATATAGTAAATTACTTACAATACTTTTTCGAAGGGATATGACAGATTACTTACCTCTTTCAGAAATCCTACGAATCTAATTTACTTCTTCCTTGGTAGTTGTCAACTTAGAGGCCTAGAAACAACCAATATCAAAAATCAATTCTTAAATCCTATCCAAGGATTTAAAATTCAACCAATTACTAACTCAAATCTTATCTACCCAATTTTCCCATTCAAGACACTTTTTTATGTAAAATAATTAGGAAAGTATGGATTTGGGGCTACAAAACCAAATCTGAAAACTAGGTTAAAAAGCCTCTAAATTCAACAATAACAAATTTTAAAATTAGAAGAATCGATGTAAATCAATACGAACTAAATTTACAAAAAGTTTCTCAATAAAACCAGCTTAATAACCTTCTAAACAATTGAAAATTTGGGGATTTTAAATCTGAAAAATTTTCCGTTTTATAAAATAAAACTTCCAAGAATTTTCCATAAAACAATTAACAATTTACTAATTTTTATAGAAAAATAAGATCTGAAAACCGTATATAAAACCTTTAAAACTTGGTAAAAATATATAATTTTTCATCTAAAAATCATAACAACAAACTATAATTTATAGGATACAAATAGGTAAACTTTTTATGCAAAAAGAGTCTCAAAATAGCCCAAAAACAATCTCATAAACAAAAAGATTCAAACCAAATATTCTGGAAAATTTTTAGGGCAAATGTCCTTAAAATCTTTTATTCTAAAAAACAAAGACCTCAAAACTTTTCCCAATAAACTGAATTAAAGAACTACAAATCAAGAAAAATAAAACTAAAACAATGAGAAGAAAATCTTACCGATCTTTGAGAGAAAATATCAAACTCTTCTTCCTTTCTTTTGTTTTTCTCTTTCAGAGAAAACTAGGTTTAACAGTTTAAGAAAATAAAACCTAGGGTTTAAGGGCTTTTATAACAAACCCTAATGAATCCTTATTTAAAAAGGATAATAAAAAGATAGAAATTTAATAAAACTCTTTCTTTTTATTTTTTAAATTCTAAGAAAAAATTATCTTTTAAAAATAATTTCTAAAACAAAAAAAGTTTATCTTTGAGAAAATAAAAGAAAACAACTAAAAAATACTAATTTAAATATATGTATATTTATATATTATTATTATTATTATTATTATTTTGGTGGTTACAAAATATATAACCAATATAAATTTGATAAATAAAACAATAAATCAAAAATAAATCCTAAATCAAATCTCCCAAGAATAAAATAAAATCATAAAGAAAGACATTCCTTATTTGGGAGGAGTGGGCGGCAAGGCATGGCTTGCAAGGGTGGCGCACGCGCATGGGTGTCAAAGTCAGGCGCGTTGGGGCGGACGGCATGCTCGCTGGGCGCTGGGGCAGGCGCTGACGTTGGGTGGCTGGGGTGCTGATGATGCGCGACAGAGGCGCTGTTGAGTGTGCGGCGCGCGCGGGCATTGGCTCTGGTGGCGGCACAGGCGCGCAAGTGGCGTCAGGATGTGCGAGCTCTTGGCCGTGCAGGGAGTGTTGGCGCGCGGGCAGAGGCGTCTGGCACAGGCGTGGGCAGGCGGCAGCACCCACAGGCATGGGCACTGTGAGGTTAGTGGCACGTCGTGCGCGGAAGGGGCGTGCTGTGATGTTAGCGACACGGCGTGTGCGGGCTGGACGTTGGTGAGTGTGTGCGGGGCAGCTTCTTGTGAGGTTAGCCCATCGTTGGTGGCGTAGGTGCACGCGTGGAGGGCGCTTTCATGTGCGCATGGGGTGTGTCCATGCGAGATTAGTGCACAGTTGGTGGCGTTGAGTGTGCGGTGGTGCTCTCCTCTTCTCATGATGGGCTTCCAAGGTCTCGAGGCCAATTATGATCACATCATCTTCGCCTTCTTGAAAAGGATTCGTCCTCGAATAAAAAATGTTACCTATAAATAAAAGTAGCCTAGTAAGTAACAAACCATCAACACTATACTCACGTTGAAGTGCTATTTTGTAGTCATCCTCATGCATTATTGCTATCACTAGGAAAGAAATTCTCCTCTTTCATTCAAACTCAAGGTAGAAGTCTTTAGCATATGTTAGGAATATGCTTTCCTTTGGATTCGGTTTAATGTTTTCAAACTTGGATAAGGTTGACTCTTGCTCCACGACGTCCTCCATTTGGCTCCATGTCATCATATTGTATTCTTCTTTATGTAAATCCTGAAAATCAACGCAAAAAAAAAAAAAAATCAAGTTAGTAAAATCTTTAAGATTTAATTTATATTTACCTTGAGGGGCGATCTTAAAGTTATGAGATGACGATAGGATGAGTCCTTTAAGCTCCATGTGATCATGATCCTCCATGGCTTTTTTCTCTAATTGTGTTCGGCCATGATTAATGTGAAGAGTTGGAACTTCCTGTAAAAATCTTAGGAGAGTACAAGCGCTGGGATAAAACATGTTGGCTTGTAAGTAGGGATCTTTATGCAATACTTCTATGAGATTTGACTTGTAAGGCCAAATATGTTGGATCCTGCTCTCTTCCCTTTCCTCCTCATCCACATACTCTTTTCTCAACTCTTCTTTTTGTTTCACATGTCTTGGCTCACATATATCCACAAATGTTTCATCATACATTAATGGTACAAGAGTAAATATCTCAGAATGAAAAACAACTTTGTTATCTAAATGACTAGGGAAGTTAGGCATAGGATCACAAAGTATCTCATTTTCTAATGTGCTACTCTCCTTCTCACCAAGTGACAAATTATCATGCGATGCTTGGTTTTCAATTTTATGCACGATTTCTCCAAGAATTTCTTCTTCTACCTCACCACATTTTTCCTGAACAATAGGTACGATGTCATGCTGTTAACAACTTGTAATTCATAGGAATTTCATGCTTGGATTCACAAGATGTTTTATCTTCAATTGTTCCACTTACCCTTTCACCAATAGGCATACAATCATGTAATACTTTGCAATCTAATCAAATAGAATCAGCATGCATAGCATCACAAAGTATTTCATTCTCAATCTTAATACTTTCTTCCTTAACAATAGATATAAAGTCATGCAATACCTTTCTAGTACTAGTAGTAGGTATACCACACTTAGTTCCACAAAGTATATCATGCTCTTTACTTTCTACTATTGGGACTAAAGTAGACAAGCTAATCTTTCCTAAAGTAGGAATTTCATGATTATTAGGTTTGGGATTAGCATACCTTGAAGATTCTTGTTGGTGCCTTCTTTCAATCCTCTTGGCAAGGTGTAACATTTCATCCAACCTAGTACAAGGTTGAATTTCTTTTCTATCTGCAATCACCTTGGAAATCTCTCCGTTGAGTCCATTGTAAAATCGATCCATGGTGATCTCCTCTTCTTCATAAACGTTAAGCTCCTCAAGCAATGAGCACATCTCTTCATAGTAGGCTTCAACACTTTTGTCCTTTTGTCTCAAGTTTTTCAACTTGACTAATGACTTAGGAACAAATTGTCTCCTCATTAATGGCTTGAGTTCTCTCCATGAGGTGATTCGACTTTCTCGATTCCTTTTCCTACTAAAAAACAAAGCATCCCACCATGTTATAGCATAATCTTTAAAACAAGTGATAATAACATTTACCTTGATGCTTTCACTCCAATGGTGTTGTGCAATGATGCTCTCGACTTGGTTTTCCCAATGAAGATATTCTTGTGGCTTTGTACTTCCATGCAACATAGAAAGTCTAGGAGTTGTGTGTCTAAGGTAGCCACTAGCATTGTGATCTTTCTTCCTTTGATAAGGTACATCGAAAACATGGTTATTATAATTTGTGCATCGTGGACTTGTTCATTCTCCTTCAGATTTGCCTCTTGTTGCCATCACTACACAAGTAAAGGTTATATAAACAATAATAATTTACTATCACTCTCTTACTTGTCCTCTTGGCTTCCTCTCCTTTGGTAGGGTAGATTTTGGTGTGGATACCATTTGGAGATGCTCACTTGAATGTTCGTGGAGAATCGGTCTTAGAACAAGTGAGTATAAGCCTACAAGCAGCAAAAATATCCTCTTTTTTTTTTTTTACTAAGAGATCAATGGTATAGATGATAACAAAGACAAGACTCAAAGGAATACCAAATGATGGTTATAATGACACAAAATGATATTTATAACGAATATGGCAAGATATGAACAAGAATGATAGGACAACCTTAAGCCTAATGCTCTTGGTTCTATGGACTCAACTACAATATGAAAATTGAAGTTAAAGCTAAAGAAAGAAATAAACATGCAAATAAAATCAATGAAGTCAAAAAATATACTAAAAAGATGTACAAAACAAAATTGTAGTGAAAACACACACACAAATAAACTTACCAACACAAACAGTGAACTTTGAGATAATTTAGGTAACTTTGGGTGAGGGGCGTGTGATGTATACAACTTAAATAAGGCTCCAACCAGTGGCAAAAGTAAGCATAACAAGTGTACTTAGAGTATGTAGGCTACCAAAAAGTTTGAATTTCGTTGGAGGGGGCTGCTCTCTCAAAGAAAATTCTGAGGCTGCACAATTGGACTCTCTCGGGTGGCCCAGTGGGTTATGCGGCTTTCCTCCATCTTTTGGGCTGTCCAAATAGGTCAAAATAATCCAACAATAATTTTAAATCAAAGTATAATCAGTGTTAGAATAATTTGTCAACAAGAAATTGATTTGGACAAGATTTGATAGCGCAAATAATTTTTCCAAAAACGTCCAGCTTCAAATTTGGAAAGTTCTCTACTTGGACACCTTCTCTTCTTTAGCTGATAACTTCTGCTGCAGACCTCGGATGGAGGCCTATATTCCCTTGAAAAGCTCTTTCAAAGACCTTTAATTTGGTTTTTGATTTGACTATATTCAGCAAAAAAGTCAGTAAGATATGAGTCGTCGAAGTTGGGACACTGTTTCTTCGGTGGCTGCAGGAATTCCATAATGCACAGTGTTTTCGTAGAAACAATAACTCCCAAACCACTTATCGAAAATTATCTATTATAGACTCAATGGAAAGCTAACGTATAGATCTTTCGAATGGTACCAGTTTCATTCAATTTGGACTTCTGAGGAAAAAGTTATGGATGTTTAAATTTGGCTCTGGGATTGTGCTCTCTGCAGGCTTCTCTCAAAATCTGGGGTTCGAAGAAAAATTGATAACTTTGGCTATAGAGCTCGGATTAAAGTGAAACTTGGTTTGTTGGAAAGCTTTTGAGGTGCAAATCACAAGCAAACAAGTTTCGGACACTTTAAAGCAATTTTGCGAAATAAAAAGTTCCTTACAAGAATGATAGACAAAGTTGGCTCGCGGAAGACAATAGACAATGATTTTTTTTTTATGAGATTTTTGGATAAAGAAATGTAAAGACAATAACAGGAATTTAAAGACAAAAAATAAACATATATCCCGATCTAGAGCCTAAGCTCTAATACCAAATGATACGCGACAACCCAAGCGTATTGAGCTACTCGAGCCACAAGCCACTTGAATCCAATCATATAGTTAGTTCAACCCGGAAGGCCAAGGTTAGAGGGATTACCTTTGCAGTCATTACCTTGAGCAGACAGATGACTCACTATGCTCGAGGCCGGAAACAGTCCACGAGTTTGTTGACCAATGAAACAAACATGCTCTAAGGGGTTTAAATACGAAGGCCTAGGTTCAACCACACAAAAGGATTCAAAATTTGAGAAGGATTTGCACGAGGCAACAGGTGAGAAACACTCTCTATTCTATTTAACTTCAATGATCCCAGGGTGTGTTACAATGAAGGGGTATAAGCCTATTTATAGGCTACGCCGTTTGCCTTTTAAAAAATAAAATAACAAAATTATAAAGAAAATTAAAATTGATAAATTCCTAAAAAGTCTAAAACTTGCCTAAAGATGAAATTTAAATTTGATAAATAAAACAATAAATCCTAAATCAAATCTTCCAAGAATAAATCAAATTCATAAGGAGAGACATTCCTTATTTAGGAGAAGTGGGCGGCAAGGCATGGCTGGCAAGGGTGGCGCACGCGTATGGGTGTCGGAGTGGGACGCGCTGGGTGTGCGGCATGGGCGCTAGGCATTGCGGCATGGGCGCTGGGTGCTGGGGCAAGCGCTGACGTTGGGCGGCAGGGGCGCTGGTGATGTGTGGCAGAGGGTGTTGGCGATGTACGGCACGGGCGTTGATAATGGGCGGCAGGGGCGCTGTTGAACGTGCGGCGCGCGCGGGTATGGGCATTAGTAGCGGAATAGGCTCGCGGGTGGCGGTAGGGTGCGTGGGTGGCGGTATAATGCGTGGGCGCTTGGCCGTGTAGGGCGTGTTGGCGCGCGGGCGGAGGCGTCTGGCATAGGCGTGGACGGGTGGCAGCGCGTGCAGTCATGCGCGCTATGAGGTTAGTGGCGCACGGTGTGCGCGGTAGGGACGTGCTGTGAGGTTAGCGACATCGCGTGTGTGGGCTGGACGCTGGCGAGCGCGGGCGGGGGAGCTCTTGTGAGGTTAGCCCGCCGTCGGTGGCGTAGGTACACGTGCGAAAGCCGCTTTCGTTTACGCATGGGCTCTGTCCATGCGAGATTGGCACGCATTTGGTGGCGTTGCGTGCACGATGGTGCCTTCCTTTTCTCATGATCGGGTTCCAAGGTCTCGAGGCCAATTATGATCACATCAATTAATAGCAAGTCAATCCTTCACGAGTGCTCGTAAGTCATGTTGGGTCAAATTACCGTTTTACCCCCTGAGTTAAATCTTACTCCTTAAATACCACTACTCCACTAATGAACAATCCGGTTATGGTCCGACCAATAATCGAAAATCCCTCTGGAGCCAGCCAGAGGGCGGGGCCCCTTGTTCAAGTCCCGAAGTAAGCATTTAAGCGAACACTTATCTACTCCCCGACAACTGGGGAGGAGTGAATTCCATCTCGTAAAGTTATGTTCCCAGCTCCCAACTCGGTCTCGTCCCCAATATGGTAGGAATGTTGAGTCAGCGACTCGGGCCACTCTCACTCATACATATCAAAGGACGAGCCCTCACGAGCAGGAGTCCATAACTCACTCAGGATTGAGAATGAGTTGCATGGTCATCCTATGAAATAACAATCTGTTAGTCAACGGCGTTACATCTAAAGATTGACTATTTCGCAATCCAGTCTTATACAAACTCATTGTATAAGATACTCTCACTTCCATGTTTTCACACGAACGACCTGGATCGGGTCGTCGGTAACATTTACAAAGTAGATCATATCCATAGTGTTGTCAGGATAAGGTACCTAGCCTTATCCCTATACCGTAGACCCTTTAGGTTATTCTCGGGACAATAACCTTGGATGTTTAACTTATTGGATTTAGACAATGCGATGTTATGAATACAACAACAAATTGACTGGATATAACTTTATTGAATATAAATTTATTTTTACATATATACAAACTACGAGTTTAGTGCAACACACCCAAGAGGGTTACGCCCTAAGTCTGGTCATGCCTAGATCTAGTCATTCTTTGGGCCTTGGACTTATGGTGTTGTTTGCCTATCGAGTCTAATTTTTTCTTCTCATAACAATAGCCCCCACTCTCAAAATAAAAGATAATAACCTTAGATAAAATGATGGACTTCTAAATTGAAAGTACTTGTTTGGTTTTGGAATACCGTGTTGTTCATGGGTTGATCATTTTTATTGAACAGCCCGTAGATTTGATATCCTTCGTTGTGATTAAAATTTAAATCAACTTGCTATAGAGCAAATCGTTCCTAATGGTTGGTGCACTTTGATTAGTTGTTATTTTTCGTGTTCCTTCCTTGGGGACAATCTCTCTTTGACTGCCACCACCTTTACGCTGCATTACAATATGAAGCACAGTCATGAGGACGATCTTCATTTTTATGTCAGCTCTCGAAGACAAGCTTTGATTGTTGGTCCCTCATTTATAATAAATTGGAAAGTCTAGTAGTTTTTCGTTTGTGGCGATTGGCTTGCTCATGATAATAAAATGGGCAACACTTCTTGGTATCGATTGAGTGTAGGGATTTAGGTCGGTATCTTCCCTTGCTCTATCAGGGTTGTATTCTTTTTCTTCATTTATTAATATTGCTTCTTTTTTTACAGTTCCCCGCCATCTAGATCTCACTCCTGCTGTCTTTGCTTCTTACAATGTTGTTATCCACCTTGACGAATGAGACTGATGGGGTCCGACTTTCATGAAGAGCAAAACTTGGTTGACTTTAATCTTGTACCTTCTCGGCGAGCTTTGGGTATCCATTGAGTCTATTACTAGGTTTTGTTTATGCATCCTATTGGTGAAGACCTTCTATTATCAACCTCACTACTTTCAGGGATGTTGAGGCGCTTGACTTCAGTGTTCGAACGAGAACAGATGCGTAACAATATGAATGCTGAGTCAGATCGAGTCAAGCTTCAAAGATTTATATTACAGATTTAACCGCTGATCAGCCTTCACTCCATCACTATCACACCTATTCTTCGATGCTTTCGATTGCTCCATGTCGCTCAGCCTATATTCATTGCGAGTCCACCCCTCTCTTCTCATGGCAATACATATTGCACCTCATGGGTCTTGGCTTTCTCCATCCAGGAGCCGTACTTTTGTGATACTAGCGAGGTGACCTACCTTTAAAGGGCGTTCAGTCTGTGGTACGGAGTCGGTGAAACACCCCTTGCACCAGATTTTAGATATTTTGATCCACAACAGGGTATCAATTCATGCCTTACTAATCTTTACTAGGGTGGCATCACTCTATCTCCATCACATGCTTAGTATTTTCCCCTCCCCTTTTGTATTTTGACTCGTGTTCTTTTATGTTGTTTAGGTGTTCACCTACATAGTGATATCTTCCAATTAGACGAGCTAAGCCAAGTCCTTACTTCTATGTACTGAGCAAGCCACATGCTGGAAAGCACACAACGTGAGCTTATGTTTGAGAAAAGAAGGTCTCAGGGCGAAATAACGGACCTGTAGATGAAGCTTGACGAGGCAAAAGCCCAAGTCTCTAACTTTGAATTTCTAGCAAAGGAGATCAAGAGAACTATGAACTATGTTAATCTGTAGAATTTCGATATGGACTGTGGTGTTTCGTGGTTGCTTCATCAACCCTCGAATGTACATCCTGGAATGGATTATTCCTTTCAGTGTGTTTTATGGCTTAATGCAATGTTGGTGAGCATATGGATGATGACAAGGATGAGTAGGAACGACCACTACCAGTTTGTGTTTTTGCTTTATGTAGTTTTTGCTTTCAAAATTTATTTTCCTAGACCTTTCGATGTTTATTGGCTTGCCTTGTCTTGTGTGTACTGCTCGTTGTTGGAAATAAAATAACTTTCGAGTTGGCCATTTCCCTATCGTGATCAGCTTTAAATCAAGCTCGTTAGGCCTTATTACATGGTTTAATTCATCCATTAGTCTTTTATTGGTCTTGGGTTCTAATTTAGATGGACTCATTTGCTCGCTTTCAACAGATTTGGGTTTTTGTACCATGTTGGCTTTTTGTCGTTGGTTTGTACTCTTGGTTTTGTTCATTTGCTTGGTTCATTCACCCGTTTTAAATTTTAACCTTCTTGAGCTTGTTCACTTGCCTTTTTCACAACCTTTGGATATTTTTTTTTTCATTATAGGCTCAGTTTGTCATTGATCTTCCTCGGTTTCACTAACTCAATTTCAGCTTTCTTGCCTTCTTTCGGTTTATCCCTTTTCGAGTTCTTTGATCAAGATTTATTGTTGATTAACCTACCTATCCTCCCACTTGAGGAGTTATTTTATCTATTTGTTTATTTTTTAAAAACAAAATGAAATATAAGAAAGACTACTCAAGTATGTAAATAAAAAAAACTATCAACTAAAGAAAATCAAAATCTAACCTAACAAGGAATCAAATAATATGCTGCAAATCAAATATATCTAAGACTACAAGAGAAAATAAAATAAAATTGAAAGTAAAATGAAACCTAGTAGATGTTGGCTTTTAAAGTGGTGTACTAGCATTCTTGTGATAATATTTGTAACGACCCAGAAATTTCCGCACACCTCTAGGTCACATTAACTACCCAACTAATAAGTTTTAACCCCGATTACAACCTGCCAACTTCCTATGCACATAAAATTATATAATCAAGCTCCAACCCTCATCAAATTAACGATAAACTAATCCCATGGAATAACATGCAACAACATTCGTGAACCACTTCACGAGGCAAGTTTATTATTCAATCTAAATGAATCTAAACAAATGGAATAAAACTCGAATAGGCACCTAACCCGAAGCATAACTAACAACAAGGGAAAAATCTCCCAATTATTCAAAAGCACATAAACCGTTTATTGGCCACAACATATGGCCCTAACCAATGAATTAGACTAAATAGGAAAAACTAAGCAGCCTATGGTCCTCGCTTGTCAGGTCTCCTCCGTCCCATCACCATGGTCACCCACGAGTCCTTCACCTGAAACAATCATTGTAGAAGGGGGGGTGAGTATATACAATATACTCCGTAAGTAGCCCTCACCAAGCACACACCAACATCATGCTCATAACCATAAAGGAAACATACATCGTCATGCTCTATCATTACAGTATGCGAACAACCATAGACATGCTCTACTAATACATTATACATTCATCCATAAACATGCTCTATAAGACCCGATGCTAACCACAATCATATAAAAACAATTACCGTCCATCTGGCTCCCTAACACCTCAAATACAACTATGTTCACCTCAGTTATTCGAGCTCTTTGAAACCATTCTCTTGGTAGTGTCGGCCCCTGACCTTTTATACCTAGAGCCCCGACACTAGTGCATCGACCCTCGACCATTTATACCTGAGGCCCCGATGTCTTACAATCTATTGGCCCTTGACCATTTATACCCAAGGCCCCAATAGTTCTCCTTTCGAAAGACTCCTCGCATCGACCCCCGACCATTTATACCCGAGGCCCCGACGCTCATCTTTATCCATTATTGGCGTATCGACCCCCGACCATTTATACCCGAGGCCTCGATACCCAATTAGTGACGTATCGCCCCCGACCATTTATACCCGAGGCCCTGACACTCACCCATTCACTTCATAACTTTCATAATTCCACATAACCTTTCTGGCCTCCAACCAAGATTTCCGTACTACTTCCCCAATAGCACCGACCACCACATCGCCCATCAACAACACCACCACTAGTATGATTTCAATGCATCTCTCAGCTCACCAACACAAGTCAGCGTGCTTGCACAACATAAACCTCATCCTAATAGCAAAACAATAAACCAAACATGCTTTCACAACATACCAAATCCTAACAACAGCGCCACAGTGAGTTTAGTCATAACAGAGCATAGTCAGCAAATTGCAAACGATTGGAGCTCAACACAATTCATCCAAACACTTAATATCCAACGTCCATATTCAGTAAGCACTGCTAGACATAATAAAGAAAAAGACTCATGAGACACGCCTAACACTTCATACAAGTTCAGACGACAAAAATTTCCAAAATAAATTCACTTTAACGAAGATTCCCTACAATCATACTTCATTTTACAACAGATCTGAGCAGTTCAACGATACAACATTCCCACAATTATCACCGATGGACATTGAACACTAACCAGGTATACAAACAACATAAACAAGAGTTACACTACACAACCACGTATCAGAACCAATATTAAGCATCATAAAGAGCACATCGGCAACCAAGTAACAAACATCAACGCACGCACCCGCCCCCATGCTACTTACAAACACTTGTCCTAAAGCTCCCAAGCTCGTTGAACACTTCCTACTACAAAAGAGCATGATCTCGAGGTTAGTAACTAATTAGAAACATTTAGTTATAAACGAAACCGAGTTTAGGTAGAGTCGTTACCTACTAACTCACACTAAAACAACTTGGGTTAGGAGTGGGTTGACGTCGAAGGGGTTCGGGCTCCCAATCTGAGTTCGAAAGGCCTTAAGCTTACTGTCCCGATGTCTAAAAGTGATGGGTAAAGCTGATTTGGGTTCAATTAGAGGTGGGTCAACGCCGAACCCATGCCGAAAAGAGTGGGTAAATAGATTGGGCTTCGATTGCGTGTGGGTCAGCGTCGAACTACACCGGAAGGCTATTGTTCACGTCGAAGGGAGTGCTGCAGGGCGTCGAATTCCGGTGGCTGTTCAGTGCCGCCGCCATTCGTGGAGGGTCGTCGGAGAGCCACCGCGCCGTGGACTGCTGCAAAACCGATGGAGGAACGTCGCGCTGTCGTGACGGAACGCCGCCCGTCGCACACCGCCGCGAGTAGCGCCGCCGTGGAGCTGCTATTGCGCTGCCGGATCCGACCCGAGCCCGTCGAACTCCAACAGACCCGTTCAGATCACGGATCTGAGGAACGCGGCCGCCGTGGGTCGAACACCGTTCGTGCGCCGCTTCGAGCTGCTGCAGGAGGACGGAGCTGCTGTGCCGCTTCGCCGGAGAAGAGGAGGCCGCTGGCTGTAACACTCCAAGAAGAAGAAGAAGGAGTTTGGGGGGCTGTCGGCTAGGGATGGGGAAAATGCAAAGGGAGAAAAAAAAGAATACATTGTTAGGGTTTCCCTTTTGTTTTGTTTTAAAACAACTTTCCCTCAATGAAAGCCCAATCATCCAAGCCCAAAGAAGAAGAAGTCCATTCCCTTAAAACAAGACCCAACATACCAAGTTCGGTAAATATTAATTCAATTGGATTTTTAGAGCCCGATGAATATAGATAAATTCAATTAACATTCACTTTGAAATTTAAATAAAAAAAATCTCCCGATTCGAGACTAACTAACCTGAGGGACTCCAGGCGTTACAATATTTGACAGGCTTTCTTCTTTATTCAAGTGTTTTACCTTTCCCTGAGGCGGGACTCCATGCAACCGAGCCTCGGTTAGGCCTCTCCTCCACTGTTTATAAAGCTTTCATCCAATGGAAATATTGAACTAGCTGCA
Organism: Momordica charantia; assembly: GCF_013281855.1. Taxonomy (NCBI): domain Eukaryota; kingdom Viridiplantae; phylum Streptophyta; class Magnoliopsida; order Cucurbitales; family Cucurbitaceae; genus Momordica; species Momordica charantia. Next base: position 7,037,662 of record NW_028275161.1, on the reverse strand, counting down.
GGATGTAACCGTATGGCATGACATGTTCTCATCCTATGGGTGGTCAAGTTGTCATCTATTAGAGATATCGAACATATGTTCTCATCCCACTGGCGGTTAAGTTGTCATCCACTGGACATGCCGAGCTAATGGCATGATATATTCACATCCCACTGGCAGTTAAGTTGTCATCAACTAATGATACAAAGTCAATGGCATGATATGATCTGTTCTAGTTGTCGTACAATCGCATCGAAAAAGATCTTGTCGACCACATTATGAGATCTAATTAGGGTTTACCATATTGCTTTTGTTGTTCCCACAGACAGCGTCAATTGTTGTTGAAGAAATTTGGACGTTCGAGATTTACTAAATTTTCACTAATCTTCAAGAATATAAAGGGATTTAACAAACCTGCAAGATAGAGAAGTTACACGCCAGTGTGGTGCTCGCCACATAGGTTCTGATGCTTAAGTCAGAATTGGAGTTTTGTGTGAAGCATATAGCAGCATACCTCGATTATGATATTTCTCTCTTTATTTATAGATATCAAAACCCTAAGGTTGACAAAATATCTTCTTTTCTAACATAATTTGGGCTTTGGAGATAAGCGGGCTTAATGATGGCCCATCAATTGACTTATTGACGGCACACGAAAACGTAGCGGCTGTGACCTGCATCTGGTCATGCATTGGATTTGGTCACGCCCTAGACCTGGTCAAACTTTGGATCTGGTCATGCCCTAGATCTTGTCGAGACCTGGATCTGGTCATTCTTTGAGCCTTGTACCTGTGATATTGTGCATCTGTTTTGTATAGTTTCATCTACCCATAACAAGTTTCATCAATCTTTGTAGACCAGATTTCCTCGCATAAGCTATAAGATACTTGACGTTGACTGGAAATAGCATACTCCCTTTGCAAGCGCAACACAAAGGACAAGACAACATGAATTGCAAACCCATTCCTCGTGTCTGGAATTTAGAATAGAGTAGGCAATTAGAGAAGTGGAAAGAAAATGGTGACCATATAAGTGTTATAAATGAGGTTGTTTTCAATTTATTAATTAATTTAGCATTTTATTATGTTCAATGGTTTATTGGACTAAACTTAATTTTGCTAAATTAATTTGCTTCATTTCCTTGCTACCAAATTTACTTATGTTAATTATTCATTTTTGTTTCGCAAAACAAGGTAAGGCCAATCCCTTTTTTGTTTTACCTTACCCATTTACCTTTTTACCTAATATGTTTTGTTATTAAGTGACCATATATATAGAAATAGATGGGTTCCTTATGAGGTGGGGGAGAAACCCTAGCCACCTCACTTGAAGCAAGAAGTCCTGAGAGAGTGAGGATTCCATACCCACCACCACCATCATCGCGTGAGCTGCCGACGCCATCTGTTGAGAGTCTGCCGCCTGTCCAGGAGATCTAGCCTTGTTGAGGAGTTGTAGATTGGGTCGGAGTCGTGTTGTTGGACATAAGAGAAGATCGGGATGCGGGTTCGACATCGGGTAGAACGGATAAGCTATCCGTTGGGTTGTTTAAGACGATGGACGTTGATTTACAATGGATAGCAGATATGTGTAGGTGTTGTCCAAGGTGTGGGTGTTCATGACTCGGCGAGATCTTGATCGAAAAAGGACTACGGGTTCGTGTCGTTGGGTGTTCTTCGTTGGGTTCGAAGATCGGTACGAAAGGGTGATCTACAAAGGTTCCAACTCTCCATTCTCTTTACTTTTCTTGTGAAATAACCCCTTACGAAGATTATGTTGTGTGTAATAGTGTACATTTCGATCCTTAATAATATTGACTCCTAAGGGTATCATCCTTGCAAGTGGATGTAGGTCTTAACGGACTGAGCCACTTTAAACCTTGTCTTATCTCTTGCATATACTGACTTTTGGTTATATTTAAGTTTTGTCTGGCACTTTAAATTGTTGAAAATTGCTTGTATACTTACTGTTTTGACTAAATAATTGTTGGAAAAATTTTTAGATTGATCTTGGAAGACACTGGTGTGACTCCATACCTCGATGAGATTTCAATGGATTGATGAAATATATAGAAAAATAATAGAAAATTTTTATAAGGTTGTAATTTAAAATTTTCAAAATAAACTACTGACTTAAAATAAGGTATTAAAATACTCGTATCCAAGAAATTGGAAACTTACTGTACAATTTATATAAAAACCAAACAAGGCATTAAATAAATAGATAAAGAGTAACAGAATATCAAAATAATACTAAGAAAAATTCAAACCTTCCCACAAATGTTGAGTTCAAGGAGATTGTGTGAACTACAAATGACAGAAAAGACGTGACAGGGACCTCTTGGAGACGAGAAAAAAATTGTATTTGTGGGTCTTAAGTTTTTTCTCTGTATTTCCTTTCAACATAAATCAATACCTTTATATAAGTAAGAGGAGACTTCAAGAAAAATGGATGATGTAGGTGTGAGAGATGGGAAGGGAAGCTAAAACAAATAGTCCTATAGACATGGAGGAAATAAGGGAAATATAAAATAAATTATAAATTAAAAAAATATTAATAAATAAAACTTCTACCTGTATCAGTTGTTTAACACAATGAAAATTAAAATCTACATCACAGTGATTAATAAAAAGTGGAAGAGAACATGAAAGAGAGGTGAAGAAAAATCCTTGAAAGAGACACAAAAAGTTAGACAGAACTAGAGAAAGAAGGAAGATGGAAAGATTTGGGTGAAATCTGATTTGAAAAATATATTTTTAAATTGGTTAATCCTTAATTTCAAATATCAAACTTTATTTATTAATTTGGTTTTGTTTTGATTAATTTTTCTGTTACTCCTTTTATTTATTTTAGGAATAATTTTTATTTTACTTAAAATAATAAAGATAAAAGATAGATATGATATCTACAAGTTATTTATTGTTTTTAATTGATTAAACTAAGGGCCTCATAACCATTCCCTTTTTAATTTTTTGTTTTTGGTTTTTAGTTTTTAAAAAACATAATTATTTGATAATCAATACATCTTTTTGTCTTTTTTTTTTTATAAAAATCATTTTGAAATTCTATGTAAATTAAAAAAAAAATAGTAGTTTTGAAAAAGGAGGTTTTTGTTTTTCTTTTTGTTTTTTTTGAGAAGACGAGGTTTTTGTTTTTTTAATACTCAACTTTTTTTCCCATATTTCCCTCTAAAAAATTTATCTCACTCTAAATATATATTTTTAAAATTTTTCTCTACACAATTTATTTTTCCGTCGGTAAAATTTTCATATTTTATTATTATTTGTCTCTCTCCAAATTTTTCATCGTTTTGCATTTTATTTTTTATTTTTTTTCCAACATATCAGTTTCATTCCCCTCTAAAAGTTTAATATTTTTCCGAGCTTTTTTTCTCTAAAATTTCATATTTTATATGTTTCCTTTATCTTCTTAATATATTTTTTCCTCTGAAAATTATATGTTCTCTTCTCGTTCAATTTTCTTAACTATACCGTATTGATTTATTTTTCCTAAAAATTATATTTTAAATTTTGTTTTTATCTCCATTTTTTTTAACTACAATTTTTCTCTTTGTTTCTAATTTTTTTTTTTTCCTTTAACATATATTTTCTTGTCGACTTTACTTTTTTTTCCTTATACTTTTATTTTTTTGTCTTTAACTTTTCTTTAACTAATTTTTTTCTAAATCTTTTTATTTATGTCTCTAAAATTTATCTTCAAAAACTTTATTTACATCTCTGTAAACTTATATTTCAATATATTTACATTAGAGATGGACAAAAATTTTCACACGATCAGGCCCCGAAAATAGAAACTGCATGTCCCGACCACTCCCGGATTCAAAATTTTAAATAATTAATATATATTTAATACAATTTTTTATTTTTTAAATTCTAAAAATAATTAAAAACAATTATAAAATCGATAATATTTATTGAGAACACATCTCAAACCGAATAACAATGTGGAGAAAGAGATTAAAAATTTTCACAAACAGTAGAATGGGGAGAGCAGTGTCACTTGTACCTACACTATTGTCATCCCTACTCTACGTAGAATATCCTCTCTTTAATATGTATTTGAAATGGTTATCAAACATGTTTGATTTTATGTTTTTGAAAAACAAAAAACAAAAAGTGGTTATAAACATATATATGGATTTTGTTTTTTCAAAACGCAAAAACCAAAATTAAAAATAGAAAAACCAAAAACCAAAAATAGAAATAGACATCAAATTTACCCAAAGTTTCCCTTTTTCTCATTAGAGTTGTGTCCGAATCATTCTGTTTGCCTTTATACTGGATGTTGAGTATTAAATATATTTTCTGGATGCAACTCATTATGTTAAAAGCAAATAAAGTATATATATATATATAAATTTATTTCATTGATGAATCACTTAATAATATATGATAATATTTCATAAAAAAAAATACATTATAATATATGTTAAAAAAATCACTTAATATATATACACACACTGGCTAAACTCATGTTGGTAATAAAGGATATATTAAGGATAGACATACAAGTTGGTAAATTTTTTAATTTGTTCAATACTAATGTCATAAACTAATATAACATTTATATCTAATTTATGAAATTAATTCCATGCATTCACATATATTATAACTCTTATAACATAAATGCAACCATGCTTATCCTATGGTAGAGTTTTAAATCTATATGAGATACTTTATGCATAAAGACTTAACTTCAATTAAAATATACATCAAACATGCATATTGCATTTTACATCAGAAGAAAAGGATTTGGCGGCCCTTACCTGTTGGGCAATCTCGTCCGACAGAAATTCTATTATGCACGGACAACTCTTTCCAGATCAAGACTCCAAATGCACTTGGATCTCTTCTTATCTTGAGTATTTCAGGCGGGCGAATGCCACCCCTTCAACCCCTCAACCGACGGCTACAGCTTCAGCAGTTCCCTCGTCGTGGCACGTTCCACCGGAAAATTTCACAAAATTAAATGTGGATGGGGCTTGTCGAAATACTCAGACTGGTCTGGGGATGCATCTTCGTGACCACCAAGGTCGTATTCTGGCAGCGAAGTCGAAAGTTCTCTCTTTTCCCCTTCCCCTTTGCTAGCAGAAATTAGAGCGATTTTGGAAGGTATGCGCATGGTTCTCTCTATGGGTTTTCAACACCTTCAAGTATAATCTGATTCTCTAATTGCCATTCAACTCATAAATGGTGGAAGATCAACTCTAGGAGATGAACTAAATTGGTTGCTGGAAATTGAAACCCTTTCTCTTTCCTTCTTTTCAATTTGTTTTTCTCACATCTCTCGTGGCTGTAATCAATCTGCGCACACGCTTGCCAAACATGGCTTTTTGTCTGCTGCCACGTGCTTTTCGCAAAGTTATTTTCCTTTATGGTTATTAAACGTAACTAAGGGTGACTACCCTTCTTCTGTAGCCCAACAGGCATTTATCACTTAATCAATATCTTTTTGTTAAAAAAAAAATACATCAACCATGCATAAATAATTCAACAACTACTAAAAATGGTTGGTTTTGGCATCCCAAGCACACACAACCTAAGCTATTACATTAATAAGCTTGAAGTAGCCTCGAACTGCACCCAAACCACCTTCCAATGTGCACAAATCGGCTTCCAAAATGTGAAAATAAGTGCTGGAAATTCAAAAAACAGCAGCAGTAACGGAAAAGACAGCATGCTTTCGAGCTTGAACCAACTTCGTTTATAACCGTTGATTCTCTAAGTGACTCAAGTAAATTACAGACTCAATCAAGCACAACGAGGCCCAAAACGAGGGCTTAATTACAATAATTAAATAACCAAAAGCAAGCTAAAAGAAGGGATGCCAAAAACAGAAACTATTTTAGTACATGCAACAATTCATCTTATGAATTAAACCCCATCAAGCTAAATAAGTGTAAAAGGCATGCTCTGATACCACATGGTGAAACTTTAGACATGCATAGCGGAAGCTAAGGATCATAATACACTTAATGAGTCAATCTAACTAAAATAAGCATGCTGAAAAATAATATGATGAAAAAGGTAAAGAGGAAGTGATTAACTTTATACTTTTGAAAACCTCCACTATAACTTCTTATCCTAACTCAATGGGACCACCAACGGCAAATCCGTGCTATCCTCGGGTTAATGAACATGGTTTTGCAACCGAATTATGAGTGAAAGCAAAGGAAAACTGTAATGCCCCGCGTTACTCAGGTCCGGCCCTGCGTTACTCAGGTCTGGTTACCCTCGAGTCCCGAGGGTTTCTTCTTAGAGATAATTTTAAATCTATCTAATTGCTCTATGTTAGTTTATCTAATTGCTATATCTCCTTCGTGTGTTGCCAGTGAAGGGCATCATACGCTTCGGTAAGAAGGGAAAACTTGGTCCGAGGTATATCGACCCTTTCGAGATCTTGGAGCGCATTGGCCTAGTCGCTTACAGGTTGGCCTTGCCACCGTCGTTGGAGGCAGTGCATAATGTGTTCCATATGTCTATGCTGAGGAAGTATGTCCATGACCCTTCACATGTCTTGGATTTCGAACCACTGTAGTTAGATGAAACCTTAGGCTATAAAGAGGTACCCATTGAGATCCTAGCAAAAGAGACCAAGGTGATGAGGAATCGGTGGATTGACTTGGTAAAGGTCCGGTGGAGGAATCACCAAGTGGAGAAGGCTACATGGGAAAGGGAGGATGAGATCAAAGCCCGCTACCCCGAATTGTTCGATCAACGAACTTTCGAGGATGAAAGTTTTTTAAGGGGGAAGTTTGTAACGCCCCGCGTTACTCAGGTTCGGCCCTGCGTTACCCAGGTCAGGTTACCCTAGAGTCCCGGGGGTTTCTTCTTAGAGATAATTTTAAATTTTTCTAATTGCTCTATGTCAATATTTTTGAACTACTGTAGTAATTGTTGTGAGTTATTGGTTTTATGTATGTATTTAATGGTTGTTGACTGTGAGTGGGTTGCCGTGGCACTTGTCTTGGGTCGTTGGGCCGATTGCTTAATTCTATTAGTGGAACTAATTAAGTATAGGGAGGTGAGCACTGCATTTTTAATCATTTGGAGTCCATGGGTCTTGTTTTCTTTCAATCAATTTATTAGTTAAGTGGGCTTTCCTAGAAGCCCAAAACTTATCCAAAGAATGGGCTTTATGTGGATTAATCAAATGCCCAAAACCCTAGCTATTTGGAAATTAAAACAAAAAGATAAAAGAAAAAACAAGGAAACCCTAGCCTTTTCCCCTCACCTTCACGTGTTAGCTTCTAGGAAAAAAAAAACAAGCTTCCTCCACTTGGGCAGCCTCACGACCATCGCCGGCGAGCCCTTCCTCCGACGACCACACTCGGCGACAGCACGACTATCCAATCCACGGCAGCAGGCACGACGACGACTCCAATCCACGGCAACGTGCGCGGCGGTGTGTTAGGGACAGCAGGCGATATGCGGCGTTCGAACGGCGAGGTGTGCAGCGGGCGACATCCGTTCGTGGCAGCGGCGTGCGGCGGCTCCGTTCGTGATAACAGCGTGCGGCGGTGACGACAGAGGGTTGCCATTCGTGACAGCGGGGTGTAGTAGGTGCGGCGGTGACAGCGGGGAATTTCAAACAGCGGGGTTTTTAGTGTTCGGCCACTACCCACGTCTGTTAACAGCCCGATCTACGCAAGCCACGCCCCGTCAACTTGGATTGGAGCTACCCGTACCTGAATGGAATCGTTTTTGGCGGTAACGAAGCATTTATAGCACCTTAGAACTAGTTTCAATGGCTGAAATTCCTATTTTAATTGCTGGTTTTTTTCTCTCTTCGTGTTTATGTGTCGAATCGAGGCGTGTTTTGGAAGCCTAGTAGTGTGTATGTAGTACCGGGGGAGGGGGGGTGTGTGACTGATTGTGTGCTGATTTCCTTGGATAAGTCCTTGTGTTATTGTCCGCGTTAATCTAGATATGAATGTCAATTGTTATTGGTTCTGGTTGTCTTTTGTTGTTGAGATAACTCTGGAAGAATGGATTCTATTATAATTGTCGACGTTACATTTGGTTATGTTTGAATGTTGTCTGTTGTTGCTAAATCTTGTAGTTGGGTTGGCTAGAACGTTGTGAAGCATCTGTGAAAGTTTATGTTTCTGAGTGTGACTGTTGTGTCGGTGTTTCTTAGTATGTTGGACGGTTTCTTAGGGTCATCCCTAGTTGAGTGATTTGTACAGGTTACTGTGGATTCGTTTAGAATGAACTATGTAAATAAGGCATGCATTATACTTGTTTGCCTGTAGTTTGAAGGGCTTGTTGCATTTGTTGTATGGTAAAAAAATTGGTGTGTTGTGCTAGGGTTGCTGTGGATTCAGTTAGAATGAACCATGTAAATAAGGCGTGCATTATACTTGTTTGTTGTAGTTTGATGGGCTTCTTGCATCTGTCGTATGGTACAACATTGGTGTGCTGTGCTAGACGTGTGAGTAGGATCCCTGACATTATGAGAAGTCTGGTTGTGGTTACTATGGTCTAGTCGTAGGAATATTGGGGCTTCCTTATTGTGAAGGTCGCTGTGACAAGCAGGATGGGTTATTGTGAGTTGGAACCCGTGTTGGAGGCGAGGGGTGGGGACGTCGGTGTTGTTTTGTTCGGGTAGGATGTTGAAGAGGGTTAAGCCCCGTGAGTAAAGAGTCGGGGTCTGATACGTCTCTATGGGGTGTCGATGCTCCGGGTACAAAAGGTCGGGGGTCGATGCACCATTTTTGGTTGAGATGAGTGTCGAGGCTCCGGGTACAAAGGGTCGGGGGTCGGCACGATGAGTCTAATTGAGACTAGCATTGGTTTTATAAGGGGTGGAGGCCAAGAACCAATACGTTGAGCAGATGTCGGTACCTTGGGAATAAATGTCAAGGACCGGTGCATAGTCCAAGACCTTGGGAATAAATAGCAAGGTCGAACACCAAGCTTCTGTAGAGGGATGTCGGTACCTTGGGATAAATGTTAAGGGCTGATGCACCTCGAAGAGTTACACTTGGAGTACTAACTTAGGGTTTAGTACGAGTTGTATGTTGAAAGGGTTAGGGGCTAGCGGGTCGTGCAAATCAAAGTCACGAGAGTTCTGAAGTTGGTTGGAGTGTCGAGAGGCCACTTTACTGTTATTAGTTTATTGATGCTTATTTCTTAAATTGTTGAGTATGTTGTCGATGTGATTGTGAGCATGTTGTTTGGTGTCTGTTTGGTAAGAGCTACTTACGGAGTATTTTATATACTCACCCCCCCTATGTTGTTGGTTTCAAGCGTGAACAGGACCCTCGGCCGTGGTGATGACGTGGAGGAGGCAGGACCAATGAGGGACCACTAGTTATGTTTTGTTTAGGATAGTTGGACTGAGATTTCCTTGCCCTTCGCGTTAGAGACTTAGTGCTAGCGGGATCAGATTTTGGTTGACTCAGGGACGTTTTTTTGTTTTTCTTATTTTATACTTGTTCTTTTGCCGAGCTGTTAGCTGTCTGGATTTATTATTGTTGTTGTTTAAAACCAGGGCGAGTTGTTGAATTGTGGAAACAAATAATTGTAACTTTCTTTAATTGGTTTATTAGCCACTGAGGCAAATTGTGGGTTTTCTAGGATCCGATCCTTTTCTTTATTTGGGTTATTAGCCATTGAGGCCAATATGTGTTTCCAGGTTTTTTGGTTGCGACAGGAACCCCACGTGTTTTCTTCAACCTTATGTTTCATTAATGAAAAAAAAGGGTGAATAGTTATGGCAACGGTACCCTATTCATTGTAGTGAATTTGGGGGCGTGACAAAAACACTAATGGCTAGGAGAAAACAATAGAAATTTGAGTGAAAAAATTATGCACTTATGCAAGGAAGCATTATTCTTGTCTAAGTTATCTTCATCAGCTATATAAAGACCAAATGCATGGAAGGACAAGGCTTGCATGTAAAAGATAGGTGTCATTACCTTTAATAAACACTTCAAAAACCACTAGTTAGTGGGAAAATTCAACTTTGATTTTTAAATAAAACTTTTATAAAGCTAATTTTTTATAAAAACAAAAATTGAAATATCAATTTTCTATTGAAACAAAAACCAATATTAATTTGGTATTAGAAACCTAAGCCTGATTAATCAGATTAATCAAATCATAACTCTTTTTCATGCTTTAAACTTATTTAAAACTAATTTAAATAAGTCATACTCTCCATAATAATTAATTCTGAATTAATTATTAAATTATACATTATATCTCATATAAAATACAATATTCCCAAAAATACCGAATTTGAACAATTCAAATTCTTGCTTCACCTAGTTCATCAATTTTATCCTTTATGAGCTAGCATGGAGACCCGATGGACCTACAGATCATGGGCTCCAACGATTCAAGACTAAACGGTCAAACTTTTTAACTTAGTTAATCAACATTCGTTAACTAACAGGATTGTCCACTATAGCATGTAGAGCACTCCCCTCACTATAGATATATTTGTGTCTATTCGATATAACTATCATCGGTAAGTTGATCATTCACAAGTCATTCGTAACCTCAACTAGGTCAAAAAAATTGTTTTACCCTTAAGTTACATATTTTATTCTGAAGTACCACTATCCCTCTAATGAACAATTAATTTATGAACAAATCACTAAATCCAATTCCTCTCAGGCCAATGAGAGGATGAGACCCCTTGTTCAAGACCCGAGATCAGACCTTAAGGGAACAACCTCTCTACTATTCCTAAATCGGGTATGAGTGAATTCTGTCTGCTAATTCTACGTCCCCAGCTATCTACCCAGCCATATCCCTGAAATGGGAGGCATATTGAGCAGCGCTGATGAGCTTACTCTCACCTATGCAGATCAATAGAGAATCCTGAATAAATAGAAGTTCATAGACGACTTAGGATTTAGATCAAGTTATCTACGTCATCGATAAACGAAATTAATCAGTGTTTCATCCGTAAACGGTGTTGATAAGTAACAGTGATTATTTCAGGGTCAATCTTACACAATCTCAATGTGTAGAACACCCTCGCTCATATGTTTCTACATGAACGAATCAGGATCACTTCATTTATAACACCTTACAACATTTGTAACAAGCATAAAGCAGGCCGTATTCAATAGTGTCTCCAAGAAAAAAGTACCCAACTTGATCCATGTACTATAGAGTGCTTAGGTCATTTATTTGGACTTGATCTAGTTTATGTCTCCACATAAAGTCGAAGTACTCATTATAATACTCAAGGGTTTGTAGTTTACTGGATTTAAAGTTATTAAAAAAAAAATTCACTTTCACTTAACAACAATTGTCTGAATAACCTCACATTAATGTTCAATGTTTACAAAACTACGAGTTTTAGGACAAAATACCCAACAGAACTAACCATTTCAATAAGAGTTCTATTTCTTCTTTTAGCTACTCCACTCTATTATGGTGTTCGAGGACAGTTAGTTGCCTTACTATACCATTTTCGTCACATAGCTATCTAAACTTATAAGACAGACATTCACACCCTCGGTCACTTCTTAAGGCCTTAATGAACGGATCAAATCCCACAACGGAAGCGTGCAAACGTGTGTGCTTCGATCTTGTTTTAGAATTACAACAAAGAAAAGACATAAGCATGAACAAAAGGAAGTTAGTGAAACATACCTTTGAAGACACTTCTGCAATGTTGACACTAACACTACCAAAAAAACTTCCTCGCTATCCTCCAAATTCAAGAACTCGGTTTGTGGGAACCGTGTTATAATTTGAAAGGGAAATCGAGAGATCGAGAGAGAGGATTTCTTGTTGGAGTTTTTGAAACTCAACCAACCGACGTTCGGGGAACCGAAAAGAAATGGGAGAACCTTTCTTTTATAGGGAAGGAGGAGTGAGGCGAAAGTCACCATTTCCCCACTCACTTCAAGGTGGGAAGTGGGAAAACCTCACCACTTTCCACCATGGGGAGATTTTCCTCCCATTTTATTATTTTTTTTGTTTTATTTTTCATTTTATTAAAACAATTTTAATTAAACTAATAATTAATTAAATCTATTTTAATTAATTACAAAAATAGTTATTAATTTAATTAAATTAAATCCAATTTAATTTAATCAAATTAACATATCTTCTTATTTTAATTAATTTAATTAAATCATATTTAATCAAATTAAACTTAAATTAATGAACCATATTATAATGAAATTCTAATATCCATCTGTCTCATAATTTTGAATCCAATTCAAAATTAACATTATATTATAATGTATCAACATACATTATATTAATTGCATCTCATACAATTAACCTTAACTCCCTTTAACTAACTTGAACTATTCAAGTTCGTTTCGAGACTAAATGTTCTTAACTATCTTTTACGAGCTAGCAAGTATACCTATAGATCAGAACCTTCAACGATACGAGATTAATTGATTAAACTCATTGACCATATTAATCAACATTCGTTAACGGTCGTCCACTTCACTAAAGACTCACAGTTGCACTCTTCTCACTGTACAATATTTTGCATCTATGGATTTTGACCATTAATGGTAAGTCAATTCTTCACAAATATTTGTAACTATAGCTGGGTCAAATTACCGTTTTACCCCTGTATTACATCTTGTACCTTAAGTATTACTGATCCTATAATGAACAACCTGGTTATGGTCCAACCGATAACCGGAAGTTCGTCTTGGGCTAGTGAAAGAGTGGGGTCCCCTGTTTCAGTCTCGGAGTCAGCACTTATGACAACATTCATCTACTTAACCTAAAGTCGGGAAGAAGTGAATTCCATCTTGTGTAGTTATATTCCTAGGTCCCCACTCGGTCTCGTCCCTAAAATGGTATGAATATTGAGTCGGCGACTCGGGCCACTCTCACGCATAGAAATCAAAGGATGAGTCCTATCAGGTAGGAGTTCATAAACTCACTCATGATTGAGATCGAGTTACCCGATCATTCTATTGAAATATTAATCTATTAGCTAACGGTGTTACAGTTAAAGATTAATTATTTCGTGGTCCGGTCTTATACAAACTCATTGTATAGGATACCCCCACTCGCATGTCTCCAACGACTTGGATAAAGTCATTTGTAACTATTACAGAGTGGTCCATATCCATAGTGTTACCAGGATAAGGTACCCAACCTTATCCATATACTATGGACCCTTTTGGTTATTACTGAAACATTATCATCCTATATATTGAATATATACTGTATATATATACACTGTATATCAAATATATACGTTGTATATTAAATATATACTATATATCTGTTATATATTGTTCTAGTTACATGATTTAACCTCGGATGTTAGTTTATTGGATTTTGGTTAATGCAATTCTAAGAGAAACATAAATAATAACTTTATTGAATGAATATTTGTTTTATGTTTACAAACCATGAGTTAGGGCATAAAACCCAACAAACTCCCATTTGAACTAAACTTTAGTGAGGTGTACAAAAGCTAAAAGCAATAGTGGGTTGTACAATAAAGTAGAAATACAATAAACTAGGGCATACACTTACCCTTTACAAGTCTCACACTTGCCTTAGACTATATTGTACATATCTCATAGGCCTAGACTGTCTAGATGGCACTCGAACACTTTAGTCGTAAGAGCCTTTGCAAACGGATCAACAATGTTATGCTTCGAAGCGATCTTTGTGACGATCACGTCCCCTCGTTGCACTATTTCTCGTATCAAGTGATACTTCCTCTCGATGTGCTTGCCTCTTTTATGATTTCGGGGTTCTTTTTTGTAACAACTTCCAAATCAGTTAAGAAGTTTTTAAGCCACATCGCTTCTTTTGCTGCTTCACAAGCCGCCACATATTCAGCCTCCATTGTGGAGTCTGCGATGCATCCTTGTTCGATGCTCCGCCATACTACAACTCCTCCATTAAAAGTGAACACTGATACCGAAGTGGATTTCCTCGAATCCTATCACTTTTGAAATCAGAGTCAGTGTATCATGTAAGGGTCAAATCCTTAGTGCCATACACAAGCATATAGTTCCTTATTCTCCTAAGATATTGGAGGATTTTCTTAACGGTAATCTAGTGACCATATCCTTTATTGGATTGATACCTACTGACAATCCCTACTGCATAGCAAATGTCAGGCCTAGTACAGAACATGGCATACATCAGGCTGCCTACTGATGTAGCATAGGGAATGCGTCTCATATACTCAACTTCTTGAGGTGTCTGAGGATATCGTTTCTTATACAGAGAGATTCCATGTCTGAACGGTAGTAAACCTTTCTTGGGATTCTGCATCAAATATCTGACAAGCATTTTGTCGATATAAGTTGCTTGAGCCAGGGCTAGCGTTCTGTTATTTCGATTCCTTATGATTTGAATCCTTATAATAAACTGAGCGTCTCCCAAATCTTTCATTTGGAATTCAGTTGCTAGCCACTTCTTAACGTCAGTTAGGAAACATATATCATTCTCAATGAGTAGGATATCATCCACACAAAACACTAAGAAAGCTACAATGTTGTTGATGATATTCTTGCATACACAAGGCTCGTCAACATTCTGGTCAAAACCGTGAGACTTGATCGCGGTATCAAATCTTATATTCCAAGATCGAGATGCTTGTTTTAATCCATAAATGGATCGTTTAAGCTTTCAAACCTTTTGCTATTGACCTGCTTAATGAACCCTTATGGTTGAGATATATAAATATTCTCTTCAAGATTGCCATTTAAGAAAGGAGTCTTGACATCTATTTGCCAGATTTCATAGTCATATAATGCCAATTTTGCAGGGGAGTTTTTAATTAATAATTAATATAATAATGAATAATTAATTAATTAATTATTAATAAAATAAATTTAATTATTAATTACTAATCTAATTAATAATTAATTAATTAAATCTAATATTAATTAAATAAATAATTAACAATTAATTATTTAAAATTTAATTAAATATCTCATATTTAATTAAACACATATATTTGAATCTTATTCAAATGCATATCTCTCGCATAACCTATAGTCGTAATGTACCTCTTATGCACATTATTTTAAACTTATAGTTTTAAAATGAATCTTATTCATATTAATTTTATTTGAATCTTATTCAAATAATTTCTCTCACAATATATAATTTTAATTTAGAATTAACTATATGTTATAATGTATCAATATACATATTTCCCTTTAGCAATTTGAACAGTTCAAATTCTTCCAAAACCTTGATCCTCGTTTTACTCGTTATGAGCTAGCAATGAGACCTAATGTACCTATAGATCAGAAGCTTCAACGAAGGTCAAACTTATTTACCCAGTTAATCAACATTCGTTAACTACGGGTCACTCCACTTTTCATGTCCACGGATATACGACCATTAATGACAAGTCAATCTTTCACGAGTGCTCGTAACTCAAGCGGGGTCAAATTACCATTTTACCCCTGAGTTACATCTTAGTCCTTAAATACCATTGTTCCTCTAATGAACAATCCGATTATGGTCCGACCAATAATCGGAAGTCCCTCTCGAGCCAATGAGAGGGTGGAGCCGCTTGTTCAAGTCCCGGAGTCATCATTTAAGAGAACACTCATCTACTCCCGTAAAGTCGCAGAGGGGTGAATTCCATCTTGTGAAGTTATGCTCTCAGCTCCCCACTCGGTCTCATCCCCAAAATGGTACGAATATTGAGTCGGCAATTTCGGCCACTCTCACCCATACAGATCAAAGGACGATCCTTCACGGGCAGAAATCTATAACTCACTCAGGATTGAAAATGAGTTGTCTGGTCATCCTATGAAATAACAATCTGTTAGTCAACAGCGTTACGTCTAAAGATTGTCTATTTCGCAGTCCGGTCTTATACAAATTCATTGTATAGGATACCCCCACTCGCATGTCTCCACACGAACGACCTGGATCAAGTCGTCCTTAACATTTATAAAGTGAGTTGTATCCATAGTGTTTCAAGGATAAGGTACCCAACCTTATCCATATACTATAGACCCTTTAGGTTATTCACGAGACATTATCCACTCGTATATCAGGGGTATATCATATATATACCTCGTATATCAGGGGTATAACAGATATATACCTAGTATGTCAAATATATACCCAGTATATATATTGTCCCGGTTACATGAAAATAACCTTGGATGTTTAGTTTATTGGATTTTGGACAATGCAATGCTATGAATTCAACAACAAATTTATTGAATAAAATGAATATACATTTGTTTCTACATAAATACAAACTAGGAGTTTAGGGCAACACACCCAACACCTATTCAATGAGTTCATATAAGACCGGATTGTGAAATAATTAATCTTTAGCTGTAACACCGTTAGCTAATAGATTAATATTTTAATATGATCACCAGGTAACTCGATCTCAATCCTGAATGAGTTATGGACTCTTACCTGTTAGAGCTTGTCCTTTGATTTGTATGGGTGAGAGTGATTCGAGTCGCCATCTCAACATTCCTACCAGCTTGAGGAGGAGACTAAGTGGGGAGCTGAGAACATAACTACACAGGATGAAATTCACTCCTCTCGACTTTAGGGTAAGTAGGTGAGTGTTATCTTAAGTGCTGACTCTGAGACTTAAACAAGGGGCACCGCCCTCACACTGGCCCGAGCGGGATTTTCGGTTATTGGTTGGACTATAACCGGGTTGTTCATTAGAGGATCAACGATAGTTAAGGTACAAGATGTAACACAGGGGTAAAACAGTAATTTGACCCAACCGTGGTTACGAGCACTCGTGAAGGATTGACTTATCGTTAATGGTAAAAATATGTGGATGCAAAATATTCTACAGTGAGAATAGTGTAGTTGTGGTTTTTTAGTGGAGTGATCGACAGTCAACAAATGTTGATTAATTTGGTTAATGAGTTTAATCAATTAATCTCGTATTGTTGGAGTTTCTGATCTATAGGTCTATTAGGTCCCCTTGCTAGCTCGTAAAGGATAGTTAGAACATCTAGTCTTCAAAACAATTTGAATTGTTCAATTTCGTTAAAAGGAATTAAGGTTAATTGTATGAGATGCAATTAATATAATGTATGTTGATACATTATAATATAAAGTTAATTTTTAATTGGATTCAAAATTATGAGAGCGATGGATACTAGAATTTGATTCTAATATAGTTTATTCATTTAAGTTTAATTTAATTAAATATGTTTAATTAAATTAATGTGATATATTAATTTGATTAAATTAAATTAGATTTAATATAATTAAATTAATAATTGTTTTTTGTAATTAATTAAATTCGATTCAATTAATTATTATTTTAATTAAAAGCCAAACAAGGTGTTAAAGAAATAGGTAAAGAGTAAAAGAATAACAAAATTAATACTACGAAAAATCCAAACCTTCCCACACATTAGGGAAGTTTCAATTTTCTTTTATAAGCAATTTACATAGTTATACGTTGAGGACACCGTATAGTTTAGGTGTGGGGGAGATTTTTGTCATCTTTCAAAAACTTTTGCATCTTTTTCATGCTTTAGACTTAATCTTGATTTGTATACACTGTTTTCTCCTTTTTAAACCTTGATATTTTGATCAATACTCTTGAATACTTTCTATGTTAAGAATGTATCTTTGGTTTGAATTTTTTTATGAATGAAAGTTGATGAGCATGATTAGTGTTTTTCTTTCAAAATTTTATGATAGTATTTCATTGATTTGTTGTTGAAAAATGCATTGGACTTGATGCAATTTACACACCCAAGTAAGCTTTTTTAGCCATTGAGCATCACATTACATCTTGCTCTATTTATTTTTCTTGATGAGTGTGATCAAGCTTAACATGATTATTCTAGAACTTGCTTATGAATACATTTTGTGACCACATGTTTGAAGTAATGCTTTAATATGACAAGGGCAATTTAGGCTTACCCAAATTTCAGACTTCTAAAAGGCCAACCTTTTTACATTTTCCTTTAGAAAGCCACATTTGAGCCTAATTTTCCATTTTTTTTCTTGCTATGCACACAATACTTAAACCTTCGGCCTTTTTCATTTATTATCTTCCATATTTCTACCTTTTTCAAGACAACAATTAAATAAAAACATTGCATGATATTGCATTCTTACTATTCAAACTATGTACTGCAAAAAAAAAAAAGTCACATCATGAAAAGAAGTCACCTCGTTCCCTTAATGAAAGAGCGGACATTTGGAGAAATATTTTCCAAGAAGCAATCAATTTCTCCAAGATTCTTACTGTCCGAGGAAGATGTGGAAAGAGAATACAAGGCTACAAGTAGTACATTTGTCTCAAAATCATGCAAGTAAATAACGACGTTGTCTTGATTGTAAAACTCCAAAATTTTCCTTTACCACTCCCTTACCTAAGTCCCGTTACAACCAATATTAAAGTCCCTTTGATTTTTGCATTTAGTTCATCTTTATGTGGGGAGATTTGATTCATTTGCAAGCCTATGGTAATAATATGCTAAGTTTTGTCTTTGAGAGTAAAGCACCCTAAAAACACTTTTAGAGAATTGAGTGAAACTCCGTTGGGGTGTCAAGTCTTTTGCATTTGAATTTTAATGAGTTAACGAGATACTTGAGTTTTTATAAATTATAACTTATCAATGCTTATTCACTTGATTGTCATTATTATTCATCTCATTGATGTGTGACTAACTTTACTGGTATTTTGGATATTAAGAAATATAAAAAGGAATAGAGAGGGGAGTCGGTATGTCGAGTTAAGATATGCTCGAGGACGAGCATGGATTAGGTGTGGGGGAATTTAATAAGACGAAAAATACACCCATATTTTATATATTTATTTTACATTTTATTAATTTATTATGTTTAAATATTTGAATTTAATTATAATTTATAATTTTGTGGCAGATTGAAGATATTCAAGAATAATAATTTAAGGCCACAATTTTAGAGGATAATGTGGACTTCACCAAATTGGGAAGAGTTCAATGGATATATACAGACACAATTATTACGGTGGGAAATTCAATTTGAGAATTATGAATTTTTAGGATTTTTTGGAAATAAAGATATATAATCAAAGTAGGAAACATAATCCTCAATTGATTATGAACTCTTTTATTTAATTTGTTTTGTTTTAAAAATGATATTTCCCAATTAGTTAGGAATTCCTTATTAGAGATAATTCATCTTTAAAAGAGGATAAAGTTAATCTTTATAAATAGAGAAGCCTTATTGGGAGATCCATCATTCATGTTCCAACGAAAAGCTCTCTTCTCCGAAATTCAGTTCTCCCTCTACCATGAGTGGCTAGACTTTAATTCTTCCAACCCAAGGGTGATTCAAGTCCAATTGTAAGCTTGGGAGACTCAAGTTAGATAGAGATGTCTTCTTTTTCAAGTATTCTTTGTTTATTGTTCTTATTATTTCTGAACAGTTTATATTAATTAAATTGACGCCTTGATTCATATTAATTGTTCTACTGCTATCCATGAGTTTGTGATCCATAATTGTCATGAATGATTGAAATAAGTAGCAAGGGGTTGGCTTATGTGTGTGTATTTATGGATTTTTTATGTTTACATAGCTGGCATAATAGACTCTAGGGAAACAAAGGGACAAAATTAATTAACTTGTAGCTATCTCAAATTAATTGATTTTAGTTTAGTCATTATCATCATCCTTAATGCTATTCTTTGATTAATATGGAACGTTATCGTGCCCAGTTGATTAATTAATAAGATTTAATTTTGATGCTTGGTCTAAATTAATTAAATTAGGAGAATTAAAACTTACCACGGCTGTTCCGAGTAAGTAGACTAAGTTCTTGAATCAAGAAATCGATTTTTTCCTATAAATCCTATGATCAAGATTACAATTGGATGAAAATCACACCTTTGGATTCGAAGCTCCGTAACATTAACTTTCTTTTTCCTTTTAGTTTATTTTTTAAAAATTTCAAAATTTAAATACAAACCCCCCATTTTTTTAACTTTGAGAAATTAATTTCACTGGTTCCCTTGGGATTCGACCTAGTCTCACTACTTCTACAAGTTAGATTTGAAGGGATGTGAATCCCGGAGCGGAAGCGGATTTTCGTTGCTGATTTTTGGGATACAAAATTGAATTCTACAGAAGAAAAAATACAGGGGAAATTCGATCCTTTGAAGAACGTTTCTTCAACGAGTTTCCCTCGAACACCACAGAACACCACCACTGTGTCTTCCTCGCTATCCTCTTGGGTCTCGGGATCGTGCTGGTGGGAGCAATCCTTTGGAACGAGAGGGAGAGCTTGAGAGAGTTCTTCTTGATTGAGAGAAAATGGGTGAGGTTCTTCTTCTTCGTTCTGTGTTTTTGCAGAACTGCTAAAACAAACAGAAGTGGTGACGTGGGGCAACTCCCCACGTCACACTAACCTCCCACTCCCCTGCAATTTTGCAGGGAAGTTTAATATTATTAATATTAATAATATTAATATATATATATATTTATATATAAATAATTAATATATATATAATAATTAAAATATAAAAATCAATTTATTAATTAATCATATTAATTAATAAATAATTATTAATTATTAATACAATTAATAAAATTAATATATATATATATATATATATATAAATCAAATAAATAATTAACACTTAATTATTTATCACAAAAATAGAATGATATTCTATAACATTTCTCTCCTATAACCTATAGTTCTAATGTACATATTATGCACATTATTTTTAACCTATAGTTTTAATATGAATCTTATTCATATTAATTCTATTTGAATCTCATTCAAATAGTTTCTCTCATAATATATAGTTTTAATTTATAATTAACTATATATTATAATGTATCAATATACATATAATCCCTTAAGTAATTTGAACAATTCAAATGCTTCCAAAAACTTGATCCTCCTATTACCCATTATGAGCTAGCAAGGGGACCTAATGGACCTACAGATCCGAAGCTTCAACGATGCAAGATTAATCAGTCAAACTCATTGACCGAGTTAATCTAGATTCGTTAACTACGGGTCATTCCACTAAAGACCCGTAGTTGCACTCTTCTCACTGTAGAATGTTTTCGTGTCCACGAATATACGACCATAAATGACGAGTCAATCCTTCACGAGTTTTCGTAACTCAAGTTGGGTCAAATTACCGTTTTACCCCTGAGTTACATCTTACTCCTTAAACACCACTGCTCCTCTAATGAACAACATGGTTATGGTCCAACCAATAACCGGAAGTCCCTCTCGACCAATGAGAGGGGCCCCTTGTTCAAGTCCCGGAGTTTGCATTTAAGGGAATACTCATCTACTCCCCTAAAGTCGGGGAGGAGTGAATTTCATCTTGTGAGGTTAGGTTCCCAGCTCCCCACTCGGTCTCGTCTCCAAAATGGTAGAAATGTTGAGTCGGCGACTCGGGCCACTCTCACCCATACAGATCAAAGGACGAGCCCTCACGGGCAGGAGTCCATAACTCACTCAGGATTGAGAATGAGTTACCTGGTCATCCTAAGAAATGGCAATCTATTAGTTAACGGTGTTACACATAAAGATTACCTATTTCGCGGTTCGGTCTTATACAAACTCATTGTATAGGATACCCCCACTCGCATGTCTCCACATGAACGACCTGGATCGAGTCGTCTGTAACCTTTACAGAGTGGGTCGTATCCATAGTGTTGCCAGGATAAGGTACCCAGCCTTATCCATATACTATAGACCCTTGAGGTTATTCACGGGACATTATCCATTCATATATCAGGGATATATCAAATATATACCCCGTATATCAACTATATACCCAGTATATA
Organism: Momordica charantia; assembly: GCF_013281855.1. Lineage (NCBI taxonomy): Eukaryota > Viridiplantae > Streptophyta > Magnoliopsida > Cucurbitales > Cucurbitaceae > Momordica > Momordica charantia. The sequence goes on along the minus strand of NW_028275161.1, from coordinate 7,015,934 downwards.
TACTGTCCCGATTACATCATAAATAACCTTGGATGTTTAGTTTATTGGATTTTGGAAAATGCAAAGCTATGATTCAACAACAAATTTATTGAATAAAACTTTATTAAATAGACATATGTTTTTACAAAATACAAACTACGAGTTTAGGGCAATACACCCAACAAGATTTATGTAAAATTAGTAATTATGTTGGAGAGCCTCGACAACCCTTACCAATTGAGTTCAAGGAAACTGTGTGAACTACGAATGAAAGAGAAGACGTGTCAGATTCCTCTTGGAGACGAGAAAATAATTGTATTTGTGTTAAAAGAAAATTTAGAGAGTTGAAAAGGATTCGTGAGTCTCGAGTTTTTTCTCTAGATCTCATTTCAACATAAATCAATACCTTTAATTAGGGATTAATTATATATTAACCCTAAATTAAAATTAAAGATAAATTGACAATTAGAATATATAATTGGGTCATATGAGACCTGAGCTTGGAATCAATTTGGTTCACAAAATTGGCCCAAAACCCAAATTACTATGAGACTATGTGGATTATTATTTGAATTTAAATAAATTTAAATCCACTTAAAAAATTGGTAACATGACCCAAATCCATTAGTTTGGTCTAAAATAACCCAAGCCCAAAGCCCATTAAGCCTGTGGAAATCTCTATAAATAGAGGGGGTCTCCTTTATTTTCAAGGGTTTAGAATTTGAGAATTGAGAGAATTCACACCAAATTGCAAACTCTCAGAAGACTTGAAGACTTTGAAAACTTGAAGACTTTCGAAGAACATATAACTTCGATCCAAATCAAAATTCAACAATATATATCTTCACATGAAGATTGAGAGAAAGAATCAGATGATAAAGATTAGAGATTGAGTTCACTATACAATACATATAAATAACATAGAAGTTCAACTCCATGAAGTATAATTTCTCCGAAAATTTCGTGTGAACAAATTGGCATGCCCAGTGGAACCATCTCTACCTCTCATCTCTTTCTCAAGACTCAAGCTTCTATTAGAAAAAAGAAAGAAGAAACAATGACATATAAGAAAATTTTTGCAAAAAGTACTTCTGCTTCAAGCAACATCTCCTACACTGGACCGATCACCCGTGGCCGTTCATAAGAAATCCGACTAGAAGACAATCAAACTCTTCCAGCTGTTACTAAAAAAATACTGCAGCAGATGAAGAAACCTGGTCAAGTTGGAGTCGTTATTAAGGAGAATCCTTTGTTCATCGAGTTTGCTTCTTCCTCTGTTCAGTTGAAGAAAATTCCAGAAATCAATGTGATGTCTGTTATGATGGCCGATGCAAACAGCACGGAAGAAAGGATGGCTGAAATGGAAAGGAAATCTGATGCATTGATGCATATAGTGGAAGAAAGAGACTATGAAATCTCTTCCCTGAAGAATCAGATTGAAAACATAGATGTTGCTGAGTCGAGTCAAACTCATGCTCTTAAGATAAATGATAAGGGAAATACTATGGCTCAAGAAAATCGATAGCAATATTCCGCTTCAATCACTTCGTTGTCTCTTTAGTAGCTCCAAGATCACGAACATGATCAGAGCGCAATATGGCAGACCTTCTCAAAGTTCCCTCTCGTATTATAAACCATATACTAAGAGCATTAATGATCTGAGAATGCCCGCTGGATACCAACCTCCAAAATTCCATCATTTCGATGGGAAGGGCAATCCCAAGCAATATATTGCTCACTTCGTCGAAACTTATGAAAATGCTGGTACAAGAGGCGATCAACTAGTCAAGCAGTTCTTCCGAATGTTAAAGGGAAATAACTTTGACTGGTATGTTGATCTCGAGCTTGAAACGATCGAAAGTTGGCAACAGCTTGGAAGAGAATTCCTGAGTCGCTTCTACAGTACGAGAAAAACCATTAGCATGATGGAGTTCATCAGTTGCAAACAAAGAAAATGTGAACTAGTTGTCGAATATATAAATCGGTGGAGAGCTCTAATCTTGACTGCAACGACAAACTTACTGAAGTATCTGCTATGGAAATGAGCACCCGAGGCATGAACATGGGACTTATTTATATCCTTCAAGTGATAAAACCCCACACATTTGAAGAGCTAGCAAGTCGCGCTCATGACACGGAGATAAGTATTGCTAGTAGATGTAATAAAGAGCCTGTAGTCTCAGATGTGAAGAAAGAGAAGAAGGAAGTGAAGAGCATATAGAAGATCTCAAAGGGTTCTACAAAGGAATCTATGGTCATTAACACAACCCCTCTAAAATTTTCCTCAAAAGCAAAAGAAAAATAAAATAAGATATAAAAGCGACGATATGGAAATGTAAGACGTCACCTATCTCTAGAAGAGAGACAAGAAAAGATTTATCCTTTTCCAGATTCCGACCTCGCAGATATATTTGAACAACTACTGGAAAAGGGACTCAGAGAACTCCCTAAATGCAAACAACCCGAACATATGGGGAAAACAAATGATCAAAACTATTGTGTATATCATCGAGTCGTTAGTCATCCAATAGAAAAATGTTTCGTTTTGAAAGAACAAATTTTGAACCTCACTCGAGCAAAGAAGATTGAGTTGGATCTTGATGAAGTGGCCCAAACAAATAATGCTGCAATAATCCAAAATTTTGTCAGCCAGTCGTCCGCAGTCCCATTTCACGACGAATAAGTGGTTTGGATCCAATTTGGGACCGTTGAACCTATAGTCATTTCTATTGGGTGTGTTGCCCTAAACTCATAGTTATTATTTAGGTAAAAACAAATGTATATTCAATAAATTTTTTGTTGAATTCATAGCATTGCATTGTCCAAAACCAAATAAACTAAACATCCAAGGTTATTATCATGTAACCGAGACAGTATATATACTGGGTATATATATTTGATATACTTGGTATATATTTGATATACCCCAGATATACGAGTGGATAATGTCCCGTAAATAACCTAAAGGGTCTATAGTATATGGATAAGGCTAGGTACCTTATCCTGGCAACGCTATGGATACGTACCACTTTGTAAATGTTACAGATGACTCGATTAAGGTCATTCGTGTGGAGACATGCGAGTGAGGGTATCCTATACAATGAGTTTGTATAAGACCGGACCGCAAAATAGCCAATCTTTCGATGTAATATCGTTAACTAACAGATTGCTATTTCTTAGGATGATAAGACAATTCATTCTCAATCCTAGGTGAGTTATGGATTCCTGCCGGTGAAGGCTCATCTTTTGATCTGTATGCGTGAGAGTGGCCCGAAACACCGACTCAATATTCCTACCATTTTGGGGACGAGACCGAATGGGGAGCTGGGAACATAACTTCACAAGATGGAATTCACTCCTCCCCGACTTTAAGGAGTAGATGAGTGTTCTCTTAAATGCTGACTCCAGGACTTGAACAAGGGGCATCACCATCTCACTGGCGCAAGAGGAACTTCCGGTTATTGGTCGGACCATAACCGGGTTGTTCATTTGAGGAACAATGGTATTTAAGGAGCAAGATGTAACTTAGGGGTAAAATGGTAATTTGACCCATATTGAGTTACGAGTAATCATGAAGGATCGACTTGTTATTAATGGTCGTATATCCGTGGACACGAAAACATTCTACCGTGACAAGAGTGCAGCTACGGGTCTTTAGTGGAGTGACCCGTAGTTAACGAATGTTGATTACCTCGGTCAATGAGATTGACCGCTTAATCTCGCATCGTTGGAACTTCTGATCTGTAGGTCCATTACGTCTCCTTACTATCTCATAACGGGTAAAACAAAGATCAAGTTTTTGAAAGAATTTGAAATGTTCAAATTGCTCAAGAGAATATATGTATATTAATACATTATAATATATAGTTAATTCTAACTTGAAACTATATATTATGAGAGAAATAATTTGAATAAGATTCAAATAAAATCAATATGAATATGATTCATATTAAAACTATATGTTAAAAATTAATATACATAAGATGTACATTAAATCTACAGGTCATACAAGAGAGATTATGGTTCAATTAAATATGAGATATTAATTAAATGTTAAATAATTAATTGTTACTTATTTAATATTTATAATTAATTAATTAATTATTAATTAGATTAATAATTATTTAATTAATTAAGTATATCAATTAATTAATATTATTAATTTTGAACTCCTTCGCATTTTAGCAGGAGAGTGGGCAGTTTAATGACGTGAGGTAACTCCCCACGTCATTTTTGTTGGCTATTGAGGCAGAATTGTTCTGCTGAAAAATAAGAATAAGATTTTCCCAAATTTCACTCTCAAGACATCTCTCTGTATTGCTCTCTCAATTCTCCCTTTACGTTCCAAATCGGTGTTACCACAAGCTCGATCTCGAGACCAAAGAGGATAGCACGAAAGACCATTTGGTGGTGTTCGTTGGTTAATCCATTGAAGAAAAGTTCTTCAAAGGCAAACAATTTTTTCCCTATATTTCATCTTTGAACCATTGATTTTGTTTCTCAAAATTAATGAACAAAGATCCGCTTCCGCTCCAGGATTCGAATCCCATCAATTGGTATTAGAGCTGCGTTGATGTTCTGGTTTTTGGGAACAAAATCGGTGTTTTTGGTGGGTGTTTTCCTATTTTCAAAATATGAGTTTGCGGGTTGGAAATTTCCCGATTTTTGGCATTTAGATAGCATTTTCTTTCTTGATTTGATCATGTAAGGGCCTAGTGTTTTGGGCATTGTGTTTGTGTATCGAGTCTGTAAGGCCGGGTCGCTCGAAAGCTGTTCGTAGCGTCGGATTGGGTAAAAAATTATAGAAAACAGCGAATAAGACGAAGCAGACCGTGCACACAATGCCATGGCGCTGCTGCAGCAGTACCGCAGCGCTGCCCTTAGGCGTCGCGGCGCTGTCCCGGGTGTTTTTCGACATGATTCTGTGGCTCTAGTTCGCGGTTCGAGGGCGGTTGCGGTCATTTTATTAATTTTTTTGTATTATTTTGGTTTCTTAGGCTGTCAAAAACTGGTCCAACTTTGCTATTTAATTGTTTTATGCGTTATGAATTAAAAGCATAATGCATATTGTATGCGATATAGTTTTAAAATCCCACCATAGGTTACATGCATAATATGTATATTTGATATATAGTATGTATGTATAATCATGTATCATATAGTTATAAATGTTTAATATAAGTGTTGTATTAATTAGATGAAAATAAAGATGCATTGAGCATGACATTACTTTAATTAATATAATTGCTATATCAATGTATGCTTGCAATGCATGATTATAGTTTCAATTTCTTAAATTTTATTAGAGTTATAAAATTAGGTAGATAAAAATTAAAATCTATAATAAAGAATTGCATGAAAAATAGGGTCTAAATTAATTATTTTTAAAGGGGTTTAAAATTAATTAGACCTTAGATTATATCTTCTAATATGATTAGGGATTAGTCCTTTATTTTGTTTTAATTAGGTTTAAAATGAAATGATAAAAGACTAAATATAAAATATTGCTTATAAGGGAACTCTATCTAAGGAAGGTTCTGTCTAGGTTGAGGTATTTAGGCTGACAGTAAGAGAACACCTCTACATGGGAACCGACCTAGGGGTTGAATTAGTCAATATTTTATATGCATGCAATAATGTCCTTAGTTTATTAAATCGTTTAATAAACTAAAACATTAATGTACCACTACCAATATAATTGATATATTGGACCGACTAAAAGTTCACTTACTTAATTTCACTTAGCTGGATTTTATCTAAGTAATATACCCTAGTCTTAGAATACTAAGAGAGAGCAAAAAAGAATATGTAATATACCACGTATATGTTTGATATACAAGGTGTATATAACATATTTTTCTTTCATTCTCACGTTCTCCTTTATATTCACACTGTGAGTTCCATGCTCGGCCTAGTGTCACCTTGGGCATAGCCTCCCTTTGGAAAGTGTTTGCATGGTTCAATATCGAGGTGAATGGAAATAGTATTCATAGTAAGTGGGAGAAGGACGTGTGACAACATATCTTGCGATCTCCACCATTGGTTTGCACCGTGAGGTTTCATACATAACCTGATGTCGTCTTGTAGGGACGATCCCTACGGAGGGTTCATTGTATGGAATCAAAACTAAGGCAAACTCCAGAAATGGATAAGGGTCTCTGAGGTCCAAAAATGATGGGTCACACTTACAGGGAGTTGTTAAGTTAGTTACAATTTCTTGACCAAATAAACAATGACTAAAGTTTATAGGAATAAGAGTTATTTTGGTATAAAATTTAGTTGAGAACGTCTCAATTAAGGGAAGGAGTAGCTGTCTGCCCTACAGTAGCTGTTGCTCTAAATCACTGAAGCGTCATTGCAAAACAATTTTGTTAGGGTGCTTAATTAGTTTTGCTAAAATTTGATTGGGTTTAAAGGCTTGTGCATGAAACTAATATAGGTTTGTTTTTACTTTCAACATGTGTACTTCTATTATTGCACTCCTAGCCACAGAAAAACTTAACAGCGAGAATTACAAACAATGAAATCGAATCTAAACACTATTCTCGTGATAGATGATCTTAGGTTCGTCTTGCAAGAGGATTGTCCTCAAGCTCCTATGTCTAACGGCACTGTGGCGGTGCGCAATGTCTATGATAGATGGATGAAGGTCAATGACAAGGCCAATGACTACATTTTGGCGAGTATATCTGATGTGCTTGCTAAGAAACACGAGGACACGGTCACCGCTAAGGAGATCATGGACTCGCTGCAGAGCATGTTTGGACAACAATCCTCATAGACTCGACATGAAGCCCTTAAGTTCATTTACATCTCCCGTATGAAGGACGGCTCCTCGGTGCAAGAACACGTTCTCTACCTGATGGTCCACTTCAAAATGGCAGAGTCGAACGGGGCTGTCATAGACGAGCAGAGTCAGGTTAGCTCGATTATGGAATCTCTTCCGAAGAATTTCCTGCCATTTTGTAGCAATGCGGTTTTGAATAAGCTGTAGTACACTATTACCACACTCTTAAACGAGCTGCAGACCTACTGATCTCTTATGAAAAGTCAGGGACAATAAGGGGAGGCAAATGTTGCCATCTTAAAGAGGTTCAATCGAGGTTCGTCCTCTGGAACCAAGTCTGCGTCCTCTTCTTCTGAAAGTAGGATTTTAATGAAGAAGAAGGCTGCTGGTAAGGGGTCTAAACCTGACTCCACTGCTGCCGCTGTCAAGAAAGGCAAGGCCAATGTTGCAGAGAAAGGAAAGTGTTTCCACTGCAATATGGATGGGCATGGGAAACGCAACTGCCGAAAATACTTGGCCGAAAAGAAGAAAGCCAACAAAGGTAAATATGATTTACTTGTTTTGGAAACATGTTTAGTGGAGAACGATGACTCTGCCTGGATATTGGATTCCGGAGCCACTAATTACGTTTGTTCTTCGTTTCAGGGAATTAGTTCCTGGAGGCAGCTTGATGCCGGAGAGATGACTCTCAAGGTCGGAACGGGAGAGGTCGTCTCAACAGTGGCGGTAGAGGAGCTCAAGTTGTTTACAAACAAACATATGTATATATTATTACATAATGTGTACGTAGTTCCTAAAATTAAAAGGAACTTAATTTCAGTTTTTTGTTTGTTAGAACATTTATATTCCATTTCTTTTAATTTAAATGAAGCGTTCATTTCAAGAAATGATGCCAATATTTATTATGCTTTGCTTGAAAACAACTTGTATGTGCTAAGACCAACCATAACTAAATCAGTTTTAAATATCGAGTTGTTTAAAAATGCTAAAACTCAAAATAAAAGGCAAAAAGTTTCTCACAAAGAAAATACCTATTTTTGGCACTTAAGATTAGGTCGCATTAATCTCAATCGGATTGGGAGGTTGGTTAAGAATGACATTTGAAATGAGTTAGAAGATGATTCTTTACCACCATGTGAGTATTGTCTTGATGGCAAGATGACTAAGAGACCTTTTACTGGAAAAGGTTATACAGCCAAAGAGTCCTTAGAACTTATACATTCAGACCTTTGCGGTCCGATGAATATTAAAGCTCGATGAGGGTATGAATACTTCATCTCTTTTATAGATGATTATTAAGGGTATGGTTATTTATACCTAATGCAACATAAGTCTGAAGCCCCTGAAAAGTTAAAGGAGTATAGGACTGAAGTTGAAAATCAATTAGGTAAAACCATTAAAACACTTCGATCTGATTGAGGTGGAGAGTATATGGACTTGAGATTCTAAGACTATATGATAGAATATGGAATCACATCCCAACTCTCAACCCCTGGTACACCTCAACAAAACGGTGTATCAGAAAGGAGAAGTCGAACCCTGTTGGACATGGTTTGATCAATGATGACCTATGTTCAGTTGCCTAACTCGTTTTGGGGTTACGATGTGGAGACTGCAGTTTACATTTTGAACGTAGTTCCATCAAAGAGTGTTTTTGAAACACCCTTTGAGCTATGGAAGGGTCGTAAAGCTAGTTCACAAAGTGTTTGTATCGACAAATTCCACCTTATTGGAAGGAAACCACGTTCGAGATCATAAACCACGAAGTAAGGTAGTAATAAATGAAATTTCCAAAGAGGCTACAAATGTATCAACAATAGTTGTTTATCAAGCTGGCACTTCAACAAGAGTTGTTAATGAAGCCAACACATCACGTCAGTCACATCCACCTCAAGAATTGAGGGTGCCTCGACGTATTGGGAGGGTTGTGTTACAATCCGTCCGCTACATGGGTTTAACTGAAACCCAAGTTGTCATACCAGATGACGGTGTAGAGGATCCATTAACCTACAAACAGGCAATGCAAGATGTCGACAATGACAAATGGGTCAAAGCCATGGACCTGGAAATGGAGTCGATGTACTTCAATTCCATTTGGGAACTTGTAGATCAACCTGACGGGGTAAAACCCATAGAGTGCAAATGGATCTATAAGCGAAAACGAGACACCAAATGAAAGGTACAGACCTATAATGCGAGACTTGTGGCAAAAGGCTACACACAAAGGGAAGGGGTGGACTATGAAGAAACAACTATTGTTTTAATATGAATCTTATTGATATTAATTTTATTTTAATCTCATTCAAATAATATCTCTCATAATACATAGTTTTAATAAGTTGCTATAGTTTTATTAAGTCGATATAAGTTGCTTGAAACAGGGCTAACGTTTTGTTCTTGTGATACCTTAGAATTTGGATGTCAAGAACATACTAAGCTTCTCCCAAATCCTTCATTTGGAACTCAGTAGCTAGCCACTTCGTTATGTCAGTGAGGTATCCTATATCATTCCTAATGAGTAGGATATCATCCACATACAACACTAAGAAGGCTACAGTGTTGTTGTCGATCTTCTTGTATACACAAGGCTCATCAATGTTTTAGTCAAAATCATAAGATTTGATCGCAGTATCAAACCTTATGTTCCAAGATCGAGATGCTTGTTTTAGTCCATATATGGACCGTTTAAGCTTGCAAACATTTTGCTCTTGACCTTGTGCTATGAACCCTTCGGGAGGAGACATATAAATACTTTCTTCAAGATTGTCATTCAGAAAGGCAGTCTTGACATATAAATACCCACACCTGTCCGGAGTTCGATTCGCGGTACTCACTCCTATTTAGACTTAAACCAGCATTGCCCATCGCTTTTGGCATCGGAACAGCAAGCCTAAGGACGTTCGAAGCTCGATTTAGGCTACCCACACCTTGGCGAGCTAGATCTAGTTGACCCACACCTATACGAAGTCGATTTTGGTGGTAATGAGTCATTTGAACCCTTTTAGAATTGATTTCGAAGGCTAAATAGTGTACGTAACTTACTGTATTTTCCTGTTTTAGTGCTTAGGTGGGAGGTCGACGCAAAACTTAAGGGCGCGGTCGTGTGTAAGTAGACAAGGGGCGTGTGCGTGCGTTAATGTATGCTAAATGATCTCTAATGTGCTGATTTTGTGGCGTTTAATACTAATTTTATTACGTCATTGTGCTAAATAATTCTCGTTGTGTTAGTCGATATACTTGGAGTAGTGTTGGATATTTGTCTATGAAAATGGTGAGATTTCTGCTTTGCTAAACTGTTGAGTATTGCTGTGGTAATGTTTGTTGCCTGGATATGCATGAATTGTTCGGCGTGTTTTGTGAGTTATTATACTTAGTAATGCTTGTTAAATAATGATGTTGGATATTAAGCATGATTGGGTTATTATCTTATTATTAGAAAGTTGTCTATGTTGTGGAAGCATGCTGAATTGTATTTGTGAGTTGAAAGATCCAGGGGTAGTGGCTTAAGGAAGCATATAGTAAGACTCTGGTGAGAGTTGGATTCTTGGAGGGAATGAATGAGTGAGTGTCAGGGCCGCGGGTATAAATGGTCGGGGGCTGATACGTCACTAATTGAGTATCGAGGCCTCGGGTAAAAACGGTCGAGGGTCGATACGAGGAGTCCTTTGAAGGAAGGCTATTAGGGCCTTGGGTAAAAATGGTCAAGGGCCAATAGATTGTGAAGTCATCGGGGCCTCGGGTAAAATGGTCGGGGGCCGATGCAGTAGTGTCGGGGCTCTGGGTAAAAATGGTCAGGGGCCGACTCTACTCGAACGAGTTAACTGTGGAAGGCTAGGATAGCCGTGATAAGCGTATAGGTACTTGAAATGATAGGGAGACTAGAAGTTGGTAGTTAATGTGTTCCTGGTTGTGGTTGTCACCGGATTTTATAGAATGTGCCCATGTTTGAATGCTTAATGTGTTGAACATCATGACTATGAATGTTTCATGATTTTTGTTGAGCATGATGTGTATGTGTTGTTGGTGAGGGCTACTTACGGAGTATATTTTATATACTCACCCCCCCCCCCTCTACAATTATTGTTTCAGGTGAAGGACTCGTTGGCGACCATGGTGATGAGACGGAGGAGACATGACGAGCGAGGACCATAGGCTGCTTAGTCACTCTTGCTTAGCTTAAGTTATTAGTTAAGACCTTATGTTATGGTCAATAAACTATTTGTTCGTATTTGAATAATTGGGAGGTTCCCACTTGTTGTTAATTTTATTTTGGGATAGGTGCCTATTTTAGTTTTCTTCCATTCATTAAGTTTTGCCTAGTTTGAATAATAAAATTACCTCGTGAGGTGGTACACAAATGTTGTTGATTGATATTCTATGAAATTGATTTATTGTTGGATTGACGAGAAGTGGAACTTGATTTTATATATTTGATGCATAGGGAGTTGGCATGACGTATTTGGGGTTAAGTTTAATTAGTTGGGTAGTTAACGTGGCTTAGAAGTGTGTGGGAAATTCTGGGTCGTTACAATTGGTATCAGAGCCAGGTTGTTCCTGTAGACTGTCCTAGAACCTAGGTCGATAGAGTTTGGTCCTTGTCAGTCTCCTCATCATCGCCAGGTACGTTTCCTAGTTCTGTTTGTTGGATCATGAATGTCTTACATTGCTTATGGGTGAGATATTATTATTAACTGATATTAGATAGGTTGGTGTGTTTCCTTGGTTCATTATATAGACTGCTTGAACTTTGCACTTGTGTTGTGCCCCGGTTAGTGCGTTAATGACCTTGGTGCTCTGTTCTCTGTTCCTTTAGACAATGGCCTTTCGGCGGAACACGAGAGCTCACAACTATGAGGATCCGAATCCTAGGGGTGAGGGAGCAGCGGATCCTAACATTCCCCCGGCAGTTCCTGGAGGGGTAGCACCCCCAAGGCCTCAGGCAGCTCCTCAGGGAGTTCCCCAGGTGGCGTTACTAGCTGAGGCATTGCAAGTATTGCTGGATAATGCGAATGGAGCCGGTGGAGCTCAAGTGCAGCAGCCTCGCCGGGCATAAATTCCGCCAGAGGAGGTTCAGTTTATCAAGGATTTCAAACGCTTTGGGCCACCCGTTTTCAACGGGGTGAGTGAGAGGCCTACTGCGGCCGAGGAATGGGTTAGGGAGTTGGAAGCTCTTTATGTGTATTTGGGATGCTCCAACGATTTCAAGGTTCGAGGAGCAGTGTTCATACTTCGGGGAGAAGCAGTAAATTGGTGGGAGTCAGTGCCGGCAGCAGAGGATCACGCCAACGTACCTGTCACATGGGCAAGATTTAAGGATCTACTTTATGAGTACTATTTCCCTGTGACTGTCAGGAATGAAAAATGGGCAGAGTTTCTCCGTCTCACTCAAGGGAGCCTAACTGTGGCCCAATACGAGAGGAAGTTCACTGAGCTGTCCCGTATTGGAATGCAATATATTCCTACTGAGCAATTAAAGATTGACAAGTTCATTGACGGTTTGCGTAGGGAGATCAAGGGGTTACTTGTTCTCAAGGAACCAACTACATATGCAGCGGCTGTCAAGTGTGTGTTAGTTATGGACAAATGTCTCGAGGAGCCTCAGTCTCAGCATGTGATAGGCTCCAGCTCGGGGGCAAGAGGAAATTTGCATTGTTCTCCTCCAGTCAACCCTCAAGAGGACACCAGCATCATGTGCAAAGGCAGACTGCTCCTCCAATGTGCCCCTCTTGTAAGAAGAGCCATGCTGGGCCATGTTGGGTGGGAAAAAAAATATGTTACAGGTGCCAGAAGGAAGGACATTTCGCAAGGGAGTGTCCGATGACCGGCTCGAATACCCAAGCTTTAGGCCAGAGGATCCCTGCGACAGTGGCAGCTCAAGGTGGGACCCATAGGGCGCGCGTCTTCGCTGTCACCAGGGGGGATGTTGAGCATGCCGAGGCGGTGGTCACAGGTACCTTCTCTTTGCGAGTCTTGAGCTGTGTGTATAGGTTTGTGTTTTATTGCATGCGTGTTACTTTTGCAGGGATTGTTTTAGTGCTTAGTATGCCTGCTTATGCATTATTTGACTCTGGATCTAGTCATTCTTTCATTGCTTCTACATTTGTTCGACAAGCGGACCTAGAGCTAGAATCGTTAGGCTTTGTGTTGTCGGTATCCACACTGTCAGGATCTGTGTTGGTCACTAGTCAAGTGGTGAAAGGAGGCCAGCTCTCTTTCGATGGTCAGACCTTGGAGGTGAAGTTAATCCAACTGGATATGCAGGATTTCGATGTGATACCAGGCATGGATTGGTTAGCTGCTAACCGGGCTAATATTGATTGCTCGAAGAAGGAAGTTAGCTTTTGCTTGCCCTCCGGACAAAACTTGACCTTTAAAGGAGTTAAGGTCGGGTCCCAAGGGTGGTGTCGGCATTGAAGGCCAGCCATCTTCTCCAGCGTGGTGCTTGGGCCTATTTGGCTAGCGTTGTGGATGCAAGGAAGGTTGTGCTAAGCATTGTGGCGGTTTGTGTGGTTAATGAGTTCACTGACGTGTTCCCTGAGGACCTCCCCGGCTTGCCTCCGTCTCGCGAAGTGGACTTTTGTATGGAGTTGCTGCCAGGGACGGCTCCTATCTCGAAAGCACCTTATCGAATGGCTCCGGCACAGTTGGAAGAATTACTCGACAAGGGTTTCATCCGCCCAAGCGTGTCCCCTTGGGGTGCGCCCGTGCTCTTTGTTAAGAAGAAAGACGGTTCTATGTGACTTTGTATAGATTACAGGGAACTAAACAAAGTTACGGTTAAGAATAAGTATCCCCTACTGATTATGCTTGTTTACATGCGTAAAAAGAAGATTTTAGATGCAGATTTTACTATGTTTTAACTTTGTTTCGGACTTTTTCTCGGCCGTTTGAGTTCCAATTCATGCAAAATTCATATATGATGGTTTGTGGTTGGCTTATATTGTATTTATGACATTTTAGGACCATGTGGGAGTGCAAATTAATCAAAAGAAGCAAAAAGACGGAAAAACCTTCATTGGAGGCGCCAGACGCCTGGTAGGCTGCAGAAATCCTGGTTTTCTTCCAACTTTGCCCTTAATGAAACGCGTCTTCCAATGCGTTTTGGTGGTTCCAACCGATGCATACGTGTAGAAGAAGTGTTCCACGATCAGTTTGAGCATGATTTGGTTAGTCAAAGGAGTTGGAAATGGGTGATCCACCAGCGTTTTAAGACCTACCTAACCAATTCTGCACAACTATAAATTCCAGTAGCTTCTCCACCAAATTCATCAAGCCTTGCTTCCTTCTCTTGATCATTCTTAGTGTTTCTTTGTTGCTTTCTAAGTACTTTTCAGTTGCTTTCATTAGATGCTTTTAGTTTTTAAATCCCGAGAACTTTACATTCCTTTATTGAGCTTTGTTTTGTTTCCGTTGTTACTTAGTTATTTTCTACCTATTCAAATTTATAAAAATTCAGCACTTAGCTTATCTTTACTTTGCCTTTACTTTATTTTTAGTTAAGAGAATTGTGTTTTTGGAGGAAAGAGCACGTGACACTCCCACTCCCCCTTGCTTGAAAGAGAAGGGCGAAGCTCTCAATCCCGAGCAAAACTCTCTGTTAATTAACTTTTGTTTTTCACACATGCATTTCAATTTCAACCATTTTAGTTGCTGTATTTTCTTCAATATGTCTTTCTAAATTTCCATCTCTAGCCCGGTTATGAATAGTTAGCCTTTTATTTCTAAAAAGGGTTGCTAAGAAGTAGTGTTTTTGCTTTCCATTCATTGCTCAACATGTTTTCCCAAAAAGTTAGGATTTAGTGAAGGCCACTGTAAGTCTTAACAAGTCAATACTGAAAAGGTTGCTTATTTGCATTGTTGAGTGGTTAAACCGAGGAGAGGAGCGCCTTAGACAGAAGGGTTCCGGTTAAGTAGCCTAGACATAGGACCTTAACCCGAGTTTGCAACTATTTCCATCCTAAAACTAAGATATCTCTCATAATAGACATATTAGGGAATGTCTTAGGACTTTGAACTTGCTTAGACATAAGTCAAGTGAAAAGCGTAGTCGTTGGTTCCTAAAGTAAAATGCATATCGTCCTTAGCATATCCTTGATTCTCTGTTGGCTAACTTGAAGTAATTCGGGCTACGTTTTACCATTATAAGACCAAATCCCAAATCCAAAACCATTATTTGTGACCACTTCCCATTTTACAAGAATCACTCATTTCAACGTTCACTATTCATTAAAACTTTAGAGTTTGGAAATTATTTAGAAGTCCTCAAGATCGATACTTGGATACTCCATCCATTTTATATTACTCTGACAGGTGTGCGCTTGCATCTATAGAATTGTTACCACGCTTAGTGCGCGCGTTCACATAACCTCAGTCAGTCAGCTTAAATACCTCAACCTAGACAGAACCTTCCTTAGACAGGGTTCCCTTATAGACAACATTTTATATTTAGTCTTTTGTTATTTCATTTTAAACCTAGTTAAAACAAAAATAAAAGACTACCCTCTAATCACATTAGAAGATATAACCTAAGGTCTAATTAATTTTAAACCCCTTTAAAATTAATTAACTTAGACCTTATGTTTGCATGCAACTCTTTATTATTGATTTTAATTTCTATCTACCACATTTTATAACTCTTATAAAATTTTAAGAAACTAAAACTATAAACATGCATTCAAAGCATACATTAATATAACAATTATATTATCCAAAATAATGTCATGCTCCATGCAACTTTATTTTCATCTAATTAATACAACACTTATATTAATTATGAAAATAAAACATGCATTCATACATTATAACATTTATAACTATATGATGCATGACCATACATACGTACTATATATCAAACATACATATTATGCATGTAACCTATGGTGTGATTTTAAAACTATATGGCATACAATATGCAATATGATTTTAATTAAAATACACATTCATAATGCATAAAATAATTAAATAGCAAAGTTGGAACGGTTTTTGGCACCCTAAGAAAACGAAATAATACAAAATAAGAAAACCGACTGCATCCACCCTCGAACCGCGAACAGGAGCCTCAGAACCGCGTCGAAAACACCCGAGACAGCGCCACGGCGCTGCTGCAACAAAATGCTGCAGCAGCAGCGCCGCAGCGCTCTGGCATGGCGTCATGGCGCTGCACAGCGCCGTGCGCTACAGTGCAGCGCCGTGGCGCTCTGTGCTGTCCCGCAACGCCATGGTGCTGCTGCATAGCGCCATGGCGCTGTCTGCGCAGTCTGCTTCGTCTTCTTCGCTGTTTTCTGCAATTTTCGTCCAATCCGAGGCCACGAACGACTTTCGAGTGACCCGAACTTACAAAAACAAAACAGAAACTAAATGCCCAAAACACCGGGCCCTTACATGATCAAATCACGAAGTAAAACACTATCTAGGTGCCAAAAATCGGAAATTTTCCAACCCGCAAACCCATATTTCGAAAGTATGAAATCACCCACCAAACTCAACGATTTTGATCCAAAAAAAAATCAGAACTACAACCTGGCTCTGATACCAATTGAAGGCATGTGAATCATTTGAAGAACGTTTCTTTAGCAAGTTCCCCTCGAACACCACCACCGGATCTTCCTCGCTATCCTCTTGGGTCTCGGGATCGTGCTTATGGTAGCACGTTGATAGAAGTGAGGGAGAGTTTGAGAGAATTTTGAGAGAGAATTGTGGGATTTCTCCTGTTCTGTAACCTTCTGTTTTCTCATTCCCCAACTCTTGAAGAAGAAGAAGGGTGACGTGGGGAGTTTAATATTAATAATAATAATAATAATATTATTAATAATATTATTATTATTAATAATAATATTATTATTAATATTAATATTAATAATATTATTATTAATATTAATATTAATATATATATAATAATAATTATAATATATATATAATAATATATATATAAAATTAATTAATCAAATTAATTATTAATCCAATTAATAATTAATAAATATATATATACATAAATAATTAACAATTAATTATTTATTATAAAATTAGAATCATATTCTAAAACATTTCTCTCGTATAACCTATAATTTTAATGTACATCTTACGCACATTATTTTTAACCTATAGTTTTAATATGAATCCCATTCATATTAATTTTATTTGAATCTCATTCAAATAATATCTCTCATAATATATAGTTTTAATTTATAATTAACTATATATATTATAATGTATCAATATACATATAATCCCTTAAGTAATTTGAACAATTCAAATTCTTCCAAGAAATTTGATCCTCGTTTTACCCGTTATGAGCTAGCAAGGGGACCTAATGGACCTACAGATCCGATGCTCCAACGATGCAAGATTAATCGGTCAAACTCATTGACCGAGTTAATCTAGATTCGTTAACTACGGGTCATTCTACTATAGACCCGCAGTTGCACTCTTCTCACTGCAGAATGTTTTCGTGTCCATAGATATACGACCATTAATGACGAGTTAACCCTTCACGAGTGTTCGTAACTCAAGTTGGGTCAAATTACCATTTTACCCCTGGGTTACATCTTACTCCTTAAACACTACTGCTCCTCTAATGAACAACCCGGTTATGGTCCAACCAATGACCGGAAGTCCCTCTCGGCCAATGAGAGGGTAAGGCCCCTTGTTCAAGTCCCGGAGTCAGCATTTAAGGGAACACTCACCTACTCCCCTAAAGTCGGGGAGGAGTGAATTCCATCTTGGGAAGTTATGTTCCCAGCTCCCCACTCGGTCTCGTCCCTAAAATGGTAGGAATGTTGAGTCGGCGACTCGGGCCACTCTCACCCATACAGATCAAAGGACGAGCCCTCACGGGCAGGAGTCCATAACTCACTCAGGATTGAGAATGAGTTGCCTGGTCATCCTAAGAAATAACAACCTGGTGTTACATCTAAAGATTGCCTATTTCGTGGTCCGGTCTTATATAAACTCATTGTATAGGATACACCTACTCGCATGTCTCTACACGAACGATCTGGATCGAGTCGTCTGTAACCTTTACAGAGTGGGCCGTATCCATAGTGTTGCCAGGATAAGGTACCCAGCCTTATCCATATACTATAGACCCTTGAGGTTATTCACGGGACATTATCCATTCATATATATACCCCGTATATCAACTATATACCCAGTATATATACTATCCCGATTACATCATAAATAACCTTGGATGTTTAGTTTATTGGATTTTGGACAATGCAAAGCTATGATTCAACAACAAATTTATTGAATAAAAACTTTATTAAATAGACATTTGTTTTTACAAAATACAAACTACAAGTTTAGGGCAACACACCCAACAGAGACACATAAGAAGTTCTTGGTGGTTGACCCTGACAACATTGTACCACAAATTATGTCTTAAGAAACTTGTTCTAGACATCTAGCCAATAGGTTAGACATGAGTAACTTGGAACAAGTAGTACTCATCCCACATACCCGCGGGTAAGCTATCAATTTAACTTGATTTTACTTATTTACAGTTTCTTTAGTCCATCCATGAATGTAATATTATCATGTTGGTTATTAATAGTTTTCACATAAAGTTGTTTGTTATACATCTTCGAGACAATTGGGTTTATGTATTGGACTCTCTAGGAAGTCAGATTGAAGAAAATTATAAGGGAACCATAAACACGTAAGTGTCTTGAACTCTTATAGTTATAATTTTTATAATTTTGTCATTCTAATGTTTCAAGTTATTTAGATCATTGAAAATGTGGCAAGTCAAACACTCTATTCAACATTGTCACAGTACTACAATTTGGAAACTTGTGAAGGTAAATTTGCATTTGATTACATTTTAAATATGCTCAAATTTGCATTGAAATCTTTTGTTAACTCATAATTATGTTATTTTTCAAATTTTCTATATGTATTGTCCTCGTCAACTAGGTTCTATCGAGTGTGGGTACTATCTGCAAAATTATATACGAGAAATAGTGCGGAACCCTAATACTCCCATAACTGAACTTGTACGTATTATCATATACCTTTATGTGTTTATATATGCTTTATCCTTATATTAATCAGTATTATCTTTCTTTTTCTGTAGTTTAATACAAAAAATGCCTACAAACAAGAAGAAATCGACGAAGTTCGAATAGAATGGACATCATTTGATGGACGATTTGTGTAGTACCTATGGATTCATTACTTTTGTTTATTTGATGTAAGTATTTTGTTCGGGTTACTTTCTGTAGTAGTACTTAGTAGATTTGAAATACTTGGTCTTGTTCATAATATATAGAACTTTGGATTGTTATGCTGAATGTAATTTTGTTGGAGGGACGGGCGGTTCCATTTGTTTTTGTGTGGAAGGGTGTTAATATATAGAAGTGTTTGGTTGTTGCTGAATGTAGTATATTATTGCTTTCCAAGTTAATTTTGAGTTATTCTAAAGTAGAGAGGTCATGTTGAAATTTGTACTTATTTGATCAACTCTTAAATAATTGGGTTTTGAGTTTAAGGTTAGTTTTTGAGTTAAGTTTTAGAATAGATCATGATGTTGAAATTAGTTTTGGTTGCATACTATGTTTTCAGTTTCAATAATATTGAGATATTATTTTGTGTCAATAAGTTGGAAGGAGATATATTGGTTGGTCAGTTTTGAGTTCAATTTTAAACTGGGGAGGTCATGTTGAAATTTATACTTTTTTTTATTTTTTGTGTTTTGAATCTAAAGGTTAGTTTTTAAGTTAAGTTTTTCGAATAGATCATGATGTTCAAATAGTTAAGTTTTAGTTGCATATTAGTTTTTGAGTTGCAATAATATTGAGATATTGTTTGCGTGATTAGGTTGGAAGGAGATATATGGTCGGGGCTAGTATTGAGTTATATATTCTAAAGTGGAGAGGTCAGGATAAAATTTGTAATTTTTATTATTTGTGTGTTTTGAGTCTAAGGTGAAATATTATCATAAGTCTGAAGGAAATATATAGTTGGTTAGTCACGTCTCGGCAACCAACTATTTTTTTAATTAAATTATTCATGAAATAATGACGGTCAATGTCTGTCATGAAATATAGTCATTCCATGATGCAGGAGACGTAGATACAATGATGCTCAAACAATGACGTACAAACAATGACGCTCAAATGACGACGTACAAATAATGACGCATAAACGATGACGTACAAACAATGTCGCACATATAATGACAGGCAAAAACCGCCATGTAAAATTAAACGAAACAAGGACACTCATAAAGATGTCGGTCACTGCCTGTCATTGTTATGCTTCCATGACGGGCATGTCCGTCATGGAAAAGAAGATTTACATGACGGGCAATGCCCGACATTAAAACTGTCCGTCATTGAAAGGAAACAAGGACACTCGTATAGATGTCGGTCACTGACAGACATGGTTACTCGTTCATGACGGGCAATGCCCGTCGTGAAATGCCGAATTTGTTGTAGTGATTATCAGAAAGCAAAGGGAAAAAACAATAAACTTGGGCATACACTATACCCATTACTTTTCTCCCACTTGCCCTAGACTAACTGTACAATGCTTGTAGACCTAGACTTTTTAGATGGCCCTCAAACACTTTAGCCGTGAGTGCCTTCGTAAAACGATCAACAATGTTGTGGTCTGAAGCGATCTTTGTGACAATCACATCTCCTCGCTGCACTATCTCCCGTATAAGGTGGTACTTCTTTTCGATGTGTTTGCCTCTCTTGTGGCTTCGAGGTTCTTTAGAATTTGCCACAGCACCACTGTTATTACAATAAAGTATGATGGGCAAGTTCATGTTTGGAACGACTTCCAAATCTGTCAAGAACTTTCTAAGCAAAACAGCCTCTTTTGCCGCTTCACAAGCTGCAACATACTCAGCTTCCATGCTGGAGTCTGCGATGCATCCTTGTTTTATGCTTTGCCAAACTATCGCTCCTCTGTTAAGAGTGAATACTGACCCCGACGTGGATTTCCTTGAATCCTTGTCTGTTGAAAAGTCAGAGTCAGTGTATCCTGTAAGGATCAAATCCTTAGCGCTATACATGAGCTTGTAGTCCCTCGTTGTCCTAAGATACTTGAGGATTCCCTTAACAGCAATCCAATGATCATATCCTAAGTTAGATTGGTACCTACTGACCAAGAACATACTGAGCTTCTCCCAAATCATTCATTTGGAATTCAGTCGCTAGCCACTTCTTTATGTCAGTGAGGTATCCTACATCATTCCCAATGAATAGGATATCATCCACATACAACACTAAGAAGGCTACAGTGTTGTTGACGACCTTATTATATACACAAGGCTCATCAACGTTTTGGTCAAAATCATAAGATTTGATCGCAGTATCGAACCTTATGTTCTAACATCGAGATGCTTGTTTCAGTCCATATATGGACCATTTAAGCTTGCAAACCTTTTGCTGTTGACCTTGAGCTATGAACCGTTCGGGTTGAGACATATAAATACTTTCTTCATGATTGCCATTCAGAAAAGTAGTCTTGACGTCCATTTGTCATATCTCATAGTCATAATATGTGGCAATGGAGAAAAGTATTCTAATGGACTTAAGGATAGCTACAGGGGAAAAAGTTTCTTCATAGTCCACCCCTTCCCTTTGTGTGTAGCCTCTTGCCACAAGTCTCGCCTTATAGGTCTGTATCTTTCCTTCGGCGTCTCGTTTTCGCTTATAGATCCATTTGCACCCTATGGGTTTTACCCCGTCAGGTTGATCTACAAGTTCTCGAATGAAATTGAAGTACATCGACTCCATTTCCAGGTCCATTGGTTTGACCCATTTGTCCTTGTCAGTATCTTCCATTGCCTTTTTGTAGGTCAATGCATCCTCGACACCGTCATCAGGTATGACAACTTGGGTTTCAATTAAACTCATGTAGCGGTCAGGTTGTGACACAATCCTCCCACTACGTCGAGGCACCCTCAATACTTGAGGTGGATGTGATTGACGTGATGTACTGGCTTCATCAACAACTGTTGTTGTAGTGCCAGTTTGATCAACAACTCTTGTTGACGTGTTTTTAGCGTCTTTGGAAATCTCGTTAATCACTACCTTACTTCGTGGTTTATGATCTCGAACGTGGTCTTCTTACAAGAAAGTGGCATTTGTCTAAACAAACACTCTGTTTTCTTGAGGATGGAAGAAGAGACCACCTCTAGTCTCATTAGGGTAACCTACGAATAGGCATACTTTTGAATGAGGTTCCAGTTTCTCTGGGTTAGTCATGAGCAGTGTGCCGGGCATCCCAAAATGCGGAAGTGACGTAAACTAACTTTACGACCCTTCCATAATTCAAAGGGTGTTTCAGAAACATTCTTTGATGGAACTACGTTCAAAATGTAGACCGCAGTCTCCACTACGTAACCCCAAAACGAGTTAGGCAACTGAGCATAACTCATCATTGATCGAACCATGTCCAACAGGGTTTGTTTCTCCTTTCTGATACACCATTTTATTGAAGTGTACAAGGGGTTGAGAGTTGGGACGTGATTCCATGTTCTATCATATAGTCCTGGAATCTCAAGTCCATTTACTCTCCACCCCAATCTGATCGAAGTGTTTTAATGGTTTTACCTAATTGATTTTCAACTTCAGTCCTGTACTCCTTGAACTTTTCAAGGGCTTCAGACTTATGTTACATTGGGTATAAATAACCATACCTTGAATAATCATCTATAAAATAGATGAAGTATTCATACCCTTATCGAGCTTTAACATTCATCGAACCACAAAGGTTTGAATGTATAAGTCTTAAGGGCTCTTTGGCTCGATAACCTTTTCCAGTAAAAGGTCTTTTAGTCATCTTGCCTTCAAGACAAGACTCACATGGTGGTAAAGAATCGTCTTCTAACTCACTTAGAATGTCATTCTTAACCAACCTCCCAAGCCTATTGAGATTAATGTGACCTAATCTTAAGTGCCAAAGATAGGTATTTTCTTTTTGAGAAACTTTTTGCCTTTTATTTTGAGTTATAGCATTTTTAAACAACTCGGTATTTAAAACTGCTTTAGTTATGGTTGGTCTTAGCACATACAAGTTGTTTTCAAGCAAATCATAACAAATATTAACAACATTTCTTGAAATGAACGCTTCATTCAAATTAAATGAAATGAATACAAATGTTCTAACCAACAAGAAACTGAAATTAAGTTCCTTTTAATTTTAGGAACCACGTACACATTATCTAATAATATATACATATTCTTGTTTGTAAACAACTTGAGCTCCCCTACCGCCACAGCTGAGACGACCTCTCCTGTTCCGATCTTGAGAGTCATCTCTCCGGCGTCAAGCTGCCTCCAGAAACTAATTCACTGAAATGAAGAACAAATGTGATTAGTGGCTCCTGAATCCAGTATCCAGGCGGAGTCATCGTTCTCCAATAAACATGGTTCCAAAACAAGTAAATCATATTTACCTTCGTTGGCTTTATTCTTTTCAGCCAACTATTTTGGGCAGTTGCTTCCAATGCCCGTCCATATTGTAGTGGAAACACTTTCCTTTCTCTGCAACCTTGGCCTTCCCTTTCTTGGCAGCGACAACAGCGGAGATAGGTTTAGACCCCTTACCAGGAGCCTTCTTCTTCTTGAAAGTCTTACTTCCAGAAGAGGAGTATGTAGACTTAGTTCCAGAGAACGAACCTCGGTTGAATCTCTTTGAGGTGGCAACATTGGCCTCCCTTTCTTGTCCCTTACTCTTCATAAGAGACTGGTAGGTGTGCAACTCGTTTAAGAGCATGGTAAGAGTGTACTCTAGTTTATTTATAACCGCATTGCTGCAGAATGGAAGGAAACTCTTCGGAAGAGATTCCAGAATGAAGCTGACCTAACTCTGCTCGTCTATGACAACCCCTTTCGACTCTGCCACGTTGAAGTGGACCATCAGGTTGAGAACGTCTTCTCGTACTGAGAAGCCCTCCTTCATGCGGGAGTTGTAGATGAACTTAAGGGCTTCATGTCGAGCCTGTGAGGACGGTTGTCCAAACATGCTCTGTAGTGAGTCCATGATCTCCTTAGCGGTGACCATGTCCTTGTGCTTCTTAGTAAGCACATCAGATATACTCGCCAAGATGTAGACCTTGGCCTTGTCATTGGCCTTGGTCCACTTGTCATAGATGTTGCGCACCGCCACAGTGGCGTTAGGCGGAGGAGCTTGAGAACATCCTCTTGCAAGACGAACCTAAGATCATCTATCATGAGAATAATGTTTATATTCGATTTTCATTGTTTGTAATTCTCGCCGTTAAGTTTTTGACCGGCAAGGAGTGCAATAATGGAAGTAGACATGCTGCAAGTAAAAACAAATCTATATTAGTTTCATGCATTAGCATTTAAACCCAATCAAATTTTAGCAAAAGTAATTAAGCACCATAACAAAATTGTTTTGCAACGACGCTTCAGTGATTCAGAGCAACAGCTACCGTAGGACAGACAGGTACTCCTTCACTGAATTGAGACGTTCTCAACTAAATTTTACACCAGAATAACTCTTATTCCTATAAACTTTAGTTATCGTTTATTTGGTCAAGAAATTGCTAACTAACTTAACAACTCCTTGTAAATGTGACCCATCATTTTCAGACTTCAGAGGTCCGCCCCAATAATCCCGCCGTAGGGAAGAAAAATAGTGGAGCAAAATCTAAGAGACCCTTATCCATTTCTAGAGTTTGCCTTTGTTTTGATTCCATACAATGAACCCTCCATAGGGATGGTCGCTCCAGGACGACACGAAGGTCATGTATGAAACCTCATGGTGCAAACCAATGGCGGAGACCGCAGGATGTGTTGTCAGACGTCCTTCTCCCACTTACTATGAATACTATCTCCATTCACCTCGATATGGAACCATGCAAACACCTTCCGTAGGAAGCCGTGCCCAGGGCGACACGAGGCCGAGCCTGGAACTTACAGTGTAAATATAAAGGAGAACGTGAGAGAGAGAGAAAAGTATGTTATATATACTTTGTATATCAAATCTATACGATGTATCTTACATATTCTATTTAGCTACGACTTAGTATTCCAACTAAGTGAAATTAACTAAGTGAATTTTTAGTCGGCCCAATATAACTATTGTATTGGTAGTTGAACAATAATGTTTTAGTTCATTCAACATTTCAATAAACGAACGACATTATTGCATGTATATAAAATATTGACTAATCAACCCCCAAGTCGGTTCCCAGGTAGAGGTGTTCCCTTACGGTCAGCTTAAATACCCCAACCTAGACAGAACCTTCCTTAGATAGGGTTCCCTTATAGGCAATATTTTATATTTACTCTTTTATTATTTCATTTTAAACATAGTTAAAATAATCCCCTTTAAAATTAATTAAGTTAGACCCTATGTTTGCATGCAATTCTTTATTATAGATTTTAATTTCTATCTACCACATTTTATAACTCTTATAAAATTTAAGAAATTAAAACTATAATCATGCATTGTAAGCATACATTAATATAACAATTATATTAACCAAAGTAATGTCATGCTCAATGCAACTTTATTTTCATCTAATTAATACAACACTTATATTAATTATGAAAATAAAACATGCATACATAGATTATAACATTTATAACTATGTGATGCATGATCATACATACATACTATATGTCAAACATACATATTATGCATGTAACCTATGGTGGGATTTTAAAAGGCATACAATATGCAATATGCTTTTAATTAAAATATACATTCATAGTGCATAATATAATTAAAAAACTAAGTCGGACCGGTTTTTAGCATCCTAAGAAAGTAAAATAATACAAAAAAAAATAAGAAAACGACTGCAACCACCCTCGAACCGCGAACTGGAGACATAGAAGCACGCCGAAAAACACCCGAGACAGCGCCTCGGCGTCTAAGGGCAGCGCCCCGGCGCAGCAACAGCGCCACAACGCTATAGTAATTTTTTGCCCAATCCGACGCCACGAACGACTTTCGAACGACCAGGAATTACAGAATCAATATAGAAACTCAATGCCCAAAACATCAAGCCTTTACATGATCAAATCAAGAAGGAAAAAGCTATCTAAATGCCAAAAACCGTAAAATTTCCAACCCGGAAACCCATATTTCGAAAATAGGAAAACACCTACCATGAACATCGATTTTGCTCCCAAAAAATCAGAACATCAACGCAGCTCTGATACCAATTGCAGGGATGTGAATCCCGGAGCGGAAGTGGACCTTCATTCATGATTTTTGAGAAACAAAATAAAAGGTGTGAAAAAGTAAATACAGGAGAAAGTCTTTACGTTTGAAGAACTTTTCTTCAACGAATTCCACCCGAACACAACCAAACGATCTTCCGTGATATCCTCTTGGGTCTCGAGAACACGCTTGTGGGAGCGTTTCTTTGGAACGAGAGAGAGTATTGAGAGAGAGAGCTTGAGAGAGATTGGGAGTTCTACAACTTTGTTATCCCTATTTTGTGTTTTTGCAGAAGTACAAAAGATAAGGGATAACCAAGAAAGTGACGTGGAGAGTTACCTCAGTCACTTAACTGCCCACCACCTACAATTTTGCAGGGGAATTTAATATTAATATTAATATTAATAATTAGTATATATATAATATATATATAATAATTAATATATATATAATAATTAATATATATATATAATTAATTAATTATTAATCTAATTAATAATTAATTAACATATATATATCAAATAATTAACACTTAATTATTTATCACATAAATAGAATCATATTCTATAGCATTTCTCTCATATAACCCATAGTTCTAATGTACATCTTATGCACATTATTTTTAACCTATAGTTTTAATATGAATCTTATTCATATTAATTTTATTTGAATCTCATTCAAATAATTTCTCTCATAATATATAGTTTGAATTTAGAATTAATAATATGTTATAATGTATCAATATACAGATAATCCCTTAAGTAATTTGAACAGTTCAAATTCTTCCAAAAACTTGATCCTCGTTTTACCCGTTATGAGCTAGCAAGGGGACCTAATGGACCTACAGATCAGAAGCTCCAACGATACGAGATTAATCGGTCAAACTCATTGATCGAGTTATCGACATTCGTTAACTACGGGTCACTCCACTAAAGATCCGCAGTTGCACTCTTCTCACTGCAGAATGTTTTCGTGTCCACGGATATACGACCATTAATGACAAGTCAATCATTCACGAGTGCTCGTAACTCAACTTGGGTCAAATTACCGTTTTACCCTTGAGTTACACCTTACTCTTTAAATACCACTGCTCCTGTAATAAACAACCCGGTTATGGTTCGACCAATAACTGGAAGTCCACCTCGGGCCAATGAGAGGGTGGGGCCCCTTGTTCAAGTCTCGGAATCAGCATTTAAGAAAACAATCATCTACCCTTAAAGTCGAAGAGGAGTGGATTCCATCTTGTGAATTTATGTTCCCAGCTCCCCACTCTGTCTCGTCCCCAAAATGGTAGGAATATGGAGTCGGCAACTTGGGCCACTCTCACCCATATAGATCAAAAGACGAGCCCTCAGGTACAGGAGTCCATAACTCACTTAGGATTGAGAATGAGTTGTTTGGTCATCCTATGAAATAACAATCTGTTAGTCAACAGCGTTACATCTAAAGATTGTCTATTTCGCAATCAGGTCTTATACAAACTCATTGTACAGGATACCTCCACTCGCATATCTCCACATGAACGACATGTATCGATTCTTCTGTAACATTTATAAAGTGGGCCGTATCCATAGTGTTGCCAGGATAAGTTACCCATCCTTATCCATATATTATAGACCCTTTAGGTTATGCACGGGACATTATCCACTTGTATATCAGGGGTATATCAAATATATACCTCGTATATCAGGGGTATATCAAATATATACCCAATATATCAAATATATACCCATTATATATATTGTCCTTATTAAATTAAAAAACCTTGGATGTTTAGTTTATTGGATTTTGGACAATGCAATGATATGAATTCAACAACAAATTTATTGAATAAAACTTTATTGAATATACATTTGTTTTTACACAAAATACAAACAACGAGTTTAGGGCAACACCCCCGACACCCCTAGGTTCGGTTAACCCACGTGGCACCACTCGACCGCTAGCAAACCTCTGGAGAATGATGTTCCAAGGCATTTTCCAAAGTGGAGCAGCCGAATAGGGTTCCCACTCGGACGTATTCATTCCTTCTCACAAAAACTCCAAGTTCCAAGGCTGACCCTGAGTCCAGTTAGGCCACGACTCGACCGCAAGCGAACCTCTGGAGAACTGGTGTTCCAAGGCATTTTCCCGAGTTAAGCAGCCGAATAGGGCTCGAACTCAGACGTATTCCTGCCTTCTCAGGAACACTCTAATTTCCAAGGCTGCCTTTGAGTCCGGTTACCCACATGGCACCACTAAGCCACGAGTAGGCCTTTGGAGAGATGATGCTCGAAGGCATCTTCTCTACATGGAATAACAGATTAGGGCTTCTACCAGGAAGTATTTACAGACGTTTAACGGACATCGTAAGTCTCCAAGCGGAAACAGTGACCTTCCTCCCATAGATAGTAGGAAAATCATTGGGGGAGGGGACCGCTGAAGACATTGCAAAATAACAGTAACATCAAATACAGAAAAAAGGGTGTCGTGTTTCATTAATAACAAGCAAAGGCTACAAGCAACAAATAGGGATAGCAAACACAAGGCCCCATATGCAAAAGGCAAACAAAACTACCACAAGAAAAATAAGACATCCTAAGAGGGTGGAGTAGAAGAAGGAGTCGCAAATTGAGGAGTCGCTGCGTCTAAAGCGTCAGGGTAGTTGTATCCTTGGGCGAGAAGGTGCTAGATATGCTTCTCAGACTCGCGACTACCGGGCATCAACCAGAAGCGCTTGAAGGCATAAAGAACACGTCATCATTCTTCAAGGCACTGATCTTGCAGGCGAGCCCGAGCAAAGTCAAGTTTTGTGCACTAAAGTTCCTGCTCAAAAGCATGGAAACCATCCATACCACGAAAGTGGGACTCCAGGAGCTCCAGCTCGTGTAAAATGGCCTTAGCGTCAGCTGGAGCCACCTCGAGACTAGCAACCTTGGCGGATTCTTTATACAAGGAATTCAAAGCAGTCTCCTTAGCCACTTTGTTCAAAGACAAATCGGTCGCCACCAGTGCTTGCCCCTCTTTGGCTTTAAGCAATTTCTTCTAATTTTTCTTCAGGTGCTTCTCTCGGTACGCGATCCGACTATTCTGATAGTCTGCTTCTGCCCGTGCCATCTCGGGATCCTCATCGGCCTTCTTGCGTTCCGTTTCAGCCTGCTGAGCACGAGACTCTACCTATATCGCTTGTGCCACGTGGGACTGGACATCCTCCACTAGCTCACCTATGCGGGCCTCAGTGGAAGTTGCTTGATGTAGGACACAGTCTAACTCGATACGCTGGCGAGTAGCTCTCTCCTCTACCGGCAAACCATCCTCTCGGGTAATGAATTTTTCCACTTAAATTCACTCGGCCTCAGCATGAGTAAGACTGGACTGATCAGCAGCACTCAGTAAAGCCTGGAGGCGTTAGACTTCCACTTGATGCTTCTGCTCCCGGACCCCCATGTCTGCCAACTCATCTCCTATGGCCAAGGATAGGGCATGAAAGCGATCAGCAACTAACACAAGTAACCCATAAAGGGTGTTAGGCAGGGAACGGGAATATTTAGGACAAAATGAAGAGAAAAGTATCTCACTTCAACTGCATCAAGAGCCCAATCTCGGCACTCCCACACGACATGGAAAAGACTGAACGAGACAATGGTCAAAGCAGCATCGAACCATCTTCTAAACGTATACTCCTATATCGACCACGAGCTGGTAAGGATTTAAACGAGTGGCCTCATTCGGGGCATTGAAGCAGGCCCACGTAACGTCCTCCTCACATCGAGGATGGGGAACCACCGATCGAGGGTTCGTAAGGGCCAGATCGTCAAAGGTTCCGTCTCTTTCCGGCACTGCATAATCAGGGCCCGTCACCCTCCTCCTTAAACCTGGAACATCTCTCACCACCAACGGTAACTCCTTGTCGGTAGAGGGTTCTTGAGATGTCGCATCGTTTGAACTAGGTTTTACGATCTGCAATCCGAAAAGCCGGTTTCTTCACAAATGGGGGTCAGACGAAGACGAAGTATTGCCAAACCTCACCAGACGACGTCGTTTGAGCGAGGGGACCTGGTCATCGGGTTGATGAACTATCTCCACTGAATGGCTCCCTACATTAGTCTTGATAGATGGGCTCAGAGAAACAAAAGCTATGACAATGGTCGAAGCGACACTCCCGCTACTAACCATGTCACCTGGAGAAGATTGGCCAATCTAAAGAAGAGGTCGAATTATGAATTCGCACCTTGTGGGTGAGGCACACAGTGGATTCGTAAGATCTGCACGAAAGTAAAATAGGTAAAACACTATGGCCAAACACCAAAAAGGAGAAGGGTCAGCATCCCTACCTGTCGGATCTGCATGGGAAGTAGGAGGTTAATCATTGCTTCCAGTTGGGCCATCGGGATTCCCGATCAAGCGATGGTCGACCAACCTCGCACTCATTATAATAAGAGGAGGAACTCTTTGAACCCAATCGATAGCAAGAATTTTATTAAGGTCTAATCGAGAGGGGTCCCACTTCGGAATACTTCCAACCAAAACTAGAAGCTCAAGAACCATAACAGCCAAGAGGAAAGAAAAGTGTTTTTATGAACCTACTGTACTCTCTAAAGCAACTGAACACACGTCCGACCACTAGGTTGTCGCAACTAACCACTACCCTCCGAGGAAGAACTAGTGATCCTCCCAGTTCTTATTCGAGCTTGGAGAATTGAAACGTGTCCCTCGACGAGAGTTTAGGCTATAGAACCCGGGGAAACCTCTTATGGACTTTATCATGGTTATGGTAGACAGCAGAGAGAGAGTCATGTCTTCACCCCCTCCCATCTCTGGCCACAGGATGGCCAATGCCATCAAAGCGCCCCATGCGTTGGGAGCCAGTTGTACTAGAGCCACACTGACAAAAACAAAAACGGCTTGACGAACAGGGAGGGGAAGTCTGACCCCATTCCAGAACATCTGCAGCTAGAAACTCACCCAGCCAGGCGGAGGGGCATCTATTCCTTCATCTGTAGATGGGAGGTGCGTAAGGACGTAGTCGGGGATGCAGTAAGTGGTACGAAGATCCAAAAGGTCTTGCTTGGTGAGCAGTGATGGAACGTGTTGGACAAATGAGCGGCGAGCCATGGAAGCAATCAATCCATAAAGAAGGCAAAGAGGAAAAGGCTAAAAAAGGGGTGATCATCACCCTGCTGCTTCAAAAACCACACTAGGGACGCGATCACCCATGAAACAGTAGCGGGCAAATGTTCTCCCATCTCAACATATACACTGACGACTAATCTTCGCAGTCACAATAACTCGCGAGCCCCATAAATCGATTCATAGAGATATGGATGGGACGCCTACATGCCTAGTCTGACCCCAAACGCTTTTGGACTCGACCCACTAATCGACAAGGTGACCAGACCCCAAAAGAGGGCTTACTGTCATGGGTAGCGTCTGAACAGAACACGTGTTCGTCCCTCCACGAGCATGGGCCCAATGAGAACCATCTTCTCAGAGAAGATGTCGCCGAGCAGAAAGCATGTCTGCTCAAGACGGGACAAAGGACTACAAAAGGTTACGACTCGTACGTGGCCACAGATGGCACGCATCCCGTGGCCCTAGGCGATATGCCCATATGCTGCAGGCAGCGGAGCTATCATGCACTGTCGGCAACACACCCATCTCTATCCATCCGTAGGGAATGCGACGTTCCTGCCACCTCCAACCGTCTTTCTTTTTGGTCGACCCTCCGGACCTATAAAAGAAAGGGCGATCATCCTCACCGAGTAAGTGAAAACCTGTCACTAATACCTCTGGTGTCTTATTCATATTTCTATACATATTACTAACTTAGGCGTTGGAATGGATTAGGCAGGACACCGCACTGACGTCGATTCTTTGGTTGCAGGTCCGGTGGATTCAAGTTCCGATTGCTTGTCCAGGTACCATGTGGTCTTATGCCAAAATTCCCTGTCAACAATATTGTTAATTAATTCCTTTGATAAAGGGAGTGCTTGTAGTGTTTTTATTTTTCTGAATCCTTATTGGTTGTTCGTTGGATTTTCTTTTGTCTTTAAATGCAATATATTTTGTTGGTAATTATTATTGATATTCTTTATTTATTCATGGCTTATTCATTTTGTTTTATGAGAAAAAATATATGTGATTGTTTTTAATGTGTCTCATATTGTCTCTCATAGTGGTATCTTTTAAATTTTGGTATAGTATACTTTCCATAAAGTTGGCATCTCTTTACTTTCAATAAGCTTGGTATATATCTTGTCTAAACTTCTTCAGTTTGATTCCATTGGGATTGATATTTCCTTCCTTGCAGTTTCATATCATGATAGTGCTTTTGAAATTCATTTTTATCGATTGGTATATGACTATATGTTGTGAAATTAATTTTTGTTAAAGTGATTAAAAGTTTGAATTTTTATTTGAGATTTAATTGAAACTTGTAAATTCCATTGTTGATATATTTATATTCACTTTATTGTAATTTGCTGTCTTATGCCTTTTTTTTTAATAAGGTTGATTGAGTTATAAATAGTTTAAGTCTATAGTTACGAAACTCGAAGTTTATGAGAATTATTTATGATATTGATTATGACTTATTTGTGAATGATATTATTTTTTGATAGACATTATTTGTTCTAAATGATTTTTACTGTTTTTATCTGTTACGTGTGACCTTAATATGTCTCATGCATTTATGGGGAGTTTTTATTCATTATTTTCAATGTCTATATGACCTACATGTTTAGGGGAGCTATTTTGTGTATCTTCATTTATGTTGCATTTTTTCGTAAGAATTATGATCATTTGAAATGATATATTTTTCTTTGAAATGAAGATTATTTGTTTTGATGAAGTTACCATATTTATTGATTCTACGTCTTGATAAGTTCTTGAAAGTATTTATATCTCTTGATTTTATGTTTGCTAAAAATTAATTGACTTTATTTATTATAGGAGCCTAGATTGACTTACGGTTGACTATTTCTTGATTACTATTTTGAAGCGAACTTATGCTTTGAATTGTTATCTTTTGATGATAACAAAAGGGGGAGAATTGTGAAGAAAAAATCAAAGGACTTGTCATTAATGATGATATTGGTTAAAGTATTCATTTGTGATTGAATTCTTTCGATATTATTATACTCATGCCACATTGAGAATATTTTTTTTACGTGGTTTCTCATCGTCAAAAGGAGGGAAATTGTTTACCTCTTTGAGCTTGAATCACACCAAATATTTTCATGATAACAAACTGTATTTACTAGTAGTTTTAGTGTTTCAACGTTTCCATAGGGTAAAGTTTGGAAAGACGAATCCAACGCCTTTCGAATCACCCAAGTCCGAGTTAAAACAAATAATTTATGGCCAAAGTAAGTTTGGGAAGAAAAAACACACGTGTTAGTTTACATGGACAATTAAATAAACTAGAAGCTAACACATGGCAGATGACATGGAAATTTGTCAATGTGTTGCAGGACAACGTGGTAGTGATGTGGCATTAACGTGGCATGGACGATTTTGCGGGCATGGTGGATAGCGTAGATGAATCACGTGATGACACATGGTGCATTCATGTAAATTATTAATCAATAGTTTCCACAATACTCTCAATACCACAATCCTCTCTTAATTTCACAAATTCTCTCAAAATCCATCAATTTCTCTAAATTTCCATCATTATCTTTATTTATTTTTCTCCACTACTCATCATTTGTTGCCCTAAATCCAGTGACCAAAATTCATCCTCGAAACTATATTTAAAGCCACCAATTTCATCTTCTCCAACACATCAATTATCCAAACAAAAGCTACATTTATCATCTTCAATTATTCTGCTTTCAAACATTTCATTCTCTCCACACAAAAAATTTGTCGATATCTTTTTGTGAGAGAGAGATTAGATTGTAGCTTTTTATGCTATTGCTTAGTGCGTAATTTGTAATTCTACCTTAGTGAGGTATTTTAACTTCATTTGAGATTTTGTATTAAAGGAGTGAGTGCACTTTTGGATTGTGAGAGTGGTTTGATCTTGAACCAATAAAAAGGACTGTAGTGATTTCATCTTGAACCAGTGAAATAGATAGTTTTTGTTGGATCATGAACCAGTAAATAAGATCGTGAGTTTCTCTTTAGCCTAGAACAAAAATACAACAAATTGGTTCGATTCTTACCTGCAAGAGAGCCGTTGTAGTAAAATACCCAAAAAGAAGTCAGAAGTCTTGGGGAGTGGAGTAGGGATTTCCGAACCACTATAACAATTCTTGGTGTCATGTTTCTCTACTCTTTATTTTGTGCATTTAAATTTCATTTTATTTTTTCTTATTCTTAAACTTTCTTTTTAAAATCTACAAGTTCGTAAGAAACCCTATTCACCCACCGCAAGTGTTGCCATATCGATCGTACTACCCTAAGCCCTGAAAGATCTAAAAGCAATTCGTGAAAAGTGTAGAACTAAAATCAATCCATGTCAAAATAGCATCTAGGGGTTTTTCCTCCAGTGTATCATTTTGTAAAAAATAAGGCAGAGGGGTTGTATTTATTCAATACCTTGATATTTTTAAAACCAAATCATGACTTCATCCACTATTTTTACCAATAATCTCAATTGCAGCTTGTAACATTTCATTAATTTCATTTTGAATCTAAAGTCTTTGAGGATACGATCTTGGAATTACTTTTCCCTGTATTACTTGTTATCGTGTGCGCTTACACAACTTCTCTTATCTAGCGAGGTAAAGAATTCCCAACAGTGTGCGTGCCTGATTGTGTGCTGAACATATCGAATATGTCTTTTGCCTTGTTGTTTATTTACTCTAAATTCGTATCTTTTGCCTTTACTTATTGCTCCTTGCTTTATGCCTTATTGTGCTTGACTTTGATGGTAGTTCTACTATATTTGTTAGCATTGAACTCATATGGAAAATGTTGACTGATGTTGCTCAGCTAGTAGTTTAGTTGTTGTCGGCCAAATACTGTCTTCAAGTTCCTTGAATTCCCGTGTTGGTGTATGTTTGAAGACTTGTTGGACATGTCGGGGACTTATGTAATTAGCTTAAGTTGTTGTATCGTGTGACCAAAAATATTACCATGTTGATGCACTATGAGAATACTGCTTTTATTTTCTACTTTCATTGTGATGGAAAACATGCCGGTGGTCATATGTTGTGACATTTACATTGGAACCATGCCGGAAATTATTTGTTGTGGTTAAACTGATTGATAAAGTATGCTGATTTTTTTTTTTTTTGAGTAATTGTTATGCTTGTGTTCTTTACGATGTTAGCATGCTCGTTATTATCAAATTGTTGTGTTTCTGAATTTTGTGATGTGATAAAAGCATGTTGAATTGGTGTGAGTCAATATTGTTAGCACGATTGAGAGCATATATTAGAATTTTGGTTGGAGTTTGGGAGTGCAATGTATTGTTTGGTTGTTCTGGGTGCCAGGGCCTCGGGTACTATTGGTCGAGGACTGATACATCATGAATTTAGTATCGAGGCTTTTGGTACAAATCATCGAGGGTCAATATACCAAAGTTTGACAAATATGAGTGTTGGGGCACTAGGTACAAATAGTCAAGGATCGATACGATGAGTCTTGCTCGAAGACAATTGTTGGGGCGTTGAGTGCAAGGGTCAAGGGTCAAACGCCAAGTTTCAATAGATGGGTATCGGAACCCTGGGTACAAATGGCCAGGAATCGATACGATTCCAAATAGTTAGCCTTGGACAGCTGGAAGGGTTGAGATAAGTTGTAAAGGTTAGAGAGAGCTGAAAGTCGATATTTTCTTGCAAAAAATGCACCTCCTCATTTCGTGATGTATGTTAAACGTCATGTAAACTTGTTTTCTTTCAACTTTTTTCGTGGCTGTTAAAAAAATGTCACAAAAAGTAAAAAAATCGGAACACGCTGTCTTTTTCCCGCCAAAAACGTGTCTTACCCTTTTAAACGTCATGAAAAATGAATTCTTTGCCAAACTTTTTGTGACGGTTAAAAAATGTCATGAAATGACCAATCCATAAATCTCCGCTTTTCCCCGCCAAAAATGCGTTTTTTTCCTTTTGTGATGTTTTTATTCAAATTTCAACCATTTTAGTAGTGTAGTTGATAACACTTGAGTTGTGTACATTGCATGTATCTTGTTGTGCTTCTTTGATAGTTATGTCCTTTTTAGTCATGGTTGTTGATTTAACGTACCGTGTTGAATATTGTTTTTCTTAACATGTTGATTGTCTATAGTTAGGGAGGGCTACTTACGAAGTATTTTTATACTCACCCTTAGTAAATATTGTTTTCAAATGAAGAACAGGTTTATGAATATGTTGATGGTGTGGGGAGGCTTGACTGATGAGGACTATAGGCTGCATTATTCTTTTCTTTGGTTAATAGGATAGGTTGTTTTATATTATTTGGTTATTTGGACACCTATGTTGTGTTGTTTATGAGGTGGTTTCGTTGAAATTGCGATGGTTTTGCATAATACTCTTTTGGTTGAACAGATGGTTTCAGTTGTTTTATTTCGTTGCTTTAGATAATTTTGTTTGGTTAAACAAGATAGTTAAGTTTTGTTAGCCCACAGAGGGCAAGATGAAGCTGTACTTTTCAAATTTGAATTACTTGAACGGCTAAGAAATGCACAGTTGCATACTACGGTGTATCAAAATTGCATGAAGCATCGAAATTTTAGGGTTGGAGACTTAGTTATGTGAATAGTTATTCACCATGTATGAGCCTTAGAACCAAATTAGGATGGTCCTACAAAGTGAAGAAAGTTAATGAGAGTTATATGGGCTTGAGAGAGTTGTGTGTGTGTTTTGATAATGAGACTAAGTTTTGTGCATTTTAAGTTTGTTTGGGAGAGTTCTTATTGACTTTAAATATATGAGAGTGTTGGGGGGGGGGGGGGGGGGGGGGAAGGGCGCATTGTATTATTTGGATTAAAGTTAATGAGAGTTATATGGACATGAGAGAGTTGTGTGTGTGTTTTGATAATGAGACTAAGTTTTGTACATTTTAAGTTTGTTTGGGAGAGTTCTTATTGGCTTTAAATATATGAGAGTGTTGGGGGGTTGGGGGGGGGGGGGGGGGGGCGCGTTAATAAGTTTGTTTGAATGTTTTGTTTGACAATGAGTTAGAATTGGAAGTTTGTTTGAATGGAAGTAGTGAGTTTGTTTGAATGGAAGTGGTGAGTTTGTTTGAAGTTGTGAGTTTGTTTGAAGTGTTCAGTTATTAAGTGTCTTTGGATAATGTTGTTGAATTTTAAGTGTATCGTGATAGAGTTTGTGTGCATGTTTTTTAGTTCATGCCATGTGCAATTAGTTTGTTATGTGGAATGAGTTAGAATTGTCCCTAAGAATTTTAAGTGAGAGTAAGTTTTGTGAATTTGAAAGTTGTTTTTAATGAGTTAACTTTTAATGCTTACTTGAGTTCATGCATATGAAGTGAGAATAACATTTTTAGTTCATGGCATGTGCAATTAGTTTGTTATGTGGAATGAGTTAGAATTGGAAGTTTGTTTGAATAGAAGTGGTGAGTTAACTTGTGTTATTTATTAACATAAGTTTATTTGTTATTTATTTTTTCAGGTTCGTTCGATTTCTGTATCTAAAGCTTCTGAAAAGTTGATTATCTCTCGTGAAGAATTTGATGATATGGAACATTTTCATATGTTTAGGTTTTTTATTTGAGACTTCTTAGAATTCGTTTAAATTTTTGTTTGTATGAACTTCTTGTATTTTTTGTAAAACTAAATTTTATTTAATATTATAAGTTAAATTAAATTCAATGTATGGCAGGTATATTGTTGAAAAAAAAACATAAAAAACCATTCGGAGACGAAAAAGGACATAGTTGCCGAAGGTCAAAGACCTTCGGCGACGAAATTTTACTTCGTCTCCGAAAGTTTATGACCTTCGGCGACCAAATAAATTTGGTCGCCGAAGATATCTTACCTTCGGCGACGGCATATATTTCGTCGCCGAAGGTACCTTTGGCGACGAAAAGCACAAGTCGTCGCCGAAACCCTCTAGCGACCGGGCAACGGCGACGATTTAGGCGACGACTTGTTTTCGTCGCCAAAGACCTTCGGAGAGAAATTTAATGTTTTAGCGACGAGAATTTGCGTCGCCGAAACTCCGAATTCTTGTAGTGTGGCCGACGACAGCTCCACCGAGGGCCGACCTGAAGGCTTTGCCTGATGGCAGACCTGAGACCGACCTGAAGGCCTTGCCTAATGGCCGACCAAAGACCTTCCCTAAAATTCGATCTGAAGGTCTTCCTAAAGATCATTCAAAGGAAGAACGACCTTCCATACTTACCAAATTCTAGATGTCAAGAATATGAACTGGAATAGCTACCCCGAGAGGCCGACCTTGGTCTCGATATGCTTAACCACTGATCGGATTCCTTATCGGGTACCTCACCTATAAATAGAGGACACTTCACTATTGAGTCAAGTATCGTATCCTAGCTCCTCTATACTAAGGTCGGACTCAAGACTGACTTGAGCGTCGGAGTGTTTGTTCCCTTGTGCAGGTCTTTCCTCGTCAAGTGGCCTTTCAACTCATTCCTACACCAACTCATCCCAGTCAGCCGATCTTGACTCTTTGAGCTGGTCATCCCTTTCCAAGGATACCCAAGCTCTTTCCGAGGTAAAGTAGGTCATGCTCTTCCCGCGGTCACCTGAAAAGCAGGTCATACTCTCCCATCGCTTATACAGGTCGAGCTCTTCCCGTGGCCGACCTCGATCAAGTCATACCTCGTCACATTTTTTTGCATAAACAATTGTGTTTCAAAGGAGGATTATTTCCCTGAGCCTGAGTTTTACAAAAATAACTCTCAACATGATTTTCAGCCGCATACTTTTTTTAGCTTCGTCTCGTTGACTTTTATCTCACGCCTCAGAAGTTCGAAGCAATAAAAAATGGTGACACATTTGTAAATAAAATACAAACGAATTTTTACCTTAGCGTCTCCATCATTCATATGTTGGACATACTCTCCTCCTAAGCTATATTAGATACTTTGATATCGACAAAGTGGATCCCTTTCAGATGTTCCAGAAACATTATTTGGCACTTTAGAATTTCCCTTCTTCGCATCCTAGTAGCAATGGAGAAATTGAGGTATAAATTTCGATTTTCTAGGTGGATCTGATTCATCATAAGCTTCGGCAACCGGGTTATTGTCCATTTGAGACATTTTAGATTGTGTCTCTATATTGACAGGACGTTAATCCCACAATGTGTAACGACCCAGAAATTTTCGCACACCTCTAGGTCACATGAACTACCCAACTAATCAGTTTTAACCCCGATTACAACCTGCCAACTTCCTATGCACATAAACTTATAAAATCAAGCTCCAAACCTCATCAAATTAACGATAAACCAATCTCATAAAAAAAACATGCAACAAAATTCATGAACTACTTCACGAGGCAAGTTTATTATTCAATCTAATGAATCTAAACAAATGGAATAAAGCTCAAATAGGCACCTAACCCGAAGCATAACTAACAACAAGGGAAAAATCTCTCAATTATTCAAAAGTACATAAACCGTTTATTTGCCACAACATAAGGCCCTAACAAAAGAATTAGACTAAATAAGAAAAAAACTAAGCAGCCTATAGTTCTTGCTTGTCAGGTCCCCTCCGTCCCATCACCATGGTCACTCTCGAGTCCTTCACCTAAAACAATCATTGTAGAAGAGAGGGTGAGTATATACAATATACTCCGTACGTAGCCCTCACCAAGCACACACCAACATCATGCTCATAACCATAAAGGAAACATACATCGTCATGCTCTATCATTACAGTATGCGAACAACCATAGACATGCTCTAATAACACATTATACATTCATCCATAAACATGCTCTATAAGACCCGATGCTAACCACAATCATATAAAAACAATTATTGTCCACCTGGTTCCCTAACACCTCAAATACAGCTATGCTCACCTCAGATATTCGAGCTCTTTGAAACCATTCTCTTGGTAGTGTCGGCCCCTGACCTTTTATACCCAAAGCCCCCGACACCTAGTGCATCGACCCTCGACCATTTATACCCGAGGCCCCGATGTCTTACAATCTATTGGCCCTTGACCATATGTACCCAAGGCCCCAATAGTTCTCCTTTTAAAAGACTCCTCGCATCGACCCCCGACCATTTATACCCGAAGCCCCGACACTCATCTTTATCCAATATTGGCGTATCGACCCCCGACCATTTATACCCAAGGCCTCGATACCCAATTAGTGACGTATCAGCCCTCGACGATTTATACCCGAGGCCCTGACACTCACCCATTTGCTTCATAACTTTCCTAATTCCACATAACATTTCTAGTGTCCAACCAAGATTTCCGTACTACTTTCCTAATAGCACCAACCACCACAACGCCCACCAACAACAACACCACTAGTATGATTTCAATGCATCTATTAGCTTACCAACACAATTCAGCATGCTTCCACAACATAAGCATCATTCTAATAGCAAAACAATAAACCAAACATGCTTTCACAACATATCAAATCTTAACAACAGCGCCACAGTGAGTTTAGTCATAACAGAGCATAGTCAACAAATTGCCAACGATTGGAGCCCAACACAATTCATCCAAAAACTTAACATCCAACGTCCATGTTCCATAAGCACTACTAGATATAATAAAACTCACGAGACACGCCAAACACTTCATACATATTCAGACAACAAACATTTCCAAAATAAATTCACCTTAACGAACATTCCCTACATTCATACATCATTCTACAATACAAAATTCCCACTATTATCACCGACGGACATTCAACACTAACCAGGCATACAAAACAACATAACCAAGAGTTACACTACACAACCACGTATCAGAACCAATATTAAGCATCATAAAAAGCACATCGGCAACCAAATAACAAGCATCAACGCACGCACCCACCCCCATGCTACTTACTACCAAAAGTCCTAAAGCTCCTAAGCTTGTCAAACACTTCCTACAAGGAAAAAGTACGATTCGAGGTTAGTAGCCAATTGGAAACATTTAAATAATATTGAACCCAAATTTAGATGTGTTTTTACCTACTAACTCACACCAAAACCTCTTGGGTTAGAAGTGGGTCGACGCCGAGGATGTTCTAGCTCCAAAATTCGACTTCGAATGGCCTTAGGCTTGCTGAAACGATGTCAAAAACTGATGGGTAACATAGATTTGGGTCCGATTGAAGGTGGTTCAATGCCGAAAGGAGTGGGTATCAAGAATCAAGCTTCGGTTATGTATGGGTAATCGTCTAACGTTGCCGGAGGGGCTGGATAACACCAAACCGAGGAAAGGAAACGTCAAGAAACTTTTTGGCGTCGCAGATCTGGGCGCGGGGTCACCGGAGGAACGACGTCGGACCTGTTGCCGACGCTGTCCGGTTCTGCTCGGAATGCGTCGCCGCCGTGGAGAAGGCCCACCGGGGGTTGCGCACGTCGCCGGAGGTAGCAGCAGTCGGGCGTCCGGTTCTGCTCGGAACGCGTCGCCGTCGTGGAGAGTCGTGCGCCGCCGCGAGCTGCTGCAGG
The DNA here is from genome assembly GCF_013281855.1 of Momordica charantia. Taxonomy (NCBI): domain Eukaryota; kingdom Viridiplantae; phylum Streptophyta; class Magnoliopsida; order Cucurbitales; family Cucurbitaceae; genus Momordica; species Momordica charantia. The sequence goes on along the minus strand of NW_028275161.1, from coordinate 6,974,468 downwards.
AGGACGCCGGCGTGGGGGACTGCTGTGCCGCTTCGCCGGAGAAGAAGGCCGCCGACTGAACAAGAAGAAGGAGGAGAAGCTTTGGGGGGGGGGGGGCTGTCTGCTAGGGATGAGGAAGAAACAAAGGGAGGGAAAAGAGAAAAAAGAAAAGTGTCAGGTTTCCCCTTTTGTTTTGATTTAAAACAATTTTCCCATTAAGCCCAATCATCCAAGCCCAAAGAAGGAGGAGTCCATTCTGTCAACCCAAGACCCAACATACCAAGCTTGGTTAATAATCATTTAATTGGATTGTTAGAGCCCGATAATTATCGATAAATTAAATTAACATTCACTTTGAAATTTAAATGAAAAATCTCTCGATTCGAGACTAACTGACCTGAGGGACTCGGGGCGTTACACAATGGAAACAATGATCTTGTTCTTGAATTTTGAAAAACAGACAAAATAAAAAGAAACAAAAACACAAAAGAAAAGGAAAATACATGCGATAATAAAACTCATTTTTAAGAACCGTTGTTAAATTAATCGGCAATGAACATCACCACCAATCTTCTTGCTATCCTCTGATAATGACAATGTTGCCTGTAGGAACAATAGTTTTAAAACGAAAATAAGGGAATTGAGAGAGTTGTGGCCACTCCCTGCATTTGTGTAGGGTACGTAGTTGGTTTGTTTTGTTAAATTAAATAAACTAAACTTAATTAATTAAATGAATAAATTAATTAAAATAATTTTTTTTAATTAAATTAATTAACATTAAATTAATTTAATTACTTATTAATCTAATTAATAATCAATTAATCAAATTCAAATATTAATTAAATAAATATATAAATAACTAACAATTAACTATTTATATTTTAATTACATATCATATATTTTATTAAAATCATATATTTAAATCATATTAAAAAAAACTACCTCTTATATAAGTATATTTTTAATATGAGTCCAATTCATATTAATTATTTGAATCATGTTCAATCATTTCTCTCATAATATATAGTATTAATTTTCAATCTTTATCTAAAATTAATATATATTTATATATAATGTATCAATATACACTATATACATTCCCTTTTATAATTTCAACATTTCAAATTATTTCATAATTTTTTTATCATTGTTTCATCCCTTGTGAGCTAGCAAAGTGACCTAATGGACTTAAATATCAGAAGCTCCAACGATACGAGATTAATCAGTCAAACTCATTAATCGAGTTAATCAACATTCATTAACTACGGGTCATTCCACTAAAGACCCCCAGTTACACTCTTCTTACTGTTGAATATTTTCGTGTCCACGGATATACGACCATTAATGGCAAGTCAATCCTTCATGAGTGCTCTACCACGCACGCACCCCTGCTACGTGGCTCTTTCAGTCGAGCGCCAACCTCGCAATGCCCATTCGAAAGTGCTAGCACCCACGTGCCCCTTGTTGCACGCACTCGTGCCCCCTGTCGTGCACCTGCTCCTGTCAGGCGCTAACCTCACAGCACCTCTCCTTACCACAAGCGCCAGCCCCAATTGACCAGCACTCACATGCCTCAGTTTGCTTCCTCAAAACTAAAGGAAAATTAGTGCAAGTATACACCGAATAAACTGTTGTAGTATCTAAACAAGGTCGTCTCCTCAGACATTTAGATTATAAACGGTTTTAGCGATTTCAAATCACCAAAGAGAATAAAAGAAAGATAATAAATGTTATATTGGCTTTGTTTTTGTGGCTAACAAGTAGTAAACAAACAACAAACACTAGGTGGAAGAGAATCTTGACACACCCAGTAGCAATCGTTAAATGAAATTAAAGAAAAACGCGAGAAATGCAATTGAGAAGTAAATCGGGGAGGGGGATTTCCACTTGCTGTTTCCTTATTCAAAAGAATACTATCTCATAACACTTCAATTCACTATTGCCGTAATCTTCACAGCTCTCTCCAGAGATACCGTAGGTACGCTTTAGCTCGATTCCAAGTGTAACTAAAACATGCATTACCACCAATTTATAGGCACTGTAGGACGAACCCCATCTCTGGGTATTCATTTACCTACTTCAAATAAGGAATACTACAACTAAAAGAAGTAGGGCTACTTAACAAGGACTCTCCCGAGCCTCAAGTAAGTTAACACACTATCCAAGTAGGCCAAACAAGTTTAGATGGAAAAATTAAGCATAGCTCCATTAAACAGCAGTTGAAGTTTTGAAATAGCAGACAAGGAATATTACTGAAAGTGTTGAGACATTCCCCTCCCCGAAGGTGACAGTTGGTTCATATTAAGAGGGAAAAAAGAAAATAACCAAGAATGAAGGAGAAATCATTGTCGAAGGTAATAACAGAGAATAAGAAGCTACCTAAGTTGTACAATGTAACCCACGAGTAAGATCGGTACCCTTTAGCACCTTCTTCGATGAAAATCACATTGGTCAACAAGAGAATGTTCCCTCAATTCGATGCTGTCTCAAAATCCTCTCCCTTGTCGGCTAGGGCATTATTTTCTTAAATACCAGATCTTTTAAAATTAGGGCACCCCTTGGATGCTGTACAGACTCGGTAACATTTTCAACTCAAGAAGTTGCTGCACTGTTATAGCTTTGGAGCATTCAGACGAGTTGAAGGCGGCTGACCAGCACTTCTTTTTCCATACTCACCACAGCTCAGGCGAACTTGGCAGCACACCTCTCATTCGTATATGAATTCAATCACTCCTGCAATAACTATTAAATAATGAGCATTTAATCATAAAAATCAGGGAATTTTTTAAATTGCAATAGCTTAGGGTCCACTCGATGTATTCTCACTTTTTCATAGGTTTATTGCTAAAGACCATCACATTTTAGGTTTATTGCTAAAGATCATCACATTTTCGCAGAATAAATGCCCCAAATAGCCTGTTCAACACTCTCTAAATGAAAATTATCACCCCAAACTTAAAATCTTGCTTGTCCCCAAGGAAGATTAAATTTAACATGCCTTAAATATGAAAATAACCTGCATCTAATGAACATACATCTTGCATCAAGCACTGCTTTCTGCTTTCACACCTATTGTGAGCACTTGCTATTGCGTACGGATATGCCTTTGGTAAAAACATCTACAAGAGAGCAGCTAAATTCTTGCTCAAACTCTAACTAAGGCTCTTTCCTACGTGTAACACCCCAGAATTTTCAACATCCCAACGGGGACCATTACTAAAACCACCTAAAAAGTCCCACTGGTACCAGATAATTAAACCACTAGACCTACAAACTATGACGTTCTTATCAGTTAATAATTTAGTAACCATCCAACCTTATAGAAACTTTTCACCGAACTCTTCACTAATCATAAACTATCCACTACACAAAACTAACTTTCTCAAATAGCAGCGAAGCAAAGGCTAAATCAACTTTAGCTTGAACAAATGTACTATCATAATAAATAGCCTTAATAGATCACATCATCAAAGTTCAAGTAGATAAACAAAATTAATGTTCTAAAAAAAAGAATAGTGAACTGTCAGTCCTAAAACATCCTTTAATCCAAATGGAACTTAACAACTCAATTTAATAATCTAATAACAGACTCAGTTACAAATAAACAACTATAACTATCATATCCAAATTGAAATTTAACAATACGACGTTAAATGGTCTCTCTAATCAAGTCTCCTCCTCGCCATCACTATCCCAAGAGCTAGCTCGATACCTGCAAAACTTGAGGGGGGGAAAAATGGATGAGTACAACCACAATACTAAGTAAGTAGCCCTTATCCGAAAGGTCATGCACAAACAGCATGCTTATCAAGGAAACAACGTATCATGCTTATCAAAGAATCATCATATCATGCTTATCATAAATCTGGAGCCTTGAATGAAAAGAAACATATCACAATAAGCAGTTTATGCACAAGTTTAACTAAACATGTACCATACATGTCAAACTCATCCTTACATATTAACTCACTAGTTCTCTTTCTTCATTCCTCCAAGACTTACTCCTTTGAGTCGTACCGACCCCTCACCTCGCATAGCCAAGGTATGGACACTTCTCTACGGTGCTCGGCCTTGGACCTTGACATTTATCCCCAAGTCCTCAACTACTACTCAACATATTGGTCCTTGGCCTCCAAGCAACTTCTAACCAATCACACTATGTTAGTCCTCCAAGTCTAACTCTTCGAATCGTATCGGCCCTTGCCATTTATCACCAAGGCCTTGAATTGTGCATCGACCCTGGACATTTATCCCTAAGGCCCCGACGTATACTCAGTGTATTGGTCCTTGACCGCCACCACATGAAGACCCAATAGTAATCCAACAATTAGACTCATTGTGCTGACTCCCGACCTTTTGTACCCGGAGCCTCGACACTCATCTCTACCAAAGCTGGTGTATCGATCCTCGACCTTTGTACCCAAAGACTCGATTCCCAACCAGTGACGTGCCAGCCCTCTGACATTGTTAGTCCTCCATTCGCTTTATTACATCCTAAAACTCTCACCAAAGTCCTACCATGCTTCTAAACCATGACCCATGCAGAAATTATCTCACGACAATCTAGCATGCGTTATACACAAACATATACAACTATCATTCAGACATGGCCATCCAAAATCACAAGGATACCTTTGTCTCAACATTCAACATGCTCTGGATTCAAAAATAGAAAGCCAACATATATCCTATCAAACAAGTTAACACACTCAACTTTCACAGTCAGCCCAACCAGGACATAACATCAATTCAACTTAGCCAACCAAAATGACATACAACATGTATATAGCTCATAATACAGTATATCCCACATCTACATGTATTTCCAAATGTTACTCAATAATTATAACATAAACAATACTTATAAGGTATCATAAATCTCAAACAATCATTCAAAAGACACTCATAGGCTCTCAATCAACATACATTTCATAGCAACACATAACAAACAATCCCCTTAGTAAGAAACTACTTACCCAAAAGACCTATCGCGTCACTAAAACCTCAACAATCGATACCTAAACAAAAGAGACCAACCTTTGGGTTAGAATCCTACTCAAAACACTTAACTTGCATCTAAACTAAGTTTAGGTGGTCTGTTACCTACTAACGCACCCTAAAACCTCTTGGGTTAGGAGTGGGTCGACGCCGAGGATGTTCAGGCGTCGAAAACCAAGCTCCAATGGCCTTGTGCTAGCTGGCCCGATGCTGAAAAACGATGGGTAACTCCAAATGTCGCTGGAACAAAAATAACACCACGAAACTTGCTGGGCTTCAAAACTCTGGGCTATTCAAGGTTGTCGGAGGGATCACGTCGTCGGTCATAGCAGAGCAACGCGGAGAGACCCACATATATGGTTGATCGGCTGCTACAAGTGTCGGTTCTGCTCGAATCTCACCACAATACACCTACTGAAATGTCGAGATCCGATACTGCTATCATGGGTCACCGGATCTGAAGTTAAATCGGGTTATTCAGCGAAGACGCAGCACTGCGAAACCAGATTACGCCGCTACTCTACGGGTGGCACCGCTGCTCAACGGGTTATGCCACTACTCTACGGGTTGCGCCGCCGTGGTGATGTCGCCGTCGAGAATGAAGCACGCTGGAGAAGGGGAGCCGTCGTCGAGACAACCAAAGCTGGCAAGAAAACACGAAGCCAAAGCCAAAGTTGCCGCTCGATAATGGAAATGCTCGCAGGAGACTGGAAACGCTGGTGAATCGAGGAACGTCGCTGACTAGGTTAATTGCAACATGTTGCTGCCGTCGTCCGAGACTCATCAGAGGAACAATGCGCTGCCACGAAGTGTTGTCGCCGTTGCTGTGGTGGGATTGGCGGGTAGCGGCTGGTGGATAGAGGAAGAAGAAAAAGAAGAAAGGGAGAAGAGAAGGAGCTTTAGGGTTTTCTTTTTGTTTTAATTCCCCTTTTTTTTAAAAAAAAAAAACTAAAAGTCCAATCCCTCATTCTTAAATGAGGTCCAACTAAAAACACAATGGTCCAATACAATAAGTCCAAGAATTACACTCTATAAATCAAATAAAACCCACAACAACCCGAAATAAAATAGTTAACTTAAACTCTATAACCCAAGAATAATAATCCAAAAAGTAGAATTTAGGAAAACTCGTAAGAACCGTGTATTTAAGATTTAACTAAAAATCTCGTACACAAGTCGAGAACTTAAATTATCTGAATCCAATGAAATTAAACTTAATTCCAATTTCGCCAAAAAAATTAGAATTTCAAAATTAGAAAGTCCAAGAATTAAAATTATCAGCTTAGGGAAAAATCAAAAGACACTATTTATCTCTTAAAATAAATGAGTCAGAGAACGCGGGGCGTTACACTACGACTCTGGCATCATCCTGCTTTCCTTTTCTATAACTTCACTTCACGTATAGATACAGTTATTCGCCTACACCACTACCCTTTTATTACCATTCTAGCTTTTCAACTATGTGCTACTAGCCCTTCCTTGCCCTATAGCCCCCTTCTGATATTTATTTATTATTATTTTTTTAAACAGGGCTAAATTACAGGACTAGTAACATTGTCCCTAATGCAACTAACAGCAGGAAAATGATGCTCCCGCATACCCCCAAACTTAGAACTAAGAAAAATGGGTTTACATAACGGGCATTTAGTGCAAGTCAGATATAGATAGTGTAAAGGGACATAAAAAACGGTGTGAATTAGACGGATTGACCGTATGGTGATACTAAGGTAGTGGTTGGCTAGGATAGGTGAGCTATTGAAGCTTCTCCTCTAAATGTTTTCTGTTTTGTAATTGTACTCACATGATGTTGCTGGGGCCTTCGTACTAGAACCTAAGCTAGAGCATGAAAAAAAATTGTGACTGCTCGCAAGCGGACACTCGAGCAAAAAGCTAAATTCAACCCACTGTTGGCCTAATCTTCACGGCTCTCTTCCGAGATACCTTAGGTACGCTTTAGCCTGATTCCAAACATAACTAAAACATGCATTACCACCGATTTGTAGGAGCTGTAGGATGAACCCAATCACTGGGTATTAATCCTCCTACCTCAAATGAGGAATACTACAGCTAAAAGAAGCAAAGCTACTTAACAAGGACTCTCCCGAGCCTTAAGTAAGTTCACACACTAACCAAGTAGGCCAAACAAGTCTAGTAAGATGAAAAAGTTAAGCACACAGCTATTAAATAGTAGTTGTAGTTTTGAAATAGCAAACAACGAATATTACAACAACTGTTGAGACATTCCTCTCCTTACAAGTGAGGGTTATTTCACATTAAAAGGGAAAAATAAAATAACAAATAATGAAGGATAAATCATTGTCGAAGGTGATAACAGAGAATAAGAGGCCTCCTCAGATGTGCAAGGTAACCCAAGAGCAAGATGGGTATCCTTCAGCTCCTTATTTGATAAAAAATCACCTTTGTCAACGAGAGAATTTTCCATCAATTTGATGATACCTCAAAATCGGTCCATAATCTCATTTCCCTTGTCGGCTAGGGCATCATTTCCTTAAATACTAGGTCCTTTAAAATTTGAGCACCCCTTGGATGCTGTACGGATGAGGTAACATTTTCAGCTCAAGGAGTTACTACGTTGTTCTACGGTTTGGAGCATTCAGACGATTTGAAGGCTGCTGTTGGGACTTTATCTACCTTCAAAAAGGGTAAAAACTCGTGCAAGCGCACACAGTCACAAGTAATAATCGAAAGTAATTCAAGGTCGAATCCTCAAGAACTTGTTCCTTTTCAGAATAGCTTGTAACAAGTGAATGGTTCAAATATGCAATTGCGGTTTATGAAGAAAATAGTGATGAAATGTTGTTGTTTGGGGTTTTAACTATTAAGCAATTTCATAAAACTCAACCTCTTTATTACATACCTTAATTTGGATGCAAAACATGGAAAACACAGGACCACATTAGCCGCGGACCCTGAAGTTCTTGCCCCCCTCCAGCGGGAATTAGATGACATGCGCAATCGAATGCGCAGCATGAAGGAGATGTATAATGAGATGATGTGGGAGAATTGAACTGGATCCCACTCAAAGGCTCCAGGTGGAGATGACCTACCGGAGGGAGGAGAAGATCGACATCCGCCCCTTCATCAGGACGATCACGAGCCTATCGCTGATAGTGTGGGAGTTGACTATAGTCCGAGAGATCATGATCTGAGGAAGCACTTAGTTGAAAAGAAGAGGAAGGCCTCACGGGATCCAGGATCTCTCCGTGCTGCTCTGAGAAATACTCCAACTCCGACATCAAGGTGCAGTCAAAATACACACCTTTAACACCAGAGGCCGTAATAACGAGGGAAGAGTTCGACCTGATGAAAAACAAGTTTGATGAACAGGACGAGGCACTTAGGGCGAAGTGCGAAAGGAAAGAAAGTCTTTTTGATAATGGCGAGATGGGCGAATCATCGTTCACCTCGGACATTTTGGATGCCCCTATCACTCAAAAGTTCAAGATGCCCGCCATAAAGCCCTATGACGGGTCCAAGGACTCAAAGGATTATGTGGAAGTCTTTTATGGCCTCATGGACTTCCAGGTAGTGTCTGATGCCATTAAGTGTCGAGCCTTTCAAATCGCTCTCACGGAGAGCGCTCGGTTATGGTACAGAAGGCTTCCGGCAAGGTCTGTAACGCCCCGCGTTCTCTGACTCGTTTATTTTAAGAGATAAATAGTCTTTCGATTTTTCCCTAAGTTGATAACTTTAATTCTTGGATCTTCTAACTTTGAATTCTAATTTTTGGCTAAATTAGAATTAAGTTTAATTTCTTTGGATTAAGATAATTTAAGTTCTCGACCTGTGTAGGAGATTTTTAGTTAAATTCTAAATTCACGAGTTTTAGGATTTTCCTTCCCAAATTGTACTTTTCTTTGAATTATTATTCTTGGGTTTTAGAGTTTAAGTTAACTATTTTATTTCGGGTTGTTGTGGGGTTGATTTTTATTTCTAAAGTATAAATATTGGGCTTTTGTTTTGGGTCATTGTGTTATTTACTTGGGCCACCTTCAAGAATAAGATTTGGGCTTTTAGGTTTTTGAAACAAGTTAAAGAAAAGGGTTTTAAAACAAACTAACCCTAGCCCATTTTGTTTTTCTTCCTCTTCTTCTTCCCCTTCCCTTTCTTGTTGCAGCCGCCAGCCCCCCCCCCCTTCGAACTTCTTCTCCGACGAATCAGCACCGGCACGGCTCCCTCCGGCGACCCAGCTCTCCTCCGACGGCGACGAAGAAGAGCCCAAGCAGCGGCGAAGTATGCAACTGGTGTACCGGCTTCAGCGACGCTCGGGTTTTTCGGCGACCACCACAAGAGAGTGCTCCAGCTTCGCGGCAACCCGATTCGCGGCAACTCTAGCGTCCTGCACCAGTTCCACGGCAACGCATCCTCACGATTCAGCCCGTTCCACCATCGAAGCAGCAGCGACTCGATTTCTGGCGTCCATCGTGGCCGTTCGCGGCGACCACGAACAACGACGATACCCAGCGGCCGGATAATGGCGGGACGACGAGAACCAAGACCTCCTCCGGCGACATCCAACGTTCAGGCTGAACAGCCCAGTTCCGTGACGTTTTCTTCGTTCCGGCGAGTTTCCGTGTTGACCCACCCTTATTAGGAGCTAGATTATCGTTACCCACCCCTCCCGAGGTTGGACCAGCATGATCGAAGCAACACGACGTCAGTTCCGGGATACCCACTCTATTCAACATTGGTTCGGCGTTGACCCACCAATAATCGGACCCAAATCAGCGTTACCCATTCCTTTTTGGTATCGGACCAGCAAGCATAAGGCCGTTCGAGCTCGGATTTGGGAGCCCGAACCTCCTCGACATCTACCCACTCCTAACCCAAGAGTTTTTAATGAAATACTTCGGCGAGCTTAGTAGTGTTATGGCCATTGTGTAAGTAGTTTCTTACTTGAGGGATTGGTTGTTGTGTGCTGAGATGGTATGGTTGTTTGCTCGTGTGCCCATGTGTGATAGTTGCATGTTGCTTGTCGTTGTTATCATTTAATAAACGTCATTGTTGATAAAACTGTTGATATATCTTGGGAAAATTACGTGGTTGTGTGAATAAATTGTAGCCAGGTAATCTTGGATGACTATGATTGAATTGCTATTATGTTGTAATTGGTTTTCATGATGAAATTTGTATACCGGTACTATAATCTGTTGTTTCGAAAGCATATTGAATATTTATGAGAAATCGGTTGTGTTTGATGTATGCTGGGTATTTATCAATTATATTTTGGTTAAGTGGTTTATTGTGCTTTTTTGTGAACGATGCCTGTTGGAGCTGTTGGATCATGTTGGACTATTTTAGATTGATTGGCTTTTACATACGATCATTTTGGTGTATCGCATATTGGACTGTTATGAAATTGTTGATGCATGAGGCATGGCGTAGTAGCAAGTAGGACTCTTATGAGAATTTTGGGACATAACAAAGTAAGTAGCACGGGGGCGAGTGTGTGCGTTGATGTGTGTTAATAGAAATTGTTCTTGCTGATTTTACATTATAAACATGTTTCTCTTATTATTTTAATTGTTGGACAGGTTTGTGAGGTTGATGTTGTTATTGTAACTTGCGGTTATTTTATATATTGGATATGTATATGACTGGTATTCATGTTTGTTGTCTGCAACTTTAGGAACTTACTGATATTGTATGGTTGGTTGGAAGTGATTAGGATTTGTTATGTTGTGAAAAGCATGTTATGTGAAGAATGTCATAGGGTTGTTTGTTGAAGCTTTGTGTGCACTATGCTGTGAGCAGGTTGGTTGTTGTCAAACTTTGTGTCATTGAGACCCGTGATGCATTGAAATCTTACTAGTGGTTGTGTTGTTGTTGGGCTTTGTGGTGGTTGGTGTTATTAGGGAAGTAGTACTGAAATCCTGGTTGGAGGGTAGAACTGATATGTGGAGTTATGAAAGTTACGAAGTGAATGAGTGGGTGTTAGGGCCTCGGGTATAAATGGTCGAGGGCTGATACGTCACTAATTGGGTATCGAGGCCTCGGGTATAAATGGTTGGGGGTCGATACGCCAATAATGGATAAAGATGAGCGTCGAGGTCTTGAGTATAAATGGTCGGAGGTCGATGCGAGGAGTCTTTCGAAAGGAGAACTATTGGGGCCTTGGGAATAAATGGTCAAGGGCCAATAGATTGTAAGACATCGAGGCCTCGGGTATAAATGGTCGAGGGTCGATACGAGGAGTCCTTTGGAGGAAAGACTATTGGGGCCTTGGGTACAAATGGTCAAGGGCCAATAGATGGTGAAGTCATCGGGGCCTCGGGTATAAATGGTCGAGGGCCGATGCTGTAGGGTCGGGGCTCTGGGTATAAATGGTCAGGGCCGACTCTACTCGAAGGAGTTAACTGTGGAAGGCTAGGATAACTATGATAAGCGTAGAGGTATTTGAGATGTTATGGAGACTAGAGGTTGGTAGTTAATGTGTTCCTGGTTGTGGTTGTCACCGAATTTTATAGAATATGTCTATGTTTGAATGCATAATGTGATGAAAAGCATGACAATGAATGTTTCATGATTTGGTTGAGCATAATGTTTGTGTGTTGATTCTTTAATAAGCATGACACGTTGTTCCTTGATAAGTATGTTGTTTGTGCGTGACCCTTCAGATAAGGGCTGCTTACTGAGTACTGTGGTTGTACTCATCCCTCTTTTTCCTCTCCAGTTTGCAGGTATCGAGCTAGCTCTTGGGATGGTGATGGCGAGGAGGAGGCTTGATCGGAAAGACCATTAGCTATGCTGCGTGAAATTAATTTCCTTTAGTTAGGATAGTTTTGGCCATTTAATCTTGTAGTTGAGTTGGTAGTGGTTGGTTTTGTTTAGTTTTATTGTCTAAAGGATGATTGTAAGGGTGCCGATTCATTATTATTTTAGAGCATTAACTTTGTTAGCCTCTTGAACTACGAGATTGTAATCTACATACGATATTTATGAATACATTCGTTTAATTTGTTCGTACTTGAATTAGTTTTTGCTTCATTGCCATTCGAGATGTTAAAATTCATTTAGTGGATGGTTTATAGTTAGTAAAGGTTTCCTTGAAGGGTTTGGTTAACATGAAGTCGGTATTAAATGGTTTATCTGTATAGGATTTGAGTTTCTCTTAAAACTTTAGTGTTGTTGTTCTAATTGTTCAAGCTCTCGTGAGTGTTGAAAATCAGAGTAGCGCAGCGGAAGCGTGGTAGTTCTATTGCTTAGTATTGTTGTGAAGAAAATTCTCTTGTTTATGTGAAAATTTTAGGTAGGCTTAGTAACGGTCCCTGTTTGGAAATGGTGAAATTCCTGGGGCGTTACAAGGTCGATCTTGACCTACATCCAACTGAGGAAATAGTTCATTAGTCAATTCTCTTATCGGCACTACGACAGGAAAAACAGTCACTCACCTCGCCACCATCCGGCAAAAAGAATGCGAGACTTAAAAGAGTACGTGACCGGTTTCCAAGAGGAGTAGCTTAAAGTTACTCATTACTCTGACGATTCGGTCATGTGCTACTTCGTTACCGGCCTGGCTGACGAGACTCTGAACTAAACAAGGTTAGACGGATAAGAGGTCCGACCAGAAGAAGGCAGGTGGCTAAGAAAATGGGAAGTCTGATTCTAAGTCTAAGGACAGGGGATCATCTTCCCAAGGTCGATCTAACTACAGGAGGTCTAACTCGGACTCCAACATGAGGGGGGCATACGACAGGTACACCCCAACCACCATTTCGATCTCCGAGATTCTCACAAATATCGAGGAGAACGGTTTGGAAAAACTCCTCAACCGACCTAATAAGCTTAAAGGAGACTCAGAGGAGTGCAACAAGGACAGGTACTGTCGTTTCCATCTCGATCAAGGCCATGATACCTCGAGTTGTTGGGAGTTGAAGCACCAGATTGAAAACTTGATTAAAGATGGCTACTTCAAGAAATATGTAGGCAAGCTGGGCGCGAGCGCAGCAGAAAAGAAAGAAGAGAGGAAGCGTTCAAGGACGCCGCCTCGGAGAGAGGACTGACCGACGGTCATCAATACCATCTTAGCGGTCCTAGTGGGGGCCGGTTAGGGAACAAAAGGAAGGAGCTGGCTAGGGACGCTCGTTGGGAAGTCTGCACCATTCAAAAGTAGAAGCCGACCTGCCCTATCTCCTTCTCCGACTCCGATCTGAAGGGGGTACACTTGTCCTACAACGATGTCCTTGTGATCTCACCATTCATAGACCATGTCCAAGTCAGAAGGGTTCTAGTAGATGGGTGTTGGGATTTTCTCTACCTTTGAAAAGATTAGAGACTCGTGCAAGTGCACATGGTCATAAGTAATACTCATAAGTAATCCAAGGTCGAATCCTAAGGGACTTGTTGCTTTTCAAAATCAAGTAATGCAGTGAAATGGTTCAAATATGCAATTGTGATTTAGGAAGAACATAATGGTGAAATGTTGTTGTTTAAGGTTTTAACTATCAAGCAATTTAATGAAACTTAACCTCCTTGTCTCCTACCTTTGTTTTAATTCAAAACATGGAAAACACACTATGTTGGGAAAATGCACCAGGAGCAATTCCTGACTTTTCTTGGGATTTGAATTCTACTATTTCACTACCGCTTTTAGTTGCTGCAGAGGCTAGGGTAACCTACAATCATATTCCTATGTGTGATTACAATCCTAGAGAATATCTACCAACTAATTTGCATTATGGGTCAGAGGGCCTATGCCTAGAACCATGTTTTATGCGCTTATTCCTAAGTCACATCCCATATTGGGTTCCTATTTTTTACCTAACTCACCTTTCCCAAGGTTGAGCTTTGGTGTATAGATCAAGTTCCCACTGGCCAAATGGAAGAAAGACGTAAAGAGAAGTTTTTAGAAACCAACCCAAAAAAGTGTCAGGCGCAAGCTGGCCAAAATCCCGAGCGTGTTGAAAATCAAATCATTTGACCAAGACATTCCACAAGGAGGTTGATAACTAATTTATAACATAATTAAATGAAAGTAAATGCATGAAAACATTAAAAAAAAAGTAATTTTCATTGAATTTAAATGAATAAATAAGCCGTACAAGAAGTTCTAGCTTGACCCTCTTCTCTTTCGAGCGTGTGGGGAGTTGAAACTCGCTAGAGAACTTTAAAATAAAATAATGAACTAAGAACGGAAGTAAGAGCTCGAATTAAAAGCACTACGAAAGGTAAAAGTGTGAAAACCGAAGAAATGAACAACTAGAACATGAACATAAACCCTAAAAACGTATTCTACAACTAGAGAGCATCTAAAAAAAGATGAAATGAAGCTTGGAAGGGATGATTTGCTGAGGAATGAATGACTTTCTTTTATAGCACCATAGGTTAGTTAAAACTCCCCTCCATTTTAGGTGAAAAAGGGTTGAGATTCACCTAACCACCTCACTTGGACTTGGACTCACGGTTGTAATCATGTGGGAAATGTCCTCCTTGCCCTTCATTAATGAAACCGTCCGTTTTGACAAATTGCCCTCCAAAAATGCGTCAGGCGCAATTCTGCAAAAAACAGAATTTTGTTATTTTCTTCCAACTTTGACCGCATTTATCTCATAGTTTTCCTAAAGTACCATAGTTTGACTTTTATGAGAAATAATCTATGTATGTTCTACTTTAAGAATATGTGGTCCTTTTTGGCAAATAATAATGGGAAATGGGTCAAAAACGTGGTCAAATAGGGCTACCGACACATGTTTCTGTCGTAAAAAGTCAACCCTAACACACCTCCTAACTTAGCCATTTTCTTGTCCTCAAGCAAAAAAAAAAACAACAACAAATCTAAAACAATCAACATGCCAGAAATATGAATGATCAACAATCCAAATGTTCTAAGTAAATTAATCATATATGTCTTAGGAAAGACTCCACAAGCTAAACGTCCTAACTTTTCTCTCAACCCAACAAACCATAAACCATCATTTATTTTGAAAATAAGAACGATTATAAATCTTCTTCTTTTCTAAAACACAAAACTCTTTTACAAAACCATGGAATATGCACACTTCCGTTTTGATTCAAAATTTTAACATCACGTGGACCGGCTACTAGCCCCTGAGGTTTTCAACACACTAACATCGGTTTCAAACCACAGCCACCCAAAGAAACTTGTTAGGTAGCAACCCGCCATAAAATGATGTCGACAATGGTTTTCTCGAAGTCACCTTAATATGTAAGCTACAACGCTCCAAGATGTTAACGCCACCCTTTTAAACAAAATGAATCTCTATAGTCCGACTCGTGAAAAAGTAAGTGCGTCTTCTTTCCTCTCATGTTTCTTACCACTCTTTTCTTACTCTCACTTTTATTTTTCTTTCCCCCACTCTTATTTTCACTCACGACACCTTTTTTGACTTGCTTTTCTTCTTTTGGACTCTTTTTCATACTCTTTCTTCCGAAAAAAATTTCTTGCATACGACTCTTTTATTGCTTGCATTTTCTTTATTGACACTTTTTTCAAAACATAAAATGCATTTTCTTTCTTAAAACAAAAAGACACACACCGTCCCCCCCCAAACATAAGTGAAACAGTGTCCTGACTGGGGAAAGAAATTGTGAGAGATGCACAATTTTGGCACAAAAAGGACAAGGACTTCCAAAGTAATGAAAAAGTTAAGGTTTCAAAACAAAAAGAAGCAGAACACAGTTTTATAACCAAAACAAAAAGAATGGAAAATGACTCATGGCTTGATCATAGAACTAGGAAATATAATCTATTCATGCGCTTAGGAATCTTCATCGACATGATACAAAAACAAAGAACAGAGGAAAGATTTTCATTAAAAAGATGAACATGTTGATAGCTTAGAAAAGATGCATTGAAGAAGCTAAAGACAAGCTAGTAACTAGAACAAGGAAGCATGCAAGCTTGAACTTTAAACATATGCAAAAACACAACATATATTCCTTCCTAACAGCACAACATCCCAACACTAAACTAAAACAAAAACTAAGCTTAAACAACCTATCATGCAAACTAAAAGAACAAAAACAACCTACACAACCTAATATGCAAACTAATCTAAACAACCTAAACTAAACAACCTAACGTACAAAATTAAGATCCAAATATCAAAACAAAGAGAGGGAGATACTTCCCTACTCATCATCGGAAGACTCATCGTCAGTAGAATCGGTAGGAAAACGGGAAGAAGATGTTAAGTCGGCCACAAGCTCATCGAGGAATGAAGGTGCTTCATCACCGTATATCTTCTTGAGGAAAGCACATGTGGCACGTTGAGTAACTAAAAGAAGCTCGTACTTGTGCCTAAGCTCATCATACTGCTCCCTAGTCACCACCCCCCGGGTCTCGGGATCCACGGAGGTAATGGGAGAATCTTCCTCTCGAACAATGGAATACCCCCGAACTCTTCTTAGGGATGTGAACGGCTTCTTGGGTGTCACAACATTGCCATCATCGGCCTCCACTCCCGCATCCAAACCGTCGTTTGCTCATAGATGTCAAGGGGCTTTAAGGAAAGCTTCCCCGTGGTTGCGACGATCCATGTCTTATGTGGTCTACAAATAAGTCTAACTGCCTTCTCCACTTGTTCGTCTGATGGATGCACCAAAATCTCGTTACCTATGGTATTAAAAACATCCAACAAACCATAGTGAGTATTAATAATGAAAGGAGAGAATTTTACCACTTTACCCCGTACTCTCACTACATCTCGTCGGTTGGGATTGATGGCAGTGTAAAACTCTTTCACCAAGACCTCTGCTACACGCGTAGTTGGGGCAAACAACGCCTCCCAACCATTCTCTACAAGCCTCCTCCTAACATATTCCGGCACCAGCTCTTGGGCCTCATCAAAACCCCTCTCAAGGAGGATATCACATGTTGTGCAGGTGATTACGCTTGTTTACATGCGTAAAAAGAAGGTTTTAGATGCTGTTTTTACAATGTTTCAGCTTTGTTTCAGATTTTTCTCGATCGTTTGAGTTCCAATTCATGCAAAATTCATATATTATGGTTTGTGGTTGGCTTATATTGTATTTATGACATTTTAGGACCATTTGGGAGTGCAAATTAATCAAAAGAAGCAAAAAGACGAAAAAAGCATCATGGGAGGCGCCAGGCGCCTGGGAAGCCTGCAGAAAAACAGGTTTTCTTCCAACTTTGCCCTTAATGAAACGCGTCTTCCAATGCGTTTTGGTGGTTCCAACCGATGCATACGTGTAGAAGAAGTGTTCCACTATCAGTTTGAGCACGATTTGGTCAGTCAAAAGAGTTGGAAATGGGTGATTCACCATCGTTTTAGGACCTACCTAACCAATTCTGCACAGCTATAAATTCCAGCAACTTTTCCACCAAATTCATCAAGCCTTGCTTCCTTCTCTTGATCATTTTTAATGTTTCTTTGTTGCTTTCTAAGTACTTTTGAGTTGCTTTCATTAGTTGCTTTTGGTTTTTAAATCCCGAGTACTTTACATTCTTTTATTGAGCTTTGTTTTGTTTCCATTTGTACTTAGTTATTTTCTACTTATTCAAATATATAAAAATCTAGCACTTTGCTTATTCTCTCTTTGCCTTTACTTTATTTTTAGTTAAGAGAGTTGTGTTTTTGGAGGAAAGAGCACGTGACACTCCCCCTTGCTTGAAAGAGAAGGGCGAAGCTCTCAATCCCGATAAAAACTCTCCGTTAGTTAACTTTTGTTTTTCACACATGCATTCCACATTCAACCATTTTACTTGCTGTATTTTCTTCAATATGTCTTTCTAAATTCCCGTCTCTAGCCCGGTTATGGATAGTTAGCCTTTTATGTCTAAAAAGGGTTGCTAAGAAGTAGTGTTTTTGCTTTCCATTCATTGCTCAACATGTTTTCCCAAAAAGTTAGGATTTAGAGAAGGCCACTGTAAGTCTTAACAAGTCAATACTGAAAAGGTTGCTCATTTGCATTGTTGAGTGGTTAAACCGAGGAGAGGAGCGCCTTAGACATAAGGGTTCCGCTTAAGTAGCCTAGACATAGGACCTTAACTCGAGGTTGCGACTATTTCCATCCTAAAACTAAGATATCTCTCGTAATAGACATATTAGGGAATGTCTTAGGACTTTGAACTTGCTTAGACATAAGTCAAGTGAAAAGCGTAGTCGTTGGTTCCTAAAGTGAAATGCATATCGTCCTTAGCATATCCTCGATTCTTTGTTGGCTAACTTGAAGTAATTCGGGCTAGGTTTTATTATTATAAGTCCGAATCCCAAATCCAAAACCATTATTTGTGACCACTTCCCATTTTACAAGAATCACTCATTCCAACATTCACTATTCTTTAAAACTTTAGAGTTTGGAAATTGTTTAGAAGTCATTGAGGATCGATACTTGGATACTCAGTCCATTTTATATTACTCTGACAGGTGTGCGCTTGCATCTATATAATTGTTACCACGCTTAGCGCGTGCGTTCAGCATAAACGCCCAGTCAGCAGGTAGGCCTCCTCACCCTCCAATCTCACCCTTTTTACTCTTGATGGTGTTTGTTCCGTAGAATCGGGCTCCTCTTCATTGGCCTCCTCAAGTGGCTCTTCTGCCCCTCTTTGCAACCTAGCGCTCTTGGCTTTTTTAGATAGACCAGGCTTGGCTTCTTTTTGGGCACTCAAACGTGCTACAGCGGCATGGGTTCTAGGCCTAGAAATTGCGTCAGGCGCAATTTCTGCCACTTTTTTCTTCTTTTGTGTTTTCTTCACCACTTAGGTCAAGCTCACCTCCTCATCTGAAGTCTCTACAGTAGCAACAAAGTTTGGGTCAGAAACATTCAAACTCGTCAAAGAAGGGGTCTTACCTTGAGAAGAAGAGGAACATGATTCCGCCATGGCCTCACTAGGGACATCCACAGGACCGAATGTTCCTTCTTGCTCTTCTGCAGGGGGTTCCTCATCATCTTGCTGAGATTCATGTGTAACGACCCAGAAATTTCCGCTCACCTCTAGGTCACGTTAACTACCCAACTAATCAAATTTAACCCTAGCTATGACCTGCCAACTTCCTATGCACATAAACTTATAAAGTCAAGTCCCAATCCTCAGCAAATTAACGATAAACCAATCTCATGGAATAACATTCAACAACATTCATGAACTGCTTCACGAGGCAAGTTATTATTCAATTTATGTGAATCTAAACAAATGGAATAAATCTCAAATAGGCACCTAACCTGAAGCAAATCTAACGACAAGGGAAAAGTCTTTCGAATATTTAAATGCAAATAAACCGTTTATTGGCCACAACATAAGGCCCTAACTAATGAATTAAACTAAATAGGAAAAACTAAGCAGCCTATGGTCCTCGCTTGTTAGGTCTCCTCCGTCCCATCACCCTGGTCACTCCCGAGTCCTTCACCTGAAACAATCATTGTAGAAAGGGGGGTGAGTATATGAAATATACTCCGTAAGTAGCCCTCACCAAGCACACACAAACATCATGCTCATAACCATAAAGGAAACATACATCGTCATGCTCTATCATATCAGTATGCGAACAACCATAGACATGCTTTGCTGGTACATTATATATTCATCCATAAACATGCTCTATAAGACCCAATGCTAACCACAATCATATACAAACAAATACCGTCCACCTGGCTCTCCAACACCTCAAATACAACTATGTTCACCTCAGTTATTCGAGCTCTTCGAAACCATTCTTTTGGTAGTGTCGGCCCCAGACCATTTATACCCAGAGCCCGACACTAGTGCATCGACCCTCGACCATTTACACCCGAGGCCTCGATGTCTTACAATCTATTGGCCCTTGACCATTTATACCCAAGGCCCCAACCCCCGACCATTTATACTCGAGGCCTCGACACTCATCTTTATCCAATATTGGCGTATCGACCCCTGACCATTTATACCCGAGGCCTCGATACCCAATTAGTGACGTATCAGCCTCCGACCATTTATACCCGAGGCCCTGACACTCACCCATTCACTTCATAATTTGTAAAACTCCACATATCGTTTCTAGCCTCCAACCAAGATTCCAGTACTAACCCCTTAATAACACCAACCACCACAACGCCCATCAACAACACCACCACTAGTATGATTTCAATGCATCTCACAACTCACCAACACATTTCAGCATGCGTCCACAACATAAATTCATTCTAATAGCAAAACAATAAATCAATCATGCTTTCACAACATATTAAATCTTAACAACAACGCCACAGTGAATTTAGTCGTAACGGAGCATGGTCAACAATTTTTAAACGACTGCAGTCCAACACAAATCACCCAAGCACTCATTATCCAACATCCACAAACATTCAGCATTGCCAGATATAATAAAAAACTCATAAAACATGCCAAACACTTCATACAGATTTCAGACAACAAACATCCCCACCATAATATTTATTTTAACGAATATTCCCTGCAAACACACACCATTCCACGACAGATTTCGACAGCTCAACAATACAAAGTTTCTACTATTATCACCAACGAACATTCAACACTACCTAGGCATACAAACCAACATAAACGAGAGTTATACCGCACGACACCGTATCAGAACCATTTTCAAAACATCATAAATGGTACATCGACAAATAAATAATAAACACCAACACACGCACACACCCCCGTGCTACTTACTCACAACCGCTCCCTTAAATGTTGCGCCGACTCTACACCTAAGCACACCGAAACAGAAAAAACAGCACATTAAACAACCTATTTGGCCTCCGAAATTCAACTCTAAAAGGATTCGAATGACACATTACCCCCAAACCGGCTTCGTATGGATGTGGGTCACCTAGATCTAGCTTGCCAAGGTGTGGGTAGCCTAAATCGAGCTTCGAACGAGCGTGGGTCACCGCCAAACGTCCCAAAACACCGCTGTAACGTTCAATCTCTGCCGCTGTTCCGCTGCTGTACGCCGTTCGCCGTGCGCCGCCGTGAGGAGGGGTCGCGCCGCCGCTGGAGCACCGGGAGTCGCCGGCCGCCGCGGTTCGAACGCTGCCACGGGAAGATTGCGCCGCTGCTGCTCAACCCGCGCGCAGAACCGCCGCCGTCGCACCACGCCGGAGGAGGGAGCCTCGCGCCGCCGCTCGGAACCACCGGATCTGCTGCTTCACGCCGTCGATCGCCGCCTCTCGCCGCTCGTGGATCTGCCGCTGCCGAATGCCGCTGTCCGTGGAGCCGATATGCCGCTGCCACCGTCGGGGTTGCCGGAAAACAGGAATGGATCGGGGAGATGAAGAAGAACCAAAGAGGGAAAACGGCTAGGGTTGAAGGGAAAGAAGAAGAAAGAAAATGAGCTTGGGGCTAGGGTTTTCTTTTCCTTTTGTTTTGTTTTAAAACTCATTTACCCCAATGGAGGCCCAACGCATTCAGGCCCAAGAGGAAAGAAGTCCATCCCCCTTAAAACAAGACCCACCAAACCGAGTCGGTAATTATTAATTTAAATTGGAGTTTAGAGCCCGATAGTAAGGGTAACTTTAGTTAACGATCCATAAATTTAATTAACAATCAATTTAAAATTACTGAAAAAAAAATCTCCCGATTCGGGACTAACTAACCTGAGGGACTTGGGGCGTTACATCATGCACCGGAGTTTGTACTCTCACTTCATATTGAGAGATATCGTCATTTTCTTCTTCCTCTTCAAACTCATCTCCATGCACTTCTTGGAATAATTCTCCAAGATCTTCATCTTCTCTATCAACATTCAATTGTTCTTGTGCTGCCCCACTGTTTCCATCATCTTCCAATGGATCCTCTCCCCTAGCTTCATTCAACGCCACCAAAATTTCGGCAATTTTTTACGTTGTCATTTCCTGTTCTAAATCATCAAAAACTAGGGGCTTTTTAGTCAAGATGGGATCTGGAAAAGATGGAGACAAAATACCTTGTAGAGTGGCCGGTGGAGTCTCATCCATAATTGCGCCAGGCACAATTTGGCATTGAATTTCGACCGTGGCCGAATCTGAATGCTCCAAGGGCTCCGTGTCGTGTTTCGAGTCTCCATGAACCTGTTATTGACCTTCAACATGCATAGCAACAGTAGTGGAAAGAGGGGGAGGGATAGATAGTTCTAAAGACTCAGAAACGAGGTTATTGTGAGAAAGATTCATCCTACGACGTATACTCATGCTATTTAGCTCAAGTTGAATCTCCTCACTCAATTTCTTTGAGTTTTCCATGAATTATTGCCATTTTATGTTTAATTCCTCAATTTCGCATAAACTCTCTCATTCTCTTTCTCCCTAATTTCGTTATTTTTACTGAACATCTCCGCTCTCTCTTGAAGTGCAGCTATTTATTCATCTAAAACAACACCTTTTTCCTCTAGAGATTGATTTTTTCAAAGATAAACTTTATTAACACCTCATAATTTCTTTTCACTAGAACCTTCTTTATTAACCCTAGCATCATGAGATTCCATATTGATTTTTTCAAAATTTGTAACACCTATGGATAGATTTCTCCTAGGGTTCATTCTTATAGCTTCCTCATATTTTCTTCTTTTTTCCCTAGGATCAAACACTAATTTTTCATGAGAAATCATAGGAGGTTCAAGAGGAATCATACCCAGTTTGGTTTGTGGAGGCAACAACACTCTCTTCTTCTCCTTCTATTTGTCATGTGGCTTGGAGGAAGATGAACCTTCTATGGTTCTTGAGTTTGCTTCATGATCGACAACGAAAATCCCTCCAATAAACCCTAAATGTGTCGAAAAAGAGAGAGATGAGAGAGACTTTGAGATTCTTTAAGATTTCTTGAGAGAAGATCTGAAAACAGGTGAGAAAATCTTGGTGAAAAATCGTGAATGGGGTGTTTTCAAATTCTAGGGCTTTTTGTTTTATGTTTTAAAACATATTAAAAACATAAGTGGGTTTAAAACTGGGCCTCCTTTTGATTTAAAAACAACACAAATCCCATTTAAACATAACCCACATAAAGCCCACGAAAGTCCTAATCCATAACTCAAAAATCGAAAAAAAAATTTCTTAAATTGCGCCTGGCGCAATTTTGACGATGGTCGGATCTTGATCCTACAAAATTCAAATGCGAAAACAAAAATTAATTTGCAATCTACACAAAGAAGCCTTAAAGAAAATGTAAAAATTTCGCAAAAAGAAGACAAAAAATATTTTGCACAAAAACGCCCTCAACACGACTGATGGACTGTTTTCACTGTTTTTTTTTTATGATTAGGCATGCTTAACAAATAGACAGTAGTTTTAGCAGTAGCAAACAAGGCATTAAGTATGATAAGGAGCCTTGGGTCCATAGAATTTTAATGCTTATATGACCCTAACTTGTAAGACTAAACATGATATATGTTATCCAAAAAACATCTCAGCATGCTATCTAACTTATGCAAATATTTTTACCTAGAAAATATCATGACTAGGCACAATTGAACAAAACAACATTATATCAACAACGAAACAACGGTTAGAAAACTCCCTTGATTAATCCGATGAGAAAATAACAGCCACTAAGTGGCGTTTTTTTCTAGGCATTCCATATTTAAGTCTTACTTTGTTCTTTCTTATGGAATAATGCTCACTGCTCTTTGCCTTATGCCTTGCTTATTTTCTTGGGAACTCCAATCCTGTACTAAGAAAATGAAATTATTAAAACGTTAAGGACATAATAAAAAAACTGGAAAGTAAACAAACATGACACTAATGTACAAAACTTCCCTCTTATTGATTTTACTTTGAAGAACGTTGGAGGCTTTCAACTTTCACTCATTTCCTCAAGCTCATTTGATCTCTCTTCTGCTACTACCATGTCACATTTTCGCTCCTTCAGAGCACAATATGCTTTAAGGTCTAGCTCGAGGGGTAGGTGACTTACTTGTATGCATTGATTTTTGAAAATTGGAATTTGGGGTGAAACTTTAACGAAGAACCCTTCATGTGAACCTATCTCATCTTCTCCTATTTCTTCATTTACTTGATCCTTTACAGGTTTGGTCAACTCTTCCTTCTGTATGTATTGGGTTATCTCTAAGGAGCATCGAGGTAAAGGGAAAAGCGGTCCAATATTTAGAAGTGATGGGTTTAGGTCCATTGTAACCTCATGCTCCATTACCTCTATCAGTTTCTCAGGTTCAACTTCCGTATTCTTCCATACCTCATTTATTACTTCAGGAATTGGTGGATCATTATTGTCTATTGGGAGCTCAAGTTCGTCATCTTCAAGCTCACCCCTTTCATTGAATGTCTCACCTTGCTCTTCCATATTGGTAGGCAATGCTTCTGGTGGACTATTCCTCAACTCATCTGCCACTTGCTCAATTTGGCTCTGTAGCCTACGTAACGCTTCATCAGTTCTTGCCATAAAATTTATCGTAGTTTGTTCAAGACTAAAACTTTCCAATAATTGCGTTTTTCTGGCATCCATGGTTGATTGTATTCCTGTTGAGGTTGTGACGGGAATTCTGGTGGGAATGCATGCTCATACGGATGGAATATACTTTCATGTTGAAGCTCTCCCCATAGGAAATTTGAATGATCTCTCCAATCTTGGTTGTATGGATTTGAATAATGGTTGAATTATTGTTGGTTCCCTTGTTGACCTGGATAATAAAAAGACGACGGATTAGATGGACAATATTCCATTGAATGACAAATATCACTACAATATAAACAAAATTGATTAACAGGAGCTATGGGCATGTTACTTCCCATTGGAAGATTATACAAAAATTGAGACTCCATTTCAAAAACTTCTGCTCGTTGTTGGTTCATTACAAATAAAGTCTTCTTTTTTTTTTCATTTCTCCTTTTTTTTTCTTTAGTTTTCTTAACCTCTATTCTCGCCTTAACCTCCTTAGGGACCCCTGTAAGACAACCTTTATGCTAAAAAAAAAAATTGGCCCTTTAAGGTTATACAAAACAATTAATATCAAGGAACAGATGCATGAAATAATCACACTATGAAACAATTCACTTGAAAAAAAAATATATATGATTTTGAAAATTACATCCCCGGCAACGGCGCCAAAAACTTGTTGGGATTTTCTCTACCTTTGAAGAGATTAGAGACTCGTGCAAGCGCACACGGTCACAAGTAATACTCGGAAGTAATCCAAGGTCGAATCCTCGAGGACTTGTTGCTATTCAAAATCAAGTAATGCAGTGAAATGGTTCAAATATGCAATTGTGATTTAGGAAGAATATAATGGTGAAATGTTGTTGTTTGGGGTTTTAACTATCAAGAAATTTAATGAAACTCAACCTCCTTGTCTCCTACCTTAGTTTTGATGCAAAACATGGAAAACACACTATGTTAGGAAAATGCACCAGGCGAAATTCCTGACTTTTCTTGGGATTTGAGTTCGACTCTTTCACTACCGCTTTTGGGTGCTGCAGAGGCTAGGGTAACCTACAATCATATTCCTATGTGTGATTACAATCCTAGAGAATATCTACCAACTCATTTGCATTATGGGTGAGAGGGCCTATGCCTATGACCATGTTTTATAGGCTTATTCCTAAGTCACATCCCATATTGGTTTCCTATTATTTTACCTAACTCACCTTTCCCAAGGTTAAGCTTTGGTGTATAGATCAAGTTCCCACTGGCCAAATGGAAAAAAGACGTAAAAAGAAGTTTTTAGAAACCAACCCAAAAAAGTGCCAGGCGCAATCTGGCCAAAATCCCGAGTGTGTTGAAAATCAAATGATTTGACTAAGGCATTCCACAAGGAGGTTGATAACTAATTTAGAACATAATAAATGAAAGTAAATGCACGAAAACATAAAGAAAATAATTTTCATTGAATTTAAATGAATAAATAAGCCGTACAAGGAGTTCTAGCTTGACCCTCTTCTCTCTGGAGCGTGAGGAGAGTTGAAACTCGCTAAAGAACTTTAAAATAACAGAATGAACAAAGAACGGAAGTAATAACTTGAATGAAAAGCACTACGAATGGTAAAAGTGTGAAAAACGAAGAAATGAAAAACTAGAACATGAACATAAACCCTAAAAATGTATTCTACAACTAGAGAGCATCTAAAAGAAGATGAAATGAAGCTTGGAAGGAATGATTTGCTGAGGGATGGATGGCTTCCTTTTACAGCACCATAGGTTGGTTGAAACTCCCCTCCATTTTAGGTGGAAAAAGGTTGAGATTCACCTAACCACCTCACTTGGACTTGGACTCGCGGTTTTAATCATGTGGGAAATGTCCTCCTTGCCCTTCATTAATCAAAACGTGTGTTTTGACAAATTGTCCTTAAAAAATGCGCCAGGCGCAATTCTGCAAAAAACAGAATTCTGTTATTTTCTTCCAACTTTGACCGCATTTATCTCATAGTTTTTGTAAAGTACCATAGTTTGACTTTTATGCATAAATAATCTATGTATGTTCTACTTTAAGAATATGTGGTATTTTTTGGCAAATAATAATGGGAAATGGGTCAAAAACGTGCTCAAACAAGGCTACCAACACATGTTTCTATAGTAAAAAGTCAACCCTAGCACACCCCCAAACTTAGCCATTTGCTTGTCCTCAAGCAAAAAAAAAAACAACAACAAATATAAAACAATCAACATGCTATAAATATGAATGATCAACAATCCAAATGTTCTAAGTAAATTAATCATATAAGTCTCAAGAAAGGCTCCACAAGCTAAACGTCCTAACTTTATTCTCAAGCCAACAAATCATAAACCATCCTTTATTCTAAAAATAAAAACGATTCTAACTCTTCTTCTTTTCTAAAACACAAAACTCTTTTACAAAACCATGGAATATGCACACTTCCGTTTTGATTCAAAAATTTTAACATCACGTGGACCGGCTACTAGCCCCTGAGGTTTTCAACACACTACCATCGGTTTCAAACCACTGCCACCCATAGAAACTTGTTAGGTAGCAACCCGGCATAAAATTATGTCGACAATGGTTTTCACGAAGTCACCTTAATTTGTAGGCTACCATGCTCCAAGATGCTAATGCCACCCATTTAAACAAAATGAATGTCTATAGTAGTTCGGCCTATAATGTCATCTTCGGACGACCTATTATTCATTTACTTCGGGCCATCCCATCGACTCTACACCAAGTTATGAAGTATTCTATGATCAACGGAGTCGACATGATCCGAGGAGAGCAGAAAACGTCCCGAGAGTGTCATACCTCCGCACTCAAAGGGTCAGTAGTCTACGTTTTGGGAGAGCAGTCAGTCTTCCAAGTTCAGCAACACAGACTTGTGAGAACGAGTTGCCCAAAACTAACCAACGAGAGGTGGTGGCACCACCTGAAGAGTTGAAGCTCGTCCCTCTACTCAACCCAAAGAAACAGGCGAGCATAGGCAGCAAGCTGGGGGCTACGGACAAGGAAGAACTCATCTCTTTCCTCGGGGTGAACTCCGACGTGTTCGCATGGTCTCATGAGGATATGTCGGCTATGGATCCGAAGATCATGGTTCATCGCCTTAATATCGACCTATCATTCCGACCTGTTAAGCAAAAAAGATGACCTGTAAATTGAGAAATGAGTGATGTCATTGTTGAGGAAGTAAACAAACTTTTAAAAAATGAATACATAAAAGAAGTTTTGTATCCTGAGTGGCTCTCTAATGTTGTCCTTGTTAAAAAATCAAACGAAAAGTGAAGTATGTGTGTAGATTTCACCAATGTTAATAAGGCTTGTCCAAAAGATTGCTTCCCATTGCCAAGGATCAACCAGCTCGTAGATGCCACAGCCGGGCATGAGATGTTCACCTTTATGGACGCCTACTCCAGATACAACAAGATAAAAATGTATGAGCCAGATCAGATCCACACCTCTTTCATAACCGATCAAGGCCTATATTACTGAAAGGTCATGCCCTTCGGTCTAAAGAACGTGGGGGCGACCTATCAAGGATGGTGAACAAGATTTTCGCCAACCAAATCGGGCGCAATATGGAGGTCTATGTGGATGATATGCTTGTCACAAGCAGGCAAGCCAGGTTGCACCTGGCTGACCTGATTGAAGCCTTCACGGTACTTTGAAAGTATCAAATGAAGCTAAATCCCGCCAAGTGTGCCTTTGGAGTCTCGTCTGGAAAATTCCTAGGGTTCATGGTCAATAATCGTGGCATAGAGGCTAACCCAGAGAAGATAAAGGCCGTTCTCGAGAAGCAAGCACCAAGGACCCTTAAGCAGCTACAGTGCCTTAATGGGAGAATCGCTACCCTCAACAGGTTCGTCTCCAGGTCCACCAACAGGTGCATCCCCTTCTACAAAGTATTAAGAACTAAAGGGCCATTCGAATGGACAGTTGAGAGTGAGGCAGCTTTTGAAGAACTCAAGAGTTACCTGTACTCGACACCACTACTCGCGAAGCCCATGCCAGGAGATAGATTACATTTATACTTGGCCGTGTCGGACAGTGCAGTCAGCTCGGCCCTGGTTAAACAAGATGGATTACGACAGAGTCCTATCTATTACACAAGTAGGGCCATGACCGAGGCCGATACCAGATATCCCCAAATGGAGAAACTGGCCCTCCCCTTAATAAGCGCGGCACGGAGACTAAAGTTGTACTTTCAAGCCCACACTGTGAACGTGCTCACGAACTTGCCCTTGAAGCGATCTTTCATAAGCCAGAAACGACTGGACGGTTGATGAAATGACTGTGGAGCTAACTGAGTACGACGTCCAGTTCGAGCCTCGAACGGTTATAAAAATATAGGTCGTTGCAGACATCATAGCCAAACTAACACGTCCGCCAGCTCAAACCTCCTCGTCCGACCAGCCGTGGACGATGTACATGGATGGGACATCAAATGAGAAAGGGTGTGGCACAGGTGTGCTCCTCTTGGCCTAAGATGGATGCACTTCGAATATGCCCTGCGCTTCAACTTTCATACCTCGAACAATGAGGCCCAGTACAAAGTCCTGTTGGCTGGACTGCGCATGGCAAGAGCGCTGTGGGCCACTCACCTTCGAATGTTCAGTGATTCACATATGGTGGTGAATCAAATTAAATAAGAGTATCAAGCAAAAGATATTCGGATGGAGAAGTATTTGGGAAAGGTCAGACCGAACCTTGCTTAGTTCAAGGCCGACAAAATCAGACAATTCCCAAGGTCACAAAATTCCAATGCTAACGCCTTAGCCAAATTAGCGTCTGCTTATGAGACCAACTTGGCGAGGTCGGTCCGAGTAGAAATATTGGACAATCCATCTATCTTGGAACCAGACATGATGGAGGTCGACTCCCACCTTCAGTCATGGATGGATCCGTTCAAGGATTTTCTAGAGGGTAAAGTCTCGCCAGACCCAAGGGAAGCCAAAAAATTGACAAGGAGAGCAGCTCAGTACTTACTCCGAGATGGGACACTATACCGACGCAGCTTTTCCTTACCTCTCCTTAAGTGTATTTCCAAAGAAGATGGAAATTACGTTCTTATAAAAGATCATGAAGGTGTTTGCGGCAACCACTTGGGGGCCAGGTCCCTGTCAACAAAAGTCATTCGTCAGGGTTACTACTGCCCCACGATACACCGAGATGCAAAGGAGTTTGTGAAAACATGCGCAATTGCCAGCGCTTTGCAAATCTCGTCCACCAACCTCCCTGCTGCTGACTCCGGTCTCAGCACCATGGCCCTTTTCGTAATGGGGAGTTGACCTTATCGGGCGTTTCCAATCAGGCAAAAGGTAGACCAAGTATGCAGTTGTTGCCGTAGATTACTTCACTAAATGCATCGAAACCGAACCCCTCTCGACAATCACGGAGGCTTGAGTCACGACCTTTATTTGGACAAATGTAGTCTGCCGTTTCGGTATACCCAATGCTATTGTGACTGACAATGGCAAGCAGTTTGACAACGGCAAGTTCAAAGACTTCTACTCGTTCCAACTCACCCAAAGGCTAACGGACAAGTGGAGGCGGTTAATAAGAACATTATGCGTGACCTCAAGCTACGACTTGATGCCAGGAAAGGACGGTGGGTTGAGGAGCTACCCGAAGTACTCTGGTCATATCGAACCACGCCTCGGGAAGGACTTGGAAGCTACGGCCCACTTTCTAAATGTTACAGACAACTCGATCCAGGTCCTTCGTGTGGAGACATGTGAGTGGGGGTATCCTATATAATGAGTTTGTATAAGACTGG
Organism: Momordica charantia; assembly: GCF_013281855.1. NCBI lineage: Eukaryota > Viridiplantae > Streptophyta > Magnoliopsida > Cucurbitales > Cucurbitaceae > Momordica > Momordica charantia. The sequence goes on along the minus strand of NW_028275161.1, from coordinate 6,944,396 downwards.
ACCGCGAAATAATCAATCTTTAGATGTAACACCGTTAACTAACAGATTGCTATTTCTTAGGATGACCAGGCAACTCATTCTCAATCTTGAGTGAGTTATGGACTCCTGCCCGTAAGGGCTCGTCCTTTGATCTGTATGGGTGAGAGTGGTTCGAGTCGCCAACTCAATATTCCTACCATTTTAGGGATGAGACCGAGTGGGGAGATAGGAACATAACTTCACAAGATGAAATTCATTCCTCCCTCACTTTAGGGAGTAGATGATTGTTCTCTTAAATGCTACCTCCGAGACTTGAAAAAGGGGCCCCACCCTCTCATTTGCCCGAGAGGGACTTCCGGTTATTGGTGGAACCATAACCGGGTTGTTCATTACAGGAGCAGTGGTATATAAAGAGTAAGATGTAACTCAGGAATAAAACGGTAATTGACCCAGCTTGAGTTACAAGCACTCGTGAAGGATTGACTTGTCATTAATAGTTGTATATCCATGGACACAAAAACATTATGCAGTGAGAAGAGTGTAACTGTGGGTCTTTAATGGAGTAACCCGTAGTTAACGAATGTTGATTAACTCGGTCAACGAGTTTGACCGATTAATCTCGTATCGTTGGAGCTTCTGATCTATAGGTCCATTAGGTTCCCTTGCTAGCTCATAAGGGGTAAAACGATGATCAAGTTTTTGGAAAATTTTGAAATGTTCAAATTACTCAAGGGATTATATGTATATTGATACATTATAATGTATAGTTAATTCTAATTGAAAATATATATTATGAGATAAATTATTTGAATGAGAGTCAAATAAAATTAATATCAATATGATTCATATTACAATTATAGATTAAAAATAATATGCATAAGATGTGGATTACAATTATAGGTTATATGAGAGAAATGCTTTATAATATCATTCTATTTTCATAATAAATAATTAAGTGTTAATGATTTATTTAGTTAATATATATATTTAATTAATTATTAATTATATTAATAATTAATTATATATATATTAATTATTATTAGTTAATAATAGAAAACCCCTCTGCAAAAATGTAGAGGACTTGGAAGTTGCTTATGACGTGGGGAGTTACTCCACGTCCTATTTTTTCTCTGGTTTTGAAGTTTGTTTTGCAATAGAGATAAGGCACTCCCAGCATTCCTCTAATGATTTGATATAAAGTTCTCTCTTTGAAAACAAAATAAACAAAAATTCCATTGCATTCCAAATTGTTGCTCCCACAAGCAATTCTCGATACCTAGGGGATAGCACGGAAGACCATTTGGTGGTGTTCGTTGCTGTTTTCATGGAAGAAAAGTTCTTCAAAGGTAAACAATTTTTTCTCTATATTTCCTTTTCACCGTATGAATGTTGTTTTGCAAAATTGATGAACGACGATCATCGCTTTCCTGCGAGATTCACATCCCATCAGAACAATATATAACTGATATACGGTATATATTCAACATACAATGTATATATTTAAAATATAGTATATAATAAATATACAATATATATTCGATATACAAGTGGATAATGTTTCAGTAATAACCTAAATGGTCTATAGTACATGGATGAGGTTGGCTACCTTATCCTGGTAACACTACAAATATTGCCCGCTTTGTAATAGTTACAAACGCCTCTATCCAAGTCATTCATGTGGAAACATGCCAGTGGGGGTATCCTATACAATGAGTTTGTATAAAACCGGACGGCGAAATAATTAATCCTTAGTTATAACACCGCAAACTAACTGGATTAATATTTCATAGGATGACTAGGTAATTTGATTTTAATCCTGAACGAGTTATGGACTTATGCCTATAAGAAATCGTCCTTTGATTTGTATGGGTGAAAGTAACCCGAGTTGTCGACTCAATAATCCTACCATTTTGAATACAAGACAAAGTAGGTGTTAGGTTTTATGCACTAAACTCGTGGTTTGTAAACATAAAACAAATGTTTATTCAATAAAGTTTTTATTTATATTTGTCTTATAATTGCATTAACTAAAATCCAATAAACGAACATCCGAGGTTATGTCATGTAACTGGAACAGTATATAACAGATATACAGTATATATTTAATATACAGTGTATATATTTGATATATAGTGTATACATATACAGTATATATTCAATATATAGGTGGATAATGTTCCAGTAGTAATATAAAGGGTCTATAGTATATGAATAAGGTTGGGTACCTTATCTTAGTAACACTATGGATACAGTCCCTTGTTTAACTGATTCGTGTAGGACATGCGAGTGGGGATAAGACCAGACAGAAATAATTAATCTTTAGCTGTAACACTGTTAGCTAATAGATTAATATTTCAATAAGATGACCAAGTAACTCGATCTCAATCCTGAGTCAGTTATTTACTCCTACCGGTTAGGGCTCCTTTGATTTATATGGGTGAGAGTGGTCCAAGTTGCGGACTCAATATTCCTACCATTTTGGGGACGAGACCGAGTGTGGAGCTGGAAACATAACTACACAAGATGAAATTCACTCCTTCCCGACATTAGAGTAAGTAGAAGACTGTTCTCTTAAGTGATGACATTGGGACTTGAACAAGGGGCCCCACCCTCTCACTGGCCCGATAAAGACTTCCAGTTATTGGTCCAGCCATAATCCGGTTCTTCATTAGGGGATCAATGGTACTTAAGGTCCAAGATGTAACATAGGGGTAAAACAGTAACTTGACCCAACTGTGGTTACAAACATTCGTGAAGAATTGACTTGTCGTTAATGATCAAAATCTATGGACTCAGAATATTCTACAGTGAGAAGAGTGCAGCTGTGGGTCTTTAGTGCTGTGATCGACGGTTAACCAATGTTGATTAATATGGTTAATGAGTTTAATCAGGTAATCTCGTATCGTTCGAGCTTCCGATCTGTAGGTCCATTAGGTCCCCTTGCTAGATCGTAAAGGATAATTAAGAACATTTAGTCTTGAAAATAATTTGCATTTTTCAAATTAGTTAAAGGGAATTAAGATTAATTGTATGAGATGCAATTAATATTGATACATTATAATATAAAGTTAATTTTGAATTGGATTCAAAATTATGACAGTGATGTATATTATAATTTGATTCTAATATAGTTGATTAATTTAAATTTAATTTAATTAAATATGATTTAATTAAACTAATGATATATATTAAGTTGTTTAAATTAAATCATATTTAATTAAATTAAATTAATAATTCTTCTTTTCCAATTATTTAAATTAGATTTCATTAATTAATATTTTAATTACAAATTTTTTAATAAAAATAAAAGAAATGAAAGAAAAAAGGGAAAGAAATGGGAGGAAAATGTAACGCCCCAAGAATTTCATCATTTCCAAACAGGGACCGTTACTAAGACTACCTAAACTTTTCACATAAACAAGAGAATTATCTTGACAACAATACTAAGCAATAAAGCTACCACGTTTCTCCTGCGCTACTCTGATTTTCAACACTCACGAGAGCTTGAACAATTAGAACAACAACACTAAAGATTTAAGGGAAACTCACATCCTATACAGATAAACCATTTAATACCGACTTCACATTAACCAAACCCTTCAAGGAAACCTCTACTAACTATAAACCATCAACTAAATGAATATTAACATCTCGAATGACAATGAAGCAAAAACTAATTCAAGTACGATCAACTTAAACAAATGTATTCATAAATATCCTAAGTAGGTTACAATCCCGTAGTTCAAGAAGCTAACAAAATTAATGCTCTAGAAAGAATAATGAATCGGCAACCTTACAACATCCTTTAGACAATAAAACTAAACAAAACCAACCGCTAACAACTCAACTACAAGACTAAATAGCCACAACTATCCTAACTAAAAGAAATTAATTGCACGCAGCATAGCTAATGGTCTTTCCGATCAAGCCTCCTCCTCGCCATCACCATCCCAAGAGCTAGCTCGATACCTGCAAACTGGAGGGGAAAAAGAAAGATGAGTACAACCACAGTACTCAGTAAGCAGCCCTTATCTGAAGGGTCACGCACAACAACATACTTATCAAGGAAACAACGTATCATGCTTATCAAGAATCAACATATCATGCTTATCACAACTCTCGAGCTTTGAATAGATAGAAGCATATCACAAGAAGCAGTTTATGCAAATGTTTAACTATACATGTACCGTACATGTCAAACTCATCCTTACACATTAACACACTATTTCTCTTTCTTGACTCTTCCAAGGCTTACTCCTTCGAATTGCATCGGCCCTTGCCATTTATCCCCAAAGCCCGACACTCATCTACAGAGGCTTGGCGTTCAACCTTGCCATTTATCCCCAAGGCCTTGAACTGTGCATCGACCCTTGACCATTTTTACCCAAGGCCCCAATAGTATTCCTTCCAACAGACTCCTCGCATCGACCCTCGACCATTTTTACCCGAGGCCTCGATACTCAATTAGTGACGTATCAGCCCCCGACCATTTATACTCGAGGCCCTGACACTCACCCATTCACTTTCTCCAAGAATCCAACTCTCACCAGAATTTTACTATATACTTTCTTAACCATGACCCATGCGTCTTTCAGCTCACAAACACAATTCAGCATGCTTCCACAACATAAACAACATTCTAATGATGAAATGATAAATCAATCATGCTTTCACAATATAACCTTTCTTAACAACAGCTCCACAATGAGTTTTGTCACAACAAAGTATAACCAAACAAATTTTAAACAATTAGAGCCCAGCCCAGTTCACCCAAAACACTTAATATCCAACATCAATATTCAATAAGCGTTGCTAGATATAATAAACACACGAAACACGCCGAACAATTCATGCATATTCAGACAATAAACATCCCCACAGCGATTCTCAGTAGTTTAGCAAAGCAGAATTTACACCATTACCACCGACAAATATTCAACAACACTCCAAGTATACAGATTACCACGACCGAGAGCTACCTAACACATCAGCTTATCAAAAATAATATCGAACATCACAAAAACAGCATATTAGAGGCCATCTGACACACATTAACGCACGCACACGCCCCTTGTCTACTTACTTTGTTATGTCTCAAAACTCTCACAAGAGTCCTACTTGCTACTACGCCATGCCTCATGCGTCAATAATCTTATAACAGTCCAATATGTGATACACTAAAATGATCATATGTAACAACCAATCAATTTAAAATAGTCCAACATGATCCAGCAGCTCCAACAGGCATCGTTCACAGAAGAGGCACAACCAACAACTTAACCAAAACATAACCGATAGATACCCAATATACATCAAACGCAACTGATTTCTCATAAATCTTCAATATGCTTTCGAAACAATAGATTATAGTACCAGTATACAATTTTCATCATGAAAACCAATTAAAACATAACAACAATTCAAACATAGTCATCCAAGATTACTTGGTTACAATTTATTCACACAACTACATAATTTTCCCAAGATATATCAATAGTTTTATCAACAATGACGTTTATTAAATTATAACAACGATAAGCAATCATGCAAATATCACACATGGGCACACGAGCAAACAACCATATCATATCAGCACACAACAACCAATCCCTCCAGTAAGAAACTACTTACACAAGTGCCCTGACACGTTTAAAATTCCTAATCCCATGGATTACAAGTTGTTGCATGAGATCTTACCCATTGTTGAGAAAGAAGGTGATGCAGAGGAAGAAGGCATACTTTGTGAACCCATGCATGAAATTTATATTCCCATTGGTGACAACGTATGGCATAAAGTTGATGAGATGGGGAGTAGTATAGTAGAAAATGTGATTCTTAGTGATTTTATGCCTAACGATCTTAATTCTTTAGATCACCAAGTTTCTTTTGATTGTGAAATACCTATTCTTGAACCATTAATGCACGAAGAAACATTTGTGGATACATGTGAGTCGAGGCAAATGAAAGAAAAAGAAGAAGAGTTGAGAAACAAGTATGAAAAGGAAGAAGAAAAGAAAAAGAGTGAGGATCCCACATATTTGGCCTTTTAAGCCAAATCTCATGGAGGTATTGCATAAGGATCCCTATCTACAAGCTAACATGTTTTATCCTAGTGCTTGCACTCTTTTGAGACATTTGTAGGAGTCTTCAACTCTTCAACTCAATCATAGTCGAACACAAAGAGAGTTGAAAACTATGGAGAGCCAATACAAGATGGAGACAAAAGAACTTATTCCCACATCTTCTTATGATCTTGAGATCACAAACTTACGAGTACCTATAGGATAAGTTTAAATTTTTAGGGTACTAACTTATTTCCTCTTTGTGTAGGTGACTATGAAAATGTATTATTGTTGTCAAGTATCCAAAAAGTCCTCTAAACAAAGTCGTGGCCAAGAACACCAAATTTTATGTTGGAGAATTCATATGCCAAACACCAAGAGTTGGACAAAGGGATCCAAGCATAATGTCATCATACCAAGTGAATGGATTTGGAAATATTTTTGGGAAGAACGAGATGTTTGAAAAGAAGATTTAAAGGAAGGCCAACAACAGCATCATTACCGAAAGATTTCAAGAGAGCTTTACAAGGTAAGTATAATGTACATCTTGATTTTGAAGTTACTAACTTGCTTCCTTTATGTGTAGGTTACATAGTTGATTCGAGGATGAATCCTTTTCAAGTAAGAGGAGATGATATGATCATATTTGGCATAAAGTCTTTGGAACAAAATCAAGACGAGAGGAGACCATTATTGCACGTTCAACGTCCATAGCACGCACGCAAATGCCATCACCACCGTGCTAACCTCACAAGAGCTCGCCCTCTGCGCGCACGTCTTCGCCCCATTGCTTATCTTCGCGCTTGCCAATGCCCCGCACACACATGCATGCATTTAGACCGCTCTCTCCAACCGCTTCCTGCATGCTTCCTCAAATGCGCGCGCCATCCCGTCTGTCCCCGCAAAGCGCTAACCTCACAACGTCTGTGTGCCCCGCGCATCTCCCCTGCCACCAGCGCCCGCTCACACCTACCCTGCCAGCACCCATGCACCCCTATCCCGTCGCTAACCTCACAGGGCAGTGCCCATGCCATGCGCACGTGCCTTCACGAGCGCCCCGACTCCGCTTGCCTTTCCAGTGGCCACAACATCCACGCCCAGGGCTTGCGCCCGTGTGTTTCCATGCTTGCACGCCTCACCTGCCGCCATGCGGAACACGCCTACGCGTCTGCTCCTACTGCTCATCCAGCCATGCCTGTGCGCCCGCCTGCTTAATGTCATGCCCATGCCCCTTCGCCCATGCCCACTATGCTGCTGATCCATCCAGAGCGCACCCACCATGTCGCCACCCCATGTACGGGCCCCCTTGGTATTGCCTTGTCGCCCACACTTTAACATTTTAAGAAATTCTCTATTCCTAAATTCTTTTAAAACAACTATGGGATTTGTTTTAATTAGTTTTATCACATTTTAGGGAATGACCACTTCTTTGATTAGCAAGTTAGCAATTTAACGGAAATATCTTCAATTATTTGTTTTATTTTATTTTTAGATTTTATTTTAATTTTACAATTTCCTTGTAAAAGCCATAGGCCTTAGCCTATAAATAGGCTTGCTCCCCCCTCGTAATCGGCACCTTTGAACCTTTTGAATAAAATATTGAGTGTTTACTCTCACCCTTGCCATGTGCAAACCTCTCCCCCCCCCTAAAATATTGTTTTTCATTATGTGGTTGAACTTAGGAATCCATATTTTTACCCTCGGAGCATGCTTGTTTGACTGGTCACCAAACTCGTGGAGTGTTTCCAACTTTGAGCATAGTGAGTTATCTGTATGCTCAATGTAGCGATTGCAAAGGTAATCCCTCAAACTCTTAGCATTTCGGGTTAATCCATCTATACGATTCGGTTCAAGTGGCTTGTGGCTCCAGTAGTCCAATATGCTTGAGTTGTCGCGTATCAAACTTTCACCCATGTTTGGATTCACAAGATGTTCTATCTTCATTTAGAAAAGAAAGAGAACTAGAGGAGAAAGAAGAAAGTGTGTGAGCTAGAAGAAATTGCAGAAAAGAACAAGAAAGGAGGAAAAAAATAGAAGTGAGGGAGGAAGAAGGAAAAACTCGTGGGTTTGGTTGGAGAAGAGAGAAGAAAAAGAAGAGGGGTGTTGAAGGGAAGAGAGAGAAAAGAATTATTGGTTTAAAATTGAATAAGAAAAATGAAAAGAAATTGAGTAAAAAGAGAGGAGATGTTGCCTGAATGAATTAAGGGAAAGAGAAATTGATTAGTAAATGGTGGGTCCCACTTGTAAGTGTTATGAGAGAGAAAGGAAGTGTTTTAATGAAGAGAGAGAGAGTGAATTATGAATTGGATATTGTGGGTTATTAATGAAGAGAGAATGATATATAAAATTGGATATGTGGATTAATTTGGAAGATAATGTAATTTATGTTGGAAATATGTTGAGTTTGTATTGGATTAAAACATGAATTAATTTGGTATTGGATCGATATTTCAGGTCAAGGTAGAAATTGGAGTAAAGAATGACCAAGTTTGAGGATTTGTGAGTGGTTACTTTATTAAATGTTTTTTATTATCTAGTATTACAGAATTTCTGAGAAATTATATATATTATGTATGATTTAGCATTTCTGCTGAGAATGAAATAAAATGTGTTTGTTTGAGAATTTAGAAATGTTTATGAAAATTTAGAAATATTTTATGATTTTAAAGAAATGTTTAAACTTATGAAAGGTATTTAGAAAGAGATTTCAGGAAATGATTTTAGAATTTCATGAAATGTTCTTAGAAAAAAAGATTTTAGAAATGTTTTGAGAACTTTAGAAAAGTTCTTAGAAAGAAGAAAAAAAGAATTTTAGAAATACTTAAGAGGTATTCCAATATGTTGGCCAAGCATATTGAAAATCAAACGTTAAAACAACTTCGACTCAGTATATATATCATCAATAAAGCCAAAGCAAGGTTTACAACCCAAAATCAGTTCACAACATCCTCCCCTTACAATATGATCTTAGCTACGCAATGCCATACAAGAAAAAAAGAAAATAACCAACAAGCTCAATACTAAATAGAAGAAAAACAAGAAGGAAAGAGGGAGAACAGATGAATATCAGCTCAGTTCTCTCCTGCTTCCGATGCTTCTTCGGGTCTTCCTTCCTTCTTCTTGTCTTCTTTGTATTTTAGGGAAATTTCTAAGAGTGAAAAGTGACTTGAATGTATGGGGAATAATGGAGGCAGTCTTAAAATGTTGTTTTTATACCCATCCTTGATTTTAGGGCACCACAGAGAATAAAGTGGACCCCAACTCAGAATATCAGGTATTTCTCCGTTTTACTGCAGTAATTTTTCGGGTAAAAATCTATCACTGTCAGCTCTGTTTTTTCTACCTTTTTTATTTCGATGCTGCAGCATCGACAATACTGCATCAAAACATTCAAAATTAGGTAAATTTTCTAACTTTCAACATTGTCAGCAAAAATATAGAGGATAGTGAATTTATAACATTCTTTACACAAAATCAGTGTAGATTGGGTGTTAGTGACGCTATCCTTAGCTATTTTATATGAAATTTTACACACAAATAACTCTCTTTTGGAGAGTTATCAATTATCATTCTGGTATCATAAAATTTTCTTATGGGAAATGTTGGAAAAAATAGAAATTGGAGTCATTGCATTAAAGGAAGCAATTGAGACATTCAAATTGGGAATAAAGGAGATTATGGACCAACGATTTGGTTAGTTTTGCAAAGAGATATATTATAAATCGAACAACAGATTGAGTAAAAGTTGGACAAAGCCATGAAGTGATGGTGAGAAGAATCGTGGGGATATACGAGAGGTTAAAAAAAACTGATTCGTTTAAAAGGACCCAAACCGAAAATGGAAAAAAAAAAACCAAACGATGTTGAATCGAAAGAGAATGATGGAAATACCAACGTCAATAGAAACATAGGAAATTTGGCTGGTGTGTTAGAGATTCCTATATTCCACATGAGAATAGGAAAATTAAAGGTATCAATCTTTAAGGGAAAGGTGGGGGAAGATCTGGATGGATGATTACACAGTGTAGAGCATGACTTCATTGTGAATCGATTGACGGAGAGAGATAGATTGAATGCTATCATTTTCTATCTACAAGATGTTGCATTGTCATGGCTTCAAAGGGAGGAGAGTTGTACTTCTTTTTGTAGTTGGGGAAAGTTGTGTGATATGCTTCTCGAAACGATTTCCAACGGGGAAGGAAAGTGATCTCTGTGCTCAATTCCTAATGTTGTAGCAAGATTCTACCATCCAAGAATACCGGCGACAATTCGAGTAGATGGTAGCAACATTAAGGACATACCAGAGTCTATCATTGACAGCAAGTTTGTTAGTGGGCTAAAAGATGTGATTCGAAGTGAAATTAGGGTTTTAAAAGACATGGATCGTAAGGCCAGAATGCATTTGGCCAAATTGATTGAAGACCACGAACTGAGCTGCCAACCGAAAGAAGCTAGCACCTTCTCTACATCGAACCTGAAACCCACTTCGTCAGCAAACGGGTCGACCCAGACCAACCACGCCACAATTACCAATTGCCTATGATCCATTACTTTGGCTAAATGTTGCTCAATCTACTCAAGCATCAAACCAGAAAGGAATGAAACAACTCTTGCACTTAGACTAAGGTGCTTTATTCACGTCTAACCACTTCATTCCACCCTCACCCTTGGTATCTTTTTGAAAAGTCCCCAAACTTCTTTTCTCAAACTGGATTCCATTCTCCTACTTTTGCTAACTTACTACTGACTTTGGCTAACAGTTATGGGCTACTAGCCATTCCTGTCCCTGCAGCTCTTTAAAATGTTCTTTTTTTTTTAATGATAAAGTTGAATTATAGGGCCAAAAATTTAGCATAGCTTTACAAATGATGGTACTGCAATGGAACTACAAGGATTAATGTTATATTAAAATGAAAGTCCCTCGCCCCCAAACCTAAAGTGAAACATTGTCCTCAATGCTTAGTTAATGGTATTGGAGAAATAAGGACAAGGCTCCCTCAAACGTAAAGTAAAGATAGGCTAAAGATAATTAGTGTAGGGAGTACTACCTATCCTTATTATTTGTAGAAAGGTGAATTTTTGCTACTTTTCTAAGGTCAATAGGTTGCTGGCAAGTTGGAAAGGGATACTCAGCCCTTGAAATTTTACTAAGGTTAAATTTCTAGGGCAGCTATGGTATAGTAGCAAAACGAAGCTATCCTATGCTACTTTAAAGCACCTTAGAAAAGGGCAAGAATTGTATCTTTCCTTTCTGACTATAGCAAGAGTAGAAATCCTGTAAATTCCCACAGAGCAGACATCAAAGGAGAGCAGACATCAAAGGCAAAAGCTCATCGAAATCAGCAAGCACTATCAAACCATTTTACATTCTACCTTTCATTTTCAACCTTTCTTTTATTTTTTTCATTTCATTTCATGGAATTACACTAAAACAGCAAACAGAAACATAATAAACTACCCCAGGAATTGAAAATTATCTAACATTCAAATAAAATTAAAGACTAAGCTAAGACATGCATTCAATTTAGAGAAATACATAAAATAAATCAACATAAAAAAATAAAGTTTCAGGCAGGGGAAACCAACTCCCCTAAGTCAATCTTCTTCTTCACCACTAGAGCCGCCCTTGGGCTGAGATGCTCCAGCATTGACAGCGTTCCCTCTACTGTTACGTTCACAAAGTTTACACACACACTGTTAAGAACCTTTACCTTTCCCAGCAGGTTGCTATTTGGGTTTTTCAAATTCAGAGATTAGAATGCCAAAGAGTGAAGAGAAGAAGAAGAAGAAAACACAGATTTATAGTGGTTCGGCTAGAATTGCCTACATCCACTTTGACAGCAATAATCAATTCACTCTAATCTTGGAGAAATTACAAAGGTATGAACAATCTATCCACCGTCTTCTTTTTGGCTTTCCTTTTATACTAATCAATTTTACCCATTCTTAAAGAAAGGTAAAAGTTACATGCACCAGCTTTACAACTTTCAGATGATTACAACAGAGGTAAATTTTCAAATCTCCACCTTTGGAAGCATGCTGAAAGTGACTGATCTTGCTGTATTTGGTTTCTTTCATCCTTTTTCAGGATATAAACCTCTGCTGATGACATGCAATACTCGAGTTTGGCTTGAACAACTTATTTGGTTAGCATGTCAACAATATTTTCCGAGGTATGTATTTTTGCTACTTCAATTATGCCTTTTTCGATTTGTTCTCTGATGAAATGAAACTTGACGTCTATATGTTTTGTTATGCTGTGAAATTGTTGATTCTTTGATAGATAAATTGTGCTTTGATTATCACAATAGATTTTCACCTTCTGCTGATCATACCAAAATCCTTTAGTAGTCCTTTAAGCCATATGGCTTCTTTAACTGCTTCTGACAAAGCCATAATTCAGCTTTTGTTGTGGAGAGAGCCACCACTGTTTGAAGAGTGGCTTTCCAGCTGACAACATTTTCACCAATTAAGAAAATGTAACCTGTCAAGGACCTTCGTTGGTCCAAATCTCCTGCGAAATCAGAATCAACAAAACCACATAACTCTGCAGGCTTATTCGTGGGTTGTTTATACACCAAACCTGTGTTCTGAGTTCATTTTAGATACCTTAGCACCCACTTAGCAGCTTCCCAATGTCTTCTACCCGGATTTGCCATATATCTGCTTATAACACTAGTTGCATGTAGTGCCCTAGGATTTTCAGCATTCAAACAGGGAACGTTACTAAAAGCCACTTAAAAAGTATAACTCGTAGTAGAGAACTAAACCACTAGAAATACAACTTTTGACAATTCTCACCACGCTTCTGCTGCGCTACTCTAATTAATACACTTACATAAGCTAGCACTAAACAAAACAAACAATGCTAAAATTCTAACGAACTCAAATCCTTCTCAGTTAATAATTTAGTAACAATCCAATCTTATAGAATCTTTCACCGCAATCTTCACTAATCAAAACTATCCACTACACAAAACTAACTTTCTCGAATAGCAGCAAAGTGAAGGCTAATTCAAGCGAACAAATGTGTTATCCTGATAAATATCCTCAATAGATCACATCGTCAAAGTTCAAGTAGCTAAATAAAATGTATGTTCTCAAAAGAATAGTGCATTGTCAGCCCTATCACATCCTTTAAAAAAAATGGAACTTAACAACTCAATTTAATAATCTCAAAATATACTCAGTTACACATAAACAACTATAACTATTCTATCCAAATGGAAACTTAACGACACAACGTTAAATGGTCTCTCTAGTCAACTCTCCTCCTTGCCATCACCACCCCAAAAGCTAGATCGATACCTGCAAAACTGGAGGGGAAAAAGAGGGATGAGTACAACCACAGTACTCAGTAAGCAGCCCTTATCTGAGGGTCACGCATAAACAACATGCTTATCAAGGATACAACGTGTCATGCTTATCAAAGGATCAACACGACATGTTTATCATTAATCTCGAGCCTTAAATGAAAGAAACATATTTCAAGAAGCAGTTTATGTATAAGTTTAACTAAAAATGTACCATACATGTCAAACTCAGCCTCACATCTTAACTCACTAGTGCTCTTTCTTGATTCATCCAAGACCTACCCTTCGAGTCGTACCGACCCCTGACCTCGCGTAGCTAAAGCATTGACACTTCTCTACGGTGCTCGGAGTTGGACCTTGACATTTATCCCCAAGGCCTCAACTACTACTCAACGTATTGGCCCTTGGCCTCCACCCATCACACGATGTTAGTCCTCCAAGTCTCACTCCTCGAATTGTTTCGGCCCTTGCCATTTATCCCCAAGTCCCGACATTCATCTATAGAGGCTTGGTGTTCGACCTTGCCATTTATCCCCAAGGCTTTGAACTGTGCATCACATTATGTTAGTTCTCCAAGTCTAACTCCTCGAATCGTATCGGCCCTTGCCATTTATCCCCAAAGCCCGACAGTCATCTACAGAAGCTTGACGTTCGATCTTGCCATTTATCCCCAAGGCTTTGAACTGTACATCGACCCTTGACATTTATCCCCAAGGTATCGACGACTACTCAACGTATTGGTCCTTGACCGCCATCACATCAAGACCCAATACTAATTCAACAAATTAGAATCACCGTGCCGACCCCAGACCTTTTGTACCCGGAGCCTTGACACTCATCTCTACCAAGTTGGGGTATCGATCCCGACCTTCGCACCTGGAGCCTCGATACCCAACTAGTGACATGTCAGCCTTTTGGCCCTGTTAGTTCTCCATTTACTTTATTACATCTTGGAACTCTCATCAGAGACCTACATGCTTTTCAGCCATGACCCATGCAGAAATTATCTCACAACAATGGAACATATGTTATACACAAAACCTATGTCACTATCATCCAGACATGGCCATCCAACATCACGAGGACACCCTTCTCTCAACACTCAGCATGCTTTACACACCACAGCGCAGATAATTCACAAAAGAGACGTAGCCGACATTATCCATATACGCATCCAACACTCTAAAAATCTCATAGTAATCAGAACACAACGTAGCCCATTCACTTCATTAAGGATCAAACTCTCACCAGAGTCCTACTGCATACTTTCTAGGCAATGACCCATGCAGCCCTCAACTCACAATAAAACCAGTATGCTTCCAGAACAAAAAACAGTAAGCTAAAAATGAAATGACATGTCCAACATGCATGCACAACACAACAGATTTCTTCCACATTATTTCCACATTATTTCAGTATGCTTTTATGAACACAACCATATAATGATTAAGCCATTCATAATCCATAATGCTTTCATAAATACCACTAAGCATCAAATCCAACAACGCAAAGCAAATCAGTTATAAACAACCAGAACCAACATGATTTCATTCAAACTACTTATTATCATTAGCCACTATTCACAAAGACATAATCAACTTACATATTAATAAATAATAAACACACCGAAAGCACCAAACAATTCATACATATTTAAACCATAAACATCCCCCAAGTAAGAACTACTTACACACGGGTCCTAACACGCTACTAATCTCGCCGAAGGATTCCCTAAATCAAAGCAACCAAACTTGAGTTAGAAACCAACTAAAAAACACTTAATTTTCTTCAAAACTAAGGTTTGGTGAATTGTTACCTACTATCTCACACTAAAACCTCCTGGGTTATGAGTGGGTCGATGTCAAGGAGGTTCGGGCTCCTAAATCCAAGTTCGAAAGGCTTCGTGCTTGCTGGTCCGTTGTCAAAAACCAATGGGTAACGTCTATTTGGATCCGAATAGGGGCGGGTAACTCAAATCTACTCCCGTTTGGTTATAGGTAACTCGAAACCAACTCCGAACAAGGACGGGTCAACACCAAGTGTCACTGGAACAAAGAAACCTTCGCGAATCTGCTACTGTTGGCATCGGGATTGCAAAACGAGTCGTTGGATACGTGGGTTCGTGTGCTGGCCGCAGGCTATAAATGGAAAATAACGTGAGCGTCGAGCCGGAACGTCGTGCCACCTCGTTGCTGATGGGTCTTGGGTGCCAGCGCTACAAATTTCACCGGAATGATCCCTTTTAAATTAAATCGAGTTTCCTTATGCACGGGGAACGTTATAAGCTTTTGACAAAATTTCTGAGCGTGTTCTTCGATTCCATCCGGCCCAGGCGAGCTCACGCCTGAATTCGGAGTTGTGTTAACCTTGAGGGGTGTTATATGGAGAAATACGATTCAAATGATGGTAGAAGATTGAACTACATTAGAAGAAGGATAACTGGGACCAACGACAGATAGGGTCGGCCCATAAAGGCCAGCCCACAGAGAGCCGACCACACCTTGGTGCCGACGTGCCGACCTATTCTCAGCTTTAGGTCGAACCCAAGGCCGAGCCTCATCCCTGTTCCTCTACTGATGCTGGAGGCATCCCGGCCCATAAGCCCACGAGTATCAGGGTTGACATCTTGTTAAATCCTAGGGGCAAATCGACTATAAATAGGGAGGGGATCACTCCTTGAAGGTAAGCAAAAACTACACTTTCAAGTTCCTTACTTGTTTAGTGATTTCTCTCATAGCTAACATAGGCATCGGAGTGAGTGTGACGTATGTCACACCGGGTTAGGGTCCCTTAGTATTCAAGTTTGATGCACGAGGTGGAGTGAACCGGTCTACCAAGATCCAAGCATCAACAATTGACGCCTTCTGTAGGGACGATACAGGATTAAGCCGAGACGAAGTCCAGATCCGAGGAGGTTCGGAATGAAGCAGGTTTATACGAACCTGATAACTTTCCTAAAGAGAGTTAATTGTGCTTATAAGTTGCATGAAATAGCTAAAGTTAGTCTATTCTAGCCCAAAATATTTAGCGAGTGTGATTGAGTTAGAAGATAAATCAATGTCTCGTATTACTAAGAGTTGAATGTTAACACTCAATTAAATGATGATTTTGAGCATTTTGCTGCAGCTGTGATGATGCTACAACATCGGTTCCAGAAAAAGACAAAAACTAGCAAGCTAGCAGTGAACGGGCTTCTCAGCGGCATTTACCACAGTAATCAGAGGTTTTTACCCAAGAATGAATGCTTGGCCCCACAAAGCTTGTGTTGTTGCCCTAATATCAGAAGGGGGTATAAATGCAAACAAGAGGAGAAGCCTCCACATACACACAAGACACCAAGAAAATTCCTTTGGTTCATTCTTGAAGCAATCCACCCTCACTCCAATAAAACTTCTCCAACCGTTAGAGAAAGTCAAAAGGAGAAGAAGACTCATATTAGTGGCTGAGAAGAGGCCGATAACTCATATTCAGAGCTAATCTTCAACTCATTCTCTTCATTTTAGCATCTTTGCATTGTTTTTATTTCTACATTATGTTTGACTCTCCTTATGGCATTGTCTAGCTAATCAACTTGTGTAAGGGGGAGATGTTCTAAACTCAGTTTCTGGGCTCTAACTTTGCTGTTTTGCTTTGATAGAAGTTTGCTTTGAGTTGAAGTTGTTTTATCACTCTATTTTCAATTTGCTTGATCACCATGTTGAAATACCTCTTTGATAATGTTTGGAAAAATGTATTAAGGAGCGAAACCCTTCATCTTGAGCTAGATTCTACTTGAGTTTAGCATGTGGCGACTTAGGGATAAGCAACACCTAGCCTGGTCATAAAAATTGTGCATATATGTTGTTAATGTTTATCTATGAACGTTGGTAGTAGAAAATATGGGGTGTTTGGAAGAACATCTTGTCTGTTGGACCACTGCATTTACTCCATCAATGTTGCAGCATAGTTAGGGTGGCCCAAAAGAGTCGACTTCCTCTCCCTTTTGCGCATTTATTTTCATAAGATCTTATTTAGTGATTGTGGATGTTTGGTAACTCTAGCGAATTTACTACTTGTGATTCATTTAAGATAATTTTTAAAAGGTAGCTATTAGTTGGAAAAGGACCTCGTGGCTTATTGCATTGCTTTCTTGGGTG
The DNA here is from genome assembly GCF_013281855.1 of Momordica charantia. Taxonomy (NCBI): domain Eukaryota; kingdom Viridiplantae; phylum Streptophyta; class Magnoliopsida; order Cucurbitales; family Cucurbitaceae; genus Momordica; species Momordica charantia. Next base: position 6,926,906 of record NW_028275161.1, on the reverse strand, counting down.
AATATTGAGTGTTTAAGCATTTAGTCTCTGTGGATTCGAACTTGTATTACTTCCTGCAACGATTGTGTATACTTGCACATATAAGAATTGGTAGCATAGTCTGGGAGAAGAGCCCGGATGTGGCAGTTGACGGCTCGAGGGAGATATGTCTGAGCCCTGTCTGTGAAGGGATGTGAATCCCGGAGCGGAAGCGGATTTTCGTTGCTGATTTTTGGGATATAAAATCGAATTTCAAAAAATGAAAATACAGAGGAAACTCAAACCTTTGAAGAACTTTTCTTCAGTGAATTCCCTTCGAACACCACCACCGGATCTTCCTCACTATCCTCTTGGGTCTCGGGATCGTGCTTGTGGTAGCACCTTAATAGAAGAGAGGGAGAGATAAAGAATATTTGAGAGAGATCTGGGAGTTTTTCTTTTCTCTTAGTTGTGTTCTGTTTTCTTCAACCATTGAAGAAGAAGCACAATGACGTGGGGTAACTCCCCACGTCACAGCAACCCCCCACTCCCCTGTAATTTTGCGGGGGAGTTAATATTAATAATAATATTAATATATATATATATATAATATAATAATAATTAAAAAATATATATAATAATAATATATATATACATAAATAATTAACACTTAATTATTTATTATAAAATTAGAATCATATTCTAAAACATTTCTCTCGTATAACCTATAGTTTTAATGTACATCTTATGCACATTATTTTTAACCTATAGTTTTAATATGAATCTCATTCATATTAATTTTATTTGAATCTCATTCAAATAATATCTCTCATAATATATAGTTTTAATTTACAATTAACTATATATATTATAATGTATCAATATACATATAATCCCTTAAGTAATTTGAACAATTCAAATTCTTCCAAAAAATTTGATCCTCGCTTTACCCGTTATGAGCTAGCCAGGGGATCTAATGGACCTACAGATCCGAAGCTCCAACGATATAAGATTAATCGGTCAAACTCATTGACCGAGTTAATCTAGATTCGTTAACTACGGGTCATTCCACTAAAGACCCGCAGTGGTACTCTTCTCACTGCAGAATGTTTTTGTGTCCATGGTGAAGGGATGTGAATCCCGGAGCGGAAGCGGATCTTCGTTGCTGTTTCCGGGATACAAAATCGGATTTCAAATAAGGAAAATACAGAGGAAATTTAATACCTATGAAGAACGTTTCTTCAACAAAATTCCGACGAACACCACCACCGAGCCTTCCTCACTATCCTCTAGGTATGAGATCGTTCTGGTGGGAGAAATTCTTTGGAACGAGAGGGAAAGTTTGATAGAGAGATTGCACGAGAGATAAGCTTGGGAGTTCTGTAACATCTCTGTTTTCTGTAACCTTTCTTGGGTTTTGCAGAAAAAAAGTGACGTGTGAGTTACCCCACGTCACATAACTCCCCCACTCCCCTGCAATATTGCAGGGGAGTTAATATTAATAATAATAATAATAATATTAATATATATATATATTTATAATATATAATAATAATTAAAAAAAATATATAATAATATATATATATATATAATAACTAATATATATATATAATTAATTAATCAAATTAATTATTAATCCAATTAATAATAAATAAATATATATATACATAAATAATTAACATTTAATTATTTATAAAATTAGAATCATATTCTAAAACATTTCTCTCGTATAACTTATAGTTTTAATGTACATCTTATGCACATTATTTTTAACCTATAGTTTTAATATGAATCTTATTCATATTAATTTTATTTGAATCTCATTCAAATAATATCTCTCATAATATATAGTTTTAATTTACAATTAACTATATATTATAATGTATCAATATACATATAATCCCTTAAGTAATTTGAACAATTCAAATTCTTCGAAAAACTTGATCCTCGTTTTACCCGTTATGAGCTAGCAAGGGGATCTAATGGACCTACAGATCCGAAGCTCCAACGATGCAAGATTATTTGGTCAAACTCATTGACCGAGTTAATCTAGATTCGTTAACTACGGGTCATTCCACTAAAGACCCGCAGTTGCACTCTTCTCACTGCAGAATGTTTTCGTGTCCATGGATATACGACCATTAATGACGAGTCAATCCTCCACGAGTGTTCGTAACTCAAGTTGGGTCAAATTGTCGTTTTATGCCTGAGTTACATCTTACTCCTTAAACACCACTGCTCCTCTAATGAACAACCCGGTTATGGTCCAACCAATAACCGAAAGTCCCTCTCGACCAATGAGAGGGTGGGGTCCCTTGTTCAAGTCCCGGAGTCAGCATTTAAAGGAACACTCATCTACTCCCCTAAAGTCGGGGAGGAGTGAATTCTATCTTGTGAAGTTATGTTCCCAGCTCCCCACTCGGTCTCCTCCTCAAAATGGTAGGAATGTTGAGTCGGCGATTCGGGCCACTCTCACCCATACAGATCAAAGGACGAGTCCTCACGGGCAGGAGTCCATAACTCACTCAGGATTGAGAATGAGTGGCCTGGTCATCCTAAGAAATAGCAACCTATTAGTTAACGGTATTACATCTAAAGATTGCATATTTCGTGGTCCGGTCTTATACAAACTCATTGTATAGGATACCTCCACTCGCATGTCTCCACACGAACGACTTGGATCGAGTCGTTTGTAACCTTTACAGAGTGGGCCGTATCCGTAGTGTTGCCAGGATAAGGTACCCAGCCTTATTGATTACTCTTGTTTACATGCGTAAAAAGAAGGTTTTAGATGCTGTTTTCACTATGTTTTAACTTTGTTTCGGACTTTTTCTCGGTCGTTTGAGTTCCAATTCATGCAAAATTCATATATGATGGTTTGTGGTTGGCTTATATTGTATTTATGACATTTTAGGACAATTTGGGAGTGCAAATTAATCAAAAGAAGCAAAAAGACGGAAAAACTATCATTGGAGGCGCCAGGCGCCTGGTAGGCTGCAGAAAACCTGGTTTTCTTCCAACTTTGCCCTTAATGAAACGCGTCTTCCAAGGCCTTTTGGTGGTTCCAACCGATGCATACGTGTAGAAGAAGTGTTCCACTATCAGTTTGAGCACGATTTAGTCAGTCAAAGGAGTTGGAAATGGGTGATCCACCAGCGTTTTAGGACCTACCTAACCAATTCTGCACAGCTATAAATTCCAGCAGCTTCTCCACCAAATTCATCAAGCCTTGCTTCCTTCTCTTGATCATTCTTAGTATTTCTTTGTTGCTTTCTAAGTACTTTTGAGTTGCTTTCATTAGTTGCTTTTAGTTTTTAAATCCCGAGCACTTTACATTCCTTTATGGAGCTTTGTTTTGTTTCCGTTGTTACTTAGTTATTTTCTACCTATTCAAATTTATAAAAATCCAGCACTTAGCTTATCTTTACTTTGCCTTTACTTTATTTTTAGTTAAGAAAATTATGTTTTTGGAGGAAAGAGCACGTGACACTCCCTCTTGCTTGAAAGAGAAGGGCGAAGCTCTCAATCCCGAGCAAAACTCTCCGTTAGTTAATTTTGTTTTTCACACATGCATTTCAATTTCAACCATTTTACTTGTTGTATTTTCTTCAATATGTCTTTCTGAATTCCCGTCTCTAGCCCGGTTATGGATAGTTAGCCTTTTATTTCTAAAAAGGGTTGCTAAGAAGTAGTGTTTTCACTTTCCACTCATTGCTCAACATGTTTTCCCAAAAAGTTAGGATTTAGAGAAGGCCACTGTAAGTCTTAACAAGTCAATACTGAAAAGGTTGCTCATTTGCATTGTTGAGTGGTTAAACCGAGGAGAGAAGGGCCTTAGACATAAGGTTCCGGTTAAGTAGCCTAGACATAGGACCTTAACCCGAGGTTGCGACTATTTCCATCCTAAAACTAAGATATCTCTCATAATAGACATATTAGGGAATGTCTTAGGACTTTGAACTTGCTTAGACATAAGTCAAGTGAAAAGCGTAGTCGTTGGTTCCTAAAGTAAAATGCATATCGTCCTTAGCGTATCCTTGATTCTTTGTTGGCTAACTTGAAGTAATTCGGGCTAGATTTTACCATTATAAGACCCAATCCCAAATCGAAAACCATTATTTGTGACCACTTCCCATTTTACAAGAATCACTCATTTCAACGTTCACTATTCATTAAAACTTTAGAGTTTGGAAATTATTTAGAAGTCCTTGAGGATCGATACTTGGATACTCCATCCATTTTATATTACTCTGACAGGTGTCCGCTTGCATCTATAGAATTGTTACCACGCTTAGTGCGTGCGTTCAGCATAACCTCAGTCACTTATCTATATACTATAGACTTTTTAGGTTATTCACGGGACATTATTCATTCATATATCAGGGGTATATCAAATATATACCCCGTATATCAACTATATACCCAGTATATATACGGTCCCGATTACATACAAAATAACCTTGGATGTTTAGTTTATTGGATTTTAGACAATGCAAAGCTATGATTCAACAACAAATTTATTGAATAAAACTTTATTAAATAGACATTTGTTTTTACAAAATACAAACTACGAGTTTAGGGCAACACACCCAACACATGGATATACGACCATTAATGACGAGTCAATCCTTCACGAGTGTTCGTAACTCAAGTTGGGTCAAATTACTGTTTTACCCCTGAGTTACATCTTACTCCTTAAACATCACTACTCCTCTAATGAACAACCTGGTTATGGTCCAACCAATAACCGGAAGTCCCTCTCGGCCAATGAGAGGGTGGGGCCCCTTGTTCAAGTCCCGGAGTCAGCATTTAAGGGAACACTCACCTACTTCTCTAAAGTCGGGGAGGAGTGAATTTCATCTTGTGAAGTTATGTTCCCAGCTCCCCACTCGGTCTCGTCCCCAAAATGGTAGGAATGTTGAGTCGGCGACTCGGGCCACTTTCACCCATATAGATCAAAGAACGAGTCCTCACGGGCAGGAGTCCATAACTCATTCAGGATTGAGAATGAGTTACCTGGTCATCCTAAGAAATGACAATCTATTAGTTAACGGTGTTAGATCTAAAGATTGCCTATTTCGCGGTTCGGTGTTATACAAACTCATTGTATAGGATACCACCACTCGCATGTCTCTACACAAACGACCTGGATCGAGTCGTCTGTAACCTTTACAGAGCGGGTCGTATCCATAGTGTTGCCAGGATAAGGTACCCAGCCTTATCCATATACTATAGACCCTTTAGGTTATTCACGGGACATTATCCATTCATATATCAGGGGTATAGCAAATATATACCTCGTATATCAACTATATACCCAGTATATATACTGTCCCGATTACATCATAAATAACCTTGGATGTTTAGTTTATTGGATTTTGGACAATGCAAAGCTATGATTCAACAACAAATTTATTGAATAAAACTTTATTAAATAGACATTTGCTTTTACAAAATACAAACTACGAGTTTAGGGCAACACACCCAACACCCTGGTCATCAACCAATACTGCTGAAGGGGTTCAATCCATCCCCTTGACATCCGAAGATCGACAGATCAACATTGGAACCATATTCGGGAATGAGGAGAGAATGAGCCTTATAAGTTTCCTTAGAAGCAACGCTAATGTGTTCGTATGGTCACATGAGGATATGCCCGAAATTGATCAGGGAGTCATAGTACATCGACTCAATGTTGAGGAGAGCTGTAAACCTGTAAAACAGAAGCGTTGTGCTTTTAACCAAGAAATGAATGAGATCGTGGCTGAATAGGTGGAGGAGCTACTAAAAGCTGGTTTCATCCGAGAGGTCCATTACCCCCAATGGATATCCAACGTGGTGTTGGTAAGGAAGCCAAACGGCAAATGACGAATATGCATTGACTTTACAGACCTAAACAAAGCTTGCCCAAAGGATTGTTTCCCTTACCTCGTATATATCAACTGGTCAATGCTACCGCTGGACATGAAAGATTGAGTTTCATGGATGCCTACTCTGGATATAATCAGATTAAGATGCACTTACCAGATCAAGAGAAGACCTCTTTTGTCACAAATTGAAGCCTATATTGCTACACAGTAATGCCCTTTGGGTTAAAAAAATGCAAGCGCGACTTATCAATGAATGGTAAATCGAATGTTTGCAATGTTGATTGGTAAAAATATGGAGGTTTACGTAAATGATATGTTGGTAAAAAGCCGGAAAAACAGTCAACACGAGGCAGATTTGGAAGAGGCATTTGGAGTTTTGAGAAAATATAAAATGAAGTTAAATCCCAGCAAGTGTACGTTTGGGGTGACCTCAGGAAAATTCCTTGGCTTCTTGGTACACCAACCGGGAATTGAAGCCAACCCAGATAAAATCAAAGCTGTGTTGGAGATAAATCCACCTAGAAATTTAAAGCAACTACAAAGGCTTAGCGGGAGAATAGCGGCACTCAACAGGTTTGTCAGTCGCTCAACCGACAAGTGCCTACCATTCTTTAAAGTCCTAAGGAAAAAAGGGCAATTTGAATGGACAGAAGAATGTGAGACCGCTTTCAGAAAGTTAAAGCAATACCTGGGGGCGACCTCACTCCTGATGTGATCATAACTGGCTTAGAGACCTTGGAACCACATCATGAGAAGAGGAGAGCTCCACCGCACACTCAATGCCATTAAGTGTGCGCTAACTTTGCATGGACACATCCCATGCGCGCACAACTACGTCCTCCACGCGCGCGCCTACGACACCAGCCTAACCTCACAAGGCATTGCCCTACGCGCGCTTGCCAGTGCCCAACCCGTGCGCTCCTACGCTCGTGCTTCCACATGCTGCCTCAACCACGCGCCTCTGGCTGCACATCCGCACATCCGCACACTCCCGCTCACTTCAGCACTCACGCCCTCTGCCACTTGCCCATGTCGTGCCACCCGCACGCCCATTGTCCGCCAGCTCCCATGCACGTCGCCTTGCATGCCGCGCACCTCACGCCCGAAGCCCTAGTGCGCGCCCACCGCCAGCGCCCATCGCCCAGCGTCTGCATGCGTAGCGCGCCCCAGCGCCTAACGGCCATGTCCGCACGCCCGCCAACGCCCAATGCCCCCTGTTCGCCGCCATGCACGCGCCAACCAACCATGGAAGCCTCCATGGGCACCTCCACCATTTGATTTTGGCACTTCCATGGGTGCCCCTTACTTGCCTTACCACCCACTCCACCCATTTAAGGAGTAGATTTCCTTTTATTTCGGATTATTTTGGTAGATTTATTTTAGATTTTATCTTTTATTTATTTGTTTTATTTATCATTTTTAAAATTAATCTTTAGACAAGGTTTAGACTTTTTAGGAATTTATCATTTTTAATTTTCTTTTTAAATTTGTTATTTTCCTTAAAAAGGCCAAGAGCCTTGGCCTATAAATAGCCTTGTACCCCTCCATTGTAACACATCTTAGGATTAGTCTTTTGAATATAATTGAGTTTCTCTCATTGCCATGTGCAAACCCCCCTTCAAATCTCGAATCCCTTTATGTGGTTGAACTTAGACCTTTGTGTTTGAACCCCTCGGAGCATGCTTGTTTGATTGGTCAACAATCTCGTTGAGTGTTTCGAGCCTCGAGCATAGTGAGTCATCTGTCTGCTAAAGGTAACGACTGCAAAGGTAATCCCTCTAACCTTGGCCTTTCGGGTTGAACCAACTATACGATTGGATTCAAATGGCTTGTGGCTCGAGTAGCTCAATATGCTTGGGTTGTCGGGTATCAACTCCTCTCAAAACCGGTCATGGTAGTAAAGCTCTACTTGTACCTAGTCGTATCTGACACCGCAGTGAGCTCAGTATTGATAAAGGAATAGAATGGGCGATAGTCTCCAATCTACTACACGAACAAAGCAATGGTGGATGCAGAAGTTAGATACCCACAAGTGGAAAAATTGGCATTGGCATTAGTCACCTCGGCTCGGAGGTTACGCCCATACTTCCAAGCTCATAAGATAACTGTCCTCACCAACTTCTTTATATGGCAGATTCTGCAAAGGGCCGAAACTTCTGGGCGATTGGTAAAATGGGCCATGGAGCTCAGTGAATACGACATCCACTACAAACTAAGAATTGCGATGAAGGGGCAGGCCGTAGTGGACTTCATAGTAGAATTAACGTCGGTAGAACTGTAACGCCCTGAGTTTTCGGGTTATTTTTATTTTAAGATTTAAATTGAGCATTTGGATTCTTCCTTTAAGCTGTTAAATTAAATTATTAGTTTTTTTAATTTGAAGTTATAATTTTAGGTAAATTAGAATTAGAGTTTAATTCCGTTAGTTAAATTAAATTATATTTTTCAAAATTTGGGAAGAGCTTTTTAATTAAATCTTAATTCAAAGTTTGGAAATTTAATTTTCCCTTTTGGATTTTATTTTTGAGTTTTAAATTGAGTTAATCTGTAACGACCCAGAATTCCCCCCACACTTCTAGGTCACGTTAACTACCCAACTAATTAAACTTAACCTCAAATACGTCCTGCCAACTCCCTATGCAACCAAATATATAAAATCACGTTCCAATTCTCATCAATTTAACGATAAATCAATCCCATAGAATATCATTCAACAACATTCGTGGACCACCTCACGAGGCAAGTTTATTATTCAAACTAGGCGAAACTCAATGAATGGAATAAAACTCAAATATGCACCTATCCCGAAATGAAACTAACAACAAGGGGAAATCTCCAAATTATTCAAATACGAACAAATCGTTTATTGGCCATAACATAAGGCCTTAACCAATGACTTAAACCAAACAGGAGTAACTAAGCAGCCTATGGTCCTCGCTCGTCATGTCTCCTCCGTCCAATCACCATGGTCGCCCCTGAGTCCTTCACCTGAAACAATCATTGTAGAGGGGGGGTGAGTATATAAAATATACTCCATAAGTAGCCCTCACCAACACACACACACATCATGCTCAACTATATCATGAAACAATCGTAGTCATGCGTTTAAACACATTATGCATTCAAACATAAACACGTTCCATAAAAATTTAGTGACAACCACAACCAGTAAACACGTTAACAACCAACCTCTGGTCTCCCTAACACCACAAGTACCTCCACACTTATCTCAGCTATCCTAACCTTCCACAGTTATCCCCTTCGAATAGAGTCGGCCCCTGACCATTTATACCCAGAGCCCCAACACTTCTGCATCGGCCCTCGACCATTTATACCCGAGGCCCCGATGACTTCACCGTCTATTGGCCCTCGACCATTTATACCCAAGGCCCCAATAGTCTTCCTTCCAAAGGACTCCTCGTATCGACCCTCGACCATTTATACCCGAGGCCTCGATATTCCATTGGTGACGTATCAGCCCCCGACCATTTATACCCGAGGCCCTGACACTCACACATTCATCTCCTCCAAGAATCCAACTCTCACCAGAATCTTACTGTATACTTTCTTAAACTAGTACCCCTGCATCTTTCAACTCACAAATACAATTCAGCATGCTTCCACAATTTTAACAACTTTCTAATAGCGAGATAATAAACCAATCATGCTTAATATCCAACATCGTTATTTAACAAGCATTACTAAGTATAATAGCTTACAACACACGCCGGACAATTCATGCTTATCCAGACAACCAACATTACCACAGCAATACTCAACAATTTAGCAAAGCAGAAATCTCACCATTTTCATCGACAAACATCCAACACAACTCCAAGTATATCGACTGACACAACGAGAATTATTTAGCACAATGACATAACAAAATTAGCATAAAACACTACAAAATCAGCACGTTAAAGACCATTTAGCATCCATTAACGCACGCACACGCCCCTTGTCTACTTACTCACAACCGCGCCCTTAAGTGTTGCGTCGACCTCACACCTAAGCAAACCAAAACAGAAAATACAGCACATTACGTACCCTATTTTGCCTTCGAAATCAACTCTAAAAGGGTTCGAATGACGCATTACCACCAAAACCGACTTCGTATGGATGTGGGTCACCTAGATCTAGCTCGCCAAGGTGTGGGTAGCCTAAATCGAGCTTCGAACGGATGTGGGTCACCGCCAAATGTCCTAAACACTGCTGTAACGTACACATCCCGCCGCTGGAGTTGTTGTTCGTCGGATCATAGCAGCAGGTCGCCGCCGGTTCGCTGCTGTACAACCCGTTCGCCGTGCGCCGCCGCGATTTGACCCGTCGTCGTGTGTCGCAGCGAAGAGGAGCTGCGCTGGTTCGTTGCAGACCGTCGGGGGACGCGCCGCCGCTGCTGCAGATCGCCGGGACGTCGTGGTCGCGCCGCCGCAGCTGCTCCTATAGATTGGTCACCGACCGCAGCTCGTGGGTGTCGTCGTCCGCCTCTGCTACGAGTTCAAAGCACGTCGAAGTTTGTCGTCGTTCCGTTCAGGGTGGGCTAGCAGCACCGGTGCTGCGTCGAGGCGTCGGATGAGCTGCTGGAAAACGAGAGGAGGGGCAGTGGGATTGGGAATGAAGAAGAAATCGGGGGGGGGGGGCTAGGGTAGAAGAAAGAAGAAGAAAGAAGGAACTTGGGCTAGGGTTTTGCCTTTTTGTTTTCTTTCTTTTTCCCTTTGTTTTAAAACCAAATTAACCCAATGGAGGCTCAACAAGTCCAAGCCCAAAAGATAAAAAATCTACCCCCTCTTAAACAAGACCCACCACACGGAGTCCGGTAAATATTAATTTAATTGGATTTTAGAGCCCGATAAATATAGATAAATTTAATTAACAATCAATTTAAAATTAAATGAAAAATCTCCTGATTGAAGACTAACTAACCTGAGGGACTCGGGGCGTTACATAATCTCTTAATTAAATTATCCAAATCCTTTTTAAGTGGGTCTTCCTTTTCAAAAGGGATTAGGGAAAATCCGTTTTATTTAAAGACATTAGTAATGTTTTTTGTTAATATCATTATTTTTCCTTTTGGTTTTTGGTAAAAAGAAAAGGAAAAGGAATAAAACAAAACAACAATTAAAATAGAAAACCCTAGCCGCCACCCCTTCCCCCATTGGATTTTCTCCTCCGGCAACCAACGATACCAGCGGCGACTTGATATCACCAGTGCGGCTTGAACCTCCTCCATTATCTTTCCAGCGGCGGGACGATGCTTTGGTAGCAGTTCGCAAACAGAACCTGCGGCTCTTCGGTGGTTTAGTCCCTACGACGGTTTCGACAGCAGCGTCTACACGTGAGAACTCCAGCATCGGTTTTATTCCAACCCGAATGGTGGTGGCGCGTGACCTCGTTACAGCGGCGACGCTTATTCTACGGAGACCTCCCCCAACGACCTTGAATCCGACGACCAGCACGCATTTGGCTAAAATCCGGCAACCCCGAGCCTAAATTCACGATGCCCAGTGTGTTTGGTGACGTTCTCCAGCCTACCGGCAACGTTCGGTATTGACCCACATCCGTTCAAAGCTTGATTCTTGATACCCACTTGTGTTCGAAGCCAACTCCAAGTTACCCAATCCCTTGGGCATCTTTTTGGCACTTACCCACACAAAACCTAAGGTTGATTCGAGTTACCCATTCCTTTTCGGCGTAGGACTAGCAAACCCGAGGCTTTTCAAACTCAGTTTTGAGGTGTCGAGCTCATTCGATATCGACTCACTCTCAACCCTAGTGGTCTTAGCGAGAGTTAGTAGGTAACGACTCACCTAATTTGAGTCTCAATTCAATTAAAGTGTTTTAGTTCGATTCTAACCCAAATTTGGTTGCTTTTGGATTTAGGAACCCTTCGGCGAGCTTAATAGTGCATTTGGCTTTTGTAGTAAGTAGTTTCTTACTTGAGGGGATTTGTTTGTTATGTGTTGCTATGAACGGATTGTTTGCTCGTGTGCTATGGGTGTTGTTGCATGATTGCTTGCGGTTACTACTACTTTCTACATATTGCTATTGTTATATTGTAAGTATGTTGTGTTCTGACTATTATGAATATTTGTTGGAGTGTTGGATGTGTTCCTGGACTGTTGATAATTATATTATTGTATTGTTGTGTTCCCAAAAGCATACTGAGTTTTTGTGAGAATGGCTATATTGTGAAAGCATGTTGACATATTGTTTTCGTTCTTAGCATGTTGTTTATGTTGTGGAATCATGCTGGATTATTTTGAGCTGAACATTGATTCGTATGTCGCATGTTGAATTCGTTGTGAGTTGAATGTTGCATGGGTCATGGCTTAGTAAGCTTGTAGTAGGAGGTGAGAGTGTTCTGTTATGAAGTTAATGGGTGGGTATCAGGGCCAGAGGGTAGTTGGGTATCGAGGCACCGGGTACAAAGGTCGGGGTCGATACGCCAAACTCTGGACAAAGATGAGTGTCAAGGCTTTGGGTACAAAAGTCGAGGCTCGATGCGATGAGTCTTAGAGGAAGGCAACTATTGGGACCTTAAGAGGAAAGGACTAGGGTCAATATGTTGCAAGGTCATCGACGCCTTAGCTATGCTGATAAGAAAACAATAGCCAATTGGATCTAAAAACCCTTATGGTTATGCAAACCCCTAGATCACATATGCTAAAACCCCCAAATCAAGATGATGTCAACCCAAGAAAGAAGTTAAAACGAATTTACCTTGATGATCAAGATAAAGAGTAGAGAAAACTTGTTCAAAACTCAAGATTCGAATCACTCCACAAGTTAGCTTGATGAAGACTACTTGAATGATACTAGCATGCAATTCTAAAACACAAGAAATGCAAAGGAAAAGCTCATGGCTCAATAAAGTTAAATTTCATTATCTCAAAACTCAAATCTCTAATCTCAAATCTGTTTTTCCAAGGGAACAAGCTAGACTATTTATAGCCTCCAAAACAACCATTCAAGTAACCTAAAAGAATTGTAAAGGTTGTAACTCCATACTGCATCAATACCATAACCACCACTAACTCAAATGTAACTTAAAACACATAAATGAAATGTTAAAACTGAAAATACAATTAAACATGATTGAAATCCGAGAATGAAACTCCTCCACCATAAAACCAAGAGTTTGTAACCCTCCAAGAATAAATGAACTGGAGTTTGAAGTACTTTGAAGTCTTGTTCATTTAATGCATCTTGAGTTTAACTTAGACTTTCATTAATGCAACTTGAGTTTGTAGTAAATGAAGTTGGACTTGTTCTTGACTTCATTCAATGCAACTTGAGATTGCCATAAATGACACTAGAGTGCACTTAATGCAACTCCAATTTGTTGTCAACTTGGACATGGGATTCTCCAACAACTTCCTTTAAATCTTGAGGACTAAGACACTTTGGTCCATATCAGCGTGGTTAGGGGTTGGTGCAATAGTTTGAGGCCTTGGGTATAAAGGTCAAGGAATCGAATGCCAAGTGCTGTAGAGAAGTGTTGGGGCCCTGGGTACAAAGTTCAGGGGTCGATACGACTCGAAGAAATAAGTCTTGGAGGAATAGGAAAGAGAACTAATGAGTTTAGAGAAGTGTCGATGCCTTGGCTATGCATGGTCAGAAGTCGGCGCAACAGTTCGAGGCCTTGGGTACAAAGGTCAAGGATCGAATGTGAAGTGCAATAGGAAGTGTCAAGGCCCCGGTACAAAGGTCAGGGGTCGATATGATTCGAACGAATAAGTCATTAAGAAATAGGAAAACAAACTAGTGAATTGAGGTGCGAGGATGGGTTTGACACGTAGGTTGAATGTTTAGATATGTTTATATTTTTATTATGTAAAGCATGATGATTTGTTATGCATGTAGTTTGAACTTTATGTGATAAACATGCTGTTTGTGCGTGACCCTTCAGGTATGTACTGCTTACTGAGTACCGTGGTTGTACTCACCCCTTATTTTTCTCACCAGGTTTTGTAGGTAATAGGGTTACTCTTTGGAATGGTGGTGGCAAGGAGGAGACTTGACCGGAAAGACCATTTGCTGTGCTACGTGCATTTAATTTCTTTTAGTTAGGATAGTTGCAGTTATTTCGTCTTGTAGTTGAGTTGTTAGTGGTTGGTTTTGATTAGTCTTATGGTTTAAAGGATGTTTTAAGTTGTAAGTTCACTACTCTTTAGCATTATTAGTTTTGTTTAGCTTTTCAAACTGTGGGGTTGGAATCTATTAAGAATAATTATTAATACATTTGGTCATATTGATATTCAATTAGCTTTTCCTTTGTTGCCTTTCGAGATGTTACTCTCTGTTTAATGGATGGTTTATGGATAGTAAAGATTTCTTTGAGAAGTTTGGATAAGGTGAAGTTTGTATTAAATGGATTATCTATAAACGATTTGAGTTTTGGTTAAATCTTTAGTGTTGTTGTTTTGTTGTTTAAGATCTCATGAGTGTTAAAATCAGAGTAGTATAGAGGAAGCGTGGTGGTTTTATTGTTTAGTCTTGTTGAAGTTAATTCTCTTGCTTAAGTGGAAATTTTTAGGTAGTTTTAGTAACAGTCCCCGTTTGGAAACGTTTGAAAATCCTGGGGCGTTACAAGAACATCAAATATGTAGCATCGGCCAACAGCTCGATGAGGGAGAGTAGTCCTGGACCCTTTACGTAGATGGATCCTCAAACTTCAGAGGATGCAGGGCGGGACTTCTGCTTGTCTCCCCAGATAGGGAGAGATTCGAATATGCACTACAATTTAGTTTTCACGCATCCAACAACGAGGTTGAGTACGAAGCTCTATTAGTAGGATTAAAAGTAGCGAGGTATATTGGGGTCACAAACATACTAATACTTAGTGATTCACAATTGATTGTGAGTCAGGTGAAAGAGGAGTTCCAGACCAGAGAGCCACGGATGACGAAGTATCTTTCCTGGGTAAGAGACTAGCTCGGCCAATTCTCGAAATATGAGATCCGACAAATTCCTCGTGCTCATAATGTCAACGCAGATGCATTAGCCTGACTAGTTACAGCCTATGAAACCGACCTAGGAAGAACTGTACCGGTAGAAATTTTGCCCGAGCCGAGCATAGAAGTTCGGGAGACAATGGATATAGACAAGCCAGGACAATTAGAGGAGAACTAGATGGGCCCTCTGATCAAATATTGAACAGATGAGACCATACCTGATGAAATGATAGAGGCCCAACAACTCCAACGACAAGCAGCTAGGTATGTGCTTATAGATGGAAATCTTTATAAAAGAAGCTACTTTTTGCCGCTATTAAAATGTTGAACGCCAAAAGAAGCCTATTACGTCATGAGAGAGATACACGAGGGCATTTGCGGTAACCATTTTGGATCACGATCCTAAGCCACAAAATTGTCCGACAAGGGTATTACTAGCCGACCATGCTAAGTGACGCAACATAGTTCACGAGAAAATGCTACAAATGTCAGCGGTTTGCAACATTGCCTAGGCAGCCGCCAGAACTATTAGCAAACATAATGAGTCCCTGGCCTTTTGCCCAATGGGGAATAGACCTTATAGGGCTCCTCCCACAAGGAAAAGGTCAGACCAAGTTTGCAGTGGTAGCAATTGATTATTTCACCAAATAGGCCAAAGCCAAGGCCCTAGCTACAATCACCAAGAAAAAGTTCACCAATTTTATTTGGAGAAGCATAATTTGCCGCTTTGGGGTACTGACTGAGGTTATGCTGAACGCACGCACTAAGCGTGGTAACAATTCTATAGATGCAAGCGCACACTTGTCAGAGTAATATAAAATGGATGGAGTATCCAAGTATCGATCCTCAAGGACTTATAAATAATTTCCAAACTCTAAAGTTTTAATGAATAGTGAACGTTGAAATAAATGGTTCTTATAAAATGGGAAGTGGTCACAAATAATGGTTTTGGATTTGGGATTTGGTCTTATAATGGTAAAACCTAGCCCGAATTACTTCAAGTTAGCCAACAAATAATCAAGGATACGCTAAGGACGATATGCATTTTACTTTAGGAACCAACGACTACGCTTTTCACTTGACTTATGTCTAAGCAAGTTCAAAGTCCTAAGACATTCCCTAATATGTCTATTATGAGAGATATCTTAGTTTTAGGATGGAAATAGTCGCAACCCCAGGTTAAGGTCTTATGTCTAGGCTACTTAACCAGAACCCTTATGTCTAAGGCGCTCCTCTCCTCGATTTAACCACTCAACAATGCAAATAAGCAACCTTTTCAGTATTGACTTGTTAAGACTTACAGTGGCCTTCTCTAAATCCTAACTTTTTGGGAAAACATGTTGAGCAATGAGTGGAAAGCGAAAACACTACTTCTTAGCAACCCTTTTTAGAAATAAAAGGCTAACTATCCATAACCGGGCTAGAGACGGGAATTTAGAAAGACATATTGAAGAAAATACAGCAAGTAAAATGGTTGACATTGAAATGCATGTGTGAAAAACAAAATTAACTAACGGAGAGTTTTGCTCGGGATTGAGAGCTTCGCCCTTCTCTTTTAAGCAAGGGGGAGTGTCACGTGCTCTTTCCTCCAAAAACATAATTCTCTTAACTAAAAATAAAGTAAAGGCAAAGTAAAGATAAGCTAAGTGCTAGATTTTTATAAATTTGAATAGGTAGAAAATAACTAAGTAACAACGGAAACAAAACAAAGCTCAATAAAGGAATGTAAAGTGCTCGGGATTTAAAAACTAAAAGCAACTCAAAAGTACCTAGAAAGCAACAAAGAAACACTAAGAATAATCAAGAGAAGGAAGCAAGGCTTGATGAATTTGGTGGAGAAGCTGCTAGAATTTATAGCTGTGCAGAATTGGTTAGGTAGGTCCTAAAACGCTGGTGGATCACCCATTTCCAACTCCTTTGACTGACTAAATGGTGCTGAAACTGATAGTGGAACACTTCTTCTACACGTATGCATTGGTTGGAACCACCAAAACGCATTGGAAGACGTGTTTCATTAAGGGCAAAGTTGGAAGAAAACCAGGTTTTCTGCAGCCTACCAGGCGCCTGGTTCCTCCAATGATAGTTTTTCCGTCTTTTTGCTTCTTTTGATTAATTTGAACTCCCAAATGGTCCCAAAATGTCATAAATACAATATAAGCCAACCACAAACCATCATATATGAATTTTGCATGATATGGAACTCAAACGACAGAGAAAAAGTCCGAAACAAAGTTAAAACATAGTAAAAACAGCATCTAAAATCTTCTTTTTACGCATGTAAACAAGCGTAATCAGGTACCATACACCATTATTAGTGATAATGGAAAGCAATTCGACAATGCGGCTTTTGGAGAATTTTGCAGGGAACTGGGTATCAAACACAGCTACTCTTGCCAGCACACCCACAAGCTAATGGACAAGTCGAAACAATCAACAAAATTATCAAAATAACTCTAAAAACTAGATTATAGAAACATAAGGGGTTATGGGCGGAAGAACTTCCTCGTGCATTGTGAGCCTACAAAACAACAACCTGCACATCAACTGGCGAGACGCCACTCTCATTATCGTTCGGTTCTGAAGCTGTAGTGCTAGAGGAAATCGGCCTCCCTTCCCTAAGAATAGAAAAATTCAGTCTACCTGAAAACAACGAGTCCATACAGCTTAACCTCAACCTACTAGAAGAACATTGAGAAACAGCACGACTACGAACGACCGAGTACAAAAATCGGATCGCTCGATATTAAGATTCAAAGGTTGAGAAGCGTAACTTCAAAGAAGGTGATCTGGTCCTGACGAAATTTGTAACACCCCCAAATTTCAGCAACGTTCTCGGGGTAGCGTTATCAAACTCCCTGTTCAACTCTCTCCTAACAGGAAAGCGTAATGCATCAATTACAGGATAACCAATGGGGAACCCATGTTTGCATTCAATCCTAAACGTGAATTGTCTGCCCTCAGAGGACTAATCAGTCCATAAATAAAAGAAACCTCTATTTGGACAACAATTCCAAGACAAATGGGCAATCCAATCGAGTAATAACAAAGGTGCATTTGTAAGGGAAACAAAATTCTACATCTCGTCAAAAACAACAATAATTAGTCCACTACTATCAATAAGTCCCTATGCCTCCAGAAATCAACTACAGATCAACTATCCTAAGTGAAAATAAAGGAGCCTAAATGGTCCTTCCTTGGTCAAGCCTCCTCCACGTCATCACCATGGTCAAGGACTCGATCTGCACCTGAAAATAAAAGTTGTAGAGGGCGGTGAGTATATAAAATACTCCACAAATGCTTGACATTGAAATAAAACATCTCGATACTACAAATAGTAATCATCAATAATAGGAAATAACAGAAAATCAATACACACACATACATCCCAAGCATCAAGCCTAACAAAACCTCGACTGCAAGGACCGTTGACCTTTAGCTCTTCCAAGCTCCTCCTAGCCCACTATATTATGTTAGTAATCCAAGTTTAACTCTTCGATTCGTATTGGCCCCTGAACTTTTGTACCCAAGGCCCCGACACTTCTGTCTAGAAGCTTGGCGTTCGACCTTGGCCCTTATTCTCAAGGCCTCAAACTGTGCATCGACCCTCGACCATTTGTACCTAAGGCCTTGATGCCCACTCAACGTATTGGTCCTTCACCGCCACCACGTCAAGACCCATACTCATCATCAAAAGACTCATCATGCCAACCCCCGACCCTTTGTACCTCGAGCCTCGACACTCATCTCTACCAAGAGTGGCCTATCGACCCCCAACCTTTTGTACCCGGAGCCTCGACAGCCAGTAGTGACGTAACATTCTCGATCACTTGCCCCAAAGCTGGTCCGCTCGTGTATCCGCCTCATGTTTCTGCACCAAGTCCTCCAATAGAACAGTAAAGCATTTCAGCACACAATGACTCACATTTTGACCTGGTTCAGTTTTTTTTTCCACAATAAGGAATCCAACATAATCGTCCAAGACAAATATAACATGGGTTACCTAGCCACAAGTCGTAACAACAAGATCCTTGCATTTTCTATCCATATACAATACAATAGCAATAATTCTTGTGACTTAGGATGCTCTTACACTTAGGAACTATGAAAAGAACGCCCAACTAATCCATACAAACTTTTCCTATACTTTCTAGTATGTACGATCACAACGAGAGGGTCAAAACATATCTGAAAAATAAGTTCCAGCACTTTATATCATGAAAGACTACGTCACAAGTGATTAAAACATATCACAACAATTCTCCACCACATAACAACATGAAAAGCCACTACCAGAGTATCCCAACATCACATAACAATTAATTTCCAACACCTAATATATAGAGAAAAAAAAACATCATTTATTCTCAAAACAACTTTCAACACGAACGTAATCCAACAATAGCTTTTACAAGCCCTCAACCATGGCTAAAAATTTTTACATACATGAGATGCACAAAAATAAAATAGTTCGATAAGAACCCATGTCAAATACACCTACTAACGCACACACCCGCCCCTTGGTGCTACATACACGCACTGCTACACTATCAAACCTTGCGTCGATTCAACACCTATGCATCAAGAGAAAAAAAACAACAAGTTAAAACAAGATTCCAACTATAGAACTCGGTTTGAAGAGGTTTTTGAAAGGTCCTTTACCACAATTGACTTCGTTTGAGAGTGGGTAATTTAGAGCTAACTCAAGCAAGCGTGAGGAACGTATATCAACTTTGTACGGATATGGGTAGGTGCCAAACACGACCAAAAATGATGTTGTTTGCATTTAGTAGTAGTGGAAATGCCCCAAATCCGCCACTGATGTTGTTGGACACCGTAGAAGGAGTACGGGTCCAAGTCTAGGTGGTACAAGTCATGGGTCACCTCTATTCAGCCGAAACGTCGCCCAACCACCACCAGAGCCCCCGACGCACGCTGAACGTCTGGGCGTATACTTGTCGCCGCGCCGCCTGCTGCTGCTTGACTTGGATGGTGGTGCGTCGTGGTAAGAGCGGTCGCCGGTGAAGAGCGTGTCGTGCTGCTCGTTCACGAACAAGAAGGCGACACTCGGAGGGGAGGGGGCTGGCGGCTCCAAATTGTGAGGAAGAAGAAGGGAAGGTCTAGGGCTTCTTTCTTTTCTCTTATGTTTTAAAAATTAAAACCAATTACCCAAAAATTTATGTTTTAAAAAAAATAAAATAAGTAAAAATAACCCATGGGTTCAAAGAATTATTGGGTTAGGAAAATTATAGCGTTAAAATTTCCAACAACCATAATTATAAATGTTTCCAACAAAAAAATATAATAATAATAAAAAAAATAAATAAAACAACCAAGTCCCACGGCCTAGAACAAAAGCTGAAAACAACACGTCATTAATTATAATTATAAACTGACAACCCACGACAGCCTTAGAACAAAACAAGGTAGAACAATTAAAATAAATCAAAATAATTTTCGATTAAACCTTGAGACTTGAGATGAAACTAACCTGAGTAACGCGAGCCGTTACAGACTTGCCCCCTTTGAAGACTTTGGTCCTCGAAAGTTCCTTGAGCCAGCAACTCAGGTTATTTGGTTCGGATCTCATCTTCTCTTTCCCAAGTAGCCTCCTCCACTTGGTGATTTCTCCATAGAACCTTCACCAAGTCAATAGCCCGATTTCTCAACATCTTGGTTTCCTTTGCTAAGATCTCGACAGGTACCTCCTCATAGTACAAGGTTCCATCTAACGGTAACGGTTCGGGATCCAATACGTGAAGAGGGTCATAGACGTACTTCCTCAGAATGGACACATGGAACACGTTATGCACCGCAGCCAAAGATGGAGGCAAGGCCAACTTGTAGGCAACTGGGCCAACGTGCTCCAAGATCTCAAAAGGGCCAATATACCTCGGACTGAGCTTCCCCTTCTTATCGAAGAGTAGGATTCCTTTCGCCGGTGCCACACGGAGAAAAACGTGGTCGCCGACATTGAACTCTAACTCGTTTCGTCTATTATCGGCATAGCTTTTCTGTCTGCTTTGAGCCGTCTGCATCCTTGCCCTAATCCTTTGGATGGCACCATTCGTCTTCTGCACCAACTCTGGTCCCAACAGGACCCTCTCGCCAACTTGTCCCAATGAACTGGAGATCTACACTTTTTCCCATACAAAGCTTCGTATTGAACCATCCCAATTATGGCCTGATAGCTGTTGTTATAAGCAAACTCTATTAATGGCAGGTGTCTGTCCCAAGAACCACAGAAGTCCATTATGCACACTCTCAACATGTCTTCCAAAATCCGATTCAACCGCTCTGTCTAACCATCGGTCTGAGGATGAAATGTCGTACTAAAATCAAGCTGAGTCCCGAGTGTCTTATCCAAACTTCACCAAAAAGTTGATGTGAAACAAGGGTCCCGATCTGACACTATGGACACCGGTATACCATGAAGTCTAACTATCTCCTGCAAATAAAGCTCTGCCCACCTTTCTACCGAATAGGTGGCCTTGCCTGGTATGAAATGGGCAGACTTTGTCAAACGATCCACAACCACCCAAATCACTATGTATCCCTTGATCGTTCTCGGTAAAACTATAATGAAGTCCATGGCCACGTCGTCCCACTTCCAGACAGGTATACTCAAAGGTTGTAACAACCCTGCAGGCCTCTGTCTTGAGGCCTTCACCTGTTGACATGTCAAGCACTGACTAACAAACTGGGCAATTTCTCGCTTCATGTTGTGCCACCAATAATGTTTCTTAAGATATCTGTACATCTTGGTACTCCCAGTCGAGTCATGGTCCTCTGTTAAATTCCTATCATACCATTCGAATTCTCATACCTCATGTTTCTGCATCAAGTCCTCCAACAGAACAGTAAAGCATTTCAGCACACAATGACTCACATTTTGACCTTGTTCGGTTTTTTTTTTCACAATAAGTAATCAACATAATCGTCCAAGACAAAGATAACATGGGTTACGTAGCCACAAGTCGTAACAACAAGAACCTGGCATTTTCTATCCATATACAAGACAATGGCAATAATTCTTGTGACTTAGGATGCTCTTACATTTAGGAACTATGAAAAGAACGCCCAACTAATCCATACAAACTTTTCCTATACTTTCTAGTATGTACGATCACAATGAGAGGGTCAAAACATACCTGAAAAATAAGTTTCAGCACTTTATATCGTGAAAAACTACGTCACAAGTGATTCAAACATATCACAACAATTCTCCAGCACATAACAACATGAAAAGCCACTACCAGAGTATCCCAACATCACATAACAATTAATTTCTAGCACCTAATATCAAGAAAAAAAACATCATTTATTCTCAAAACAACTTTCAACACGAACGTAATCCAACAACAGCTTCTACAAGCCATAAACCGTAGCTAAAAATTTTTACATACATGAGATGCACAAAAATAAAATAGTTCAATGAGAACCCATGTCAAATACACCTACAAACACACACACCCGCCCTTTGGTGCTACTTACACACACTGCTATACTATCAAACCTTGCGTCGATTCAACACCTATGCATCAAGAGAAAAAAAATAGCAAGTTAAAACAAGATTCCAGCCATAGAACTCGGTTTGAAGAGGTTTTTGAAAGGTCCTTTACCACAATTGACTTCGTTTGAGAGTGGGTAATTTAGAGCTAACTCAAGCAAGCGTGAGGAATTTATATCGAACTTTGTACGGATTAGTAGCAGTGGAAACACCTCAAATCCGCCACTGATGTTGCTGGACACCGTAGGAGGAGTACGGGTCCGAGTCTAGGTGGTACAAGTCGTGGGTCATCAGAGGGGGGGGGGGGGGGAGCTGGCGCCGGCTCCAAATCATGAGGAAGAAGAAGGGAAGGTTTAGGGCTTCTTTCTTTTCTCTTATGGTTTAAAAATTAAAACCAATTGCCCAAAAATTTTTGTTTTAAAAAATTAAAATAAATAAAAATAACCCATGGGTTAAAAGAATTATTGGGTTAGGAAAATTATAGGGTCCAAATTTCCAACATCCCTAATTATAAATGTTTTCAACAAAAAACATATAATAATAATAAAAAAAATAAAACAACCAAGTCCCATGGTCTTCGACAAAAGCTAAAAATATCACCTCATTAATTATAATTATAAACTCACAACTCACGACAGCCCTAGAACAAAACAAGGTAGAACAATTAAAGTAAATCAAAATAATTTTCAATTAAACCTCGAGACTTGAGATGAAACTAACCTGAGTAACGCGAGGCGTTACAAAAGTCATGTATAATACCAAAGATCTAACCAGCAAGATCCTCGGACTGACATGGGAGGGCCCATACAAAGTCACTAAAGTAGTTCGAGCAAGCACCTATGCCTTGGAAGATCCGCGTGGGAAAACCTTACCCCATCCATGGCATGCTCAGCACCTCAAGAGATACTACCACTAGCTTGGTGATACATTCCATTTATTTTATGAGCGCTTTATGTTTTGACACTCGCTTATCTCAAACGACTGGGTTATGTTATTGTACCTACTTCTCTACCTGAACAATTTATATTTTAATAAAGTTTTTGTCATTTGACATGATACTTGAGTTCTTATGTTTGAGTGAAAACAAATTTCTCAAGTAGGGGACATTGTGCGTAAATATCTACAGTTGATCAAGAACTCAGAAGGGGACAGACCAAGAAGCAGGCCAGAAAAGGCTCAGCATGGTCAAAACTATAGTAGATGAATAAATTCAGGATATAAAACCATTAGGTGAATGCGAAACAAGTTGGAATCCAAAGACTTCGACTCCAGCTCTACTAAAGTTAGATCCCAAGGGCGAAAATGAATGGTAAAGACCAGATGGATGAGAAACCAGGCCCTAGAGACGTGATCATAACCAGCCAATGTGATAAAATATGAAAACCAGAAAGACTTCTAATTCATGAGACAACACAATATCGGTACACAACCAGTAGTAAAAACTAGGTGTTTTGAATCCAAAACTGGATACAAAAGCTTTTGGTAGAAGCTCAATGAATTAAGAACCTTAGTGTTGGCTAAGAATCCAAACAACTAATGATGTATGTGAACTGTCTTGTAGAACAGGCCTCACAACAACCACGAGTAACGAGTACTCTCAAAACAGGGATCTTAACATGGTCACAAACCTTAGTTTTGAGAGTGGGGGCTACTGTTATATGGAGAAATACGGTTCAAATGACGGTAGAAGATTGAACTACATTAGAAGAAGGGCAATTGGTACCACCGACAGATAGGGTCGGCCCAAAGCATAGAGGTCAGCCCACAGAGAGCCGACCCCACCTTGGCACCGAGGCGCCGACCCCTTCTTGGCCTTAGGTCGAGAAGGTTCTCGGTGCTTTTCTTTCTCTCTCTCTCTCGGTCCCCGTTCCAAATATATGATGTTCGGAGCCAAGGCCAAGCCTCGTCCCTATTCATCTACTAATGTTGGAGGCATCCCGGCCCATAAGCCCATGGTATCAAACCTAGTGTTGACATCTTGTGAAACCCTACTGGCAAATCGACTATAAATAGGGAGCGGATCACTCCTTGAAGGTAAGTCAAAATTACACTTTCAAGTGCCTTACTTGTTTAGTGATTTCTCTCATACCTAATTTAGGCATCGGAGCCAGTGTGACACCGGGTTAGAGTTGTTTGGTTTTGCAGGTATCCGATCCCTTGGAATTCGAGTTTGATGAACGAGGTGGAGTGAACCGGTCTACCCGGATCCAAGCATCAACAGGGGCTAATCGGCATACATATGAATTAGTACAGTGGTCGTGCCAAAATTACTTTCAAGGTAGTAGTTTAACTATGAACAAACTTTCGATCCTATTTTGTCGTTTCTTTTTCCTTTAATTTATTTATTATAATTATTTTAAATATTTGGAATATAGAAGTGAGAATAATAATAATCCTCCATTGTTCTTTCTTGAGAAGCAAGTAGAGGGGATGATGGCATGATCACCAATATTCAAACAATCCTTTTTCTAAAAATTGAAACTTTCCCATTTTAGGTTTGATTGCAGTAGGAGAAATGTAGAGGGAGAGAGATCTCACTAAAAAATGTAATATTGGCATTTCTCAATTCTTCTGTAAATTGTGTAAACTTCCCCATTTTAGTGTTCAATGAATCCCCAACTTTGGTATAAATATAATTGTATAGTCATTATTTTGATGAACATATTTGGAATTAGAAAGTTGAATTTACGTTTGGTAATTATATTAGCTTCATAGATTTAGTGATTTACTGTGAGTTTTAATTTATCCCACCTGGTATTGAAATGTTGAGTATATGTTTAAAATATAGTATTACTTATTCCATGTTCGTGAACTTCATTGACTTCTTAAACCCAATATTTAACCTAATTATTGAGTTTGCGTAGTATAGAATTTGAAGGTTTAGTCTACATTAACTTTACCATAATTACGAGTGAGGCGACACGAAATATATTCAATAAAATAAAATAATTAAAGGTAAAATTTGATGGGTGATCTAAAAACAGAAATTTGAAATCAAAGTATTTAATATAAAATATAATTGAATTTCATGATTTCTATGTTTTTTTTAAACACCATGTGTGTTCAATGATATTTGTAAACTATATAGTTACCAAATAAATGTTTAATTCGATCTTATAAATCGTTAATTTTAACATATATTTTATAAATTTTATAATTTATAATATATTATGCTTTACATAAATGAAACAAATTTATACGTGAAATAATATGTTTTTCAAAGGATTTTTTATAATGTCATTATGCATTTTAAAGTTTCTAATTCAGAATAAAACACGTTCACAAAATTCAAAAATAGTTTTAAAAAATAATTCTACCAAATATTTATTGAATCCATTTAGTAAAACAAAATTCAAATTGCGTACAAACTATAGGTCCATTTTCGGGAGCCGAGAAATATAATCAGAGAGCAGAAACAAGGCCAGTAAACGAGAGGAGGGAAGACAGTATTTTGAATATTGTAAAGTTTTTCGTAGAATATGTTACAGTATCATAAGCAAAACTCATGAATTGTAAGATATTAAAATAAACCTCAGAAACCAAAAAGGACAAAGTAGAAGGTGCAACTTGAAAATCTAACACCTTTCTCAAGATTACACTACTGATCTAATCATCAACCTCGGCTTTAATCTCCTTCTGCAATTCTTCCTTGTATTCCTCGAAAGTTCCAGGGAACGATTCCACGGTACCGTTTTCAACAACCCAAATTTCACTTTTTTCTTCATCCTCACAGACACGTGATATGAGTCGGGAATCATGACTGACCAGAACAACTCCACCAGTGAACTCGTCTAAGGCATCTGCAAGTGCATCAATACTCTGCATGTCCAAGTGATTCGTCGGTTCATCAAGCAGTAATATGTGTGGCTTCGACATGGAAATTGAGGTAAAAACAACCCTGGCTTTTTGGCCCCCAGATAGTTTAGCAATTGGCGTGAGGTGATTGTGGCTAGGGAGTCCAAATTTCCCCAACTTAGCACGAACAGCCTCCTGCTTGCTAAGGCCCTCTTGATCGGGATGAAGACGAAGAAGATATTGAACTGCCGTTTCCTCCATTGTCAGAAGGTCTACAAAATGCTGTGAGTACCTCCCAATCCTCAACTTCTGACTCCTCCGAACTTCGCCTTCTGTTGGTACCAGATCACCTGCTAGGAGATTCAAAAGAGTAGATTTTCCCGCTCCATTGGGCCCGACAATAGCAACGCGTGTTCCCATGTCAATACCCACATCAACATCAGAAAGTCTAAAATCTTCCCTATTTGGATAACTAAAGCTGACTTCAATCAACTGTAATAACGGTGGGGTGAGCTCGGTCGGTTCGGGGAAGTGGAATTCAACACTGTAATCTCTCCACTTTCTGGGGGCTTCTGGGAGGGGATCATCCTCATCAACCTTTCCCTTGGACTTGGACTTGTTCTTTGAGGCTTCCTTAGCAGCAGCAAACTTTGCTCGATCTTTCACCTTCTCCTGTTGAGCCCTGTTTCCAGACCTCTTAGCTGCTTTCACCTGCTTATCATATATCTCAAACTTCTTGTTCATTTCCTTCCGACGCTGCTCGTACCCACTTTCGAAAACGTCAAAATTTCCACGATAAAGATGAAGCTTAAAGTCATGAAGATGAATAATCTCACTGCAGACAGTGTTGAGGAAATCTCGATCGTGTGATACTACGACAAGAGTTTTCTTCCACCGACACAGGTACTCCTCCAACCAGAGAACAGCCCTAAGGTCTAGATGATTTGTGGGTTCATCTAGTAGTAAAAGTGTGGGCTGAACGAAAAGAGCCCGAGCCAATGAAATTCTCATCCTCCATCCACCGCTAAATGAACGGGTTGGTCGTGCTTGCATATCCTTGGTAAAACCCAGTCCAGCAAGAATTTTGGAAGCTTGGGCCTCAGCTGCATCTGATCCCAACAGCTGCAACCTTTCATATAAATCAGCAAGCCTCTCTCCTGCATCATCATCCCCGTCGTTTTCATCTTTACCACCATCAGAATTCTGCAAATCTGCAACTTCTTGCCGAAGCTTGACCAGCTCCTCATTAGCAGAAACAACTGCTTGAAGTGCAGTTCTATCATCGCCAACAACCTCTTGTTCGACCAAGAGAACATCGATATTTTTAGGAACCGGTATCTTCCTCCAAGCTAGGAGCTTTAATAATGTAGACTTTCCCATCCCATTAGGCCCAACTAAACCATATCTCTTCCCGTGAGATATCTTCACTGATGCATTTTTTAACAGCTCTTTCCCTCTAGCTGAAACAGAGAAATTCTCAATTGTTATGTCTTTGACATTTGCATCAGCTTCATCATTACCATCAATAACTAAAGCTCGGCTACCGATTACAACAGTGAAAGCATCATGGTCATCTTTTAGAGCTTCCTGTCTTGCTTGCTCTGCAGCATGGGCAGCAAACATATCTTTCCTCTCTCTTTTTTTCAACTCTTTGTCACTAACGGCAACCTCCAGAGGCTTCACGTCAGCCCTGTCCTGCCACGGTAACTGTTTCTGGGAACTGCTACTTTGTTGCTCCTCATCAGACACAATTTCTTCTTCCTCATCATCTGAGGGAGGGAGATCAATGTCATCAGTGTAAGATGCGACCTTTTTTGGAGCTTTTGCTTGAGGTTTTGCACCACCGCTCAAAGATGAAGATCCCTTTTTCGGTTTATCCGATTTCTGATCCATATTGGCAAGCATTTCTGACACTGAAAGCTTCTCTCTCTTCCCAGAAACGTCTTTACCAGGCTTGACTTTGGCATTTCCACCACCTTCTTCTGTTTTCTTCCTTCCCATTGCAACAATCAATCTGATAATGGAAAAAAAAAACATTGCTCTAACATTAACACAGAAACCATCAATATGAGTTCTCCAAGCCGGACATATAATAACAACATTGACCTTCTATTTTCGTAACATAGGGATCAGACGAAAAAATGACATAATCTTAAAAACATAAACATGCAATACATACTACCATGTCATGTTCCCAAAAATCAGTCATGACCACAAGCAGACAAAGGAGAAGTAAATAAATACAATTTCTTTTACACAGCTAATTTAGAAAAAAACATACCATTGAAACACTCAAACTAATGACAAATTCAGAGCATCAAAAGAAATTTACACATATTGAACAATAGTAAGTTCAATGCGAACAAGAAAACTTAGTAAATAACATATAGTATAAGAAATGATTAGGAGGACCTGATCAGGACTATTAGACCATTGTTTAGTGAAGAACTATAACCTCTAAAATATACTCTCGAAACCTATAACAGAGCTCAAGTTACAAGAGATCATTCACCACAACATAATATGCTTTGTTTATGCCTAATCAAAGCTCTGTGTTTTAAACTACAACTTAACACATTATTTGCACACAATTCTCTGAGCAAGCAAAAAGGACTCTAAAAGTTCATTTCAAATTCATGTTTAAACAAATAATATTTATGAGGAACTATATAAAATAACTATTTATGACAGAATTAATTGTTCATATGAAAAAGCCAAAGCATAATAAACCAGACAAGTCAAATTGCAGATTTAACAACAACGCATTGAATTTTCGTTCAAGAATAGAAACACAAGCACACAGTTGAGAAATCAAAAAAATTGTTTGATAAATATTTGATTTTTTGGCTTTTGGTATTTGAAAATTAAGCTTACAAACACTATTTCCGCCCATAAGTTTCTTAGTTTTTTTCATCCACTCACGTAAAATGTTTTCAAAATTGAAGCCAAATCACGAAAACTAAAAGCAAAAGTTTTTTAAAACTAGTTTTTGTTTTGAAATTTGGCAAGCATTCAAGTGTTTCTTTAAGAAAAGGTGAAAACCATAGCAAAGAAATAGTGAGAAAATAAGCACAATTTTGAAAAACAGATAACAAAAAACGAAATCAGTATCCGTTGGTCCCTAAAGAATCCAAAACATGAATAATTTTATGGGTTAGTTCCATTCTCAAGTAAACAAGCCACAAGCTAAAATAGACTTAAAGTTATGAGTTCAAGCCTCGATGGATACAAATTTTTCGCCAGGGTCATCACACATCAATACAGAAGAGCAATCAAATAGAAAGAACATCATTTGAAAATGCAAACAAAGGAGCAAAAATCTAAACAAACGAACTCAAACTAGACCCAAATTAAGCCGTAAGCAAACAAATCCAAAATCAAACAGCAAATTAATCTAACCTGGGACGCGGGTCGCTAAGGGAATTTGCTAGTTTAAGTCCGATCCGACTTCAGAAGAGTGTGGGTTTTAAAATCCGAGTTTGTTCGAGGAATTTGCTGAGTTCGACCACGCTGGTGCTGGAATCTCGCCGGAGTTATGGTAATTGCGTGGATCTCGTTGGGAGGGAGGAGATGGTAGGACACTAACGGTGGCTGGTACGAGAGGGGAAATTGGAAATTGGAAACTATAAAGAAAGAGAATACCCTAATTTTTGTTGTTAAAGAGTAATACATAAACCTAATTTCTAAAGGAAATTGGAGAAATTTTGAGGATAAGAAATTCTATCTCGGGCTAATTTCATAAATAATATAATTAAAAAAAATATAAATTACAAATTTAAGGTACATTACAGACTAAAATAAAATTAAAAAAATAACTATAAATAAAATAATATAAATCTAAAATATGGTACATTCCAAAACTATTTACAAAACTATGATGGTTATGGTCAAAGTCAAAACTCGTGAACAACGTACACGAGTTATACATGTCCGCTTGAATCTGATGTTGCGGCAGAATGGCCAATTGGACTAATAAACCGTGTACGTTATACGCGATTTGAAGGAACTCGTGTACAAAGTACGTGATTTACCTAGAAATCGTGTACATTGTACACGAGTTTCCTCTTCACCTATATAATCGTGTACGTTATACGTGATTTGAAGGAACTTGTGTACAAAGTACATGATTTACCTAGAAATCGTGTATATTGTACACAAGTGTGTGTGTATATATATATCCCTTCTAAATAAAATACCAAGTGTGATTTGTCATGATTTGTTTTCTTTTTTGTGCAAAAATTTTGAAAAATTTTCTTAGTCTTTTGTGGCTAGCTCAATTGTAAACTAAATTCATATACCACAAGTTGATTAATAAAAGTTCGGTATACTAAATTCATGTACCACATTATAAGAAAAATTAACTTCAATGATAAACTAATTTCAAACCTATTAATAAAAGTTTAGTACACAAGTTGATTTAAATGTAAATAAACTGAAAAAAAGGAGGAATAAGATCACCTTCCATGATGGCTGGTGGAGGCAACGATTGCGACGAATGGCAATGCAACAGCAGCTGAGTTGAGAGAGGAGATGAAGAGAGAGGGCAGTGCAACGACGACTGAGTTGAGAAAGAAGATGAAGAAAGAGAGAGGAGGGAGTTTCAGGTGGGAATAGCTTATTCCCAACCATCCCTTATTCCCATCGACAAAGTCTTTCTTTTCCGTCCCAGATTGATGGGTTTGTCCATGAATTTTGTGTTAGACTCTCATCTCTCTTCTTTTAAATAACTTTTAATGAATTATTTACTTTATTTTATTCAAATTGATTAATTAAAATTAGTTAAAATATTTAAATTAAATTTATAATTAATAAAACAACATTAAAATTTTACCAATAATGTACTAAATTAATTATTCTATTGTAATAAATAAATTTATTAGAGTGTATACTTAATTTTTTTTTATATAAATACTGTAATTAATTGATGCAATTAATTAGATGGAAATAATTAATTTTGTTAAACGTATAAAATGATAATTATAAGATAGATTGTTAAATAAAATCAACAACATAAATTTAGATATATTATTTATAATATATTTATTAAAGAGTGAAACTTAAATTAAAACATAATTGTTTAAAAAAAATGTATTTTAACTTAATAAAGATAAATTAATTAATTTAAATTAATTATTAGGAGTTAATTTTGATTGATTTTAAAGCTTTATACGAATATATCATTTTGTTAAATATGTATATATTGAATTTTAGTTAAATAACATTTAATATTAATTATTCAATTGATTATTGTGCTAAATTTTCAACATTGTTAATTTAAAATTTAGAATGCTAATATAAAATCATTTAATTTATATTTTTTATTTTTTATTTACATTTGATTTATTATTAATCAATGTTTACAATGACATAAAATGCATATTTCTAGAGTAATCACACAAAATAAACATATATATAATTCATTTTCAGACATCTTAATCTCATAAATATATACAACCAAACACAATTATTTTTCCAGACATCTTATTCGTAGGTATCTTAATCCCAGACATTTTTTTTTTTGAAACCTTGAACCAAACGGCCCCTTAGGAGTTTGGCATGCGTATTTGGTGGCCCCCATTTGAGTGTAGGTCGACAACACCTAAGTTAGGTCTATCATTCTCGCTCAAATATGATCAGATGATGGAAGTTCTTCTTCTAGATGAGGATGAGCTGCTTGATCGAAGCTCCTCCTCTAATTGGGGATGAGCTTATGGAAGTTCTTCCTCTATGTGAGGATGAGCTGAGATGGAAGCTCTTTCTCTATGTTGGGATGAGTTATGTAATGTCAGCTCTTACTCAATAGAGGGATGAGCTGTCTGATCGAATCTCTTCCTCTAACTGGGGTTGAGCTGATTTGGAAGCTCTTCCTCTATGTGGGATGAGCTAGCTAATGAAAGCTCTTCCTCTATGTTGGAATGAGCTATCTGATTTCAGTTCTTGCTTTTCAGAGGGATGAGCTATCTGATCGAAGCTCTTACTCTAACTGGGACCAAGCTGATATGGAAGCTCTTCCACTATATGGGGATGAGATATCTGATGGAAGCTCTTCCTCTATGTTCGGATGAGCTATCTGATGTTAGCTCTTACTCTATAGAGGGTTGAACTATATGATCGAAGCTCTTACTCTAACCATGGCCAAGCTGATATGAATGTTCCTCCTATATATGGGGATGAGCTGTCTGATATGGAAGCTCTCACTCTATGTTGGGATGAGCTATCTAATGTTAGCTCTTAGTCTAACCGGGGATGAGCTACTTGATTGAATCTCTTCCTCTAACCGGAGTCGAGTTGATATGGAAGTTCTTCCTTTATGTAAGGATGAGTTGAGATGGAATGATACACGACAACCCAAGCGTATTAGACTACTCGAACCATAAGCCACCTGAACCCATCCTATAGATGGTTTCAACCCGAAAGGCTAAGGGTTAGAGAGGTTACCTTTGCAGTCGTTACCTTAAGCAAACAGAATACTCACTCCGCTCGAGGCCGGAAACACTCCACGAGTTTGATGACCAATCAAACAAGCATACTTCGAGGGGTAAAACGAAAACCTAAGTTCAACCACACAAAGGGATTCAGTATTTTTAGGGGGGTTTGCACACAATCAAGGAGAGAAACGCTCAAATTCTAAACTTCATAACTTCGACGTAAGGTGTGAAATACAAGAGGGGTGCAAGCCTATTTATAGGCTAAGATCCATGGTCTTTACAAGGAAAATAACAATATAAAAAATTATAAATTATAAATGATAAATTCCCAAAGAATGGAAAACTTGCCTAAAATGCACCAATTTTCTAATCAAGCAAGCAAAATAAAATCCAAGGAAAAATACACTCTAGCAAAATACTTGTCTAAAAAGATATTAGCTATAAAATAAAAGCAAATAAAAATCTAAAGCAAAAAAAATTCCCACAAGTGTTTGACAAAATAAGAAAAAGAAATCTTTTTCTAATTTGTCAATGAGTGGGCGGCAGGACACCCCAATTTTGGCGCCAAACGGTGTGGCGCCCATGGGGGGCTGGCGGAAAAATCGATCAGGTGGGTGCCCATGGGGCTGGCGGTGTGGCGAGCGCAAGGGGCAAGCCCTAAGCGTGCGCACGCAACCGTAAGCGGGGGTGCGTGTGATGGCAAGCGAGGCATGCTAGGAGGCTAGCATGGCAGTTGGCACGCGCAGGCGAGCGGTAGTGAGCATGCGGCTGGCACGACATGGGCGAGCGGTAGGGACACGTGGGTGTTGGCGGCAGAGGCGAGCGAGAGTGGGCGTGTGGTCGAGGGCACTACGAGGTTTGCGAGGCAGGGGCATGCAGGCGAACAAGTGCTGGCGGCAGTCAGGCAAGCACGCACAGTGGGGCAGGTGCTGGCCTCTTACGAGGTTAGATGGCATGGGTGTGCGGGCGCTGGTGGCAGGCCGGCGCGTGGACAGGTGGACATGTACCGGTGCGCGCTAGCGTCTGGTGGGGCGGGCGCGAGGCGTGGGCTCACGATAGCCGTTGCGGTAGGAGGCGATGTCGTGTGCGCGGAGGGCATAACCTTGTTAGGTTAGCCCATGATAGTGGGGTGCATCGTGTAGTCAACGTGCGTGTGATGGGCTTGTTCTCCTATCGTAGCATTTTTCTTGGATCCTCCTTGAAATTCATCCTCCTTTTAGGGAACTTCCCATCTTTATCTTCCTCTTCACTAACGTAGGTTGATTCTTAGATCTCTTGTCCAATGATCATATCATGGAAGCTCTTCCTCTATGTTTGGATGAGCTATCTGATGTCAGCTCTTACTCGAATCGGGAATGAGCTACTTAATTGAAGCTCTTCCTTTAAACGGGGTCGAGCTGATATGGAAGCTCTTCCTCTTGGTGGGGATGAGCTGTGATGAAAGCTCTTCCTCTTGGCCAGGATGAGCTATTTTGATGAAAGCTCTTCCTCTAGTCGACCGGGATGAGCCATATTAGAAGCTCTTCCCCTATGCAGGGATGAGATGAGATGGGATGAAATCTTTTCCTCTTGGCAAGGATGAGGTACCCAATCTTATCCATGTACTATAGACCATTTAAGTTATTACTGGAACATTATCGACTTGTATATCGAATATAGACAGTATATAAAATATATACATTGTATATTAAATATATAATGTATATCAAATATATATTTTTCCAGTGACATTAAATAACCTAGAATCTTAGTTTATTGGAATACGAGTAATTGAAAGAAATAATAAGATAACTCTTTATTGAATAAATAATTTATTCATAAATTACAAATACACGAGCTAAGGGCATCAAACCCAACAATCTCACAGTTGTCCGAAAGTGAGTGGGATGTACAAGTATTATAATGAACTAGGGCTTACAATATACCCAATAACATCTCCCACTTGTCCTAGACTAAATAACACATGTCTCGTAAAACTGGACTCTCTAGATGACCCTCAAACACTTTAGCCATGAGAGCCTTTGTAAACGGATTAGCAATTGCTTCTCCGAAGCAATTCATTTGAAATTGTGTTGCCATCCAGTTATTTAATGAGTAGGATGTCATCAACATATAAAACTAGGAAAGCTACAATACTGCTGATGACCTTGTTGTAAATACAAGGTTCGTCAACATTTTGGTCAAAGCCATAAGATTTTTGACCGAAGTGTCAAACCTTATATTCCAGGATCTCGAAACTTGTTTCAATCTATAAATGGATCTCTTAAGCTTGTAAACTTTTTGCTCTTGACCCTGTTCTATGAATCCTTCTGGTTGAGCCATGTAAATGCTCTCATCAAGATAGTCATTCAAAAAAGCTGTCTTGATGTCCATTTTCCATTACTCATAGTCATAATATGTGGCAATGGCTAAGAGAATGCAGATAGACTTCAACATGGCAACATGGGATAAAGTTTGATACGTGACAACTCAAGCGTATTGGACTACTCGAGCCACAAGCCACTTGAACCCAATCGTATAGATGATTTCAATCCGAAAGGCTAAGAGTTAGAGGCATGACCTTTTCAGTCGTTACCTTGCGCAGATATATACTCACTATGCTTAAATCTGGAAACACTCAACGAGTTGGGTGACCAGTCAAACAAGCATGCTCCGAGGGTAAAAATATGGATTCCTAAGTTCAACCACACAAAGGAAAACGATATTTTGGTGGGGTGTGAGTAAACACTCAATTTTATATTAAAAAGGTTCAAAGGTGTCGATTACAAGGAGGGGACAGCCTGTTTATAGGCTAAGGCCCAATGGCCTTTACAAGTAAATTGTAAAATTAAATTAAAATAAAACAAATAATTGAAGATGTTTCCCTTAAATTGCTAACTTGCTAATCAAGTAAGCATCATTTCCTAAAATTGAAATACTTGCTAAAAGTAATTAAAAAAATCCCACAATTGTTTTAAAACAATTTAGGAATAGGAAATTTACTAAAATGTTGAAGAGTGGGCGGCAAGGCAACACTAAGAGGGTGCACGCATGGGGCGGCGGCATGGTGGGTGCGTGCTGGGCAGATGGGCAGCATGGCGGGTATGGGCGAGGGGGCGTCGGCATGGCACTAAGCAGGCGGGCGCGTGGACGTGTTCAGCATGGCGGCAGGTGTTGGGCGTGGATGCTATGGGCACTGGCAAGACACCCGGGGCAGCAACGCTCGTAAAGGCTGGTGCACATGGCATGGGCGCTGCCTTGTGACGTTAGCGGCGGGACAGGGGCGCACGAACGTTGGCAAGGCAGGCGCGTTGGGGTGCTAGCGGTAGGAGAGATGCGTGGGTACACAGACGCAGTGAGGTTAGCGCTTTGCGGGGGGCAAACGGGATGGTGTGCGCAGTTGAGGAAGCATGCAGACAAGCAGTTGGAGTGAACGGTCTAAATGTATGCATGCGTGTGTGGGAGCCACTAATCATGTTTGTTCTTCATTTCAGGGAATTAGTTCCTGGAGGCAGCTTGACGCTGGAGAGATGACTCTCAAGATCGGAATGGGAGAGGTCGTCTCAGCTGTAGTGGTAGGGGAGCTGAAGTTGTTTACAAACAAGAATATGTATATATTATTAGATAATGTGTACGTGGTTCCTAAAATTAAAAAGAACTTAATTTCAGTTTCTTGTTTGTTAAAACATTTATATTCCATTTCATTTAATTTTAATGAAGCGTTCATTTCTAGAAATGGTATTAATATTTGTTCTGCTTTACTTGAAAACAACTTGTATGTGCTAAGACCAACCATAACTAAAGCAGTTTTAAATATCGAGTTGTTTAAAAATGCTAGAACCCAAAATAAATGGCAAAAAGTTTCTAAGAAAGAAAATACCTATCTTTGGCACTAAAGATTATGTCACATTAATCTCAATAGGATTGGGAGGTTGGTTAAGAATGACATTCTAAGTGAGTTAGAAGACGATTCTTTACCACCATGTGAGTCTTGTCTTGAAGGCAAGATGACTAAAAGACCTTTTACTGGAAAAGGTTATAGAGCCAAAGAGCCCTTAGAACTTATACATTCAGACCTTTGCGGTCCGATGAATGTTAAAGCTCGAGGAGGGTATAAATACTTCATCTCTTTTATAGATGATTATTCAAGGTATGGTTATTTATACCTAATGCAACATAAGTCTGAAGCCCTTGAAAAGTTCAAGGAGTACAAGACTGAAGTTGAAAATCATTTAGGTAAAACCATTAAAACACTTCGATCTGATCGGGGTGGAGAGTATATGAACTTGAGATTCCAGGACTATATGATAGAACATGGAATCACATCCCAACTCTCAGCCCCTGGTACACCTCAACAAAACGGTGTATCAGAAAGGAGAAACAGAACCCTGTTGGACATGGTTCGATCAATGATGAGCTAGTCTCAGTTGCCTAACTCGTTTTGGTGTTACGCAGTGGAGACTGCAGTTTATATTTTGAACGTAGATCCATCAAAGAGTGTTTCTGAAACACCCTTTGAGCTATGGAAAGGTCGTAAAGCTAGTTTACATCATTTCCGTATTTGGGGATGCCCGACACACGTGCTCATGACTAACCCAAAGAAATTGGAGCCTCGTTCAAAAGTATGCCTATTCGTAGGTTACCCTAAAGAGACGAGAGGTGGTCTCTTCTTCGATCCTCAAGAAAACAGTGTGTTTGTACGACAAATGCCACTTTCTTGGAAGAAATCCACATTCGAGATCATAAACCACGGAGTAAGATAGTGATTAACGAGATTTCTAAAGAGGCTACAAACACGTCAACAAGAGTTGTTGATCAAACTGGCACTACAACAAGACTTGTTGATGAAGCCAATACATCATGTCAGTCACATCCACCTCAAGTATTGAAGGTGCCTCGACGTAGTGGGAGGATTGTGTCACAACCTGACCGCTACGTGGATTTGACTGAAACCCAAGTTGTCATACCTGATGATAGCGTCGAGGATCCATTGACCTACAAAAAGGCATTGACCTACAAAAAGGCAATGGAAGATACTGACAAGGACAAACGGGTCAAAGCAATGGACCTGGAAATGGAGTCGATGTACTTCAATTCCGTTTGGGAACTTGTAGATCAATCTGACGGGGTAAAACCCATAGGGTGCAAATGGCGAGACTTGTGGAGAAAACAAGACGCTGAAGGAAAAGTACAGACCTATAAGGCGAGACTTGTGGCAAAAGGCTACACACAAAGGGAAGGGGTGGACTATGAAGAAACTTTTTCCCCTGTAGCTATGCTTAAGTCCATTAGAATACTTTTGTCCATTGCCACATATTATGACTATGATATATGGCAAATGGACGTCAAGCCTGCTTTTCTGAATGACAATCTTGAAGAAAGTATTTATATGTCTCAACACGAAGGGTTCATAGCCCAAGGTCAAGAGCAAAAGGTTTGCAAGCTTAAACGGTCCATATATGGACTGAAACAAGCATCTCGATCTTGGAACATAAGGTTCGATACTGCGATCAAATGGTTTTGACCAAAACGTTGATGAGTCTTGTGTATACAATAAGGTCGTCAACAACACTGTAGCCTTCTTAGTGTTGTACGTGGATGATATCCTACTCATTGGGAATGATGTACGATACCTCACTGACATAAAGAAGTGGCTAGCGACTGAGTTCCAAATGACGGATTTGGGAGAAGCTCAGTATGTTCTTGGCATCCAAATTCTAAGGGATTGCAAGAACAAAGCGTTAGCCCTGTCTCAAGCAACTTATATCGACAAGATGCTTGTTCGATATTCGATGCAGAATTCCAAAAAAGGCTTATTACCCTTCAGGCATTGAATTCATCTGTTTAAGGAACAATATCCTGAGACACCTCAAGAGGTTGAGGATATGAGACGTATACCCTATGCTTCAGCAGTGGGCAGCCTAATGTACGCTATGCTGTGCACTAGGCCTGACATTTGCTATGCAGTAGGGATGGTCAGTAGGTACCAATCCAACCCAGGATATGATCACTGGACTGCTGTTAAGGGAATCCTCAAGTATCTTAGGAGAACGAGGGACTACAAGCTCGTGTATGGCGCTAAGGATTTGATCCTTACAGGATACACTGACTCTGACTTCCAAACAGACAAGGATTCAAGGAAATTCACGTTGTGGTCAATATTCACTCTTAACAGAGTAGCGGTAGTTTGGCGAAGCATCAAACAAGGATGCATCGCAGACTCCACCATGGAGGCTGAGTATGTTCCAGCTTGTGAAGCAGCAAAAGAGGCGGTTTGGCTTAGAAAGTTATTGACCGATTTGGAAGTCGTTCCAATCATGAACTTGCCCATCACACTTTATTGTGATAACAGTGGTGCCGTGACAAATTCTAAAGAACCTCGAAGCCACAAGAGAGGCAAACACATCGAAAGGAAGTACCACCTTATATAGGAGATAGTGCAACGAGGAGATGTAATCGTCACAAAGATAGCTTCGGAGCACAACATTGCTGATTCTTTCACGAAGGTACTCACGGCCAAAGTGTTTGAGGGCCATCTAGAAAGTCTAGGTCTACGAGCATTTTACAGTTAGTCTAGGGCAAGTGGGAGAAATGTAATGGGTATAGTGTATGCCCTAGTTTATTGTATTTTCTCTTTGCTTTATGATAATTTACACCTCATTCGAGTTTAGTTCAAGTGGGAGTTTGTTGGGTGTGTTGCGCTAAACTCGTAGTTTGTATTTTGTGTAAAAACAAATGTATATTCAATAAAGTTTTATTCAATAAATTTGTTGAATTCATAGCATTGCATTGTCCAAAATCCAATAAACTAAACATCCAAGGTTGTTTCATGTAATCGGGACAATATATATACTGGGTATATATTTGATATACCCCTGATAAATACGAGGTTTATGTTTGATATACCCCTGATATACAAGTGGATGATGTCCCGTGAATAACCTAAAGGGTCTATAGTACATGCATAAGGTTGGGTACCTTATCCTGGCAACACTATGGATACGGCCCACTCTGTAAAGGTTACAGATGACTCAATCCAGGTCGTTCGTGTGGAGACATGCGAGTGGGGGTATCCTATACAATGAGTTTGTATAAGACCGGACCACGGAATAGCCAATCTTTAGATGTAATACCGTTAACTAATAGATTGTTGTTTCTTAGGATGACCAGGCAACTCATTCTCAATCTTGAGTGAGTTATGGACTCTTGCCCGTGAGGGCTCGTCCTTTAATCTGTATGGGTGAGAGTGGCCCAAGTTGTCAACTCGATATTCCTACCATTTTGGGGACGAGACCGAGTGGGGAGCTGGGAACATAACTTCACAAGATGGAATTCACTCCTTCCCGACTTTAGGGGAGTAGATGAGTGTTCTCTTAAATGCTGACTCCGGGACTTGAACAAGGGGCCCCACCCTCTCATTGGCTCGAGAGGGACTTCCGGTTATTGGTCGGACCATAACCGGGTTGTTCATTAGAGGAGCAGTGGTATTTAAGGAGTAAGATCTAACTCAGGGGTAAAACGGTAATTTGACCCAAGTTGAGTTACGAGTACTCGTGAAGGATTGACTTGTCATTTATGGTTATATATCCGTGGACACGAAAACATTGTACAGTGAGAAGAGTGCAACTGCGGGTCTTTAGTGGAGTGACCTGTAGTTAACGAATGTTAATTAACTCGGTAAATGAGTTTGACCGATTTATTTTGTATCGTTGGAGCTTCTGATCTGTAGGTCCATTAGGTCCCCTTGCGAGCTCATAACGGGTAAAACGAGGATTAAAGTTTTGGAAGAATTTGAATTGTTCAAATTACTTAAGGGATTATATGTATATTGACACATTATAATATATAGTTAATTCTAAATTAAAATTATATATTATGAGAGAAATTATTTGAATGAGATTCAAATAAAATTAATATGAATATGATTCATATGAAAACTATAGGTTATAAATTAATGCACATAAGCTGTATATTAAATCTATAGGTTATACAAGAGAGAATATGATTTAATGAAATATGAGATATTTAATTAAATGTTAAATAATTAATTGTTTATTATTTAATATTACATTTAATTAATTAATTATTAATTAATATTATTTAATTATTAATTTGATTAATAATTATTTAATATATATATTAATTATATTAATTAATAAGTAACTACCCTGCATTTTAGCAGGGGAGTGGGGAGTTTAATGACGTGGGGTAACTCCCCACGTCATTTGGTTTTGAGTATGCAGAAGTGTTCTTCAGAAAGGAACGACAGAGGAAGAAAAAAATAGAACTCCTAAGAATCAAGCTCTCTCTAGCTCTCTTTCTCTGATTTTTCCCTCTCATTCCAAACGGTGCTCCCACAAGCACGATCCCGAGACCCAAGAAGATAGCAAAGAAAATTCGGTGGTGGTGTTCGAGGGGAAATTGTTGAAGAAAAGTTCTTCAAAGGTAAGGAAAAACTAGTTTTCCCTTGTATTTTCACTCTTAACACTTTTATTTTGTTTCCCAAAAATCATGAACGATGGTCCGCTTACGCTCCGGGATTCACATCCCTTCATGCACACGGTCACAAGTAATACTCGGAAGTAATCCAAGGTCGAATCCTCAGGGATTTGTTGCTTTTCAAAACAGTTTTTCAGAAATGAACAGTTCAAATATGCAATTGTGATTTAGGAAGAAAAATGTGATGAAATGTTGTCGTTTGGGGTTTTAACTAACAAGCAATTTAATGAAACTCAACCTCTTTATCTCCTACCTTAGTTTTGATGCAAAACATGAAAAACACACTATGTTGGGAAAATGCACCAGACGCAATTCCTGACTTTTCTTTGGATTTGAGTTCTACTCTTTCACTACCGCTTTTGGTTCTGCAGAGACTAGGGTAACCTACAATCATATTCCTATGTGTGATTAGAATCCTAGAGAATATCTACCAACTCATTTGTATTATGGGTCAGAGGGCCTATGCCTAGGACCATATTTTCTGCGCTTATTTCTATGTCACATCCCATATTGGTTTCCTATTATTTTACCTAACTCACCTTTCCCAAGGTTGGGCTTTAGTATATAAATCAAGTTCCCGATGGCCAAATGGAAAAAAGACGTTAGAAACCAACCCAAAAAAGTGCTAGGCACAATCTGGCCATAATCCCGAGCGTGTTGAAAATCAAATCATTTGACTAAGGCATTCCACAAGGAGGTTGATAACTAATTTAGAACATAATTAAATGAAAGTAAATGCACAAAAACATAAAGAAAGTATTTTTCATTGAATTTAAATGAATAAATGAGTCGTACAAGGAGTTCTAGCTTGACCCTCTCCTCTCGAGTGTGAGGGGAGTTAAAACTCGCTAAAGAACTTTAAAATAACAGAATGAACAAAGAACGGATGTAAGAATTTGAATTAAAAACAATACGAAAGGTAAAAGCGTGAAAAACGAAGAAATGAACAACTAGAACATGAACATAAACCCTAAAAACGTGTTCTACAACTAGAGAGCATCTAAAAGAAAATGAAATGAAGCTTGGAAGGGATGGATGACTTCCTTTTATGGCACCATGGTTGGTTGAAACTCCCCTCCATTTTAGGTGGAAAAGGGTTGAGATTCACCTAACCACCTCACTTGGACTTGGACTCACGGTTTTGAACATGTGGGAAATGTCCTCCTTGCCCTTCATTAATCAAAACGTGCGTTTTGACATTTTGCCCTCCAAAAATGCGTCGGGCGCAATTCTACAAAAAACAGAATTCTGTTATTTTCTTTCAACTTTGACCGCATTTATCTCATATTTTTTATAAAGTACCATAGTTTGACTTTAATGTAGAAATAATCTATGTATGTTCTACTTTAAGAATATGTGGTCCTTTTTTGGAAATAGTAATGGGAAATAGGCCAAAAACATGGTCAAACAGGGCTACCGACACATGTTTCTACAGTAAAAAGTCAACCCTACAATCCAGTGCGACCCGGCCGCATCACCGTCTAGTTCTGAGCTACTCAGAAGAGCGTAGACTATCCCTACAGACCAACACGAGTCCTCCCAGCATGCTTTGTCCTCACTCACATGCTTCCTAGTAAAGGAACTAGGAGGTCACCTAACCCAAGATTACTCTAAGTCAAACACGCTTAACTTTAGAGTTCTTACGATTGAGTTAACGAAAAGGAAGGTGCACCTTGTTAGAATAGGTATTGACTATCAATTCTTTTAAGCCTTTCTTGACCATTCTTCCATGATCTCAGGATCCCTCTCATTCAAATGTGGTATCGGTTCATTCATGTACCCCTCCTTTCTAGTCGGGTGTCACACATCGTGTCGGGCTTCAATGGACGGCTGTCGAAACATGTCCCGCAACGAGTCCATGATCTCTCTTGCGGTGACCATGCTTATATGCTTCTTGGCCAGCACATCAGATATGTTTGCCAAGATGCAGACCTTGGCCTTGTCATTAGCCTGGATCCATCTGCCGTAGGCATCCCGACTAGCTCGGGCTGCATTAGGCGTGGGAGCCTAAGGACAGTCCTCAGTTAAAACGAAGCTAAGATCATCTACCACGAGTATCCTGTTAAGGTTCGTTTTCCATTATGTGTAATTTTCGCCGTTTGAGTTTTCGGCTACATGTAGGGCAATAGATTTAGACATGCTGAAAAGCAAACAAATCTATATAAAACACTTGCACTACCCATTAAAACCCAATCAATTTTAGCAAAAAGTAATAATGCACCCTATCAATCAAGATTATTTTTGCAACGATGCTTTAGTGATTTAGAGCAACAGCTACCGTGGGGCAGTCAGCTACTCCTTCACTGAATTGAGACATTCTCAACTAAATATTACACCATAATAACTCTTATTCCTATAACAATTAGTCACCGTTTGTTTGGTCAAGGAGTTATTAACAAACTTAACAACTTCACGTAAGTGTGACCCGCCATTTTCAGACCCTAGAGGTCTGCCCCAATAAGCCTACCATAGGGAAGCACAAATATTGGTGCAAAACCTAAGAGACCTTATCCATTTCTGGAGTTTGCCCTGATTTTGATTTCATACAAGACTCTCGTAGGGGTGGTCGCTCAAGGACGACACGCAGGCTGTGTATGAAACCTCACTTTGCAAATCAATGGAAGAGAGCGTAGGATGTGTTGTCACACGTCCTTCGCCCACTTACTATAATTCTTTCTCCATTCACCTTGGTATTAAACCATGCAAACACTTTTCATAGGGAGGCAGCGCCCAAGGCGACACGAGGCTGAGCATGGAACTCACGGTGTGAACTTATATGGAGAACGTGAAGGAAAAAATGTGTATATATATATCTTATATACTTGGTATATTTTATATATTCACCTAAACCTCTCACTTAGTACTTTACAAATAGGGTTTATTACTTAGGGAAAATCCGGCCGAATGAAATTACCTAAGTTTATTAGTTTGCTTAATATAACTTTTATATTGGATTTGTTTAACAGTAATGTTTTAGTTCATTAAACACTCTAACGAACTAACCACATTATTGCATGCTATAAAATATTGACTAATTCAACCCTCAGGTCAGTTCCCAGGTAGAGGTGTTCTCTTAAGGTCAGCTTAAGTATCTCAACCTAGACAGAACCTTCCTTACACAGGGTTCTGTTATAGGCAATATTTTATATTAACCTTTTATTTTGTCGTTTTAAACTTATTTAAAACTAAAATATAAAGTATATAACCTAGGATATAATCAATTTCAAACCCTTTTAAAATTAATTATTGAAGACCTAGGGTTTGCATGCAATTCTTGATTATAGACTTTAACTTCTATTCACCAAACTTATAACACTTATAAATTTAAATAAATTGAAACTATAAACATGAATCAATGACATACAACGCTATATTAATTAATCATGAAAATAAATCATGCTATCATACATTATAACTATTATATACATATGATGCATGAACATGTTTAACCTATGGTGGGATTTTAAACTATATGGCATACTTTATGCAACATATACAAGTAATTAAATACACATTCAAAATGCATAATAATTAAATAGCAAAATAGACCGGTTTTTGGCTTCCTAAAAAAA
This sequence comes from Momordica charantia, assembly GCF_013281855.1. Taxonomy (NCBI): domain Eukaryota; kingdom Viridiplantae; phylum Streptophyta; class Magnoliopsida; order Cucurbitales; family Cucurbitaceae; genus Momordica; species Momordica charantia. Next base: position 6,882,344 of record NW_028275161.1, on the reverse strand, counting down.
ATGAAACAAAAAAAACACAATTTAAAAAAAAAAAGAACCCGGCGCCTAGGCGCCCTAGCCCAGCACCTAGGTGCTTAGACCCAGAGCCAAGGCACCAAGTTTCGATGATGTTTTACCTTTGCTTAGTCTCGGTCCACAATGGAAGGCTCCACACTTGAGCCTCGTTAGACTCAGTAGAAGTGTAAGGTGTAAGTAAGGAGAATAGAAGAAGAGATTCAGTCTGTCTTTTAACCTAGACTATATCTACATCAGACACAACTCCGTACCGACTCCTCACTCACTACTACTTAATTAATTAACGGCTAAGGAATTTCATAACTTCAGCTTTCGTTAACCAGCTAACCTTACTTCGTAACCTGGGACTCCCTCTCTTTCTTTATAGTTCGACTAAGTGACTTCGTAACCTTAACTCCCTTTCTTTCTTACTTTAGCATAGGCCTTCATCACTTCAAACGACCCCTCTTTGCTTTTTTGAATTAGAAAGAACGGGGCCTCACTTAACTATTTGTATAGGATGAAGAACATGGAGGATGAAAGACAAAGAAAGGGATTTGGGGCTTTATAATCGGAGAAAGGGAAGGGTGGGGTTGGTGTGTCACTGGGTCGGTGGGGGAACCTGTAGGAAGAAGGCTGCAGGCCCGACCTCTTGGGTTTCTGCAACCAAGGTAGTGCCTAGGCGCCGCCCCCAGCACCGAGGCACTGTCCGCCCAGTTCCTATGGTTTTTCTTCACTTATCTGGTACTCTTTCACGACAACTCCTTCCCACGAACTACACGAACTTACAGAATCGATTTACAGGATTAAATGGCCAAAATAACGGGGTTTTACATTGATCGAATCAATGGAAAAACTATAATCTAAAGCCAAAAATCGAAACATTTATTTGCAAACTATATATAGGAAATGTATAGAAACACTCACCATTCTTTTCCTTGATATTCAAAACAATATTGAAAGCAGAGCCTAGGCTCTGATACCAATTGAAGGGATCAGATCCCGCAGTCGAAGCGTGCGAATGCGTGTGCTTCGAACTTGTTTTAGAATTACAAAAAAGAAAAGACATAAGCATGAGTAAAAGGAAGTTAGTGATACATACCTTTGAAGACACATCTTCAATATAGACACCAACGCACCGAAAAGTCTTCCTCACTATCCTCTAGATGTTGAGAACTCGGTTTGTGGGAACCGTCTTATAATTAAAAGGGAAATCGGGAGATCGAGAGAGAGGGTATCTCGTTAGACTCTCAGAAACTCAACTAATCGACGTTCGGCCGATCGAAAAAGAAATGGTAGAACCTCCATTTTATAGGGAATGAGAAGTGAGGAGGAAGTCACCACTTCCCCACTCACTTCCCCACAAGTGGGTCATTTTTTTTCCCTTTTAATTTTAATTAAAACAATTTAAATTAAATAATAATAAATTAAATCTAATTTAATGAATTACAAAAAAAGAATTATTAATTTCATTAAATTAAATCTAATTTAGTTTAATCAAATTAATATATCACATTAATTTAATTAAATCATATTTAATTAAATTAAAGTTAAATTAATCGACTATATTAGAATCAAATTATAATATACATCTCTCTCATAATGTTGAATCCAATTCAAAATTAACTTTATACTATAATGTATCAACATACATTATATTAATTGAATCTTATACAATTAACCTAAATTCCCTTTTATGAAATTGAACAATTCAAATTCTTCACAAGACTAAATGATGTGATAATAATTGGCCTCAAGTCCTTGGAATCAAGTCAAGCTAAGAGGAGAGCTCGACCCCACACGAAATGCCCTCAACGTGCGCACCACGCCACTAACGATGGGCTAACCTCACAAGATGCTGCCCCACGCGCGCTCGCAAGCATCTAGCCCGCGAGGGCCTACGCCTGCACCCCCACCTGCCGACACCACCCACGCGCGCCTTTGTCCTGCCAGCACCCAAGCGCTCCTTCCGTGCTAACCTCACAAGAGGCCAGCGGCCCCGCCAGCATGCGCGTCCGCCTGATGCTAGTGGCCAACGGCACGCGCGCCAACCACCTGCGAAGCCACCCACTTGCAGCACTAACATCGCAAGTGCGCGCCCTTGCCGCGCTAACCTGACAATGCCACACCCGTGAAGGGATGTGATTCCCGGAGCAGTAACGGATTTTCGTTTCTGATTTTCGGGATACAAAATCGAATTACAAAGTAGGAAAATACAGAGGAAACTTTACCTTTGAAGAACGTTTCTTCAACGAGTTTCCCTCGAACACCACCACTATGAATCTTATTCATACTAATTTTATTTGAATCTCATTCAAATAATATCTCTCATAATATATAGTTTTAATTCACAATTAACTATATATTATAATGTATCAATATACATATAATCCCTTAAGTAATTTGAACAATTCAAATTCTTCCAAACACTTGATCCTCGTTTTACCCGTTATGAGCTAGCAAGGGGACCTAATGGACCTACAGATCCGAAGCTCTAACGATGCAAGATTAATCAGTCAAACTCATTGACCGAGTTAATCTAGATTCGTTAACTACGGGTCATTCCACTAAAGACCCGCAGTTGCACTCTTCTCACTGCAGAATGTTTTCGTGTCCATGGATATACGAACATTAATGACGAGTCAATCCTTCACAAGTGTTCGTAACTCAAGTTGGGTCAAATTACCGTTTTACCCTTGAGTTACATCTTACTCCTTAAACACCACTGCTCCTCTAATGAACAACCCGGTTCTGGTCCAACCAATAACCGGAAGTCCCTCTCGGCCAATTAGAGGGTGGGGCCCCTTGTTCAAGTCTCGGAGTCAGCATTTAAGGGAACACTCATCTACACCCCTAAAGTCGGGGAGGAGTGAATTCCATCTTATGAAGTTATGTTCCCATCTCCCCACTCGGTCTCGTCCCCAAAATGGTAGGAATGTTGAGTCGGTGACTCGGGCCACTCTCACCCATACAGATCAAAGGATGAGCCCTCACGGGCAGTAGTCCATAACTCACTCAGGATTGAGAATGAGTTGCCTGGTCATCCTAAGAAATAGCAATCTATTAGTCAAAGGTGTTACACCTAAAGATTGCCTATTTCGCCGTTCGGTCTTATACAAACTCATTGTACAGGATACCCCCATTCACATGTCTCCACACGAACGACCTGGATCGAGTCGTCTGTAACCTTTACAGAGTGAGCCATATCCATAGTGTTGCCAGGATAAGGTACCCAGCCTTATCCATATACTATAGACCCTTGAGGTTATTCACGAGACATTATCCATTCATATATCAGGGGTATATCAAATATATACCTTGTATATCAACTATATACCTGGTATATATACTATCCCGATTACATCATAAATAACCTTGGATGTTTACTTTATTGGATTTTGGACAATGCAAAGTGTTGGAATTTTCTCTACCTTTAAAAAGATTAGAGACTCGTGCAAGCGCACACGGTCACAAGTAATACTCGGAAGTAATCCAAGGTCGAATCCTTAGGGACTTGTTGCTTTTCAAAATCAAGTAATGCAGTGAAATAGTTCAAATATGCAATTGTGATTTAGGAAGAAAATAATGGTGAAATGTTGTTGTTTGGTGTTTTAACTATAAGGCAATTTAATGAAACTCAATCTCCTTGTCTCCTATCTTAGTTTTGATGCAAAACATGGAAAACAAACTATGTTGGGAAAATGCACCAGGCGCAATTCCTGAAATGAAGCTTGGAAGGGATGATTTGCTGAGAGATGGATGGCCTCCTTTTATAGCACCATAGGTTGGTTGAAACTCCCCTCCATTTTAGGTGGAAAAGGGTTGAGATTCACCTAACCACCTCTCTTGGACTTGGACTCACGGTTTTGAACATGTGGGAAATGTCCTCCTTGCCCTTCATTAATCAAAACGTGCATTTTGACAAATTGCCCTCCAAAAATACGCCAGGCGCAATTCTGCAAAAGACAGAATTCTGTTATTTTCTTCCAACTTTGACCGCATTTATCTCATATTTTTTCTAAAGTACCATAGTTTGACTTTTATGCATAAATAATCTATGTATGTTCTACTTTAAGAATATATGGTCCTTTTTGGCAAATAATAATGGGAAATGGGTAAAAAACATGGTCAAATAGGGCTACCGACACATGTTTTTGCAGTAAAAAGTCAACCCTAACACAAAGCTATCATTCAACAACAAATTTATTGAATAAAAACTTTATTAAATAGACATTTGTTTTTACAAAATACAAACTACGAGTTTAAGGCAACACACCCAACAACCCGTGCATCAACCTTTACACGCACCGCTTGCCCATATCGTGCCACCCGCACGCGCGCGCGTGCCAACTACTATGCCATTCTCGCAATGCTTCATACGCACGTTCGCCTTCCGACATGTCGCCCACGTCTGCCCCAGCACCTGTGCGCCCATTATTCGTCAGCACCCGTGCACGTCGACCTGCATGTCGCGCGCCTCACGCCCCAAGCGCCCGCGCGCCCCCTTCTGCACGTCTATCAGCGGCCAGCGCTCGCACCGCCACCCATGAGCGCGCCCACCAGCACTAACTTCCTTGCGCACGCACCATAGCCCCCATAGGCACGTCCACCATTAATTTTGCCACCCCCCATGGGTGCCCCCACCTTGCCTTACCACCCACTCCATTCTTTTAACAAAAAGATTTCCTTATTATATTGGATTATTTGATGGGATTTGATATTTTTTTTTAACAATTTTAAATTTCATCTTTAGGCAAGTTTTAAATGTTTTAAGAATTTATCATTTTTAATTTTCTTTTTAATTTTGTTATTTTCCTTAAAAGGCCAAGGGTCTTGACCTATAAACAGGCTTGTAACCCCCTCATTGTAAACACACCTTAGAATTTTAGAATTGAATAAATAGAGTTGAGTGTTTCTCTCATTGCCTTGTGCAAACCTCTTCTTAAATTTCGAATCATTTTGTGTGGTTGAACTTAGGCCTTGATATTTGAACCCCTCGGAGCATGCTTGTTTGATTGGTCACCAAATTCGTAGAATGTTTTCGGCCTCGAGTATAGTGAGTCATCTGTCTGCTCAAGGTAAAGACTGCAAAGGTAATCCCTATAACTTGGCCTTTCGAGTTGAACCAACTATACGATTAGATTCAAGTGGCTTGTGGCTCGAGTAGCTCAATATGCTTGGGTTGTCACGTATCACTAAATGTTCTAACTATCTTTTACGAGTTAGCAAAGAGACCTAATGGACCTACAGATCAGAAGCTCCAACGATACGAGATTAATTGATTAAACTTATTAACCAAATTAATCAACATTTGTTAACTGTTGGTCATTCCACTAAAGACCCACAGCTGCACTCTTCTCATTGTAGAATATTTTGTATCCATGAATTTTTGACAATTAAAGTTAAGTCAATCCTTCACGAGTGTTCGTAACCACAACTGGGTCAAATTATCGTTTTACCCCTACCTCTTGTACCCTAAGTAGTGCTGATCTTCTAATGAACACCTCGGTTATGGTCCAACAAATAACCGGAAGTCCCTCTAGAGCCATTGAGAGGGTGAGGCTCCTTGTTCAAGTTCAAGAGTCAACACTTAAGAGAACACTCATCTACATACCATAAAGTCGGGAAGGAGTGAATTTCATCTTGTGTAGTAATGTTCCCAGCTCCCCACTCGGTCTCATCCCAAAATGGTAGAAATATTGAGGCAGCGACTTAGACCACTCTCATCCATACAAATCAAAGGCTGAGCCCTAACAGGCAGGAGTTCATAACTCACTCAGGATTGAGATCGAGTTACCCGGTCATCCTATTGAAATATTAATCTATTAGCTAACGGTGTTATACCTAAAGATTAATTATTTCATGGTCTAGTCTTATACAAACTCATTGTATAAGCTACCCCTGTAGGGATGTGAATCCCGGAGCGGAAACAAACCATCGTTCATGAGTTTTGGGAAACAAAATCTAAACGTGTTCAGAAGAAAATATAGGGGAAAGACTTTACCTTTGAATAACTTTTCTTCAACAATTTCCCCTCGAACACCACCACCGAATCCTTCCTTGATATCCTCTGGAGTCTCGAGACGGTGGTTGCGGGAGTACCTTGTTTGGAATGAGTGAGAGAATTGAAAGAGAGAGCTTTGATTGAGAGAAATTCTTGGAGAGTTCTTCTTTTGTTCTTCTTTTCTTGTTTTTGCAGAACTGCAAAAGAAGAAAACAAAAGCAATGACGTAGGGAGTTACCCTACGTCACTTAACTGCCCATTCTCCTGCAATTTTTCAGGGGAGTTAAATATTAATATTAATATTCAAATTAATATATATATAATAATTCATATATATATATAAATAATTAATTAATCATATTTATTAATAAGAATTAATTAATTATTAATCTAAGTAATAATTAGTTAATATATATATATATCTATATATATATATATATATCAAATAAATAATTAACCCTTAATTATTTATCACAAAAAATAGAATCATACTGTATAGTATTTCTCTCGTATAACATATATCTAATGTACATCTTATGTACATTATTTTGAACCTATAGTTTTAATATGAATCTTATTCATATTAATTTTATTTGAATCTCATTCAAATAATTTCTCTCATAATATATAGTTTTAATTTAGAATTAACTATATATTATAATATATCAATATACATATAATCCGTTAAGTAATTTGAATAGTTCAAATTCTTCCAAAAACTTGATCCTCGTTTTACCCGTTATGAGCTAGCAAGGGGACCTAATGGACCTACAAATCATAAGCTCCAACGATGCGAGATTAATCGGTCAAACTCATTGACCGAGTTAATCAACATTCGTTAACTACAGGTCACTCCACTAAAGACCTGCAGTTGCACTCTTCTCACTGTAGAATGTTTTCGTGTCCATGGATATACGACCACTAATGACAAGTCAATCCTTCACGAGTGCTCGTAACTCAAGTTGGGTCAAATTATCGTTTTACATCTGCGTTACATCTTACTCCTTAAATACTACTGCTCCTGTAATGAACAACTCGGTTATAGTCCGACAATAACCGGAAGTTCCTCTCGGGCCAATGAGACGGTAGGGCCCCTTGTTCAAGTCCCGAAGTCAGCATTTAAGAGAACACTCATCTACTCCCTTAAAGTCGGGGAGGAGTGAATTCCATCTTGTGAAGTTATGTTTCTAGCTCCCCACTCGGTCTCGTCCCCAAAATGGTAGGAATATTGAGTCGGCAACTTGGGTCACTCTCACCCATATAGATCAAAGGACGAGCCCTCACAGGCAGGAGTCCATAACTCACTCAAGATTGAGAATTAGTTGTTTGGTCATCCTATGAAGTAACAATCTATTAGTCAATGACGTTACATCTAAAGTTGTCTATTTCGCAGTCCGGTCTTATACAAACTCATTGTACAGGATACCCCCAGTTGCATGTCTCCACACGAACGACCTGGATTGAGTCGTCTGTAATATTTACAAAGTGAGCCGTATCCATAGTGTTGCCAGGATAAGGTACCTAGCCTTATCCATATACTATAGACCCTTTAGGTTACTCACGGGACATTATCCACTTGTATATCAGGGGTATATCCAATATATACCTCGTATATCAGATATATACCTAGTATATATACTATCCCCATTACATTAAAATAACTTTGGATGTTTAGTTTATTGGATTTTGGATAATGCGATGCTATGAATTCAACAACAAATTTATTGCATAAAACTTTATTGAATATACATTTGTTTTTACATAAAATACAAACTACGAGATTAGGGCAATACACCCAACAACCCCCACTCGCATGTCTCCACACAAACGACCTGGATCAAGTCATTTGTAACTATTACAAAGTTACGAGGATAAGGTACCCAACATTATCCATATGCTATAGACCCTTTAGGTTACTACAGGAACATTATCCATCTGTATATCGACTATATACTATATATACACAATTAATATCAAATATATACGCTGTATATTATATATATATTGTATATATATCATATAATGTTTCAGTTACATGACATAGCCTCAGATGTTAGTTTATTGGATTTGGGTTAATGCAATTCTATTAATAACAACTTTATTGAATGAATATTTGTTTTATGTTTACAAACCACTAGTTTAGGGTATAAAACCCAACAATACTATAGTGAGAAGAATGCAGTTGCGGGTCTTTAGTGGAGTGACCTGTAGTTAATGAATGTTGATTAATTTGGTTAATGAGTTTGGCCGATTAATCTCGTATCGTTGAAGCTTTCGATCTCTAGGTCCATTAGGTCCCCTAGCTAGCTCACAACGAATAAAACGAGGATCGAGTTTCTTGGAAGAATTTGAAATGTTCAAATTTCTCAAGGGATTATATGTCTATTGATACATTATAATATATGGTTAATTCTAAATCGAAACTATATATTATGAGAGAAATTATTTGAATGAGATTCAGATAAAAATCAATATGAATAGGATGCATACTAAAACTTTAGGTTAAAAAATAATGTGCATAAGTTGTACATTACAACTATAGGTTATAGGAGAGAAATGCTTTAGAATATGATTCTATTTTGCGAATAAAAAATTAAATGTTAATTAATTAATTATTTAACATATATATATATTAATTAATTAATTGTTAATTAGATTAATAACTAATTAATGGTTAAAGTTACGATTTGGTCTCTGAACTTTCAAAAGTAACGATTTAGTCTTGTACTTTAGAATTGGTTACGATTTAGTCCTTGCCGTTAAAAATTAGGTTAAGATTTAATGGAATGCTGATGTGGCTAACAAATTAAAATCCATCTGACGAGTTGGTTCAATATCGGTTCGGTTCGGTTCGGTTCACATTTAAAACGGTTTAGGACTTTAAAAATAGAAAAATGAGACCTTTGAATCACATGCTCTCACATGCACGAACATCTTTTTCGATTCTTTCAGAAGTCTTCGCCTGATAAGCTAAGTGGTATGTACTGTGTTTTCTTATATGTGCCTCCAATTATCCTCGATGTATAGGCTTTATCTGGGGCAACTTCATGCAATTTGAAATCAATTAAACTCACCTTCGGTTTGATTAGTGAGACCAGCGTGTTAATGTATTGTCAATTTAAGTTTTTGTTATGCACACATGAGATTATTTGCCTATTCCCAATAAACACAATATTCTGGGAAGACATTCATGAATTTATTTGTGTAGAACTCGCATCAAACAGAAAAATTCACAAAAGATTTTGACTTCATGGCAATGAATGAGAAATTTTTATTTTAGCGGAAGAGAAATTTTGACTTCGCTCATTTTTTCAGGTTCATCCCATCTCAATTTTTATTTTCTATTTTTGCGTAATGGTGCTCCTCTAAAATCGTCGTTGACTCTTTTTATATGAACTGGGGTTATTTTTTTTATTCTTTAGATTTTGTATGTTCTCTTATTTCTGTTATTACTTAACTATATGAGATTATTCAATGATTTATATGGTATAGAACCACAAATGAAATGTGCAAAAGCAGAAACTGCAGCATGAATAAAAAACTACACCTTTGTCCATGAGGAAAACCCTTCATTGCTCTATATTGTTAAGAAATTTTACTTCCAACAAAAACAATCAACTGTTCTTATTGTGTAGCCATTCTCCTTAATAATTAATTATATAAGTGCATAGAAAGAATTACTTGACAACCTGGTTGGAATGAATATAATTAGAGTTTGTTTCTTTTTACCCTTCTATGACTTTATTGAAATTTTTCCCACTAAAAAGAATTCTATTGAAGGTTTGTTCTAATATGAGTACTCTTTCCCAATTATCTGTTCTATTTTCTGAAATTTTTTTCTCATTTTTTGGGTGCTAAGCTATGAATTTCAAAAGTTATATTTTGCAGTTATTTTTTACAACGAATATTTATATTTTATTCTATGTGCGGAGATGACAACTTTTGTAGTAGAAGTGCATCATCATGGTTATTTTATCCATGAACCGTATATTCAGTACATAAGTGGTAAGGTGGATTGCTATATAAATTTTGATCCAGATTACTGGTCCTTCTTCGAGGTAATTGGTGTTGTTGAATAGTTGTGGTACTATAATTATCTAAAATTGTGGGGTAGGGATCCAACAAAATAAGTGGGTAGTTATCGACTAATAGAATTTGATGAAGATGTCATCGAGTTAGCTAGTCTTTTAAGTGATGTAATGACATTTGAGGTATATGTAGAACATGAATGTGATGATGAAGCAATACTCTTAGACAATGATAGTGATGCATTACCTTATACTAGTGGTTGTGAAACTGAATTTGAAGATGATGATGATATGTTATCTAATATATATATTGATAAGGATGTTGAGGGTACTGCTTCAAAACCATCAAAAATCATATGAATAAATGATAATGTTGAGAATAATGATGGCGGAACTGATATTGACTCTAGTGAGCTACTCTCATTAAAAGATTCGTCTGATTCTAAAGTTGATGTTAGAACAAAATATCCTGTTTATAGAGAAACAACAGGTGATGAGAAACCATACTTTGAATTAGACATGTCATTTAACTCCTTGAGAGAGTTCAATAATGTTGTGGAAGATTACGCTGTTAAGGGAGGATGACAAATATGATTTGTGAAAAATGATAAGACTAGAGTTAGAGCCAAATGTGTGGATGGTTTTAAATGGTTGGCTTATGTTGCCAAGATACAAGGAGAGTTGAAGATGTTTGTTGGTGAACACTCGTGTAGTAGGTCCTTCAGCAATCCACGCTTAACATCTAGGTGGCTAAGTAGGCAAATTGTAAATGATGTGAAGGAACAACCAGATATGAGATTGAGAGCCATCCAAGAGAAGGTACAACGTAAGTACATTTCACAAATTAATAAAGCAAGCGTTAAGAGCAAAGAAATTGGCTTTAGATATAGTGCATGGATCACACAAAGAGCAATATAGTCGTGTACGAGAGTATTGTGAGGAGATACATAGATCCAATCTAGGTAGCAGTGCTATTTTGAACTTGGATGTGTGATAGGAACAAGAAGAGGTTGATGGTCAACTAATTGATAGAATTATAACAATCAATACTTTTCAACAATTGTATATATGTCTTGATGGATGTCGACGAGGTTTCATTGCAGGTTGTAGGCCATTTATTGGTTTAGATGGTTGTCATTTAAAAGGTCCTTGTGGAGGACAATTACTTACAGCAATTGGAAGAGGTCCTAATGACCAATACTTTCCCTTAGCCTTTTCAGTAGTTGAGGCAGAGACTAAAGACTCGTGGACATGGTTTTGACTAAATTACTTGTCGATAATGGAAGTCAAAAAGTTACATTTATATTTGATCAACAAAATGTATTCTCATTAATTTTTAAAATTACAATTATTTTTAGTTTCTTTACATATTCATGATATGTTTATTTTAATTATATTTTCAGGGTTTAGTGCCAACCTTCAATGGATTAATTCCAGAATCAGAACATCACTTTTGTGTGAGACACATCAACATGAGAAAGAGGTTTCCTGGAATGCAGTTGAGAAAGCTTTTTTGGAGAGCAGCCAGCACAACTTATTATCAGCAATGGGAGAGGGAGATGCAAGAAATGAATATGTAACTTATCTAGAGACCAACCAATTATTTCTTTATGTGAATGGATTGGAACTTATCTAATGAGACGATTTTAAAAAAATAGAGATATGATTGAAAAGTTTGAAGGGGAGGTGTGTTCCAAAATTAAAAAGAAGATTGAGGAGGAGAAACTACATAGTAGAAATTGGTTAGCTGTGTGGGATGCTAGCTTGAAATTTGAGGTTAGGAATGGTTGTGACAAGTTCGTTGTAGACATTTATTCAAGAACTTGTAGTTGTAGGAAATGAGACCTCACTGGGTTGCCATGTCAACATGCCATTAGTTGTATTTTCTATAAAGGGCATAATGTTGAGACATATGATGAAGATTGCTATAAGAAGAAGGCTTACATTGCATGTTACGAGCATCTTGTTTACCCAACCAACGGTCCAAACTTATGGCCAAGTACAAATTTCAATGATATTAGTCCACCACATCTTAGAAGAGCTCCCGATGGGTGAAAGAAATTAAGGAGTAGAGAGCCCGATGAACCAAGAAAAGGTACAAAAAGATCCCGAGGTCAGTACTGCAAATAACTATTAATTTGAATTGTGTTTCTATCCGATAATTGTTATCAACAATATATTTGTTGTAAGTCTATTATTCTTATTATTATTTCTTTACTTTTTAAATACATTGCATGAAAGTTCATCTTCTCAAGTAGTTGAAGTGAATAGGCGGTCCAAGTTGCCTATATAAGTTAGGACATAAACTTGTAAATGAAAGTATATGGTTGCAAGAGATGTTTATAGATTTCTACCATGGTAGTTGTGAAAGTATGAGAAAATAACTTGTTTTGTGATGGTACTAAGATTTTGTAAATGAGTACTTTTGTAATGACAGGTGCGGAGATTTTTTATTCTTTTTTTGTACTGACAGACGCGAATTTTTTTGTAATGACTAGATTGGATATTTTTATGTATCGCATTATTTGAACCTTTTAAGTTTTAGAAGTTTTTTGTAATGACTAGATTGGATATTTTTATGTATCGCATTATTTGAACCTTTTAAGTTTTAGAAGTCTTGGCTCATGCAAATAAGTTACTTTTATCATATCATTCACCCCATATTTCAATTTTAAAAGTCTTGTCGCACAAAAAATAATTCTAATGCATACAACAATTTAACCTTCAATTTGATAGCTTTTAATGGACTACAACAAGTTCAACACACAGTACTTGAATAATTCATGAGGAATGGAACTTTCAATTTCATCCTGGAATCTGATGCAAAAAATTTCATTGATCAGCGTCTATGTCTTTACATTTAGTTTACAGGAATATTCAAAAAAAATTGGAGTATTTTTTTTTTTGGGTGGGGGTGTGGAAGAATGAAGTAGTTATTGCGTATGATATTGCGTACTCAACTTCTAAAAAATGTTAAATCTAATGGACAATCTCATTTGTCTCCTCCATCCTCATCATTTCCTTATTATTCTTTATTACATGAGCTCCACACATTTATTAGAATTATTTTCTACCCACCTACACCGCTGAGGAGAATGAGACCAATTAAAATGAAAAAAATGCAGAACCTGCAAAGCAGACCCGAACTCATTATTCTAAAAAGAATCGACCTTAAATCGGTACATAATGGGTCATAAAGTACATTAACTGATCGCTTGCTTTCACTAATTGAAAACTTATTTCCCTAAAATGAAATTTTACAATATAACAATAGCACACATAAGTTGATAAAACATAAAATGATAAATAACGATTCTTCACCAGTCAGGCTTCAAAGCCATTAGCAAAGTATGGAATAAGACGCAGGTTCACAGTTGATTATAGAAAAGAAAAAAAATACCAAGGATGACTTGAAGAACTAGAACTCCTTTAGTACATTTTATGGGTCAGAGAGCCTACAACCAAATGCTCCATAAAACTAGGTCATAACAAAGGAAAAACACAAAAGAGAACCTCTGAAATAAAACGAGAAAATCCAATATTCTACTATTTATTTTCTGCACAAACAGTATAAAATGCAAAAAGAAAGTAATAGCAGATCCGTGAGATACTTAGCTGCTCTCATATTCAGTCTATAACATTCAGGCATCATCAGGGCCACCTACGGATTGTCTGCACTCACAAACATCCCAATACAGTTAAAAAAAACAAAAAAACAACTCTAAAACAAACAAATTGACCAACTCAAACAACATAGCTTAGTGTCCAACTTGATTTGCTCAAAGTATCTACGCCTCCATACATTCTGTTGCACGAGAGAGTATCAAAGAAGTCATCCTTATTATAGGCAGGCAACAGACATGAAGTAAGTTAGTTTTATGCATATGTGGGCAGCAAAACAAACATTTCTTTAAGGTACAAATTAATATTATTTCAGAACTGAGTGGCATAGCAAATAAGACCTTGATCTCTAACTTTGACGATTCACCATCTTCATCATGAGCTTCATCTTCGTCACCGTACTTATCAAGCGAAGACTTCTAGAAGAACCGAAAAAGATGTTCGTTCGTGCGAGAGGCAGAAATCGTGGGTGAGAGAGCATGTGTTTCAAACGTCTCATTTTTATATTTTTAAAGCCGCTAAACCGTTTTAAATGTGAACCGAACCAAACCGATGTTGAACAAACTCGCCAGATGGATTTTAATTTGTACACATGAGTCCTAAATGGCAGTCACATCAGCATTCCCTTAAATCTTAACCTAATTTTTAACGGCAATGACTAAATTGTAATGAATTTTAAAGTATAGGGACTAAATCGTTACTTCTGAAAGTTCAGGGACCAAATCATAACTTTAATGAAACTACAGCGACCAAATGTATTTTTTAACCTTAATTAATTATATATATTAATTATTTATTTAATTAATATATATATATAGATAATTAATTAATTAATTGTTAATTAGATTAATAATTAATTAAGATTAATTAATTATTAATATTAATATTAATATAATTAATATTTATTTGATTAATATAAAAACTCCCCTGCTTAATTGCAGGGGAGTGGGACACTGGTTATGACGTGGGAAGTTACCCCACGTCATCCTTGTTTTATTGCACAAGGGTTCTGCAAAAACAGAACTCGATTTTTTTCAACTTCCACTGCATTTCTCTCTTGGAAAAAGCTCTCTAAAAATTCCCTTTCATTCCAAGTTCATTGCTCCCACAAGAAGATTCTCATTACTGAGGATAGTTGGAAAGATCGGTGGTAGCGTTGAACGGAATCCATTACTGTGAGGAAGTGCCAATCATTATGAGCCACGGGACGTGATTACGCTTGTTTACATGGGTAAAAAGAAAGTTTTAGATGCTGTTTTTACTATGTTTTAGCTTTGTTTCGGACTTTTTCTCGGTCGTTTGAGTTCCAATTCATGCAAAATTTATATATGATGGTTTGTGGTTGGCTTATATTATATTTATGACATTTTAGGACCATTTGGGAGTGAAAATTAATCAAAAGAAGCAAAAAGACGGAAAAATACCTCAGGAGGCGCCATACGCCTGGTAGGCTGCAGAAAACCTGGTTTTCTTCCAACTTTGCCCTTAATGAAACGCGTCTTCCAATGCGTTTTGGTGGTTCCAACGGATGCATACGTGTAGAAGAAGTGTCCCACTATCAGTTTGAGCAAGATTTAGTCAGTCAAAGGAGTTGGAAATGGGTGATCCACCAGCGTTTTAGGACCTACCTAACCAATTCTGCACAGCTATAAATTCCAACAGCTTCTCCACCAAATTCATCAAGCCTTGCTTCCTTCTCTTGATCATTTTTAGTGTTTCTTTGTTGCTTTTTAAGTACTTTTGAGTTGCTTTCATTAGTTGCTTTTAGTTTTTAAATCCCGAGCACTTTACATTCCTTTATTGAGCTTTGTTTTGTTTCCGTTGTTACTTAGTTATTTTCTACCTATTCAAATTTATAAAAATCCAGCACTTAGCTTATCTTTACTTTGCCTTTACTTTATTTTTAGTTAAGAGAGTTGTGTTTTTGGAGGAAAGAGCACGTGACACTCCCCCTTGCTTGAAAGAGAAGGGCGAAGCTCTCAATCTCGAGCAAAACTCTCCGTTAGTTAACTTTTGTTTTTCACACATGCATTTCAATTTCAACCATTTTACTTGCTATATCTTTTTCAATATGTCTTTCTAAATTCCCGTCTCTAGCCCGGTTATGGATAGTTAGCCTTTTATTTCTAAAAAGGGTTGCTAAGAAGTAGTGTTTTTGCTTTCCACTCATTGCTCAACAAGTTTTCCCAAAAAGTTAGGATTTAGAGAAGGCCACTGTAAGTCTTAACAAGTCAATACTGAAAAGGTTGCTTATTTGCATTGTTGAGTGGTTAAACCGAGGAGAGGAGCGCCTTAGACATAAGGGTTCCGATTAAGTAGCCTAGACATAGGACCTT
This sequence comes from Momordica charantia, assembly GCF_013281855.1. Taxonomy (NCBI): domain Eukaryota; kingdom Viridiplantae; phylum Streptophyta; class Magnoliopsida; order Cucurbitales; family Cucurbitaceae; genus Momordica; species Momordica charantia. Next base: position 6,866,361 of record NW_028275161.1, on the reverse strand, counting down.
AACCCGAGGTTGCGACTATTTCCATCCTAAAACTAAGATATCTCTCATGATAGACATATTAGGGAATGTCTTAGGACTTTGAACGTGTTTAGACATAAGTCAAGTGAAAAGCGTAATCATTGGTTCCTAAAGTAAAATGCATATCGTCCTTAGCGTATCCTTGTGTGACGCCCCAGGAATTTCACTATTTCCTAACAGGGACCGTTACTAAGCCTACCTAAAATTGTCGCATAAACAAGAGAATTCTCCTCACAACAACACTAAGCAATAAAACTACCACGCTTCTGCTGCGCTACTCTGATTTCCCACACTCACAAGAGCTTGAACAATTAGAACAACAACACTCATGTTTTAAGAGAAACTCAATCCTATATAGATAAACCATTTAATACCGACTTCACATTAACCAAACCCTTCAAGGAAACCTTACTAACTATAAACCATCCACTAGATGAATATTAACATCTCGAATGACAATGAAGCAAAAGCTAATTCAAGTACGACCAACTTAAACAAATGTATTCATAATTATCCTAAATAGATTAAAATCCCGTAGTTCAAGAGGCTAACAAAATTAATGCTCTAAAAGAATATTGAATCGGCAACCTTACAACATCCTTTAGACAATAAAACTAAACAAAACCAGCCACTACCAACTCAACTACAACATTAAATGGCCACAACTATCCTAACTAAAAGAAATTAATTGTACACAGCATAGCTAATGGTCCTTCCGATCAAGCCTCCTCCTCGCCATCACCGTCCGAAGAGCTAGCTCGATACCTGCAAACTGGAGGGGAAAAGAGAGATGAGTACAACCACAGTACTCAGTAAGCAGCCCTTATCTGTAGGGTCACACACAAACAACATGCTTATCAAGGAACAACGTGTCATGCTTATTAAAGGATCAACACACACATTATGCTCAACCAAATCATGAAACATTCACAGTCATGCTTTTCATCACATCATGCATTCAAACATAGACACATTCTATAAAATTCAGTGACAACCACAACCAGGAACACATTAACTTCCAATACTAACCTCTAGTCTCCCTAACATTCAAGTACCTCTACGCTTATCACAGCTACTCTAGCCTTTCACAGTTAACTCGTTCGAGTAGAGTCGGCCCCTAACCGTTTATACCCAGAGCCCCAACACTGCTCCATCGGCCCTCGACCATTTATACCCGAGGCCCCGATGACTTCACCATCTATTGGCCCTTGACCATTTATACTCAAGGCCTTGAACTCTGCATCGACCCTCGACCATTTATACCCGAGGCCTCGATGTCTTACAATCTATTGGCCCTTGACCATTTATACCCAAGGCCCCAATAGTTCTCCTTTTGAAAGACTCCTCGCATCGACCCCCGACCATTTATACCCGAGGCCTCGACGCTCATCTTTATCCAATATTGGTGTATCGACCCCCGACCATTTATACCCGAGGCCTCGATACCCAATTAGTGACGTATCAGCCCTCGACCATTTATACCCGAGACCCTGACACTCACCCATTCACTTCATAACTTTCATAACTCCACATAACATTTCTAGCCTCCAACCAAGATTTCAGTACTACTTCCCTAATAACAGCAACCACCACAACGCCCATCACGACACAACCACTAGCATGATTTCAATGCATCACAGATCTCAAAAACACAAAGTTTGACAGCAACCAACCTAATCACAACATAGAGCACACAAAAGCTTCAACAAATAACCATATGACATGCTTCGCATAACATACATTTCACATAGCGGTTCAGAAAACTTTTAAGAACACGCCCAACACAATTCATCCAAACATTTAATATCCAACGTTCGAAGAAATCATCCAACATCAGTATTCAATAAGCATTGCTAGACATAAATAAACACATCAGACACGCCAAACATCTGATGCAAAATTCAGACAACAACATCTCCACAATAAGTCCACTTTAACGAGCATTCCATGCAACATACATCATTCCACATCAGATCTCAGCAGCTCAACAATACAAAATTTCCACTATTATCACCGACGGACATGCAACACTACTCAGGCATATAAATCAACATAAACAAGAGTTACACTGCACAATAACGTTTGGAAGTCAATATTAAACATCATAAAATAGCACAACGACAACCAAATAATAAACATCAACGCACGCACCCGCCCCTCGTCTACTTACTTTTCATTACTCGATAGGCCACCAATTCCAATCTTTCAAATGCATCAACAAGCCATTCACACATCTAATCAAAACACAATTATCCAACATGCTCTTCATCGTACAAAACAAGAAAATAATCCCGTAGCTTCCAACTAAGCAAACATAAACTAAATAACATAAAACTATCACGTGCATTTTCAATCCCAAGACATACTTTCAAACAACAAAGCTTAATCACTTTCAACCACACCGAGCAGCAACTCTCAAGGCACATCCAATAATCATGACACCAGATATTTTCCTAATATGTAAAAGGAAAGGAACAAATGAAACAACAAGGATGCAACCCACCAATAACAACTAGAAGTCCTCAAATGATGCCCAACAAACTCTAAATACATGAGATATTCAAGTATAGCAAAGTTAAGCACGAAACCATCTCAATAACACCTATTAACTTACATATGAATAAATAATAAACACACTGAAAGCACCACACAATTCATACATATTCAATCAACAAACATCCCCCAAGTAAGAACTACTTACACAAAAACAAGTTCATACTTCTTGCATCAATCCCACACCTAAGCATGAAAACATTAAAACAGCAAGTTAGTTATATGTTTCAGCATTTGAGACCAACTCTAAGGGCTTCGAAGGGCTCGTTACCGCAACAACAACTTCGTTTAGGTGTGGGTAACCTAAATCTTGCTCGAAAGGTATGGATAACGTGAATCGGGCCTCGAACGGAAGTGGGTAATCGCCGAATGCCAAGGAACTAAGCTGTTTTGCATTTTACAGCACGGAAAACGCTCTAAAACCACCTCTAACGCTGCTGGCTGCTACAAATCGAGCATTATCTGTACAAGGGTCGGGTTGTTGAGGTCAAGGTCCGGCTAAGGGTCGCGTTGCCACGAACTTCTTCAATCGACGCTGTGGGTCGTCGACCGTCTGGGTGCGTGGGCTGCTGCTGACTGGGATGTTTATGCTGAACGCACGCACTAAGCGTGGTAACAATTATATAGATGCAAGCGCACACCTGTCAGAGTAATATAAAATGGATGAAGTATCCAAGTATCGATCCTCAAGGACTTCTAAACAATTTCCAAACTCTGAAGTTTTAAAGAATAGTGAATGTTGAAATGAGTGATTCTTGTAAAATGGGAAGTGGTCACAAATAATGGTTTTGGATTTGGGATTTGGACTTATAATAATAAAACCTAGCCCGATTTAGTTCAAGTTAGCCAACAAAGAATCAAGGACATGCTAAGGATAATATGCATTTTACTTTAGAAACTAACGACTATGCTTCTCACTTTACTTATGTCTAAGCAAGTTCAAAGTCCTAAGACATTCCCTAATATGTCTATTATGAGATATATCTTAGTTTTAGGATGGAAATAGTCGCAACCTCGGGTTAAGGTCCTATGTCTAGGCTACTTAAGCGGAACCCTTATGTCTAAGGCGCTCCTCTCCTCGGTTTAACCACTCAACAATGCAAATAAGCAACCTTTTCAGTATTGACTTGTTAAGACTTACAGTGGCCTTCTCTAAATCCTAACTTTTTGGGAAAACATGTTGAGCAATGAATGGAAAGTAAAAACACTACTTCTTAGCAACCCTTTTTAGACATAAAAGGCTAACTATCCATAACCGGGCTAGAGACGGGAATTTAGAAAGACATATTGAAGAAAATACAGCAAGTAAAATGGTTGAATGTGGAATGCATGTGTGGAAAACAAAAGTTAACTAACGGAGAGTTTTTATCGGGATTGAGAGCTTCGCCCTTCTCTTTCAAGCAAGGGAGAGTGTCACGTGCTCTTTCCTCCAAAAACACAACTCTCTTAACTAAAAATAAAGTAAAGGCAAAGAGAGAATAAGCAAAGTGCTAGATTTTTATATATTTGAATAAGTAGAAAATGACTAAGTACAAATGGAAACAAAACAAGCTCAATAAAGGAATGTAAAGTGCTCGGGATTTAAAATCCAAAAGTAACTAATGAAAGCAACTCAAAAGTACTTAGAAAGCAACAAAGAAACACTAAAAATGATCAAGAGAAGGAAGCAAGGCTTAATGAATTTGGTGGAGAAGTTGCTGGAATTTATAGCTGTGCAGAATTGGTTAGGTAGGTCCTAAAACGATGGTGAATCACCCATTTCCAACTCTTTTGACTGACCAAATCGTGCTCAAACTGATTGTGGAACACTTCTTCTACACGTATGCATCGGTTGGAACCACCAAAACGCATTGGAAGACGCATTTCATTAAGGGCAAAGTTGGAAGAAAAACAGTTTTTCTGCAGGCTTCCCAGGCGCCTGGCGCCTCCCATGATACTTTTTCGTCTTTTTGCTTCTTTTGATTAATTTGCACTCCCAAATGGTCCTAAAATGTCATAAATACAATATAAGCCATCCACAAACCATAGTATATGAATTTTGCATGAATTGGAACTCAAACGATCGAGAAAAATCCGAAACAAAGTTGAAACATTGTAAAAACAGCATCTAAAACCTTCTTTTTACGCATGTAAACAAGCGTAATCAGCTGCAGCAGCCGAACTGGGAGTCTCGGTCGTCCACGACGCTCAAAGATCGTCATTCATGGTTGGACTCACCGGAATCGGGCTGCTACTACTCGAGGAAGGCGAGATGTGGCGATTTGGAGCGTGCCGTCTTTGGTCGCTAGTTTCCGCCGGCGAACTGCTGCAGGAGGACACCGACCAAAGCTCGTGTTGCTTGCTACCATCGCCGGAGGACGTCGTCGCTGCTGCCGTCGACGACTGCCAAGGGGTTCTGAAGTCGCGCCGCTGCCGAAGAACGCTGCCGTGCTCGCGAACTGCCACCGAATAGGTCGCCGAGGGTTGGGCTGCTGCAGGTTCGAGGAGGCGCCGCCATCGAAGGACGCTGCTGTGAGGTGTGGTCGCCGGCGATGAAGGCTGTTGGGGCGGCGGCAGCGGTGGGGAAGAATAAGAAGATGAAGAAGAAAGGTGAAATATTTAGATTAAGGGTTTTACCCTTTTTTTTTCTTTTACGTTGTTTTAAAACTTATAGCCCAAACCCTAAAACTTAAAGGAGGCCCAAAACAACAAGCCCAAAATTTCACTTTAGAAATCAAATACCACCCACAACCACCCAAAATAAAATAGCGAACTTAAACTCTAATAGCCAAGAATAATAATCCAATAAGTAGAAATTAAGAGTCCAAAAAGAAACCATGAATTTAAGATTTAACTAAAAATCTCCTACACTGATCGAGAACTTAAATTATCGTAATCCAATGAAATGAAACTTAATTCTAATTTAACCAAAAATTATAATTCCAAAATTATAAGATCCAAGAATTAAAGTTATCAGCTTAGGGAAAATCCAAAGACACTATTTATCTCTTAAAATAAACGAGTCAGAGAACGCGGGGCGTTACACCTTGATTCTTTGTTGGCTAACTTGAAGTAATTCGGGCTAGGTTTTACCATTATAAGACCAAATCTTAAATCGAAAACCATTATTTGTGACCACTTCCCATTTTACAAGAATCACTGATTTCAATGTTCACTATTCATTAAAACTTTAGAGTTTGGAAATTATTTAGAAGTCCTTGAGGATCGATACTTGGATACTCCATCCATTTTATATTACTCTGACAGGTGTGCGCTTGCATCTATAGAATTGTTACCACGCTTAGTGCATGCGTTCAGCATAAAACCACCAGTCAAGTTTTTGGCGCCGTTGCCGGGGACTTTAGTTTTAAAATTATTTTCAAATTCTTTTAGTTTTTATTTTTGTGAATTGTTGTTGGGTGTAATTTCCATCCACCGTTTTTGTTCTATATTTTTGGTCGTTTATCTCACAAGGGTAAGTTAAAGTGCATGAGCACAAGATCTTTTCTTCTACCCCTTGACCTTGAGATTGAGCGGACCCTTCAAAAAACTCGAAAGGAGCAAAGACTTCGAAAACAACTAGAAAAGCAAAAAGAGAGAGAAGGTGAAATCAGTCCTGAAAGTGAGGTAGAGAGTACGAGCACATCAATGGCAGATATTCCACCTCGTGATCCGGTTGATCCACCTGCTGTTAACGGTAATATGAGGGATCATGCAAGAAATGATGAATTCAACCATATCCAGATGGCGGACAATAGAGACGTGGCAATGCGAGAATATGCCGCCACGGCTTTTCAGAACTTTGATTCAGTGATAGTCAACCCTATTCCAGCCCATGCAAACTTTGAGCTTAAACCAATGATGTTCCAAATGTTGCAGACAATTGGACATTTTGGAGGGCAGGAACATGAGGATCCACATGATCATTTGAAATCATTCATTCAAATTGCAAATGCATTTCGATTACCTGGTATAACAGACGATGCTCTTAGACTAACACTTTTTCCATTTTCTTTGAAGGACCAAGCTAGAGCATGGCTCAATGCATTTCCGCCGGGATCCATCACCACATTGGGGTCGTTATTTGAGAAGTTCTTAACAAAATTCTTCCCACCTACTCGCCACGCTGATATCAGAGGGGAGATCATCTCCTTTAGACAGTATGATCGTGAACCTGTTCACGAGGCGTGGGAAAGATTTAAAGAACTAATCAGGAAATGTCCGAACCATGGCTTGCCGGCATGCATCCAGATAGAACATTTCTTTAGAGGTTTAGATCATCCTACTAAGATGATGCTAAACAATGCTGCCAATGGAGCCTTTACAATGAAGACATTCAACGAGATAGTCGACATCCTAAATGACTTAGCTTCACACAACGAACTATGGTGTTCGCAAAGATCTAGGGCAACACCAAAGAAGCAAGATCCGGCTGGAGTTTTGGCTCTGGACATTGCGACCTCGATGCAAAAAGAGATGGTTACAATGAACCAGAGGCTGAAAGAGATGGCATTGGGAATAAAAAATCCATTAGCCACGCCGATACAACCTGTGCAGTCGGATTATTGCACTCCTGCCCCTGTTTGCCAAGTTAACGATCTCATTTGTTCATTTTGCAGTGAAAACCATATTTATGATAATTGTCCACATAACCCTGCTTCCGTTTTTTATGTAGGACATGGGAACAATAGGAACTTTAACCTATATTCGAACACCTACAACCCAAGTTAGAGGCACCACCCTAATTTCTCATGGGGAGGTCAAGGAGGTTCGAACGGTTTTAATCAAGGACAGAGCCAGCAGAACAAACAGCCCCATGTTCCACCTACACAGCAATACATCTCGCCACCGCAACAGCGGTACAATCAGAGAACACAGACTCCACCAGTTCAAATTAACAACTCAAATCTTGAGTATATGATGAAGGAGTACATGGCCTGAACCAACGCAGTGATACAATCCCAAACGGCATCAATGAGGAATTTCGAGACCCAATTGGGTCACCTCGCCAATGAATTAAAGAATAGACCACAAGGTTCTTTTCCAGGCCATACTGAATTACCAAAACGAGAAGGGAAAGAACAGTGTAAAGCTGTCACCCTTAGGAGTGGACTGGCATATGATGGACCAACAATGCCAACAACAGATGTACAGATTCTGTCCACTGAACCAACTGTAAAGATACTAGAGAATCCAACAACACCAGAAAAAGATAATATTAGAAAAGGTAATGAAGACACCCCGAGTGTTCCTCCACAGGTACAACCTTCTTTTACCCGTACTCCCCCGTTTTCACAAAGTTTAGTTAAGAAAAATAATGATTCCCAGTTTAGAAAATTTTTAGATATTTTAAAACAATTGCATATAAATATACCATTAGTAGATGCTCTAGAACAAATGCCAAATTATGCTAAGTTTTTGAAAGATATAGTTTCTAGGAAGAAAAAGATAGGAGAGCATGAACTGGTAGCCATGACAAAATGTAGTAGTGAAGCTGTAGGCAGCCCGCTACCCATGAAATGTAACGATCCTGGCAGTTTTACCATTCCATGTTCCATAGGAGGGAAAAACTTAGGTAGGGCATTATGTGATCTAGGCGCTAGCATTAATCTTATGCCATTATCAGTTTTCAAATCTTTAGGCATACGAGAAGCTAAACCTACTACGGTTACTCTCCAACTAGCAGATAGATCTATCATAAGACTTGAGGGAAAGATAGAAGATGTTTTAGTCCAGGTGGACAAATTCATTTTCCCTGCAGACTTTATCATTCTAGATTGCGAGGCGGACTTAGACGTTCCCATTATTTTGGGAAGACCATTTCTAGCCACTGGGGATACAATTTTTAATGTGAGGAAGGGAGAAATTACAATGAGGGTAAATAATGAAGAAGTTAAATTTAACGTTCTAGACGCCATGAAATTACCAGGAGACTTTGAAGAGTGCTCTGCTATAACTAGCTTGAATCCTGTTATGTTTGATGAGTTTTATGACTTGTTAGTTACATAGATTGAAGAAGAGCTTGATAAGATAGCAGAAGGACCGGAAGATGTGACTAATCCTGTTGAAAAAATACAAAAAGAAGAATGCAAGTCGTTACTTCCGTCCATAGTAGAACCACCCACTTTGGAGCAGAAGCCATTGCCGTCGCATTTGAAATATGCGTATATAGGGGATAACGACACTTTACCAGTTATTATAGCTTCCAGTTTATCACCTACTAATGAATATTCTTTATTGCAGATTTTGGAGAAGCACAAAAAGGCCATTGGATGGACGATAGCAGATATCAGAGGGATAAGCCCGGCCATTTGCATGCACAAAATCTTATTGGAAGAAGATGCTAAGAACTCTATTGAGAGTCAAAGGCGGTTGAACCCGAAGATGAAAGAGGTTGTAAGGAAAGAAATTCTTATATGGCTTGACGCCGGTATTATATACCCAATATCCGACAGCAGCTGGGTAAGCCCAGTAAAGTGTGTACCAAAGAAAGGGGGTATAACCATGGTGGCCAACGAGGAGAATGAGCTCATCTCAACCCGAACTATGAGTGGGTGGAGAGTTTTCATTGACTATCGCAAACTCAACAAGGTAACGAAGAAAGACCATTTTCCTCTACCGTTTATTGACCAGATGTTCGACCGTCTGGCAGGTAAGGATTTCTATTGTTTCTTAGATGGATATTCAGGTTTTAATCAAATTACTATTGCTCCAGAAGACCAGGAGAAGACAACATTTACGTGTCCGTATGGTACGTTCGCTTTCAGGCGAATGCCCTTTGGATTATGCAATGCACCCGCGACTTTTCAGAGGTGTATGATGACCATCTTCTCTAACATGGTAGAAAATATTCTAGAAGTTTTTATGGATGACTTTTCTGTTTTTGGAAATTCTTTTGACGCTTGTTTAATTAATTTGGAGAGAGTATTGGAGAGATGTGAACAAACAAACCTAGTCCTAAATTGGGAGAAGTGTCATTTCATGGTACAAGAGGGTATTGTTTTGGGTCACAAAATTTCCAAGCAAGGAATAAAGGTAGACCACGCTAAGATAGACATCATTTCAAAGCTAACTCCTCCCACGAATGTTAAAGGGATTAGAACTTATACATTCAGACCTTTGTGGTCCGATGAATGTTAAAGCTCGAGGAAAGTATGAATACTTCATCTCTTTTATAGATGATTATTGAAGGTATGGTTATTTATAAGTAATGCAACAAAAGTCTAAAGTCCTTGAAAAGTTTAAGGAGTACAGGACTGAAGTTGAAAATCAATTAGGTAAAACGATTAAAACACTTCGATCAGATCAAGGTGGAGAGTATATGGACTTGAGATTCCAGGACTATATGATAGATCATGGAATCACCTCCCAACTCTCAACCCTTGGTACACCTCAACAAAACGGTGTATCAGAAAGGAGAAACAGAACCCTGTTGGACATGGTTCGATCAATGATGAGCTATGCTCAGTTGCCTAACTCGTTTTAGGATTATGTAGTGGAGACTACGGTTTATATTTTGAACGTGGTTCAATCAAAGAGTGTTTCTGAAACACCCTTTGAGCTATGGAGGGGTCATCAAGCTAGTTGACATCACTTCCGTATTTGGGGATGCCCGACACACGTGCTCATGACTAACCTAGAGAAACTGGAACCTCGTTAAAAAATATGCCTATTCGTAGCTTACCCTAAAGAGACAAGAGGTGGTCTCTTCTTCGATCCTCAAGAAAACAGAGTGTTTGTTTCGACAAATGCCACTTTCTTAGAAGAAGACCACGTTCGAGATCATAAACCACGAAGTAAGGTAGTGATTAACGAGATTTCTAAAGAGGCTACAAACACGTCAACAAGAGTTGTTGATTAAACTGGCACTACAACAAGAGTTATTGATGAAGCCAGTACATCACCTTAGTCACATCCACCTCAAGTATTGAGGATGCCTCGACGTAGTGGGAGGATTGTGTCACAACCTGACCGCTACGTGGGTTTAACTGAAACCCAAGTTGTCATACCTGATAACGGTGTCATGGATCCATTGACCTACAAAAAGGCAATGGAAGATACTGACAAGGATAAATGGGTTAAAGCAATGGATCTGGAAACGGAGTCGATGTACTTCAATTCCGTTTGGGAACTTGAAGATCAACCTGACGGGGTAAAACCCATAGGGTGCAAATGGATCTATAAGCGAAAACGAGACGCTGAAAGAAAGATACAGACCTATAAAGCAAGACTTGTGGCAAATGGCTACACACAAAGGGAAGGGGTAGACTATGAGGAAACCTTCTCCCCTGTAGCTATGCTTAAGTCCATTAGAATACTTTTGTCTATTGCCACATATTATGATGATGAGATATGGCAAATGGACGTCAAGACTGCTTTTCTGAATGGAAATCTTGAAGAAAGTATTTATATGTCTCAACCCGAAGGGTTCATAGCTCAAGGTCAAGAGCAAAAGGTTTGCAAGCTTAAACGGTCCATATATGGACTGAAACAAACATCTCGATCTTGGAACTTAAGGTTCGATACTGCGATCAAATCTTATGGTTTTGACCAAAACGTTGATGAGCCTTGTGTACACAAGAAGGTCATCAACAACACTGTTGATCCTTTTAGAGGCAAACACATCGACAGGAAGAACCACCTTATACGGGAGATAGTGCGACGAGGAGATGTGATTGTCACAAAGATTGCTTCAGAGCACAACATTGCTGATCCTTTTACAAAGGCACTCACAGCTAAAGTTTTTGAGGGCCATCTAGAAAGTCTAGGTTTACGAGCATTGTACAGTTAGTCTAGGGCAAGTGGGAGAAATGTAATGCGTATAGTGTATGCCCTAGTTTATTGTATTTTCCCTTTTCTTTATGATAATGTACACCCCACTCGAGTTTAGTTGAAATGGGAGTTTATTGGGTGTGTTGCTCTAAACTCGTAGTTTGTATTTTGTGTCAAAACAAATGTACATTCAATAAGTTTTATTCAATAATTTTATTGTTGAATTCATAGCATTGCATTGTCCAAATTCTAATAAACTAAACATCCAAGGTTATTTTAATGTAATCGGGACATTATATATACTGGGTATATATTTGATATATTGAGTATATATTTGATATACCCCTGATATATGAGTATATAATTGATATACCCCTGATATACAAGTGGATAATGTCCCGTGAATAACCTAAAGGGTCAATAGTATATGGATAAGGCTGGGTCCCTTATCCTGGCAACACTGTGGATACGACCCACTTTGTAAATGTTACAGACGACTCGATCCAGGTCGTTCGTGTGGAGACATGCGAGTGGGGGTATCCTATACAATGAGTTTGTATAAGATTGGATCGCGAAATAGCCAATCTTTAGATGTAACACCGTTAACTAATAGATTGCTATTTCTTAGGATGACCATGCAACTCATTCTCTATCCTGAGTGAGTTATGGACTCCTGCCTGTGAGGGCTCGTCCTTTGATTTGTATGAGTGAGAGTGGCCCGAGTCGCCGACTCAACATTCCTACCATTTTGGGGACGAGATCGAGTGGAGAGCTGGGAACATAACTTCACAAGATGGAATTCACTCCTCCCCGACTTTAGGAGAGTAGATGAGTGTTCTCTTAAATGCTGACTCCGGGACTTGAACTAGGGGCCCCACCTTTTCATTGGCCCGAGAGGGACTTCCGGTTATTGGTCAGACCATAACCGGGTTGTTCATTAGAGGAGCAGTGGTATTTAAGGAGTAAGATGTAACTTAAAGGTAAAACGGTAATTTGACCCAAGTTGAGTTACGAGCACTCGTGAAGGATTGACTTGTCATTAATGGTTATATATCCGTGGACACGAAAACATTCTGCAGTGAGAAGAGTGCAACTCCGGATCTTTAGTGGAGTGACCCGTAGTTAACGAATGTTGATTAACTTGGTCAAGGAGTTTGATCGATTAATCTTGTATCGTTGGAGCTTCTAATCTGTAGGTCCATTAGGTCCCCTTGCTAGCTCAAAACGGGTAAAACGAGGATCAAGTTTTTGGAAAAATTTGAACTATTCAAATTACTTAACGGATTATATGTATATTGATACATTATAATATATAGTTAATTCGAAATTAAAACTATATATTACGTGAGAAATTATTTGAATGAGATTCAAATAAAATTAATATGAATAAGATTCATATTAAAACTATAGGTTAAAAATAATGTACATGAGATGTACATTAGAACTATAGGTTATACGAGAGAAATGTTATAGAATATGATTCTATTTATGTGATAGATAATTAAGTGTTAATTATTTGATATATACATATGTTAATTGATTATTAATTAGTTTATATATATATATATATATATTCATTATATATATATATATATATTAATTATGAATATTAATATTAATATTAAACTCCCCTGGAAAATTGCAGGGGAGTGGAAAGTCAATATGACGTGGGGAGTTACCCCACGTCATTTTCTTTTTTCTATTTTGTTGCAGTAGTGTGCTGCAACAAAAAAAAAAAACAGAGAATTCCCAGCATCTCTCTCAATCTAATGCTCTCTCTCAACTCCCTCTTTTTCCATACAAATTGCTCCCACCAGCCCGATCCCGGTACCCAGAGGATAGTACGAAAGATCGTTTGGTAGTGTCAGGAAATCATCGAAGAATAGTTCTTCAAACGTAAGGAAAACAAGCTTTTCCCCTGTATTTTCATTCATGAACGTTTTGATTTTGTTTCCCAAAAATCATGAATGATGGTCCGCTTCCGCTCTGAGAATCACATCCCTTCACTTGCGAGTGCTAGATGAAGCTGTTATGGCATGTGGACTGCGAAGGAGATTTAGCAAGATCATGGTCCAAAGTTCACGAGAACTTGGCATCAGAGGACATCAGACGTAAGCAGTTGAAACCATCTATCGAGGAGTCGCCCAAATTAGAATTGAAAGCCCTCCCGCAGCATTTAAAGTATGCTTACCTCGGGGCATCCAACACGTTGCCTATTATTATTGCCACAAATCTAACTGTGGAAAAGGAAAGCGAGTAACTGGCAGTGTTGAGGGAACACCGGAAAGCCACAGGCTGGACAATTGCAGATATTAAGGGGATAAGTCCCAGTTGTTGCATGCACAAGATTGTCTTAGAAGAAAATTGCAAGAACTCAGTAGAACCACAGCGGAGGCTCAACCCTAAGATGAAGGAAGTTGTAAAGAAAGAGATTATAACATTGCAACACCCATACAGTGAATGGATGAGTCCAGTGCAATGTGTTCCAAAGAAAAGGGGGATGACAGTGGTTGAGAATGCTAAAAATGAGCTAATTTCCACTCGGATAGTGACCGGTTGGAGAATATGTATGGACTACAGGAAGCACAATCAAGCTACAAGAAAGGACCACTTCCCATTACCCTTCATTAATCAAATGTTGGACAGATTAGTTGGGCAGGAGAATTACTGTTTCCTTGATGGATACAGTGGATATGACCAGATCACTATTGCGCCTCAAGACCAACACAAAACAACATTTACATGCCCGTATGGAACTTTTGCCTTTAGGAGGATGCCCTTTGGTCTGTGCAACGCTCTAGTCACCTTCCAGTGCTGTATGATGGCTATCTTTTAGGATTTGGTTGAGTCAGTGGTTGAAGTCTTTATGGATGACTTTTCGGTATTTAGAGCGAGCTTTGTTGAATGTCTATCAAATCTTCGATGGGTGTTGCAACATTGTGAGGAATCAAACCTACTGCTCAACTGGGAAAAGTGCCACTTTATGGTACAAGATGGCATAGTGTTGGGACATTGAGTTTCAAAAAAGGGATTAGAAGTGGATAGAGCCAAGGTCGAAGTCATTGAGATGTTGTCGCCACCAGCTAATGTTAAGGGAATCCGAAGCTTCCTCGACCATGGAGGGTTCTACCGATTGTTTATAAAGGATTTTTCTAAACTCACAAAACCTTTATGCTCATTGCAAAAAATGATAGGGTGTTTGATTTTTCTACTGACTGTTTGCAGGCATTCTTTGCATTGAAGTATGCACTCACCCACACTCTGATTATTCAATCACCATACTCGAAGCTTCTGTTCTAACTAATGTGCGACGCTAGTGATTTTGCAGTCGAAGCAGTGTTGGTGGAAAGGATAAAGTGTTACATCCAATCTATTATGCCAACAACACATTGATAGAGGTTAAAATTAAGTATACCACTACAGAGAAAGAGTTGCTTGCGGTGGTATTCGCTTTTGAAAAGTTTAGGGCATACCTGATAGTGCGAAAGTGATAGGTCACACTGATCACGCTGCGTTGAAATATTTGCTGACCAAGAAAGACGCCAAGTCGAGGTTGATTAGGTAGATTTTGTTGCTACAGGAATTTGATGTGGAAATAAAAGATAAAATTGGCTTTAAGAACTTAGTAGCTGACCATCTGTCCAAAATTATTGGAGCAGACGAGGGTAAGAAAGTTGTAGTCATCAAAGATAGCTTTCCAGATGAGTAGTTACTCACCTTGTCGCATAAAGATGCTAGAGAGGAAGAGCCTTGGTTTCCAAATGAAAATTTTTTAGCAGGAGGAATATGCCCAGAGGGATGGACAAAGTTGCAGCTGAAACGATTCTTCCAAGAATGTAGATTTTACTATTGGGATGATACCTATCTGTATAGATTGGGGCAGGATAATATAATTCGAAAGTGTGTCACCAAATCGGAAGCATCCCAGATATTGAAGAGCTGTCATGCTGCCCCTTATGGGGGACATTTCAGTGGACAAAGGATAGTAGCCAGGTGCTTTAGAGTGGTTACTTCTTGCCATCAACTTTCAAGGATGCTCGCGAGTTGGTCAAAAGCTGCGACGAATGTTAGTGGGTTGAGAATATTTTGAAGAAATCATAAATGTCGTTGACCTACATCTTGGAGGTTGAGCTGTTCGATGTATGGGGTATGAACTTTATGGGCCTATTTCCCCCATCTAACGGTCATTTGTTTATCTTAGTGGCAGTGGACTATGTGTCTAAGTGGGTTTAAGCAATTTTGTGCCCCACGAGAGATGTTAAGGGGGTGACCAAATTTCTCTTAAAAAACATCTTCACCAGATTCGGCACACCAAGAGCAATCATAAGTGATGAAGTGTTGCACTTTGTGAATAAAGTCATGGCAGGATTGCTAGCAAGATATAACGTCAAGCACAGAATTACCATAGCTTACCATTCTCAATCTAATGGCCAAGCAGAAATTTCAAACAGAGAAATCAAAAGCATCATAGAAAAAGTAGTGAACGCAGCAGAAAGGATTGGTCACTCAAATTAGATGAAGCTCTATGGGCATATAGGACGACATTTAAAACTCCGCTAGGAACGTCTCCATACAAGCTGGTGTTTGGAAAAGCATGCCAGTTACCTCTGGAACAGGAACACAAAGCTTTTTGAGTAATGAAAAAGCTGAATCTCAATCATGCTGCAACAGGGGAAATTAGGAAGCTACAACTTCAAGAGTTGGAAGAATTTTGGAGGGATGCGTATGAAAATGCCAAGACTTATAAGGAGAAAACAAAAAAAATGGCACGACAGTCATATACAACCCATAAAATTTGAAGTGGGGCAGCGAGTTCTCCTGTATAATTCAAGGCTTAAGTTATTCCCTGGGAAGTTAAAGTCTAAGTGGTCTGGACCATTTCAAATAGTGAAGGTTTCCACTCATGGAGCAATAACAGTAAAGGAATTAAAAATGGATAGATATTTTACTGTAAACAGGCAGCGATTAAAGCACTACTGGGGAGAATATGTTGCAAGGGTTGCTGGAGAACTGTTGCGTCCACACAACTGTGTTGACAACACATGAAAGTATACATGAAATCATCGGTTGTAGTACATAACGAGGTCGTATCCACAGGGATTTTTGGATAATATTTAAACTATACATGTAGATACCAACAGAGAAAAATCTAAAGAGTTGGCATATGGAAATAATCTAAAATAAATAAAATAATAACAAGACAACAGACGCTTGCAACAGACACGATTTTCGATGCTATCAACAAGAAAAAGCTCTAGCACAGAAAGCGATAATGAAGGGTTAACAGATATCAAAAAGGTGGGGGAGATTCAACATACTTTCACAGGTTATCAACCTACCCTCTAGCTTACTAACATCTATTAATGTCCAGCTCAATTCGGTTTCCTTCCGAGACACCCCAAACATGAGTAAGTACAACTTCTGTTGCTAAATATCCAAGCAATAAACGCAAGCTCAAGGCAAGATTAGAGGACCCGATTCCTTAGTATCCCTAAAGCTATAGAAAAACAATAATCACTAATAAAGCAAATCAGCACCCATAAGCCCTCCCGGGTCAATACAGAAGCTAGCAAACACGACAAAGTGGCCAACAATGTCACGGAAGATTGAAGAAATACAAAACAACTTTATTTAAAAATAGATGCAGCATCTAGAGGTTCAGTATCAAGTTAGTTACAACATGTAAATCTCCCCCAAGATGGGGTTTAGCTCAACATGGGCGAAGAAAACAAAATAGAAGAAAAGAGAATACAACCCATTTCAGGGAAACAGCAAAAGGAAGCAGAGAAGAAGAAGCAGACAACTCGTCTAAGTAGGTGAGCCTCCTCTTTCTATCGTCAACTATCGCCCCGAAAATGGAGATATTCCCTACTCTTGTCTTTTCAGCTCTCAAATTTTGTCTCTCTTTAGATCTCTGTGGCGGCTAGGGCAACATGTCCCTTTTATATCGAGTTCGTTTTTAGGGCACCCAGCTAAAAATTGTACGGACACGGTAAATCCCGTGTCTGGGTTGTTACTACACAGTGAATCCATGCTCCAGCTTTCATCTGCTCTGACTTGAACATGCTTCATCCACTCTGCTCTAGGCTCAGCAGTCTTTTCATACTTTGTCTTCATTTTCCAAACTTGTGCAATTACACCAGAAATAAGAGATTTTAGCGTACCTTTTAGCTAAAGCATTCAAGACTTGGGACTTTGGCTTGATATTCGATTTATAAAGATTTTTCATGATGTTTAAGAGCTAAAATCGACACACTTTGACAATTTCTTGTACAAAAATACCTAAATAAACACTAAAATAACTCTTTTTTCGAGAATTATCAAGCACACCAGCTAGCCCCTACGTAAAGTGGAATCGCTAGCATTCAAGAATAGAGATGCTAGCCTTTAACTTTTCACATTCTGCAAAGCTCCCATTTTCCTTAGTTTAATTTTAATTCGTTTTTATGTTAGGGTAAATCTTAGTTCTTAAAAGTTGATTTGATTTTAATGACAGCTGGTTAGAGGAGTGACAAGAAATTAAATTGCAAAGCAAGAGAGAGAGCAGTCATGATTGTGGTAGGTGCATGCCAGTGGCGATGGGAAGCTTGCAGGCATCTAAGTAGGGTAGCACGCGGTAATTTCCCTTACCAATTGAGGAAAGGCGGTACGAGGAAATTTTTTAGTGGGAGGCGGTAAATTTTTTTTTGTTTTGGTTGGAGGTAAGTGGGAAATTCAAATTTATTTAAATGTAAAAAGAAAGGAAAATCATGGGAGGGGTTAGCCTTTAAGTTTCCATATTTAAATGCCACCACCCCAACCAACCACCCCACAATCAGCTTCCCCTTCGTCTTCCTCCATCCTTGCAATCGCTCCGCCAAAACCCTAGCCTCTCGGCTTTAAAAGCCTTGCCAATCATCTTTTCACGATACACAAGATGCCTCGCTACAAGCAAAAAGCCAACCTCAAGAAATTAGAGCTACCTCTGACAGACAGCTCATCGGAGGACTTCGCCGATGCAGATTATCAGTCAGTAGCAGCGGCAGTCCCCAAAACTCCATTAGCGTCTCTGCCCAAGCCCCCTATTGCATTTACATCACACTTGGCACCTATTTCAGATATGGAGCAGTAACTGTTGGATCGGTATGCCAACCCTAGAGAGGTGAATAGGGTTTAATTAACAAAATATAAACTTTTTAATAAATTGACCAAATTTAAATAAAAATAATACACTTTTTGAGATATGCAATTTTAACTAAGTAAGATAAAATAAATTCTAAGGCAAACAAGAGAAATTTAAAGCAAACAATAAAATTCTAAGATTAATTGCAAAAATAAATAAAAGAGAGGGTTAGAGAAATTTGACATCGGGAAATTTTATAGTGGTTCGGCACAACTGTCATACTCCACTTCTCAAGCACCTATTTGGTTGTAAATTGAAATTCTGACTGTTGCCACGGTAGGAGTCAAACCGATATACTGCTCTTCACAAGAGCAAAGACGATCCTCTCTACGGTGAGAATCACACCGTTACAATGAGTTGAAGATTTTGAAACACACACTTACAAATTCTCAAATAAAGTAAATAATATACAAATTTGAGCTCACAAAAATTTCAATCCTCACAACAATAAATTTCTCTCACAAATAAGATGGAAAGAAAAATTGAGAACTTGGAGAGATTAGCAAATGAGAATTTTGAAGTTATGGAGGATTGAGAATAATAGAATTGTTATATAATTTTGAATGAGAAGTTTAGTTTAAATAGAGGGAAGAAAATGGTAAAAAAATCAAGTTTAATTTTGAACCATTCGATCATAATCATTAAAAAGGAAGGATTGAGATAATTTTGAAAAAAATAAATTAAGAATAATATATATATATTTATAATAATGATAAAAGAAAATAATATATATATATATAATAATAATAATAATAATAATAATAAAATAATATATATATATGTGAGAAAACGGTAAAGTTTTCAAATTTTTCATTTTTTTTAACACTGATACAGCATTTAATGCTCACACATTTTTTTTTTTACAAAGTTACCGTTTGTAACTTTTTGAATTTTTTTTAATCTTTTTCTTTTCTTTTTCAATATATATATTTTTAAAAATAAGTTTGTCACTTGTCAGCTTACAAACTGTCAACGTCATCTTCTTTGGTATTTTTCCTTCCAATTTGTTTCGATCGTAACTTCTTCGTTTGAGTTCTGATTTGGATGATCTAACAGTCGTTGGAATCATTGTAAGGAGCTCTATGCTGTGGACACTTTTAAATACAAAAAATGTCAATAAATAAAATTAAGTTTGTTGTCATCAAAACATTAATTAATTAATTAATTAAAATTAATTAATTTGAGATTAAGGCTAAAACGCCAACAATCTTCCCCTTTTTGATGATGACAAACTTCCAATGAAAAATACATAGACATTTAATAGTCATCATAGTAAATCCAAAATATCATACTTAAAAATCATTCAAAGATTAATTTCTCCCGCTCAATTGATACATCCATGGAATAATAAACCAATAAATCACGAAATATTTTTAGAGCAATTTTTTCTTAAACTTCTCCCCCAATGGAATCATCAAAAAGAACAAAAAAAAATAATAATTAATAACATAAAAAGCTCCCCCTAAAAATATGAACACAATTTTGCATAAATGCTCTCCCTGTCAATATGCATTTAAAAAAAATAACAAATACAAAATCAAGATGCATCACAATGAATAATACCAAGCTCAAGCCTAATTTTGCAAAAGCATTCTTCATTTAAAAGGTTGGTAAAAATATCCGCTAATTGATTATTTGAGCTTACAAATTCAAGAGTAATATGACCGTTTTGCAGATGCTCTCTTATAAAGTGATGTCTAATATCAATATGCTTAGTCCTAGAATGATGTATAGGATTTTTAGTCAAATTTATGGCACTTGTATTATCATAAAATATAGGCACATTTTCAAACATTAATCCAAAATCACAAAGAGTTTGTTTCATCCAAAGAATTTGAGAACAACAACTAGCAACCGCAATATATTTCGCTTCGGTAGTTGATAAAGCAACCGAATTTTGCTTTTTACTAAACCAAGAAACTAAGGAACTACCAAGAAATTGGCAAGTCCCACTAGTACTCTTTCGGTCAAGTAAACTACCCGCAAAATCCGCATTGGAATATCCTACCAAATTAAATTCAACATTTCTAGGATACCATAAGCCTAAATCAATAGTTCCAAGCAAATATTTAAAAATTCTTTAACGGCATGCACATGAGATTCTTTAGGACAAGATTGAAATCTAGCACAAACACATACACTAAATATAATATCGGGTCTACTAGCGGTTAAATAAAGTAAGCAGCCAATCATACCTCGATAAGTCTTTACATCCACACATTTACCTTTCTCATCATTGTCAAGCTTAGTGGATGTGCTCATAGGAGTTTTGACAATTTTACCTTCATTGAATTTGAACCTTTTGAGCAAATCCCTTATGTATTTCTCTTGACTTATGAAGATACCATCCTTGAGTTGTTTGATTTGGAGTCCAAGGAAGAAGCTAAGTTCTCCCATCATACTCATTTCAAATTCATTATGCATGCATTTAGAAAATTCTTCACACATAGAAGGATTAGTAGAACAAAAAATAATATCATCCACATATATTTGCACTAAAAGCATATCATTTTCTTTAGACTTAATAAAGAGAGTAGTGTCAATTTTACCCATTTTAAAACCATTCTCAACAAGAAAATTACTAAGTCTATCATACCAAGCTCTTGGAGCTTGTTTTAAACCATAAAGAGTCTTTTTCAACATAAAAACATGATTTGGAAAATCAAAACTTTCAAATCCCTGAGGTTGTTCCACATAAACTTTTTCCATAATATAACCATTTAAAAAAGCACTTTTCACATCCATTTGGTACAAAATAAAATTCTCATAAAAAGCAAAAGCAAGTAACATTCTAATGGCTTCTAATCTAGCAACAGGTGCAAAAGTTTCCTCATAATCTATTCCTTCTTCTTGACAATAACCTTGAGCTACAAGTCTAGCTTTATTTCTAATGATATTTCCACTTTCATCCATTTTATTTCTAAAGACCCATTTAGTCCCAATTATAGAAGCATTAGAAGGCCAAGGGACTTCCAAACTTTGTTTCTTTCAAATTGGTTTAATTCTTCTTGCATAGCTAAAATCCAAAATTCACCACTTTCGGCATCTTCAAAACTTTTTGGTTCAATTTGAGAAACAAAAGCAATGTTATTAAACATATTAAGGGAAGAACGAGTTTTCACATCTTGTTCAGGATCACCAAGAATTAAATCCTTAGGATGGGATGGAGAATACTTCCACTCCTTAGGCATGGATGAAAAATCGTCCACCTTATTTTCGTTGATGCTCACTTCTTGCTTACTTGAAGCAATCTCTTTGCTTTTGTCACTAACAAGTAAATCTCCAAAATTACTTTCTAAAGAATCACTACAAAAAGAATCATTAGAAACAACATTGCAAGATTCATCAAATACCACATGCATAGATTCCTCAACTATCAAAGTTCTTTTATTGAAAACTCTATAAGCTTTACTAGTAGAGGAATAACCAAGGAAAATACCGACATCCGTCTTAGAATCAAATTTTCCAAGCTTTTCTTTGTTATTCAAAATGAAACATTTGCAACCAAAAACTTTGAAGTACCCAATATTTGGAATTTTGTTTTGCCAAAGTTCATAAGGAGTTTTATCTAAAGAAGGTCTAATTAAAACTCTATTTAAGACATAACTGATGGATAATATACATACATGCGCAGCGGAAGTGAGCAAGAATTGAAATAACAATCTAGATGCATAATACAACCTAGGATTAAACATGCATGATCATACATTATGATGCTTAGAGATAAGTAGAGAAAAATACAAGCCTTTGTAGCTTTTCAAAAATCTTCAAATAGCTCCAATGAAGGACCACCAAGAGATCTTCCT
This sequence comes from Momordica charantia, assembly GCF_013281855.1. Lineage (NCBI taxonomy): Eukaryota > Viridiplantae > Streptophyta > Magnoliopsida > Cucurbitales > Cucurbitaceae > Momordica > Momordica charantia. The sequence continues at coordinate 6,844,071 of NW_028275161.1, read as the reverse complement.
AGCTATTCTCAAGGCTTGGAATAGAGTGGTGGGACTCTTTTTAGAGAAGGAAAAAATTAGAGAAAAGTGGAGCTAAAAAGAGTTATGTAAGCTTTTTTTTGAAAAAAATAGCCAAAGGTTCCAAGACCTTTAATGTTTGAACAAAGGCCTTCTTAAATAAGCAAATTACATGCAACTCTTGCATATCAAAGTTCACCAAAAGCTTACAACACATATTCCACTTATGCATGGCATGGCTAAGTGTCAAAATGCATGTCTAAGTTCACCAAAAGCTTACAACACACATTCCATTTATGCATGCATGGCTAAGTATCAAAAAGTTGATTTTTGAGATTTATTTAAATGTTCCACTCAACAAGTTAGTGGAATTTTCCACCAACTTGGTTAAAAACTTTATTTTAATCTACTTTAGTCAACCTTTGACTTTCTCTGGTCAAAGTCAACTATTTGACTTTTTCCAAAATTCGATGTTTGATGAAATCCATGCCTCCGATTAATGAATCCACATTCATAATTTTAATATTTAAATCCTATTTAAATATTTTATCCAAATTTCTCAAATTGATATCATATATCAATTACTTAATCATATCTCATATGGTTAGCCTGATTCGTACGATTCGAATTATTCCTTCAAATTATTCCAAGTTCATTCCTATATGAGCTAACCAGGGGACCTTATGGACCTACAGATTATGAGCTCCAACGATCCGAGATTAACCGGTTAAACTCTTTAACCTAGTTAATCAACATTCGTTAACTACCGGGTCACTCCACTAAAGCCCGTAGCTGCACTCTCTTCACTGTAGATATATTATGTCCATTTGATATAACCATGATCAGTAAGTCGACCCTTCACAAGTTGTTCGTAATTACAGCTAGGTCAAAATACCGCTTTACCCATGTAATTACCTCTTGTTCCTTAAGTCCCACTGATCCTCTAATAAACAATGATTTGTAGTCCAACTATAAAATCAAAAATCCTCTCAAACCTTTTGATGAGGGTGGCGCCTATTGTTCAAGACCTGGATTCAGCCCTTAAGAGAACAACCTTTCTACTATCCTAAAATTGGGTAGAAGTGAATTCCTTCTTGCACCCTATGTCCATAGCTATCTACCGGGCCTTACCCCTGAAATGGGAGGCTTATTGAGCCAGCGATGTTGAGCTGCTCTCACCCATGCAGATCTAAGGGTAATCCCGAGTAAACAGAAGTTCATAATTAGCTCAGGATTAAGATCGAGTTACCTAGGCCATCAAAGTCGAGATAGTCAGTTTCAAACAGTAAACGGTGTTATAAAGTAAAAGTGACTATCTCATGGTCCGGACTTATGCAAACTCTTTGCACTGGACACCCCCACTCACATGTCTTCACATGAACGAATTAGGATCACATCGTTTGTACTAGCTACAAAGTGGGCCGCATCCATAGTGTCCCTAGAATAAGGCGCCCAACCTTATTCCTATACTATAGACCATTTAGACTGTTAACTCAAACTTGATCCATATTTATGTCTCTTACATAGAGTTTGAGTCTCAGGTAACAGTCTAGGATCCTTTATTTTATTGGATTTAGATCTAGTAAGAACATTTTATTAGATCAATGACTACTTATTGATTAAAACCATTAATAACAACTTTATTGAAAGATAAAAGTATATCTGGCATTTTCAAACTATGAGTTTCAGGACATAAAACCCAACAATAACAAGCGGTATTAACGGCCTACGCCCAGAAATAAGAAGATAAACCATACTCATGTAACATTGACCTAGCAAATTCTTGCAAAGTACGATTTTTCCTTTCAACCACACCGTTTTGTTGAGGAGTTCTTGGAGCGGAGAAGTTATGAGAAAATCCATTTTCTTCACAAAAAATTTCAAAAGCATTACTATCAAATTCTCCTCCATGATCACTCCTAATTTTAGAATAAAAAATCCTTTTTCATTTTGAACTCTTTTGGCAAAACTAGAAAAACTTTTCAAAGCATCATCCTTATGTTTTAGCATCAAAGCCCAAGTAAATATTGAAAAATCATTAACTATCACAAAGGCATAATAGTTCCCTCCAAAACTAGCAATTCTAGAAGGGTCAAATAAGTCCATGTGTAATAGTTGTAGGGGTCTTGTAGTAGAGATCATATTGTTAGATTTGTTAGAAGACTTTGTTTGTTTACCCATTTGACAAGCATCACAAACTTTATCTTTTTCAAATTTAAACTTGTGAAGACCTCTAACCAAAGAATTCTTGGAAATATTTGAAATTAAGTGCATGCTAGCATGTCCTAGTCTTCTATGCCATAACCAAGAATCATCATGCAAGACCGATAAACATTTATCACTAATAGGACAATCATTCAAATCAATAGTATACACATTTTCATCTCTATTTTCAACAAATAAAACTTTTCTATCACTAACATTTTCAATGATGCAATTCTTTTTATCAAACACAACTCTAAATCATTTATCACACAATTGACTAATACTAAGTAAATCATGCTTTAAACCATCAACCAAAAGTACATCTTCAATCAAAATAGACGATTCATAACCTATACTACCCTTACCTATTATTTTACCTTTCTTGTTATCACCAAAAGTTACAAAACCTCCATCATTTTTGGAGAAAGTGACAAACTTGGATTGGTCTCCCGTCATGTGCCTTGAGCAACCACTATCCAAGTACCACTTACTTTTCTTGGAAGCTTTCAAACAAACCTACAAACACAAAAGTTTAAATTTGATCCTTTGGTACCCATACTTGTTTGGGTCCTAGAAGGTTAGCATTAACAAACTTGGGGATCCATTTCACTTTTGTATTTTTATTGAAAGCATAAGATTTAGACAAGTAAAAAGAATAAGACTTATGTCCATACTTGCCACATGAAAAACAAACTGTTGGCTTTTTTACCCTTAATCTCGGTTAATTAATTTAATTAATTAGTATTTTGATGATAACAAACACACTTAGTATTAATTGTTTTTGGTGTGTAAGAATTATTGTTATAAAGCATAAATTTATTATAAGCTTCAATCATATTATATGATTTATTGATAATATATATTTTATTTATTGATAATTTTAGTGTTTAAATAGTCTACAGCGTAGAGCTAGAAGCAAGGATTTCAATGGATTTTGAATTATCCAGATCGGAGCTCAAACGAAAAAGTTACAACGAAAACAAGTTGAAAGAATGATATGACGTGGACGTGAACCAACAACAAGGTGACATGTGGCAACTGAAATTTCACAAAAAAAAAATAGATAAAGAAATGAAAAAAAAAGAAAGATGTTACTGTTAGGTAACTTGTAGAAAGAAAGAAAAAATAATTATATATATATATCATGTCAAATCTGACATTTGTTTAAAAAAAAAAAGAAAAAAAAAGGAGAAGGGAAATGAGAAATAGCCGTTGAAGTTTATATATATATATATATATATATATAATATTTTATTATTATTATTTTATAATTATTTGTTTTCAAAATCAATTATTATTTTATTCAATTAAAATCTCAACCTTTGATTTTCTATCATTAAAGATCTAATGGCCCAAATTCAATTTCGATTTCAAATTTATTTTCAACTTTTCCTCACCTATTTAAACCCCACTCCCTTCAACATTTTATACAACTCATTCTCTCCCAATTTTCTCTCCAAATTTCTACATTGTTAATCTCTCTTCAAAGCTTTAATTTTTGTTCTATATTCTTGAGGGAGATTTTTTATTTGAGAGATATTTGAGCTTCCAATTTTATTTCTTTTAGCCAATTTGAGGGCTTTTATTTGTAAGATTTTTTCCTTACAAATTTTTTAGCAAATATTTGTATACCCACTCTTTGAGGGAGTTTGTAAGTTCGTTCTCAAATTTCATATCCTTTGTAAGGGTTTTCTTAAGCCCTAAAAAGAGCATTTGTAATGGTTTGATCCTGAACCGTGGAAAGGATCGGGTTTCTTCTTGCTCCCGGAAAAAGAAGGTTTTATACCGGTTTGACTCCTACCGTGGAAAGAGTCAAAGTTTCTTAATCGAATACCCAAGAGGCGCTTGGGGAGTGGAGTAGGCCGGTTGTTGCCGAACCAGTATAAAATTTCCGGTGTCATTTTCTCTAACCCTACTCTATTTAATTTTTGCAATTAATTTTCTTTATTACAAATTGCATAAAATTAATTGTTCGAATTTGTTATTCATATTTATGCTCAATGTTTATATTTGAATTATTTGGGTGGTGAAATTAATTAGGGTGTTTGTATTTCTAATTTATTGTTTAATTTGTGATAAAATTAATTGTTCCTAAGAAAGTTTACTTATTTGTTTAAATTTGGGTCCACCGTAGTAAAAAGTTTATAAAGTTTAATTAAACCTTATTCACCCCCCCTCTAGGGTTGTCATACCGATCCAACACAAACAACATTATGCAATAAATTATCTTTTACAACAAATTTATGCATCCTACTTTTCTTGGAGAAAATTTTTCGTCGAGCATTGTGAAACTTTGCTCTTTCAGAAAAATTTCTTCTAGTAGTTTGAGCATATTTTAATTTAAAGCACTTAGGTCTTATATGATCTTCAACACCACAATAATGACATATAGGCACAAAGTTAATTTTAGCATGTTTAGATACAACCTTAGGTATATTAAGCTTAGGCACAATAGGAGATGCTTTTACAAAGATAGTTTTAGAACTTGAGAGAGTAGAGCATTCATCAATATAGCCTAAACCTCTTTTATCACCATAAGGCTTACCAACTTCAATTATCTTGTCCAACCTTTGAGCACTTATTGTAAACTTTTTAATAGAATCTTTAGCCTTATCAAGTTCCACTAAAGCATTTGATTCATTTTTCTTAAGCAATTTAATCAAATTATCTTTTTCACAACCATCATGCTCAAGAAATCTAATTTTATCAAGTAATGCATTTTTCTCATCACAATCAAGAACATGCTTATCACAAGAGATATTTATAACATCATGCTCATTTTTCTTTAAGCAAGCAATATCATCAAGCAAAGACTTATTTTCACTAGTTAAGACATTGTATTTCTTTTTAAGCATAACATATTTAGAACCAAGCTTTTCTAAATCATTTTGCATATTCTCAAAAGCTTCAAACAACTCATCATAAGAAAGGGGATCAAGAGTTACCTCATCATCTTGTTCATCCTCCTTGTCACTATGAGCCATGAAGCAAAAGTTGGCCACTTCTTCATTCTCACTTTCACTTCCACTTTCATCACTATCATCCAAAGTAGTCTTCATTGCTTTCTTCTTGGATTTCTTGGATGATTTAAGAAGAGGACAATCAGTTCTAATATGACCCGATCTTTTGAATTCATAACAAATTACCTCATCCTTTTTGCTATTTTCACCTTTTGACTATTTTTGGTTGGAGAGATGCTTCTTGAATTGTTTCTTCCTCTTGATGAATTTTTTATACTTACGTGAGAGATAGGCTACATCATCTTCATCAAGGGCATTCTAACCTTCTGAGTCAACTTCCAAGGTGATGGCCTTTAATGCTATGCTCTTCTCTTTCTTTTTCTTCTCATCCTCCATGTTTTTCTTGATCTTTATCTCATGCGTCATCAACGAACCAATGAGTTCGTCCATGGAGAGAGTCTTGAGATCCTTTGCCTCTTGAATGACGGTAACTTTAGGCTCCCATTATTTAGGCAAGGACCATATAAGCTTCTTTACCTTTTCAAGATTTGAATATTCTTTTCCAAGTCCTTCTAAAACATTGACAATGTTAGTAAATCTAATAAACATATCGGAAATAGCTTCATTTTCATCAATTTTAAACATTTCATATTGATGAACTAACATGTCAATCTTTGTTTCTTTTACTTGACTAGTTCCTTCATGAGTAATTTCTAATTTATCCCATATATCCTTAGCGGTTTTACAAATCGACACCCTATTATACTCAACTTCATTCAAAGCATGAAACAAGCAATTAATAGCTTTAGCATTTAAAGAACATGCTTTTTTTTTCAATTATAGACCATTCTTCTTTAGGCTTTACAACTCTAACACCATCAACATCTTTTGTTGGAATTTTAAATCCTTCCTCAACAACATCCCACAAATCATAGTCAATAGAAAGGAAGAAAAGTTTCATTCTATTTTTCCAATAACTATAATTATTACCATTAAAGAAAGGAGGCTTAGTAATAGATGAAGTATCGGTAAAAGGGATGAAACCTAAAGTTGCCATAGCTAAAAAACAATTAAATTTATCATAGAAGAGCAACCATGCTCTGATACCAATTGTTGGATCGGTATGGCAACTCTAGACGGGGGGTGAATAGGGTTTAATTAACAAAATATAATTTTTTTAATAAATGGGCCCAATTTAAACAAAAATAATACACTTTTTGAGATATGCAATTTTAACAAAGTAAGATAAAATAAATTCTAAAGCAAATAAGAGAAATTTAAAGCAAACAATAAAATTCTAAGATTAATTGCAAAAATAAATAAGAGAGAGGGATAGAGAAATTTGACACCGGGAATTTTTATAGTGGCTCGGCACAATTGTCCTAGTCCCCTTCCCAAGCACCTCTTGGGTTGTAAATTGAAATTCTGACTCTTTCTACGGTAGGAGTCAAACCGGTACACTGCTCTTCACAAGACCAAAGACGATCCTCTCCACGGTGAGGATCACACTGTTACAATGAGTTGAAGATTTTCAAACACACACTTACAAACTCTCAAATAGAGTAAATATACAAATTTGAGCTCACAAAAATTTCAATCCTCACAACAATAAATTTCTCTCACAAATAAGATGGAAAGAAAAATTTAGAACTTAGAGAGATTAGCAAATGAGAATTTTGAAGTTAGGGAGGATTGAGAATAAGAGAATTGTTATATAATTTTGAATGAGAAGTTTAGATTAAACAGAGGGAATAAAATAGTAAAAAAATCAAGTTTAATTTTGAACCATTAGATCATAATCATTAAAAATGAAGGATTAAGATAATTTTGAAAAAAAAATTAAATTAAGATAATATGTATATCTATATATATATAAAGATGTGACAAGTTTTTTGAATAATAATAATAATAATAATTGTTTATGCAAAGATGTGCACAACAGTGTGTTCCTGGTTGTAGCTCGAACCCGGCCTCCGGACCGACCTGACCACTTGGGCGGACCTGCACAAAAAGGTGAGCACTCCGACGATCAAGTCAGTATAGGTCGGATTCCAAGTCTAGTTCGAAGCCAGAAATCATCGTACCTGATCGGGGAGTGAGGTCCCCTACTTATGGGTGGTGGTCCCGCTAATCTAGCGACTGTTACATTCGGTAATCTCGGGACCGTCGGTTACATCCGGTAATCTCGGGACCGATGGTTACGCCCGATAATCACGCCGCAGACAGTTGCACATCTCGGCCCATACCGAGCTCCCCGGTGGGTCGGACCTGGGCCAGGCTCACCTCGGCCCTCACACTTTGCATTTGTCGGCGTTGGTGGCGGCCATCTCGGCCTTCCGAGCTGGGCATCATTCATGAGTCATCTTGGAGCACCAATAGAGGTCTTCCACGTGTCCAGAGTATTCCCTTCCCCAAACATTGGCCCCCTCTCTGTCTGGTCCGATCTCGACCTGGCAGAGAAGTTCATTCGACTTGCTTTCGACACGTGGCGACTTCCTATTCGTGGGAAAATACAACCGTCGCGGAAGATTTATCGTCGGAATATTCAAATATTCCGACGCTTCGGATATCAAAGAGGATCCCAGCCGCTCGTTGATTACACGTGTACGGTGGGGAAATTCTTCCGACGGGCTATAAATGCCCCCAATCCTTCAGATCATACCTTACGTTCCTTGAATTCTTGGAGTTCGATCTGAAGGCAACTCGAACCCTTGGTAGGTCGGTCTCTTCCCTCTCTCTTTCGAACATAATTGCCATGTCGTCCTCTATTAGCAGCAACCTAGGATCCGATTTAGCTCGTAGGTTAGAGTCCGAGCTCGAGAAGATAGAAAACTTTAGAATCTCCGATGACGGGGAGGATAGCGACGCCTCCACTTCAGGTCAGGGTTTGGAATACCCTTCTAGGATACCTGAGCACTACCTCGGATCCCTTTGTAGGGGGTTCGCTATCCCTGAGAACATCCTCCTCAGGCTTCCGGAGGAGGGGGAAAGAGCTGACCATCCTCCAGAGGGATGGGTCACTCTCTACTTCAAAATGTTTGAGTACGGCCTCAGACTTCCCCTTCACCCTTTTGTCCAAGAATTTCTCTTCCGGACTGGGTTGGCTCCAGCTCAAGTGGCCCCCAATGGGTGAGGTGTCATTTTCGCTTTGGCCATCATCTTTTGGCTTCGAGCTCGGAATAGTGAGGAGGCCGAGCTGTTGGACGTAGACCAGCTCCTCGCGTGCTTCGAGGCGAAAAGGATAGCTAAGAAGCCTGGTCGGTTCTATATGTGCGCAAGGAAAGGCGCAGGCGGTATAGTCAAGGGGCCGACCTTAATCAAGGGATGGGTGAGGAAGTGGTTCTACGCTTCGGGGGAATGGCTCGCAAAGGACGAGTCAGGTCGTTCCTTCTTTGACGTCCCCACTAGGTTTGGGAACCTAGGTACGGAGTAGTTCTTACTTTTCGTAATTTTCTTCTGTCATTCAGGTCTAACTCGGATTTTGTCTTCGTGCAGTTTCAATCTGACCAGTCCCCGAGCTTACGCAGGCCTCCTTCGATACTCTGAAATACTACAAGGAGCGCTTTCCGAGGGGTAGGAAGGTCGGAACCCTGGTGACTGACGAACTGCTGCTTGAGTCCGGGCTGCTAGATTACAACCCTGCAGTTCGTCCCATCGAATTCTCAAGGCCGAACTCTGAACTTGGTATGCCGAACTTGCCTTCCCTCTTTTTCCTCTAACCTTGTGTTGACCCTTGTTTTTATCTTGTAGCCATGGTTTGCAGATTTGCAAGCGGCGTGAAGCGCAAGTCTAAGGGCCGAGCCCATGCTCTTGAGGCTGCCCAGAGTTCGAAACCTCCCACCCCTGCCGTGGTAGGGCCTGCCTCGAAAGATCCAGCCCCGGTGATCGAGCTGGAGTCTTCTGGGGGTCCCTCGAGGGAGAAGCGCCCCAGGGATCAGACCGAGGCGGTGGACGCCCAGACCGAGGCGGCGGACGTCCCGCCTTTGGGCGAGGGGGCTGATTACGCTTGTTTACATGCGTAAAAAGAAGGTTTTAGATGCTGTTTTTACAATGTTTCAGCTTTGTTTCGGATTTTTCTCGATCGTTTGAGTTTCAATTCATGCAAAATTCATATATTATGGTTTGTGGTTGGCTTATATTGTATTTATGACATTTTAGGACCATTTGGGAGTGCAAATTAATCAAAATAAGCAAAAAGACGGAAAAACCTACATGGGAGGTGCCAGGCGCCTGGGAAGCCTGCAGAAAAATTGGTTTTCTTCCAACTTTGCCCTTAATGAAACGCGTCTTCCAATGCGTTTTGGTGGTTCCAACCGATGCATACGTGTAGAAGAAGTGTTCCACTATCAGTTTGAGCACGATTTGGTCAGTCAAAAGAGTTGGAAATGGGTGATTCACCATCGTTTTAGGACCTACCTAACCAATTCTGCACAGCTATAAATTCCAGCAACTTCTCCACCAAAATCATCAAGCCTTGCTTCCTTCTCTGGATCATTTTTAGTGTTTCTTTGTTGCTTGCTAAGTACTTTTGAGTTGCTTTCATTAGTTGCTTTTGGTTTTTAAATCCCGAGCACTTTACATTCCTTTATTGAGCTTTGTTTTGTTTCCATTTGTACTTAGTCATTTTCTACTTATTCAAATATATAAAAATCCAGCACTTTGCTTATCTTCCCTTTGCCTTTACTTTATTTTGAGTTAAGAGAGTTGTGTTTTTGGAGGAAAGAGCACGTGACACTCCCCCTTGCTTGAAAGAGAAGGGCGAAGCTCTCAATCCCGATAAAAACTCTCCGTTAGTTAACTTTTGTTTTTCACACATGCATTCCACATTCAACCATTTTACTTGCTGTATTTTCTTCAATATGTCTTTCTAAATTCCCGTCTCTAGCCCGGTTATGGATAGTTAGCCTTTTATGTCTAAAAAGGGTTGCTAAGAAGTAGTGTTTTTGCTTTCCATTTATTGCTCAACATGTTTTCCCAAAAAGTTAGGATTTAGAGAAGGCCACTGTAAGTCTTAACAAGTCAATACTGAAAAGGTTGCTTATTTGCATTGTTGAGTGGTTAAACCGAGGAGAGGAGCGCCTTAGACATAAGGGTTCCGCTTAAGTAGCCTAGACATAGGACCTTAACCCGAGGTTGCGACTATTTCCATCCTAAAACTAAGATATCTCTCATAATAGACATATTAGGGAATGTCTTAGGACTTTGAACTTGCTTAGACATAAGTCAAGTGAGAAGCGTAGTCGTTGGTTTCTAAAGTAAAATGCATATTGTCCTTAGCATGTCCTTGATTCTTTGATGGCTAACTTGAAGTAATTCGGGCTAGGTTTTATTATTATAAGTCCAAATCCCAAATCCAACCCATTATTTGTGACCACTTCCCATTTTACAAGAATCACTCATTCCAACATTCACTATTCTTTAAAACTTTAGAGTTTGGAAATTGTTTAGAAGTCCTTGAGGATCGATACTTGGATACTCCGTCCATTTTATATTACTCTGACAGTTGTGCGCTTGCATCTATATAATTGTTACCACGCTTAGCGCGTGCGTTCAGCATAAACGCCCAGTCAGGGGCGAGGGAGGAAGCCCCTCTAAAGGGAAGAAGGAAGAAAAAGAAGGCGATCTCTCCCTCGGAGGTTCTTAACAAAATTCTTCCCACCTACTCGCCACGCTGATATCAGAGAGGAGATCATCTCCTTTAGACAGTATGATCGTGAACCTGTTCACGAGGCGTGGGAGAGATTTAAAGAACTAATCAGGAAATGTCCGAACCATGGCTTGCCGGCATGCATCCAGATAGAACATTTCTTTAGAGGTTTAGATCATCCTACTAAGATGATGCTAAACAATGCTGCCAACGGAGCCTTTACAAAGAAGACATTCAACGAGATAGTTGACATCCTAAATGACTTAGCTTCACACAACGAACTATGGTGTTCGCAAAGATCTAGGGCAGCACCAAAGAAGCAAGATCCAGCTGGAGTTTTGGCTCTGGACATTGCGACCTCGATGCAAAAAGAGATGGTTACAATGAACCAGAGGCTGAAAGAGATGGCATTGGGAATAAAAAATCCATTAGCCACGCCGATACAACCTGTGCAGTCGGATTATTGCACTCCTGCCCCTGTTTGCCAAGTCAACGATCTCATTTGTTCATTTTGCAGTGAAAACCATATCTATGATAATTGTCCACATAACCCTGCTTCCGTTTTTTATGTAGGACATGAGAACAATAGGAACTTTAACCCATATTCGAACACCTACAACCCAGGTTGGAGGCACCACCCTAATTTCTCATGAGGAGGTCAAGGAGGTTCGAGCGGTTTTAATCAAGGGCAGAGCCAACAGAACAAGCAGCTCTATGTTCCACCTACACAGCAATACATCCCACTACCGCAACAGCAGTACAATCAGAGAACACATACTCCACCAGTTCAAAATAACAACTCAAATCTTGAGAATATGATGAAGGAGTACATGGCCCGAACCGACGCAGTGATACAATCCCAAGCGGCATCAATGAGGAATTTCGAGACCCAATTGGGACAGCTCGCCAATGAATTGAAGAATAGACCACAAGGTTCTTTTCCAGGCCATACTGAATTACCAAAACGAGAAGGGAAAGAACAGTGCAAAGCTGTCACCCTCAGGAGTGGACTGGCATATGATGGACCAACAATGCCAACAACAGATGTACAGATTCCGTCCACTGAACCAATTGTAAAGATACCAGAAAATTCAACAACACCAGAAAAAGAAAATATTAGAAAAGGTAATGAGGACACCCCGAGTGTTCCTCCACAGGTACAGCCTTCTTTTACCCCTACTCCCCCGTTTCCACAAAGATTAGTAAAGAAAAATAATGATTCCCAGTTTAGAAAATTTTTAGATATTTTAAAACAACTGCATATAAATATACCATTAGTAGATGCTCTAGAACAGATGCCAAATTATGCTAAGTTTTTGAAAGATATAGTTTCTAGGAAGAAAAAAATAGGAGAGCATGAACTGGTAGCCATGACAAAATGTAGTAGTGAAGCTGTAGGCAGCCCGCTACCCATGAAATGTAATGATCCTGGCAGTTTTACCATTCCATGTTCCATAGGAGGAAAAAACTTAGGTAGGGCATTATGTGATCTAGGCGCTAGCATTAATCTTATGCCATTATCAGTTTTCAAATCTTTAGGCATAGGAGAAGCTAGACCTACTACGGTTACCCTCCAACTAGCAGATAGATCTATCATAAGACCTGAGGGAAAGATAGAAGATGTTTTAGTCCAGGTGGACAAATTCATTTTCCCTGCGGACTTTATCATTCTAGATTGCGAGGCAGACTTAGACGTTCCCATTATTTTGGGAAGACCATTTCTAGCCACTGGGGATACAGTTTTTAATGTAAGGAAGGGAGAAATTACAATGAGGGTAAATAATGAAGAAGTTAAATTTAACGTTCTAGATGCCATGAAATTACCAGGAGACTTTGAAGAGTGCTCTGCTATAAATAGCTTGAATCCTATTATGTTTGATGAGTTTTATGACTCGTTAGTTACAGAGATTGAAGAAGAGCTTGATAAGATAGCAGAAGGACCAGAAGATGTGGCTAATCCTATTGAAAAAATACAAAAAGAAGAATGCAAGTCGTTACTTCCGTCCATAGTGGAACCACCCACGTTGGAGTAGAAGCCATTGCCGTCGCATTTGAAATATGCGTATCTAGGGGATAACGACACTTTACCAGTTATTATAGCTTCCAATTTATCACCTACTAATGAATATTCTTTATTGCAGATTTTGGAGAAGCACAAAAAGGCCATTGGATGGACGATAGCAGATATCCGAGGGATAAGCCCGGCCTTTTGCATGCACAAAATTTTATTGGAAGAAGATGCTAAGAACTCTATTGAGAGTCAAAGGCGGTTGAACCCGAAGATGAAAGAAGTTGTAAGGAAAGAAATTCTTAAATGGCTTGACGCCGGTGTTATATACCCAATATCCGACAGCAGCTGGGTAAGCCCAGTACAGTGTGTACCAAAGAAAGGGGGTATAACCGTGGTGGCCAACGAGGAGAATGAGCTCATCTCAACCCGAACTGTGAGCGGGTGGAGAGTTTGCATTGATTATCGCAAACTCAACAAGGTAACAAAGAAAGACCATTTTCCTCTCCCGTTTATTGACCAGATGCTCGACCGTCTGGCAGGTAAGGATTTCTATTGTTTTTTAGATGGATATTCGGGTTATAATCAAATTACTATTGCTCCAGAAGACCAGGAGAAGACAACATTTACGTGTCCGTATGGTACGTTCGCTTTTAGGCGAATGCCCTTTGGACTATGCAATGCACCCGCGACTTTTCAGAGGTGTATGATGGCCATCTTCTCTGACATGGTAGAAAATATTCTAGAAGTTTTTATGGATGACTTTTCTGTTTTTGGAAATTCTTTTGACGCTTGTTTAGTTAATTTGGAGAGAGTATTGGAGAGATGTGAACAAACAAACCTAGTCCTAAATTGGGAGAAGTGTCATTTCATCGTACAAGAGGGTATTGTTTTGGGTCACAAAATTTCCAAGCAAGGAATAGAGGTAGACCACGCTAAGATAGACATCATTTCAAAGCTACCTCCTCCTACAAATGTCAAAGGGATTAAAAGTTTTTTAGGGCATGGGGGATTTTACCGCCGCTTTATAAAAGACTTTGCTAAAATTTCTAAACCCTTGTGTCAATTGTTAGAACATGATAGACCATTTGTTTTTGATGATGACTGTTTAAAATCATTTGAAATGTTGAAAGTTGCTCTAAGTTCAGCTCCTATAATTATCGAACCTAATTGGGATTTACCTTTTGAGCTCATGTGTGATGCTAGTGATTATGCAATAGGAGCTATGTTAGGACAACGTAAAAACAAGATCTTGCATCCTGTGTATTATGCTAGTAAGACTCTGACCGGTGCACAACTCAATTACACTACTACTAAAAAGGAACTGTTAGCAGTTGTGTTCGCCTTTGATAAGTTTAGGTCTTACTTGATAGGCACAAAAGTCATTGTTTTTACTGACCATTCTGCTTTAAAATATTTATTTGCTAAAAAAGATGCTAAACCACGTTTGATACGGTGGATTTTGTTACTTCAAGAGTTTGATATTGAAGTTAGGGACAGGAAGGGTACTGAAAACCAAGTTGCTGATCACCTGTCTAGATTGGAATCCCCGCTCTGTGATGATGGAACTGTTATACGTGAACAGTTTATTGACGAGCAACTCTTGCGAGTTGATTCAGTTCCGTGGTATGCCGATATAGCAAATTATTTGGTAAGTCGAATAGTTCCTTATGAGTTCAACAAGCAACAGGTAAAGAAATTTTTAAATGAAGTTCGATGTTATCGTTGGGATGAGCCTTTTTTATATAAGCTAGGACCTGACAATATCTTACGCAGGTGTGTCGCAGAAGAAGAGCACGAGGCGATATTAGACGCTTGTCATATGTCTCCATATGGAGGACATTTTGCAGGACACAAAACCGCAGCCAAAGTTTTGCAAAGTGGGTTCTTTTGGCCCACTCTGTTCAAAGATGCACATAAGTTTGCCCAGGTTTGTGACAAATGCCAACGGACAGGTAATATATCTAAACGCCACGAAATGCCTCAAACCCCGATCCTGGAGATTGAAATATTTGATGTGTGGGGTATAGATTTTATGGGTCCATTTCCATCTTCTAATGGTAAGCTTTATATCTTGTTAGCAGTAGATTATGTTTCGAAATGGATAGAAGCCATTGCAACTGCTACCAATGATTCCAAAGTTGTTATTTGTTTTCTGCAAAAGCACATTTTTACGCGTTATGGAACCCCGCGTTGTCTGATAAGCGATGGGGGGGCTCATTTTGTGAATAGGTCTATGCAAAAGTTGCTGACTAAATACAATGTGCGTCATAGGGTTGCAACAGCATATCATCCTCAGTCGAATGGGTTAGCCGAAATATCTAATAGGGAGATAAAAAACATTTTAGAAAAAACTGTAAATCTAGGTCTTTTAAGCTTGATGATTCACTTTGGGCATATAGGACAGCATTTAAGACTCCCCTCGGCATGTCCCCCTATAGGCTAATCTTTGGAAAAGCATGTCATTTGCCTCTTGAGCTAGAATATAAAGCATTTTGGGCTACTAAGAAATTAAATTTTGATTTGTTGGCTGCAGGTGAAGTGAGGAAGTTACAATTGTTGGAATTAGAAGAACACAGGCACTTTTCCTATGAGAATGCTAAGTTGTTTAAGGAAAAAACTAAACAGTGGCATGATAGGCGTCTTCGGCCGAACAATCTTCAAGAAGGTGATCTGGTTCTGTTATTCAACTCTAGGTTGAAACTTTTCCCTGGAAAACTTAAGTCTAGATGGTCTGGTCCCTTTCAAATTTTTAAAGTCTACCCATATGGGGCAGTGGATCTAGTTGACTCTAAAGGAAATGTTTTTAAAGTAAATGGGCAGAGACTTAAGCCGTATTTTGGAGAACCAGTGGATAGAGGAAAAACCTCTATTCAACTTTCAGGTCAATAAATGTTTGCGAAAAATGTTTTTTCTTCTTATCCGTTTGGAAAGAACAAAAGTAAAGGAAGGAAATTTTTGTATCTTACATTCTTTTTGTCTAATTATAAAAAGTTTTGCTTATTAAGAATGTTTTTGGAAAACGTTGAAAAACAAAAAGAAAGAATGAAAAAAAAAAAAAAAAAAACATTGAAAAAATTTTACGCAGGCGCCTGGCGCCTGCCCTTTGCAAAAATAAATCACGCAGGCGCCTGGCGCCTGCCCTGTTTTTTCCAGCATTTCGAAAACTCTCAGGTTCGAGAAGTCGTGCAACATATCTACAACTTAAGGGCTTCATTGGATTTTGCGGTTTTACCTTCATGGCCTCCAGCGCTAGCTGCTATCCTTGGTCATCCATCTCCCAGCACTGACACTGATCCTAGTCCACAACCTCCGACTTCATGAAGGGGAGGTTCCTTCTTTGCTATTTTTTGTGTTTTATTCTTTTGGTTAATGACGTAGTTGCATATTCTAGCATTACTACGCATGTTTTTTTTGTATTGATTATGTTTCGAGCTCAGTTGAAGCATGAATAAATTAGTATCGTTTATCTTCTGATCACTTAAAGTATGCCTTCACTTAACCTTAGTTTAGCTTTTCACATGCCTATTTTGAAGCATCTGTGCTGTGCATGTGATTTCATGTCGATGATGATTATAAGAGATTGTTGAGTTTTCTGTTCTATGCCTGACTAAGCTTGGCGCTATTTCCTTTGTTTATGTGATAAACTCATTTTCTTTTATGTCTTTTTGATCTTTACAAACTTTAAGCTTTTTCTTTGCCCCTATATAGGAAGTCCTTGTCCTTTTTACTGTTAAGTTTTTTTTCATCCGATGCAAAAGTCTTTTCCCAGTGAGGACACTGTCTCTCTTAAGTTTGGGGGGGACAGTCGTTGTTTCAGAAAGATAAGGTGTTATTTATTTAAAAAATCATGCTATTTTCTTTTGAAAAAGAGTCAGTTGGAAAGAAAGAAAATGTTGAAAAAGCACTTAGCTAAAAAAAAAAAAAAAAGAAAGAAAAAAAAAAGTATTGTTGAGAGAAAATAAGATTGGGGAAAAGACTTGTGTTAGAAAGAAAAGAGTGGTAAAAACAATGAGAGTTAAAGAAAATGTATTTATGATTTCCGAGTCCTACTGTAGACACCCAGTTAGTTTTAGGTTGGGTGTTGACTCTGAAAATAGCAGTAAAGATGGTGATAAGTGACTTCGTGTTTCTCATTGTCGTCGTTTTATGACCTAGCTGTTAGTTTCAAAGTCTTTCTACGAGTAGCTGTGGTTGAAACCGATGTTAGTGTGTGGAAACCTCAGGGGCTAGTAGCCGGTCCTTCAGATGTAAAAGTCTTAGTGTAAGAAGGGAGTGTGCAGATTCCTTAGGGGTATTTGAAAACGTTTTCTGTTTTTGAAAGAGAAAAAAGATTTTGAAAGAAAAAGTTTTTATCATTTCAAACTTGGTTTATAGTAACTAAGTTTACAAAGGCAATAGAATGGTAGGCTTTGACATCTTTTCCTTGAGACAATTTATGATTGAACATCTCGGTTGCTTTTGCTTTTCCTTGTCCATGTGTTAGAAAGCTGATTAAAGTTGCTAAGTTTTGCTTGAGGACAAGCAAAAAGTTAAGTTTGGGGGTGTGATTACGCTTGTTTACATGCGTAAAAAGAAGGTTTTAGATGCTGTTTTTACAATGTTTCAGCTTTGTTTCGGATTTTTCTCGATCGTTTGAGTTCCAATTCATGCAAAATTCATATACTATGGTTTGTGGATGACTTATATTGTATTTATGACATTTTAGGACCATTTGGGAGTGCAAATTAATCAAAAGAAGCGAAAAGACGAAAAAACACCTCAGGAGGCGCCAGGCGCCTGGGAAGCCTGCAGAAAACAGTTTTTCTTCCAACTTTGCCCTTAATAAAACGCGTCTTCCAATGCGTTTTGATGGTTCCAACCGATGCATACGTGTAGAAGAAGTGTTCCACTATCAGTTTGAGCACGATTTGGTCAGTCAAAAGAGTTGGAAATGGGTGATTCACCATCGTTTTATGACCTACCTAACCAATTCTGCACAGCTATAAATTCCAGCAACTTCTCCACCAAATTCATCAAGTCTTGCTTCCTTCTCTTGATCATTTTTAGTGCTTCTTTGTTGCTTTCTAAGTACTTTTGAGTTGCTTTCATTAGTTGCTTTTCGTTTTTAAATCCCGAGCACTTTACATTCTTTTATTGAGCTTTGTTTTGTTTCCATTTGTACTTAGTTATTTTCTACTTATTCAAATCTATAAAAATCTAGCACTTTGCTTATTCTCTCTTTGCCTTTACTTATTTTCAGTTAAGAGAGTTGTGTTTTTGGAGGAAAGAGCACGTGACACTCTCCCTTGCTTGAAAGAGAAAGGCGAAGCTCTCAATCCCGATAAAAACTCTCCGTTAGTTAACTTTTGTTTTTCACACATGCATTCCACATTCAACCATTTTACTTGCTGTATTTTCTTCAATATGTCTTTCTAAATTCCCGTCTCTAGCCCGGTTATGGATAGTTAGCCTTTTATGTCTAAAAAGGGTTGCTAAGAAGTAGTGTTTTTACTTTCCATTCATTGCTCAACATGTTTTCCCAAAAAGTTAGGATTTAGAGAAGGCCACTGTAAGTCTTAACAAGTCAATACTGAAAAGGTTGCTTATTTGCATTGTTGAGTGGTTAAACCGAGGAGAGGAGCGCCTTAGACATAAGGGTTCCGCTTAAGTAGCCTAGACATAGGACCTTAACCCGAGGTTGCGACTATTTCCATCCTAAAACTAAGATATATCTCATAATAGACATATTAGGGAATGTCTTAGGACTTTGAACTTGCTTAGACATAAGTAAAGTGAGAAGCGTAGTCGTTAGTTTCTAAAGTAAAATGCATATTATCCTTAGCATGTCCTTGATTCTTTGTTGGCGAACTTGAAGTAAATCGGGCTAGGTTTTATTATTATAAGTCCAAATCCCAAATCCAAAACCATTATTTGTGACCACTTCCCATTTACAAGAATCACTCATTTCAACATTCACTATTCTTTAAAACTTTAGAGTTTGGAAATTGTTTAGAAGTCCTTGAGGATCGATACTTGGATAGTCCATCCATTTTATATTACTCTGACAGGTGTGCGCTTGCATCTATATAATTGTTACCACGCTTAGCGCGTGCGTTCAGCAAAAACATCCCAGTCACCCGCATGTGTGCAGATTGAACAATTCTATAGAGGATTGGATCGTTCATCAAGGATGATGTTGAACACCGCAGCCAATGGCTCGTTGTTAGAGAAGTCGGTAAATGAGATCATTGATATCTTGAATAAGATGACAGACATTAATGACCAAGGCGAAATAGGAAGGTCATTACCAAATAAGCAAGTATCAGCTGGAATCTTTGAGTTAGACACAGTATCTTCAATGCAAGCCCAAATGGCGGCTATGAACCAAATGTTAAAGCAGTTGACAATGGAGAAGGAAACCAAAACCATCACTTCGGTGATACCTGAACCCTCTCCTATTTTACAAATTTCAGATATATCTTGTGTCTATTGTGGTGATAACCACTTGTATGATAACTGTCCAGCTAATCCAGCGTCTATTTTTTATGTAGGTCAAGGTGCCCAGCGGAATTTCAACCCTTATTCAAACAATTACAACCCTTGATGGAGGCACCATCCAAACTTTTCCTGGAGTAACGAAGGAGTAGCTAGTAGCAGTGCACAAGCACCCGCTCAACAATACAAGCAAAACTATACTCCTCCTGGTTTTCCAATTCAACCGGCGTCGCAGCCTCAACAATACAATCAGCAGAGAGGTCAAAATACTACTCAGCAAAGTGGTAGCAACGCAAGTTTGGAGGCCATGATGAAAGAGTTCATGACAAGAACTGATGCTGCGATAAGAAGCTTGGAGATGCAAGTGGGGCAGATTGCAAATGACCAGAAATCTAGACCCCAAGGTACATTGCCTGGACACACAGAAAACCCGAAGCGAGATCGTGAGGGAAAGGAGCACTGTAAGGCGGTTATCACAAGAAGCGGATTAAGTTATGAAGGACCTTCACTTCCAGACGAAGGAACTCATGTAGTTACACCTGTTCCTGCATCCACCTCCAATCCACAACAAGAAGAGAAAACAGAACCTGTAAGTTCAGAAGAAAAAGATAAGAAGGCGGATAAAGGTAAGCAAGTAGTGCCCAACACTACTCCACAGGTAGGTAATATTAAAATTACTCCACCTTCCCCCAAAGGCTAGTTAAAAAGAATCAGGATGGTCATTTTAAGAAGTTCTTTGAGATTCTAAAACAGTTGCATATCAATATACCTCTCATAGATGCTTTAGAACAAATGTCTAACTACACTAAGTTTTTAAAGGACATCATATCTAGGCGTAAGAAGTTAGGTGAGCATGAGACGGTAGCCTTGGCAAAGTGTAGTAGTGATGCTCTAGGGAATCCATTGCCTGTTAAATGTAAGGACCCAGGAAGTTTTACCATCCCCTGCTCAATAGGAGGTAAGAACCTAGGAAGAGCATTGTGTGACTTAGGAGCAAGCATTAATCTTATGCCTCTTTCTGTCTTTAAAGAGTTAAATATAGGAGAAGCTCATCCCACTACTGTCACTTTACAACTAGCTGATAGATCCATAAAGAAACTGGAAGGAAAAATAGAAGATGTGCTTGTTAAAGTTGATAAGTTTATTTTTCCCGCCGATTTCATAATTTTGGACTGTGAAGCAGATCTTGAGGTGCCGATCATTCTTGGGAGGCCATTCTTAGCAATTGGAGATACAGTTTTCAATGTTAGGAAAGGAGAGATCACGATGAAGGTCAATGATGAACAGGTAACCTTCAATGTCCTCGATGCAATGCGTCTCCCGGATGAAGTCGAGGAGTGCTCTACAATAGGAGCAATCATGGAGGAACTCCAGCAAATGATGGTGGAAGACTTGGAAGCAGATTTGGAGGCTGTAGAAAAAGAATCCAAAATTGCGCCTAGCGTAATTTTGCCCCAATTTGAGCGTTTTGAGTTTTTGCAGCCGACAATAGCGGATTTGAAGGCCTTGCAACCTTCCATCATTGAACCTCCAGAATTGGAAAAGAAACCCCTACCTTCTCATTTAAAATATGCTTATTTGGGTTTAAACGATACTTTGCCCGTTATCATTTCTTCATATTTGTCTAATGAACATGAATCTTTGCTTTTGCAGGTTTTATCAAAGTACAAGAGGGCTATTGGATGGACCATAGCGGACATAAGAGGAATTAGCCCTACATTTTGCATGCACAAAATCATCCTGGAGGAAGGAGCCACCAATTCTATTGAGTGCCAAAGGAGGCTTAACCCGAAAATGAAAGAGGTGGTCAAAAAGGAATTCATAAAATGGTTAGATGCTGGAGTGATCTACCCCATTTCGGATAGAAGTTGGGTTAGCCTAGTTCAATGCGTTCCCAAGAAGGGTGGTATGACGGTGATTACAAACGACGACAACGAGTTGATCCCAACTAGAATGGTGACTGGTTGGAGAGTGTGTATGGACTACCGTAGGTTAAACAAGGTAATTCGAAAAGACCATTTTCCATTACCCTTTATTGACCAAATACTTGATCGTCTTGCAGGGAAGGAATGTTATTGTTTCCTCGATGGGTATTCGGGTTACAACCAGATTACTATAGCTCCGGAGGACCAAGAAAAGACCACGTTCACGTGTCCCTATGGGACATTTGCATTCCGGAGAATGTCGTTCGGTCTTTGCAATGCTCCCACTACCTTCCAAAGATGCATGACCGCTATTTTTTCAGACATGATAGAAAGCACGGTAGAGATTTTTATGGATGATTTTTCTGTGTTTGGTGAGTCGTTTGATGTTTGTTTAGAGAACTTAGAGAATGTTTTAAAAAGGTGTGAAGAGACTAACATTGTGCTTAATTGGGAGAAGTGTCATTTTATGGTACGTGAAGGTATAGTCTTAGGTCACAAAATTTCAGAAAAAGGAATTGAGGTCAATAGGGCTAAAATAGATGTGATTGCTAAACTACCTCCTCCTACAACTGTAAAAGGTGTTAGAAGTTTCTTAGGACACGCGGGTTTCTACCGCCATTTTATAAAAGATTTTGCGAAAATTTCTAAGCCCTTGTGTCAGTTGTTGGAAGTGATCGACCCTTTGTTTTTTATGAACATTGTTTGAAAGCTTTTGAGACACTTAAGAAAGCACTTAGCTCAGCACCTATCATAATTGAACCAGATTGGAACTTGCCATTTGAACTAATGTGTGATGCACATTTGAACCATGTTTTGCATAAAAAATAAGGTATGAGACAAGGAGGTTGAGTTTCATTAAATTGCTTGATAGTTAAAACCCCAAACAACAACATTTCACCATTATTTTCTTCCTAAATCACAATTGCATATTTGAACCATTTCACTGCATTACTTGATTTTGAAAAGCAACAAGTCCCTGAGGATTCGACCTTGGATTACTTCCGAGTATTACTTGTGACCGTGTGCGCTTGCACGAGTCTCTAATCCTTTTAAAGGTAGAGAAAATCCCAACACGTCACAACATCAAAGTTTTTGTGACGCTTTTTTAACATCGTGAAAAAGCCAGAAACCCGAAGCATTCCGTCTTTTTCCGCCAAAAACGCACGTGTCTTTTTCGTGATGCTTATTAAACGTCATGAAAAACATATGTAATTTCTACTTTTTGGTGATGGTTAGAAGAAATGTCACGAAAGGTAAAAAATCCGGAACATTCCGTCATTTCCCGCCAAAAACGCGCCTCACTTTTTTTGACGTTTTTTAAACGTCACGAAAAATGCCTGTTTGGCCAAACCTTTTGTAACGTTAAAAAAAGTCACAAAATGTCAACATTTCAGAAACCTCCGTTTTTTCTCTCCAAAACTCAGTTTTTTCCTTTTGTGACGTTTTTTTTATTTGAACAGTATTTTACTGTTCATGAGTGTCACGAAAAGCCAAAATTCTAGTAGTGTATACCCCTGATATACAAGTGGATAATGTTCCGTAAATAACCTAAAGGGTCTATGGTATATGGAAAAGGCTGGTTATCTTATCCTGGTAACACTATGAATACGACCCATCTATAAATGTTACAGATGATTTGATCCAGGTCGTTCGTGTGGAGACATGCAAGTGGGGGTATCCTATACAATAAGTTTGTATAAGACCGGACCGCGAAATAGCCAATCTTTAGATGTAACGCCGTTGATTAACAGATTGCTATTTCGTAGGATGACCAGACAACTCATTCTCAATCCTGAGTGAGTTATGGACTCCTGCCCGTGAGGGCTCGTCCTTTGATCTGTATGGGTGAGAGTGGCCCGAGTGGGGAGTTGGGAACATAACTTCACAAGATGAAATTCACTCCTCCCCGACTTTAGGGAGTAGATGAGTGTTCTCTTAAATGCTAACTCCGTGACTTGAACAAGGGGCCACACCCTCTCACTAGTCCAAGAGGGACTTCCTGTTATTGGTCGGACCATAACCGGGTTGTCCATTAGAGGAGTAGTGATATTTAAGGAGTAAGATGTAACTCAAGGGTAAAACGGTAATTTGACCTAGTTTGAGTTACGAGCACTCGTGAAGAATTGACTTGCCATTAATGGTCATGTATCCGTGGATACGAAAATATTCTGCAATGAGAAGAGTGCAGCTATGGGTCTTTAGTGAAGTGACCCGTAGTTAACGAATGTTGATTAACTCGGTCAATGAGTTTAACCGATTAATCTCGCATCGTTGGAGCTTCTGATCTGTAAGTCCATTAGGTCCCCTTACTAGCTCATAACGGGTCAAACGAGGATCAAGTTTTTGGAAAATTTTGAAATGTTCAAATTGCTCAAGGGATTATATGTATAGTGATACATTATAATATATAGTTAATTCTATATATTATGATAGAAATTATTTGAATAGGATTCAAATAAAATTAATATTAATATGATCCATATTATAACTATAGGTTTAAAATAATGTGCATAAGATGTACATTACAACTATAAGTTATATGAGAGAAATGCTATAGAATATGAATATATTTTTGTAATAAATAATTAAGTGTTAATTATTTATTTGATTTATATATGTATATATATTAATTGTTAATTAGATTAATAATTAATAATGATTTATTAATTAATATGATTAATTAATTAATAAAAAAATATATTATTTATTATTTTATTAGTAATATTAATATATATAATTATAATTAATATATAACTCCCCTGCAAAAATGCAGGGGAGTGGGGAGTTAAGTGACGTGGGGTAACTCCCCATGTTACAGTTTTTGGTTTTGTTTTGCAGAAAGATTCTGTTAAGAAGAGAACAGAAGCTCACAAGTATTTCTCTCAATCACACTCTCTCAATTCTCCCTCACGTTTCAAACCGACGCTCCCACAAGCGAGATCGTCGCACCCTGAGGATAATAAGGAAGGTTTATTGGTGGTGTTCAGGAAATCATTGAAGAACAGTTCTCCAAACGTAAGTTTTCCCCTGTATTTAATTTTTGCACATTTGGTTTTGTTTCTCAAAATTGATGAACGATGATCATCGCTTCCACTGCGGGATTTACATCCCATCATGTACAAGACCAAATTTGGCTCACGCCATAAGTATGGTAAGCAGATTTATGGCTAACCCGGGTAAGGAACATTGAAATGCTGTTAAATGAATAATGAGATACATTAAAAGGTTAGTGTCTCATGGTTTATGTTACACAAATTCTTTTCAAGGAAATATTCATCTAAAAGGATTTGTGCATGCAGATTATGTAGCTGACATAGATAGGATAAGATATTTAACATGGCTGGTGTTTATATTGCTGGATAATACAGTGAGTTGGAGATCAACTTTGCAATCAGTTGTTGCACTATCAACAACCGAGTCAGAGTATATGGCAACTACTGAAGCAGTAAAAGAAGCTATGTGGCTTCGAGAACTGACACGGGAATTAGGAAACGGTGACAATGGTTAAGTTGTTGTGTACTGTGACAGCCAAAGTGCAGTGTACCTTTCGAAAAATTAGATATATCACGAAAGGACAAACACATATTGACATAAGATATCATTTCCTAAGAGAAGTCGTAGCAGATGGAAAGATAAAGTTGAAGAAAATTGCTTCAGCCTCCAATCTTGCAGATGCTTTCACAAAATCACTCCCTATAACCAAACTTGAGAGTTGCCTAAAGACTCTTAAATTTGGTCCTAGCGAATGAATGAAGGGTAAAAGCCACTTATGGAGAGCAAGTCATAAATTCTTTGCTATCAAGGTTGAGATTTATTGTTTTTTTGATAGCTTAGAATTTGCTTAAAGAGTTCTCATCCCTGATGTGTTAGATGAGTCAGATGCCAATCTGGACATTTATTTTTTTGCTTAGTTCAAATTGCCACCAAGACAATTTTATTCTCCATCACGTGATTACCCACCTAAAGCAGTTATTTTGGAGAAGAATGTAGAACAAATGTGGGTCTTTTTCCTTGAGCTGTGGGTGGTCTTTAAATAGAAAGAGTTGTTGTGAAAGGGGGCATGCAAGTCGTTGGAGAGCAATTGAGGAAGAGAAAGGATTGGGTGAGTTCTTCTGATACTCTGATTTTGTTAATGCTATGTTATTGTAGAGAGGGATTGAGAGTATTTCTCTTATAACTTGCTGATTGATTTCTCTAGTAATAGTGGCTAAAGTGGATGTAGATCTAAATTGGATCAAACCACTATAAAATCCTATTCTTCTTTTTCTATACTCATTTACATTCGGTATTGTTGTTTTTGTTTAATCCAATTGATAGATTTACGATTCATTAAATCAACATCCTCATCCAGTCACTTACAACATGTCTAGCTTCCCAACAGGTAGACAGTTCCTTTTCCCCTAGCTTAATGAAGAAGAGACAAGTTAGTTGATTCTTATGGATCACTGAAAGCGAAAAGCTATGTCGGGGCGGGGGACGGGACAAAAAACGATTCCGAAGAAAGCTATTTTGGCTCTAGGGATAATACAAAATTTTAAAGTTTAAATTTGCAATTTAGAATTTAGGTTAAATTTGGAAGCCTTTTTTAAAAAGCGTTTTTGTATGAAGCATTTATTTGTTGGAAGAGATGGTACGAACGTTGAACCTCGACCGGGAAAATTTCCTCGGAGAGACCAAAGTACGTCCACCAACTTTGAAATCAGTTTGGAAAGTGCGATTTGTAAGCTTGCTTACAAAAAGTCACAAACCAGGAATGGTTGTAACCTTGGAACCAGAAGACAACATACCACGTCTTCGTATAGTCGCGATAGTTGTAAGCTTGTGGCTTAAAGGGTTTTGTAAATTTCTTCCCTATGAACATACCCTGTTTCCAGGAGGAAGGGGTGAGAACTCGTAAGATTCTGAATTTTGAATAAATGGTTTTGGAGGGATCATTTTTATCTGAAATATGAGTTATTTCTGCTGATTTTGAATTAACCAGAATAAACTCATAAAAAGTACGAGTCTTTTGAACCAGAAGTTGAAGCCATGAGGAAATATTTGTTTGTAGACTTCTTAGATCGAAGGTTCGTCGAACTCTGGTTCGATGGTTGAATCCACGATGGTAGTTTTAAAATTGATTTGAGGTCTTGGCTGAAAAACTTTCGGCCTGACAATTTGAGAGAACGAGGAAGGATTCCTTGAAATCGTAGATTTTGAAGAAGCGACTGCTGAGGCAGGATGCCTGTTCTTCATTGTAGTGCCGAAAGGGCGTAACAACGTGCTTGAAGGGATTGGAAGGCTGGATGGGTCTGATTGAATAGACAAGGTCTTCTGAGAAGAACTTTGTTGATGTCTGGATATCGTTTCAAACTGGATATCCATGGTGTAATTTTCTGCACTCATCGGGGATGGTACAAATGATTGAGAAATGGGCCTTTTGCCCTTTGAGGTAACAGTTCTGGAGGAAGATGCTACTGCTTGGGGAGAAACAGGTTTATCATTTCTAGGCGACGGGGGTCGCTGGTTGTTTTGCGGTAGGGGCCGCTGAGTGTTTGGCCGCCTTTGGCCAGGAAGAGGTTCCATTGGGAGGAAGAGAGGAGGATGTGCTCAGAGCTATTTTGGGGGACTTTAAAAGATGTTCTCTTGAGAGATAGTCAGCAAGGGAGTTATCACTTCCTTTTATAGGCACAATTTGAAAATCGAAGCAAGACAGTATTGCCTGCCATCTCGCAAAGATTTGCTTTGAGACCAGATTCTTTACATCTTTTTTAAAGATGAATTTGCTTGCCTTTGAATCTGTCCGGATCATGAAATCTTTATTGATAAGATCTCCCTGGAATTTATGTACGCAAAGTACTATTGCTAATACTCCCTTCTTTATTGTGGAGTAGTGTTTCTGGGTACTATTCCAAATGCCTGAATGGTAATGGATAATCATGATTTTCCCGTTAACTTCCTGTTTGAGTACACTGCCGTAACTAATATCTGAGGCGTCGGTGTCAACAATGATTCGTGATTGATCATCGATAAAAGATAAACATGGGATGCTCTTGGCCAGGGATTTGATAGATTGGACTGCGCGTGTATGCTCTACAGTCCATGGCTTTGGATTTTTCTTCAACCTGTCATAAAGTGGCAGGCAGATTGTACGGAGGTCTTTAATAAAGTCTCCAATATAATTCACACAGCCCAAAAATCGTTGTAGCTGTGTTTTGTCTTGTATGACATCTGGGAATTTATCAACAAATTCTAGAAACCATTGGATCGGCTTAATGATTCCTTGATCAATATCACAATCGAGAAATCTTACCTTTGTTTGAAACAGTTTGATCTTTGGTTGGGAAACCAGAAGACCATTTGTTTTGATAATGTTGAGGAATAACCGCAGATGCTTGGAATGTTGATCCACAGTATTTCAGAATACCAAAATATCATCAAATATAAACTATTGTGAAATCTTGATATTTGCTGAATATATCATTCATTATCTTCTGAAATTCTGATGGAGCATTCTTCAATCCGAAAGGCATTACGTTCCATTGAAATTGCCCGAATGGAACATTGAAGGCCGTCTTGTAGCGGTCATTTGGATTAATCTGGACTTGCCAAAACCCAGATTTTAAATCGAACTTTGAGAAGACTTTTGCTAAAGTAATCCTTTTTAGCAAATCTTGCCGATTAGGTATAGGATACCTAATCCATTTGAGAACTTTGTTGAGAGGCTTGTAATTTATTACAAGCCTAGGAATTTCTCGTTCCTTCTCAGCTTGGTTGTTGACATAGAAGGCCAAAAGTGACCAAGGACTCTTAGAAGGGCTAATGAGTCCCTTTTTCAGTAGATCTGTTATTTCGTCAGTACAAGTTTTGACCAGATCTTTGTTCATTTGAATAGGCCGAGCTTTAGTCGAGATTTCGACTTCTTTGAAACCATCAAAATATGGTAGGTTAAACATATGCTTCTTTCTATCCCAGAAGGCATTTGGAATGTTCGAACAAACTTCCTTTTCTAGCTTTGCTTGGAAGTTTCGAATTTTGAGTTGAACTAATGGCGTGTTGATTTGAATAGCCACCTTACATGTCTTAAGATCATCTTGAAAGAATTCAATCTGTTTCTCCTTCTTGGTGATACTATTGATGAAAAGGCGAATATCTTGTTCAATAGATAAATATACCTTCGAATTACTGGATGGCTGAATTCGAAGATAATTTCTCTGTTGAACTTCTTTGAAACAATCCATTTATCACTGACTGAAAAATGATATAATTGAGTTAAGAAAGGGGTACCTAGAATGACTCATTTATTGAGATTTTTGACCAAAATGAAGGTGTTGATCAGGCACATATCGTCTTTGCAGATGTGGACCTTAGAGAGTTTGTATCTGATGTTCAACGGATTTCTGCCGGCTCCGCTTAGAACTTCTTTAGTTTTTTCGAAGTATTTAGATGGAACTAAACCTTCTTGGATGACGTTCTGATCGGCTCCAGAGTCGATGAGAGCAAAAGTTTCCAGCTAGAAGTCCTTGACTTTAAAGATAATCTTGGACATCCACTTCTAGTTTTGAACTTTACTAATGTAATTGATTCCACTTGGTAAATCAATTAGTAGAGTTTTTCCTATTTTTTGAGGAGTTGAAGAAGTTCCTTCTTGATCTTCCCTCGCAGCTTGGGACTCTTGAAACTTTCTAAAGACGTATTCAAGAGTAGAAAGTCGTTGCTTATTATCGGCGACTTCCCTTTTGAGAGTCTTCACTTCGTTGTGGAGATCATCAACTTGGATAGGTTGTTTAGCTTTTCCCTTGACTCTGTTTAGTATATCTTAGAATGAATATTCTATCAAGGTTTAATCTGGCTTCCTTTGAGAGGTTTCAGTTTCAAGGCTTACCCTTAGTTTGATGAGACATGTTCGTTTGGAATTCTCATCAGGCAATTGCTTAATTAGATCAAAGAGTGCTTCTTAATCTTTGCTAGTGACATTGATATGACCGTGGCATCTTCCAGCGTAGTGGCCAGTACAGGGGATAACTTCGTCTTCGTCAGAGGAATCACTTTGAGAGAATAAAATTTCTTCACTTGAGTCTTCTTCATTTATGAGGTTGATACCATCATCATCGGTTGAAGACTCGGAATGAAAAGAGTATTCTTCTTCACTTCTAATGGCATAGAGAAGAGACTGACGTGTATCTTCATCTATGGTTAGAGAATTGATCTTGTCCTTCAAAGAGCATTTGCTAGAATAATGTCCTTTGCGGTTGCATTTGTAGCAGGTAACAAAGGTTTTGTGAGAATGATTCTTTGAATAATTCCTCTTGCCCTTGCTCCTGTTGTAGTATTTCCTCTTGCATTGAGAAAATTCCGGATCCTTTGACTTACTCTTGCTAAAGAGTCGTTTGTTAGAATATTTCTTTCGTTTCTTCCTTTCATCTTTGGGTCCATAGCCAAGACCGTATTGTTTGCAAAAAGTTCTCAATTCCTTACAATAGTCGGGATCTTTGATAACTTTGGTAGTATACTTATTCTATAGGCAGAGATTAACGCATACCTTTCGAACTGTGGCAGTAATATCACCAATGGTTAATTCTGACCAATTGATCTGCTTGGTTGTAGAGTTTGCTGCTGCCACTTGATAGAATCTTTGAGCAATGTAATGCGGAAGTCCTTCAACAAATTTTTGTTTCTAGATATCTGCTCCGCACGACGTAATAGTATAAAGACGTGTTAGGAATGTGTCTTTATACCATTTGTAGTTGCTCATCTTCCGACATCGAAGCCCTAATAGAGCTTCGATACCGAGGTCGGTATGGATTTTAGTGCTACCAACGAAATTCTTGGTCATTGCATAGACTAATTGATTTACCATGTCCGGTTCTTCAACTTGCATGGCGTTTTGACCTTCTTGTTTGACAACAATCTTAGTTGTCGTCAATATTTTTTGTCTATCTTCTTCTGTGAGCTGGTTATGCCACCAACTTCTTAGGTTCCCAAAGGGACCTGAGATTAGGATATGGGCGGTTTGTAGAACCGTCTTTTTGGTGCTGAAAGCTGTAGTGGCCTTCATCATTTCCTGAAAGGTATTCAACATTTGAACTTCAGAATATCCTTCCATATTCCAGGTAACTATTAATGTTCCGTCATAAGTTCGTTGATCATGGCGGAGATCGTCCCATCCTAGATCAGGAGGAGATGGTTGAGGATAATGATTTTTCATTTCCGTATGCATAGTTACTGGTAGAATTGTTGAAAGATGAGGCTTGAGCCGTTGTAAGTATTGTAGCAATTACGTTTATGCTCTTAGCAACATCAATCTTTTTGGAAGAGTCTCCTTTATCGATAGACAAAGAAGAAAGTTTTTTGTTGATCTCGAGTAAGAGATCGGAGGGATCCTCTTTGAGAGTTCCAATCTTGAAACTATTAGGTTAAAAAATAGGCTGGCAGGGGTCTGCCTGTGGGATCTCTGGGTTCTTCGAGATGATAAAATGAACCGGGTTCTCAATTCTTTCAACAGCTTTAGAAACTTCAGAAAGAATCTTGTTGAAGTAATTGAGTTGATGTTGGATGTTTTTTATTTCACGAACACTAACTTTCTGTACTTTGTCTTCATCTATCGTTTTATAGGCAGAAAACACCATTTTTATGGCTGGTATGACTGGGTGAGAGAAGTTAGCTTCTTCTTCAGAAGGGAAGTGGAAGCTATTTCTTTACCCCTTGTAGTGACCCAAACAGTGTCGTTTCTGATGACTGCCACCTGTCCTTGGGCTTTGAGTGTCTCTACGAGAGCTTCGTTTCTAGCAAGCTCTCTTTGTTGTAATTTTGAGGTGAAGTCTTCTATACTAATGATAGGTTTCCTTGTCTCTTTTGGTTCGGCAATCCACATATCGATGTATTTGCCGTACAATTCTTCATAATGTTTTTCTATTTTTGAAATAACGTTTATTTGGTTGAAAGCTGGTTCAGTTCTCCTTTCCATGTCGGATTGGATAGGAGAGAGTGATCCTTCTTAATAATGAACATCCGGGATAGGATGGGTAAAGTCTTCCGACGCTTGCATTGATTCAGATCTTTTAAAAGATCTGTTGATAGAGTTTACCGACCTTATGTATGAAGATATGCTTGGGCGGCTACTCATGACTTCTCTAATTTTGGGGTATCCTGCCTTAGAATTAAATTGTATTTCAATATTTCCATCTGGAAATTCGGTGATTGACGCCTTTGTGCTAGGTCTTTCAGCGGGGGCTGTTACTCCTTGTAGTCTCCAAATAGAGTTTCTGGAAATTTCATCCCAACGAAGTGTCTTTGGGATAGTCATCAAAGATTTTTCGACATTAACTTCCATCAGCATGGTGTAACCTTTTGGGGATACGCCAAGTGCCTTTGGAGAAAGATTTGTATGCATCAATTCGTAATAGATGCGGTATAAAACAGCAAACGGGAGGGATTCATCTTTTAACTCTAGTCCTTCAGAAAGAACATCGAGACATAAGACGTCCATGATATTTTTATCTTTGAGTGAGACGGTAAGACCGAGTTTGCAATTGAAGTAGACTGGGCCTTGCACCAGGTTAGATTCAACGATCCCTAGCAGAGAGAGAGTAAATCTGAGATGCCTTTTATCTCTGAGGGCGAGATAAACTGGGACATCTAAGGCTTCTCTGAAGAGGGGTTTCAAAGCAACTTAAATACATCCAATATAGAGGTATTTAAATTTATTCTTGACTTTGAAGAGGGTTTCTTGAGGGAGAAGGGTGATCTCAGTGAATTCATCCTTTATAGCAACGTTCTCCTCTGTGATGACGATGACATCTTGTGAGGAGAAATTGAAGGTATTTATTTTATATACCTGATTTGGATCTATTTTAGGGATGGACCAATTTTTGAGACGATCTTCAACCTTAGCTAGATGAGCTTTGACTGAATTATGCTCGGCTGAAACTTTTGAAAAATCATCTTCTGATTTTTTTTTGCATGAAGGAGAGGAAGAGGAGGAAGCTGTGTCTATGATTGTTTGGGAGTGTGGAGAGATTTTAGAGAGAAGCTTGGAGAGCATAAGAGAGAGAGAGAATCTCGTGATATCAAAGAGATGGAACTAAAATCCCAATAAGAGTATACTCTTTAATTATGATAATAATCTATCTTTTAATTAAATCAAATTTTTTGATCGATCTATCTATATCTAGTCTTTTCCATATTCCTTAACTAGAAATCCTTTATCATGAAGGTTAACCACGCCTTTATCATGATATCAGAGAATAAGTAGCTAAGAAATATGAAGAAGAGTCTATTAAGAGAGATACCAGAGTTTGATTTGAACAACAGATAGATTAAGAATCATAAGGAAATAATACAATCTTAAAGAGAGATTTGATCCATCTTCCTTCCACCCCCAGATTCAGAGAGGAGTCTACTCCATGTAGTATGTGTAGACACCGTATTTGGGCCGGCTTATTTTATTTTATATATATTTTTTTGTTATTGTTATTATTTAATTAAGTTTGATTTTAATGGTTTTGGTTAAACATAACATCATTTTACTTTATTATTAGTTTTAATATAAATTTTAAATTAACTTAACTAAAAAATGTTAGATTTATTTAAATGTTTTGATTTTATTAATAAGAAAATAAAATTGGTTTGGTTTAGATTCTGTTTTAAATAATTTGTTTTATATTTAAAATAATAAATTAATAAATAAAGAATTTGTTTTAAATGCAAAGATTTGTTTTAATTTTAAAAATGAAATACTAAAACTGATTTTTTAAGTTTTTTTTTTCTCGTCAAACCTGTTACGTGGCTTTCTTCTCCACATTCCTCTCCCCTATTTTCTCTATGAAGGGATGTGAATCCCGGAGCGGAAACGAATTTTCGTTGCTGTTTTTCGGGATACAAAATCGAATTTTACAAAAGAAAAATACAGGGGAAATTCTACCTTTGAAGAACGTTTCTTCAACGAGTTTTCGTCGACCACCACCACTATGTCTTCCTCGCTATCCTCTTGGGTCTCAGGATCGTGCTGGTGGGAGCAACTTGTTTTGAATGTTAGGGAGAGTTAAGGGAGAGCTTGATTGAGAGAAAACTGGGAGAGTTCTTGCAATGTTCTGTATTCTGTCTTTTTTGCAGAACTGCAAAGAAAACAAAACAATGACGTGGGGTAACTCCCCACGTCACACTAACCTTCCACTCCCCTGCAATTTTGCAGGGGAGTTTAATATTATTAATATTAATAATATTAATACTATATATATATATATATTTATATAAATAATTAATATATATATATATATATAATAATTAATATATATATATATATATATATATATATATATAAATCAAATAAATAATTAACACTTAATTATTTATCATAAAAATAGAATCATATTCTATAACATTTCTCTCGTATAACCTATAGTTCTAATGTACATCTTATGCACATTATTTTTAACCTATAGTTTTAACATGAATCTTATTCATATTAATTTTATTTGAATCTCATTCAAATAATTTCTCTCATAATATATAGTTTTAATTTATAATTAACTATATATATTATCATGTATCAATATACATATAATCCCTTAAGTAATTTGAAAATTTCAAATTCTTCCAAAACCTTGATCCTCGTTGTACCCGTTATGAGCTAGCAAGGGGACCTAATGGACCTACAGATCAGAAGCGCCAACGATGCGAGATTAATCGGTCAAACTCATTGACCGAGTTAATCAAGATTTGTTAACTACGGGTCATTCCACTAAAGACCCGCAGTTGCACTCTTTTCACTGCAGAACGTTTTCGTGTCCACGGATATACGACCATAAATGACGAGTCAATCCTTCACGAGTGTTCGTAACTCAAGTTGGGTCAAATTACCGTTTTACCCCTGAGTTACATCTTACTCCTTAAACACCACTGCTCCTCTAATGAACAACCCGGTTATGGTCCAACCAATAACCGGAAGTCCCTCTCGGCCAATGAGAGGGTGGGGCCCCTTGTTCAAGTCCCGGAGTCAGCATTTAAGGGAACACTCATCTATTCCCCTAAAGTCGGGGAGGAGTGAATTCCATCTTGTGAAGTTATGTTCCTAGCTCCTCACTCGGTCTCGTCCCCAAAATGGTTGGAATGTTGAGTCGGCGACTCGGGTCACTCTTAGCCATACAAATCAAAGGACGAGCCCTCACGGGCAGAAGTCCATAACTCACTCAAGATTGAGAATGAGTTGCCTGGTCATCCTAAGAAATAGCAATCTATTAGTTAACGGTGTTACACCTAAAGATTGCCTATTTCACGGTCTGGTCTTATACAAACTTATTGTACATGATACCCCCACTCGCATGTCTCCACACGAACAACCTGGATCGAGTCGTCTGTAACCTTTACAGAGTGGGCCGTATCCATAGTGTTGCCAGGATAAGGTACCCAGCCTTATCCATATACTATAGACCCTTTAGGTTATTCACGGGATGTTATCCATTCATATATCAGGGGTATATCAAATATATACCCCGTATATCAACTATATACCCAATATATATACTGTCCCGATTACATCAAAAATAACCTTGGATATTTAGTTTATTGGATTTTGGACAATGTAAAACTATGATTCAACAACAAATTTATTGAATAAAACTTTATTAAATAGACATTTGTTTTTATAAAAATACAAACTACGAGTTTAGGGCAACACACTCAACACTCTAAACATTTTTTAGTACAATATTACCATTGTATTTATTTTCTAGTATTTAAGGCATAGTGCAGGCAATACATGGGGGAGAAGGGAGGAAAGGTTTAAACACCCATTCATTTTTCCTTTTTCCTCTTCTTTTTCTTTCGTTCCTTTCTTTCTCTTCAAGCACCCATTTTCCTTTTTCTTTTTTATTTTGTTTCCCTCTTTCCTTTCTTTCCCTCTCTATAACTCATATTCTTCCTTCATCTTCTTATTGCTTCTTCTCATTCTCTAACCCCTCTCCCAAATTCACGCGAGCGGCGGTGGTGCACCATCCCCGACAGACAGTAAGCTGGCGGCGGCACTCCAACATTGCGGATCGACACACAGTAGATATGGAGCCAGTGCAATATATCTTTCAGCAAGCATAGAGCCTTCCTTAGACAATTCCTCCACAACTCCCGCACCAGAAAGTTCATTTGCAAATTTCCCAAAGAGTTCTAATGTTTCTTCCCAAAAGTGAGTTGAGTAGATACGGAGTCGGTGCAATATACCTTTCAGCAAGCATAGAGCCTTCCTCAAACAATTCCTCCACAACTCCAATAGCAAAAAGTTCATTTGCAAATTTTCCCAAAGAGTTCTAATGTTTCGTCCCAAAAGTGAGGTGAGCACATTTTGTTTCTTTCTTGGAGTTAGTGGCAACAATATAGGTTGCTCTAAATTTGTCACATCCCTTCAAAATGTCTTGAGAAAAAACGTTTTTTTTTTTTAGAAAATAAAACATTTTTAAAGGAAAATCTCCCAAAAATAAGTTTTCTTTTTAAATAAAGTTTGGATAAATAAAATTTCTTTTCAAAGAAAAGAATTTTATTTGGTAAGTCAACACAAGTTTTAAAAAGATTTTGTTTTAAGTTTCAATAAATTTTCTTCAAATTCAAAATAAATAAAATATTGGATTTTTAAATAAAAGATTATGATTTAAAATAAAGTTTTCCTAAATGATTAAAAAGAGTAAACGATTTTCAGAATTTTAAAGAGAGTTTAAATATAGTTTTTTTTATTATATAAATGAAAGTGTTAAAAAAATAAGATATTATTTTTAGTTTTTTAAGATTTCTTTTTAAAATAAATTATGTCTTCATTTTATGGTGTTGGCGTAGTAGTAAGATGCTTCGAGATGATTTCATATCACTCAAGTTAGAATCTCGGCTTGTGTTGAAATAAAATTATTTTATTTATTTTTTATCATTGTTTTTACTAAATAATTATTTTAAATAAAAGATTTTTTTTTTCTTTCTTTTCTTTTTAAATAGAAAATTTTGGTTTTCTTAAAACAAAAATTGAAAAATAAAAAGTTTGTATTTTAAAAAGAAACTTATAATGTATCCCAAGGTGTTGGCATATTGGCAATGCACTTGGTTATTTACATTTGTAACCGAACTTATAATGTATCCCAAGGGATGATGTATCCCTACGTTCAGTCGACTCCCAAACCTAAAATCTGTTTTCGTAGATCAAGTTTTTAAATTGGTGACCAATCACGCCTCCTATATGATTGGTGGCGACTCCAAGCCTTTATCTCGAAAGAGACCCTTGAGAGGATGATGTCGGCCGCTCCGCGTCGCGATGACGTTGCGACAGCTTGGCGACTCCACTGGGGATATTGATAGTCAAGCCATTTATTTTTGTCATTTACTATCTCGTTATGAAATATTTTGGTCCACTCCTTTTTTATTGCATATTTTTTGTTTTAATTATTTGTTTTTGTAAGTTTACATTATCCATGCATCTCACACAAATTCACAAGCCTCCTGCCCGGGCTTTACCCTTAGGATTAGATCGAAGACTGAGGAGTGTGACCTTCGTGGAATTTCGATTCTCGTGCAGGCGCATGAAATTCTCCACTCAAGTCGACCATACTGCCAAAGCATATGGAAGATTTTGGGGCCATTATCCTCTAGGATGCATTAGTACATAACTTTACGCTCATATTCATATTACATTTTATTGTGTTGTTATGTCATATTGTTTATTTAAAAAACAAATAAAAAATAGGGTTGATTTGGAGTATTAATCCTACGGTTTTAAAATTAACCATTTTTTTAAATAAAAAAGAAAAATAAAAAATCATTTACCTTTTATTTACTCCTATTTGTTCATTATTCATTTGCTTTCAACATGCATCTACGTCATATTTTACTTCTAAGTGAATTTAGAAGTGTTGTCTTTCAAGGGGATTATATATGTCCCTATGTAAGCATGCAAAAACTTTCAAATTTATTCACTTTTATCAAAAACTTAGGAGTACGGCTTTATAATCCTAGAGTTTAAATTTATGTACATATTCACGTTTCTCACTTTTTGGGTGAGTTTAGAGTCTAACATTTCATTTACATGTGCTTGGAGTGTATTCATGATTGTATCAAGTGTATATCATATCACTTGGGGTAATTTGTAGCATATTTTTTACACCTTTCCCATGCATCATTTTCCATGCGTCGATGACATAAATTAAAAAAATATCTATCTTTTGCGTACATCATTTTACAGGTTCATAGCATAAATTAAAAAAATATTATATTATGCATGCATCATTTCACATATTCATAATTATATAAAATTTCCCCTGATTTGTAATCCAACATTTGCATCACATCATCTCATGCATATCAATTGTGCATTCTCCATTACATCATAATTAACATGAATTCTTAGGAAAAATAACTCAAGAACCACATATTTACTATTCTTTATATACAAGGTACATAAAACAGCATAACATGGAAGAATTTAACGCTAAGCTAAAGAAAATTAGAGACGAAATCCATGAATGGGTCATGGAAGAATTCAATGTTGAGATAAAGAAAATAGGAGACGAGATTCAAGAACAGGTCATGGAGGTGCAGAACGTAGAGCTAAAAAAGATGAGACAGGACATCAATAAGATTTAGGGGCAAGTCACGGAAATTTTCAATGTCTTAAAGAATATTTTTATGGTTGGGGACATTTCTCAACCTAACAAGTTAGGCGAACCTCATAATAATTCATCACCTAGGATCGACCCACCTCTTTGTCAGTCAACAGAGGGTTTCCCCCAACATAATTCATCATATGAAGCTCAGCTTTCCAAGAAAGGCCAACAAGCTCCTACAATCTGTTAGGTTGAATTCACATTCCAAGATGGACAAACATCAAAGACCAATTACTCACATAATTTAAAAGGTAAAGAAAAAGAAAATGTTCGTGTGGAAATGCTGAAGAAACAGGAGAAATGTCCTTTCAACACAAGCATGACATAGGTATGACCCATGCTTCGCATGGAGTAGAAAAAGAAACGGTAAGTAAAGAAACTGCATGGGAAGAATATGCTCAAATATGGGGAAAAGCAATAGAACAACTGCCAGTGTCTTTACTTAATAAAGAGTCACATCCTGAAACGAACAGAAGCTCTATTAAAAGGAAAAATAAAATTCAGGCAGTAATCTCGAAGCGCAAGTGGAGGCACCAACAAGGATGTGTGGTATATAATCCTTCTATAGTACCTATAAACTCGCTATCTTTACAGTATGACCCACAACTAAGATCGCCAACATTACCAGACAATCATAATAGTCGGAGACAACTAAAGCGAGAGAACTTTCATCCGATCCTAATATCTTATACCGAGTTGTTATCCCAATTATTTCAAGGTAATCTATTAGCTCGAGTACCCGTAGAGCCATCGACCACCTTATCTAAAGTGGTACGACCCGCAAGTTCGCTGTGATTACCATGCAGGAGCTGTAGGTCATTCAACTGAGAACTGTACTTCACTAAAGCATAAAGTGCAAGTTCTAATAAAGGCAGGATGACTAAAGTTTTCAAAGGAAGGTGGTCCACATATGAAGCACTAGAATCATGAGTTCATGAGACTATGGAAACCAATGTGGATTTAATATTTTCCCACTATCACTAAAGTCTATCTCTTATTTGAAGTCATCTTTGAGATTGCTTGCTAGTGTTAAAACGACAATGAAGCTTTAGTCACCCATAATTTAGCTAAGTACTTGTAAAAAAGAATGTGAGTTTGTGGAAATTTAGCTATTTTCTTAAAAAAAAATAAATATGAGTCATACATTCAATCATGCATCACTCATATCATATCATTACTTGAAAAACAAAAGAACAAAAAAAATGTTTTCTTTGAAAATAATCTCGATAAAAATGAAATTACCTGTTTTGGAGTTTTTCAATTATAATTTTTATATGGTCTACTCTTATAATTCTTGTTAGTGGAGACCTTAGCAAGAATCATAAACCAACCATAGTAAGTCACTTGGAGGAAACAAAAAATAAAAATAAAAAAAAAGTGAAAAAAAAATGAAAAATGAAAAAATAAATGTCTTCAAAGTTCTCAACGAGATATAATCTTTTTCAAAACTCAACTATTTTACGAAGCTTTGTTCTCGGGCTAAACCTTAACTCAAAGCAGCTTTATGTTAGCCTCCTTATTTCTTCTCATTTGCGAACCAGTAAACCACTAATTTTCCATGCTAGGGCAAGAATGCCTTTTTGAGGTGAGAGTCCAAAATTACTCACTTCCTATAAAACCTTGAGCCTAGCCCGCTTTGAGTCTAACCTATCTTGAGCCTACCCTACTGATATATTGTAAATATGGTCAACATTAAGAGTTGACCATTTACTGGAAAAAATCCTTTGCTCAGTCCGTCACATACAATTTTGTGATGAATATCCAAATATTACTCATCATAAAATCTTTTTGCTAGGTCTGCCACATCCTTATCCACATAATGTTGAGAACTTTGAAGGTAACTAAAACAACACTGAAATCTTATGATTGATTGCTTCATGAATTCGTACTTGTAGTTGCTCAAAATTTCCATACTATAACTTCCTTCTTTCACTTTCTATTATTCTCCTATCTCAATCCTTTGTCTTTTCTCTTCTTTTGAGTAAAAGTGATTCCAAGACTGAGGATAGTAGTTTTGAGAATTGGGAAGTTAGCGACCTGACAAAGTCTCAAGGTCTTAGTCACCTTTGATGAGTTTCGTTTGAGAACAGTTTTTACTGGAGCAGCAACAAAGACATAATTTGGAACAACAGTTAGAGTTGCAAAAGGCGACTACGCATGATCAACTTTTTATATGTGATTGAACCCTATTTTGTTTTAAAAGAGTTGTGTCTGGCCAAAAATAAAATAATAAGATAAATAGAAAAAGAAAAGTTTCGTCTAAGGCCATGACACTGCGTTAGTTTAATGACAGGGGCAATCAACGTAGATCAACGACATCATTTTCAAAGGTTTCAAGGTCCTTTTTACAAATCTCCAAACTGAGGCAAAGTCGAGAAATGCTACGTTGGGGCAAAATGGTAATTGCATTGTACAAAGCTTTGAGACAAATGCCATCTTCAAACTGAGATTGTTACATTGCACAAAATCTTTCAATTTTCAACATTCACAAAGTGTACTCTATCCATAAAAAGCTACACTTTGAGAAAAGAGAGGTCGTTTGCATTCAAAAGTGGACTGCATCAATTGCATGTCAAAGCTAAGACTAAAAAGATGGTCTTTACATTCAAAGTGGACCACTACAACATTTCCATGAAGAATAAAATGCGGCTAGAAAGAGAATTTCATCAAATACTCAAAGAAGGGGCGAGGTCGATGAGATGAACTATTGGGGAGTTACGCAACCAATTCTCAAATTTATTTGTCGAAAGAAATTGGATCACTGCTACTCTTCTATTCATTTGATTATAATCTCTTACCCAAAGCTTAAAAAAAAAATAAATCTCTTATTGTTACAGAAATTTGATAAAATATCCATGAATTCTTGGTTTCCTTTTCTTTAAAAAAGAAGCCTACTGACTTTTATTCATTGTCAAGCTTTGTTGCAAAATCATGATTTCTATCCTCCATTACTCGTAATGTTAAATCCATTTTCTTGTAACCGATCTTTTTCTTGTCAATTATAAGGTTGAGTTTATGAAGTAGTTTAATCAAACAAGATGTACAATGCTATGAATTACTTTTGATAGTTCTCTAAACTGGCACATGAGTTACATCTACAAAAGAAACCCAACAAACCTTATATGGTTAAGAAGTTACCCTTATGTATATATCTTTTATCAGGTGAAGGCATTCATTAAAAAAAATGTCTAAAGCAAAAGAAAATTTAAAAGAAAAAGTTGACAGGTTTCCTCTAATGTCGACATTACCTTTTCTCATTTGATTCTTTGTTAAATAATTGCTAATAAGAAGACTGATAGTAGACAAAAAAGATAATATTTTTGCAAAATATGGAAAAACTTCTTGTTCTCTCAACCATATTTTCACAAATCATGCATTCACTTCACTTGCATACATATTCTTCAAAAATAATAATAACGAATCGTTTTGATATCATGGTTAGATTGTGAAATTTTAAGTATCATGCATTTTTCATTCATAATCACATTCCATTAGTATCATGTATATATGTTGCATTCTAGCTTTCAGTAGGCGTATACATTATTGCATCATGCATTAAACATCAAATTCATTGGTTAAGCTAAAAAAAAATAGATCATGTTGTCACACATTTTTAAGTGATAAAAATAAATGCAAAATAAATTGGAGCATCATTCATGACATTGGGGCAATACACATTTGTAGATGCATCTATCCATCATAAGATTCCCGTGGAGCCTCTTACGGATCTCTTTAGCTTTTCCTCGGCCTTTAGAGTTAAAACTAGTTGATAGGTCACACTCAATTGTTAGAGATAGGGTACCCGACTTCATTAGCTATTTCTGGCAGGAGCTCTTTCGTTTACAAGGGCGAAATTTAATGACCGATCGACGTCTCACCTGTACAGGTACCTTCGTAGTGCAGTGTCAGTTGCTAAGATGAATATAATTGGTCTGATCTCTGGCTCGGATGTCAGACTCCCGCTATGATAAGTACTACATACTACCATTGGAAGTTCGCATTAGCATGAACCCGTGGTTTTTGTTAGTCTTATCATCAGACATCAAGTGCATATCTCATGCCTTTAACAAGTTTAAAAGAATCTCTAAATCCTACACTTAGGTGTCGCATCCCTATTAGAAGAGAAAAGTTTTATAGTAAATAGGAGCAGTTGACAAATTGAATCCAATTTTTCCCATTATTTTAATTTTCGTATCCGTAATAGTGCGAAAAGAAGGAAGGCCCAATTCCAAGTTGTTCAAGAATAGTGGCGTTGAGTTTCTCGACCCTTTGCCTTAGGATTAGTCAGTTCTATTTCTCGATGGGGGCAAGGGAAGGGATATAACTCAGCGGTAGAGTGTCGCCTTGACGTGGCGGAAGTCATCAGTTCGAGCCTGATTATCCCCCTAAACCCACCTCGGTATTTCGACTGTCTACCGAGCCGACGCTTGTTATGGCCGAGCCAACCAAGATCTCATTTGGTCTCGTTCCCATTCTTTGTTTGAACCGACCTAGATGTGTCTTGCTTATCCACATATTTCAACAAACTTCACGACAACACATTGTGATCCATGCTTACTTTAAAGAGTCGTTGAGGCCCCTAGAGAATTCTATCGGACACCTTACCTGTATATAGAAACCATTTGCCTCTATCCTAGGTAAGCAAACACTGTATTCTCTCTCGAATACAGCTCGGATCCTTCCTGACTTGAGCGTCAGAGTGTTTTCTTTGCATGTCTCCTGCTCAACATATTTCAGCTCATCCTCAAAGTCATCCTTCCATCTGAGCCAAGCTCGCAAGCTTGGTCATTTTTGTGATCAAACATTTATCTTCGGT
Source organism: Momordica charantia (assembly GCF_013281855.1). Lineage (NCBI taxonomy): Eukaryota > Viridiplantae > Streptophyta > Magnoliopsida > Cucurbitales > Cucurbitaceae > Momordica > Momordica charantia. The sequence goes on along the minus strand of NW_028275161.1, from coordinate 6,801,426 downwards.
TAAATCGAACCCGATCAAAGTCGAGGTCGAAGCCTGTCTTATAGCCAGGTCCATTGCACTATCTTCGGTTAAATCGAACTCGATCCAAGTTGAGGTCGAAGCCTGTTGTTAAAGCCAGGTTTGTTGCATTTTATCATTCGGTTAAATCGAACCCGATCTAAGTCGAGGTCGAAGCCTGTTGTTAAAGCCAGGTCCATTGCATTATCATTCGGTTAAATTGAACCTGATCCAAGTTGAGGTCGAAGCTTGTGTTATAGCCAGGTCCATTGCACTATTTTCGGTTAAATCAAACTGGATTCAAGTCAAGGTCGAAGCCTGTTGTTAAAGCCAGGTTCGTTGCATTTTATCATTCGGTTAAATCGAACCCGATCCAAGTCGAGGTCGAAGACTGTTGTTAAAGCCAGGTCCATTGCATTATCATTCGGTTAAATCAAACCCGATCCACGTCGAGGTCGAAGCATGTGTTATAGCCAGGTCAATTGCATTATCATTCGATTAAATCAAACCTGATCCAAGTCGAGGTCAAAGTCTGTGTTATAGCCAGCTCCATTGCATTATACTTTGGTTAAATCGAACCCGATCCAAGTCGAGGTCGAAGCCTGTTGTTAAAGCCAGGTCTGTTGCATTATCATTCGATTAAATCAAACCCGATCCAAGTCGAGGTTGAAGCTTGTTGTTAAAGCCAGGTCCATTGCATTATCATTCTGTTAAATCAAACCCGATCCAAGTCGAGGTCGAAGCCTATGTTATAGCCAGGTCAATTGCATTATCTTTCGGTTAAATCAAACCCGATCCAAGTCAAGGTCGAAGTTTGTGTTATAGCCAGCTCCATTGCATTATACTTCGGTTAAATCGAACCTGATCCAAGTCGAGGTCGAAGCCTATTTTTAAAGCCAAGTCTGTTGCATTATCATTCGATTAAATCAAACTCGATCCAAGTCGAGGTCGAAGCCTGTTGTTAAAGTCAGGTCCATTGCATTTTTATCTTTGGTTAAATCAAACCCGATCCAAGTAGAGGTCGAAGCCTGTTGTTAAAGTCAGGTCCGTTGCATTATCATTCGGTTAAATCGAACTCGATATAAGTCAAGGTCGAAGCCTGTTGTTAAAGCCAAGTCCGTTGCATTTTATCATTCGGTTAAATCGAACCCGATCCAAGTCGAGGTCGAAGTCTGTTGTTAAAGCCAGGTCCGTTGCATTTTATCTTCGGTTAAATCGAATCCGATCCAAGTCGAGATCGAAGCCTGTTGTTAAAGCGAGCTCCGTTGCATTATATCTTCGGTTTAATCGAACTCGATCCAAGTCGAGGTCGAAGTCTGTTGTTAAAGCCAGGTCCATTGCATTTTATCATTCGGTTAAATCGAATCGGATCCAAATTGAGGTCGAAGCTTGTTGTGAAAACCAGGTCCGTTGCATTATATCATTCGGTTAAATAGAACCCGATCCAAGTCGAAGTCGAAGCTTGTTGTTAAAGTCAGGTCGATTGCATTTTATCTTCGGTTAAATCGAACTCGATCTAAGTCGAGGTCGAAGCCTACTGTTAAAGGCAGGTCCGTTGCATTTTGTCTTTCTGTTAAATCGAACCCGATCCAAGTCGAGGTCGATGCATGTTGTTAAAGCCAGGTCCGTTGCATTATATCTTCGGTGAAATCGAATCTGATCAAAGTCGAAGTCGAAGCCTGTGTTATAGCCAAGTCCATTGCATTTTCTCATTCAGTTAAATCAAACCTGATCCAAGTCGAGGTCGAAGCCTGTTGCTAAAACCAGGTCTGTTGCATTTTCTCAATTGGTTAAATCGAACCCGATCCAAGTCAAGGTCGACGCCTGTGTCAAGCCAGGTCCATCGCACTTATCATTCGGTTAAATCGAACCCGATCCAAGATCGAGGTCGAAGCCTGTGTCAAGTACAAGTCATTTGCATGTTGAGATCCCACCTAGTGTCCAGCTGGGTCTATCTTTATCTTGCCGTGTTTTAATAAAATTTATGCCTCCCAAATACTTTGTCTTTTGCCTTTGTTCTGCCCTTTTAGGTCTGTAAGGATACACAAAGGGGGGCAAGCTATATACACCGTATTTGGTCCGGCTAATTTTATTATTATATATATATATATTATTTTTTATTGTTCATATTTAATTAAGTTTAATTTTAATGGTTTTGGTTAAACATAACATAATTTTACTTTATTGTTAGTTTTAAGATAAAGTTTACATTAACTTCAACTAAAAAAATGTTAGATTTATTTAAATGTTTTGATTTTATTAATAAGAAAATAAAATTGGTTTGGTTTAGATTCTTTTTAAATAATTTGTTTTATTTTTAAAATAATAAATAAAGAATTTATTTTGAATAAAAAGATTTGTTTTAATTTTAAAAAGGAAATACGATTTTTTAAGTTATTTTTTTTTCTCGTCAAACCTGTTACATGGCTTTCTTCTCCACGTTCCTCTCCCCCTATTTTTTCTAAGCATTTTTTACTACAATATTACTGTTGTATTTCTTTTCTGGTATTTAAAGCATATTGCAGGCAACGCATGAGGGAGAAGGGAGGAAAGGTTTAAACACCCATTCATTTTTTCTTTTTCCTCTTCTTTTTCTTTCCTTCCTTTCTTTCTCTTCAGCACCCATTTTCCTTTTTCTTTTTTATTTTGTTTCCCCCTTTCCTTTCTTTCCCTCTCTATAACTCATATTCTTCCTTCATCTTCTTATTGCTTCTTCTCATTCTCTAACCCCTCTCCCAAACTCACGCGAGCGGCGGTGGTGCACCATCCCCGACAGACAGTAAGCCGGCGGCGGCACTCCAACATTGCGGATCGACACACAGTAGATATGGAGCCAGTGCAATATATCTTTCAGCAAGCATAGAGCCTTCCTCAGACAATTCGTCCACAACTCCCGCACCAGAAAGTTCATTTGCAAATTTCCCAAAGAGTTCTAATGTTTCTTCCCAAAAGTGAGTTGAGTAGATACGGAGTCGGTGCAATATACCTTTCAGCAAGCATAGAGCCTTCCTCAAACAATTCCTCCACAACTCCAATAGCAAAAAGTTCATTTGCAAATTTTCCCAAAGAGTTCTAATGTTTCGTCCCAAAAGTGAGGTGAGCACATTTTGTTGCTTTCTTGGAGTTAGTGGCAACAATATAGGTTGCTCTAAATTTGTCACATCCCCTAAAAATGTCTTGTGAAAAAACATTTTTTTTAACAAAATAAAACCTTTTTAAAGAAAAATTTCCCCAAAATAAGTTTTTTTTTTTTTTTAAAAGTAAAATTTGGATAAATAATATTTCTTTCTTTTATTTGGTAAGTCTAACACAAGTTTTAAAAAGATTTTGTTTTAAGTTTGGATCAATTTTCTTCAAATTCAAAATAAATAAAATATTGGATTTTTAAATAAAAGATTTTTATTTAAAATAAAGTTTTCCTAAATGATAAATGATTAAAAAGAGTAAATGATTTTCGGATTTTTAAAGGGAGAATAAATATAGTTTTGTTTTTTTATATAAATGAAAGTCTTAAAAAAATATTTAATTTTTAGTGTTTTAAGATTTGTTTTTAAAATAAATTATATTTTCATTTTATGGTATTGGCGTAGTGATATGATGCTTAAAGATTATTTCATATCACTCAAGTTCAAATCTTGTCTTGCGTTGAAATAAAATTATTTTATTTATTTTTTATCATTGTTTTTGCTAAATAATTATTTTCAATAAAAGATTTTTTTTCTTTCGTTTTTTTTTCCTTTTTAAATAGAAAATTTTGGTTTTTTAAAACAAAAATTGAAAAATAAAAAGTTTGTATTTTTAAAAAGAAACTTGTTTTGTATCTCAAGGTCTTGGCATATTGGTAATACACTTGGCCATTAACATTTGTATTCTAAGTTCGAGTTCTAACATTTGGCCAGTCAAGTGACCGTCATCTATTCGAGAATCCTTGTTTCTTTTCAATGACGGACGGTTTTAATGACGGTGTTTGCCCATCATGAAAAGTTTTATTTTAATGACGAGCATGCCCTTCACGAAAGGGTAACCATGATGGACAATGACCGACATCTTTACTAGTGTCCTTGTTTCTTTTGATTTTTCATGGCGGTTATCGATAGTCATGGTTTGTGCGTCATTGTATGTTCGTCATCATTTGTACGACTTTGTTTGTGCGTCATGGAATGACTATATTTGATAACGGATATTGGCCGTTATTATTTCGTGAATAATTTAATTAAAAAATAGTTGCTCGGCAACCACGTGGCTAACCAACTATATTTCTTCAAACCTATTCACAAAAGAATGTCTCAATATTGCAATCCAAATTAGCTAATTAAAACTTTTAACACGTTCATCTATTCTAAAACAATATAATTCACAAACTAACCTATTGACCCAAAATAATATCTCAATATTGCAACTCAAAAATAACCAACCATATGTCTCTCAATATCTTAACGTGACCTATACTTTAACCTCTTTTAGAATAATCCAAAACTAACTAAATGCAATAACATACTACAATATAAACAATAATAAACAAAAAAAAATATTTCAATTATACTAATACTACTACAAAAAGTAACCCAACCCAAATACTTACATTGAATAAACAAAATGAACGAATCCATAAGTACATCTACACAAATCTTCCAACAAAGTTGCCAGTTCTATTAGAATCTGGTCAATTTCTTCTTGTAGATATGCACTTTTTCTATTAAACTACAAAAACGCGAAGTCAATCCAAATATAACAATAAATCGATATATAAACACATAAGGATAGATAGTAATACGTACAAGATAACTTATAAGAGTACTAGAGTTTTGCACTATTTCTCGTATATACTTTTGCACATAGTACCCGCACTCTATAGACCCCTCTCGACGACGACACTACGTATAGAAGATTTGAAAAATAACATAATTAAGAGTTACACAAAAGAACTACATACCATTTATCACTACTGCACTAAACGACGATTGGATGGAGAAACATCAAATAAAGAGAGGAAAAAATGAAGACTTACCCTTGTCCCAATGGACGATATTGGTTTGAGAAAAAGCAGTCCTGCTTTAGCTATTATGGGGCCTCCAAAATGGGAATCAGTGCTTCACCTAGGAACAAAGAATTGTTGTCGTAAAATTGTGGAGAGAAAATAAAATAACCCTCCAAAATCATGTGGTTGAGGGCCGTAAAATACCCACCAACATGAGCGACTTCTCAATCTTAGCTTTTTTGGAAAGTCGTCCTGTTACAAGTGAAAAATAAAAATAAAATTAGCAAGATTAGAACCATTCTAAACAATACTAAGAAATATACCTGCAATGCTAAGAAACTATACATTTTTTCCGTTTCTAAAATCAAATACCTACTAAAATGAAAAACAAATAGATAAGGAATAAGGATGCAAAGAGCAAGTGAAGTTTGAACTAAAGACTAGAAAAAAGTGAAATTTGAACTTAAAAAAACTCTTGGAGGGCTACAGAGGCACATGTTCTCATGCTAGATGAAGTAGTCAAAGCAAACATAAGATATTGACAAAGCAAGATTCCAAAATTAGCAACACAAAGTATTCATACCCTTCAATCATTCATCTAGGCCGAAATTTTGATATGCTTTATTTGATAACTATAAGCTTTTCCAAGTCATTTCCAATACCAAGAACAACTAATCAGTGAACTAGGAGAACACATGAGAAAAATAACCAAGAGAACTATTGTGAAAAATACATGAGAAACAAAGATGTAGCACCAATTGGTTTAAGAATGAGAAATCATACAAGAAAGAATGAGAATATATGTTACTGAGTAAACTACCTTTACACGGAAAAAAAACCAAAAGTGTCAACGAACCTTTAAGAAGCTACAACACTTACATTTTTTTATCACAATTTACAACGAAACATGTACTAAAGAATAATTTTATTACCTCAATACCATCACCAGTTACTTTTTGAATTTCTTGAATAAGAGGTACAACAGTTGTATTTCCACAAAGGTGAAGCTCATCAGCACAAACTCTCATTAGTAGCTCATAAGCACAAGCCGAAGAAAACCAATAATAAATAAACTAAGTTCAAAATTTCACAATTTTATTTCAAGTAGAAGTTTATAGGTAAGGAAACAATTATCCCAACCATTTTCCAAAAAGCATCCATTGATCAATCTTGTTACCATTAATAATACTTTAATCTAACCCTGGAGAGTTATTTTATATTTTATCCATACTTGTAAATACTCGATTTTAGAAAGATGCCTTCACGCGCACTTTTCACTCTACTTCCACTTATCCCACTATAAAAAACAATGATAAAGCTAAAACTACTAATCAAATGAAACTTTGTGAATATTCCAACCTGAAACACTATATCATAAAATTAAAATTTACATAAAAGTAAATAAAATAAATAATTATAATGAGTTTATATCTATATCCAATGTATAGATAGAGCTCCAAGTGAATAATCAACTACTTAAACATGAGGAAAATTATTTCATGATTCTAAAAAATCGAAACAAGAAAGAAGGCAACACCCACCGAAGAGAATATAATAGATCAAAATTATTAAATCAAATAATCAGCTCACAATTTTCATAAGAACTACCTAACAAACTCTACCATTGTCATTACAAAAGAGCAAACCAATAAATAAAAGATGAAAACAAAAACGAAAAGAACCAACCAGAGTTTGGAAGTAACTTTCATACCTGGTACATGAAATTTTGTGCTCCCACTTTGGGCAAAAGTTTTAGACATAATTTCTTAATTGGAACCTGAAATGGATTTGAAACTGCATCCAAATATGCAGCATGAAATCTCTAGCTATGGTATATGAGTTTGCATACGTTTGAGATTGCAAGTTTGATAGACTACATAAACTCATATTTCTAAAACTTATCTACATAAGCTACACAAATGCTCTAACCACTACAAGAAATGAATCATTCAGCGACGAAAGATAAGCGACGAAAATCGATTTTCGTCGCAAAATAGGCAACGAAGACGCGTTTCGTCGCAAATTTAAGCTACGAAATGTCGTTTCGTCACATAAAAATGCGACGAAACGAGATTTTGTCGCTAAAAAATGCGATGAAACCAATTTTTGTCGCTAATATATGCAACGAAATATATTTTCGTCGCTTATATCAGCGACGAAAAATGATTTCGTCGCATTCGTTAAATAGAATGACTGCGTTTCCAACTCAAAATGACGTCATTTTGACTTGGGACGAAATAAATTTTCGTCGCTAGCCCCATAAAAACCCCCAGCCCTTTCTTCCCCATTTTTTCTCTCCTTTTCTATTCTCATCCCTCTCTCTGTGTTTTCTGCTCTCTTCGTCGGCCATCAGAGACTACGCAAGAATATTGGACATTTTTTTTGCATTTTTCTTGCCGGAAGTCGCTCAGGTTGAGTACATGGGTAAGTTTCTTCCTTTTAAAACTTCATTTAGTTTGTTTTGTGCTAGAATCTCTTTTTTTTTTTGTATATTTCTTTGTTCGTAGTTGCTAGGATTTGCTCAAATCTCAATTTTGTGCTCGTGCTTGCTCGAGTTTGTTTCTTTCCTTTTAAAATTAGTTGAGGCAATGTAAAAAATTGATGATATTTGTTTGCATATTTGTGGATTTGGTACCCATTTTTGTGATGAATATGATGTTGAAACCATGTGGTAGAATACCGTCTTTATGAATTTTTTGTGCTTTATTCTTCTATTGCATAGTTTGAGATTTTTTTTTTAGTTTTCTAGAAAAAGTTTAGCATAGATTATTCTAAGTCACTTTTGAGAACGAACAGTTTGAAAGTTTGTTTGAGTAGAAGAAATATGTAGGAAATTAATTTGAAATTTATTTTCAAGAAAGGAAGATGACATAATTGTAATTTGAACTTTTCAAGCTTGAAGTTTTACATTCACGGATGATTGAATAATAAATTTGAAGAGAAATTTGAGGTTAGTAAATCGACGACTCCGGATATTGAAAAATTACTAATGTAGTATGTTATATTGTTTATGTTTGTTTATAACTTATATTATTGACTAATCCTAAAATACATTAACCGACAATGGATGAGACCATTATTGGAATGACACAAGGTAGGGGAGAAACTTGTGGCGATTTCTTAATAAGGATTGTGTTAACTATATGTCTAGAATTTATGGGGGATTGTGTTAAGTATATGAGACCATTATTGGTTTTGTGTATTTTGAGTTTATGGACATGGAGGTTGATATTAGGTAACAAATTATGGTAAAGAGCGAGGGGTACTTTATCAAGGGGTGGTATAAGACTTAAGTGTGTAGTTATGAATTAAAGTTGAGATTTATGTATGTCTCAATAATATCTTGAAATTAGTATCATGATGTTGTGGTTTCGCTCTTAATTTTGAAATTTATGTATGTATGTATGACATGACTTGTGCATGCTTAATGAAAGACGAGGAGGGTATAGTTAATTAGTTTGAGATTTATATATGTGCCTTACACATGTTTAAGTTGGTTATCGGTACTCTAGTTTTTAGGTAAGTTCATGTATTGCAATTGTTTTAGTTTAATTATTTATATATTGTTTATGCAAAGAATTGCACAACACAAATTCTGCGAACTTAACTCGAGCCCGGTCCTCGGCTCGACCTGAACCCGCGAGTGAACCTGCACAAGAGGGTAAACTCTCCGACGCTCAAGTCAGTGTAGGTCGGGCTCAATATAAAGTTCAAGATGAGAAACGATACTTGAGCGTGAAATGAAGCCCTCTATTTATAGGTGGCGGGTCCGACAGTACTCACGACCGGCGGTTACCTTTATCTTTTTTCACGTCGAACCTGTCGGGTTTGAGCACCTCGAACCCGTCCAGGTTGAACCGGAGCTTTCTATACTTAGTGTAATGCCCCAGGAATTTCACCATTTCCAAACAGGGACCGTTACTAAGACTATCTAAAATTTTCACCTAAACAAAAGAATTATCTTCACAACAAAACTAAGCAATAAAGCTACCACGCTTCTCCTGCGCTACTCTAATTTTAAACACTCACGAGAGCTTGAACAATTAGAACAACACCACTAAAAATTTAAGAGAAACTCACATCCTATACGGATAGACCATTTAATACCGACTTCACAATAACCAAACCCTTCAAGGAAACCTTTACTAACTATAAACCATCCACTAAATGAACATTAACATCTCAAATGACAATGAAGCAGAAACTATTTCAAGTACGATCAACTTAAACAAATGTATTCATAAAGATCCTAAGTAGGTTACAATCCCGTAGTTCAAGAAGCTGACACAATTAATGCTCTAAAAAGAATAATGAATCGGCAACCTTACAACTTCTTTTAGACCATAAAACTAAACAAGACCAACCGCTAACAACTCAACTACACGATTAAATAGACACAACTATCCTAACTAAAAGAAATTAATTGCACGCAGCATAGCTAATGGTCTTTCCGATCAAGCCTCCTCCTCGCCATCACCTTCCCAAGAGCTAGCTCGATACCTGCAAACTGGAGGGGGAAAAAGAGGGATGAGTACAACCACAGTACTCAGTAAGCAGCCCTTATCCGAACGGTCATGCACAAACAGCATACCTATCAAGGAAAACAACGTGTAATGCTTATTAAAGAATCAACAAATCATGCTTATCACAACTCTCAAGCTTTGAATAAATAGAAACATATCACAAGAAGCAGTTTATGCAAATGTTTAACTATACATGTACCGTACATGTCCAACTCATCATGCTCAACCAAATCATGAAACATTCATAGTCATGCTTTTCATCACATTATGTAATCAAACATAGACACATTCTATAAAATCCGGGACAACCACAACCCGGAACACAATAACTACCAACCTTTAGTCTCCCTAACATCTCAAGTACCCCTATGCTTATCACAGCTATCCTAGCCTTCCACAGTTAAGTCCTTCGAGTAGAGTCGGCCCCTGACCATTTATACGCAGAGCCCCGACACTGCTGCATCGGCCCTCGACCATTTATACCCGAGGCCCCGATGACTTCACCATCTATTGGCCCTTGACCATTTATACCCAAGGCCCCAATAGTCTCCCTTCCAAAGGACTCATCGCATCGACCCTCGACCATTTATACCCGAGGCCTCGACACTCATCCTCATCCAATATTGGTGTATCGACCCTCGACCGTTTTTACCCGAGGCCTCGATACCCAATTGGTGGCGTATCAGCCCTCGACCATTTATACCCGAGGCCCTAACACCTACCCATTCACTTTCTCCAAGAATCCAAATCTCACCAGAGTCTTACTATATACTTTCTTAAGCCACTACCCCTGCACCTTTCAACTCACAAATACAATCCAGCATGCTTCCACAATATAGACAACTTTCTAATAATGAGATAATAACCCAATCATGCTTAATATCCAACATCATTATTTAACAAGCATTACTAATTATAATAACTCACAATACACTCCGAACAATTCATGCATATCCAGACAACAAACATTATCACAGCAATACTCAACAGTTTGGCAAAGCAGAAATCTCACCATTTTCATCGACAAATATCCAACACTACTCCAAGTAGATCGACTAACACAACGAGAATTATTTAGCACAATGACGTAACACAATTAATATTAAACGCCACAAAACCAGCACATTAGAGACCATTTAACATACATTAACGCACGCACACGCCCCTTGTCCACTTACTTTGTTATGTCTCAAAACTCTCACAAGAGTCTTACTTGCTACTACGCCATGCCTCATGCATCAATAATCTCATAACAGTCCAATATGCGATACACCAAAATGATCATATGTAAATCAAATCAATTTAAAATAGTCCAACGTGATCCAACAGCTCCAACAGGCTTCGTTCACAGAAAAGGTACAACCAACAACTTAACCAAAATATAATTGATAGATACCCAACATACATCAAACACAGCCAACTTCTCATAAACATTCAATATGCTTTCGAAACAACAGATTATAGTACCGGTATACAAGTTTCATCATGAAAACCAATTAGAACATAACAACAATTCAATCATAGTCACCCAAGATTACTTGACTACAATTTATTCACACAACCACATAATTTTCCCAAGATATATCAACAGTTTTATCAACAATGACGTTTACTAAATGATAACAACGACAAGCAACATGCAAATATCACACATGGGCACACGAGCAAACAACCATATCATATCAGCACACAACAACCAATCCCTCCAGTAAGAAACTACTTACTCAATGGCCATAACACTACTAAGCTCGCCGAAGTATTTCATTAAAAACTCTTGGGTTAGGAGTCGGTAGATGTCGATGAGGTTTGGGCTCCCAAATCCGAGCTCGAACGGCCTTATGCTTGCTGGTCCGATACCAAAAAAGAATGGGTAACGCTGATTTGGGTCCGATTAGCGGTGGGTCAACGCCGAACCAATGTCGAATAGAGTGCGTATCTGAATGAAGCTTCGGTTATGTGTGGGTAATCCAAATTTAACTTCGAACAAGGGTGGGACAACGAAACTTGCCGAGCTTCACCGATCTAGACTGTTCGAGGTCGTTGAGGGTCATCGGTTGCTGAAGAACGAAGCTGGAGGGCTATCACGCACGGGGCCACCGAAACCAAGACGCCCAGCCATGAATTTGGTGCAGACACCGCTACTGGTCGGCGAATCTAAGCTCAAGGTCGCCGGATCGGAGCAAAACACCATGAAACCCGCTGGTTTCACAAGTCTGGGTTGTTCGGGGTCATCGGAGGGCCACGTCGCCGGTATCTGCATTTGAAATAAGTTGCGTCGCTGCCGGTTGCTACAGGGAGAGTTGCGCCGCTACTCGACGCTGGAATCTGCTGCAGAATGCCAAACCCGCCGTCGCTGCCTTGTTGTGTCGCCGTTTTCGTCACCGACATGCTACTTCAGTTGTAGGTCCGTCGACTGGTACGGTCGTCGGTGATGAAGGCTGTTGGGGCGAGGGGCGGCGACTGGGGTTTGGAAAAAGAAGAAGAAGAAGAAAGGGAAGGGAAACCTAGGGTTTGTTTTGTTTTAATTTCCTTTTCTTTAACTTGTTTTAAAACCTAAAAGCCCAAACCCTTATCCTTCAAGGTGGCCCAACTAAACAAAACAATGACCCAAAACAATAAGCCCAATAATTATAGTTTAAACATCAAATAAAACCCACAACCCTAAACAAAATAGTTAACTTAAACTCTAACACCCAAGAATCATAATTCCAAGAAAAGTAGAATTTATGAAGGAAAATCCTAAAACCCCTGAATTTAAGATTTAACTAAAAAAAAATCTCCTACCCAGGTCAAGAACTTAAATTATCTTAATCCAATGAAATTAAACTTAATTCTAATTCAGCCAAAAATTAGTATTTCGAAGTTAGAAGATCCAAGAATTAAAGTTATCAACTTAGGGAAAGATCCAAAGACACTATTTATCTCTTAAAATAAATGAGTCAGAGAACGCGGGGCGTTACACTTAGCCTTGTCAATGGGCGAACCCGACCTCCTCGACAGGTTCGAGGTGGACCTGGTATATTTTAATCCTTGAACACCGATAAGCGTCCTCCACGTGTCCAAGGTATTTTTACCCCCAAACATTGGCCACCTCCCTATCAGGTCCGATCTTGATCTGGCAGAGAACTTTCGACTCAACTTTGGACACATGGAGACTTCTAATTCGTAGAGATAATACAACCATTGTGGAAGATTTTTCGATCTTCTAGGCTGTCGGAGTACTCAAGTATTCTGTCGTTACGAATTTCGAGATGATCGTGGCCGCTCGTTCTTTACACGTGTACGACGTAGAGGTTTTTCTGATTAGTTATAAATAGTTCCGAGACTTCAGGTCAAACCTTACGTTCCCTGAATTTCTGGAGTTCGATCTGAAACCAGCTCGAACCTTCCGTAGGTCAGTCATTCTTGTTTTACTCTTGCTTTCTAATATGGTAGTTTTCATGTCTTCCCCTTCCAGTAGTGACAGTTTAGGTAGTGCATGTCGGACTATAAGCAGTTCGCCCCACAAACCAAGTGACTCTAGGGAGAAGTTAGCTCTTAGGTTAGAGTCCGAGCTGGAAGAGATAGAAAATTTTAGGTTTTCTGACGATGGGGAGGATAGTGACACTTCTACCTCGGGCCTGGGTTTGGAATACCCTTCGAAGATGCCTGAACATTACCTCGGACCCCTCCGTAGGGGGTTTAGTATTCCAAATGACATCCTCCTTAGGATTCCGGAGGAAGGGGAAAGAGCTGACAATCCTTTAGAGGGATGGGTCACTCTTTATTTAAAAATGTTTGGGTCCGCCTCAGACTTCCCCTTTATCCTTTTGCCCATGAGTTCTTAAACCGAACTGGACTGGCACCTGCTCAAGTGGCCCCCAACGGATGGGGTGTCATTTTTGCTTCGGCCATCCTTTTTTGGTTAGAGCTCGAGATGAGGACGAGGCCGAGCTACTAAATGTTGAGCAGCTTCTTGGGTGCTTCGAAGCCAAGAGAATAGCTAAGAAGCCAGGTCGGTATTATATGTGCGCAAGGAAAGGCGCAGGTGGCATAGTCAAAGGGTCGACCTCCATCAAAGGATGGGTGGGGAAATGGTTCTTTGCCTCTGGAGAGTGGCTGGCAAAGAACGAATCAGGTCGTCCCTTCTTTGACGTGCCTGTTAGGTTTGGGAACCTAGGTATGAGGTCGTTATGATTACTTCTTGCATCTCTAAACCTTTTTATTCTAACTTTTTCATATCTAACTTGAATTCTTCTCTGTCTTGTGCAGTGTCGATCAGACCGATTCCCGAGCTCACTCAAGCCTCCTTCAACACCCTCAAGTATTACAAAGATCACTTCCCAAAGGACCGGAAGATCGGAACCTTGGTGACTGACAAGCTGCTCCTGGAATCTGGGTTGTTAGACTACAACCCCTTGGTGCGTCCGGTTGAAGCATCATGGCCAAACTCCAAACTTGGTAAGTCGAGCTCGGTCTTACTTCAAATTTGTACTTCAACTTCCATTTCTGACATCTTGCTTTAACTGCCTTGCAGCAATGGTGTGCGGGTTCACTGGCAGCGTGAAGTGCAAGTCCAAGGGCCACGTTCACACCCTTAAGTCCGTTGAGGGTACAGAGCCTGCAACCCCTACTGTGGCTCGACCTGCGGTTTAGGATAAGGCTGAACCATCTTCTGAAGTTCCAACTCCGGTGATCGAGTTGGACTCTGCTGGGGAGCACTCCAGAGAAAAGCACCCAAGGAATGAGTTCGAGGCGTTAGACGTATCTCCCCTGAACGAGGTGAGGGGAAAGTCTCCTTTGAAGAGGAGATGGAAGAAGAAAAAGACCACCTCCTCCTCGGAGGTCGGACCTCGTAGGCCCCTGCCCACGAGCCATGCCGACTTGGTGGACGATCCCGAAGCTCGGATGTGAGGTACGTTCGACGTGAAGATGCGGTTCAGAATGGAACCGTCGAGCTCCGAGGAAAAGGATCAGGTGTCCCGCATCTCGGCCGGGGTGCTTGGACCGTTGCCTTAGGGCATCCAAGTTTGTAAGTCACCCTAGGTCCGTGCTGCAAAGGACCATTGACCACACCGCCGAGGTAAGACTTGCTTCAGCTTCTGAATCGGCTTTTATTTTTGCAACTTATAGCTCGGCTAACTCTCGTGTGCTTGGTCTTCGCAGGCGTTCATTGCTTTTATTCATTCGGCGGTTATGATAAAGGCCGAGTTGGATGGAAGTGAGGTTTTGGCAGCGAAGGAGAAGAAGAACTCCTCTACGAGGCTGCCACCACGATAAAAGGCGAGCTGCTGAAGGCCCGGAGCGAGGTGGATATCTTGAGGGCCGAAGTGGAGGCCAATGCCGAGCTGCTGAAGAAAGGATGAGAGGCATGAGGCTCACCTCCAAGCTGCCCATGCCATCACTAAAGGGCTGGAGAAGGAGAAGTTCCAACTCCTAAAGGAGAAGGACGACATGCTCCAGGCCCTTGAGGCGAAGGATGCAGTGATAGGGCGTCTCACTGCTGAGCTCAAGGTGGAGAAAGAACGCCTCGCCAACGGAGCTCTTCTGGAACAAGCCTTCAAGCAACACCCAGACTTTGATGGGTTTTCCAAGGACTTCAGTGATGCGGGCTTCAAGTTCTTGATGAAGGGCATCACTGCCAACATGCCCTATCTTCAGATCGACCTCAGCGAGCTGAAGAAGAAGTATGCTGAAAAATGGGTCTCTGGGCCTAACAGCACTCCGGGCCCCCAGTTCTTGGTGGAAAAGTACGTCAGAGAACTGGACTCTGACTACTCCGATCTCGAGGAAGAAGATGCTCCTAGTCAAGAGCAGGTCGAGGTCGGCACTACCCAGGAAGAGGTCCCTTCGCAGTAGAGCGGGTCCTAGGAGGTCAACCTTCTGGGCTCCCAAGGCGAGCTGTCCTCTCATCTCGGAAGTACTTGAGGTTTCTTGTCTATTTTGTTTGTTTTGTTTTTTTTTTTGTAAGTCTTTGGGCAGAGCTGCAAGGTATACAAGCCTTGGCTCTGTCTTTTAATCAATGAAATCTTCATTTCTCCACTTATGCACATCGAGCTCCGTCTGTCCCTTTATCGCTATTTCTTTAAGTTTTTGAAATTGCTTTTGTAAATTTGAACTCATATATGAACAATCTCATCTCGCACCTCTAACTCGTAGGTTTAAAGGATTGAGAGTGGAATGAACTCTTTTCACATCGTGCCCTTTACTTATGCTTATTTAAAAGGTTCGAATTTGAGAGTTTCTTTTACTGGTCTTTGATATTTCTCCTCGAACTCGGAAGTCCAAAAGATAATATTAAACAATCTGAACTTTCTACATCGCACCTTTAACTTAAATGTTCAAAGGGTTGAATTTTGAGTCCATAACTACTATTCACATCGCACCTCGAACCCGTGGGTTTGGAGGATTGAATTTCTTGAACCTTCCACATCACGCCTTTAACTTAAGCGTTTAAAAGATTGAATTTTGGTTCATAATTGATTTTGACATCGCACCTCGAACCCGTGGGTTTTGAGGTTTGATTTTAATCAATTTTTACATTTTACCTTGCTGGTTTTGAGTCTTGTGGGAGTCCGTGGCCCCCATTTAGTTTTTGATCGAACTTAGAGTCATGAAATTAAATAACTCTGTTTATTAAAAGTTTCTCCCCTTGAAAATTTTTACAAGTCCATTTTAGGACCATTTTGACATTTCAAGGGTAATATCGCTTTAGGTGCTCCGCGTTCCACAGATGTGCAAGCATGTTTCCTTTCAGGTCGGCCAGCGTAGCATGTACGTTCCCGGTCGGACTATGCCTTTGACTTCGAATGGTCCCTCCCAGCTTCGGTCAAGGGTGCCCACATGACTTTGAATCTTCCTGAGGACCAAATGTCCAACTTGAAAGCTTCGAGGTCGAATTTCGGCATTGTAATGTCTGGCCATTCTGTTTTGATACTCTGCTAATTGTAGCTAAGCCATTTCCCTTTTTTCTTCTAGTAAGTCGAGGTTAAGGAGCAGTTCAGCCTCGTTTCTGAGTGGTTCGTACTGCTCTACCCTGTCGGTCGGCATGCCGATCTCAACTGGAACAACAGCTCCAGAGCCAAAGGCTAGTGAGAACGGGGTTTCGCTAGTTGATTCTCTTGGGGTGGTCCGATATGACCATAACACTTCGGGTAGCTCCTCGACCCATCTCCCCTTTCTGGAGTCCAATCTCAGCTTGAGCCCTCGTTTTATAATTTTATTTATCGCTTCAACCTGCCCGTTTGCTTTCGGATGCGCAGGGGACGAACTGAGATGGCTTATGCCCAACTTCCTACAAAAGTCCTTGAACTTTGCATTGTCGAACTACTTTCCATTGTCCGTCACAATAGCGTTTGGTATACCGAAACGGCATACAATGTTTGTCCATATGAAAGATGTGACTCTTGACTCCATGATGTGAGAGAGCGCCTCAGCCTCGGCCCACTTGGTGAAGTAATCCACAGCGACCTCGGCGAACTTTGTTTGCCTTTTGCCTAGAGGGAATGGACCTATGATGTCAACCCCCCATTGTGCGAATGGCCACGGGGCCGAGATAGGGGTGAACAGCTCGGGAGGCTGATGTATAATGTTTGCAAAGCGCTGGCAGTTGTCGCAAGCTTTCACAAACTGCTTGGCATCCTGATCAACAGTGGGCAAGTAATACCCTTGTCGGACCACCTTGGCCGATAGCGACCTGGCGCAAGAGTGCTTTCCACACACTCCTTCGTGAATTTTCCTAAGGATATACATGCCTTCTTCGGGAGTTACACACTTAAGCAGAGGCAGGGAGAAGCCACGCCAATACAATGCTCCATCTCGAAGTACGAACCGACCTGCCTTTCGCGCCATTTTCTTGTGCTCCTTTGAATCTTGCAGTGGATTCCCTTTGATTAACTCCACGATTGGATCCATCCACGAGGGTGCTGGAGTATCGAGCTTCATCAAATCTGGCTCCAAGATTGAAGGATTGTCCAGGATCTCGACCGGGACCGACCTGTCTAGGTCGGTCTCATATGTTGATGTCAATTTGGCTAAGGCATCTGCGTTGGAATTTTCTGATCTTGGAACTTGACTCACCTCGTAAGTCTCGAACTGGGCGAGGTACGATCTGACTTTGCTTAGATACTTTTCCATCCGGGAGTCTTTTGTTTGATACTCCTCCTTAGTCTGATTTACGACCAGCTGGGAGTCACTGAAGACCTTGATATGGATGGCCTCAGTCCTCTGCCAACGCGTAGGCCTGCCAGAAGCGCTTCATACTCCGCCTCATTATTTGAAGTCCAAAAATTGAACCGCAAGGCATACTCGAACCGCCCGCCACCTGGTACGAGCAAGAGGATTCCTGCTCTGCACCCTCTTTCATTGGAAGATCCGTCAACGTAGATCGTCCACGGGAGGTCGAACTCGGCCGACTGAGGTGGTGGGGTGAGCTTCGCGAATAAATCTGCCACTGCTTGCCCTTTCAACGCAGTTCTGGCTCAAACTGGATGTCGTATTCGCTCAACTCCGTTGCCCACTTCATCAGGCACCCTGATGTCTCTGGCTTATGGAAGATGTTCTTTAGGGGCAAGTTGGTAAGTACCACGACGGTGTGTGCTTGGAAGTACGACCTAAGTCTTCGGGCCGAGGTGACTAAGGTGAGGGCTAGCTTCTCCATTTGGGGATATCTGGTCTCAGCATCGGTCATGGCTTTACTTGTGTAATAAATGGGCTTTGGCGTACTCCCTCCTGCTTAATTAGGGCTGAGCTGACAGCTGTCAGACACTGCTAGGTACAAGTGGAGCTTGTCTCCTTACAATGGCTTGGCGAGCAGAGGTGCCGAACAGAGATAGTTTTTCAATTGTTCCAATGCTTGCTCGCACTCTGACGTCCATTCAAACGGTCCCTTCTTTCTTAGGACTTTGAAGAAAGGAAGGCAGTTGTCTGTTGACCTCGAAACGAATCTATTTAGAGCTGCCATCCTGCCATTGAGGCACTGAAGCTGCTTCAAAGTCTTGGGTGCCTCCATCTCGAGCACATCTTTATCTTCTCTGGGTTGGCTTCGATTCCCCGATTGTTTACCATAAAACCAAGGAACTTCCCCGAGGAGACTCCAAAGGCACACTTGGCTGGATTGAGCTTCATTTGATACTTCTGGAGAACCTCAAATGCTTCGGCCAGATCGGAAAGGTGCGACTTTGACTGCTTACTCTTGACAAGCATGTCGTCCACATACACTTCCATATTCCGGCTGATCTGCTTGGCTAACATTTTATTCACCATTCTTTGATAGGTCGCCCCCGCATTCTTGAGGCCAAAGGGGGGACCTTATAGCAATACAGACCTTAGTCTGTTATGAATGCGGTATGATCTTGATCTAGGACATGCATTTTAATTTGGTTGTATCTGGAGTAGGCATCCATGAAGGTGAGCAGCTCGTGCCCGGCCGTTGCGTCCACGAGCTGGTCGATCCTTGGCAGGGGGAAGCAGTCTTTTGGGCATGCCTTGTTTAAATTTGTAAGGTCTACACACATTCTCCACTTCCCGTTGGATTTTTTCACTAGTACGACATTAGAGAGCCACTCGGGATACAAAATTTCTCTTATATATTCAGCTTTTAATAGTTTGTTAACTTCCTCAACAATTACATCACTTCTCTCCTTGTTTACAAGTCTTCTTTTTTGCATTACTGGTCGGAATGATGGGTCTATGTTGAGGCGATGGACCATGATCTTCGGGTCGATGCCTGGCATGTCCTCATGGGACCACGTGAAAATGTCCGAGTTGGACCTGAGGAAGTTGATCAGCTCCTCCGTATCAGTAGCCCCCAACTAGGTTACTATGCTTACTTGTTTTTCAAGGCTAAGCAAAGGAACAAGCTCGAGCTCCTCTGTTGGTGCAGAGAACTCCCTTTTGCCTTCTCTAGGTAGGTCGGCCTCGAAATTTTGCAGCTCGTCCCGGTTGGTTTGTCCTTCCAGGGCGCACACTAACGACCCTTTGAGTGTGGAAGCATAACACTCCCTTGAAGTCTTCTACTCTCCTCGAACCGTGCCCACTCCATTGGGAGTTGAGTATTTTAAAACTTGATGAAGTGTTGAGGGAACGGGCCAAAACTAATGGATGATGGGTCTCCCAAAGATGACATTGTAGGCCGACCTGCCGTCGATCACGACGAACTTGGCCATCTGAGTTACTTGTGTATCATCTTGCCCAATAGTGACCGGCAAGTCAATACACCCTTCTGGGGAGACTGATTCTCTAGAGAATCCAACCAAAGGTGTCAGACTCTTCTTCAGCTGTGACCTGCTCCATCCCAAGGTAAGATATGTTGGAAGGGACAAGATGTTGGCAGATGCGCCTCTATCTACCAGTACTCTTCGGACCAGGACGTGTCGATGAGAGGAGCGATCACAAGCGCGTCACAAATGGACCCTCTCCAGGTCGGCGTCGTTGAAGGTAATGGGGGAGGTCGGTCTCTGCTCCCTAATGATGCACACCTCACGCCTGGCTTCACGAGCTAGCTACTTTCTTTTATTTCCAGATTGGCCCCCACTTGGGCCTCCGAAAATGGTGTTGATGACCGCAGGTCGGTCATCTCGGTTAGGTGGCGTCCTCGAACGCTTCCTCTCTTCTTTCTTTTCCACCGAGTTGGACCTCGGTTTGCCAATGAACTTTTTGAAGTAGCCATCTTGAATGAGGTGTTAAATCTGGCGCTTAAGTTCCCAGCAGTTTGACGTATTATGGCCGTGATCGCGATGAAAACGACAATACTTATCTTTGTTGCGCTTCTCTGGGTCTCCTCGGAGCTTCTCAGGTCGCTTGAGGAGCTTTTCCATCCTAATCTCCTTAATGTTTGTAAGTATTTCAGAGATTGGGATGGTGGTTGGAGTATAACGCTCATAAGGTCGGCTCCGGCTGGGGCCATTATCCGACCTTCGATACTCAGCTCGGCCATTGGAGGAAGACGATCCCCTGTCCTTAGACTTGGACTCAGCCTTCCTCTTCTCTTGGCTGGGCTTTTTCTGGTCAATCTGCTTCTCAGGTCGGCCAGTTTTGGTTCGGAGAAGTTCCTACCCGTCAATGACTTTTTTAGCTTTTTGCAGTACTTCGGCAAAAGTGGCTGGAACTTCTTCTCTGAGCTTCACGGTTAAGGTCTCATCGGCCAGGCCGGTGAGAACGTAGCACATGGCCGAGTTATCGGAGCAGTGCTCGACTTTCAGCTGCTCCTCTTGAAACCTTGTGACATATTCTCTCAACTTCTCACCTTCTTTCTGCATGATGGTGGTAAGGTGAGTCGCTGTTTTTCTATCATAATGCCTAGAAGATAATTGACTAATAAACTGTTTTCTCTGCTGGGAGTAGGTCGAGATCGACCTGGCCAGCAGTCTTCGATACCACAGGCGCGCGCAGCGGGTGAGCGCGATCTGGAAGACGCGGCACTTGATTGCATCTGTTGCCGTCTGAATGTCCATGAGGCCTTCGAAGACCTCAACATAGTCTTTTGGGTCCTTAGACCCATCATAAGGCTTCATGGTAGGAGTTTTGAATTTTAGAGGGATTGGAGCCTCCAAGATGTCAGAGGTGAATGGCGATTCTCCCAAGTCACCATCATTGAACGGGTTTTCCTTTTTCTCGCATATAGCCTTCAAGGCTTCAACCTAAGCATCGAACTTGCTCTTAAGCTGGTCGAACTCCTCTCTTGTGATCATTCCCTCGGGAGTTACCGGGTTGTAAGAAGATTTAGCCTGCTGGTTGGAATTCTTGTGCGAGCAAGACGGAGATCGTCCCTTTCGGAGGGACGAGCTTCTTTTTCTGTTGAGATGATCGTGGAGATCACCTCTTTGATGAGTGTACTCTTCATCTTCATCTCCCCCAGGGTGCTCTTCATCGACTGGGTCGAGGTGAAGACCTCTTTGCTCGCGCACCTCGTCGCGCGCCGGTCGGTCTTCAGATCGAGACCCAGCACCTGCGGCTTGCACCATTTCGTTGTACATCTACTCCATGGTGCGCATCTGGGTGCGTATTGCCTCCATTTATTTTTGGAGTGCATCAAAATTCTCCCTCGTAGGAGCTGGGGCTGCTCCTTGAGCGGTTCTCCTCGAGGCACCACCTCGGCCGCGATTGGCCTTAGACGGTTTTGGATGTGCTGGTGGCAGGACGGGCGTGGTGATACGTGCCGACCTGCAAAGAGGTTCAGTCCCAAAGCCTTCATGAATATGTCCCTCTGCCACTTCGGCCCCGACCTCCCTCTAATGACCCTCGTTGGCAGCCAGAGCTCTTCGGTCTGCTGTTGGTTGAGTTCGCTGGCTGAACCATTTTCGTTCACGCTTTTTAGATCGGGATGACTTAGATTGTCCTTTCCCACAGACGGCGCCAAATGTTTATGCAAAAAATTGCACAACACAAATTTTGAGAACTTAACTCGAGCTCGGTCCCCAGCTCGACCTGAAGCCGCGAGTGAACCTACACAAGAGGGCAAACTCTCTGATGCTCAAGTCAGTGTAAGTCGGGCTCAATATAAAGTTCGAGATGAGAATCGATACCTGAGCGTGAAATGAAGCCCTCTATTTATAGGTGGCGGGTCCAATAGTACACACGACTGGCGGTTACCTTTGTCTTTTTTCATGTCGAACCTGTCTGGTTTGAGCACCTCGAACCCGTCCAGGTCGAACCGGAGCTTTCTATACTTAGCCTTGTCAATGGGCAAACCCGACCTCCTCGACACGTTCGTGGTGGACCTGGGATATTTTAATCCTTGAACACCAATAAGCATCCTCTACGTGTCCAAGGTATTTTCAAATTTAGTGTTGAATTTTGGAAACGTCCCTACCTTTTGGACAAAATGGAACTTAAAATATTCAAAAAAGACAAATTAAAAATAAAAAGAAAAAAATGCGACGAAAATAAGAAACGTCGCAATTGAAACTTGTGACGAAATTTATTTTCGTCTGCGTTTCATAGCAAAGTTGGCGACGCAAATGCCTTTCGTCCCAAATATTGAGACGAAAATGCCTTTTCGTCGCTGAAAACCTTCAGTGACAACGTTTAAGCGATGCTTCTTGCGACGAAAAAGTTTTCGTCGCTGAAGACCTTCAGCGACGCAAAAAGACTTTCAGCGACGAAAATATTTCGTCGTTGAAAGCCATAATTTTTGTAGTGAACTTTCATACAATCCAAACAGAGGCTACACAATACTAGACTTTCTAGTCTAAACAATGCAAGCAGCTCAAACATATGAAATTCATGAACCAAAGCTCTTTGAGTTAGTAGGGTTGTGTAAGAAAAATGAAGCAACACTTGAATAGAGTGCAAATGATAAAAGACAAGGACTTTTTATCATGGAAAGAAAAAATATGAAGACTTAATTCATGGATATATTATGGTGTCCACACCACTAACATCTTTGATAGTGACAATACCATGGAATGTATCATCTTCATAACATATGATGAATATTATTCAGAGATCAAAAGGCCATGTGTATTTTGAGCAGCAGGCCAATGGTTTTGCTTTATCCACCCCTTTTGTAAAATCTTTCTTCTCCCTGTAACTTCAATTTATATATAACCACTCTCCACAAAGCAACAAAATGACCCATTTGCTATAGAAAAGAAACTAATAATGGATGCCTTGTGCTCTAATGCCAAATAAGCTATTACGTGGTAAAACATGGGCAAAAAAAAAACGACGATGAAAATTGAAAATCAACATCAACATTCTTGCAAACAAGCTTATAACAACAATATTGATACATAATTCAAATACCAAATGATATAATTTCTAACTGTACTACTTCACAAAATTTTTATGTGAGACAATGAAAAAAATGAACGGATGTGATTCCCGGAGCGGAAGCGGATTTTCGTTGCTGATTTTAGGGATACAAAATCGAAATTGAAAGAGGGAAAATACAGGGGAAACCATTAGCTTTGAAGAACTTTTCTTCTGCGGTTTCCCACGAACACCACCACTACGTCTTCCTCGCTATCCTCTTGGGTCTCGGGATTGTGCTTGTGGTAGCACCTTGATCGAAGAGAGGGAGAGATTGAGAGAGTTTTTGAGAGAAATTGGATGGGAGTTATTTTTCTTGTTCTTTATCTCACTTCTTCTGCTTCTCCAACACTTGGAGAGGAAGAAGAAGGGTGACGTAGGGTAACTCCCCACGTCACAACTCCTCCCACTCCCCTGCAATTTTGCAGGGGAGTTAATATTAATAATAATATTATTAATATTAATATTAATATATATATATATAATATATATAATAATAATTAAAAATATATATAATAATAATTAAAATATATATATAATAATTAATATATATATAATTAATTAATTAATAAAATTAATTAATAAAATTAATTATTAATCCAATTAATAATTAATAAATATATATATACATAAATAATTAACACTTAATTATTTATAAAATTAGAATCATATTCTAAAACATTTCTCTCGTATAACCTATAGTTCTAATGTACATCTTATGCACATTATTTTTAACCTATAGTTTTAATATGAATCTTATTCATATTAATTTTATTTGAATCTCATTCAAATAATTTCTCTCATAATATATAGTTTAAACTATATATTATAATGTATCAATATACATATAATCCCTTAAGTAATTTGAACAATTCAAATTCTTCCAAAAACTTGATCCTCGTTTTACCCGTTATGAGCTAGCAAAGGGACCTAATGGACCTACAGATCCGAAGCTCCAACGATGCAACATTAATTGGTCAAACTCATTGACCGAGTTAATCTAGATTCGTTAACTACGGGTCATTCCACTAAAGACCCGCAGTTGCACTCTTCTCACTGCAGAATGTTTTCGTGTCCATGGATATATGACCATTAATGACGAGTCAATCTTTCACGAGTGTTCGTAACTCAAGTTGGGTCAAATTACCGTTTTACCCCTGAGTTACATCTTACTCCTTAAACTCAACTGCTCCTGTAATGAACAACCCGGTTATGGTCCAACCAATAACCGGAAGTCCCTCTCGGCCAATGAGAGGGTGGGGCCCCTTGTTCAAGTCCCGGAGTCAGCATTTAAGGGAACACTCATCTACTCCCCTAAAGTCGGGAAGGAGTGAATTCCATCTTGTGAAGTTATGTTCCCAGCTCCCCACTCGGTCTCGTCCCCAAAATGGTAGGAATGTTGAGTCGGCGACTCGGGCCACTCTCACCCATACATATCAAAGAACGAGCCCTCACGGGCAGGAGTTCATAACTCACTCAGGATTGAGAATGAGTTGCCTGACCATCCTAAGAAATGGTAATCTATTAGTTAACGGTGTTACAACTAAAGATTGCCTATTTCACGGTCCGGTCTTATACAAACTCATTGTATAGGATACCCCCACTCGCATGTCTCCACACGAACGACCTGGATCGAGTCGTCTGTAACCTTTACAGAGCGGACCGTATCCATAGTGTTGCCAGGATAAGGTACCCAGTCTTATCCATATACTGTAGACCCTTTAGGTTATTCACGGGACATTATCCATTCATATATCAGGGGTATATCAAATATATACCCCGTATATCAACTATATACCCAGTATATATACTGTCCCGATTACATCACAAATAACCTTGGATGTTTAGTTTATTGGATTTTGGATAATGCAAAGCTATGATTCAACAACAAATTTATTGAATAAAACTTTATTAAATAGACATTTGTTTTTACAAAATACAAACTACGAGTTTAGGGCAACACACCCAACAAAAAAATCAAACAAACTAGAAGTCTACCAATTACCTTTTCAGTATTAACGACGTCTCTTTTGCAGTTGTCCTGAGTATTCTTCAACTCTCAAGCCGTTATGATTAGATTCTGTGAGAGCTAGAGAGAGAGTAGATTATTACATGAAATTGAATAAACTCATCGACAAACAAATAAAAGTGTAATTGTAAGGAAACATACCTTTTTCTTTTTTAAGAAGGAAACATACCTTGATCTAGAGAGGAACTGAAGAACATTAATTTGCAAAGTTTGGAAGGTATAGCATCAACTTTCAAAGAGTCCGACAGAGGTGGGAGACGGTCGTAGTTTCCTGAGCAGCTTATAATTCCCTCTCTCTTCGCCGCCTTCCTTTGCTTCACATATCTCTCTCTAATGAAATTTGCAGCCCTATATCATAGTTGAGAACCGGAGTATAACCTCAAGCACCACCGTCGATTAAGAACGACGAAAACTCGATCTCAGACGGTCCTTCATCATACCTATTGCATTATTGTGGAGAGATTTGCATTGTCGTTCATTCCACCGTTGTAGAGATTCACACCACTATTCTCCAATCACAAATCTGGTTCGTCGACATAGATCTAGTTCGTCGTTCTTTCGCCTGTTTGAGATGGAGATTTGGTTCACCAATAGAGGTCGAGTTCGTTGGAGGCACAATAGAATCGAAGGATGCTAGGTCGCATGTTTGAGACAGAAGAAGCGCCGTTTGTGTTATCGAGAGAATTAGGTCTTGTTTTTCTTTTTTTTTGTTTATATAGAAACCCTTTAATGACGGACAATGCCTGACATTAAAATAATTATACGATGTCGGTTAAAAACCGACATTGTATCTTACTTAAAAAAATAATTTATTTCGGCACGCGTTTTTCTAACTGTCCGTCATTGTTTCTCCGCATGATTTTTTTTGTCTGTCATTAAATCTCAAATTTGTTGTAGTGTTTCAAAAACTCCAATGACGGAAATTTGAACCTTCCAATATTCTCTAGGTGATAAATTTTTTCCAATGGTCCTCATGCCACTTATATCTATTAATTCATACCTTATAACAAAGTGTGAATTAATATAACTTGAGACATTTAAATAAAAACACAAAAATATTTTCTTTTGGACAAAATAATGTAATAGGTTAATTTCTGACAAAAGATGGTACCGTTTTCAAACGGGTGTCGTAAGGTGCTAACACCTTCCTTACGCTTAGTCGACTCCCGAATCTAAAATCTATTTTTCGTAGACCAAGTTTTAAATAGGTGACCAATCACACCTCGTAGATGATTGGTGGCGACTCCAAACCCTTATCTCGAAAGAGACCTTTCAGAGGATGATGTCGGCTGCTCCGCATCACGATGACGTTGCGACAGTATGTTTATGCAAAAAATGTGACGAGGTATGACCTGCTCAAGGTCAGCCATGCGGAAGAGCTGGAGTGTTGTTAAGAAGGAATTACCGTCTCTAGAGGTCAAGGTAGGTTGACTGGAATGAGCAGAAGTGTTTGGAATGAGTTAAAAGACCACTTGGCGAGGAAGACCTGCACAAGGGAACAACACTCCAACTCTCAAGTCAGTTTGAGTCCGACCTCTATATGGAGACCGAGCTAGAATACCATACCTGATTCAAGAATGAAATGCCGTATTTATAGGATGAGGTACCCGACAAGGAATCCGACCGGCATTGAGCATGTCGAGACCAAGGTCGGCCTGTCGGGGTTCATATGATTGTCATCCCAAATTTGACCAAGTATTTGAAGGTCATTCCTCCCTTGAATGATCTTTAGGGAAGACCTTCAGGTCGGCCTTAAGAAAAGACCTGAATGAGGTCAGTCTTTATGTAAGACTATGATGAAGTCGGTCTTTATGGAAGATCTTCAAGTCAGCCACTAAAGGGAAGATCTTCAGGTCAGCCACTTTTGGTGAGCCACTAAAGGGAAGACCTTCAAAGTTGGACCTTTTTCTGTCCTCCACGTGGCAGTACGATTGTCACCCCAAACATTTGCGCCCTCTCTGGCTGGTTCGAGTTCGACCTGGCAGAGAAGTTTTTCCTGGGTTTGAAACTTTGCCTAAGTGGTGACTTCCACCTTTAGAGATTGAAGTAGATAACAAGTCAGACATCGAACAATATATAATAGGTAGGACCTCGAACACAGTGTTATGGTCATGACTTGAGTCGACTTTGAGAAACTCAACTTAGACTTACTATGTTGATTAAGTTTGTTGTTTGAAGAAGCTTAACCTAAGCTGGGCACTTAGGAGTTCGAAGTAAAGAGATGAGAAGCTCGGTCTAAGCTGGGCGCTTAGGACTTTGAGTAAGAGCTGAGAAAATCGGCTCAAGATGCGCTTAGGAATTGGAGTAGGAGTTGAGAAGTTCAGCCTAAGCTTCGCGCTTAGGAGTTGGACATGCATACTTTGTATTGGGTGAATTCAATCTCATCTTTGTCATTTCGAACTTGTTGTAATTTTTCATACATCGCACCTCGGACTTGTAAGTTTCGAGGTTTGGATTTTTTCTTTTATCAAATTACATCGCACATCGAACTGGTAAGTTTAGAGGTTTGAATTTTCTTTTATTAGATTACATCGCACCTCGAACTCATAATTTTAGAGGTTTGAATTTTCTGTTATTACATTACATCGCACCTCGAACTCGTAAGTTTAGAGGTTTGAATTTTCTCTTATCAAATTACATCGCACCTCGAATTCGCAAGTTTAGAAGTTTGAATTTTCTTTTATCAAATTACATCGCACCTCGAACTCGTAAGTTTAGAGGTTTGAATTTGGTTTTGAATTGTACCTTCGCATTTATGCCATGTGGGAGTACTTGGCCCCCATTCGAATATAGGTCGGCAGCACCTAAGTTGGATGTGTCATACTGGATCAAATATGATCAAACAATGGAAGTTCTTTCTTTGGATGAAGATGAGCTGTCTGATCGAAGCTCTTCTTCTAGGTGGGGATGAGCTGAGATGTAAGCTCGTCCTCTGTGCAGGGATGAATTGAGATGGAAGCTCTTCATCGATAGAGCGATGAGTTGTCTGATCAAAGTTCTTCCTCTAGCCGGGGTTGAGCTGAGATGTAGGCTTCCTCTAAGTGGGGATGAGCTGAGATGGAAGCTCTTCCTCTAGATAGGGATGAGTTGAGATGAAATTTCTTCCTCTGAGTAGGGATAAGCTGAGATGGAAGCTTTTCCTCTATATGGAATGAGCTGAGATTGAGCTTTTCCTCTTGGCGAGGTTGAGCTTAGATGAAGCTTTTTCTCTAGGCGGGGATGGACAGGGATGGAGCTCTTCCACTAGGCGAGGTTGAGCTATCTTGATAGAAGTTCTTCCTCTAGTCGAGGATGAGCTAAGATGGAGCTCTTCCTCTTGGCCAGGTTGAGCTATCTGATGGTAGCTCTTCCTCTAGTTAGGGATGAGCTCAAATGACGCTCCTCCTCAAGGCGGGGATGAGCTGAGATGGAGCTCTTCCTCTAGGCGAGGTTGAGATGAGAAGAAGCTCTTCCTCTAGGAAAGAATAAGTTGAGATGGAGCTCCTCTCTTGCGAGGTTGAGCTATCTTGATAGAAGCTTTTGCTCTATCCGAGGATGAGTTGAGATGGAGCTCTTCCTCTTGGCGAGGTTGAGCTATTTGATGGCAATTCTTCCTCTGGCCGGGGATGAGTTGAGATAAAGCTCTTCCTCTAGACGGGGATCAGCTGAGATGAAGCTCTTCCTCTAAGCAGAGATGAGCTGAGATGGAAGCTCTTTCTCGATGTGGGATGAGCTAAGATGAAGCTCTTTCTCTTGGCGAGGCTGAGCTAAGATGAAAATTTTTCTCTAACTCTAGCCGAGTTGATATAAAAACTCTTTTTTTATATGAGTTATTTGATATAAGCTCTTTATATACAGCGATGAGCTGCATAATTGAGAGCACTTCCTCTAGGCCGGGATGAGATAAGATAAAAGCTCTTCCTTTAGCTGGCAGGAATGAGTTGAGATAAAGCTTTTCCTCTAGACGGAGATGAGCTGAGATGAAGCTCTTTCTATAGGCGAATTAAGCTAGCTTGATAGAAGCTCTTCCTCTAGCCGAGGATGAGCTAAGATGAAGCTCTTCCTTTAGGTGGGGATGAGCTATCTTGATAGAAGCTCTTCCGCTAGGCAGGGAGGAGCTGAGATGGTGCTCTTCCTCTTGGCGAAGTTGAGCTATCTGATGACAGCTCTTCCTTTAGCTAGGGATGAACTGAGATGAAGCTCTTCCTTTAGGCGAGGATAAGGTGAGATGAAGTTCTTCCTCTGGGTAGGGATAAGCTAGATGGAGCTCTTCCTCTTGGCGAGGTTGAGCTATATTGATAGAAGCTCTTCCACTAGACGGGGATGAGCTGAGATGGCGCTCTTCCTCTAGGCGAGGTTGAGCTAGCTTGATAGAAGCTCTTCCTCTAACCGAGGATGAGCTGGGATGAAGCTCTTCCTCTTGGCAAGGTTGAGCTATCTGATGGAAGCTCTTCCTCTAGTCGGGGATGAGCTAAGATGAAGCTCTTCCTTAAGCGGGGATGATCTGAGATAAAACTCTTCCTCTACGCGAGGTTGAGCTATCTTGATAAAAGCTCTTCTTCTAAGCGTGGATGAGTTAAGATGGCGCTATTCCTCTAGGCAAGGTTGAGCTATCTTGATAGAAGATCTTCGTCTAGGCGGCGATGAGCTGAGATGGCGCTATTCCTTTAGGCGAGGTTGAACTGTCTTGATAGAAGATATTCGTCTAGGCGGCGATGAGCTGATATGACGCTCTTCCTCTAGGCGAGGTTGAGCTATCTTGATAGAAGCTCTTGCTCTTGGCAGGGATGAGCTTTGATGGCGCTCTTCCTCTAGGTGAGGTTGAGCTATCTTGATAGAAGCTCTTCCTCTAGTTGGGGAGAAGCTGAGATGGAGCTCTTCCTCTTGGCGGGGTGAAGCTATCTAATGATAGCTCTTCCACTACCCGGGGATGAGCTAAGATGAAGTTCTTCCTTTAGGCGAGGTTGAGCTATCATCATTTACACGCCAATTGCCTTGCTCGATCCTTGAGAACATCTCGGAGACCCCCGTTGAGACGTGCGTGTCATAGCTTAGTTTGATAGGAATGACTTAAAATGTCCTTCCCCACAGACGACACCAAATTTTACGCAAAAAATGTGACGATATATGACCTAGTCAAGGTCGGCCACTCGAAATATCTGGAGTTTCCTTGAGGAAGGAATGACCAACTCTAGAGGTAAAGGTAAGCTAGCTGGAATGAGCTGAAGTGTCTGGAATGAGCTGAAAAACCACTTGGCAAGGAAAGACCATAAGGGAACAAACACTTTAACACTCAATTCAGTTTGAGTCCGACCTCAATATGGAGACCGAGCTAGAATACCATACCTGACGGAAGAGTAAAGTACCCTATTTATAGGCTGAGGTACGCGACAAGGAATCCGACCGGCCGTTGAGCGTGTCGAGGTTCATATGATTGTTATCCAAAATTTGACTAAGTATGGAAGGTCATTCCTCCCTTGAATGATCTTCACGGAAGACCTTAAGGTTGGCCTTTAGGCAAAGCTATGATGAAGTCGGCCTTTATGGAAGATCTTTCGGTTGACCACCAAAGGGAAGATCTTCAGGCCACTTCAGGTCGGCCACCAAAGGGAAGACCTTCAAAGTTGGACTTTTTTCTGTCTTCCACGTGGCAGTACGATTTTCAACCCCAAGCATAGTATTTCATTAAATTTAAGTTGTTATATATATAACCACATTTAAATTCATTAATTAGCAATCGTTTGTTTTCTTATAAAATAAAAAAATAAGCAATTGTTTGTAATTATGATAACCAATGCCTTCGTTAAAATTTTATAATATATCCTTTATCTAATTTTCAAAAAGGAAAAAGGAAAAAAAAAATTTTCAAAAAAATTATTATAAAATTCTACTAAAATTATACAACTCTATCCATAGGTTAAATTTTAGATCTAGTCCTTCAATTTTCATCGTGTTTTACATTCCTCTTGGTCTCCCCCTAATTTTGCCTTGGAATAAAAAAGAATCCAAACTCATGAGTTTCAATACTCGTTTTCTGTTCACTGCTTCTAATTGCTAATGGGTGTCCCTCACTTGATTGTTTTTGTGGGGATTTTGTTTTGTTTCACTTTCAAACCCTGTTTGTGTTTGGTTACTGAGAAAGAAACATGAATCACATTATTTCTAACCTGTAGTGGAATGGAGATTCGACCTCTCAATCGAATTCATGTGCCTGCTCACCTATGTTTTGATTGGCTTAAATTTTCGCAATTGAATTACATAATGTTAGATATATGTTGAAGCTACTGATTGGCTAAGACCCAATTAAATGAGTTAATATTATGGCCTGGGAGTAATTATATTTTAAAAGTTCAAGGACCAGAGAGGAAGAAAATAAAATTTAAACGTTGAGTAGTTTCGAGTTAAGGTTTCTATGTTTTCTTTGCGTGTGTTTAGGAAGAGGGAGTGGCAGCCATGAAGGAGCAAAGGGAGTTCCACGACGAACAGTTATTTATTGAGGACTACAAAGAAATGGTCAAAAAAGATTCAAAATCTATGTTTACCCTCACAAACGCAGGGATCCCTTTGCCCGTTCTTTGTTGCCAGAAGACTTTGAGCCCTGATAGCACACTTTGTGAGCTACATTATTTCATGAGATTTATATTGAACTTATTTGTTAGTTTTCGTTTCTTCATGACAAATTTAAGCACATAAGATATATTTTGCAGGAATGAAGTATCAGAAAGAAACGAGACATATTTGGATCAAAATGAGAGAAAAATTAGAATCACAGTGACCAAGATGGAATAACAACAAGATTTGAAGCCAAAAACCTGAGGAGATAGCACCACGAAGAGCTTAGACCCTGTATATAACGCCATGGCGCTGCCGCGAGGAGATAGCCAAAAGCCAAGAATCCAAGAATCCAAAGTTTAAATTTCGCATTTTGGGAATTGTGTAGCGCCATGACCCTGTATATAGCGTCATGGCACTGTCGCAACGATTTTTTATAAATATAGGGTTTTTCAGCCGCCAAGGAGGGGGGAGTTTGGGAGAGGTTTTTTGGCAATTTGCCTTTTTGGCCAATTTGGAGGGCAAGAAGACCATTGGAGAGCTTAGAAAAGAGATTTTCAAGGCTCGGGATCGTAGAGCTCACTTCGAGGACGGACGATTGACACGTGGAACATAGTTTATTCTCCTTTGCCTTGATTTTTCTAGTTTTCTTATGGACTTCTCATTGTGATTTTATTGTTTTCCATTGAATATGAGAAGCTAAACCTGTTATCTTAGGGATTTATATAGCCATTGAACTTTATGCATTGATTGTTTAGTTTTCTTGATTGAATGTTTATAAATGTTTCATTTATGTTTCTCATGCTTAATGGCTTGAGTCTACTGGCCATAGATTGAGTGATTTTAGACTTGAAATCTTACTCTCGGGAGAGATGGTTTAGATTTAGAACTAGGTTGCATAACTAAAGGGATTTTAAGATCGGGAGATTTATAAGTCCTTTAGAGGTCGTTAGAAGACTTGATCAATAAAGTCTTTACTTGTTATAGAAACTAGATAGGGATATTGGTTTCTTAATTCGTAAGGAGAATTAGCTTGCGCCCGGGAGAGGCAGTTGAGATTTGAGAGTTCTTGGCCTATAGAATTAAAATTCGTTCAATCTTGGATAATTAAGTAGTTGGTTCATAGATTCGATAGGTGAAATTAATTTCCTAGGACCTTTCTCCCCATTGCTTTTATCTTTGTTATTGCATGTTTATTTGCTTTGATTATAGTATCCCATTCGGTTTTGATTCTCTAAATAAAATTGAGTGATTGTATCTGTGGTACTTGAGTGATCTAGAAATCCAATCCAGAGGACGATATCGGTATTGACTTACCACTTTATTAAAACTTGACCCGTACACTTGCGGTAAGTAATTTCTGCTACTAGTATTTGGAATAATTTCTGCTAGATGAGTGTTCTCTTAAATGCTGACTCCGGGACTTGAACAAGAAGCCCCACCCTCTCATTGGCCCTAGAGGGACTTCCGGTTATTGGTCGAACCATAACCAGGTTGTTCATTAGAGAAGCAGTGGTATTTAAGGAGTAAGATGTAACTGAGGGGTAAAACGGTAATTTGACCGAACTTGAATTACGAGCACTCGTGAAGGATTGATTTGTCATTAATGGTCGTATATCCATTGACACGAAAACATTCTACAGTGAGAAGAGTGCAACTGCGGGTCTTTAGTGGAGTGACCCGTACTTAACAAATGTTGATTAACTCGCTCAATGAGTTTAATCGATTAATCTCGCATCGTTGGAGTTTATGATCTGTAGGTCCATTAGGTCCCCTTGCTAGCTCATAACGGGTAAAACGAGGATCAAGTTTTTGGAAGAATTTGAACTGTTCAAATTATTTAAGGGATTATATGTATATTGATACATTATAATATATAGTTAATTCTAAATTAAAACTATATATTATGAGATAAATTATTTGAATGAGATTCAAATAAAATTAATATTAATAAGATTCGTATTAAAACTATAGGTTAAAAATAATGTGCATAAGATGTACATTACGACTATAGGTTATACGAGAGAGATGTATTTAAATAAGATTCAAATATATGGGTTTAATTAAATATGTGATATTTATTTTTAAATAATTAATTATTAATTATTTAATTATTTAATATTAATTTTAATTAACTAATTATTAATTAGATTAATAGTTAATAATTAAATTGATTAATAATTAATTCATTAATTAATTATTATGTTAATTAATTAAAAACTCTCCTACAAAATTGCAAGGGAGTGGGAAGTTAATATGACGTGGGGAGTTACCCACGTCATTTTTTTTTCTGTTTTGTTGTAGTATTGTGCTGCAACACAAAAAAAATAGAGAATTCCCAGTATTTCTCTCAATCTCATGCTCTCTCTCAGCTCCCTCTTTTTCCAAACAAATTGCTCCCACAAGCCTGATCCCTGTACCTAGAGGATAGCACAGAAGACCGTTTGGTGTTGTTCGGGAGATTGAATCATTGAAGAAGATTTCTTCAAAGATAAGGAAAAACCAGTTTTCCCCTATATTTTCATTCATGAACGTTTTGATTTTTTTCCCAAAAATCATGAACGATGGTCCGGTTCCGCTCCGGGATTCACATCCCTTCAAATCTACCATGGATAAATCGGGTGAAGCTAAGTCAAGTGTTGTTCAAGTTGTTTGCTCTTCTAGTTACTTCTTAACAGGCTACATTTCCCACAAGGATGTCATTCTGCCCCACAAGGAAATAAGACCCCCCAAATCTCGCTTCTTCAAATAGGTGAGGGTTATTCCCTATTCCTTGTTTTTACATAAATGAACTAGCTATCAAACGGGACCTAATTAACTTTTGTTTTGAATGCTATGTTGATGACTAATTGTGACTTGTTTTAGGACAAGGTTGGCATCTTTTGCTGGAGCAATGAACTCCCCGACGCGTTAAGAGCTTGTTCGAGTATGGGGGTAAGGACTCAGAGATCTTTGCTCATTGGGGTCGGCTTAGGACACCTTATTCTGACGAGCTACTCAAGAGCAAGTTTTGCCTTCATGTAAAAGACTTTGAAGTGAACACCGCACGAGTTGGAGACTCTATCTTCTAGGGATGCATTCCCGTGATCATCGCCAACTACTATGACCTCCCGTTTGGTGACATTTTGAACTGGAAGAGCTTCTCGGTAGTCGTAACGACGTCGGATATCCCAAGGCTGAAGGACATCTTGAAGGGAATTAGTGATGAGGAATATCAAATGCTTGAAAGTAATGTGTTGAAGGTGCACATACACTTCAAATGGCATCCTTCTCCTGTTGATTATGATACTTTCCATATGGTATGTATCAACTATGGGTATGGAGAACGTCGGTTCGAATTCCGTTGACGGATTAGAAATGATCAATGATCGATCTTCTAAACTATATGCCTGGTTATCCTTGTCATTATATTATATCATGTTCATCAAATTTGTATGATAAGTTGTTTCTTTGATTCACAGTTCTTGATACTTGCTGTTGATGTTCATACAAACTGAATAAGATTCTTTGACTCTAACTTGCCTGAAACTCTTACAAAACGAATTTTGTGTACATTCCACAACTTTCCACTCCTTTTCCCTCGTTATTCAGGGTCATTTGGCACCTTCTCTTTTCTTATCTTCTTTTTTGTTTCATGTTTATTAATAAGGGAAAAGGAGGTATATAGTATTTGTGTCTTATTTCTTACCTTTTTTCTCCTTTCAATTGCTTCTTTTTTTTCAAAATTTAAAATTAAAAAAATATAATTTTACATGAAAACAATTTTTTAATATAAAAATTCACAACCAAGTTACAAATTTGGTCCAAGGTTTGGGCATAGTTTTAATTTACATAAAATCTCCCCCATAGAGTATTTGTAGGGTTAATATTTTACAAATGTTCAACCTTATAATCTATACTTTTAGATTTCCAATTTTAAAAGAGAATTTTTTGTTACCAAATTACCCTCAATTATGATCCTCATTCCACATTTACTAATTTAATTAAATTTATGCTTTCCAAATCAATCGATTCTCATTTTAGGTGTTGATGTCAATTTTTGGGCTAGAGTTGCGTCTGGTGCCACATAGGTGCCACAAACTGTAACGCCCCGAGTCCCTCAGGTCAGTTAATCTCGAATCGGGAGATTTTTTTTTCATTTAAATTTCAAAGTGAATGCTAATTTAATTTATCGATAATTATTGTTTAATTTATCGATAATTATCGGGCTCTAACAATCCAATTAAATGTTTATTAACCGAGCTTGGTATGTTGGGTCTTGGGTTGAGGGAATGGACTTGGGTTTGGGCTTGGATGATTGGGCTTAATGGGGAAATTGTTTTAAATCAAAACAAAGGGGAAAACCCTAAAACTTTTATTTTTTTTCCTCTTTCCCTCCTTTGTTTCTTAGCCGACAGCCACCCCCCCCCCCAGTTTTTCTCCTTCTTCTTCTTGTTCAGCCGGCAGCTCCCCTCTTGTTCTCCGGCGAGGCAGCACGACAGCGGCGAGCTTCCTCCCCGACGGCAGCGGCAAACGGTGGACCCTCCCGTCCCTCAACGATTCCGACGGCGGCGGCCTGAAGCAGCGTGCGGCGGCGAGAAGAGCAGCGAACCCGGTGGACTCGAGGAGTTGCGGCGATTTCCAGAGGCGCCGGTGTCGTGCAGTGGCGGCGCGTGACCTTTCCTGCGTGCAGCAAACTTCGACCGCCCCGAACAGTCCGAACTCGTGAAGCCCAACGAGTTTGGTGACGTTTTCCGGCCTCCCGATGACGTTCGACGTTGGTCCCCTCTTATTCGAACCCAAATCGGCATTACCCACTCTTTTCGGAATGGGTTCGGCATTGACCCACCTCTAATCGGACCCAAATCAGCATTACTCATCACCTTTAGACGTCGGGACAGCAAGCTTAAGGCCTTTTTGAACTCAGATCGGGAGCCCGAACCCCTTCGACGTCAACCCACTCCTAACCCAAGTTGTTTTAGTGTGGGTTAGTAGGTAACGACTCTACCTAAACTCGGTTTCGTTTATAACTAAATGTTTCTAATTGGTTACTAACCTCGAGATCGTGCTCTTTTGTAGTAGGAAGTGCTCAACCAGCTTAGGAGCTTTAGGACAAGTGTTTGTAAGTAGCACGGGGTGGGTGCGTGTGTTGGTGTTTATTATTTAGTTGTCGATGTACTATTTATGATGTTGAAAATGGTTCTGATACGATGTTGTGTGGTGTAACTCTCGTTTATGTTGGTTTGTATGTCTGAGTAGTGTTGGATGTTCGTTGGTGATAGTAGTAGAAACTTTGTATTGTTGAGCTGCTGAGATCTGTTGTGGAATGATGTGTGTTTGCAGGGAATCTTCGTTAAAATAAATATTATGGTGGGAATGTTGTTGTCTGAAATCTGTATGAAGTGTTTGGCATGTCTTATGAGTTTTTGATTATATTTAGCAATGATTAATGTTTGCGGATGTTGGATAATGAGTGCTTGAGTGATTTGTGTTGGACTGATGTCGTTAAAAAAAATCGTTGACTATGCTCTGTTATAACTGAGCTCACTGTGGCGCTGTTGTTGAAAATTGATATATTGTGGAAGCATGTTTGGTTTACTGTTTTGCTATTAGAATGATGTTTATGTTGGGGAAGCTTGCTGATTTGTGTTGGTGAGCTGAGAGATGCATTAAGGTCATACTAGTGGTGGTGTTGTTGATGAGCGTTGTGGTGGTTGGTGTTATTAGGGAAGTAGTACCGAAATCCTGGCGGAAGGCTAGAATTGATATGTGGAGTTATGACAGTTACGAAGTGAATGGGTGAGTGTCAGGGCCTCGGGTATAAATGGTCAAGGGCTGATACGTCACTAATTGGGTATCGAGGCCTCGGGTATAAATGGTCGGGGGTCGATGCAAGGAGTCTTTCGAAAGGAGAACTATTGGGGCCTTGGGTATAAATGGTCAAGGGCCAATAGATTGTAAGACATCGAGGCCTCGGGTATAAATGGTCGAGGGTCGATGCACTAGTGTCGGGGCTCTGGGTATAAATGGTCAGGGGCTGACACTACCAACAGAACGGTCTTGGAAGCTTGGATGGATGAGATGAACCTAGAGTTGCCTGAAGCGCTAGGGCGCCATGTGAACTGTAGTTGGTTTGTTTACGATTGTGGTTAGCATCGGGTTAATTAGAACACGTTCATGATCGAATGTATGATGTCATTGTGGAGCATGTCTATAGTTGTTCGCATACTGTAATGATAGAGCATGACGATGTATGTTTCCCTTATGTTTTGAGCATGATGATGTATGTTTTCTTTATGGTTTTTGAGCGTGATGTGTGTGTGTGCTTGATGATGGCTACTTACGGAGTATATATTATATACTCACCCCCCCTCCCCTTCTACAATGATTGTTTCAGGTGAAGGACTCGAGGGTGACCTTGCTGATGGGACGGGGGAGACCTGACAAACGAGGACTATAGGCTGCTTAGTTTTTCTTATTTAGTCTAATTCTTTTGTTATGGCCTTATGTTGTGGCCAATAAACGGGTTATGTACCTTTGACTAATTGGGATATTTTTCCTTGTTGTTAGTTATGCCTCGGGTTAGGTGCCTATTTGAGCTTTATCCCATTTGCTTAGAATCATTTAGATTGAATAATAAACTCGCCTCGTGAAGTAGTTCACGAACGTTGTTGCATTTTTTTTAGATTGGTTTACCGTTAATTTGATGAGGTTTGTAGCTTGATTTTATAAGTTTATGTTCAAAGGAAGTTGGCAAGTTGTAATCGGGGCTAAAACTGATTAGTTGGGTAGTTCATGTGACCTAGAGGTGCACGAGATTTCTGGGTCGTTACACAAACGCCTTCACCTCTACGATTTTGGTTGCTTACACTTATCTTACACCTCTACGTCTGGTGCCACATAGGAACCCTTTACAGCCAGCATATTTGTCGTGGATCTACCTAAAAGATTCAAAAGACCTCGTATGGATAAATATGACAGATCCGCAGATCCCGTAGACCATGCCACGTCATACCATGATGCGATGCGGCAGGTGGGGTACAATGACACCGAACAGTGTAGACGCTTCTTAGGAACCTTCATTGGTCCTGCTCGGCAATGGTTTCAGTACCTGCCCCCGCATTTAGTTGGAAGATATCAAGATCTAGCGAGTAAGTTCGTGGACCAGTTCCATTACTCCTATACCAACCGGCAAACGGAAACCTATCTCTCTTGATCAAGCAAAAGCCAGACAAGGACATGAAATCATATGTCGCTCGCTTCACAAATGAAAGGCTTCAAGTACCCAACTGAAATGAAAGTGTGGCCCTATGGGCGCTGTAACGCCCCAAGAATTTCACAATTTCCAAACAGGGACCGTTACTGAGACTACCTAAAATTTTCACATAAACAAGAGAATTATCTTTGCAACAATACTAAGCAATAAAGCTACCACGCTTCTCCTGCGCTACTCTAATTTTCAACACACACGAGAGCTTGAACAATTAGGACAACAACACTAAAGATTTAAGAGAAACTCACATCCTATACCGATAAACCATTTAATACTGACTTCACATTAACCAAGCTCTTCAAGGAAACTTTTACTAACTATAAACCTTCCATTAAATGAATATTAACATCTCTAATGGCAATGAAGCAAAAACTATTTCAAGTACGATCAACTTAAACAAATGTGTTCATAAATATCCTACGTAAGTTACAATTCCGTAGTTCAAGAAGCTAACAAAATTAATGCTCTAAAAAGAATAATAAATCGGCAACCTTACAACATCCTTTAGACAATAATACTAAACAAAACCAACCACTAACAACTCAACTACAAGATTAAATAGCCACAACTATCCTAACTAAAAGAAATTAATTTCACGCAGCATAGTTAATGGTCTTTCCGATCAAGCCTCCTCCTCGTCATCACCATCCCAAGAGCTAGCTCGATACCTGCAAACTGGAGGGGAAAAAGAGGGATGAGTACAACTACAGTACTCAGTAAGCAGCCCTTATGTAACGACCCATAATTTCCCACACAATTCTAGGTCACGTTAACTACCCAACTAATTAAACTTAACCCCCAAATACGTCATGCCAACTCCCTATACAAACAAATATATAAAATCAAGTTCCAATTCTCATCAATTTAACGATAAATCAATCTCATAGAATATCATTCAACAACATTCGTGGACCACCACACGAGGCAAGTTTATTATTCAAACTAGGCAAAACTCAATGAATGAAAAAAACTAGAATAGGCACCTATCCCAAAATGAAATTAACAACAAGGGGGAATCTCCCAATTATTCAAATCGAACAAATAGTTTATTGGCCATAACATAAGGCCTCAACCAATGACTTAAACTAAACAGGAGTAACTAAGCAGCCTATGGTCCTCGCTCGTCATGTCTCCTTCGTCCCATCACCATGGTCACCCCCGACTCCTTCACCTGAAACAATCATTGTAGGGGGGTGAGTATATAAAATATACTCCGTAAGTAGCCCTCACCAACACACACACACATCATGCTCAATAATATCATGAAACAATCGTAGTCATGCCTTTCAACACATTACACATTCAAACATAAACACATTCCATAAAAATTTAGTGACAATCACAACCAGTAAACACATTAACAACCAACCTCTAGTCTCCCTAACACCCCAAGTACCCACATACTTATCTCAACTATCCTAACCTTCCACAGCTATCCACTTCGAATAGAGTCGGCCCCTGACCATTTATACCCAGGGCCCCG
Source organism: Momordica charantia (assembly GCF_013281855.1). Classification (NCBI taxonomy): domain Eukaryota; kingdom Viridiplantae; phylum Streptophyta; class Magnoliopsida; order Cucurbitales; family Cucurbitaceae; genus Momordica; species Momordica charantia. Next base: position 6,760,902 of record NW_028275161.1, on the reverse strand, counting down.
ACCCTACTGCATCGGCCCTCGACCATTTATACCCGAGGCCCCGATAACTTCACCGTCTATTGGCCCTTGACCATTTATACCCAAGGCCCCAATAGTCTTCCTTCCGAAAGACTCCTCGTATCGACTCTCGACCATTTATACCCGAGGCCTCGATACTCCGTTAGTGACGCATCAGCCCCCGGCCATTTATACCCGAGGCCCTGACACTCACTCTTTCATTTCTTCCAAAGAAAATCCAACCTTCACCAGAGTCTTACAATACACTTTCTTTTACCACTAACCCTGCATCATTCAACTCACGAGTACAGTTCAGCATGCTTTCACAACTTTATCAACTTTCTAATAACGAAATAACAACCCTGTCATGCTCAATATCCAACCTCATTATTTAACCAGTATTACTAAGAATAGTAGCTCGCTAAACACGCCGAACAAAACATACATATCCAGGCACAAACATTACCAAAATAACAACCCAATCATGCTCAATATCCCACATCATTATTTAACAAGTATTACTAAGAATAATAGTTCGCTAAACACGCCGAACAAAACATACATATCCAGGCAACCAACATCACCACAGTAATACTCACAATTTAGCAAAGCAGAAAACTCACCATTTTTTATCGACAAATACCCAACACCATTCCAAGTATATCGACTACCACAACGAAAATTATTTAGCACAATGACACCACAAAATTAGCATTAAACGTCACAAAATCAGCACATTAGAGACCACCGAGCATACATTAACACACGCACACGCCCCTTGTCTACTTACCCACAACCGTGCCCTTAAGTTTTGCGTCGACCTCACCCTAAGCACACCAAAACAAAAAATACGCACGTTACGTACGTTATTTATCCTTCGAAATTAACTCTAAAAGGGTTCGAATGACGCATTACCACCAAAACCGACTTCGTATATATGTGGGTCACCTAGATCTAACTCGCGAAGGTGTGGGTAGCTTGAATCAAGCTTCGAACGGATGTGGGCCACCACCAAACGTCCTAAACACCGCTATAACGTACAAATTCTACCGTCGTTCCGCTGCTGTACCGTTGTTCGCCCTACGCCGCTGTGAGGAGGGGGGCCGCGCCGCCGCTGTACCCGTTACGAAGCGCAGTCGCTGGAGCGCCGGGAGTCGCTGGCCGCCGCTACTCGAACGCCCCCAAGGGAAGGTCACGCCCGACCGCCGCTGCTCGAACGCTGCAAGGTCGCGCCTGGCTGCCGCTGCTCGTGGAACCCGTACGCAGAACCGCCGCGACGTCGCACGCACAAGAGAACGCCGGAGGAGGGAGGCTGGGTCGCCGGAAAACACAGGGGGGGCGGCTGGGTCGAAAAAGAAGAAGAAAATCGGGGGGGGGGGGGGGGGGGGGGGGGGGTAGAAGAAGAAGAAGAAGGGAGAAAGTGTTTTGGGCTAGGGTTTCTATTTTTTTTTCTTTTGCTTTGTTTTAGTTTGTTTTAAAACTAAATTACCTTAATGGAGGCCCAATCATCCAAGTCCAAGAGAAAGGAGTCCATTCCCCTTAAAACAAGACCCAACATACAGAGTTCGGTAATTATTAATTTAATTGGATTTTAGAGCCCGATAAATATAGATAAATTCAATTAACATTCACTTTAAAAATTAAATGAAAAATCTCCTGATTCGAGACTAACGAACCTGAGGGACTCGGGGCATTACACCTTATCTGATGGGTCACGCACAAACAGCATACTTATCAAGGAACAACGTGTCATGCTTATTAAAGAATCAACACACACACATCATGCTCAACCAAATCATGAAACATTCAAAGTCATGCTTTTCATCACATTATGCATTCAAACATAGACACATTCTATAAAATTCGGTGACAACCACAACCAGGAACACATTAACTACCAACCTCTAGTCTCTCTAACATCTCAAGTACCTCTATGCTTATCTCAGCTATCCTAGCCTTCCACAGTTAACTCCTTCGAGTAGAGTCGGCCCCTGACCATTTTCACCCAGAGCCCTGACACGGCTGCATCGGCCCTCGACCATTTATACCCGAGGCCCCGATGACTTCACCATTTATTGGCCCTTAACCATTTATACCCAAGGCCCCAATAGTGTTCCTTTCAAAAGACTCCTCGCATCGACCCTCGACCATTTATACCTGAGGCCTCGACACTCATCCTTATCCAATATTGGTGTATCGACCCTCAACCGTTTTTACCCAAGGCCTCGATACCCAAATAGTGAGGTATCAGCCCCCGACCATTTATACCCGAGGCCCTGACACTCACCCATTCACTTTCTCCAAGAATCCAACTCTCACCAGAGTCTTACTATATACTTTCTTAAGCCACTACCCCTGCATCTTCCAACTCACAAATACAATTCAGCATGCTTCCACAACATAGACAACCTTCTAATAATGAGATAACAACCCAATCATGCTTAATATCCAACATCATTATTTAACAAGCATTACTAAGTATAATAACTCACAAAACCCGCCGAACAATTCATACATATCCAGGCAACAAACATTACCACAGCAATACTCAACAGTTTAGCAAAGCAGAAATCTCACCATTTTCATCGACAAATATCCAACACTACTCCAAGTATTTCGGCTAACACAACGAGAATTATTTAGCACAATGACGTAACAAAATTAGCATTAAACGCCACAAAATCAGCACATTAGAGACCATTTAGCATACATTAACGCACGCACACGCCCCTTGTCTACTTACTTTGTTATGTCTCAATACTCTCACAAGAGTCCTACTTGCTACTACGCCATGCCTCATGCATCACCAATCTCATAGCAGTCCAATATGCGATACGCCAAAATGATCATATGTAAAAAACCAATCAATTTAAAATAGTCCAGCATGATCCAGCAGCTCCAACAGGCATCGTTCATAGAAAGGCACAACCAACAACTTAACCAAAATATAATTGATAAGTACCCAGCATACATCAAACACAACCGATTTCTCATAAATATTCAATATGCTTTCGAAACAACAGATTATAGTACCGGTATACAAATTTCATCATGAAAACCAATTAGAACATAATAACAATTCAATCATAGTCATCCAAGATTACCTGGCTACAATTGATTCACACAACCACATAATTTTCCCAAGATATATCAACAGTTTTATCAACAATGACGTTTACTAAATGATAACAACGACAAGCAACATGCAAGTATCACACATGGGCACACAAGCAAACAACCATATCATATCAGCACACAAAAACCAATCCCTCCAGTAAGAAACTACTTACTCAAGGTCCCAAACTGCTACTAAGCTCGTCGAAGGGTTCCTAAATCCAAAAGCATCCAAACTTGATTAGAGTTCATACTAGAAACACTTAAGTTGGATCGAAACTAAGCTTAGGTGATTCGTTACCTAATAACTCCCCCTAAAACCTCTTGGGTTAGGAGTGGGTCGAAGCCGAGGATGTTCAGGTTCCCAAAATCGAGTTCCAAAGGCCAAAAGCTTCTTGGTCCGACGCCAAAAAGTGATGGGTAACGCTGATTTAGGTCCGATTTGAGGTTGGTCAGCACCGAACCAATGCCGAATAGAGTGGGTATCTTGAGTTGAGCGTCGGTTGAGTATGGGTAGGGGTCAAAAGTTGTTGGAATGAAGAAATCATCACCAATCCGCCAATGTTTTCGTCATAATCATAGCACAGGTCGTTGGAGACGCCGATTCGTGTGCTGGCCACGGAATAAGCATCGCCACCGTTGGGTTCGGGGTCATCGAAGTTGCTGCACGCAAAGAGAACAACACTGTGGGTCGTGGGTCGTCGGGTTTGGTGCAGACCACGCCGGAAATCGCAAGCGTTGTTGCTGTGATGGTGGATTCGTGAGGATGCGTTGCCGTGGAGTTCGTTTGCGTCGCTGTCGCTCACCGGAGAGCTGCACGGAGTTGGGCCGCTGCTCGATGCCAGCCGCCGCCGTGTCCTGCTTCGCCGGAGAAGAAATCCCAAGGGGTCCGGCGGCTGGTTTGGGAAGAAGAGGAAGAAGAAATCAGGGGGGGCGGCTACAAGGACAAGGAGGGGGAAAGATAGGCCACTTAGGGTTTTCTTTGTTTTATGTTTATTTTATTTAATTTGCTTTTAAACCAAAAAGCCCACATTCCCAATTTTTAAAGAATCCTCTTAATTAGATTTTAAAAATGAAAAGCCCAACTCCCAACTCTAATGGAAAGCCCATGGGCTAGAGGGAACTAGAATTCTATTTTCAAATAGTTCTAACGGCCCAAAACAAGAAACCCGAAATTTCACGTTAGTAGTTAAAATAAAACTCACAATAATTCGAGATAAAATAAGTAACTTCAATTCTAAGAACCAAGAATAATAATTCAAAGAAAAGTAGAATTTATGAAGGAAAATCCTAAAACCCCTGAATTTAAGATTTAACTAAAAATCTCCTACCCAAGTCGAGAACTTAAATTATCTTAATCCAATGAAATTAAACTTAATTCTAATTTAGCCAAAAGTTAGAATTTCAAAATTATAAAATCCAAGAATTAAAGTTATCAACTTAGGGAAAGATCCAAAGACACTATTTATCTCTTAAAATAAACGAGTCAGAGAACGCGGGGCGTTACAGGCGCTCTTTTAGGGTATCAGAGAAAGGAAGCTTGTGCGCTCGCTCGACGAGTACCTTGCCAGGTCCATGATTGAGCTTACGGCCAGGATTAACAGACACATAGCAGGGGAGAAAATGCTCGCGACACAGCCCTTAGACAAAAAGCCAGGCGATGCGGCTCGATGCGATAAAGGGAAATCGGTGGAGAGGTCGGTTGCGAAAAGAGAGTCCAGCGGGACTTGGCCGGACTCTGAAACCGACCGACCACAATGATACGAGAAGTATACTCCCATTTGTATCCCAGTACTTCAGATACTGGCTCGAATCGACGGGACCCCCGTCGACAATCTACTACAGTGGCCAGAATGCTCCAAGAGCGACGCTGCCAAAAAAGATAAAAGCAAATATTACAAATTTCATCGAGATCACGGACACGACACCGCCGACTGCAGATACCTCAAGGATCAGGTCAAATCCCTGGGCCAAAGAGGATACCTGAATCACTTCGTCGGTGAGGGCTTAGACCGGGGCGCCGTAGACAAAAGTATAACGGGGGCAAGGCGCAATCGAAGCCAAAGTCCCCAAAAAGGACGATCGCCCATCGGCTATCCTCACCATCAGTAGAGGATCGGCAGGGGGGAGTCCAGTAACAAGTGGAAGGCCTGAGGGAAGCCTAGAACGTTGGAGGTCCTAGCCATAAAGTTTGCCGACACCGGCTAGTAGTGACCTTCACAGACGAAGAGGCGAATGCCCAGCTCCACAACGATGCTCTCATGGTTGTGGCAAGGATTGACCATGTACCCACGCACCGTGTGCTGGTGGAAGGATGGAGCTCGACAAACGTTCTTCCCTTGGTGCTGCTACGCACGCTTAGGTGGGACGCCACGAAGCTAAAGAGGTGTGTGTCATCACTGGTTGGCTTCTCCAGCGAACGAGTCTATCCTGGGGGCAGCATCGACTACCCCTAACCCTGAGGGAGGGTAAAAAGGCTGTGACGCGGGTTGAGGAGTTTGTGGTAATAGATGGTCCCCTTATAATGCCATCATTGGGAGACCGGCGATACACCAATTTAGGATTGTTCCGTCCACTTATCAACAAACAATGAAATTCCCCACCCTTGGCGGGATGAGAATGCTGGATGGACAACAGTAAACTTCGTGGGAATGTTGTGCCACCACTACGAAGGAACCAAAAATAGTGGGCGCTATTCATGCTCTAGCAGCCGAGCCCGAGCCCGGCACCTCCATGATCGGAGTTATTTTGATGTACTCAACCCTACCACAAGTGGGTTAGGCAACCCTTGTACGAACAAGCACCTCCTAAACACATACGGCAACACTTAGTACACACACAAAGAATCACCCAAAGGGAAGAAGAAGGGACTTACCTTGAAGGTCAAGGCTTTGGACAGAGGGAACTTATTCTAGATCCAAAGTGAAACACTCCACAAGTGTGATGACCAACCTAAACTTGCATGTTTCAAGGGTTTTGTGCAACTTGATCAATAAGCACCAATGCTCACGGTTTTGGGAGTAAAGAGGAAAGCTCAATGGCTATTTTCATTCATCAATAATCCAACCTTTTAAAAGTACAAGAAGAAGCCTATAAATAGGCAACTTGATTTTCTCTAAGGAAAAATACATTAACTAAAACTAGACTAAACTAGTTACAATGGGAAATAACTAAGTTACACAAAACCTTGCACTTGGGCCTAAAGGCAATTAGCTACAAATTGAGCCTAAAGGAAGGGTAAAATAAGTATTACAAAGAAACACAACATTTAAGGTTTAAACTCTAAATAAACCCTAAATAATACTTAAAATGGAGTCTTCAACTTTAGGTATTCCAATTTGGCTTGTAGCTTCTTTCTCAATATGTTCTTCCTCCTCATTCAGCTTAACATTCGAAATGTTAAAGTGGAGATTTCCTTCCTCTTTGTTGCAGTCTAGCTTGACCGTAAGAAGTAAGTTTTGAACTTTCTTGTTGATGGACTCTTGCACTTTTTTGGTTTGCAACCTCGTGATCGGTCCTCTTGGTAGTGTTTGGTCTCCTTGATGCACATCATCCCCTCCCTCTTAAAGAGGGTTCGTCCTTGAATCCAAGTCATTCCCTACGTCAAAAAGGCTAAGGTCAAGTACATTGAAGGTAGAATCAACTCTATACTAGGTCTAGCTTGTATGCATTATCATTTATTTTTTATCAAGCACTTGGTATGGTCCATCACCTCTTGGATTTAGCTTGGAGCTCCTCTCATTGGGAAATCTTTCTTTCCTTAGATGAAGCCACACCCAATCTCCTTTCTTGAAGATCATTGGCTTGCGGTTTTTGTTGACATTTGAAGCTATCTTCAAGTTTAATCTTCTTCTTGATTTCTTGGTGAACTCGTTGCATCTTTGCTACCTTTTCCTCGGCTTCAACACTAGCAAACTCATTAGATGGCAAAGATATTAAATCAAGAGAAGTCAAGGGGTTAAAACCGTAAATAACTTCAAAAGGGGAATGTTGAGTTGTGCTATGCATGGCTTGGTTGTACGCAAACTCAACAAAGGGTAAACAATCCTCCCAATTAGTTAAATTATTGTTTATAACCACTCTAAGGATTGTGACCATGGTTCTATTTATGACTTCAGTTTGCCCATCGGTTTGGCGGTGACATGTGATCGAAAATAAAAGTTTAGTCCCAATTTACCCCATAACACTCTCCAAAAGTGGCTCAAAAATTTTACATCTCTATCACAAGCAATAGTTCTAGGAATGCCATGTAACCACTTCTGTAAAGAATAAATCGGTGATATACTTAGCGTCATTTGTTTTTGCACAAGGTATGAAATTAGCCATTTTGCTAAGCCTATCTACCACAACAAAGTCACTATCCTTTCCTCGTTTACTCCTAGGCAAACCTAAAACAAAATCCATTGATATATCAACCCAAAGAGCATTAGGGATCGATAGTGGGGTATACATACCATGGGGCTTTAACCTTGACTTTGCTTGTAAACAAGCCAAACATTGTGCGAACATCCTTTACCATCCGTGGCCAAAAGAAATGTTCGGCCAACATGTCTAAAGTCTTCTTTTCTCCAAAGTGTCCCATGAGTCCATCTTCATGAGCTTCCTTTGTTAGTAGCTCTCAGATTGAGCCACTAGGAATGCACAACTTGTTGTCCCTAAACAAGAAACCTTCAAACAACATGTAATGTTCATTAGCAATACCTTTGTTATAAGCCTCAAGAATTGGTCCAAAGAAACGGTCATCAACATACAATAGTTTAATGTGCTCAAATCCTAGGACTTTTGTGTCTAAAGTAGAAATTAGCGCATACCTTCGAGATAGAGCATCGGCTACCACATTCCCCTTACCCTTTTTATACTTAATCACGTATGGGAACATTTCAATATACTCTAACCACTTAGCATGCCTACGATTTAATTTATCTTGGCTCTTTAAGTGTTTCAAACTTTCATTATCCATATGTATAACAAATTCTTCAGGCCATAAATAATGTTGCCAAGTTTGAAGAGCTCTTACCAAAGCATAGAGTTCCTTGTCATACGTAGGGTACCTCAATGGAGCTCCACTCAATTTCTCACTAAATACATCAATGGTTTGCGTTCTTGAGTGAGAACCGTTCCAATGCCTACACCACTTGCATCACATTCAATCTCAAAGGTTAAGTCAAAATTAGGTAAAGCAAGTAAAGGGGCTTGACATAACCTATCCTTCAAAGTGGTGAAATCTCGCTCTTGTGCCTCACCCCAAGAAAAATAAACATTCTTTCTAACCAATTCATTCAAGGGTGAAGTAAGAGTACTAAAATCCTTAATAAATCTACGATAAAAATCGGCTAACCCATGAAAACTTCTTACCTCTCCCACACATTGGGGTGTAGGCCACTCCTTTATGGCCATAATCTTCTCCTCATCAACCTCCACACGATTTTTGGAAATGACAAATCCTAAAAATTTAACCTTTTCCAATCAAAAACAACATTTTTGGAGGTTAGCATAAAGGCTTTCGGCCCTCAAAGTTTCCAACACATCTTTGACATGTCCTACATGTTCTTAAAATGATTGAGAGTAAATAAGTATGTCATCAAAATACACAACCACGAACTTACCCAAGAACTTTCGAAGAACATGATTCATCAAACGCATGAATGTGCTAAGTTCATTAGATAATCCAAACAGCATGACTAACCATTCATACAAACCAAACTTAGTCTTGAAAGTGGTTTTCCACTCATCTCCTATGTGGATTATAATTTGGTGGTAACCGGATTTCAAATCTATTTTGATGAATAAACGACATCCATGAGTTCATATACCATGTCATCTAGCCTAGGAATGGGATGCCTATATTTGATTGTTATCTTGTTAATGGCACGATGATCAACACACATTCTCCATTTTCCATCTTTCTTAGGAACTAAAAGTACCGGGACACTACATGGAGTAAGACTCTCCCTTACATACTCGAGGGCAAGGAGTTCATTCACTTGCCTTTGGATTTCCTCTGCTTCCTTGGGGTTAGTCCGATAGGCCGGTCGGTTAGGGATGGGAGCCCCGGTGATGAAATCGATCTTGTGTTCAATCTCTCTCAATGGGGGTAGTCCTTTTGGAAGTTCCTTAGGAAAGACATCCTTGAATTTCTGTAAAAGTTCATCAAACTCTCTAGGCAAAGTAGGTTCAACATCATTAGTGACCAAACATGGTCCTTTACATATTAACATAAGAAAAGCCTTTTGAGAAAACAAAGCTCCACATACCTCATGAGCCCTTGCAAGTAAGTTTTTACCTTTATGATTCGCCTCATCCTTGCTGCTACCTTTTTTCTCTTCCTTGGTCTCAGCCTCCTCTTTTCTTTTCTCATGTTTCATTTGATCAATTTGTAGCTCTTTTGGAGACAAAGGAAGTAATGTAGTTTTCTTACCTTTATGAATGAAGGTGTATCGATTAAGGTATCCATCATATTTCACCTTCTTGTCAAATTGCCAAGGCCTCCCTAAAAGCAAGTCTCCCGCTAACATAGGTACAACATCACAAAGAACATCATCATTATATTTGCCAATAGTTAACGAAACAAGAGCTTGCCTACTTACCTTGATGTCGACGTTGTCATTGAGCCATTGCAACCTATAGGGTTTAGGATGGGCTGTAGTTCCTAGCCCTAAACATGACACAAGTGTGGTGCTTACCACATTAGTGCAACTTCCATTGTCTATAACTAGGCTACATGTTGTATTCTTGACTAGGCATCTAGAGTAAACTAGGTTCTCCCGTTGATCCTCTAGGTGATCTTCCTCGGCCAAGGTACGAAGTGCTCTCCCAGTTACTAAGGTTAAGACATGAGTGACTGGTGGTTATGCTGAACGCACGCACTAGGCGTGGTAACAATTCTATAGATGCAAGTGCACACCTGTCAGAGTAATATAAAATGGATAGAGTATCCAAGTATCGATCCTCGAGGACTTCTAAATAATTTCCAAACTCTAAAGTTTTAATGAATAGTGAACGTTGAAATGAGTGATTCTTGTAAAATGGGAAGTGGTCACAAATAATGGTTTTGGATTTGGGATTTGGTCTTATAATGGTAAAACCTAGCCCGAATTACTTCAAGTTAGCCAACAAAGAATCAAGGATACGCTAAGGACGATATGCAGTTTACTTTAGGAACCAACGACTACGCTTTTCACTTGACTTATGTCTAAGCAAGTTCAAAGTCCTAAGACATTCCCTACTATATCTATTATGAGAGATATCTTAGTTTTAGGATGGAAATAGTCGCAACCTCGGGCTAAGGTCCTATGTCTAGGCTACTTAACCGGAACCCTTATGTCTAAGGCGCTCATCTCCTCGGTTTAACCACTTTACAATTCAAATAAGCAACCTTTTCAGTATTGACTTGTTAAGACTTACAGTGGCCTTCTCTAAATCCTAACATTTTGGGAAAACATGTTGAGCAATGAATGGAAAGCAAAAACACTACTTCTTAGCAACCCTTTTTAGAAATAAAAGGCTAACTATCCATAACCGGGCTAGAGACAAGAATTTAGAAAGACATATTAAAGAAAATACAGCAAGTAAAATGGTTCAATGTGAATTGCATGTGTGAAAAACAAAAGTTAACTAACAGAGAGTTTTTCTCGGGATTGAGAGCTTCGCCCTTCTCTTTCAAGCAAGGGGGAGTGTCACGTGCTCTTTCCTCCAAAAACACAACTCTCTTAACTAAAAATAAAGTAAAGGCAAAGGGAAGATAAGCAAAGTGCTGGATTTTTATATATTTGAATAAGTAGAAAATAACTAAGTACAAATGGAAACAAAACAAAGCTCAATAAAGGAATGTAAAGTGCTCGGGATTTAAAAACCAAAAGCAACTAATGAAAGCAACTCAAAAGTACTTAGAAAGCAACAAAGAAACACTAAAAATGATCAAGAGAAGGAAGCAAGGCTAGATGCATTTGGTGGAGAAGTTGCTGGAATTTATAGCTGTGCAGAATTGGTTAGGTAGGTCCTAAAACGATGGTGAATCACCCATTTCCAACTCTTTTGACTGACTAAATCGTGCTCAAACTGATAGTGGAACACTTCTTCTACACGTAAGCATCGGTTGGAACCACCAAAACGCATTGGAAGACGCGTTTCATTAAGGGCAAAGTTGGAAGAAAAACAGTTTTCTGCAGCCTTCCCAGGCGTCTGGCGCCTCCCATGTAGATATTTCCGTCTTTTTGCTTCTTTTGATTAATTTGCACTCCCAAATGGTCCTAAAATGTCATAAATACAATATAAGCCAACCACAAACCATCATATATGAATTTTGCATGAATTGGAACTCAAACGACCGAGAAAAAGTCCGAAAAAAAGTTAAAACATAGTAAAAACAGCATCTAAAACCTTCTTTTTACGCATGTAAACAAGTGTAATCAATGAGGGTCCTCCATGTCTTCCTCACTACTAGAGTGGCTTCATAGGTGTTTTACCCCTTCCTTCTCATTCTCACATTCTTCTTCTGAAACCCATTCTCCCTCTCTCATGATCATAACCCTTTAGTTGGGGCATTCTCGGCTAATGTGGCCCATTCCTTGGCACTTCCAACACTTAAGCTCTCTAGTCCTAGTAGGAGGGTTTTCGGCTATTTGCTTCCTTTTGGAGGAAGCCTCTCCTTTTGGTTTTTGTTTCTCACTCACATACTTGGTCATGGATCGTTTAGCCTCACTACTTTTTAATTCTTTCTTCCAAGTGCCACTAGTGTAAGGTTTTGTATGAGAATTGTACCTTGATTGTCGTCTTTTGTTTTGTTTCTCAATTTTGACTGCCAAGTGCAACATTTCTTCCTTATCCCAATTGAATTGGAAATCTAATCGGTCAGCCACATCCTTGTTTAGACCATTGCGAAAATAGGCCATGGTTGCCTCTCGTCTTCCTCCTCTTCCAAGCGGTTTAGTAAGATCTCTATCTCCTTGTAGAAGTCTTCCACACTTTTGGTCCCTTGTTGCAATTATTGGAGCTTTTGTGCATTGTCTCTTGAGAAGTGTTTGGGAATAAATCTCCTCCTCATGCACTCCTTCAGTTCTTGCCAAGTGCTTACGTGCAGTAGATGAATCCTTCTCCTATTTAATGATAAATGGTCCCATCATTCAATAGCATAATCCTGGAAATTGGATATAGCAGCACGTACTTTTCTTTCTTCATGGAGGGAATTGCACCCAAATACGAAATTGGCCTTCTTTTCCCATTTGATGTACTTTTCGAGATCTGATCTTCCATAAAACTTAGGGAATTTAAGTTTGATGCCTCCTAAGGCTCGGTCATCCTCCCTATGGCCCCTTCTTGGGTGGTTGTCTTCTTTTCTTTCGTAAGCACCTCTCATCTCTCTCCCTTGGGCATGATATCTAGGTTTTTTAGGGTACCGTTCATCTTCCTCGAGGTAGTCATCTCCCTCATCTAACTCCATAGTATCATAGTCCTCATCACCCCCTCGGCCTAATCCTCTAAGTAGTAAATTTTGTGGGGGAATTTGAGGGTTTGGTCTTTCTATTGCTTGTATCCTAGCCTTCATTCTATGCACTAGGGTAGTGAGTTGTTCTAAGCTTTGAGGAACTCGCTCTAAGCTATCTTCGAGTAGTCCTACCCGTCTTGGAACTTCTACCACATTAGTCTCACGCTCCTCATTCCCTACCTCTTGATTGTTTCGTTCCACCCTAGGTATTTCTTGCAAGGTGTTCACCATGGCTGCAAAAAAAAAGGAGAGTTAGAGAAAAAAACAACCACAATAAATGGATTTTTATTGATTTTCCTTCCCTCATAAGCCACTCAAGGATGAAGGCCTCTTGCTCACAACCACACAATTTTGAGATGGTAAGGTAACCGTGAGTGTGCAATCTTGTCTTTAAGCAAACAATTGCCTTGAAACACAGAGCTAGATTGCTTATGGCAATCACAATGAACCAAAGACAAGTTAAAGTACAAAGAAGGCAAGAAACGTGATGAATAACACAGACAAACAACAAGGACAAGTCTAATACAGAATACTACAAATAGCAGTCAACATAATCCATTCGTCCAAATTTTAATTGAAAAGCAGACTCAGAAAGCTTATGAAGTCTAGTTTAAGCATGTGAAACTTCAAAAAGAGATCAATTATGGTTGGTTACGAATTTAGGAAAGAAGACAGATTACTCAGTGATGTAGTGTAATAGTGAAATTCAGTAGATGACTCGACTTGTAGCTATTGGCGTGAGCAAATGGATTGTGCCATTTAAAAAATAAAAGCAATTCGTGCAAGTAATTGACCTAAGAACACTTACTAGGGCTGAATTTCAATTTGGATCAGTAGATTTGGACGAATTTCCCTTGGAAGGTCAAAAGGTCAAAACCGAAGAAACACTGTTTTGGAAAACAGTGGCTGAACAGTGTTCACTTTTGCTGATGGCGTGAGCTGGTCTTAAATGAGATTGGTTCCAAATCAATTGGAAATGAAACTACACTCACAAAGGAAGGTTATGATAGGCTGCAACTAAATTTGATTGAGTGAGGACGGCTGGGCAACGTTTTAAATTCAGACAACGGTGTTTTGCGTTGGTAGCAGTACACTGCTTTGGAGCAGTTGGAATATTCCATGAATTTGGGGTACTTGCTCTCCGCATTTTGGTCTAAAAATTGGTGTGGAAGTCAATAAGGTACCAGGGATTAAGGAAAACTCAGCTTCACTCAAGGTGAAATTCAAAATGTGGTCGTTGGAGTGGCTGAAAGTGGGGGAAAAGGTGTGGCAGGTACTGTTCTTCTTATTGTTGCAGACCTCTTTGTCTTCCTTTTTTTTTTGCCCGAGCAAATGAATTCCAAATTAACTGAGATCAAAAATAGACACAAAGAGCTTCACAATGGTCACAAATTTCAGGTCATTTGACACACGGAGTAAAAAGTTACAGGCAATACAAGTTGTAGAAGAAAAACCACAATTGTGTAGAAAAAAATCACAGTAGCACACTTCTTTTTCTTTTTTTTTCTGTTTTCTTCTTTTTTTTGTTTCTTTTTTCCTTCTTCTTCTTATGTTCCTTTTTTTCTCCTTGAACTACAATAAGCGTAAAACAAAAACACAATACAATAAAGCAAGTAACATAGAAGCTCAACAATCACCTCTTGATTAACAAGCAATGGTTGAAGCTTGAAAGAAAAGTTGGAAAGCAAGTAAAGATAGATGGATATATGGGGATATGTCTGATCCTGAGCCAAATCTCTGATACCAAATGATGTACTCAACCCTATCACAAGTGGCTTAGGCAACCCTTGTAAGAACAAGCACCTCTTAAACACACACGGCAACACCTAGTACACACACAAAGAATCACCCAAGGGGAAGAAGAAGGGACTTACCTTGAAGGTCAAGGCTTTGGAAAGAGAGAACTTGTTCTAGATCCAAAGTGAAACACTCCACAAGTTTGATGACCAACCTAAACTTGCATGTTTCAAGGGTTTTGTGTAACTTGATCAGGAAGCACCAATGCTCACGGTTTTGGGAGCAAAGAGGAAAGCTTAATGGCTATTTTCATTCATCAATAATCCAACCTTTCAAAAGTATAAGAAGAAGCCTATAAATAGGCAACTTGATTTTCTCTAAAATAAAAGGAAAAATACATTAACTAAAACTAGACTAAACTAGTTACAATGGGAAATAACTAAGTTATACAAAACCTTGCACTTGGGCTTAAAGGCAATTACAAAAGTTACAAATTTAGCATAAAGGAAGGGTAAAATAAGAATTACCAAGAAACACAAAATTTAAGGGAAATTGTAATGGGTAGCTCATCTTTTATACCTCTTTACAAAAATGTCAACCACTTTTGTATTTTGCAAATATGGCAAAATATTTGAATTTTTATTCTCGAAATTTTTATTATTCCAGATTTACCCTTATGACATCTGATATACGCGAGATGGATATATCTGATATACGCTAGATGGATGTATATCTGATATACGCCCGATGGATGTATATATGATATACGCCTCATAGATGTATATATGATATACGTCCGATATATCTCTGATATACTTCCGATCTACTTCTGATGTACATCCAATGTATCTCTGATATACATCAGATGTACATATTATACATCTAATATATACATATGATGTATCTTTAATTTATGATATACTAAATATATTTGTAATGATATACCTATATATATCTTATCTGATATATATCCAATGTATCTTTGATGTACATTTGATGTATATCAGTGGCATATTAAATATTTGTATTTGATATTTGATATACATCAGTAGATATCAGTAGATCACAAATGCATCAATATTAGATATCAGTAGATATCATGGTTATATCAACGGTAAATTAGACACATATTAAGTATACATCATAGATGCATCAAAGTTATATTAGTGGTAAATCATATAATCATATGAGAAGTTATATTAGTAGATATCATAGTTATATCAGTGGTAAATTAAAGACATATCAAGTATATATCACAAATATATAAGTGTTATATCAGCATGGTAAATGAATGATAAATTATGTAATCATATAATAACATATATCAGTAGAAATCATAGTTATATCATACTTATATCAGTGACAAACTATATTAGAAGTTATATTGGTAGATATCATAGATATATCATAATTAAATCAATTTTATATCAGTATTATATTAGTGGTATATCAAAGACATATCAATAATATATTACACATATATTAGTGATACATCAATAAATAGTAAATAATATAATCATATAAAAAGTTATACTAGTAGATATCATAATTAGATCAATGATATATTAGTTGTATATCAGTAGTAAATCAAATGTATATCAAGTGTATATATATATATATATATCAGTGCTATATCAATGGTATATCAATGCTATGAGGGTAAATTTGACATTTTATTATTGGACCTCCGTTTTTTCTAAAAATTTTGCTATATTTGCAAATCTAAAATGTAGATGCTAAATTTGTTATTTCTTTAAATTTTTTTGCCATATTTGTTACTGCCCCAAATAATATTTAAAATGGAGCCTTGAACTTTGGGTATTCCAATTTGGCTGTAGCTTCTTTCTCAACATGTCCTTCCTCCCCCTTAAGCTTAATATTCCAAATGTTAAAATGGAGATTTCCTTCCTCTTTGTTGCACTCTAGCTTGGCCGTAAGAAGTAAGTTTTGAACTTGCTTGCTGATGGAGTCTTGCAATTTTTTGGCTTGCAACCTCGTGATCGGTCCTCTTGGTAATGTTTGGTCTCCATGATGCACATCACATTCCCAAAGGGACCTCGATCACAAATGCCCCTGACATGGTCGCTGAACAGGAGAAGAGCATTCCATAAGCCGAAGAGTTGGAGATAGTGCCCATCATGGGGCCAGAAAAAACCACCAACGTCGAGCCACGCTACCGGGTAACGAGAAGGACTGCCTGGTTGAGTTCCGCAAGAACAATGTCGACATATTCGCCTAGTCTCACGAAGATATGTTGGGCATCGACCTTTCGGTCACCATACACCGGTTGAACGTTGACCTGGGCGCAAAACCAGGGAGGTAGAAGAAACGAGCCATGGATGCTACGCGTAATGCGGCTACGACATAAGAAGTGGCTAAGCTACTAAAGGCTGGCTTTATCTGGGAGGTCCAGTACCCCGACTAGCTGTCCAATGTAGTCCTGGTTAAGAGGGCCAATGAGAATTGGTAGATGTGCGTGGACTTCACCAATCTGAATAAAGCCTGCCCCAAGGACAGCTTCCCCTTACCACGAATAGACCAACTGGTAGACGCAACGGCGGTGCAGGAGCTGCTGAAGTTTGTGGGGCCTATTTAGGATGCAACTAGATCAAGATGCATCCGGCCGACCAAGAGCACACCTTCTTCATTATCGAGCAAAGGTTGTTCTGCTACAAGATCATGCCCTTAGCATTGAAAAACGCCGAAGAAACCTACCAAAGAATGGTTACCAGGATGTTTGCCCCGCAGATCGGAAGGAACATGGAAGTGTACATCAACAACATGTTGGTCAAGAGCCAGACAGTCGGGCAGCACAAGAATGACCTCTCTGAAGTCTTCTAGGCCATACGCAATCATGGTATGAGGCTAAACCAGGCTAAGTGTACCTTTGGCGTGAGGTAGGGGAAGTTCGTCAGCTTCATAGTGCACCAGCGAGGGATTGAGGCCAACCTGAAAAAGATCCAAGTCATCCTAAGTATGGCCCTCCCGACCAGCTTGAAACAGCTCCAAAGCATGAATGGGAAAATCGCGGCACTAAACCGGTTTGTCTCTCGATCAACCGACAAGTGCCTGCTCTTCTTCAAGACACTGAGAAAGGAAGGAAAGTTTGAATGGATAGATGAATGCGAGAAGGCCTTCAAAAACCTGAAGTAGTATCTAGTGTCCGTCCCTCTTCTGGCTAAGCCGAACCCAGGGGACAAAATATGCCTCTACCTAACCGTTTCATGGAGTGCTGTCAGCTAGGCACTAGAAAGAAAGGAGGATGGGAAGCTATACCCCATGTATTACATCAGCAAGGCCTTGATCGGGGCGGAAACTCGCTACTCCTAGATAGAGAAACTGGCTCTTGCGCTGGTCACCGAGGCAAGGAAGTTGCGGCCCTACTTCCAAGCTACCCGAGTCATGATCCTAACTGACGAACCGCTCCGACAGATATTCCTGTAGAGACTAAGGTTGGAGAGAATCCAAATGTTTAGTATTCTCATTATTAAAGTCTATATATATAGACAAATATACAAGGTTGACCTAATCCTATAAGGAGAAGGTAAATGACAAATTAATATTAATACAAGAATATAAAATATACTAATATATACTCTAACACTCCCCCTTAAGTTGGGGCATATATGTTAATCATGCCCAACTTGTTAGACAAATAATCTATTCGTGCTTCATTCAACTTGTGTTCTGTGATTTTTGATATCATTGGGATCACCTCAGAAGTTACGATTGATTTCTTCTCAGCCATAATAAACAAGCGAACTTATTTGAACAAAATGACAGAACCAGACCAAACCAAACAAAACAGATGAATCAAACGGTTGGAACCAAACCGGATTAGGTGTTTTCTAAAACCAGAAACCCCAAGTGCTCCCCCACGACAACCAGAGGGGTAAAGACAATTGGCAGTCACGAAAGCGCACCGCGATGAAGGTGCGAAGGTTGGCGAGACGAAACCCACGAATAGCAATTGGAAAAATAACTGGCAAATCAACAAACGGCGGCGGCGGCGGCTACGGCGGCGGTGGTCGACGGCGGACGGCGGCGGTTGACGGCGGCGGTGGTTGACGGCGGCGGCGGCGGCAGTGGCGGCGGCGGCAGTGGTGGCGGCGGTGGACGGCAGCGGCGGCGACGGCAACGGCGGTGGTCGTCAGCAGCGGCGGTGGTGGTGTTGGATAGCAATGAACAAAAACCCTAAGGCACAAAACCCTAATGGGCACAAAACCCTAATGGGCTCAAAACCCTAATGGGCACAAAACCCTAACGGGCATCAAAACCCTAACAGGCACAAAACCCTAATGGGCACAAAACCCGAATGGGCGCAAAACCCTAATGTGCATCAAAACCGTAATGGGCATCAAAACCCTAATGGCAAGAAACCTAGAGCTCTGATACCATGTAGAGACTAAGGTTGGAGAGAATCTAAATATTCAGTATTCTGATTATTAAAGTCTATATATATAGACAAATATACAAGGTTGACCTAATCCTATAAGGAGAAGGTAAATGACAAATTAATATTAATACAAGAATATAAAATATACTAATATATACTCTAACAATTCCAAAAACCCGAGACCTTAGGAAGAATCATGAAATGGGCTGTCGAGCTGAGTGAGTACGACATACATTATGTACCACAAGTACAGTGAAGGGCCAGGTTGCGACAGATTTTATTACCGAACTGACCCTAACGCAATTAGAGGAAAGCGTCGACCCCGGTCGGTGGACCTTACACACGAATGGGTCAACAAACGACCAGAGCTGTGGAGTCGGGATCCTACTAACGAACCCGGAGGGGAGTCGCCATGAGTATGCTCTCCGCTTTAAGTTTCCAACCTCAAATAATGAGGTTGAATACGAGGTGCTGCTCGCCGGACTAAGGTTGGCCCAATCAATGGGGGCCCGACACCTTAGCGTCATTAGCAACTCTCAGCTAATCATCAACCAGATCAATCAGGAGTACGAAGCCAAAGATCATCGAATGGCTCTGTACCTCAAGAAAGTACGGGCACTTCTGAACACCTTCAAGACGAACACTGTCGAGTAGGTCCCTCGTTCAAAGAACGCCAACGCGGACGCTCTGGCTCGTCTAGCATCGTCTTATGAGACCAACCTGTCCAGGACGGTCTTAATCGAGATACTGGACGAATAAGCCTCATTGGGCCAGAGATGATGGACACCGATCAACCTGATACCCCAGATTTGACGAGCCCGATCAAAGAATATTTGGAAACCGGTAAACTATCGAAAGATCAGGCGACCACCCAAAGGCTTCAAAGACAGAGCACCCATTATCTACTCAGAGATGGGGTCCTATACAAGAGACGACATTCTAGTCGAGAACTTGCAAACAAGATCTTGCGACAGGGATTTTATTGGCCCACGATGAACAAAGACTCCAGGAAGTTCGCATCGCATTGCGACAGGTGCCAGCAAACTGTCGTTGTAACGTGCGACCAGCCGAGCAGCCGACGAGCCTAACAGCCCCTTGGCCCTTCGCCCAGTGGGGGATCGATCTAATCGATCCATTGCCCATGGGAAAAGTCCAAACAAAATTTGCAGTTGTCGCAATCAATTACTTCACCAAGTGGGCTGAAGCTAAACCCTTCGCCGCCATCACCGAGCGGAACATAACGGCTTTAGTATGGAAGTCCATTATCTGTCAGTGCGGTATCCCAAATACTATCATCTCAGATAATGGGAAGCAATTCGAAAAAAGAAACTTTAAGAGGTTTTGCTTGGAGCTTAACATCAAACAGCTCAGCTCGACTCCTATGCACTCTCAAACTAATGGGAAGATCGAGGCTGTAAACAAGGTCATTAAAAAGATCCTAAAAGCTAGGCTCGAGAAACTCAAAGGTCAGTGGGCAGAGAAGCTTCCAAGCATCTTATGGGCTTACAGAACCACGCCCAAGACTTTGACGGGTGAAACCCTCTATTCGTTGTCCTTCGGAATTGAGGTCGTAGTACCTGTAGAAATGGAAGTTCCTCAGTTAAGAATCCAAGCCTTCGATAAAGACCTGAACAATGAGGGAATATTTAATTCCTTAGACCTTATGGAAGAGCACAGGGAAACTGCTCGTCTACGTGTAGCACAACACCAAAGCTGAGTCGTAAGGTACTACAATTAGCGAGTAAAGCCGCGCAGATTGGGAGTCGAAACCCTGGTACTGAGGAAAGTGATGCTGAACAAGAAGGACCATGCAGATCGAGCACTCGACCGGAACTGGGAGGGCCCGTACTGTGTAACTGGCGTTATTCGACCAGGAACTTACACGTTGGAAGACCTGGATGGCAAGCCCCTTCGCCACCCATGGAACGCCGAACATTTGTTCATGTACTACCCATAAGAGGATCAACAACCGTCTACCATGTAGGTGACTCCTTTTGTTATTAAGTAAAAATGGGATATTTTTGTTACAATTATTTTGAATTTGCGTGGTGTCGTAAGACCCAGGCCCTACTTATCCTAAAGGAAAAACACAACCTGGGCCGAGGGAAAAAATCCGTAGAACCACAACTCCCTAAGATATAGGTCGAGCAAAGCAAATCAAAATAAACAAAAAGAGCGTCATTTTCATTAAAAATAACGACTCATCAAGTACAACTGTCCACTATGATCACACAAAAACAACCAACAAAGCTCCGCAACGCTACCCTATAACAAGTATGAGTACAAAAATGGTAGAAGTCAGAGCCATAGGACACTACCCTACAATAGAGCCCGAACAACCGCCACACGAGCAGTCTTTCCCCTGGATAATTGTTTCAGTCGAAGAAGTCTCCAATTGGAGGGACGTCCTCCAACAGGTCGGCGCCAGCGTCGCTTATTCCTCTGACAATCGTTTGACTTGATGGACAAGGCATGTTCCAAGGCAGCCATGCGGTCGCGGAGAGTCTGGTTATCAGTACGAAGAGCCTTGATTTTCGCCTTCAATTCAGCCTTCTGCATGTCTAGGGTAGAATTAGCTCTACAGAAGAAGTTTGCCTGGTACGCTTGGCTATAAGCAAAACTCTTCATATCGGCAAGAGCACGACGCAACCTTAGAACCTAGGAAGCCAGTTCGTCCTCGCCAAGAGGAAAGCCATTACTATCACAAGGTTCGTCCTCATTAGAAGGGAGCTTTCGTTTCTTCCCCATCTTAAGAAATGGGAGGAAGAAAATGAAGCGGCTGATTTTATAAAGACGCCATCACCTACCCAAGAAGGAAAGCTATGAGTCGCATTAAAGATGTTAATTATTGAAGCCTTAATGAAGCGTGACTTGGGGAGTGGAAGCATCGGGTAATTTAATACCTTGCCACTTCCAAAAATGACCGGTCAAAGTCAATCAAAATGGGTATTCACAGATGATTTTCAGCATAGAAGAGATCTTAACAAGTCTGATCACCATTTCTAGAATGATTGAATGTCGGATTGATCATTGACTCAATATCTATTATCTTGCCATTTCACATTACAACATGTCCTAATCAGGCGCAAGGCGCACCTCAAGGCAACAAGCCTCCTTATCGCCTCAAGGCGAGAGGCGACAAAAAGACGTCACTTGAGTGAAGTGAGACACACTAAATAAAATAGTAAAATAAATATTATCTATAGAAATTTTATGTAAAAAATACTTTAGGTGAAAATATTTCATGCAAATAAATTTTAACTTAAATAATTAAGAAAAATAAAAAATACAGATTTAAAAAGAAATTAATAAAATTAGTGATGAAGTAGAATACTAAAATTAATTCATAAATTAATAATAAAAAAGATTTATTGCCATCTTTGCCTTTTGCTGCCAGATGGCAAGATAAAATTGCATGCAATTAACGATGCATGCCTTGAAAATGTAAAA
Source organism: Momordica charantia (assembly GCF_013281855.1). Lineage (NCBI taxonomy): Eukaryota > Viridiplantae > Streptophyta > Magnoliopsida > Cucurbitales > Cucurbitaceae > Momordica > Momordica charantia. The sequence continues at coordinate 6,738,724 of NW_028275161.1, read as the reverse complement.
GGGAATATGAAAAGTCTCAACCAAGCATCAAATCCTCATATCTTTTATTTTATTTTTTAATTCCTCTTCTACTTCTTCCGCTTTTCCAATTCTTCTTCTTCTTTATCTCTAATTCTTCTTTCCTGATTCTTCTTCTTCTTCATCTCTAATTCTTCCTTTTCGAGCACCTACGTCGTCATGAATACACGTTCGTAAGTGAAACTAAATATTTTGATTATCTATGAAGAAGGAGAAGGTCATGATGGCTTTATATCGTGTAATGAGCAGGCAAAGGCGGCAGCAATGGCAGCATCAAAGGATGAAGCGGCGGTGAAGGAGGAAGACTTTCGGGTGTGGGTATTTCGATTTTTAGGTGTGGGTTTTCATCTTTTTGGGGCTTGTTTTGTGGGTTTTTAAAATTATAACCAAAAAAAAAAGATGCCTCGCTTCAAAAAGGCGATCGCCTCACCTTATGGCAATGGTGCAAAGGCATAGCAAGGCGCACAGAGGCGAGCGCCCGGGCGCTCGCCTCGGGAGCTCGCCTCGGTGCCGTTCAAGGCGCGCCCAGGAAAAATGCCTCTCCCCTCGCCTTAGGCGACCGCCTGGGCGTGCCTTGAAAACACTAGTCCCAAGAAAGGTCAACAAATAGTGTCTCCCGCCGCACTAAATTGAAAAATCGGACCCCTTGAGTTCAACAAACAAAGTATTCCATCAAATGAAGCTCACTTCCCTTCGTCAAAGCCACTTTCAGGGGTAACTCTTGCTCACAGACTCCCTAAAACCAAGAGAAGAGACAAAAAATGCATAAGATGTGGAGGATACTATGGATGAAGAATGAGCCTCTCTCTTATGTTTAGGAGTAGAGAAGAGAGCACCTTCAATCGATAAAGCATTTATTTCCTGTTTTTCCTACTTGGCCAAGATGTGTTAAATGAAACCTTCTTCAAAAATGTCTCTAATGGTGGATAATGGGACTACTAGTCTGCTGCTTTAACCTTTTCTTTTTCCAACTACTGTGACGAAAGAAAGCAAAGAAACTCAGCTTCTTGCAGGTCCCAATAAGCGGGTAACTGAGGTCTACTCGTCTTGAGAAGCCTCATTTTTTTCAGCGAAGACCAGAATTGATTTAATAATTGAAATCAATGCAACTTTGTTCGACCAGGAAGGAATATTCTGAGGTGGGCAAGGAAGGAAGAGGCAGGATATGTCTAGAGTGTAGAAAGCGAATCTTCTCATTCTTAAAATGCCCTCTTATGCGTGAGACGATCTCGATGAAGTCAATGGGTTAGCAATGATCCTTTGAATTGACTAGTTCAGTTTCAGGACTTCTCCTGAAGAATGACCAATGGAACTGACCGTATCAAAGTAGTGATCTCTTGGCATAGTTGAAACTTGATGTCATAATGCATGTTATTCGTGTAGAAGCCCGAACTATTAGACCAAGGTTAGATTAAACAAACAAAAGGGTAGGTTAGCTTTCTCACCCTTCTTGCTTTCCCCGAAAAATGGAATCCTTTGATGAACCACCGATTGCTTGGTAAAGTTCTCCCACATAGTGTTAAGGAATCAAATCAATCCTGAGATCGTATGGCATAGTGCAAAGTCGACATCTTTGTGATTCTAGATCTGAGAATGCCCTTTTAACCCACTCTCTTTTTACATACCCAATAGCTGGTTTACTCTTCCTTGACGCTGACCTGATAGAAGTCAAGTCCTTTATCTAAAAAAGGTCTCGATCTCTATCTTTCTTAGCATTATTGTAAATCATTTGATCCTAGTTGTATTGTGTGGAAGGAGCTAGATGAGAGAGATTTCGCCTTTCTCACCCCTAAATATATACTACTATTAGATTGCATCCGACCACCTCATCGATGAAGACTCGAACCTAATCACCCTGATTTTGGAGATGACGGAGACTTTACTCGACGTCTTGACCTATCCATAGTCTGCTAATCTAATTCCAACGTCTTCAATCCTGACAAGCTCGTCTCATACGAGATCTCTGCCTTTTGTTTGTTGCACAACACTGAATGTATAGTTTCTTTGTTCTTTTGGCTATGGTTCTTTCATCTTCTTGCTAACTTTTTCATTTATGGTCTGGCCTTTTTCAACCGTGATACTCTACCTGTATCTAAATACAAGGCTTGTTTAACTGTGCCCACGGACCAGTAAGCCCTTGAGGCAAGGCAAAATGGAAGAGATGCTACAGTTTTCTTTAATCTTGAACTCGCTCCCCACTCGAGAATGAATGTTGGAAACTCTTCGATGACATGTTCCTTTGAGTGCACAATTTTTCCTTAACAGTGCCTGTTTGGTACCGAGCTCTTTGAGGGCAGTTCTTTATCCATTCATGCTAAAAGGTAGTGAGTGTAGTCAGGCACGAAACGATCCTCAACTGTCGAAAGAAGCCTTGTTCAATTTCCTATTGAAGTAGGTACGACTCACCTGCAACATAAGTTTTTCAAACCTAGGTTCATTCCACTTTCCATTGGACGAAGACAAAAAGAAAGATCTCTAATATGACAAATTTTCAGGCATATAGAGAATGACACGATCATATAGTATTCGTCTTCTCATCATCTGATTCCTGAAATGCAGAACGGAAGAACTGTTTGGGACTTACCCTTCTTTTTTTGACCGGACAACAGGATGCGTGAATCTTGCTCCACCACCTTTCCCTTTCTTTAAAAAGAAAGAACTCTAGTGAATGGCTAAGAGAAGTGCCTTTGGATTTTCAGTTTTGACATGATCTTGATCTTCTAGTGAAGTGGTAGGATTGTGAGTCTTATCCAATCATTTTTCAACCAAGGATACTAAGTCTGACCGGGGAGAAGGACATCGAGGTTGGCTGTCTAGCTATGACTAAAAAACCTACTCGTGACAACTCGACACTGGAAGGTTTGATGAGACTCTTTTTGCTAGCACATGACCATAAGCTGTCTTTGCTTAGCTACCCTCGAATGGCTTGGTATGCATCTGTCGGACCCTCACCCTATTAGTTAGTAAAGATTGTATGTCGATTAGTGGCCTATTTACCATATCATGATTCTTTTGAGTCTTATTTTTGCAAACGAATAAGACGTCGATTCCGATGTATTAAATTTCTATGAGATCGAGTCTACCTTTCATTTTTTCCTTGTGTATGACCTCTTGTATAGTCTTTTATCATGCATTCAAACTCGATTGAATCTTTATTGAAATCCTGGTGATTATACCAAATCGTTCTTCCAACGAAGTGGTGTAATTAGAGTCTTCCTTGATACTAAGACCTTTTAGAGATAGGGGCAAGGCACAAAAGATGAACTGGGCCAATTATGACCCTTTTTGAGCAACTATTTCAACTGCTGCCTAATCTCCTCATTAACCAATGTCGACGTCCTGTAACGTTGTTGGGCAAGACTGCTCCCTGTGTGAGTTCAATCGAGTGTGCTTCAAGCTACTACAGGCTTTCTATCCAAACCAGCTACAACTAAATGAAACCAAAAAGCAAAGCTTTCAAGCTCAATTACTAGCTGCTACAACCAAATCTAAGGCTTAACCTTAGCTATCTAGTAGCTCCTTTATTTGATTTAGCGTAGGGAAGGTGGAAGCTCAGTAGGACAATAGCTTTGGCCAATTTGAAAGCTATGCTAGCTTTTGCTGTTAGCTCTTGCTAGTATTTTAGGAGCCTTCAAAGAAAATCGAATAGCTTTCTTAGCCACTACTACTTTCTTTCTAGTAGCTGCTAAGTTTTAGGAGGTTTTTTTTTTATTATTTTTTTTGTAGAACCACATAGGTAGCTCGAAGTTATTGAATTGATAGGTGGAGCTTACCGGTACCATAAAGCAGACAATTTCATCCATCGAAATATTGGTCTAGAACTCTATTAGCTTAAGTTAGTCAATTTATATCATACTTACTCGCAAAAGAATGATATATTCCGTTAAGGACAATCCCTCATGTAAATTGCTTTGAAGGGGTAAATAAATCATTTGTGTGATGTCTTGAGTTTTCAAGTTATTTTATTTTAAGATTTAAATTGTGCCTTTGGATTTTACTAGTTCGATACCACGTGCAAATGCACAGATATTTTCTATTGAACTTAATTTTATAATAACATAAATAAATGAGAAAAAATAATATCACTAATAGTAAAATAATAACAATAATAACCAAAAAGAAAAAAAAAAGAAAATTAAGATGTATATATGCAAACTTCATTAAGATATATGTACTTTACTAATTTAATCATTTAATCAATGAGTATATTTACTTTGCATTATTTCGTACCACTTCTTTTTAATGAATTTTAAGTTACATTTCATATCATTAATATATTGATTAAAAAATGTATAAGTACTTTAATTTTTTATTTTAAAAATGTTATTTTACCTAATTTTGGTCCATTGTTTTTAAAAAGTATTTTGTTTGTTTATTAGAAATTCTAAAAAAAATTTTGGGCTAACATTTTGTTATATATTAAACATTTTAGTTTATATTAATTTAAATTCATATTATAATTAAAATTATTAAAAAAAATCTTTAAATTATATTATTAGAAAAGGAAGAGACAAAAAGTTATATATTCAAACTTTCTAGATTTCATGCTATTGTTCATAATTAATTTATTAATTTAATATTTACAACTAATTAAAACTTTTTTGTCCCTACACAATTTTTTTTCAACAAAATCAACATGAACTTGTAATAGATCAATACATTATTATTTTTTTCTAAAATAACATTCTAAATACATGAAACACTAATTATAAAAGAACAATACAAAACAATAGTAACAAAAAAAAAACAAACTTTAGCTATACACTAATCTAAAATATGCTTATGCTTAACAATCACTATTATTTTACCTCATAAATTATAGAACGGTAATCTCGCAAGCCTTGGATTCAATATATAGATTCGACACAGGTATTCTCTACCACTTGATGAATATGTCACCAACATGATTTTGATATGTTTTTGAGATGAAATAATATTTGAGAGCAATGTTTGGAGAGAATTAAGTGTTGTGAAAAAATAGTGAAAGAAAGTATGTTTTTCTAGTAGTAGGAGATAAAACGTTATAAAACTTTTGAAATTCTATTATGAATTGTAATTAATGAAAATAATTTAATTTTATGGTGTAAAAAACCTTTTATATTCTAACATTTTGCATTCTAACCTTCTTTAGATAAGGTACATTTATTATTATTGATAATTAATAATCAATAATAAATTTAATATTTATGGTAAATTATTAATGACATAATTTGAAAATTAATAAATTAAGGAAGGGAAAAAATGTCAAAAAAATGTTTTTCCGACATCCACACATTTTAATATACTAGTAAGAAACACGTGCGGTGCACGTGAAATTTCATAGTTTTTATTTCAATGTTTAAAAATATAAAATTTAATTAAATAGTTAAAATTTATAATATAATTTGGTTTTTTTTTATCTCTAAATGTTTACCTCACCAAGTTTTTTCGTATTTTCAATGTTTATCTCATAAAACGTCTCAATAATTCTCATCACACACTGATGCGGTTAGTGTAACTAAAAGTATTATTCTTCAATTACTTAAATTTTATTTCTAAAAAAAACACATATTCATGGATTTTTCATCTTTTTTCCGAGAACATAAGAATACATAAAAGTAAATACAACTTTGTTTCAATTTCTTATTTGAGTCATTGAAAAATAAAATGACAAAAAAAAATAGTGAGAGATAGAGATGCGTTGAGGGCAGCTGTTCTTTGCCATGTTCGAGTTCCGGTCCAATTCTTTGTCATAGCTCGCGGGGAATGCCAACCGTAGCCATGTTCCGATGGATTGCTCCGACTATTTTCATCACACGATGCTCACCTTTCCAAGGAGGAGGTCATTGAGAGAGTTCTCGCGGTTATCAAGTACCATCCCAAAGTGGATCCGTCCAATGTGATTCGATCTTATCACTCATTTTCACTTTCCTTTTTCCAGTTGATTGAGTCGTCTGAAAAAAAATAACTAAAAAAGTTGAATATTCAATCAAACAATCTAACTAAATATAAAAAAACACAAGACATTGACTAAAGAAGAAAATTTACATACCGAAAGAGAAAAGAAACTCAAGTTTTGATGAAGAAAAAATTGGGAGAAAGAGTAAGAAAAAACTCTTTATATAGTTGTAGAAAATAAAAAGTTACGAAATTTTTTAAATTCTTTATTAATTATAATTCAAAATAAGTTATAACTTTTTAACATAGAAATAAAGAACTAAAACCCTCCATATTCTAACACTTTATATTCTAAATTTTAAGAGAGAGAGTTTATTAAAAAAAAGAAAATTAATTTGAGAAATGTAAGATTTGTAATTATAGAGATTAAATATTTTAAAAGAAATGAAAAAAAGGGAAAGTGGCGTGAAAGGGGGAGGAAGAGGGAGTGAGAGAGAAAAAATTATATTTGAAGTACAAAATTGTCCTCAAAATATCTATGAGAATGTTGAAATTAAAAGGGTAAAATAGGGATAAAAAGTTTCTCCCTATAGCCCCTCGGTATTTTTTATTAATAATGTTAATAATAAAAATTATTTTAAAAATATTGTATTTTAATTAAAAATGTTTAAAATATGTTATGTTTTGAAACTTTTTTTTAAAATATAGTTGTTTTAAAAAAGTGAAGGGTGGTCGACTCTTGAAGAGATACCATCCAACATGGTCGAGAGACGACCATTTAATTTTTTTTTTAAATTTGAATGTTGGTCGTCAAAGAGACCATGTGGGAGAGACAACCATCCGATCGGTTTATTTTTGAAAAGAAAAAGTATAATATTTTATATTATATATTATTTAGTAGTTTTTATTCAAAAGATTCTTGAGTGGTGTAGTGGATGTACTGTCGTTTTATATCTCTTCCATCCTAAGTTTGAATCTTACCTAAGATTCGAATCTAGAACGGAAGAGATATGGAGTAACACTATATCCACTACACTACTCAGGAATTTTTTGAGATAAAGCTACTAAATAATATATAATATAAAACCTTATACTTTTTTTTTTTGAGAAATAAACCGACCGAGTGGTCGTCTCTAGAGACATTCAAATTTAAAAAAAAAATTTACGTGGCGCACGCGTGGCGCGACGTCTAAATGGTTGTCTCCTCAAGAGACGACCAAGTTTCAGTTTTTTAAAACTACAATATTTTTAAAATAAGTTTCAAAATCTACAATATTTTTAATTAAACAACTATATTTTAAAAATAAGTTTCATTTACAACAATATTAAAAAAAAACCCTTTTATATATACTATATATATATATATATATATATTATTGAGTTATAAAATTAAGATAATCTCTTAGTTAAATTATCCATCATAAAAGTGGGTCTCCTTTTCTAAAATGGATTAGGGAAAATCCTTTTTTATTTAAAACACTAGTCATTTGATTTAATATTATTATTATCTTGTTTTTTTGGTAAATAAGAAGTAAAAGAAGAAAAACAAACAAAAAGGAAAAACCCTAGCCGCCGCCCCTCTTGATTTCTTTTCCCCGGCCGGAACCACCACCTCCTCCGGCGAGAACCCAGACCAACGCCGACGAGGGCACGGCGTACGGCGCGGTGCAGCGATCCTTTAGCAGTGGCGGCGGTTCAGCGGTGTGCCTCGTGGATTTCGGTGGCCCGAGCTCAGATCCGACATTGGTACGGTGTTCCAGCGACTGTCCACGGCGGTGCACGACAGACAGAGCAGTTTTGGTTCGTTCTCTGGCCTCGACGGCCCCGAACAGTCCGAATTCGTTAAGCCCAGCGAATTTGGTTACGTTTTCCGGCCTTCCGGTGACGTTCGACGTTGACCCATACCCAAACGGAGCTTGGTTAGTGTTACCCACCCCTTCCGGCATTGATTCGACGTTGACCCACACCTATTCGGACCCAAATCGGAGTTATCCATCACTTCTCGGCATCGGACCAGCCAGCATAAGGCCTTTTGAACTCGGATTTGGGAGCCTGAACTTCCTCGGCGTTAACCCACTCCTAACCCAAGTTGTTGTAGGGTGAGTTAGTAGGTAACGACTCACCTAAACTCGGTTTCGGTTATATTTAAGTGGTTTGAATTGGTTACTAACCTGAGATTGTATTCCTTTTGTTTTAGGAACTATTCAACAAGCTTAGGAACTTTAGGACATTCGTTTGTAAGTAGTTTCTTACTTTAGGGGGAATTTTTTGTAGCATGTATGCTTGGTTGCTTGATTATGTTTGGTAGCGTGATTATGCATGTAGTTTCTTACTTTAGAGGGAATTGTTTGTAGCATGTATGCTTGGTTGCTTGATTATGTTTGGTTGCGTGATTATGCATGGTTACTTGATTGTGTTGTATTCTCTCTTGATTAAATTGTGCTTCTGGTGAGAGTTTGGCTCTATTATGAAGTGAATAGGTGAGTATCAGGGCCAGAGGGATGATACGTCACTAGTTGGGTATTGAGGCTCCGGGTACAAAGGTCATTGATCGATACGCTAACTTTGGACAAAGATGAGTGTCGAGGCTTCGAATAAATGGTCGACGGTCGATGCGATGAATTTTAGAGGGAAGACAAGTATTGAGGCCTTGAGGGGAAAGGACAAGGACCAATATGTTGCAAATCTATCGAGACCTTGAATAGAACGTAAAGGGTCGATGCAACAGTTCAAGGCTTTGGGTACAAAGGTCAAGGATCGAACGCCAAACGCTCTAGAGAAGTGTCGGGGCTCTGAATAGATGGTCTGGGGTCGATACGACTCGAAGGAGTAAGCCTTGGAGGAATATGAGAGAGAATGAGTGAGTCGTGATTTGAGGATTGGGTTTTGGCATGTAGTTTGCATGTTTAGTTGAGTTTATATTATGTAAAGCATGATGACTTGTTAAGCTTGTTGTTTAAATTTCCTGTAAAGCATGATGTTTGTGCGTGACCCTTCAAGTAAGGGATGCTTACTGAGGACTAGTGGTTGTACTCACAAGAATGGTGATGGCGAGGACGAGACTTGACGGTAAGAGACCATTAGGTTGCGTAGCTTAGTTTCTCTCTAGTTTTGATTTTTAGTAGAGTAGTTGCAGTAGTTTATTTTTAGTGGAGTTTCTTATTTCGGTTAATTGTTTAAGTTTTGTTTAGATTCCTTTTTAAAGAACGCTTTAAAATTGTCATTTTGAAATTTTGAGAACTCTAGTTTGATTATTGCTCAAGTTGCGAAAATTGAGACTTTTGAGATTAACTTTAGTTAAATGAATAGTTCTTGATTCATTGTCATTTGAGTATTCAGGTTTCTCGATACTGGATAGTTTATGGATAGTAAAAGTTGATTAAGTTGCTTTGAAGTCGTGGTACAAAATGTGGTTATTCTCTGTTAATGGTATGGGTTGAATAGGAGATTTTTTTACGTGCCCCATTTGGTGTTCTTGAAAATTTGGGGCGTTACAATTTGTCTTTGTGGATATGATATTAATTCTCTCATACCTACAAATTGGTGTACTTGAGATATTTCCTCGAGCTCTTGAAAAAGACATTATATGGATGAGATTAAAAGGGTCAGTCATCCTAAAATTAGGATTCATTTCTTGTTGCCAGTATTCACTTGTAGCATATCATATCTCTAATTTTTGTACTGCGTGTATGTTTCCATGGTGTTTTTCCAAAATCAAACTTTGTTGTTCAGCATCTTGGACTAGCCATCCCTTAGAAGGTATTGTTAAAAGATCATCAATTCCTAATGAAATGGATGTAGCAACGGTCCGTTGGAATCCCAAAGTCTTTATTTGATCCAGGATATGTGATGTATATGCCATTTCGAAGTGATCGAGTAACCTGCTAATAAGTCGTTTAATGGCAATTTCATCTATCACTTTATTGTGAAGGATCAGATCGGCCCGTTTTGCCATAACTACCTCCATATTACGCTGAGTGTGGTTGTGTAACAAGTCGTTTCTCACTTGGTCTATCATGTTTTGGAATCCTATATCGTTGCATAGGAGAGAATTGAAAGGTCCCATCTGATAAAAGGGGAATTTTCTCCTCTTATTCCTTTCCTGAGATTCGGGTTTGATAATTAGGTTTCTCTTCGAAAAGGGAGATGTTATTAAGCTTTTGGTTAAGTTCGTTTCTTTTAGCGTGAGGAGATTCCTCACGTAACTAGATAATAACCAATTTGCTTTTAGATTGGATCATTGTTCCTCATTTAATATATGTCCTATATGTAGGTAGGAAGTACACATCGAATTTTGCATTAAACCAATGTTTATCGAAGTTAAAGTGTACGCGAATGCTTGCTTCTTTACTTCAGTCCGATGATCCTCGATATGTTGCAGTGAATATTGTGTTATGACATCTTGCTTTTCGTGCTTTCTTTTGAATATATTTCTCTCTTGGTTTCTAAAAAAAAGGTCTGAAGAGGAGAATTGGTGTTTTACTCCCAACCTTAACCTTATGGAATAAATGTTTTTATTTCTTTTAAACAATATTTTTAAAGAGACCAATGAGGCCTTGCAGTGCGTTAAAAGATTATTGAAGGTTGGGCTATAATTCATTATGTAATGATTTTCTTCAAAAAGTAAAACAGAACCAAAGAAAAAGCATCATTGAAAAAAATGGTTGCTTTCTTGACTCTCATATTATCTTTTTCCTGTCTTTCACAGCAATTCCAACTGCTCTACCACGTGATAGAGCTATGAACATTCCAGCTTCACATGAGGAGGAAGATGATCGCGGTGAGGTCTTTCTTGATGAATCTGACATAATCGAGGAAGTTGCAGTAGATGAGGAAGGTCTCTCTTTCCTCCTGTTGATTTTGTGCGTGTGTTTATATGAAGTTTGCTTTACTAATTATTAGGTTTATTCTGTCAATTTAAGATCTTCCTGATGCTGCTGATGAAGAAGGCTCTGATGAGGAATTTGTCGGTATGAGATGCTATTTTCAGTAATCTTGCTTGCTTAATGCTTGATGTTCGTGAAGAATATTTCTATTATATAGGTTTATAACTTTCTATGTTATGTTTGAAGATAATTTAGAAATTTATCGGAGTATTATGCTCTGTAAATTGGTTGCATTTATTTGATTGTTTTCAGATGAGGCCGATGATTCAGTTCATACTTTTACTGGCCACACTGGTAAGAGTCTATTCTAATTGTTATTCAGTTTATGTGTGCAATATATACACACACACGCACATACATACATATTACATATATTGCTTTCTTTTTCTTCTTATGCTCTCTCCATAAGGTTCATATATTTATTTGATGTATCAATTGATGACAATAATAACTCATGTTTTCAATCTTTGAATCAAAGTGTAGTATTAGATGTAAGAAATTTGCCTAATCTAACTTTTGTGAAGCTTGTTTTTCATTCATCTTATAATTGGAGGTGTGTCGTTTCATGCATATGCAAAGAAAATATTGAACCTTTCCCTCATATTAATGGAAGTTCATATTGGTGTACCCCTTTCCCTTAGGTGAGGTTTACACGGTGGCTTGTAGTCCAGTAGATGCTGCTTTAGTTGCAACAGGTGGTGGAGATGACAAAGGATTCATGTGGAAGATTAGCCGAGGAGATTTTGCACAGGAGCTTAGTGGTGTGTCCATGATACTGTAAATAGTTGTAAACATATATTTTTGTTTTACTTTTCATTTCCAAAAGTATTATATTATACTTCCTAAGTATCAATTCCACTTCCTTTCCCTAAGCTAACTCTGTGAATTAGCATATTAGATCTTATATCTGTTAATTTTTTCTAACTGGTTTAAGGACAACTGTATGCAGGTCACAAGGATTCTGTGTCTAGCTTAGCATTTAGTACAGATGGAAAATTACTTGCATCAGGGAGTTTTGATGGGCTTATCCAAATTTGGGACATTTCCTCGGGGAATCTTAAATGCACACTTGATGGCCCAGGAGGGGGAATTGAGGTGAAGCTATATTTATTTATGATAAAATTGATTATTTAACCAAGCCATTAAGTTTTTAGGATGATCGTGGTTTAGGTTCATTAATAAGAACCATTTGATATCTCACCAGTCATCATTCTTTAGGTTAATCCCCTTTTTCTTTCTGTTTGTTTATTGCTCCATTGGGGATGGTACAACAACCTATTTTTGGAGGATTGTTGGTTGGATGATCAAACCCTCGTGTTTCATATTTCCTCGTCTTTACCGCCTTTCTGAAAAGTGGTTGCATTAAGTGGCCTCTGTGTTGGGGTCTTCAGGAAATTCCTCTTTTATTTCTCTAGTATCTGTTTTTTTTTTTGAGATAAATCCCTAGTCTCTGTCGCGTATAGGGAATTGTTGAAGGTTGTTGATTTGCTTGTACCTAGGGGAGGTATGTGTGATTCAGGCAAGGAAGGACTTTTGTATTTGATCCCGTAACCCATTGTTGGGTTTTACTTGTAGTTCTTTCTTTAATATTTTGAGTTTTTCTTCACCTCCCCCTTAATGCCTTGCTATTCGCCTTGCTCTAGAAGGTAAAAATTCTAAAAAGGTTAAGTCCTTTGCCTGATAGGTTTTACATGGAAAAATTAATACCATAGACCATATTTAGAGGGGTTCTTTTTGGTTGGGTCCTCAGTGGTGTCTCCTTTGCAAAAATGCTTATCAGGACCTTGATCGTATCCTGTGGAGCTACCAGTTTGCTCAGTTTATTTGGGTCAGTTCCTAGAGTTTTTTGGTGTTTCTTTGGCTTGTAATAGGATGGAGTTTTGGACAATGGTGGAGGAAGTCTTGCTTTGCCCCTTTGGGATAGAGGGACCCTATTGTTGCAGCTAGCAGACTTGTTTCTTCTTTTTGCTATTTGTGGGGTATTTGGATCGAGAGGAAAATTAGAATTTTTATCGGGGGAAATTTGGGATCTAGTTAGATTTAATACTTCTTTGTGGTTGTCGGGTTTTAGGCTTTTTATAATTACCAGGTGCCATTCGTTTTAGTCAGGGTCCCTTCTTGTAGATGAATTCTTCTTTGGTGTGCTTGTTTTTTGTAGGGCTCTTGTATGCTATTTTATTTGTTCTCAATGAAAACTTGGTTTTTATTATAAAATAATGCTTAGTGGGTAAGGTGGCATCCAAAAGGACATCTGGTTTTGGCTGGTTCTGAGGATTCCTCTGCTTGGATGTGGAATGCCGAGAGAGGTGTCTATCTTAATATATTTTCTGGTCACGGTGCTAGTGTTACCTGCGGTGATTTTACCCCTGATGGTATTTAACTAATCTCCACCTTGTTTTTTTTTTGTTACTCTATGTGACGATCAATTACCAGATTCTATGATACGCACATTTTTAAATATTTTTTTTTTTCAAATGACCATGACGTTATTCAAGGTAAAATGATTTGCACGGGTTCTGATGATGCAACGATGAGGATATGGAATCCAAGAAGTGGTGAGAATATTCACGTTGTGAGAGGTACGTTTGAAACTTGAGTGTATGATCCATTTAAAAATTTTTCCTCATTAGTTATAAACTTGTTAAAATTTTAAACTCATAAGAAATTAAAATTGAAATCCTTGCCCTGATTTTTTTAAGAAATTGATTGGTCAATCTTCTGTGTATATTTTACTTTAATCAATATATTTATTTATAAGTTTTTTTTTTTAAATAAGAAAATCTTTTTTGTAAGTATACTTTTTGGGAAGTGCAATTTCCATTGGACAGATGTTAATGTATTGGTTAGGAAGTATTGAGAATTTAATTTTCCATCCTTGTCTTTTTGTGAAAGTTTGATGAGGCCTTATTCCTTATCTGCCTCTGAATATGAGCTAGTCTTGGACAATTGGGACTTGCTATAATGGTATGAGATTAGGGATATAGGAAAAGGGTGATCGTTTAAGACTTGCTTGATCTTGAAAGTGAATCCTTTTAATATTTTACAAGAAAAGTGTTAGGATTCCAAATACAACAACGGAGAACCTAACTAGAAAACTATATTGCAATATCAAAGAGAAATGACAATATCAATAGCCTTTCGAGAGGGCTATCTCTCTCCCAAGAACCATGCTTAAGTTCTTCACCAAAATACTATTCCCAAAGATGCTCTCTTTCTCCATTACCACCCTTATTTATATCCATCTTATCCCTAACTAATTACCATACTATCCCTTCATACTAACAAACTAATATTCCCCTATACTCCTAATAGGACTGTCACAATACCCGCCTTTCAAAGACACCTTGTCCTACTCCTGGTGTGCATGACAATTTTTTTTTTTTAAGAAGAAAATATCCACCCAGAAACTGCTTCAAATAAAAAGTAAAAGAAAAATCCTAGTTGGATCAGCTGGTCTGATGAAACGTGGCAAACGGTGATAACCAGCGGTGTGCGACAGATGGCGGCGGTGGTGTGTGACAAACAACGTCGGACGAACTTGGCGGGGGTGGCGGCAGACGATGTACAGCGGATGGTGGCGGCGGCAGACGATGGCGCTCAGTGGTGCGTGACAAATGATGGCAGGGGTGGCGTGACGAACTTCGGTGGGTGATGGTGTACACCGATGGCATACGACGAATGGCAGTAGCGGCAGATGGTGATGGCTGAGGATTGACGACAACGGTGGATGCCCAAGTCGCGATCAGCGGCGAACATTGTGAAGGTGGACGGCGGCGTCATGTTGGCGTTAAGATGGAATTTCCCAATGTTGGGTATTAGGGTTTCTCCCATCTCATGGGTAGGGATATGCCATTTCGGGTCGGGTTTTGGGTTTGGATTTAAAACAAATCTTGACCCGGCTCGAAACCCAAACCTATCTTGCCCGACCTCCTTTTCTGAATCAAAATGGGCCTCACCAAAGTCATTTAATTTCAGTCCTTTCAGCCCAGTTCCCTCTTCCAGCCTAGGGTCCAACTTGTCCACATAACCTTCTTCTTCCTTGCCCTTCACGAGATTCACGTGGTTAGGGTTCCTTCTTCCCTCTTTCTCCTGTGACCCCTCTTCTCCTTAAGCTCCATGGTTGCCTCTTCATAGAACTTCCATCGGCGCCTCATCCTGAGCTTCTTCTCCGACCATACTTGCTTTCGTCGGCGATGTCTTCCATTTGTCTTATGCCTCTTTTTCCTTTTGTTTTCGTCGTTACTTGCACCTTTTTCCCAACGATTATTAAAACTCCTTCCCTTCCGAGTTTTCGATTCTCGCCACAGAACCATCCATGGTGTCAACCTCACTTTGGAACTCCAGCCTCAGTCGCAACATTCATCAGCTCAACTCACTTGATCTTCGAATTTAGTCGAAGTTTAATTTCTACTTCATCCCTCTTGTCAAACTTTCATGATCGGTGTTGCCTTTTTCTTCTCCTTCCTAGCTTATTTCTGCTCAGTTGAGTATAATTTTTCTCATCCGTTCTCGATGAATCCCTGCACGCTGACCTTTTCATACCTCGGCTGATTTTCCATCGAGCTCCAGTCCACATTCTTGGGTACGATCGCTATCTTCCAGCAACTCTTCGCTCCTGCTTCCGACAATCCAATAACTTTAAGACTGGTTTCTTCACAATTGGTCCTTCCGTCTTTGGTGTCTCTTTTTCCCTCCCAAACGGTCTTGCTGTGCACTCCTTAAGCAGGTCTCACATTTCTTTGAGTTGTCGTTGCAATTCTTTCAAAGGATTATCCTCTTCCACTGCCCATCTCCTTAGCTTCTGTAATAATAACTCTGATACAATTCCCATGGCCAGGATTAACTCCGATACAATTCCCATGGCCAGGATGAACTTACTCTGATACCAATTTGTTAGGATCTCAAATACAAGAACCTAACTAGAAAACTATATTGCAATATCAAAGATAAATTACAATATCAATAGGCTTTCAAGAGGGCTATCCCTCTCCTAAGAAGCATGCTAAGTTCCTCACCAAAATACTATTCCCAAAGATGCTCTCCTTCTCCCTTACTACCCTTATTTATATCCATCTGACCCTTGAATAATTACCATACTAATTACCATACTATCCCTTCATACTAACAAACTAATATTCCCCTGTACCCCTAATAGGGCTCTCACAAAAAGATACTCCCAAAGTAGATAGGAAAGCTAGTAATCTGATAGGAATGACCCTTAGGGTAATAAAGGGATATTATTAGGGTAATCTGATACGACTAATGGAACCTCCAAATATATTGTAGGATAAAAGATAAACGAACTACAATAGCTAACAAGTATTAGAGGTACTTGGGTCCTTCCCTCTTGAGATATCACTCAAGCCTAAAAAGTATTCACTAATTGGATACCTTGGTCCTTACACTCTCATTCTATTTATAACAACTATCCCTAACAACTTCCCTATCTAATTACCAAGGTACCCTCAATACCCTAATAATATCCCTTTTCCTATCATAATCTTAACCATTTTTTTCTGTTCTTCGAGAAGAGCTTAGTTATTGATGTTCTTTGCAACCCCTCGAAGGTGTCTCAGTAAGCCTCACCTTCGAGGAGTTGCATCATGGGTAACCTTCCTTCTTCCTGCCTTAGCCTTGCTTTGGGTTATTGTCCTAAGAGTCTATCCTTAGGGAAACCCCCGAAGAGTTGGATTTGTTAGGTATCCGAATACAAGAACCTAACAAGAACACTATATTGCAATACAAAAGAGTAGCGAGAGGGCTATCTCTCTCCCAAAAACTCTCTCAAGTTCCTTACCAAAATACAATTCTCCAAGATTATCTTCTCCTCTACCTACTACCATTATTTATAACAACTCACCCTAACTAATTACCATACTACCCATTCATACTAACAAACTAATATTTCTAATAGGACTCTCATGTTACCCCGCCCTTCAAAGACACCTTGTCCTCAAGGTGTGAATACACAAGAGCAAAATGATGAATACCAACAAATTTAGAAACCCAGCTAAATATCAACTAAAAAACCCTAGTTTCTGACAGACGACAGCGGATGAGGTGTGCAGCAGATGGTAAATCGTGCTGGTGATGGTGGTGGCGACGACAGACGGTGGCACGACCAACGATGGCGGTAGTGGTGTGTGGACGGCGGATGGTGGCGGCGACAGATGGCGGTGGAGGCACATGTGGCGGGTGATGGCGGTCGGTTATCGGTGGCGTGCGGCGGTCGGCGGCAATATAGGTTGGAAGGTCTGCTGCGTAGGAGAAAAGAAAGGCAGCTAGAGTTAGTTTGGATTGGAAGTTTAAAATCAAGGACATGGCCCAAAGCCCACCTTTTATTTCTCTCTCCTTTTCTATCTTTGAAAAGTCTTGGGCCTCAAACACTTTATCCAATTCTAGCCCATTTCCCTCAGTAGCTTCCAATTGCAGTCCATTCTCTTTAGCACGTTCGACTACAGAAAAATTAGGCACAAAATCCACACAGCTCCTCCTTTCTCCCTCCATGTTTTGGAGCGTATGTGGCGGCGCCACCATTCCTGTAACTCCGACCACCCAAACATTCGCCCACGATGCCTTCCATCAGTCCTTTGTCTCTTTTTTCTTTCATTTTCTTCTGGATTTCCTACTTTTCTCCATACTTTAGACGCCAAGAATTGTCGGCCATCCTTGAAGAATCCCGTCTCCCTCGTCACATATATCGCCCCGACTCTCTCGTGACCGATCTTCAAGTCTCGTGGGATTTTAAGCCGTTCTACTTGCAGTCATGCCCTACCCTTCTTTTTTCCCCGCTTCTTCATCGGAGAACCACCGTGCAAATCTGACCCAACCATTCTTAGACTCTTGCCGTTTCTTTTTGGATATTCAATTTCTTCTTCATCCCCCTTTTCGAACTTCTATGGTCGGTGTTTCCTTCTTCCTCTCTTCCTTAGCTTCTTCATATTCGGTTGAGGGTAACTTTTCTCTTCTCTTCTCGATGAATACCTGCACGAAGACATTCCTTTTCGTCGGTTGATTTTCCATCGAACTCCCATCCACATTCTTGGGTACAATCGTCGCCTTCCAACAACCCTTCGTCCCTGCTTCTGAATGCTCTTCCCTGCTACTTCTTCCCTCCTTAACGTCCTTTTTTCCTCTCTAACCGCAATGCTCTCTGCAAGTCTATTTTGCAATTCGTTGCATATTCGAACCATTTCCTTCGAATTTTCCATCATTTTTTCACACCTTCCCATCATTTCTTCACACATTCTCTATAACTTCATTCTTGTCTCGACTAATAGATCCATCGCCAAGATGAACTTGCTCTGATACCAATTTGTTAGGTATCCGAATACAAGAACCTAACAAGAACACTATATTGCAATACAAAAGAGTAATTACAATACCGATAGCCTTTCGAGAGGGCTATCTCTCTCCCAAGAACTCTCTCAAGTTCCTTACCAAAATACAATTCTCCAAGATGATCTTCTCCTCTCCCTACTACCCTTATTTATAACAACTCACCCTAACTAATTACCATACTACCCATTCATACTAACAAACTAATATTTCTAATAGGACTCTCACAGATCCGTCTTTACTTCTTATGGCCATTAGTAATGGTGTGGAGAAAGCTTTTGAGAGATTTTATTTGGGAAGGTGTCCAGGAGGTGGGGATTACATTTAATTAGGGGAGAGGTGGTATCAAGGATTACATTAGAGGTGGTTTCAAGGCCAATTGACATTTAGGCCTGGATATTGGGAATTTGAAGCTTTGCAATGAAGCCTCGTTGGCCAAATGTCATGGCATTTCCTGTTGGAACCGAACACCCTGTGGGATAGGATTATTGCAAGTATGGTAGTGTTCTTTTGAATGGGCTGTAGTTTGTGGGTCTGAATACATACATCTTGCGATCTTTCATTTTTCTTAAGCTTAAGCTGGTTTTTCATTTTAAATAAAGGTAAATAGGAAAGCTCTGGAGAGCCTTTGGAGTTCAAGGGATGTAGGTAGACTTAACTTGGAATATGATAGATATTTTAAAATATAATAGATAACCAATTCAAAATTAAAAGAAAAAATTGATAACTTTTTCGCTATGAGCAAACATAACAAAATTGATGAATACAAACTAGTATATTAAAAATACAAAAATAAAAAGATCAAATATTTATATAATAACAATTTGAACTACGTGTGGTGCACATAGTTGGGCCATCCTTTCAAGAGAGAAAAGGCGCTCATTTGGAAACACATCCTTCGAGCCTTTTTTTTTGTTGACATTCTATAAGTGAAGAAACCATAGGCTCTTTACAAAAAATGAACGCCCATTCGATAGACTCTGACAATATCATTCTTGCTATATATTGATGTAAAGCATCTCCACTATTTTACTCATATAGCATAGATTCTCTTTGGACGAATCGGAGAAGTTTCATGTAACTCCTTTGGTATTTGGGATATACCCACCATTTTGTAATTTCACTCATCAATGAAATTGTTTCTTAACAAAAAAGAAAAAAAACTACGTGTCGTGCACATGTTAAGTTACTATTTCTTTCAAGTGGTGATGATTTTATCTTTTTGTATTATTCTTCAGGTCATCCCTATCACACGCAAGGATTGACTTCCTTAGCACTCAGTTTCGATTCAACGCTTGCTCTTTCTGGTTCAAAAGATGGTTCCGTTCATATTGTGAATATAGCAACTGGAAAGGTTATTTCTACAATTTAATTAGATGATATCTATTTGTCTAACCATATAATTATCTTTCTTGTCTCAGTTAGATTGCATTCGAGTGGACAATTGATGCCACGTTCTAAAATTTTTTGTTTTCTTGAAATACTAATACTATGAAATATGACCACTATCATTGTTTTGTTGAATATGTAATAGAGAAACTAGATTTGGTGCTACATATATATACATAACTATGTGAGGAGAGCTAAAGGAAGGTGTAAAGAGGGGGTTTTTGTGATATGATATAGCCATGTGGTTTGATCATACCAGCACTAATGCACCAGATCTCATAGAGAACTTCACAGCCAAGCATGCTTCGGCGAGAGTAGTACTAAGTTGGGTGGCTATTTGGGAAATTCTCGTGTTGAACGCCTATAAAATATGTTATAGGCATGCTAGAAACTAGTTGGTTAGTTAATGTAAGAGGCATAAGTATGTATTATAGTAGCGGACGAGAGACCTTGAATCATCTTGGAAGCTTGGAAAATGTATATGAATGGTTAACTGGAAGAGTTAATATGTTAAAATTATGAATTGTATTTATTTTAAACCTTAATAATGATGAATGTGAAAAGAGGTTCTAAAAATTTTGATATCTAAGGTGGCTAATGCATCAAAAGTCGAGATTGAGAATTTTGACAAATGTTGTGTTCTTTTCAGAACTTTTATTTGTTGATAATGATGAATAAGATATTGACAAATTGAATCTTATATTTGATAGGTACACAGTTGTTGCTTAGTTATCAGCATTAGACTTAGCAACAGATTCTTAATTTTAGTAAACCACTTTGAGTTGGCCAATGTATTTATCTGGTTGTGATACGCTAAATTTTTGTAGGGTCGGTCAACAGATGTTTGTAAGACTGGTTGAGATATCCATAACTTGGTTTGGATATCCACATTTATAAGAAACAAAATTTTACGGTGGTTTGGACCATGGATGCAGAATTATGATGTTTTGATGTAAATTGAAATGAAATCACTTACTGCTTTTGACAGGTGGTAAATTCTCTAGTTTCCCATTCGGATTCAATTGAGTGCATTGGTCTAGCGCCAAGGTATTGTGATTTTCTGCTATGTTGTCATTCACCTCCTTAAGGTAGAGGTTCCAAAAAAAGAAATTATGAAAGCATGTTAATCCGTAAAAGTAATGACTTTGATACATCATGTTGAATTAGTAGGGATGTTCTAATTGCTGCAGAAATGCTATAGTGTAGACTTTTTTATTTTCTATAGCCTATGAATGTTCTGATTCTTGAAAACTTGCATTTCAGCTCCCCTTGGGCTGCAACTGGAGGAATGGATCAGAAGCTCATCATTTGGGATCTTCGACAGTCGTTGCCACGCACTACATGCGTGCATGAGGTCTGTTGAGAACTGATTTATGTTTTTAACTCAACTCTAGAATATAATTCAATTTATTGTTGATCTCATTGTAACGACCTGGTTTTTGGACATATACTGGTTATGCATGTTATTGACATTTAAAAACTAGGGAATGTCAAAACTAGGGAAGAAGTACTTTAGAAAAGGAAAATTATACTAGCGCAAGATAATTTTTAAAAAAATATTCAAAACTTATATGGAATCCATGAAAAAGTAAAATTTAACCAAATCCAAAACTTAAAAAAATTATTAATAGTAAATAAATAGAAACGTTATTTCAAGTTCTTAAAATAACTCTATCCAAGCATGGACAATATTTAAATGCGAAAAAAAGACCATGCTGACGCAGACCCCCATGACACACTTTAGCAAATAGCCGTTAGACTTGTCTGGTATGCTTTTGCCATTATCTAAAATGAAAATTTACTTAGTGTGTCACCATGGCCAAGCACATGGCTCTTAGGACCCATTACAATCTAGCACCACCATAAAGTTAGTACCTAAGTAAATTTTATGTACACTAATGCTTAAAAGTTGGTATCAAAGCCCGAGTTAATGGTTTTGTAGACTTGCTTGTAAGCATTAGTGTGTCACCATGGTCAAGCATTTAAATACTTTGTCATTGCCAAGTATGTTATGTTTGTTTATATATATATATATTAAAAAATTTGTGTAATATGCATAAAAAATAGACATGATTATATTGTATTGTAATGAACAATATGTTTGATGTTTAATGGTTGTGACGTTAAGACTTAGTTCAACTCTGTTGTGATTATTTGATTATGGCTCCACGCAGAAGAGGGTATATGAGATGGGTGGACTAGGTAGAGGTGCAGTCACTAAGATAGTAGAGCCAGCAATGAATTAACCTAATGGTCAGATAGAGAATCCATCAATAGGTCAAATTTCTAGACAGTCAAAGCGCCATTGATGAAGACCTTCCAAACACTTGTTCAAACTGCGGTCTCTTACCAAATGACTCAATTGGCTGAGGACCAAGGAGACATGTCACTAGAAGCCAAGTATTTGTGAGATTTTAAGAAGTATGACCCTCACACTTTTGATGGATTATCCTTAGATCCAACGATGGCTGAGACTTGATTGTCATCTATAGAGAATATCTTCCGTTACATTAGGTGTCCAGAGGAAAAGAAGGTGCAATGTGCAGTCTTCATGTTGAAAGATATACTCTTTTATGGTGGTAGTCCGCAGAGAGGTCTATTGATATTAGTGGAGGTCTATTGATATTAGTTGCAATTTAAGAAGGTTTTCTTTCGGCAGTACTACCTAGCAACCACCTGATTCAGAAACAAACAAAATTCCTGAGCGTGAAGCAAGGCAATAGACCTTGGAGGAATATGAGATAGAATTTACAAAATTGTCCTGTTTTGCCCTGAGATAGTTGACACAGAGGCCAGAAAGATTGAACGATTTATTATGGGTTTGAAGGATGAGATTCAAGGCTCTGTGGTAGCTCTCTCTTCATCAGATTATCCTACAACACTTCGAGCAGCTGCATTGATTGACAACTGTTGACAAGTTAGTCTTTAAGTCCTTTAGGACTAGGATCTTTCTCAGGATAGAAGAGGAAGTTCAGCAAGCATCTTGTAATCTACAACAGCTTGAGGATAATTTTGTCACGACAAACCAAGCTAAAGTTCAGAACAATTGCCCAATCGACAACAAGGGCCTAATTATGAAAAATCTGTTTGCAGTACTTGTGGAAAGCATCATTGGGGGCGTTGTTGGTAAGGAACTAAACTATGTTTCTAATGCGGCAAGGAAGGGCACTGGTTGTAAATTGCCACGAAGATATGCCCAAGTTGATGCAAAACAACCCTCTAATATGAACCAGCGGACATCAAGTAGACCCGATAGTAGGAAAAACTTTACTCATTACATGTCATGGAGTGAAGGACGTTGATGCTTTAGTGACAGGTACGGTTCAAGAATTATGCTTGTTTCTTGAATCGAGTTATTATTAGGTAATTAAATTGCAACCATGTGACCATTCTCCACTAACGTCAATAGACCTCGTAGAACACTCTCACCATAAAAGAGTATCGTGTTTCAACATGAAGACTACACACTGCACATTCTGTTCCTGACACTTCTGGGCGACAACTAAGCCTCAACCATCGTCAGTGTTAATTTGAGAGGGTAAAAAATATACTACTATATTCAAACATGTAACTTAGGTCTTCTTATATAGGAGAATGACCTACTACAAACAAGGAAAGTAATAAATACCATAAAGACTAAATATCAACAATAAAGACTAAATATTAACAACTAAAATTGACACCTAATATTTACACAAATATTGATAAATCCAACACTCCCCCTTAAGCTAGTTTGAAGATGTCGTCCATAGCTAGCTTGTTGCGAATTGTTTCTTTGGAAGTCCCTTAGTTAAAACATCGGTAATTTGCTCTGTTGTCGGAAGATAAGGAATACATATTGTACCTGCATCAATCTTCTCTTTAATAAAATGTTTGTCAACCTCGATATGTTTGGTTCGGTCATGTAGCACAGGGTTATGAGCTATACATATGGCAGACTTATTGTCACAATAAATCCGTATAGGTGTCGGTTGAGGAATCTTCAATTCTTCAAGTATCCTTTTGATCCATACACCTTCACAAATTCCATGAGCCAATGCTCTAAACTTTGTTTCAGCACTACATTTTGTCTTTTTCTCCTCCATGTAACTTGGTTTCTTCCAACCAAGGAACAGTAACCAGAAGTAGACCTTCTGTCGGTAGTACTTCCAGTCCAATCTGCATCAGTATAAACTTCTACTTGGAAGTGGTTATTCTTTTCGAATAAAATACCTTTTCCAGGAGTTCCTTTCAAATATCTCAAGATTCTGTAGACAGCTTCAAAATGAGTTGGTCCAGGTGCATGCATGAATTGACTTACCACACTTACAGCAAATGCAATATCTGGTCGCGTATGTGACAGATAAATTAATCTTCCCACGAGTCTCTGGTATTGCTCCCTATCCTTTATTTCTTGTGCGTTTGCTACTTGTAATTTCAAGTTAGGTTCAATAGGAGTTTCTGCGATCCTGCAACCAAGCAATCCTGTTTCTCCAAGTAAGTCAAGAACATATTTTCTTTGATTAACGAATATACCTTTCTTCGATCTTGCGAATTCCATTCCTATAAAATATTTTAATGTTCCCAAGTCCTTGATTTGAAACTCACTTGCCAGATTTTTCTTAAGACCAGCTAGTCCTGCTTCATCATCACCAGTGAGAATAATATCATCTACATAGACAATCAGAATTAAGATTTTATTATTCTCAGAGTGTTTATAAAATATAGTATGGTCAGCTTGACTCTGGAGAAATTCATAACTCGATATGACTTTTCCGAATCGTTCGAACCAAGCTCTAGGAGACAGTTTGAGGCCATAGAGAGATTTCTTTAATCTGCAGATTTTATTCCATCCGAGTTCTTTTTCAAAACCTGGTGGCAAATCCATAAAAACTTCTTCCTTAAAGTTGTCATTGAGAAAAGCATTTTTCACATCAAGCTGGTGGAGAGGCCAATTTGAATTAACTGCAAGAGAAAAGAACTCTAATAGAGTTAATTTTTGCAACAGGAGCAAACGTTTCCTGATAATCTATCTCGTAGGTTTGTGTGAAGTCTTTAGCTACCAATCTAGCCTTGTATCTTTTGATGCTACCATCTGCATTACATTTTACGGTAAACACCCATTTACATCCCACTAGTTTCTTATCCTTTGGCAATTCTACTATCTCCCAAGTACTGTTTTGCTTTAGAGCATTCATCTCCTCCATGACAGCTAGTTTCCAATTTGGATCTTCTAAAGCTTCATGTATATTCATTGGAACAAACAAATTAGTTATCCTAGATGTGAAGGCCTTCTGACTATTTGATAGTTTTTCATATGAAATGTAGTTCGAAATAGGATATTTGGTACAACTTCGAACGCCTTTTCTAATGGCTATGGGAACATCAAGGTCAGAGACAACAAGTGAATTATTTTGAAAATTTGAAGAAGAGGGATTACCAGACAATGTTGAAAAGGGAGGATTATCAGATAGTTCAGTTTCATTTCTCGGAGTCTCAGATTGGCTTTGTGAAGGAGTAACTATTTGATCTTGGTTCCTCTGATTGAATTTCCTTCTAGTATAAAACTTTAACTTAGAACTAGGATTCGCAAAACGTTTCGTAGTATTTCTCCCCCTGATTGGACAGTTTCTATACTTGGCATCGAAGGACTAGTAAAATCCAAACAGGTAGAACTAGAAAGAGGAACAGAAATATCCCAAAAATTATCTTCCAAATTCATTTTCTCCCCCTGAAGAGAATTTTGGGTAAAATATGGTTGATTTTCTAAGAAAGACACATCCATACTCACAAAATTTTTTTTGGTCTGAGGATCAAAACATTTGTAACCTTTTTTACCTGAAATATAGCCTAAGAAAACACATTTAATAGTGCAAGGGTCATGTTTCGACCTGAAATGACTAGGTGTGTGAACGTAAGTAGTACACCCAAAAACTTTGAGAGGTAGATCAGAATATATGCAGGATGTTGGAAAAATATTTTTAAATGACTCAATGGGAGTTTTGAAATTTAAAACTTTAGTAGGCATCCTATTTATTAGATAGGTCGCTGTGAGAATCACTTCCCCCTATAAATATTTTGGAACATGCATAGAAAACATTATAGCACGTGCTACTTCAAGTAAATGCCTATTTTTTCTTTCAGCAATCCCATTTTGTTGAGGAGTATCTCGACAAGTAGACTAATGAACCATACCTTTTTCTTTCAAAACATTTTTCCAAAAACTCATTAAAATACTCAGTTCCATTCTCAGAATGTAAAATACAAATTTTTGTTTGAAATTGAGTTTCAATAATCTCATAAAAGTTTTTGAAAATGTCTTTCACCTCAGATTTTTTTGACATTAAATAAACCCAAGACAGGCGAGTATGATCGTCAATGAAAGTAATAAACCATCTTCTTCCACTATGAGTACTAATTTTAGAAGGACCCCAAATATCACTGTGAATTAAGGAAAATGGTTTGGAAGCTTTATAAGGTTTTGGAAATTATGTGGAGTGATGATTTTTTTCTAAAAAACAACTTTCACACTTAAAAAATGAACAATCAATTCCCTTAAATAACTTTGGAAACAAATATTTTAAATAGATAAAACTGGGATGTCCTAGTCTACGATGCCAAAGCATAATTTGTTACCTAACAGAAAGAGAACTAATACTACTAAAGCCCTGAGTTATTTTATTACTAAAGTTACCTTCATCAAAGTAGTAGAGACCATCAACCATCCTACTGCGACCAATTATCCTCTCCGAGTTCTGATTCTGAAAAATACAATGGGATTCAAAGAAAGTAACACGACAGTTAGAATCTTTAGAAAGTTGGTTGACAGATAAAAGATTACATGCTAATTGTGGAACATGGAGGACAGACTGTAACGAAATGGTCTCAGTCAATTTAATGGTTCCTTTTTCTACAACAGAAGAAAAACTACCATCTGCCATTCTAACTTTTTTATTGGAATGTGAAGGAAGGTATGATTCAAAGAGATTAGAAGAACTTGTCATATGATCAGAAACTCCAGAATCTATAATCCATGGAAATGACTACACGAGAAAGCCTTATAATAAATACCTGTTTGTGTCAAGGATACACATGAGTTATTAGAAGGTAAATTGGAGGATAGCAATTTTAGGATTTGATTAATTTGCTCTATACTTGAGTCACCACAACTATCACCAAACATTTCTCTACCATTGACAGTTGAGATTTGGACCATTGTAAATAAACAACTTGTCCTGAACAACTTGGCCTAAACAAAGGCTGACAACAGAACTACACCACTAGATAGTAATTAACCAAATCAAATCAGGCCATAAATTGATATTAGAAAGGAGATGATCATAACCAGGAGAGTTGAACCAAGTCAGAATAAGTTACGGCAGATGAACCAACCCGAACCGATTTGAACCAAAGAATTGAACAATGCAATACTTAGAAAATCTCCGGCGGACAGGATTGACGGTGACTACAGAGGCGGCGGTGAGATCTGCGGTGGCTAGACTGACAGATATGCGAAGGATGTTGCCAGACTAATAGATATGCGAAGGAACGATGGTGTAGCGGCACGAATCTATGAACGTAGGTCAGACACGACGTTGGTGATGGCGGTTGTGAGGTCGGCTGCGAACAGATCTGCGAGCAGAAGAGGTCGACTATGAGCAGAAGATGGCGACCGACAAGAGTGCTAGCGGATCGAAGACGGTGAGGATGTGCAACAGCCAGAGATGGGCGATCGTGAATATTAGACGAAGAGACGCGGAGGTCGACAGATGAAGGGTCACGTCGCGATGGATGTGTGCGGATGACGGAGACCGGTGAACGACAGATTGCGTCGTGGATGGGAGTAGCGGCGGATCTGTGCGGATGACACTGGTGCAGATCGATGGTGAGGACGACGGATCGACGACAACAGCTGCGTTGCCGTGGGGAGTTCGCCGAAGGTAGACTTATCGGAAGGAGGAATGGATGACAACTAGGGTTTTGATTGACAGCTAGGGTTTTGATTGACGGCTAGGGTTTTAAAATTAGGGTTTGGTATTTTTTATGATGGCTAGTTTGAGAGTTAGGGTTTACTTCCTAAGCTCTGATACCATGTTAATTTGAGAGAGTAAATCTTAAGAATGAACAAACCACCACTCAACCCAAAAGCTTAAGTTGATGGGTTGGGTAAATTTAATTCATTTATATGGATTCTAACACTCCCCCTCACTTGTGGGCTTGGAAAACATCAAGACCCAACAAGTGGAAATCATAATAAATGGGGAGGAAACGACAATGCAGGGGTTCGAAGATAGGACCTCCCGCTCTGATACCATCTTAAGAATGAACAAACCACCACTCAACCCAAAAGCTTAAGCTGATGGGTTGGGTAAATTTAATTCATTTATATGGATTCTAACAGTAAAAAATATACTACTATGTTCAAACATGTAACTTAGTTCTTCTTATATGGGAGAATGACCAGACAAACAAAGAAAGTAATAAATACCATAAAGACTGAATATCAACAATAAAGACTAAATATTAACAACTAATATTGACACCTAATATTTACACAAATATTGATAAATCCAACAGTCAGTTCTAAGGATAGTCCATCAAGAGATCGAGGATCACACTTCTTAAAATCTCACAAATACTTGGCTTCTACATGCCTCCTCGGTCTTGAGCAAATTGAGCCATTTGGTTAAAGACGGCAGACTCAATGTTTTAAAAGGCTAAAGGCTGCCTCGAGGCGGTATGAGGCGTAAGCCTCAATTTTAATTAAAAAATTATACAAATCTAAAATTTGTATGATCAAGTATTGCTAAACATAATAGTTATATAAAAGTATAAAAAAATCACCTGTTAGTTACCACTTAAATAAAAATCCTAAAAGAAGATCCTCAATATCACTACTATTATCGCTACTATTATCACTAGTACTATTATCACTAATATGATCGACTTATTCTATAAAATTTGTCTCCAATGTTTTTAAAGTCCAATTAGTAAAAGTAGTGATAGATTGAATCATCGCCACACCTAGAGTGCATTCCGTATGCAAAGAAACCTTTATATTTTGTAAGAATTGGGCAAATTACTAAAATTATTCTAATCATTACACGAGGCGTAAAGACTTTAAGCCTCAGTGTGTCTTCAAAGAGGCGTAAGCCTCTTATGGTTCAAAGAAGGCGTAAGTCTTGAGGCTAAAAGTTAGAGCCTTGCCTCGAGGCGAGCCTCAAGGCGTAAGCCTCAAAAGCTTTTTAAAACATGGACTGCAGTTTGAACAAGTGTTTGGGAAGTCTCCATCATTAAGGGCGCTACAATAGCCTCTGGCTGCCTAGAAGTTTGACTCACTAGTGGATTCTCTGTCATTAAGTTGATTTATTGTTTACTGTCTCAAGGATTGCACCTCTACCTAGCCACCCCGTCTCACAAACCCCTTTCTGCAGACTTCTGCTAAGTCTAATGTCACAATCATTAAGCATAATGTTCATTACAATACAAATAATCATGTCTATTATTTAGGTATGTTACATTTTTTTTTCTTTTAATTGTTATAACGAAAGACATACCTGGAAGTGACTGGGTGTTCGCATGCTTGGCCATGGTGACACTAATTCTTATGATACTAATTCTTATGATGTAAGCAAGTCAAGTCTACAGAACCATTAAAGCGCCTAAGTCTATGATGTACATAAAATTTACTTAGTTATCAATTCCTTGATGGTGCGTAGGCAGGTTTCATGCGAGATTCTACCCAACTGATAGTTGCCACCAAATTTATGGAGTCAAGACCACCAATCTAGCTACTCGAACTCAGTCTAGGTTCATCTACTTGAAAAGAGGATAACTGCAGTAATTTTTCATTAAAACCTACGCATTCATAAGCATGCATTCCATGATTAAACTTTATGTAAAACTTTAAGGCATTTCAAAAGTAGAGCCATTAATTATTTCTTGATAAAACTAAAATAAATCCAAAAGTATTAAGACTTAATACCAATGATCTATGATTTAACTACAAAAATTTAAACAACCGACCTTAGAATAATTACCTAAAATTGAAGCTTCAGGCTAAATGAAAAATACCTAAATATGCTCTTGCTTTGAGATCAATGGACTGAAATTTGATGATCAATGTTTTTTTATTATTATTTTAATCTATGACTGAAATTTGATCTATGAGTGCAACCAATCATACAATTTAAACTACTAAAATATCGGTTGCACTCATAATCATTATCTTTTCTTGTTTGACATTGACTATTTGTTGTCCGGTTTGACTTGTTTAAGCAAAAACAAACTGTCTATTTTTGACAGGATGGAGTAACATGCTTGACATGGATTGGCACATCAAGATACCTGGCAACTGGATGTGTTGATGGTCGAGTACGAATATGGGATAGTCTCTCCGGAGAATGTGTAAGGACCTTCATTGGGCACTCTGATGCCATCCAATCTCTCTCGATATCTGCCAACCATGAATACCTTGTTTCTGTTGCTCTCGATAATACAGCTCGGGTTTTTGAGATTGCAGAGTATCATTAAGTAGGATCTTCATACTAAATTTCAATGTCACAAGTTGTGATCCCATTGTTGATTCATCCGTAATTATATGAATTTATACCATTTTATGAGTTTGTATTGGTTTGTCAAGTATGGTTAGGTAAAATTTTTGGTCATTGATGTTTGATAAATTATACAAGTTAGTCTTTTATGGTTTAGAATATGATAGCTTGAAGTTTTGAATGTTAATTAAATGTTGTGTTAGTTTATATTGTTAATAAGATTTGTGAAAATTTGATTAGATGGTATTTTATGTTAATGTGGTTATTTTAATGGTTACCAAATATTTTCTTTCAGTGGAAAGATTAAAATTAAATATATTATTGATCAACATAAATTTAATTGAAACATGTATAGCTAATGATTAAGAAATTTTCTCAAAGTAAATAACATCGAACAAATTCTAGCTACATTAAATATTTAAATAAAAATAAAATTGTCACCATTTTGGGGTAATTTCAATAATAACAATGTGTTCAAGTAAAACAACAAATCCAAAAGTGTACTCTTTTCTTAACAAATGATTAAAAAATGTAAATGAAATGATATGTTTTGAAAAGTATATAGGCAAATTATTTATAAAAGTGGAATAATTTTATGTCGAAGTTTAAAACTTGTTTTTGTTGGATGAGAGTTACATTGATGTGTAAAAGGAGAGTTGAATTAGAAGGGTCAATTGTGTAGAAGAACGTCAAAATCAATGTTTGGCAAATTAAAAAATTAATTTTGGTAAATTAAAAAATTAATTTTAGTAAAGTTTAAAATTACTTTAAACTGATTTTTAAGGTATTAATTAGATGATAATTTGGAAAATCAATTATAATTAAATCTATTTTTTAAAAATCACTCATTCTACCATCAATCTCAATCACACTTAATAAGTGTAAATTTTGTATCTTCTGCATAATTTACTTAAGTTATAACGTCTTAATCAATTTTTTTTTAAACCAATATAATGTCTTAATCAATTCATTTATGCTCACGCAAGAATTTAAAGTATTTTTAAATTTGTATATTCAACTACGTTGAAAAATATCTTAACCAATTAATTTATGCTCACGCAAGAATTTAAAGTATTTTTAAATTTGTATATTCAACTTCGTTGAAAAATGTCTTAATCAATTAATTTATGCTCATGCAAGAATTTAAAGTATTTTGAAATTTGTAAATTCAATTTCGTTGAAAAACGGAAAAATTTTTAATGGACAAATTTTTTTAATGTTATATCAAGATAAAACAAAATTTTAAAAGTATGACCCATGGATAATAATTATACAATAATGAGAAATTGAGAAATTGTTAGATGATGTAACAAAATATGTCAGCTTAATAATCATTTTAAATTTTCTTGGATACATTCAACGATGTCAAATATGGTCACATTGTTTTAGCTCCTCACTTTTTTTCTCAAGTCAGTGGTGGATCTAAACATTTCAAATTTTATCACCGTAATCACATCTCAAAACGTCTCGAAGATATACAATTATCACCTATTTGTTCATCAATGGGGTTTCTCAGACGAAGGAAACAACAATATGATCGGGAGATGTTGAAAAGTTTGTTTTGACTAACCTAATTTGTGTTCATTAGATCTAAATGTAATACACATCTTATTAGTCCGAACATTATTTTTTTTTTTGAGTAAAAAGTTCGAACATTACTTAATGGATAAGATATCTATATTACCTTTTTCCAAGGTTAAAGATTTAATTCCTCATCCTTTATTGAACTAAAAAAAATGTAAATCATATATTAAGATTATCTTTAGGGGCCGTTTGTTTTGTGGGAATCCAAGATTCCCATTGGACGGGCATATGGATTCCCACGTTTGTTTTACAGTAAATGTATGATACCCGAGTATCTCAAGTATGTCCGGATATCCTAAATACCCGTACGGGAGGCATTTAACGAGTTTTAGATGCCTTTTTGAAACGTGGGTATCCAAGATTCCGGTGTTGAGGGCATCCGCTCTCTACATTTTTGCCTTTCATTTTTTTTTGCATATATTTTCTTTATTTTTTCCCAAAAAATATTTTATTTTATTTTTAAATTTATAATTCAAATAAATTAATGGATAAGCAATTTTATGCAATTAAGTATATTTGTATATTACATTTACATATAAAATAAACTGCAATTAAATTATATAATATATGAATTTATTTTTAATATTTGGAAGGAATTAAATTATCAATAATATTTATTATCAGAAATATATAATTTTAAATCAAACAATTTTTTGATGACAAATATATTTGTAATATTTTTCCTAAAAATATAATATGATGGTAAGATAAATAAATTTTATCGAAAATAATACCAATTATATGATTGTGTTTTTGGAAAAATATTAAAGTTGAAAATGAAATATATATTAAATTAATAGGAATTAATTCGTTCTCCACAACAACATATAAAAAAACAAAATATTAAATTAATTAAAATAAATCTATTATATTAAATGAATTTATAAATTATATGAGTAATCGTGAGGGCATTTTTGGAACATTCTATAAATTTAACACATCCCAAAAACAAATCCTGCAAAACAAACGTGGCTATCCAAATATTCCCGGACATCCTTAATAAATATTCCTAGGAAACAAACATGGGTATGTGAAGATGTCGGATATCTAAAATTTTGGGCATCTGAAATTTCAAGCATCGCTAGATGCCGAACATCTACATTCTCGAAAAACAAACGGCCACTTAGAGTTAGCATTTTTGTCGTCACCCAAAATACTTTCCACTCAAATTCATCATGTTTGGAAGTTAGTTTATAATTACTTTCGGAAAAAAAGTGCTTTGTAAGAAAGTAATTTTTAAGTGCATTTGACCCAAATACTTGTCGATGAATCACTTAAAGTACTTTTATTAAAAATTTATGTTTAAGTACTTTAATTGAAGTAGTTTTACTAAAATCACTTATTTTAAAAACACTCTCAAATCACATAGATCTTAGAGCACATAGACATCAACCACTAGTTGACTATTAGTAAACCATCAAATGTCAAAGAATATTACTTATTGACTATAACTTTCGAAATACATGTACTAAAAAAAACTTTACAAATATATCATACGTCCATTATTTATAGACTATATTCTAAGATAAATTCACCTATATCAATTATCAAAACGTAGTAGTTGATTGTGTATAATTTTATCAAATGTTAAGCAATAAGACATATTCTCCTTCCCTTGAGGTTGGAGGCTCAATTTTGTGAGTATGTTCAAATACGAGATGGTGAAAGTTGTGTCACATTGTAAGAAGTTGAGACGTTTTAAACTAATGTTTGATCCTTATTCCTGTGCTTTCGATTCAAACTCATCATAGTCTCAGTTTGCTCTTACATAACCTTTGAAGTTGAAAATGTTTCATATATATATATACAACCAAAAATACCTTTTCATCTAAAATATTAGAAGTAACTACTACTACTTCTAAGCTACTACTAGACTCTTCTCGGCAATTTTATATATTTAAGAGAATATTGCTTAATTAACCGTGGAATTTTGGGATCGTTATTTTCATATTCATAAATTGTAAATTTGAACACTGGTAAACTAACAAAAATTTGATGCCAAAATAATATATTTTAAAAAGTTTAATGGTCATAATGTCAGTTATTTAATTATGAACAAAAAAAAATGAATTATTACAATATTTTAAAATCAATTTTTGTAAGTTTACGAGAATCCTTCACTAGTTAAATCAGGGAGGTATGAGTAAGTTTTCATAATTTTGGGGTTAACTATGCAATGTTTCTTTAAATATATAGTAAAAAAATATGATGTGTATTCAAAGAATAATGCAATTGTACCTTGGTGGTTAAGACATATTTATTTTATTTAACATATTATTTGCTCCGATCTATACTCTTGTATTTGTCACTCAATATTTTTGAAATAAATTCTAAAAATAAAAATATTAAAAGAGTTGATTTTAATAATAGTTTTCTTCTTTTAATAATAAATTATTTGTGAAAACATGTTTGTGTAATTGGTCATTTTAAAAGATTTTTCTATTAACCTTTTCCTCATATAGTGTATTTGAAAAAAAAAAAATAGATCAGAAAATATAAAATAGATATACTATAATTTAGCCTAAAACTACTGTGAGGAGCATCTACTTCAAGCTCCTCATTAAATCTATTCACAAAGTGAAACCACTCGGGAACGGGGTGCCAAAGGTTTGTCATAAGAAACCCGCTAATCGAGGCACTATTTACATAACTATAGGACGATCTGCTCTCTTTCCAGCCAATTATAACATTGAAAGACGGATCGCTAGAGCTGGACATTTCCAATAAAACGAAATATAACAAGAAAATTTTCAAAGGCAGAAGACCAACCTAGAAGGAAGCACCGAGTTTACTAGGTCGGACTCAAGAATTTCAAAAACAAGAAAGTGTAAAAGGTGGAGATGGATATGAGGATTACTTATAGCAAATCAAAAATTCATCTCAACCTTACACGTGTCCAAAAGTCAATGGTTAAGATCTAACAGCATACCGAGCATCAGAAACGTTTTGAGTGCTCCGATAGCGGTCATACCAATCTTTTACATTCCTAACGATTATATTTCGCTAGTTCGGTACCATTGAGCTCCAAGCAATGAAGTCGCCACTTAGGCAAATTTTCAAATTCAGAAAACTCCTCTACCAGGTCGCACTCACGACCAAACAGAGTTGGGGCCAATGTTGGCGAAAGAAAATTAGCTGCCATGTGGAGGATGGAGGAAGGTCCAAATGAACCAAGTCCTACCTAAACATTGTCTCTAACAAGTTCGACCTGCCATACTTAGTTATATAACGCTACTAAGATGCCTCTTAGTAATGTAGCCGTCATCTGGGTTTGACCTTAGGCACCCAAAATGTCCGACCTTCAAGCCAACACACATCACCACATGTCGAATAGCTTGTCGGGTCCCCTACTTATAAATAGAGGGTCTCACTTCCACATCAGGTTGTTGAGTTTGGTGCCCTTAGCTCGTGTATTTCTAATTTATGAACAAATTATTTATTCAATAAAGAATTATCTTATTATTTATTTGCATTACTCGTATTCCAATAAACTAAGATCCAAGGTTATTTAATTTAACTAAAACAGTATATATTTGATATACAATATATATTTAATATACAATGTATATATTTGATATATAGTATATATTTAATATACAATGTACATATTCGATATACAATATATATTCGATATACAAATGAATAATGTTCCAGTAATAACCTAAATGGTCTATAGTATATGGATAAGGTTGGGTACCTTATCCTGGTAACACTATGGATACAACCCGCTTTGTAATAGTTCCAAACAAATTTATCTAGGTCCTTCATGTAGAGACATGCGAGTGGGGGTATCCTGTACAATGAGTTTGTATAAGATCGGACCGTACCGCTAGTCAATAGATTGTTATCTCATAGGATGACCAGGTAACTCGATCTTAATCCTGACCGAGTTAGGGACTCCTACTTATAAGGGATCGTCCTTTGGTTTGTATGGGTGAGAGTGGCCCGGGTTGCCGACTCAATGATCCTACCATTTTTGGGACGAGACCGAGCGTGGAGCTGGAAACATCACTACGCAAGATGGAATTCACTCCTTCCCGACTTAGGGAAGTAGATGAGTGTTCCCTTACATGCTGACTCCGGGAGTTGAACAAAGGGCCACATCCTCCCACTAGCCCGAGAGGGACTTCCGATTATTGATCGGACCATAACTGGATTGTTCATTCGAGGAATAGTGGTATTTAAGGAGCAAGATGTAACTCAGGGGTAAAATGGTAATTTGACCCAGATAGAGTTACGTGCACTCGTTAAGGATGAACTTACCGCGAATGGTCAATTTCCGTGGACACGAAATATCCTGCAGTGAGAATAGTGCAGCTGCAGATCTTTAGTAGAATGATCTGCAGTTAACGAATATTGGTTAATTTGGTTAATAAGTTTAATCAATTAACCTCGTACTGTTGAAGCTTCTGATCTGTAGGTCCATTAGGTCCTTTTGCTAGCTCACAATGGGTAAAACGAGGATCAAGATTTTGAGAGAATTTGAAATGTTCAAATTATATATCAGGGAATTTATATTATGTATATTATGATACATTGTATACATAGTTTATTTTTTAATAAAGATTCAATAATTAAACTATATACTATGAGAGAAATATTTGAATAGGATTCGAATAATTAATATGAATTTGAGTCATATTAAAACTATAGATATTAAAACTATAGATTATACAAGAGAGATGCATTTAAATATGATTCAAACATGTAGTTTTAATTAAATATGTGATATTTAATTAAAAGTTAAATAATTAATTATTATTTATTTAATTAATATTTAAATTTAAATTAATTGATTATTATTTAGATTCATAGTTATTAATTAAATTAATTAATTGTTAATTGTTAATTGATTTGATTAATTTGTTTATTATTAATTAAATTAAAAGAATAAGATATCCTGAAGGTCTTGAAATTTCCCCTAGACTAAGGAGAAATTTATTTTATATACAAAATGATAAGATATCCTAATGGTCTTAGGATTTTCTTTCTCTATAAATATTGAAGGGATCAGATCGCGAAGCGGAAACGCACGAACGCGTGTGCTTCGATCTTGTCTTAGAATTACAACAAAGAAAAGACATATAAGCATGAATAAGAAAAAGTTAGTGATACATACCTTTGAAGACACCTCTTCAATGTAGACACCAACGCCACCACAAAATCTTCCTTGCTATCCTCTGGATATTAAGAACTCGGTTTGTGGGAACCGTTTTATAATTGAAAGAGAAATTGAGAAATCGAGAGAGAGCTTTTCACGTTTAGAGTTTCGGAAACTCTATCAACCGACGTTTTGACTTTTTAAAAGAGATGGAGAACCTCCCCTTTATAGGGACGGAGGAGTGAGGGGGAAGTCACCACTTCTCCCACTCACTTCCCCAATGGTGGGAAGTGGGAGGTTTTCTCCCATTTTCTTTCCTTTTCTTCTTTTATTTTAATTAAAATAATAACTAATTAAAAAAAGAATTATTAATCTAATTTAATTTAACCAAATTAATATATGACATTAATTTAATTAAATCATATTTAATTAAATTAATCTTAAATTAATCAATTATATTTATTAGAATCACATTCTAATATTTATATCTTTAATCCAATTCAAAATTAATTTTATATTATAATGTATCAACATACATTATATTAATTGCATCTCATACAATTAACCTTAATTCACTTTAACTAATTTGAACAATTCAAATTCTTTTCAAGACTAACTATTCTTAACTATCATTTACCAGCTAGCAAGGGGACCTAATGGACCTATAGATCGGAAGTTCCAACGATACGAGATTAAATGATTAAACTCATTAACCATATTAATCAACATTCGTTAACTGTTGGTCACTCCACTAAAGACCCACAGTTGCATTCTTCTCACTGTAGAATATTTTGCGTTCATGGATTTTGACCATTAACAGTAATCAATCCTTCACGAGTGTTCGTAACCACAGCTGAGTCAAATTACCATTTTACCCTTGTGTTACATCTTGTATCTTAAGTACCGCTGATCCTCTAATGAACAACCTGGTTATGGTCCAACCAATAATCGAAAGTCCCTCTCGGGCCAGTGAGAGGGTGGGGCCCCTTGTTCAAGTTTCAGAGTCAGCACTTCGAGAACACTCATCTATTTACCCTAAAGTCGGGAAGGAGTGAATTCCCTCTTGTGTAGTTATGTTCCCAGCTCTCCACTCGGTCGCATCACCAAAATGGTAGGCATATTGAGTCAGCGACTCGGGCCACTCTCACCTGTACAAATCAAAGGACGAGCCCTAACAGGCACGAGTCCATAACTCACTTAGGATTGAGATTGAGTTACCTAGTCATCCTATTGAAATATTAATCGGTTAGCTAACGGTGTTACAACTAAAGATTAATTATTTCGTGGTCCGATTTTATACAAACTCATTGTATAGGATACACCCACTCGCATGTCTCCACACGAATGACCTGGTTCAAGTCATTTGTAACTATTACAAAGTTGGTCGTATCCATAGTGTTGCCAGGATAAGGTACCCAACCTTATCTATATACTATAGATACTTTAGGTTACTATTGGAATATTATCCACTTGTATGTCGAATATATGCTGTATATATAGACATTGTATATCAAATATATACTCTGTATATTAAATATATACTGTATATCTATTAAATACTGTTCCAGTTACATGACATAACCTCAGATATTAGTTTATTGGATTTGGGTTATTGAAATTCTATCAATAACAACTTTATTGATTGAATATTTGTTTTATTTACAAACCATGAGTTTATGGCATAAAACCCAACAAATATAACAGTAACCTGAACTCTAAAAAAAAGGCCGAAAGGGCTAAAAATCTCTCCACTCTCTTAATCTCTCAATCCCTTGCAATTAGATCCCACAATTCGGATTCTCGACCGAGAAACTTAGCGACGAAGATCAAGTGGTGTTGTCTCATTGGGATTACACGAAAATGAATATTCAAAAGTAAAATCCAATATTCTTCCCTGTTTTATATTTTTATGTATTTTAAATTTAAGGCATAAAACCCAACAAACTCCCACTTGAACTAAACTCTAGTGGGGTGTACAAAAGCTAAAGGAAAAAGTGGGTTGTATAATAAAGTACAAATAAAATAAACTAGGGCATACACTACTATACCCTTTACAAGTCTCCCACTTGCCCTAGACTATATTGTACATCTCTCGTAGGTCTAGACCTTCTAGACGACCCTTTAACACTTTAGTCATATGAGCCGTTGTAAACGGATCAGCAATTTGCCACAGCATCACTGTTATCACAATAAAGTGTGATGAGCAAAGTCATGTTTGGAACAACTTCCAAATCAATTAAGAACTTTCTAAGCCACACTGCCTCTTTTGCTGCTTCACAAGCGGCAACATATTCGGCCTCTATTGTGGAGTTTGCGAAGCATCCGTTTTTTAATGCTCCACCATACTATAGCTCCTTCATTAATAGTGAACACTGATCCAAAAGTGATTTTTTTCAAATCCTTATCACTTTGGAATTCAGAGTCAGTGTATCCTGTAAGGATCAAATCCTTAACGCCATACACAAGCATATTGATCCTCATTCTCCTAAGATGCTTGAGGATTCCCTTAACGGCAGTCCAGTGATCAAATCTTGGATTGGATTTGTAACGCCCCGAGTCCCTCAGGTTAGTTAGTCTCGAATCAGGAGATTTTTCATTTAATTTTAAATTGATTGTTAATTAAATTTATTGATTGATAATTAAATTTATCTATATTTATCGGGCTCTAAGAAAAAAATCCAATTAAATTAATAATTACCGAACTCTGTATGTTGGGTCTTGTTTTAAAATTCCCCTCCTTTCTCTTGGGCTTGGATGGTTGGGCCTCCATTGAGGTAATGTGGCTTTTAAAACAAAACAAAAGGAAAAGAAAACCCTAGCCCCAAGCTCCTTTTCTTTCTTCTTCTTTTTCTTCTACCCTAGTCATTTCCCGACTTCCTCTTCGTTCCCAATCCCGTCGCGCCTCCTCTCTTTTTCCGGCAGCTTCTCCGATGCCTCGACGCAGCACCGGTGCTGCTAGCCACTTCGAACGGGACGACGACCCGTAGCAGCGGCGGACGAAGACACCACGAGCGGCGGCCGGCGACTCCCGGCGCTCCAGCGGCGGCGTTTCGTAACAAGTACAGCGGTGGCGCGCCCTCCTCGCAGCGGTGCATGGCGGACTACTACAGCGGCGGACCGGCAGCGCGACTCCCCGACGTTCCGACGGCCTGCAGCAGCGGCGGTGCGCCCCGACGATCTGCCACGAACCAGCGCGGCCTCTCCCTTGCGGTGGCGCACGGCGAACGGCGGTACAGCAGCGAAACGACGGCAGAATTGTACGTTACAGCGGTGTTTAGGACGTTTGGCGGTGACCCACATCCGTTCGAAGCTCAATTTAGGCTACCCACACCTTGGCGAGCTAGATCTAGGTGACCCACATCTATACGAAGTCGGTCTTGGTGGGTGAGGTCGACGCAAAACTTAAGGGCACGATTGTGGGTAAGTAGACAAGGGGCGTGTGCGTGTGTTAATGTATGCTCGATATCTCTAACGTGCTGATTTTGTAGCGTTTAATGTTAATTTTGTGACGTCGTCGTGCTAAATAATTTTTATGGTGTTAGTCGATATACTTGGAATGATGTTGGATATTTGCGATGAAAAATGGTGGGTTTTCTGCTTTGATGAACTGTGAGCATTGCTGTGGTAATGTTTGTTGCCTGGATATGCATGTTTTGTTCGGCGTGTTTAGTGAGCTATTATCCTTGGTAATACTTGTTAAATAATGATGTTAGATATTGAGCATGATTTGGGTTATTATTTCATTATTAGGAAGTTGCTAAAGTTGTGAAAGCATGCTGAACTGTACTTGTGAGTTGAAAGATGCAGGGTTAGTGATAAAAGAAAGTATATGGTAAGACTCTGGTGAAAGTTGGATTTTTGGAAGGAATGAAACAGTGGGTGTCAGGGCCTCGGGTATAAATGGTCGGGGGCTGATACGTCACTAATGGAGTATCGAGGCCTCGGGTATAAATGGTCGAGGGTCGATACGAGGAGTTCTTTGGAGGGAAGACTATTGGGGCCTTGGGTACAAATGGTCAAGGGCCAATAGATGGTGAAGTCATCGGGGCCTCGGGTATAAATGGTCGAGGGCCGATGCAGCAGGGTCGGGGCTCTGGGTATAAATGGTCAGGGGCCGATTCTACTCGGAAGGATAACCGTGGAAGGTTAGGATAGCTGTGATGAACGTAGAGGTATTTGAGATGTTAGGGGGTCTAAAGGTTGCTTGTTAACATGTTTTCCTAGTTGTGGTTGTCACTAAATTTTATGGAATGTGTTATGTTTGAATGCATAATGTGTTGAGAAGCATGACTATGAATGTTTCATGATATAGTTGAGCATGATGTGTACGTGTGTTGTCGAGGGCTACTTATGGAGTATATTTTATATACTCACCCCCCCTCTAAATTGTTTGTTTCAGGTGAAGGACTCGTGGGCGACCATGGTGATGGGACGGAGGAGACATGACGAGCGGGGACCATAGGCTGCTTAGTCACTCTTGCTTAGTTTAAGTGATTGGTTAAGACCTTATGTTATGGTCAATAAACTTTTGTCGTTTTTAAATAATTGGGAGGTTCCCCCTTTGTT
Organism: Momordica charantia; assembly: GCF_013281855.1. NCBI lineage: Eukaryota > Viridiplantae > Streptophyta > Magnoliopsida > Cucurbitales > Cucurbitaceae > Momordica > Momordica charantia. The sequence continues at coordinate 6,697,433 of NW_028275161.1, read as the reverse complement.
GTTAATTTCATTTCGAGAATAGGTGACTATCTTAGTTCTATTCCATTTATTGAGTTTTGCCTAGTTTGATTAATAAACTTGTCTTGTGGGGTGGTCCACGAATGTTGTTGAATGCTACTCTGTGAGATTGATTTATTGTTAAATTGATGAGAATTGGGACTTGATATATATACTTGTTTACATAAGGGGTTGGCATGCCGTATTTGGGGGTTAAGTTTAAGTAGTTGGGTAGTTAACGTGACCTAGAAGTGTGTGGGAAATTCTGGGTCGTTACAGATTTGTCGCAACGTTATCACGACGCGGAGCAGCTGACGTCATCCACTGAAGGGTTTCTTTTTGAGATAAGGGTTTGGAGTCGCCACCAATCATCTACGAGATGAGATTGATCACCTAATAAATAAAAAACGGCCTACGAAAATCAAAATTCTTGGTTTGGGAGTCAATTGAGCGCAGGGAAGGTGTTAGCACCCTACGACACCCGTTAAAAAACGGTACCACATTTTGTCAAAAATTATCCTATTATTTTATTTGGTCCAAAAGAAAAATATTTTTGTGTTTTTGTTTAAATGTCCCATATTTATTAATTCACATTTTACAATAAAATATGAATTAACAATTATGAGTGGCGCAAACGCCATTAGCAAAATTAACCACCTCGAGAATATTGGAAATAGCACGTAAGGGTTTAATCTTGGGACCTATGTGTAACCACTCAAGAGTCGTACCTCTTGTGCCAACACTTAAAGATGTTAATTTTAATTTCTTTTTAAAAACACATGTTAGTTAAAAACTTTATTTTAAAAAACATTTAAACGAATCTTACTTTAAAAACTCAAATTTTTTTACCTTGAAATTTAAGTTTCATTTTATCAAACAAAATTTATGTTTTGAAAAAAACTTTACTCTTAATATTTTCCTTAAAAAAGAATTTTCCTTCTTTTAAAAACTAAAATTTTAAAAAAATTAAAGACATCTATTTTAAAATCAAAACAAGATATCTTACTACTATCTAAAAAGAAATTAAAAGGTGGAGGAGGCTTTAAAAAAAAACTTTCATTTTAAAATTCAACATTTTTACCACTTTACAATTTTAATCAAAATTTATTTTTAAAAACATTTTGCTCTTTTTTCCAAAGTAGATCATTTAGAACCTTATTTTAAAACAATACCTTTTATTTGAAAAAAACCCAACAGTTTATTTATTTTGCATTAAAAAAAAAACTAAAAATTTAAAACGAAATCTTCTTTATTTTTAAAATTTATCTTGATTTACCAAATAAAATGTTTTTGTTTTAAACAAATTATATTTATCAAAATCTTTTCTTTTCTTTTCAAAAACTTATTTAAAACAATCTGTTTCTTTCAAAATCCTATTTTTTATTTGATTTCACTTTTAAAACAAACTCTTTTATTTTTTTAAAAAAACAAATTTTATTTGCAAAAAATTTTAGCTTTCTTTACCAAAATTTTTTTAGCTTTCTGGGGGTTTGCAGTGGAGACTGCAGCTTACATTTTAAATAACGTTCCCTCTAAAAGTGTTTCAAAAACACCTTATGAGTTATGGACTGGGCATAAAGCTAGTTGACGTCATTTTCGAATCTGGGTTTGTCCAGCACACGTGTTGGTACAAAATCCTAAGAAATTGGAACGTCGTTCAAAATTGTATCTTTTTGTGGGATACCCTAAAGGAACGAGAGGTGGTCTGTTTTATGATCCTCAAGATGAAAAGGTAGTTGTATCGACAAACGCCACATTCCTAGAGGAAGACCACATACGAGATCATAAACCCTGTAGCAAACTAGTATTAGAAGAGATTTCAAAAGATGCTACAGATAAATCAACAAGAGTTGTTGATCATGCTGGACCATCAACAAGAGTTGATAATAGACCAAGCACATCTGGTCCGTCACATCCTTCTCAAGAGATGAGAGAGCCTCGACGTAGTGGCAGAGTTGTGAGACAGCCTGACGACTATATGGGTTTAATTGAAACCGAAGTCACCATGTCTGATGATGGCTTAGAGGATCCATTGACCTATAAAAGGGCAATGTATGATGTTGACCGAGATCAGTGGATCAAAGCCATGGACCTCGAAATGGAGTCTATGTACTTCAATTCGGTTTGGGAGCTTGTAGACAAACCAGATGAGGTGAGACTTATCAGTTGCAAATGCATCTATAAGCGTAAAAGAGACCATTCGGGAAAGGTACAAACCTATAAAGCCCGATTAGTAGCAAAAGGTTACACCTAGGTGGAGGGGATAGACTATGAAGAAACCTTTTCACCTGTTGCTATGATTAAATCTATTAGGATACTATTATCCATTGCCACTTTTTATGATTATGAAATTTGGCAAATGGATGTCAAAACTGCCTTTCGGAATGGTAATCTTGACGAAAGTATCTATATGGTCCAACCAGAAGGGTTCGTAGAACAGGGTCAGGAGCAAAAAGTTTGTAAACTTAAAAAATCCATTTATGGATTAAAACAAGCATCCAGATCCTGGAACATGAGGTTTGACGCTGCGGTCAAATCTTACGGTTTTGAACAAAATATTGATGAACCTTGTGTTTACAAAAGGATCATCAACTCCACGGTAGCATTTCTTGTTTTGTATGTAGATGACATCCTACTTATTGGGAATAATGTAGGATATTTAACTGACATAAAAAATTGGCTAGCAACCCAATTTCAAATGAAAGATCTTGGAGAGACGCAATATGTTCTAGGTATCCAAATAGTTCGAAAACGAAAGAACAGAACGCTAGCTATGTCTCAAACATCCTATATAGACAAAGTGTTGTCTAAATATAAGATGCAGGATTCCAAGAGAGGTCTTCTACCTTTCAGATATGGAATACATCTGTCGAAGGAACAATGTTATAAGACACCTCAAGAAATTGAGGATATGAGACGTGTTCCCTATGCATCAACAGTCGGGAGTTTGATGTATGCAATGCTATGTACCCGACCAGACATATGCTTTGCAGTAGGGATAGTCAGTAGGTATCAGTCCAATCCCGCTTATGCACATTGGACTGTTGTTAAGAATATCCTCAAGTATCTTAGGAGAACAAGGAACTATGTGCTCGTGTATGGAAATAAGAATCTGATCCTTACTGGATACACTGACTCCGATTTTCAGACTGATATAGACTCAAGGAGATCTACTTCGGGATCGGTGTTCACTCTTAATGGAGGAGCAGTAGTGTGGAGAAGCATAAAGCAGAGCTGCATTGCCGACTCCACAATGGAAGCAGAATATGTTGCTGCATGCGAAATAGCCAAGGAAGCAGTATGGCTTAGGAAGTTCCTAAATGGTCTAGAAGTTGTTCCAGACATATATCTGCCCATCACTTTGTATTGCGATAACAGTGGGGCAGTGGTGAACTCCAAAGAACCGAGAAGCCATAAGCGCGGAAAGCATATTGAGCGCAAATACCATCTCATCAGAGAAATTGTGCAGAGAGGAGACGTTAGTGTAAGACAAATAGCGTTTGAGCACAACATTGCTGATCCGTTTACGAAGGCCCTCCCGGCTAGTGTTTTTGAGAGTCATCTAAAAAGTTTAGGACTACGATTAGAATAAATAGGGCAAGTGGGAGAAATTGGGTATGAGATGCCCTAGTTTATTGTATTTACATTTCTCGCACTTAACTCAACCACGTTGTAAACCCACTAGGAGTTTTAGTCCAAGTGGGAGTTTGTTGGGTACACTGTCCTAAAACTCGTACTTTCTAAACAGTGAACATTAATGTGAGGTTATTCAGACAAATGTTGTTAAATGAAAGTGAATTTGTTTTTTAATAAATCCAATAAACTACGAACCCTTGGCTATTATAATGAGTACTTGGACTTTATGTAGAGACATAAACTTGATCAAGTTCAAGTAAATAGCCTAAACAATCAATAGTACATGGATCAAGTTGGGTACCTTTTCCTGGAGACACTATTGAATACAGCCCATTATTGTAACAAGTTGGGCCCAACGGACCAGAACAATTATAGAGAAAATAATTTCCTCGTTACACAATAATTGGATACGTAAGTACACTTCAACACTCACAACAATTACCACAGCAGCTCGAAATAAAATGAAATGAACAATGAAATAAAAAAAAAGAAATTTCTAAGAAAAGAGGCCCGGGGATTTGAGATCAACTAACCTGAGTAACGCGGGGCGTTATAGACTTCCCCCCTTTAGACACTTTCGTCCTCGAAAGTTCGTCGTTCGAATAATTCAGGGTACCGGGCACTAATTTCGTCCTCCTTTTCCCAGGTGGCTTCCTCTACTTGGTGATTTCTCCACAAGACCTTCACCAAGTCAATTGCCCGATTCCGCAGCACCTTGGTCTCTCTTGCTACGATCTCAATGGGTACCTCCTTATAACACAAGGTTTCGTCCACCTACAGTGGTTCATAATCCAAGACGTGTGAAGGGTCATGGACACTTCCTCAGCATGGACATGTGGAACACGTTATGCATTGCAATCAACGACGGTGGCAAGGCCAACCGGTAAGCGACTGGGCCAATGCGCTCCAAGATCTCAAAAGGACCAATAAATCTTGGACTGAGTTTTCCCTTCTTACCAAAACGTAGAACTCCCTTCACCGATGCCACACGAAGAAAAACGTGGTCGCCAACATCAAACTCCAATGCTCTTCGCCTAACATCAGCGTAACTCTTCTGTCTGCTCTGAGCCGACCGCATTCTTGCCCTAATCCTTTGGATGGCGCTATTAGTCTCCTGCACCAACTCTGGTCCCAACAGGGCCCTCTCACCGACCTCGTCCCAATGCACCGGCGACCTACACTTCCTCCCATACAAAGCTTCATATGGGGCCATGGCAATAGTTGACTGATAACTATTGTTGTAGGCAAACTCCGTTAAGAATAGGTATTTGTCCCAAGAACCACCGAAGTCCAGTACGCAAGCCCTCAACATATCCTCCAAAATCTGATTCAGTCGCTCAATCTGGCCATCAGTCTGGGGATGGAACGCCGTACTAAAATTGAGCTGAGTCCCAAGTGCTTTATGCCAACTTCGCCAAAAAGTTGACGTGAAGCGGGGGTCTCGATCTGACACGATGGATGCTAGTATGCCATGGAGTCTAACTATCTCTTGCATATACAACTCCGGCCACCTTTCTACTGAAAAGGTGGCCTTGCCTGGTATGAAATGCGCAGACTTTGTTAAGCGATCCACAATTACCCAGATCACTGTGAAACCTCTAGCCGTCCTCGGCAACCCTGTAATGAAGTCCATGGCTATGTCATCCTATTTCCACACCGGTACACTTAGAAGTTGCAGCAACCCGGCAGGTCTCTGCCTTGAGGTGGTCTGTTTTATGATCCTCAAGATGAAAAGGTAGTTGTATCGACAAACGCCACATTCCTAGAGGAAGACCACATACGAGATCATAAACCCTGTAGCAAACTAGTATTAGAAGAGATTTCAAAAGATGCTACAGATAAATCAACAAGAGTTGTTGATCATGCTGGACCATCAACAAGAGTTGATAATAGACCAAGCACATCTGGTCCGTCACATCCTTCTCAAGAGATGAGAGAGCCTCGACGTAGTGGCAGAGTTGTGAGACAGCCTGACGACTATATGGGTTTAATTGAAACCGAAGTCACCATGTCTGATGATGGCTTAGAGGATCCATTGACCTATAAAAGGGCAATGTATGATGTTGACCGAGATCAGTGGATCAAAGCCATGGACCTCGAAATGGAGTCTATGTACTTCAATTCGGTTTGGGAGCTTGTAGACAAACCAGATGAGGTGAGACTTATCAGTTGCAAATGCATCTATAAGCGTAAAAGAGACCATTCGGGAAAGGTACAAACCTATAAAGCCCGATTAGTAGCAAAAGGTTACACCTAGGTGGAGGGGATAGACTATGAAGAAACCTTTTCACCTGTTGCTATGATTAAATCTATTAGGATACTATTATCCATTGCCACTTTTTATGATTATGAAATTTGGCAAATGGATGTCAAAACTGCCTTTCGGAATGGTAATCTTGACGAAAGTATCTATATGGTCCAACCAGAAGGGTTCGTAGAACAGGGTCAGGAGCAAAAAGTTTGTAAACTTAAAAAATCCATTTATGGATTAAAACAAGCATCCAGATCCTGGAACATGAGGTTTGACGCTGCGGTCAAATCTTACGGTTTTGAACAAAATATTGATGAACCTTGTGTTTACAAAAGGATCATCAACTCCACGGTAGCATTTCTTGTTTTGTATGTAGATGACATCCTACTTATTGGGAATAATGTAGGATATTTAACTGACATAAAAAATTGGCTAGCAACCCAATTTCAAATGAAAGATCTTGGAGAGACGCAATATGTTCTAGGTATCCAAATAGTTCGAAAACGAAAGAACAGAACGCTAGCTATGTCTCAAACATCCTATATAGACAAAGTGTTGTCTAAATATAAGATGCAGGATTCCAAGAGAGGTCTTCTACCTTTCAGATATGGAATACATCTGTCGAAGGAACAATGTTATAAGACACCTCAAGAAATTGAGGATATGAGACGTGTTCCCTATGCATCAACAGTCGGGAGTTTGATGTATGCAATGCTATGTACCCGACCAGACATATGCTTTGCAGTAGGGATAGTCAGTAGGTATCAGTCCAATCCCGCTTATGCACATTGGACTGTTGTTAAGAATATCCTCAAGTATCTTAGGAGAACAAGGAACTATGTGCTCGTGTATGGAAATAAGAATCTGATCCTTACTGGATACACTGACTCCGATTTTCAGACTGATATAGACTCAAGGAGATCTACTTCGGGATCGGTGTTCACTCTTAATGGAGGAGCAGTAGTGTGGAGAAGCATAAAGCAGAGCTGCATTGCCGACTCCACAATGGAAGCAGAATATGTTGCTGCATGCGAAATAGCCAAGGAAGCAGTATGGCTTAGGAAGTTCCTAAATGGTCTAGAAGTTGTTCCAGACATATATCTGCCCATCACTTTGTATTGCGATAACAGTGGGGCAGTGGTGAACTCCAAAGAACCGAGAAGCCATAAGCGCGGAAAGCATATTGAGCGCAAATACCATCTCATCAGAGAAATTGTGCAGAGAGGAGACGTTAGTGTAAGACAAATAGCGTTTGAGCACAACATTGCTGATCCGTTTACGAAGGCCCTCCCGGCTAGTGTTTTTGAGAGTCATCTAAAAAGTTTAGGACTACGATTAGAATAAATAGGGCAAGTGGGAGAAATTGGGTATGAGATGCCCTAGTTTATTGTATTTACATTTCTCGCACTTAACTCAACCACGTTGTAAACCCACTAGGAGTTTTAGTCCAAGTGGGAGTTTGTTGGGTACACTGTCCTAAAACTCGTACTTTCTAAACAGTGAACATTAATGTGAGGTTATTCAGACAAATGTTGTTAAATGAAAGTGAATTTGTTTTTTAATAAATCCAATAAACTACGAACCCTTGGCTATTATAATGAGTACTTGGACTTTATGTAGAGACATAAACTTGATCAAGTTCAAGTAAATAGCCTAAACAATCAATAGTACATGGATCAAGTTGGGTACCTTTTCCTGGAGACACTATTGAATACAGCCCATTATTGTAACAAGTTGGGCCCAACGGACCAGAACAATTATAGAGAAAATAATTTCCTCGTTACACAATAATTGGATACGTAAGTACACTTCAACACTCACAACAATTACCACAGCAGCTCGAAATAAAATGAAATGAACAATGAAATAAAAAAAAAGAAATTTCTAAGAAAAGAGGCCCGGGGATTTGAGATCAACTAACCTGAGTAACGCGGGGCGTTATAGACTTCCCCCCTTTAGACACTTTCGTCCTCGAAAGTTCGTCGTTCGAATAATTCAGGGTACCGGGCACTAATTTCGTCCTCCTTTTCCCAGGTGGCTTCCTCTACTTGGTGATTTCTCCACAAGACCTTCACCAAGTCAATTGCCCGATTCCGCAGCACCTTGGTCTCTCTTGCTACGATCTCAATGGGTACCTCCTTATAACACAAGGTTTCGTCCACCTACAGTGGTTCATAATCCAAGACGTGTGAAGGGTCATGGACACACTTCCTCAGCATGGACATGTGGAACACGTTATGCATTGCAATCAACGACGGTGGCAAGGCCAACCGGTAAGCGACTGGGCCAATGCGCTCCAAGATCTCAAAAGGACCAATAAATCTTGGACTGAGTTTTCCCTTCTTACCAAAACGTAGAACTCCCTTCACCGATGCCACACGAAGAAAAACGTGGTCGCCAACATCAAACTCCAATGCTCTTCGCCTAACATCAGCGTAACTCTTCTGTCTGCTCTGAGCCGACCGCATTCTTGCCCTAATCCTTTGGATGGCGCTATTAGTCTCCTGCACCAACTCTGGTCCCAACAGGGCCCTCTCACCGACCTCGTCCCAATGCACCGGCGACCTACACTTCCTCCCATACAAAGCTTCATATGGGGCCATGGCAATAGTTGACTGATAACTATTGTTGTAGGCAAACTCCGTTAAGAATAGGTATTTGTCCCAAGAACCACCGAAGTCCAGTACGCAAGCCCTCAACATATCCTCCAAAATCTGATTCAGTCGCTCAATCTGGCCATCAGTCTGGGGATGGAACGCCGTACTAAAATTGAGCTGAGTCCCAAGTGCTTTATGCCAACTTCGCCAAAAAGTTGACGTGAAGCGGGGGTCTCGATCTGACACGATGGATGCTAGTATGCCATGGAGTCTAACTATCTCTTGCATATACAACTCCGGCCACCTTTCTACTGAAAAGGTGGCCTTGCCTGGTATGAAATGCGCAGACTTTGTTAAGCGATCCACAATTACCCAGATCACTGTGAAACCTCTAGCCGTCCTCGGCAACCCTGTAATGAAGTCCATGGCTATGTCATCCTATTTCCACACCGGTACACTTAGAAGTTGCAGCAACCCGGCAGGTCTCTGCCTTGAGGTGGTCTGTTTTATGATCCTCAAGATGAAAAGGTAGTTGTATCGACAAACGCCACATTCCTAGAGGAAGACCACATACGAGATCATAAACCCTGTAGCAAACTAGTATTAGAAGAGATTTCAAAAGATGCTACAGATAAATCAACAAGAGTTGTTGATCATGCTGGACCATCAACAAGAGTTGATAATAGACCAAGCACATCTGGTCCGTCACATCCTTCTCAAGAGATGAGAGAGCCTCGACGTAGTGGCAGAGTTGTGAGACAGCCTGACGACTATATGGGTTTAATTGAAACCGAAGTCACCATGTCTGATGATGGCTTAGAGGATCCATTGACCTATAAAAGGGCAATGTATGATGTTGACCGAGATCAGTGGATCAAAGCCATGGACCTCGAAATGGAGTCTATGTACTTCAATTCGGTTTGGGAGCTTGTAGACAAACCAGATGAGGTGAGACTTATCAGTTGCAAATGCATCTATAAGCGTAAAAGAGACCATTCGGGAAAGGTACAAACCTATAAAGCCCGATTAGTAGCAAAAGGTTACACCTAGGTGGAGGGGATAGACTATGAAGAAACCTTTTCACCTGTTGCTATGATTAAATCTATTAGGATACTATTATCCATTGCCACTTTTTATGATTATGAAATTTGGCAAATGGATGTCAAAACTGCCTTTCGGAATGGTAATCTTGACGAAAGTATCTATATGGTCCAACCAGAAGGGTTCGTAGAACAGGGTCAGGAGCAAAAAGTTTGTAAACTTAAAAAATCCATTTATGGATTAAAACAAGCATCCAGATCCTGGAACATGAGGTTTGACGCTGCGGTCAAATCTTACGGTTTTGAACAAAATATTGATGAACCTTGTGTTTACAAAAGGATCATCAACTCCACGGTAGCATTTCTTGTTTTGTATGTAGATGACATCCTACTTATTGGGAATAATGTAGGATATTTAACTGACATAAAAAATTGGCTAGCAACCCAATTTCAAATGAAAGATCTTGGAGAGACGCAATATGTTCTAGGTATCCAAATAGTTCGAAAACGAAAGAACAGAACGCTAGCTATGTCTCAAACATCCTATATAGACAAAGTGTTGTCTAAATATAAGATGCAGGATTCCAAGAGAGGTCTTCTACCTTTCAGATATGGAATACATCTGTCGAAGGAACAATGTTATAAGACACCTCAAGAAATTGAGGATATGAGACGTGTTCCCTATGCATCAACAGTCGGGAGTTTGATGTATGCAATGCTATGTACCCGACCAGACATATGCTTTGCAGTAGGGATAGTCAGTAGGTATCAGTCCAATCCCGCTTATGCACATTGGACTGTTGTTAAGAATATCCTCAAGTATCTTAGGAGAACAAGGAACTATGTGCTCGTGTATGGAAATAAGAATCTGATCCTTACTGGATACACTGACTCCGATTTTCAGACTGATATAGACTCAAGGAGATCTACTTCGGGATCGGTGTTCACTCTTAATGGAGGAGCAGTAGTGTGGAGAAGCATAAAGCAGAGCTGCATTGCCGACTCCACAATGGAAGCAGAATATGTTGCTGCATGCGAAATAGCCAAGGAAGCAGTATGGCTTAGGAAGTTCCTAAATGGTCTAGAAGTTGTTCCAGACATATATCTGCCCATCACTTTGTATTGCGATAACAGTGGGGCAGTGGTGAACTCCAAAGAACCGAGAAGCCATAAGCGCGGAAAGCATATTGAGCGCAAATACCATCTCATCAGAGAAATTGTGCAGAGAGGAGACGTTAGTGTAAGACAAATAGCGTTTGAGCACAACATTGCTGATCCGTTTACGAAGGCCCTCCCGGCTAGTGTTTTTGAGAGTCATCTAAAAAGTTTAGGACTACGATTAGAATAAATAGGGCAAGTGGGAGAAATTGGGTATGAGATGCCCTAGTTTATTGTATTTACATTTCTCGCACTTAACTCAACCACGTTGTAAACCCACTAGGAGTTTTAGTCCAAGTGGGAGTTTGTTGGGTACACTGTCCTAAAACTCGTACTTTCTAAACAGTGAACATTAATGTGAGGTTATTCAGACAAATGTTGTTAAATGAAAGTGAATTTGTTTTTTAATAAATCCAATAAACTACGAACCCTTGGCTATTATAATGAGTACTTGGACTTTATGTAGAGACATAAACTTGATCAAGTTCAAGTAAATAGCCTAAACAATCAATAGTACATGGATCAAGTTGGGTACCTTTTCCTGGAGACACTATTGAATACAGCCCATTATTGTAACAAGTTGGGCCCAACGGACCAGAACAATTATAGAGAAAATAATTTCCTCGTTACACAATAATTGGATACGTAAGTACACTTCAACACTCACAACAATTACCACAGCAGCTCGAAATAAAATGAAATGAACAATGAAATAAAAAAAAAGAAATTTCTAAGAAAAGAGGCCCGGGGATTTGAGATCAACTAACCTGAGTAACGCGGGGCGTTATAGACTTCCCCCCTTTAGACACTTTCGTCCTCGAAAGTTCGTCGTTCGAATAATTCAGGGTACCGGGCACTAATTTCGTCCTCCTTTTCCCAGGTGGCTTCCTCTACTTGGTGATTTCTCCACAAGACCTTCACCAAGTCAATTGCCCGATTCCGCAGCACCTTGGTCTCTCTTGCTACGATCTCAATGGGTACCTCCTTATAACACAAGGTTTCGTCCACCTACAGTGGTTCATAATCCAAGACGTGTGAAGGGTCATGGACATACTTCCTCAGCATGGACATGTGGAACACGTTATGCACTGCAATCAACGACGGTGGCAAGGCCAACCGGTAAGCGACTGGGCCAATGCGCTCCAAGATCTCAAAAGGACCAATAAATCTTGGACTGAGTTTTCCCTTCTTACCAAAACGTAGAACTCCCTTCACCGATGCCACACGAAGAAAAACGTGGTCGCCAACATCAAACTCCAATGCTCTTCGCCTAACATCAGCGTAACTCTTCTGTCTGCTCTGAGCCGACCGCATTCTTGCCCTAATCCTTTGGATGGCGCTATTAGTCTCCTGCACCAACTCTGGTCCCAACAGGGCCCTCTCACCGACCTCGTCCCAATGCACCGGCGACCTACACTTCCTCCCATACAAAGCTTCATATGGGGCCATGGCAATAGTTGACTGATAACTATTGTTGTAGGCAAACTCCGTTAAGAATAGGTATTTGTCCCAAGAACCACCGAAGTCCAGTACGCAAGCCCTCAACATATCCTCCAAAATCTGATTCAGTCGCTCAATCTGGCCATCAGTCTGGGGATGGAACGCCGTACTAAAATTGAGCTGAGTCCCAAGTGCTTTATGCCAACTTCGCCAAAAAGTTGACGTGAAGCGGGGGTCTCGATCTGACACGATGGATGCTAGTATGCCATGGAGTCTAACTATCTCTTGCATATACAACTCCGGCCACCTTTCTACTGAAAAGGTGGCCTTGCCTGGTATGAAATGCGCAGACTTTGTTAAGCGATCCACAATTACCCAGATCACTGTGAAACCTCTAGCCGTCCTCGGCAACCCTGTAATGAAGTCCATGGCTATGTCATCCTATTTCCACACCGGTACACTTAGAGGTTGCAGCAACCCGGCAGGTCTCTGCCTTGAGGCCTTCACCTGTTGACACGTCAGACACTTACTAACAAACTGGGCAATCTCGCGCTTCATGTTATGCCACCAGTAGTGCTTCTTAAGATCCCTGTACATTTTGGTGATCCCAGGACGCACCGAGAACGGGGTACTATGAGCCTCGGTTAATAGGTCCTTCCTTAAAGAGAAGTCTCTTGGTACACACAGTCTCCCCTGATAAAGCAGGGCCGTATCTCCAGAAAGAGAAAAATCCCCTTGACCTACTATAATGAAACCCTTGCTCAGGCTGGAATCTCCCTTCTGTGCAGCGATGACCCACTGTCTGAAAGTGGGTTCAACCGAGAGTCGAGCTAACACTGCCGAGACATCCTCCACTGCTAACTCCACCTCAGAACGATCCAACTCGTCTAGTACTGGTCTACGAGACACTGTCGGAGGTGCCATGCTCGTTGCCCTCCTACTGAGTGCATCGGCCACCACGTTCGCCTTGTCCGGATGGTAGTTGATCTCATAGTCATAGTCCTTTACCAGTTCTAACCACCTCCTCTGCCTTAGGTTAAGTTCTTTCTGAGTGAAGAAATATTTCAAACTTTGGTGGTCGGTGAAAATTTGAATCTTTCCCCATAAAGGTAGTGTCTCCATAGTTTCAGGGCAAACACCACCGCAGCAAGCTCTAAATCATGGGTGGGGTAATTAAGCTCGTGTACCTTTAACTGTCGCGAGGCATAGGCTATGACATTCCCATGTTGCATCAGAACGCAACCCAAACCTCTGCGCGAAGCATCACTGTACACCACTAGACCTCCCGTCCCATCCGGTACCGTTAGTACCGGGACCGTGACCAAACGCTTCTTTAGTTCCTGAAAACTCTTCTCGCACCCATGCTCCAAGCGAATGTGGCATTCTTACGGGTCAACTGAGTCAAGGGCGCTGCCAACCGGGAGAAATCTTGGACGAACCTCCTGTAATAGCTAGCTAGCCCGAGAAAACTGCAGATTTCGGTCACTGTGCGAGGCCTTGGCCAACCACTGACCGCCTCTACTTTGGCTGGGTCCACGGCAATACCTTCCCTGGTGACTATGTGGCCAAGGAAGGCCACCTTATCCAACCAAAACTCCCATTTTGAGAATTTCGCATACAAGCTATTCCCCCTCAAGGCGGTAAAGACCCGTCGCAAATGTTCTTCGTGCTGTTCTTCTGTCTTGGAGTAAATTCAAATATCGTCGATAAATACGATCACAAACAGGTCCAAAAATTCCTTAAAAACCCGATTCATGAGATCCATGAATGCCGCAGGGGCATTAGTGAGTCCGAAGGACATTACAGTAAACTCAAAATGCCCATACTTGGTCCTGAAGGCTGTCTTTGGTATGTCGGCGTCCTAAATTCTCAACTGGTATTACCCCGATCGTAGGTCTATCTTCGAAAACACCATCGCTCCTTTTAGTTGGTCAAAGAGGTCGTCAATGCGAGGAAGAGGGTATCAATTCTTCGTTGTCACCTTGTTCAACTCTCGGTAATCGATGCAAAGTCGCATAGATCCGTCATTCTTTTTCACAAAAAGCACTGGAGCACCCCAAGGAGACACGCTTGGGCGAATGAAGCCCTTGTTTAAGAGCTCTACTAGCTGAGCCTTGAGCTCTTTAAGTTCCGCTGGAGCCATGCGGTACGGTGCCTTCGAGATAGGGGCTGTCCCGGGCAAGAAATCGATGCAAAAGTCCAGTTCACGGACAGGAGGTAGCGCCGGGAGGTCTTTAGGGAACACATCTGGAAACTCTTTGAACACGTGGATGAAGTCGATGCTGGGTGGAGTCACACTAATGTCGACGACACTGGCCAGATATCCCCAGGCACCATTCTGTGCCTTCAACGCTGAGACTGCCCTTGGAACTCCACCCGAAATTCCTTTAAACGTAAAGCTCTGACCCGAAGGTAGTTGGAAAGAGACTTCCCTCCTCGAGCAATTAATGTTGGCTTGGTTGGTAGCTAGCCAATCCATGCCCAAATGACGTCAAAATCCCGCATGTCCAGTTGGATCAAACGTGCCTCTAGGGTCTGATTGTCAAAAGATAACTCACCTGCTCTCACCATTTGACTAGCAATCAAAACCGACCCTGAAGGTGTAGAAACTGACAACAGAAACCTTAAAGGCTCTAGTTCGAGGGTTGCCCGACGAACAAACGCAGTAGAAATGAAGGTGTGACTCGATCCCGAGTCAAATAATACATAAGCAGGCACATTATGGACTAAGACCGTACCGGTAGATAATGCAAAGGTAAAGACATAAATCCCGCACACAAACACCCCAAATAAAACAAAAAGAAAACCCCAAGCGAGAAAGGAGTACTTGTGACAACGGTTTCGGCATCCGCCGCTTCCTTGCGAGTAAGTGCAAAGACACGAGCCCTCTAATTACCTCCCTACGTCGAAACTGTTGGGGGAGCCCTCTGCCCTAGCCTCTGAGTATTCGCGGCCGTCATAGAACATTCCCTTGCAAAATGCCCTTCCCTTCCGCACCTGAAGCAACGCCTAGTTCCCGTCCAACACTGCCCCGCATGTCTTTTCTGGCAGGAGGGGCACACTGGTGGCAGGCCCTGCTGCTGAGCCGGGCGCTGGGGTGCTCTAAATGGCTGGTCGGCGTATGCCAGAGCGACCTTCCTTTTCACACCCGAAGATGATCCGACTTCCACCAGAGGTTGGACCCTGTTGGAGACATCCTTATCCATGATTAAGGCGCCCCTAACTGCTTCAGCGTAGGTAGCGGGTCGCTGAAGGTCTACTGGTCCCCTTATTCCCTTGCGTAAGCCCTTAACAAACCTCTTGATCTTCATTGCTTCAGTGAGAATTAATTCCCGAGCAAAACGAGAGAGCTCCGTAAACTTCCTTTCATACTGTGCTACCATTAAGGTTCCTTGGCTGAGATGGAGGAATTCTGCCTCTTTCATATCTTTCACGGTCTCCGGGTAATAGTAGTCGTACAACATGTCCTTGAACCTTGCCCACGTAACTGGTACGTTAGCATGATCTTCAGCCGCTGCTACTGAGTCCCACCAATTCAGAGCCTCGCCCCTCAACATAAAGACCGCACCCTTAACCTTCAATTGGTCCTCATTACCCAGGTACACGTAAAGGGCTTCCAACTCCCTGACCCACTCTTCTGCTGCTGTCGCTTTCTCGCTTCCCCCGTCAAAGGTAGGGGGTCCGTAACGCTTGAAATCCTTGATGAATTGAGCTTCGCTCTGGGGAGTATGAAAGTGTCGAGGCGGTTGAGTTTGTGCACCGCCAACCCCTGCTGTGTTATTGACCAGTGCCTGCAACGCCTCCACAAGCAACGCCAACTGTGGGTTTCCCTGGGGAACTGTCGGGGGAACTAGGCGATTGACCCACTCCTAATCTGCTGTTGGAGGAATTGGAGGAACTACCTCTGCCTGAACACCAGCAGGAGGGGGTAGTGGGTCCGCCACATTTTCACCTCCGGGAGCTGGGTCGACGCCTGCACGCAGCCTCATACTACGACGGGGGTGGCATTCTCTGGATGAAAGAGCACAACAATCAAGTACGACGTTAGTACGTTACCAAACAGAAAGACCAATAGTAGAATGGCAGTCGAAACTCCCACATAAGAGCAAGGTCAGCTACATTCTAGCTAATATACTCAGTGACCGCACTAGGCCTAATGAAACTGAGCTGCAACTTTAACTGACGAGAAAAGAATTAAACGCAGAGGCAATTCATGGGGAAAGTATAAGTTCACAAGAGCAAGCATGAGGCGTACATGGTGATGACACGGAGGCCGATAGGGATCACTACTCCTAAGTACCCTAGTTACTAGGTCAGTCTACAGGAACATTTCGGCTCTGATACCAACTGTAAAGACCCAGATTTCTGACACGTTTAACGAGGTAACGACCCTATAATGCTTACTGAACCCTCCCATCTAAAGTAACGAAAATGTAATGTTCTCCTAATGCATCATACAAAATGGAGGTACACAATAATAGAATATTCAGGAGATAATACCCGCCTCAGTGGTCAGGAATCAAATCAAGAATATAATCATTTTGTCTCGTAATCCCAAATACATCAGTAGTTCGAATAGCAAAAACAAAATACCCATAAAGCAATAAAAGAAAGTGTCCTTGGAGTTAACCCAATGTCTAATTCCCCTTTTTATTTCATAGCAGTAAGATTTTAACGTCTGCATTGCAAGACATCATTCCCTAGCCTAACCGACACAGCTAGTGATCCCGCCTCAGTCAGACCTCCTCCACGTCATCACCACGGTCAGCCCGGTTCACACTTGAAACAAAAAGGTAGAGGGGGGGGGTGAGTATATAAATACTCCGTAAGTAGCCCACCCTAACTAAAAACCGCAACACGCTCGTAATCACAACCACATCAAAAGAACAATAGCAGAACAACAGATTGGCAGCACGGGATAATAATAATAGATTAACAATTCCATACAAGCTACCCAACACCTAGACTTCCGGGACCCCAACCACACTACCCACTAGCACTTGTCCATACTTGAACTAACACTCACTCCCACTCCATGTTAGTACTCCAAGTCTAACTTTTCGAGGCGTAACGGCTATTGACATTTATTCCCAAGATACCGACCTCCCTCTACAACGCTTGGTGTTCGACCCTGCCATTTATTCCCAAGGTCTAGAACTGTTACATCTTAAGCACCCCTTCACGTTAGTCCTGCGTACTTAACTCCTCTAATCGTTTTGGCCCTTGACATTTATTCCTAAGGCCCCAACACTTCTCTACAGAAACTTGAAGTTCGACCTTGCCATTTATTCCCAAGGTCTAGAACTATGCACCAGTCCTTGACATTTATTCCCAAGGCACCGATGACTACCCGGCGTATTGGTTCTTGACATTTATTCCCAAGACCCCAATACTTCTCCATAGAAACCTGATGTTCGGTCTTGCCATTTATTCCCAAGGCACCCACTCAAAGCTTTGAATAACCATGCGACTAGTATGCATTTTCAATTTAGACACCCCACAGGTTAACGAACCACTAACCCGTCCCATCGCTCGTGACAATTCCCACTAATCTTCCAAAGACAACCTATAAATAAGTCTTCCACATTTCAATTCACAGCTCAATTTTACCAGCATGCTTTTCTTCGTACCAACAATACACTAACTCAGCAGCTTCCAACAAAATAATATAAAACTATATAACAGGCTATCAACACACGCATTTCGTCACTGAGAGTTTCAACTACAAAAAAATCATAATGTCTAGCAATGAAACAACAACACGTAACACAACAATAATCACTGAGAGTTCACAAACCACGGCTAACAATTTTCTAATGCACGAAATAAATTATTCTAAATTAAAAATCAGCACCAAAACCATTCAACTAATTAAAAATCAGCACCAAAACCATTTCAGTTAATACAAAATAACGCACGACTCGCCCCCTGGTGCTACTTAGACACTGCTATGCTCCTATATCTTGCGTCAACCCACCACCTAAACAACAATAGACAACGAAATAATTAATACAAAATTTCCAGCCGTCTAAATTCATTCTAAGAGATATTGCAATGTCCATTACTGCAAAAATCGACTTCGTCTAGGTGCAGGTAGCTTAGGCCTAACTCGAATGGTTGTGGGTTGCGTAAATCGAGCCTCTAATGGTTATGGGTAGGTGCCGGGATCGGAAACTGCTACTGTCCGGACTATTTTAGCAGTAAAAATTCACCAAAACGATGCCCACGACGCTGTGTGCAGCAAGAACCCGCGCCACGACCCGCTGCTATCGGAACTCGCGCACCACTGCTGTTGTCCGACGCGTCGTGCACCTCCGCCACTACCCGACACCCGCGCAATGCTGCTGCCGACTCCCGCGCACCGCTGCTGCCCGTTGCCCGCGAACTGCTGCTGCCGTCACCCACGCGCACTTGCCCGTTGCTGCCCGACGCCGCACACCGCCGCTGCCCGGAGTCGCCGCCGCCGTTGCCTGCCGCGCCACCTGCCGTGCCATCGCCTGCTGTCGCTGCTGTCAAATTGCCGGTGGTCGCCGTCCGTCGAGTGTTTCGGGGAGGGTTGAGGCGCCGGTAGAAGAAAGAAGATGAAAACTAAAATGGGGAGGGGAAGAAGAGGTTCACGAAAGGGGAAGGGTTGTTGGGGGCTAGGGTTTTCTCTTACCTTCCTTTTGTTTTAACAAGAAGGGACCCACTTGGGCTAGGCCCTTTTCTCTTTCCCCCTTGTTTTAAAACAAGAAAGACCTACTTACTTAGATACTTAATTTGGGCCCAACGGACCAGAACAATTATAGAGAAAATAATTTCCTCGTTACACAATAATTGGATACGTAAGTACACTTCAACACTCATAACAATTACCACAATAGCTCGAAATAAAATGAAATGAACAATGAAATTAAATAAAACGAAATTTCTAAGAAAAGAGGCCCGGGGATTCGAGATAAACTAACTTGAGTAACACGGGGCGTTACAGATAAAATGTAACGAATCTGGCTTTAACAACAGGCTTCGACCTCGACTTAGATCGAGTTCGATTTAACTGAATGATAAAATGCAACAGACCTGACTTAAACAACAGGCTTCGACCTCGACTTGGATCGGGTTCTATTTAACCAAATGATATAATGCAACGGACCTGACTTTAACAAAGGCTTCGAGCTCGACTTCGATCGGTTTCGATTTAACCGAAAGAGAAAATGCAATAGACATGGCTTTAACAACATGCTTCGACATGGACTTGGGTCGGGTTCGATTTAACCGAAGATAAATATTTGATCACAAAAAATTACCAAGCCTACGAGCTCGGCTGAAACAAAATGATGACCTTGAAGATGAGCTGAATTTATCTGAGCAGGAGATCTTCAAGAAAAAACACTCCGACGCCCAAGTCAGGAAGAATCCAATTTGTATTCGAGAGAAAATACAATGTTCGTGTACCTGGGATAGAGGCAAATGATTTCTATATATATAGGTCGAAATCTGTGGCGGAGCAAGATAGGTCTAGGTCGACTCAAACAAAGAATGAAAACGGGACCAAAGAAAATCTTGGTAGGCTTAGCCATAACGGAGTCGACTCGGTTGACAGTCGAAATACTGAGGTGATAAAACTTTTCTCTTCTAATAAGGATATGCCACCTAAGTGTAGGGTTTATAGATTCTTATAAGCTTGCTAAGTGCATGAGATATACACTTGACGCATGATGATAAGACTAACAAAAACCATGTGTTCATGCAAATCCAAACCTCCAATGGCAGTATGCAGTACTTATCGCAGCGGGAGTCTGACATCCGAGCGAGAGGTCAGACCAAACTAACTCATCCTGGCAACCGAGACTATACTACATATGTACCTATGCAGGTGATGCGCTGGTCGGTCCTAGAAATGGCTGCAGCTGAGCCAGAGATCATAAAGGATGTGATAGGAATGAAGGCGGTGGAAAGCTATGCTCATATTAAAATGCGTCCCCAAAAGAGCTAATGAAGATCGGGTACCTTGTCACTGACAATTGAGTATGGCCTATGAATTAGCTTTAACTCTATAGGTCGAAGAAAAGCTAAAGAGATTCGCAGGAGGCTCCATGGGAAACTGCTGCGTGACTTTTGGCGCAACTATCTTATGAAGGATGGGTGCATCTACAAATGTACATTGCCTCAATGTCATGAATGACAAATGATGCTCATTTATTATTTTGCTTGTGTTTTTTACTTGAAGAATGATAACTCATTGACAATGTGTGACAACATATGATCTCAATTTAGCTTAACCAATGAATTTGACCTTCAACGCATGATGCAATAATGAATGCATTCTAAAAACTAGAAGGCTGCAACATGTATGCATGATAGTCATTTTTGTTTTGGCTCAAGCAATAGAATGTGACTATGAATGCACAATGCATGATATTTAAGTTTCATAATTTAACCATGATATGAAAACTATTTATTTTTTTGAAGAATATATATGCAAGTGATGTGAATGCATGATTTGTAAAAATATGGTTGAGAGAACAAGAAGTTTTTCCATATTTTGCAAATATATTACTTTTGTGTCTCATCCCTCTTATTAGCAAATATTAGCAAAGAATCAAACGAGAATAGTTAATGTCGACATTGGAGTAAACCTTCAACTCTTTTTTTTTTTCATTTTCTTTTGCTTTTGTCCCCTCCCCCCCCCCCCCCTTTTTTTTAATGAATGCCTTCACGTGATAAAATATATACACATAAGGGTAATTTCTCAACCATATCAGGTTTGGTGGAGATTATTTTGTATATGTATCTCATGTGCTAGTTTAGAGAACTATTAAAAAGTAATCCATAGCATTGTACATCTTGCTTGATTAAACTACTTCATAACCTTATCCTTGTAATTGACAAGAAGATTAGATAGGAGAACATGAATTTGACTTTATGAACAAATGAGGATGGAAACCATGATTTTCCATCAAGCCTCATGATGGGAAAAGTCAGCGAGCTTCCTTTTTAAAGAAAAAGAAACCAAGAGTTCAAAGATATTTTATCAAATCTCTTGAACAATAAGATATTGATTTTTTTTTATTGAAGCTTTGGGTTAGAGATTATGATAGAAGAGTAAAAGTGATCCAATTTATTTGGATAAATAACCTTGAGAATTGGTTGCGTAACTCCCAATAGTTCATCTCATTTACCTCACTCATTCTTTGAGCTTAGCTAGAGACCTTTGATGAAATGATCTTTCTAACCACATGTTATCCTCCATGGAAACGTTATTGTGGTCCACTTTGAATGTAAAGCCAGTCTTTTTAGCCTTAGCTTCGAAGTGCAGTTGATGCAGTTCACTTTTGAATGCAAAAGACCTCTCATTTCTCAAAGTGTAGCTCTTTATGGATTGTAGAGTACACTTTGTGAATGTTGAAGACTTCTCAAAAATTGAAAGATTTTGTGCAATGTAACAAATCTCAATCTGAAGATGACCTTTGTCTCAAAGCTTTGTACAATGCAATTACCATTTTGCCCCAACGAAACATTTCTCAACTTTGCCCCAGTTTGAAAATTTGTAAACAGAACCTTGAAGTCTTTGAAACTGCAGTTGTTGATCTATATTGATTGCCCCAGTCATGGAACTAAATGATTGTCATGGCCTTTTTATCTTTCTTTTATCTTTTCTTTTTTTTTCCTCGTTTTCCTTTTTTCTTTTTGCTGGACATAATCTTTTCTATAAACAAAGTAGGGTGCAATCTCATATTAAAAAATAAAATTTGATCAGGCGTACTCGCCTTTTACAACTCTGACTGCTGTTCCAAATTATTTCTTTTCTGTTGCTCCAATAACATGATGAAACTGTTCTCAAACGAAGCTCATTAAAGAAGATCGAGATCTTAAGACTATTTGTCAGGTCGCTAACTTTCCAATTCTCAAAATCATTATCCTCGATCTTGGAATCACTTTTTACTCAAAAGAAAGGAGCAGACAAAAGATTAATCTTGAAGAACAAGACGGAAGAGAGTTGGGAAGAAAAATTTAGATATGAATAAAAGGCAGTCAAAATAGGGAGATTTTTGTGCTACTACAAATACCAATTCATGAAGCAGTAAATCATAAGAGCCCAATATTATTCCGTTACCTTCAAAATTCTCTTGGTAAAATTAGGCGGATAATTTTGAATGTTTACCACATAATTAGATGTGGTAGGCTTAGCAAAAGGCTTTTTATAGTGAGCAAATAAATATGGATATTCATCACAAAAATTGTATGTGACGGACTCAGCAAGGGATTTTTTTTTTGTAGTAAATGGTCAACTCTCAATGTTGACCATATTTACCATATATTGGTAGGCTAGGCTCAAAGTAGATTAGGCTCAAAGCAGGCTAGGCTCAAGGTTTTATAGGGAGTGAGTAATTTTGGATTCTCACCTCAAAAATGTATTCTTGCCCTAGCATGGAAATTTAGTGGTTTACTGGTTTGCACATGAGAAGAAATAAAGAGGCCAACATAAAGTTGCTTTGAGTTAGGGTTTAGCCCGAGAACAAAGCTTGGTAAAATGGTTGAGTTTTGAAAAATATTATATCTCGTTGAGAACTTTGAAGGCATTCATTTTTTTCATTTTTCATTTCTTTTTTCACTTTTATTTTTATTTTTATTTATTTTTATTTATTATTTCTTGTTTCCTCTAAGTGACTTACTATAATTGTTTGATTCTTGCTAAATTATCAACTAACAAGAATGATAAGAGTAGACCATATCAAAACATGCAATTTTATTTTATGGAGAGTCTTTTGAAAGAAAACATTTTTTGTTTTTTTTTTCTTTTAACAAATGATATGCAGTGATGTATGAATGAATGAATGAATGTATGACCTTTGACTTTTTCTTTTTAGAAAAATAGCTCAATTTCCACATACTAAAATTATTTTTGACAAGTACTTAGCTAAATCATAGATGACTAAAGCTTCATTGTCGTTTTAACATTAACAAGCAATCTCAAAGATGACTTCAAATAAGAAATAGACTTTATTGATAGTGCAAAGCAATAGGTCAACATTGACTTTCACAACCTTGTACACTCATGATTCTAGTGCTTCATGTGTGGACCATCTTCCTTTGAAAACCTAAGCCACCCTGCCCTCATTAAAACTTGCACTTTATGCTTCAGTGAAGTACAGTTCTCAGTTGAATGACCTACAGCTGTTGCATGGTAATCACAACAAACATGCGGGCCGTACCACTTTGGATAACGTGGTTGTAATCGCTCTACGGGTACGGAAGCTAATAAATTACCTTGAAATAATTGGGATAACAGCTCGATATAAGATATTAGGATCGGATGAAAGATCTCTTGCTTTAGTTGCCTCCGACTACTATGAGTTTATAGGTACTGTAGACGGATTATTGTATATCGTAGATCCATGTTGGTGCATCCATTTGCGCTTTGAGTTTGCTGCCTGGACTTTATTTTTCCTTTTAAAAGAGCTTCCATTCGTTTCAGGATGTGACTCTTTATTAAATAAAGGCACTGGCAGTTGTTCCGTTGCTTCTCCCCATATGTGAGGATATTCTTTCCCTGCAGTTTCTTCAGCATTTCCATCGGTAACATTTTCTTTTTCTTTACCTTTTGAATTATCTGAGTAATTTGTCTTTGATGTTTGTTCATCTCAGAATGTGAATTCAACCTGATAGTTCGCAGGAACTTGTTGGCCTTTCTTGGAAAGCTGAGTTTCATGTGACGAATTATGCTGGGGGAAGCCCTCTGTTGATTGACAAAGAGGTGGGTCCACCCTAGGTGATGAATTGTTATGAGATTTGACTAAATTGTTAGGTTGAGAAATGTCCCCAACATTATTCTTTAAGACATTGTAAATTTCCGTGACTTGCCTTTGAATCTTATCGATGTCTTGTCTCATCTTCTTTAGCTCTACATTCTGTACCTTCATGACCTATTCTTGAATCTCGTCTCTTATTTTATTTAGCTTAGCATTCAATTCTTTCATGACCTGTTCGTGGATTTCGTCTCTTTCTTTAGCTTAGTGTTAAATTCTTCCATGTTATGCTGGTTTATGTACCTTGTATATAAAGAATAGTAAATATGTAGTTGTTGAGCTGTTTTTTCTAAGAGTTCGTGTTAATTATGATGTAGTAATGGAGAATGCACAAATTTTGTTTTTTTTTTAAGATAGAAATTGATATGCATGAGACGATATTATGCAAATGTTTGATATAAATTAGGGGAAAATTTTTTAAATGATTATGAACATGTGAAATGATGCATGCATAAGATGATATAGAGTTTTTTTTAGTGATGCATGAGAATGATGGACATGTAAAATGATAAATGCGAGATATATTCTTTTAATTTGTGATGACAACATGTGGCATGGTGCATGAGAAAGACATAGAGTTTTTTTTTTAGTTTGATTTTCCTTAAATATGCTACAAGGTGCCCTAATGATATGATACATATGCAATTATTAGTGCATGTAAATGCAATGCTAGACTCTAACTCATCCTAAGAGAGAAACATGAATATGCATGACATTTGATTCTAAGGGTTAAGGCTTAACTCCTAAGTTTTGGATAAAAAATGAATGAATTTGAAAGTCTTTGGTGGGCCTACATAGGGACATTTATAACCCCTTTGAAATACAACACTTCTACCCAAAACTTAAACAAATAGCTAGGAAGAAGTAAGGTAAATGATTTTTTACTCTTTTCCTTTATTTTTAAAAAAGTGGTTCATTTCAAACCTTATGGTTAAAACTCCAAATCAAACCTAAATTTTTTATTAAAAAACAATATGTCATGAATGACATAACAACCCACATAAAATGCAATATGAATATGGTGTGACGTTATGTACTAATGAATCCTATAGGTTAATGACCCTCAAATCTTCCATATGCTTTGACAGTATGGTCGACTTGAGTGAAGAATTTCATACTCCTGCACGGGAACCGAAATTCCACGAAGGTCACACTACTCAGTTTCCGATCTAATCCTAAGAGGTAAAGCACGGGTACTTGTGGATGTGTGTGAAATGCATGGCGATGCAAAATAAAATTAATCATTACAAAATAATAATTAAAACAATACAACTAAAAAAAATAAAGCGGACCAAAAAGCAATATAATAGGACAATAAAAAACAATAATAATGACTTGAATCTCTAAACGTCCCCAGCGGAGTCGCCAAGCTGTCGCAACATCATCGCAACGCAGAGCGACCGACGTCATCCCCTGATGGGTCACTTTTGAGATAAGGGTTTGGAGTCGCCACCAATCATCTACGAGGTGTGATTGGTCATCTAAAAAATAAAAAACGGTTTGCGAAAAACAGAATTGTTGGGTTGGGAGTCAACTGAGCGTAGGGAAGGTGTTAGCACCCTACGACACCCGTTTGAAAACGGTACCACATTTTGTCAAATATAATCCTATTATTTTATTTTGTCCAAAAGAAAAATATTTTTGTGTTTTTGTTTAAATGTTCCATATTTATTAATTCACATTTTATGATAAAATATGAATTAACAATTATGAGTGACACAAAGGTCATTAGCAAAATTAACCACCTTAAGAATATTGGAAGGTTCCAATTCCCGTCATCGGAGTTTTCATTATTTAAAAAACATAAATTAATAACAAATAAAAAAAAGAGAACATAAGGGTCTAAATGTAACTACCCAAGATTCTTACCTCTTGTGCCAACACCTAAAAATGTAAACTTTAATTTCTTTTTAAAAACACATGTTAATTAAAAACTTTATTTTAAAAAACATTTAAACGAATCTTTACTTTAAAAACTCAATTTTTTTTTACGTTGAAATTTAAGTTTCATTTTATCAAACTTATATTTTGAAAAAAACTTTATTTTTAATACTTTCCTTAGAGAAGAATTTTCCTTCTTTTAAAAACTAAACTTAAAAAAAAAATTAAAGACATCTATTTTAAAATCAAGACAAGCTATCTTACTACTATTTAAAAAGAAATAAAAAAGAGGAGGAAGCTTAAAAAAAAAAATTATTTTTAAAAACTTTTTGCTCTTTTTCCAAAGTAAATTATTTAGGAACCTTATTTTAAAACAATACCTTTTATTTAAAAAAAAAACCAACATTTTATTTATTTTGCATTAAAATAAAAACTCAAAATTTAAAACGAAATCTTCTTTGTTTTTAAAATTTATCTTGATTTACCAAATAATTTTTTTTTGTTTTAAACAAATTATATTTATCAAAATCTTTTATTTTATTTTCAAAAACTTATTTAAAACAATTTGTTTATTTTAAAATCCTATTTTTTATTTGCTTTCACTTTTAAAACAAACTATTTTATTTAAAAAAAACAAATTTTATTTGCCAAACATTTTAGCTTTCTTTACCAAATTTATTTAAATCTCGTTAAAAGGTTTCCTCCTTCTAAACTAAAAAAAAAAAAACTTTATTAGTAAAAGGTTTTTTTTTTTACTTCAAAAAATAAATAGATTTCGTTTTCTTTATTAAAAGAAACTTAAGAAACCTACCTTTACTCACCAATCACTGGAATGACGGAAGTCGCCAGAGTTTGTGTAAGGCAACTCAAAAAATGAGTTATCAGGTCCTGCCACCGCTGAAGGTCGCCGTTAAGTCATACTGCCGCTAGAGCTCGTGAGAAAGTAAGAAAGAGAGGGGAAGACAAATGATTGTTGTGAGGTTGTAGAGAGATGAATTTCCTTTCTCTTGGCCTTTCACTATTGTTCTTTTTTTTTCATTTGCTTATGACAAGGGAAAGTCTATGTGCTAATGGTCTGATCAAAATTCAAGACCCATATGGAATAATTTTTCCAACCGAAATGATGGGAAAAATAGTGAGTTTTGGGCCTATGGAAGTGGGTGAAAAAGGTGATGGTTTCCAAGAGTGAGTTTGTCAAAGGAGTGAGAGAATGGGGATAAGATTCATCTTTCCCTTTCACGAATGGTGTCCCCTACAAACAGTTAAACACTCCCTTTATATAGGGTAAAGAAAATATATTTTTAAATATAAAAGGTTAGGAGCTAAACTTGTGCAAGCAAAGACTAAGAAGATTTCAAATTTGCACATTAGTATTGAAAAATTCACCTTTTGACTTAATTAATAAAAGAGACTTTCAAATAAATAAATAAAATCAATTTCTTTTAAATTAATTATTTTTGCTATTTTTTCCTTTTAATTTTAGTTTTTAATTAAAAGACAAAAATATAGTATATAAAAAAACTCTCTTTTTTATTAATAAGTTAAGAAAGTAAAATGAAATAATAATTAAAAATAAATCGGACCAAACACGGTATCTACAGGATTGATACCTACTGACAATCCCTACTGCATATCAAATGTCAGGCCTAGTACACAACATGACATACATCAGGCTGCCTACTACTGAAGCATAGGGAGTGTGTCTCATATCCTCAACTTCTTGAGGTGTCTTAGGACATTGTTCCTTAGATAGAGAGATTCCATGTCTGAAACGTAGTATACCTTTCTTCGAATTCTGCATCAAATATCTAACAAGCATTTTGTCGATATAAGTTGGCTGAGACAGGGCTAGCGTTTTGTTTTTTCGATTTTTTATGATTTGAATCCCCATAACAAACTGAGCGTCTCCCAAATCTTTCATTTGGAATTTAGTTGCTAGCTTCTTAATGTTAGTTAGGAAACCTACATCATTCCCAATGAGTAGGATATCATTCACATACAACACCAATAAAGCTACAGTGTTGTTGATGATCTTCTTGTATACACAAGGCTCATCAATATTTTGGTCAAAACCATAAGACTTGATTGCGGTATCAAATCTTATATTCCAAGATCGAGATGCTTGTTTTAATCCATAAATGGATTGTTTAAGCTTGCAAACCTTTTGCTCTTGACCTTGCTTAATGAACCCATCTGGTTGAGACATATAAATACTCTCTTCAAGATTGCCATTCAGAAAAGCAGTCTTGACATCCATTTGCCAAATTTCATAGTCATAAAATGTGGCAATGGATAAGAGTATTCTTATAGACTTTAGCAAAGGCAACCGGGAAGAAGGTTTCCTTATAGTCCACCCCTTCCCTTTGGGTGTAACCCTTTGCCATGATTCTAGCATTAAAGGTTTGTACCTTTCCTTCGATGTCTCGTTTTCTCTTGTAGAGCCACTTACAACCTATAGGTTTGATCCTATCAGGTCGATCTACAAGGTCACAGATAGAATTGAAGTACATAGACTCCATTTCAAGGTCGATCCATTTGTCCTTATAAACATCTTCCATTGCCTTTTTGTATGTAAATGGATCCTCAACGCCATCATCATGTATGACGACCTGGATTTCTATTAAACCCACGTAACGATCAGGTTGTGACATAATCCTCCCACTACGCCGAGGCAGTCTCAACTCTTGAGATGGATGTGACTGACGTGATGTACTAGCACCATCAACAACTCTTGTTGAACTGCTAGCTTTATCAACAACTCTTGTTGATGTATTTGTAGCTTCATCGGAAATCTCATTTAACACAATCTTGTTTTGTGGTTTATGATCTCTAATGTGGTCCTCTTCCAAGAATGTAGCATTTGTCGATACAAACACTTTGTTTACTTGCGGATCGAAAAAGAATCCACCTCTCATTTCCTTGGGGTAGCCTACAAATAGGCACAATTTTGAACAAGATTCCAGTTTATTCGGGTTTGTCACTAACACATGTGTTGGACATCCCCAAATTCTGAAGTGAGGTAAACTAAATTTACGTCCCCTCCATAGTTCAAAAGGTGTTTCAGAAACACTTTTTGATGGAACTGTGTTCAAAATGTATACTGCAGTCTCTACTGCATAACCCCAAAACGAGGTAGGCAATTGAGCATAGCTCATCATAGATCGAACCATGTCTAACAAGGTTGTATTTCTCTTTTCTGATACACCGTTCTATTGAGGTGTACCAGGTGATGAGAGATGAGATGTAATTCCATGTTCTATCATATAGTCCTTGAATCTTAAGTCGATATAATCTCCTCCCCAATTAGATCGAAGTGTCTTTATCGTCTTACCTAATTGGCTCTCAACTTCAGTCTTGTACTCCTTAAACTTTTCAAGGGTTTCAGACTTATGTTGCATTAGGTAGAGATATCCATACCTTGAATAATCATCTATGAAAGAGATGAAATACTCATATCCTCCTCTGTCTTTAACATTCATCGGACCACAAAGGTCTGAATGTACAAGTTCCAAAGGTTCTTTCATTCTGTAACCTTTTCTAGTAAAAGGTCTTTTAGTCATCTTGCCTTCAAGATAAGATTCACACGGAGGAAAGGAGTCATCTTATAACTCGCTTAGAAGTCCACTCTTAACCAATCTCTCGATCCTATTGAGATTTATGTGACCTAGTTTTAAGTGCCAAAGATAGGTATCTTCTTTTAGAAAATTTCTTTGCCTTTGTGTTGAGTTTTTTGCATTGTTAAACAACTCTGTATTTCAAATTACTGTAGTTATGGTTGGTCTTAACACATATAAGTTGTTTTCAAGTTTTCCAGAACAAATGTTAACACCATTTCGTGAATTGGACACTTCATTTAACGAAAAAGAATTAGCATAACATTGTTCTAGTAGACAAGAAATTGAAATCAAGTTCCTCTTTATTTTGGGAACTACATACACATTATCTAATAATATATATGTACTCTTGTCTAAAAACAACTTTAGGTCTCTACTGCGACTGCTGAGATGATATCTCCTATTCCAACTTTGAGAGTCATCTCCCCATCATCAAGCTGCCTCCAGGAACTAATTCCCTGAAAAGAAGAACAAACATGGTTAATGGTCCCTGAATCCAGTATCCAGGTAGAGTCTTCATTCTCCATTAAACATGTTTCAAAAATAAGTAAATCATATTTACCTTATTTGGCTATCTTCTTTTCGACCAAGTATTTCGACAGTTTCTTTTCCAGTGCCCATCCATGTTGCAGTGGAAACATTTTCCTTTGTCTGCAACTTTGACCTTGTCATTCTTGGTAGCAGTAGTAGCAGTAGGGTCAGCTTTTACCCCCTTACCATTGTTCTTCTTTTTCTTGAAAGTCTTACTTCCAGAAGAAGAAAATGCAGATTTGGTTCCTGAGATTGAACCTCGATGTAACCGTTTTGAGATGACAACGTTTGCCTCCCCTTCCTGTCCCTTATTTTTCATAAGAGACTGAAAAATTAGTAGCTCATTTAAGAGCGTGGTAAGGTTGTACTCGATATTGTTCATTACAGCATTGTTGCGAAACTGTAGGAAACTCTTCGGAAAAGATTCCAAGATAAAGCTGACCTGACACCCCTCGTCTATGACGGCGTCGTTCACTTCAGCCACATTAAAGTGGACCATCAGATTGAGAACATGTTCTTGCACTGATGTTCCCTCTTTCATGCGGGAATTGTAAATGAACTTGAAGGCATCGTGTCGGGCTTGAATGGACGGCTGTCTAAACATATCCTGCAACGAATCCATGATCTCTCTTGCGGGGACCATGCTCTCATGCTTCTTAACAAGCACATCAAATATGCTTGCCAAGATGTAGACCTTGGCCTTGTCATTGGCCTTGATCCATCTGTCATAGGCATCCCGACTGGCTCGGGCTGCATTAGACGTGGGAGCCTGATGACACTCCTCAGTTAAGACGAACCTAAGATCATCCACGAGTATCATGTTAAGGTTCGTTTTCCATTGTGTGTAATTTTCGCCGTTAAGTTTTTCGACGAAAAAAAGGGCAATAACGGAAGTAGACATGCTCAAATGTAACAAATCTATATTAGAAACTTGCACTACCCATTAAACCCAATCAAATTTAGCAAAAAATAATAATGCACCAAATCAATCAAGATTATTTTTCAGTGATTTAGAGCAACAGCTACCATAGGGAAGTCAGCTACTCCTTCACTAAATTGAGACATTCTCAACTAAATATTACACCAGAATAACATCCTATAAAAGTTAGTCACTATTTGTTTGGTCAAGGAGTTACTAACAAACTTAATAACTTCTCGTAAGTGTTGACTGGCGTTATGCTGAACGCACGCACTAAGCGTGGTAACAATTCTATAGATGCAAGCGCACACCTGTCAGAGTAATATAAAATGGATGGAGTATCCAAGTATCAATCCTCAAGGACTTCTAAATAATTTCCAAACTCTAAAGTTTTAATGAATAGTGAACGTTGAAATGAGTGATTCTTGTAAAATGGGAAGTGGTCACAAATAATGGTTTTGGATTTGGGATTTGGTCTTATAATGGTAAAACCTAGCCCGAATTACTTCAAGTTAGCCAACAAAGAATCAAGGATACGCTAAGGACGATATGCATTTTACTTTAGGAACCAACGACTACGCTTTTCACTTGACTTATGTCTAAGCAAGTTCAAAGTCCTAAGACATTCCCTAATATGTCTATTATGAGAGATATCTTACTTTTAGGATGGAAATAGTCGCAACCTCGGGTTAAGGTCCTATGTCTAGGCTACTTAACCGGAACCCTTATGTCTAAGGCGCTCCTCTCCTCGGTTTAACCACTCAACAATGCAAATAAGCAACCTTTTCAGTATTGACTTGTTAAGACTTACAGTGACCTCCTCTAAATCCTAACTTTTTGGGAAAACATGTTGAGCAATGAGTGGAAAGCAAAAACACTACTTCTTAGCAACCCTTTTTAGAAATAAAAGGCTAACTATCCATAACCGAGCTAGAGACGGGAATTTAGAAAGACATATTGAAGAAAATACAGCAAGTAAAATGGTTGAAATTGAAATGCATGTGTGAAAAACAAAAGTTAACTAACGGAGAGTTTTGCTCGGGATTGAGAGCTTCGCCTTTCTCTTTCAAGCAAGGGGGAGTGTTACGTGCTCTTTCCTCCAAAAACACAATTCTCTTAACTAAAAATAAAGTAAAGGCAAAGGGAAGATAAGCAAAGTGCTGGATTTTTATATATTTGTATAGGTAGAAAATAACTAAGTACAAACGGAAACAAAACAAAGTTCAATAAAGGAATGTAAAGTGCTCGAGATTTAAAAACTAAAAGCAACTAATGAAAGCAACTCAAAAGTACTTAGAAAGCAACTAATGAAATCAACTCAAAAGTACTTAGAAAGCAACAAAGAAACACTAAGAATGATCAAGAGAAGGAAGCAAGGCTTGATGCATTTGGTGGAGAAGCTGCTGGAATTTATAGCTGTGCAGAATTGGTTAGGTAGGTCCTAAAACGCTGGTGGATCACCCATTTCCAACTCCTTTGACTGACTAAATCGTGCTCAAACTGATAGTGGAACACTTCTTCTACACGTATGCATCCGTTGGAACCACCAAAACGCATTGGAAGACGCGTTTCATTAAGGGCAAAGTTGGAAGAAAACCAGTTTTTCTGCAGCCACGCAGGCGTCTGGCGCCTCCTATGATGTTTTTCAGTCTTTTTGCTTCTTTTGATTAATTTGCATTCCCAAATGGTCCTAAAATGTCATAAATACAATATAAGCCAACCACAAAGTATCATATATGAATTTTGCATGAATTGGAACTCAAACGACCGAGACAAAGTGCGAAACAAAGTTAAAACATAGTAAAAACAGCATCTAAAACCTTCTTTTTACGCATGTAAACAAGCGTAATCACACCCCCAAACTTAACTTTTTGCTTGTCCTCAAGCAAAACTTAGCAACTTTAATCAGCTTTCTAACACATGGACAAGGTAAAGCAAAAGCAACCGAGATGTTCAATCATAAATTGTCTCAGGGAAAAGATGTCAAAGCCTACCATTCTATTGCCTTTGTAAGCTTAGTTACTATAAACCAAGTTTGAAATGATAAAAACTTTCTCTTTCAAAATCCTTTTTCCTTTCAAAAACAGAAAACGTTTTCAAATACCCCTAAGGAATCTGCACACTCCCTTTTTACCTTGAAACTTTTACATCTGAAAGACCGGCTACTAGCCCCTAAGGTTTCCACACACTAACATCGGTTTTAACCACAGCTACTCGTAGAAAGACTTTGAAACTAACAGCTAGGTCATAAGATGACGACAATGAGAAACACGAAGCCACTTATCACCATCCTTACTGCTATTTTCAAAGTCAACACCCAACCTAAAACTAAATGGGTGTCTAAAGTAGGACTCATAAATCATAAATACATTTTCTTTAACTCTGATTGTTTTTACCACTTTTTTCTTTCTAACACAAGTCTTTCCCCACTCTTATTTTCTCTCAACAAGACTCTTTTTACTCTCTTACAACTTTTGTCTTTTTTTTTTTTTAAGCTAAGTGATTTTCAACACTTTCTTTCTTTCCAACTGACTCTTTTTCAAAAGAAAATAGCATGATTTTTCAAATATAATAACACTTTATCTTTCTGAAACAATGACTGACACAACTACTGTCCCCACCAAACTTAAGAGAGATAGTGTTCTCACTGGGAAAAGTCTTTTGCATCTGATGAAAAAGGCTTAACAGTAAAAAGGACAAGGACTTCCTATATAGGGGCAAAGAAAAAGCTTAAAGTTTGTAAAGATCAAAAAGACATAAAAGAAAATGAGTTTATCACATAAACGAAGGAAATAGCTCAAAGCTTAGTCAGCATAGAACAGAAAACTCAACAATCTCTTAGAATCATCATTGACATGAAATCACATGCACAGCACAGATGCTTCAAAGTAGGCATGTGAAAAGCTAAACTAAGGTTAAGTGAAGGCATACTTTAAGTGATCAGAAGATAAACGATACTAATTTATACATGCTTCAACTGAGCTCGAAACATAATCAATACAAAAAAACATGCGTAGTAAGGCTAGAATATGCAAACGACGTCATTAACCAAAAGAATGAAACACAAAAAAATAGCAAAGAAGGAACCTCCCCTTCATGAAGTTGGAGGTTGTGGACTAGGATCCGTGCCGGTACTGGAAGATGGATGACCAAGGATAGCAGCTAGCGCTGGAGGCCATGAAGGTAAAACCGCAAAATCCAATGAAGCCCTCAAGTTGTAGATATGTTGCACGACTTCTCGAACCTGATCTCGCAGCTGTTGGTTCTCCTCTCGGAGACGACGGATCTCCGATGTAGGAGACGTCCCAGTACCTTCCCTTCTTTGTAGCGCATATGAGATAATTCTCCGAATATTATTCTCTTCCACAACTGGGGCATCTCTCTTAATTTGATCCTCAGGGAGCTGCACACCTTGTCACAAGCATAAAGAAGTGACCAAGCGTGGGTGATAAAGCTTACCACGTGTCCGGTGGGCACACTCATGGATGCTGGTATTGATCAATTCTCCATAATTCACATCTATGCCCTTTAGCATGGCATAAACCAGCAGTGCCCTATCCTGAGTGACATGCTTATCATGCTCCGTTGGCAGAATTCTGTTTTTGACTATATATAACCATCCTGCAGCAGCTAGTGAAACATCCTCGGGTCTTAGTCGTACCTTGCCATGAGTAGTCAAATCCCAAGTGGCAGAGGGCGTCCCAACACATTATAGAGCCTCACCGAGCTGTTCTAGAGTCGAAGTCACTAACATCTTATTGCCCACAGCATCTCTGATATTCTTAATGTTGAAGGTGTAGTTGATCTGTGTGGCATCAAACCATATTTCCTTCCCACGCACTATGGCTATATGTGACTGAGGATGGACAGCAGCGTAGAACTCTCTGACTAACTCCAAAGCCTCACATTGTATGGGCTGAATGAGTGGTCTCCATTCTTTAACTCTAGCAGTCTCCCTCCAATCATCAGGCACATCTCCTAGAGTGAGGTCGAATCCCAATTCGGTCATAATCTTACGGGATTTCATTAATGAAGTGCGAGTGGCTAAATTCGCCGCGTTCCATTTCGTCTCGACCTCCTCGCCCTCGGACAAATCTAGTTCGATTGTATCAACTGGCCCAGGTGCCACTACCTTCTTTTTAGCTTCAGCTGCTTTAGCTTTCGCAGCTCTCGTTTTAGGTTCATTCATGGGCACTGTCGGCTTTTTAGTCTCAACTGCACGACGTTTTGAACTCTTTTTCTCCCGCCTCTTGTATTGGAACATTTCCCTTATTGTCTGCGTGTCCTCAGGATCTTCTTCTCTGATAGGTTCTTGAGTACTATTCTCCCCAACTTGGATCTACCTGTATCACACTCAAGTGGGTGAACTGCATTAGAAGGAATAGTGTGAGCATCCCTTACCCCTGGTAGAGTGGCAATCAGTGTGACATACTCATCCGTTGCCAACGGAGTAGATCCAGGTGCCCCAGTAGGCAACTCTTGGTGACTACAAAATGCTCCGTCTGTAGGTGTATCCAATGGGGAAGGTTCCTGAGTATCTTTCCTTACCACTTCGTTTTCGGTATCCTCCATTTCCGGCATATTTGAACAATTGTCTCGTGAAACTAGTAGAAAATCATCATTACCATCTCTAGGTGTAATAATCAACGGAGATGAATAAAACTGCTCCTCATCCCTGTTCTCCATAGATGAATCCTTAGGCGTCAGACGCCTACTACTCCCATCTTCCTCAATTTCTGGGTCCGTCATCACCTCCTTGCCCTTCCTCTTTTGCCCTATCGAAACCCCGGGCTCTAGCCTCTGGCCATGGCTCTTCTCTTGCTCAACTCCTGTATCCATTGGCATATTGGTTGGGATTGGCATCCTAGGAGGCTCTAAGGGTTTTAGGTGTCCCATGTTGAAGGTATTCAATATGTTAGGGTTCAATTGTGGTGCTTGATGTCCTCTTTCTAGGAATGAAAGTTGATGTGGTGGGGGAACCCTAGGTGAAATCATCCCATAATTTTGTGGAGGTACCCAATGACCCATTCCATAATAAGGTGGAAGGCTAGGAAATATAGTAGATGGGTTGGGCATTCCATAAGGATGAACACTAGCTGGAATTTGCATTTGGGACAAGGGAAAATGATAGGAAGGAACCGGGTAAAACATAAACGGTTGGTACATACCCGGATTGACCATTGGAGGAAGTTGTTGAGGATTTTCAGCCCTAAACTCACTGTTTTGAGGTATATTAAGGGTGGGTAGTTGCTGAACATTTACATAACCATGTGGTCCCATCATAGGAGGTTGTGTAGGAGCTTGGGAAGGAGAAGTAGGGAGTGAAGTGTGTTGAGAAGAAGAAGCCATAGAACTAAATAAAGGCTGGAAATTTCTGCTTCTTCTTGGTTGTGGCCGAAATTGAAAAAAAATGGTGGTAAGGGAGTGGGTTTGCCGAAAAAACAAAGGGGAAAGAAGAGAGTTGTGTGTGGGTTTTTATGGAGGTGTAAGGCTTAGGCAATCGGTCTATTTAAAGCTTTCCCCAAACTAAATCCTAAATGAAAAGGGATTGAGTTTTAAGCTCAAACTAGGTTTCCTAAACCTAAAAGGAAAAAATAAGTTTGAATTCCAAATAGGATTAGGGAAACAAAATTTGAAGTATTTTTTAGTTTAAGGAGAGATTTGAAACTTAAATCACAAAGGATTAATATTTGACCCAAAATAAAACACATAAAATTCGAAATTGAAACCTAAACCACGAAGGAAAAAGAAATTCGAAATACTGGAAAAAACAGAGTAGGCGCTAGGCGCCTGCGTGATTCTTTTTCGCAAAGGGCAGGCGCCAGGCGCCTGCGTAATTTTTTTCAACGTTTTTTTTTTTAACGTTTTCAAGAACATTCTTAATAAGCAAAACTTTTTATGATTAAACAAAAAAAAATGTAAGATACAAAGACTTCCTTCCTTTATTTTTGTTCTTTCAAAACGGATAAGAAGGAAAAACATTTTTCGCCAAAAATTTATTGTCCTGAAAGTTGAATAGAGGTTTTTCCTCTATCCATTGGTTCTCCAAAATATGGCTTAAGTCTCTGCCCATTTACTTTAAAAATACTTCCCTTAGAATCAACTAGATCCACTGCCCCATATGGGTAGACTTTAAAATTTTAAAGGGACCAGACCATCTAGACTTAAGTTTCCCAGGAAAAAGTTTCAACCTATAATTGAATAACAGAACCAGATCACCTTTTTGAAGATTGTTCCGCCGAAGACGCCTATCATGCCACTGTTTAGTTTTTTCCTTAAACAGTTTAGCATTCTCATAAGAAAATTGCATGTGTTCTTCTAATTCCAACAATTGTAACGTCCTCGCTTTACCTGCAGCCGACAAATCAAAATTTAATTTCTTAGTAGCCCAAAATGCTTTATATTCTAGCTCAAGAGGCAAATGACATACTTTTGCAAAGACTAGCCTATAGGGAGACATGCCGAGGGGAGTCTTAAATGCTGTCCTATATGCCCAAAGTGAATCATCAAGCTTCAAAGACCAATCCCTACGGTTAAGATTTACAGTTTTTTCTAAAATGTTTTTTATCTCCCTATTAGATATTTCGGCTAACCCATTCGACTGTGGATGATATGCTATTGCAACCCTATGACGCACATTGTATTTAGCCAGCAAGTTTTGCATAGACCTATTCACAAAATGAGCCCCCCCATCGCTTATCAGACAACGCGGGGTTCCATAACGCGTAAAAATGTGCTTTTGCAAAAAACGAATGACAACTTTAGAATCATTGGTAGCAGTTGCAATGGCTTCTATCCATTTCGAAACACAATCTACTGCTAACATATATAAAGCTTACCATTAGAAGATGGAAATGGACCCATAAAATCTATACCCCACACATCAAATATTTCAATCTCCAGGATCGGGGTTGAGGCATTTCGTGGCGTTTAGATATATTACCTGTCCGTTGGCATTTGTCACCAACCTGGGCAAACTTATGTGCATCTTTGAACAGAGTGGGCCAAAAGAACCCACTTTACAAAACTTTGGCTGCGGTTTTGTGTCCTGCAAAATGTCCTCCATATGGAGACATCTGACAAGCGTCTAATATCGCCTTGCTCTTCTTCTGCTACACACCTGCGTAAGATATTGTCAGGTCCTAGCTTATATAAAAAAGGTTCATCCCAACGATAAAATCGAACTTCATTTAGAAATTTATTTACCTGTTGCTTGTTAAACTCATAAGGAACTATTCGACTTACCAGATAATTTGCTATATCGGCATACCACGGAACTGAATCAACTCGCAAGAGTTGCTCGTCAATAAACTGTTCACGTATAACAGTTCCATCATCACAAAGCGGGGATTCTAATCTAGACAGGTGATCAGCAACTTGGTTTTCAGTACCCTTCCTGTCCATAACTTCAATATCAAACTCTTGAAGTAACAAAATCCACCGTATCAAACGTGGTTTCGCATCTTTTTTAGCAAATAAATATTTTAAAGCAGAATGGTCAGTAAAAACAATGACTTTTGTGCCTATCAAGTAAGACCTAAACTTATCAAAGGCGAACACAACTGCTAACAGTTCCTTTTGTAGTAGTGTAATTGAGTTGTGCACCGGTCAAAGTCTTACTAGCATAATACACAGGATGCAAGATCTTGTTTTTACGTTGTCCTAACATAGCTCCTATTGCATAATCACTAGCATCACACATGAGCTCGAAAGGTAAATCCCAATTAGGTTCGATAATTATAGGGGCTGAACTTAAAGCAACTTTCAACATTTCAAATGATTTTAAACAGTCAT
This sequence comes from Momordica charantia, assembly GCF_013281855.1. NCBI lineage: Eukaryota > Viridiplantae > Streptophyta > Magnoliopsida > Cucurbitales > Cucurbitaceae > Momordica > Momordica charantia. The sequence goes on along the minus strand of NW_028275161.1, from coordinate 6,658,786 downwards.
CATAAAAAACAAATGGTCTATCATGTTCTAACAATTGACACAAGGGTTTAGAAATTTTAGCAAAGTTTTTTATAAAGCGGCGGTAAAATCCCCCATGCCCTAAAAAACTTCTAATCCCTTTAACATTCGTGGGAGAGGTAGCTTTGAAATGATGTCTATCTTAGCGTGGTCTACCTCTATTCCTTGCTTGGAAATTTTGTGACCCAAAACAATACCTCTTGTACCATGAAATGACACTTCTCCCAATTTAGGACTAGGTTTGTTTGTTCACATCTCTCCAATACTCTCTCCAAATTAACTAAACATGCGTCAAAAGAATTTCCAAAAACAGAAAAGTCATCCATAAAAACTTCTAGAATATTTTCTACCATGTCAAACAAGATGGCCATCATACACCTCTGAAAAGTCGCGGGTGCATTGCATAATCCAAAGGGCATTCGCCTGAAAGCGAACGTACCATACGGACACGTAAATGTTGTCTTCTCCTGATCTTCTGGAGCAATAGTAATTTGATTATAACCCGAATATCCATCTAAGAAACAATAGAAATCCTTACCTGCCAGACGGTCGAGAATCTGGTCAATAAACGGTAGAGGAAAATGGTCTCTTCGTTACCTTGTTGAGTTTGCGATAGTCAATGCAAACTCTCCACCCACTCACAGTTCGGATTGAGATGAGCTCATTCTCCTCGTTGGCCACCACGGTTATACCCCCTTTCTTTGGTACACACTGTACTGGCTTACCCAGCTGCTGTCGGATATTGGGTATATAACACCGGCGTCAAGCCATTTAAGAATTTCTTTCCTTACAACCTCTTTCATCTTCGGGTTCAACCGCCTTTGACTCTCAATAGAGTTCTTAGCATCTTCTTCCAATAAGATTTTGTGCATGTAAAAGGCCGGGCTTATCCCTCGGATATCTGCTATCGTCCATCCAATGGCCTTTTTATGCTTCTCCAAAATCTGTAATAAAGAATATTCATTAGTAGGTGATAAATTGGAAGCTATAATAACTGGTAAAGTGTCATTCTCCCCTAGATACGCATATTTCAAATGCGACGGCAATGGCTTCTGCTCCAACGTGGATGGTTCCACTATGGACGGAAGTAACGACTTGCATTCTTCTTTTTGTATTTTTTCAACAGGATTAGTCACATCTTCCGGTCCTTCTGCTATCTTATCAAGCTCTTCTTCAATCTCTGTAACTAACAAGTCATAAAACTCATCAAACAGAACAGGATTCAAGCTAGTTATAGCAGAGCACTCTTCAAAGTCTCCTGGTAATTTCATGGCGTCTAGAATGTTAAATTTAACTTCTTCATTATTTACCCTCATTGTAATTTCTCCCTTCCTCACATTAAAAACTGTATCCCCAGTGGCTAGAAATGGTCTTCCTAAAATAATGGGAATGTCTAAGTCTGTCTCGCAATCTAGAATTATAAAGTCCGTAGGGAAAATGAATTTGTCCACCTGGACTAAAACATCTTCTATCTTTCCCTCAGGTCTTATGATAGATCTATCTGCTAGTTGGAGGGTAATCGTAGTAGGTCTAGCTTCTCCTATGCCTAAAGAGTTGAAAACCGATAATGACATAAGATTAATGCTAGCGCCTAGATCACATAATGCCCTTCCTAAGTTTTTCCCTCCTATGGAACATGGAATGGTAAAACTGCCAGGATCGTTACACTTCATGGGTAGCGGGGCCTACAGCTTCACTACTACATTTGTCATGGCTACCAGTTCATGCCCTCCTATCTTTTTCTTCCTAGAAACTATATCTTTCAAAAACTTAGCATAATTTGGCATCTGTTCTACAGCATCTACTAATGGTATATTTATATGCAATTGTTTTAAAATATCTAAAAATTTTCTAAACTGGGAATCATTATTTTTCTTAACTAATCTTCGTGGAAATGGGGGAGTAGGGGTAAAAGAAGGTTGTACCCGTGGAGGAACACTCGGGGTGTCCTCATTACCTTTTCTAATATTTTTCTTTTTCTGGTGTTGTTGGATTTTCTGGTATCTTAACAATTGGTTCAGTGGACGGAATCTGTACATCTGTTGTTGGCATTGTTGGTCCATCATATGCCAGTCCACTCCTAAGGGTGACAACTTTGCACTGTTCTTTCCCTTCTCGTTTTGGTAATTCAGTATGGCCTGGAAAAGAACCTCGTGGTCTATTCTTCAATTCATTGGCGAGCTGTCCCAATTGGGTCTCGAAATTCCTCATTGATGCCACTTGGAATTGTATCACTGCGTCGGTTCGGGCCATGTACTCCTTCATCATATTCTCAAGATTTGAGTTGTTATTTTGAACTGGTGGAGTCTGTGTTCTCTGATTGTACTATTGTTGCGGGTGGCGGGATGTATTGCTGTGTAGGTGGAACATAGGGCTGCTTGTTCTGCTGGCTCTGCCCTTGATTAAAACCGCTCGAACCTCCTTAACCTCCCCATGAGAAATTAGGGTGGTGCCTCCAACCTGGGTTGTAGGTGTTCGAATATGGGTTAAAGTTCCTATTGTTCCCATGTCCTACATAAAAAACGGAAGCAAGGTTATGTGGACAATTACCATAAATATGGTTTTCACTGCAAAATGAACAAATGAGATCGTTGACTTGGCAAACAGGGGCAGGAGTGCAATAATCTAACTGCATAGGTTGTATCGGCGTGGCTAATGGATTTTTTATTCCCAACGCCATCTCTTTCAGCCTTTGGTTCATTGTAACCATCTCTTTTTGCATCGAGGTCGCAATGTCCAGAGCCAAAACTCCAGCTGGATCTTGCTTATTTGGTGCTGCCCTAGATCTTTGCGAACACCATAGTTCGTTGTGTGAAGCTAAGTCATTTAGGATGTCGACTATCTCGTTGAATGTCTTCTTTGTAAAGGCTCCGTTGGCAGCATTGTTTAGCATCATCTTAGTAGGATGATCTAAACCTCTAAAGAAATGTTCTATCTGGATGCATGCCGGCAAGCCATGGTTCAGACATTTCCTGATTAGTTCTTTAAATCTTTCCCACGCCTCGTGAACAGGTTCACGATCATACTGTCTAAAGGAGATGATCTCCTCTCTGATATCAGCGTGGCGAGTAGGTGGGAAGAATTTTGTTAAGAACTTCTCCACTAACGACCCCCATGTGGTGATGGATCCCGGTGGGTGGAAATGCATTGAGCCATGCTCTAGCTTGGTCCTTCAAAGAAAATGGAAAAAGTGTTAGTCTAAGAGCATCGTTTGTTATATCAGGTAATCGAAATGCATTTGCAATTTGAATGAATGATTTCAGATGATCATGTGGATCCTCATGTTCTTACCCTCCAAAATTTCCGATTGTCTGCAACATTTGGAATCATTGGTTTAAAGCTCAAAGTTTGCGTGGGCTGGAATAGGGTTGACTATCCTTGAATCAAAGTTCTGAAAAGCCGTGGCGGCATTGCCACGTCTCTGTTGTCCGCCATCTGGATATGGTTGAATTCATCATCATTTCTTGCGTGATCCCTCATATTACCGTTAATAGCAGGTGGATCAACCGGATCACGAGGTGGAATATCTGCCATTGATGTGCTCGTACTCTCTACCTCACTTTCAGGACTGATTTCACCTTCACTCTCTTTTGCTTTTCTAGTTGTTTTCGAAGTCTTTGCTCCTTTCAAGTTTTTCGAAGGGTCCGCTTAATCTCAGGGTCAAGGGGTAGAAGAAAAGATCTTGTGCTCATACACTTTAACTTACCCTTGTGAGATAAACGACCAAAAATATAGACCAAAAACGGTGGATGGAAATTACACCCAACAACAATTCACAAAAATAAAAACTAAAAGAATTTGAAAATAATTTTAAAACTAAAGTCCCCGGCAACAGCGCCAAAAACTTGACTGGCGTTATGCTGAACGCACGCACTAAGCGTGGTAACAATTCTATAGATGCAAACGCACACCTGTCAGAGTAATATAAAATGGATGGAGTATCCAAGTATCGATCCTCAAGGACTTCTAAACAATTTCCAAACTCTAAAGTTTTAATGAATAGTGAACGTTGAAATGAGTGATGATCTTGTAAAATGGGAAGTGTCACAAATAATGGTTTTGGATTTGGGATTTGGTCTTATAATGGTAAAACCTAGCCCGAATTACTTCAAGTTAGCCAACAAAGAATCAAGGATACGCTAAGGACGATATGCATTTTACTTTAGGAAACCAACGACTACGCTTTTCACTTGACTTATGTCTAAGCAAGTTCAAAGTCCTAAGACATTCCCTAATATGTCTATTATGAGAGATATCTTACTTTTAGGATGGAAATAGTCGCAACCTCGGGTTAAGGTCCTATGTCTAGGCTACTTAACCGGAACCCTTATGTCTAAGGCGCTCCTCTCCTCGGTTTAACCACTCAACAATGCAAATAAGCAACTTTTCAGTATTGACTTGTTAAGACTTACAGTGACCTCCTCTAAATCCTAACTTTTTGGGAAAACATGTTGAGCAATGAGTGGAAAGCAAAAACACTACTTCTTAGCAACCCTTTTTAGAAATAAAGGCTAACTATCCATAACCGAGCTAGAGACGGGAATTTAGAAAGACATATTGAAGAAAATACAGCAAGTAAAATGGTTGAAATTGAAATGCATGTGTGAAAAAACAAAAGTTAACTAACGGAGAGTTTTGCTCGGGATGAGAGCTTCGCCCTTCTCTTTCAAGCAAGGGGGAGTGTCACGTGTTCTTTCCTCCAAAAACACAATCTCTTAACTAAAAATAAAGTAAAGGCAAAGGGAAGATAAGCAAAGTGCTGGATTTTTATATATTTGAATAGGTAGAAAATAACTAGTACAAACGGAAACAAAACAAAGCTCAATAAAGGAATGTAAAGTGCTCGGGATTTAAAAACTAAAAGCAACTAATGAAAGCAACTCAAAAGTACTTAGACAGCAACAAAAAAACACTAAGAAGAATGATCAAGAGAAGGAAGCAAGGCTTGATGCATTTGGTGGAGAAGAAGCTGCTGAAATTTATAGCTGTGCATAATTGGTTAGGTAGGTCCTAAAACGCTTGTGGATCACCCATTTCCAACTCCTTGGACTGACTAAATCGTGCTCAAACTGATAGTGGAACACTTCTTCTACACGTATGCATCGGTTGGAACCACCAAAATGCATTGGAAGAAGCGTTTCATTAAGGGCAAAGTTGGAAGGAAGAAAACCAGTTTTTCTGCAGCCACGCAGGCGTCTGGCGCCTCCCATGATGTTTTTTCGTCTTTTTGCTTCTTTTGATTAATTTGCACTCCCAAATGGTCCTAAAATGTCATAAATACAATATAAGCCAACCACAAACCATATATATGAATTTTGCATGAATTGGAACTCAAACGACCGAGAAAAAGTCCGAAACAAAGTTAAAACATAGTAAAAACAGCATCTAAAACCTTCTTTTACGCATGTAAACAAGCGTAATCAACTGTGACCCGCCATTTTCAGACCTAGAGGTCTACCCCAATAAGGCTGCCGTAGGGGAAGAACAAATATTGGTGCAAAACCTAAAAGACCTTATCCATTTCTGGAGTTCACCCTGATTTTCATTCCATACAACAGACCCTTCGTGAGGGTGGTCGCTCCAAGACGACACGCAAGCCGTGTATGAAACCTCACGTCGCAAACCAATGGAGAAGACCGTAGGATGTGTTATCCCACGTCCTTCTCCCATTTACTATAAATACTTTCTCCATTCACCTTGGTATTGAACCATGCAAACACCTTCCGTAGGGAGGCTGCGCTTAGTGCGACACGAGGCAGAGCATAGAACTCACGGTGTGAACTTATAAGGAGGACATGAGTGAAAGAATTTATATATACCACATATATCTCATATACTTGGTATATTTATATATACACCTAATCTCCCACTTAGTATTTTACAACTAGGGTTATTACTTAGGTAAAATCCGGCTAAATGAAATTATCTAAGTTTATTAGTTTGCCCAATATAACTTTTGTATTGGATTTGTTTAACACTTAATGTTTTAGTTCATTAAACATTTTAACTAACTAACCACATTATTGCATGCTATAAAATATTGACTAAATCAACCCCCAGGTCGATTCCCATGTAGAGGTGTTCCCTTACGGTCAGCTTAAGTACCTCAACCTAGATAGAACCTTCCTTAGACAGGGTTCCCTTATAGACAATATTTTATCTTTACCTTTTATTTCGTGTTTTAAACAACCTATTTACCAAAATAAAAAGTATATATAACGTAGGATATAATGAATTCCAAACCTCTTGAAATTAATTATTGAAGACCTAGGGTTTGCATGCAATTCTTGATTATAGACTTTAATTTCTATTCAACAAACTTATAACACTTATAACATTTATATTTAAATTAAAGAAATTGAAACTATAATCATGGATCAATGACATACATAAATATAACATTTATATTACTAAAGTAGTGTCATGCTCATTACAACCCTATTTTCATCTAATTAATACAACGCTTATATTAATTAACCATGAAAATAACTCATGCTATCATATTATAACTATTATATACATTGATGATGATGAACATGCTTAACCTATGGTGGGATTTTAAACTATATGGCATACTTTATGCAATATATACAAGTAATTAAGTATACATTCAAAATGCATAATAATTAAATAGCAAAATAGACCGGTTTTTTGCTTCTTATAAGAAGTGAAACAAAACAAAAAAAACATTTAAAAAAAATACCCGACGCCTAACACCCAAGCCCAGCGCCTAGCGCCCGAACCCAACCCTGAGGCGCCGTGGGACAGTGCCAAGGCACTGCCCCCACTGCTGCAGGCCCGAGTTCTTTGATTTCTGCAGCTCAGGCAGCGCCTAGGCGCCGCCTCCAGCGCCGAGGCGCTATTCGCTCGATTCCTCCAGTTTTTCTTCACTTCTCTGGTACTCTTCACAACAACTCCTTGCCACGAACGACACGAATTTAAGACTCAATTTACAGGATTAAACGCCAAAAAACAACGGGGTATTATATTGATCGAACATCAACGTAAAAATTGTAAATCTAATGCCGAAAACTGAAAAATCTATTTGCAAACCAATACATACATCAAATTTATAGAAACACCCACCATTTTTTTCCTTGTTATTCAAAAATAAGATCGAAAAGCAGAGTGTTGGCTCTGATACCAATTGAAGGGATCGGATCTCGTAGCGGAAGTGCGCGAACACGCGTTCTTCGATCTTGTCTTAGAATTACAACAAAGAAAAGATATAAGCATGAATAAGAAGTTAGTGATACATACCTTGAAGACATCACTTCAATGTAGACACCAACACCACCACAAAGTCTTCTTGCTATCCTCTAGATATTAAGAACTCGGTTGTTGTGGGAACCGTCTTATAATTGAAAGGAAATTGAGAAATCGAGAGAGAGCTTTTCTCATTTAGAGTTTGAAAACACTATCAATGGACGTTCAGACTTTGTAAAAGAAATGGGAGAACCTCCCTTTTATATGGAAGGAGGAGTGAAGGGGAAGTCACCACTTCCCTATTTCACCATTAGGAAAACCTCCCCACCATTAATGGTGGAACGTGGGAGCCTTTCTCCATTTTCTTTCCTTTTTTTTCTTTTATTTTAATTAAAACAAATTTAACTAAATAATAATTAATTAAATCTAATTTAATTAATTACGAAAAAAGAATTATTAATTAAATTAAATAAATCTGTTGGGTACTCTGTCCTAAAACTCGTAGTTTGTAAACAGTGAACATTAATGTGAGGTTATTCAAACAAATGTTGAACAAGGGGCCCCATCCTCTCACTGGCCCGAGAGGAATTGGATTTAGTGATTGATCCTAAATCAATGTTCATTAGAGGGATAGTGCTACTTCAGGAGAAAAGATTTAAAACGGTTTTTTTTGACCTAGCTGAGGTTACGAACGGCCTGTGAAGGATCAACTTATCGATGACGGTAACATCAAATGGACACAAAATATATCTACAGTGGGGGAGTGCATCTACAGGCTATAGTGGACAGTCCTGTTAGTTTAACGAATGTTGATTAACTAAGTTAAAGAGTTTTGACCGGTTAGTCTCGAATCGTTGGAGCCCATGATCTGTAGGTCCAACGGGTCTCCATGCTAGCTCATAAAGGATAAAATTGATGAACTAGGTGAAGCAAGAATTTGAAGTGTTCAAATTCGGTTTTTAAGGGAATATTGTATTTTACATGAGATATAATATATACTTAATTGACATTTAATTATTATGGAGAGTATGAATTATTTAAATTAGTTTTAATAATAAGTTCAAAGCATGAAAAAGAGTTGTAATTTGATTAATGAGATTAATCAAGCTTAGGTGTCAAAGACCAATTAATATGAGATATTGATTTGACTTGGTTTTGTTTTAATAGAAAATTGATATTTC